>NC_092333.1:612267142-613547500 GCF_046630445.1 Rutidosis leptorrhynchoides | reverse complement strand
GCCACACATCACCAAGCATCAAGATAAACACATACCGACTCGGCATGGTAAACAAACTACAAAAGAGCACATACACAAAGTAGCTACACACTACGTAATCACCAAGCTAACGCCACAAGATGCTACAACACAACGATAAGTATATACGTGTATACAATAAATATAATCAACAACAACAACAACAAATAAGGTTAACCCCTTAACCCAAACCACATGAAGGTTGGCCGAACTACCCGGACCTTAGTGAATTCGCACTACCCAAAATTCACCTCCTTCACCACTTCAACAACCGAGGTTGGCCGAACTACCCGAGCCTTAGTGAATTCGCACAACCCGAAATTCACCACCTCATCACCAAGATGACCGAACTACCCGAGTCATCATGAATCCGCGCTAACCGAGATTCATTTCCTCAACAACAAATGCTAGCAACCCATCGCCAAAAGGGTTATCCAAAGCGCTAGCCAAATCATCACACCAAGGGTAAAACCCAAAACGCATAAGCGTGTCACATGGACCCGAAGCACAAGAGGAGTCTATTCACCCACACCAACATAGAGTAAACCCAAGCAAGGGTCACTCTACACACACGCACCCATTTTACACATACACATGTGCATAGTAAATTTACACTCACCTTAAAGTCTTGATGGATGCCAAACCAAAATCCGCAAACGCCAATGGAACGTACCTATTCCATTATCACATAACAAATAACACAATTAGGGTAGATTTACAAACCAACCCAAATCGATAACTAGTGCAATTTCGACCCAATTGCACTTCCAAGCTCAAACCGTGCCCAAACTAACCAATAATCACTAACAATAGTGACAATGGTCCTAATACACCGATTAAACCCAAACATAGGTATTAAACACCTATCTTGCCCAAAATGACACTTAAACCCTAATTTTAACCCATTTCAAAATTAGTCAAGCACATGAACCCTAAAGGCTTCCAACACCTCAATAATCACTAAATACTAGTGATTACACCCATTTGAAAGTCTTACAAGCTTACACTTGCTCACCAAACCCAAAACTCGCCAACATCAACAATAAACCCGAATCTTAGTGTTAATCTTCCATTAACAACTAATGGGTTTCATTTATGAACTTACAATCAAAACCCCTAAAGTATGAATATGAACACAAAATTGAATTTTGGAGTTAGAGCTTACAGCTAGCATCACCTTGTAGCTAAGAACGAGGAGAACAAAGTTGCCTCCTACGCCTTCGATCGATTCCCGCTTCTTCCTTTCCAAATTTCACTTTGAATCAAATGGGGTTTTGAAGTTTTGAGAGGAAATGAAGAACAAAAGGAAAAAGAAATGAAAGAAATGAAATGAGTGGATGGGATTTAAGATCCCAATCTGGCACATATGCGAAATGACCAACATACCCTCACTTCCCTTTTAAAATTACAAAATTCGGAATCAGACCGCCAGTATCACCGCGCCGCGACCATCATTCCTCGCGCCGCGAGGTTTGCCTCGAACTGGGACCTGTTTGTCGAGCCTCCTGATCTTGATTTCAGTTGAATGCCGCGCCGCGGCTCCCCAGGTCGCGCCGCGACCTACTACGGGTTTTGCCCCTTTTTCGTGCACTTGAACTCCAACACACGAACTCGTCCTGAACCCTTCATATACTAGTCGTACATACACGGTACACCTATATATATATATATATATATATATATATATATATATATATATATATATATATATATATATATATATATATATATGGGGAAAACGGGGTGTTACAGTTTAGAAGATGATTCCGAGGAAGAAGTTGAACCTCCTGTTACTAAGACTCCCTCACCTAAGAGGAAGGAGCTGGAGACTCCCGCTACTGATGATGCTAGTTCATCCAAGAAGCCGAAATCTTCTGAGTTTGTCTACTCCGAGTACGATCATGCTCTAGTTCGATGCGATATCATGAATTTACAAAGTCACACTGAAACTATGAGAGATAGGTTTCGCGATCGTTTGGCTATGACGGAGAAGCGCATAGACTATACAAACAACGATGTGAAGAGAGTCTATGACAGGTACTCCGTGATGTTTGCTAGGTAAGAGAGAGAGCTCGACCGCCAGCGTTATGCACTGGTAGAATTAGAGAAGTTTGTAATGTACTTCAAGGGGTACATTAAGGATCATTTCAAGCCTCCGTCACCTAAGAAAGATTAGATATTAGGATTCTCATTTATTTCCATTTTCCGTTACTTATGTGAAGGCATATGCCTAAGTTACATTAGTTTTCTTTGATTCATGTAAAACTAGTGGTTTTTATGGTTTAATGCAAGTATTTTGATTACATCTTGTTATTCCTACCATCTATCATACCTTATTCGTATCTGTTTGGATATATCTGTTTGGTTGTATCTGTTGCGTGAACCTTGTGCATTTATAAAACTTATCATTTATTAGCACCACTAACTCATCAACTAATACTGTATTTATGTATTGAAGAACGATGGCTCAATCAACTCGAGGTGCTACCAATATCCTGAATGTTTCTCTGACTCCTGCACAATTCCAACAACTGTTGGCTGAGGCAATCATAACAACCATCAAGGGAACAACCAAGGAAATCCTCCCACTTCATGTAGCTACAAGGAGTTTATGAATTGCAAGCCTCCATCCTTTAAGGGGAGTGAGGAAGCTGTCGAACTGACTCGTTGGTTCAAAAAGCTCGAATCCATCTTTCATATCTGTAACTGTGCGGATGTTGACCAAGTGAAGTATGCCACTCACATGCTAAGTGGCCTAGCTCTAACATGGTGGAACGGCTATGCCCAAACTGTAGGACTAGATGCTGCAAACGCCATCCCATGGCCTGTTCTGAAACGAATGATGACAGATAAATTCTGTCTGCGAAACCAAATTCAAAAGCTGGAAGTTGAGTTCTGGGAATTGAAGGTTAAAGGAACCGACATTAAAGCTTATACCAAAGGGGTTTATAGAGTTGGTTACTTTGTGCCCAGATATGGTACCAACTGAGTAAAAAAAGATAGAGAGGTACATAGAAGGACTTCGTGAAGAGATTCAGGGAAATGTCATTGCTGCTAGTAAGGAAACTTTAGATGCGGTGATACTGATGGCTCAAAACCTCATGATGGCTAAGAGGAGGAAAGCCGCGGAAAATAAACAAGCCGAGGCTAAGACAAATGAAGGCAAAAGGAAGTTTGAACCTGCTCAGGGATCGATCCAAGGTTCGAATAAGAAAGTTGCCACTAATTCAAAAGGAGGTTACTCTGGAAAACAACCTATCTGTAAGCGTTGTGAGAAACACCATTCTGGGTGGTGCAAGGCTGAGTGCACCAAGTGTAAGAAGATTGGCCATATAGCCAAGAATTTTAGAGTTGCAATTCCTCCAAAGGATACTCCTGCAACCAAACCCAACGCAATCGTTCCTACATGCTATGACTGTGGTGAAAAAGGGCATTTCCGCAACCAGTGTCCAAAGAAAAAGGGTAACACGGGAAATACTAATGCTAAAAGCTGATATTTTGTGATGACTGCTGAAGAAGCCCGTGATGATGATGAAGTGATTACGGGTACGTTTCTTGTTAACAACTTTTATGCTACTATTTTATTCGATTCTGGTGCTGATAGAAGTTATGTGTCTACTAAATTTTGTGTCTTATTCACTGAAAAACCACAAGCCTTAGAAATTAAGCGTCTTGTAAAAGTAGCAAATGGTAAGGTTATGAAAGTAGACAATGTGTATAAAAACTGTGATCTGGTTTTAGCCGACAAACACTTTAAGATCGACCTATTGCCAATCAAATTAGGGAGCTTTGATGTAGTCATCGGGATGGATTGGTTACGCCCATTAAGAGCTTCAATCATGTGTTATGAGAAAACTATTAACATACCTCTTGAAAATGGGGAAACCTTAATTGTTCAAGGGGAGATGAGTGGTTCCAAACTCAACATCATCTCTTGTATCAAGACCCGCAAGTATCTAATAAAGGGATACCAAGCCATTTTGGCTCATGTTAAGAAAGTCGAATTGGAATAAAAACGTATTGAAGATGTACCGGTAGTTAGAGACTTTCCTGAAGTATTTCCTGAAGAACTCCCTGGTCTCCCTCCCCAATGACAGGTTGAGTTTCAGATCGATTTGACCCCCGGTGTTGCACCTATTGCAAAAGCACCATACCACTTAGATTCACCAGAGATGAAGGAATTATCTAACCAACTCTAAGAACTTTTGGAGAAAGGTTTCATTCGCTCTAGTTCGTCTCCGTGGGGAGCACCCATACTTTTCGTCAAGAAGAAAGATGATACGTTGAGGATGTGTATTGATTACCGTGAACTCAACAAGTTAACCATCAAGAATCGTTACCCACTTTCGTGCATTGATGACCTGTTTGACCAACTGCAAGGATCAAGCATCTACTCGAAGATTGATCTTAGGTCCGGTTATCATCAACTGAGAGTCAAAGAAGCCGATGTTTCTAAGACTGCTTTCCGAACTCGTTACGGACATTATGAGTTTCTTGTCATGCCTTTGGTTTAACCAATGCTCCTGGCGTATTCATGGATCTTATGAACCGTGTATGCAAACCATATCTTGACAAGTTCGTGACCGTCTTTACCGATGACATTCTAATCCACTCCAAGAGCGAGAAGGAGCCTGAGCAACACTTGCGATTGATTCTAGAGCTCTTACAGAAGGAACAACTGTATGTTAAGTTCTCCAAGTGTGAATTTTGGCTACGAATTGTACAATTTCTCGGACATGTAGTTGATAGTGAAGGAAAACATGTCGATCCGGCAAAAAACACCGCTATCCAAAACTGGGAAGTGCCTAAGAGTGCGAAACATATTCGCCAATTTTTGGGACTTGCTGGTTATTACCGAAGGTTCATCAAGGATTTTTCTATTCTACCTAAACCTCTTACCAAGCTAACTCATAAGGGGAATAAGTTTGAGTGGTTCGAAGAACAGGAATCTGCTTTCATGGTTCTGAAGGATAAATTGACCACAGCCCCAATTCTGTCATTACCCGAAGGTACTGAAGATTTTGTAGTCTATTGTGATTCCTCGAATCAAGGTTTCGAATGTGTTTTGATGCAACGTGAAAAGGTTATTGCCTATGCATCTAGACAGTTGAAGAAACATGAGAAGAACTATACCACACATGACCTGGAATTAGGGGCCGTGGTATTTGCACTAAAGATGTGGAGACATTACCTTTGTGGGGTTAGAATCACGGTGTATACCGATCATAAAAGTCTTCAAAATATCTTTGACCAGAAGCAATTAAACATGAAGCAAAGGCGTTGGATTGAGTTATTAAATGACTACGATTGTGAACTTCGATATCATTATGGCAAGGCGAATGTAGTAGCCGATGCCCTTAGTAGAATGGATCGTGCCAAACCGATCCGAGTCCGAGCTTTAAATATACGTATTCGTACGAATCTTACTTCTCAAATTCATGAAGCACAACTTGAGTCATTGAACGAAGAGAATGTCCAATTTGAGAGACTGAAATGTCTCGAAAAGCAACTTGAACTCAAGAGAAATGGAACAAGGTATTTCAATAACCAAATATGGGTCCCAATTTTTGGAAATCTTCGAGAACTAGTCTTGGATGAAGCGCATAAGACTAGATATTCTATTCACCCAGGCTCCAGTAAAATGTATCACGATGTGAAAGAATTCTATTGGTGGCCTAATCTAAAGTCTGACATTGCTGATTATGTGAGCAAGTGCCTTACTTGTTTGAAAGTTAAGGCCGAGCATCAAAAGCCTTCTGGTTTGCTTCAACAGTTGGATATTCCGCAGTGGAAGTGGGAATGTATCACTGTGGATTTCGTTACTAAGTTGCCCAAGACTTCAAACGGCAACGATACTATTTGGGTCATAGTGGATCGTCTCACTAAATCTGCACATTTCTTACCGATCAAGGAAATCGACAAGATGGAGAAATTATCACAACTCTATATCAAAGAGATTGTCTCACGTCATGGAGTTCCTATCTCAATCATTTCTGACCGCGACAGTCGATTTGTTTCTAGATTCTGGAAAACTTTGCAATCTGCTTTTGGAACTCAACTCGACATGAGTACAACTTATCATCCGCAAACTGATGGTCAAAGTGAACGAACCATTTAGATGTTGGAAGATATGCTACGCGCTTGTGTTATCGATCTTGGCAAAGGTTGGGATAGTGTGACGATCCTTCCAAATCCCTTTGGACGAATACATCATTCATTGATTTCATAGTGAGGTTTTGACCTCTATATGATACGTTTTGAAAACATTGCATTTTTTTCAAAAGGTACACAATAAATGAATATCAATTTCTAAGGTTTTCAACGTTTGATGATTTCTACATATAGACAATCACCATAAATAATAGTTTACCATAATACATCAGTTGACAATGTAGTCAAAATAAGATACACGGTGATGATTTTGTGAATGCAAAGTTTTCTTGAATAAAGCATGTATGACTCCATGCACATAGCTTGTATCACATATAAGCAAACAGCGGAAGACTTCTAGAAACCTGAGAATAAACATGCTTAAAAGTGTCAACACAAAGGTTGGTGAGTTCATAGTTTTAATGTTGCGCATAATCTGTATATAAAGGTGAATCACAAGTTTTCAGTTGTTTCATCCAGAAACGTTTATTAAAATATTCTATGAAATTGAGCACCCTGGTAACTAAACTTAACGTATATATAATTTATACCCTTTGTATAATCATTTTAATAATACATGCAAACCAACGTGTACGCTTCTCAAATAGCATACGTCCGTTAAAAGGCTAGTGCTCTAGCTCGGACGGGGATATCAAGCCCTATGGATCCATATACTACTACTCGCGCCCACCAGTTCTTATAACTGGCAGTTACTAGTTACCAAAGCTAAGGGATTTTCGGTTCAAACTCGGTGTAGAATTTAGTATGTACTTGTATCCATTGCGTTTAAAATAAAGTGCATGTATTCTCAACCCCAAAATAAATATTGCAAAAGCAATTAAAAAGGGAGCAAATGAAACTCACCTTAGCAGCACATAAGGGCATTCACTGAAATGTGAACGAAACTCGGAATGCAAAATAACCGTAGATCTCAACCTAGAGAACATATGTTGGTCAATACATGTCTAACAAGCTAGGTCGGGTCATAGTGTATCACAATGCTAATGCTCGAGATCGACATGCAAAAGTTAACAAAAGTCATCTCAAAAGTCAACCTGACCCAATATGATCTTTAAATCTATACATGTTTATTAACATAGTATAAGTCTTGATAATTGAACGAATTTATAGTTTATCAAACTCAAAATATTATTTATTTCAGGAGCTATATTATATTTAAATTATCATGGCAATCGAAAATATTTTATTATTTCACATAGTTTTCCAATACTTGTAAAATCAAATTATAGTGTTGATAAAGCTTTAAAATATGATAAGACAATCAACTTTGACAATTGTTCAACAAAACGAGACGTGCCTTATATAGAAATTCATTTACTCGATTAGTAATATCTAAAAATCTAATTTATCAATCTCATAGACAATTTGTTTAAATATTAATTTACAGTTTCAAACACAATTTCAAATAACGTCAAACATAATTCAGTTAACCATATCTTTTAATCCGTTAATCGAAATCACGCAATTTCTAAATGAAAAGTTAATAATTTTTTGTCAGCTTTCCAAAAATATGCATATCATATACTTTACATCAGTAGCATATGTATCAAATTCGTAATTCATCATAAACTATCTAACGACAAAATTAAAGAATACAAGCATGCATAAACATATATACTCGAGCACTAGACATGGATACACTAATAATATATAAGAGAAAAGATATAAATGCTCACGTATCAATATTGTGATTCAATATTGTAGGAAAGTATGTAGACGCAACGGAGATGATAAACACTGGGATTGTCTTACGAACAATACCCATGAACATTACCCATAACCTTTATAGTTATAACCCATAATTTCCTGAGCTCTATCCTGCTCGAAAAACCCGTTTAGAAATCGCTCGATCATGACCTCGTTCGTAGTATTTTATGTATAATACTACTAATAATAATAATAATACTACTAATAATAATATTAGAATTTAATAATAATAAACATTAATAATAATAATAATAATAATAATAATAATAATAATAATAATAATAATAATAATAATAATAATAATTTAAATAAATAATACGGAGCATAAAGATAGAAAGAATGAGATAGAATGAAGAACTGAAACGAATTCGATCAATTTAAACAACTTTGGCTCACCTATCCCCTCATGCGATCGCATGATATTGTGTGGAGAGACTCATGCGATAGCGTGAGTCTTGTTTACAGCTCATAAGTGTGCAAAACTCCTACCGACACCTAAAATATATATTATTTAATATATAATATATTTAATCTTTAGAATTAATTAAATATTATATTATATTCTCGTGCATAATTGATTTATAATTTTTACACCGATGTGTAGTACATTGACCCTCGACTCAAGTACCAGTTCCGGTTTTTCGAACGCATTTTCGTACGCTTAGAAAACTTGTACATTACGTTTCGCGACGTGTACCTTTATTAATAATTAGACTTATTTCACCAATGAGTATAGTAATTAAAATGTAACTTATACTTTTGAGTGTTGTGGTCATTTGCTTCTATAAATCAGTGGCTTGTTGTTTATCAAAATATATTATTTTAAATCAGGACGTTTTATGACTAAGTTAAAATATCTATATATTTTTATTTAGAATTGTAAATTTGTACGTAATATATATGTTTGAAATATTTATCTAATGATATAAAGATAAAGTTTAAATTTGTTCGGAAATTTTCGGGTCGTCACAGTACCTACCCGTTAAAGAAATTTCGTCCCGAAATTTGATCGTGGTCGTCATGGCTAATCATAAAAAATGTTTTTATGACAAATATGAGTTGGTAAATAGAGTTTCATTATTATTGACTAATATAGATAAAACGATTCGATTGTGTGAAGAGTACGAGTGAAGTTATCACAAAAGAGTGAAATGAATAAATATAGATTCATCATATCTTTTGACGTAGATAGGATTGATTTCCGGATTTCAAGGGATTTAGAGAAAATCTTCGTAATAAGATTTGATTCTTCGATAATTAAGAAAATTAGGATCTTCTTTGATTAAATGCGATAACCTGTCACGATTGCTCTGTCAGATTTTTCGCTATAAATCCACTCCCTTCGTTTCTTTATTTCCACATCTCACCTTATATTCTTCCTCCCTCAACTCTTACTTTAAAGTATTCATCAATATGCTCCATCCATTTCTGGTTCTTGATATACTCTTAACTTTCATATCCATCATTCTTCTTTTTCATCTGCCGCCGGAGGAATCTATTCACTTTTACTATACTCTTGGCTTTATTGTGTTTTTAGTTCTCCCGTGTCTTTACGTTGCAATACTTATTGATATACACGATTTGTAATTTATGTGTTTGTAACCCTAACCCTAACCCTAACCCTAACCCTAATAATATTATTATTATTATTATTATTAAATGTATATACTACATATTAAAATGTATATAATCTATATTAATGTAAATAAAATATAAATAAAATATAATTGTGAGTAAATATATAAAATGATTAAGTAATGGGGTACAAATGTAAATTTGTAAAATAAAAATAAAAATATATGTATATATATATACCGAAATATATATAGATGTATAATAAGTTATGATAATAAAATAAAAGAAAATAAAATGCATGATATTCTAGATTGTTCCATTTTTTTAAAAAGAAAAAGAAAAAGGCCAAGGTCGGCCAAATTTATAAAAAGGGAAAAAATTTTTAATTAATTAATTAAATTATATTTTTCTTGCTCTCCATGTAATTAAAATCTATAAATAGGCTTTAATCCCTCATAATTTTTACATCTAATTTTTGGGAGCTCTCAAATCCTAGAAAAAAATTGTAAGATTTTTCTTTTCTTTTTCTTTCTTTCTTTTTTTCGTTTTTTTCTTTTTCTTGTTTTTTTTTCGGCCGAACCCAAAAAAAAAAAAACAAATAAAATATTTTTGCACTTCATAAAATTTTTCTAAATGCATGATAATTAGCTTCATGATTAATAAGTTTTATAAAAATTAATTTTCAGATTTATGAGTTGACTTAACAATTTTTTTATTTTGTTTGTGTTTTTCTCGGTCGAATATATATATATATATATATATATATATATATATATATATATATATATATATATATATATATATATATATATATATATATATATATATATATATATATATATATATATAATAATTATGTATTGAGTTTAATAAATTATAAATTATGCATGTTAATTATTAATAAGTAATATGAGATCTAGGAAAAATATTTTTTCTAATTTTTAATACGTTTTTATAATTGTAGCTTGAATAATAATGCATATAAAATTATAAAACTATTAATAGTTATATAATACTAATAGTAACTATATATATATATATATATATATATATATATATATATATATATATATATATATATATATATATATATATATATATATATATATAAATAATTAACTTAGTTATATAATTAAAGTTTATACACCTATAACATGTGAAGGTTATAATCAAGATAACTTGCACTATATATGAACCTCACCGCTACATATGGCCTAAGGTGTTTCTTGTTGCTTTATAGGAACTGCTTGTGGATTTCGAATGTCAAGACATAGATTCTGGTCAAGAATCCTGGGCGCCCGGTAACAACTGATCATCAGAGTGGCTTGTATGATAGCAACGAGATTTGAGAAAAGTTGTACAACGTCTTGCTAAAGATTATAACCCGAACTTTCTATAATTGGAAAGTTACTAAAAGTTGAAAGTTTCCATGAATAGTAACCTTTCCGAAAATGGAATTTCTTTTAGAAAACCATTATCATTAGTATAGTTACTATGCTTATGTCTATTAGACAACGTCTGATCGTACATTCTATCTCTATGTTGAGATCGCGATCACGTTCTTTCGTTCAATTCATTTCTCTTATGGAATAACTCTTCTGTGCTCTTAAGGTGAACTCAAAGTCCCGTTTTTTTTACATATTTTATTGTATTTAATAAATCTTGGGGTGAGACACATGCTTACTTTTAAATGATTTACAATTTAGACACAAGTGTCTAAAGTTTTTGATATGCAACTTCGTGAGACTTTTATTAACTTGTATTGATTGTATCTTTTCATGCAAATCCCCGCCATAATATCGTTAATTGCTGGAATTAAAATGTTGCAAGCTTAATTATTGTGAGTAAGCCTATTGAGAGCGACGTCTCTACCCATTGACCGATCGTCAAGGGGGTACATAATAATGATTACTGACACCCGTTACAGTGTCAGGGGTTAATGTTTAGCTCGATATTATAACTCATGGCATATTGAATATTTTGATGTTTTGAAATAAATCTTGTGGTCTAAACTTATTAACTAATAAACCTATGATGTTCACTCAACCATTGTATTGACATTTTAAGCATGTTTGTCTCAGGTGAAGAATAGCTTATGTGATGCCCTATGTTGCTTGCTTGCTGTTGTATTGGAGTCTACATTATTTATATTTAGCATTTGTTAAACATTTATTACATTTGGGTTTACCGTGTAAAACATTTCGTTTTCCGCTGCAATTGAATTATTGATTCTATTAAATGTCTCATTTAGAGTCGTTCTCGTTTATATAACTGTGTGTTGATATTGGAAAAGTCATATTTACCCCCGGCCCTATTTGGGGGGAATGACAATAATTCCGAGAAAAACTGGTCGACTCATCCAAAATCTTCGTTAGAAATTTTCAGCAGTATACTTGCAATCTTTCACAAAATAATCGTTCATCAATCGGTTATGTGTCACCCAAAGTTCGCGATGTATGTAGAGATAAGAACGTGATGTAGCAGTTGAATTTAACTCATCATCAGAATTTTCGATGTTGTCCATTATATCGAGTGTCATAAACGTACGATCATCGTCGGAAGAAGAAGGTAATGGCATTATTTTTTTGAATTAAGGAAGTATGAAATCTATAAAATGAGTGTTTGATGTTTCACGTATAAAAAACGAGGCAATGTACCTTGTATATATTGGATCTTAAAGGACAAAAAAGTAAATCAAATAAATACTTCCATCAAGATTTGACAGCTAGTTTTAGAAAAACAAACTTTCAAACTGCACCCGAAACAGCATCGATATTCAGTCGGTGAGAAATCGACGCCGGCACGCTGTCTATTTTTGACGTGTCCTCAACATATATTTTTGAAAATGGGGAAATGGATAGTCGATCCTATGCTTATAGTGTTCACTACGAAGCTTCTTTAAGTGTTCGCTATAACTATTTCATATAACATATAATACATTGTTTTTCTTATTTTTTATCTTTTAATCTGTTTTTTTAATTATTATTGATTGAGTTATGTATAGAGTTATGTATAGGGTTTCTCACAATATGCTCATTTGAGCAATCTGCAGAAGCTTCTTTGGCTATCCAATCGATGAACGGCTCGAAAGTGGTCCCATCTTTGTTGGGCGACCTTGTCGACGTGGTGGTGGTTATCCTAGTAAAGGTTCTAACCCTCCTTCAAGTGTTTCACTCGCACCAAACCGCTCCATCGTTGAGCGTTTAGATCGATGTTTACTCGTTGTTGACTCGGTTCCTCTTTTGGAGTCTAAAGTTAAATGTTTCCTCCTCAAATGCAATGCGGTAATCTCGAATTTCAGAAAGTTGGGTGCGTTTTATGGATTTTTGGAATGCTCCGATATGGTCACCTATTCCAACATTCTTGCAAATGTTTCGACGTCCGAATTCGAAATGGTGGTACCATTTTCTTCACAGGCAGATTCTTTTTTCAGGTTTGTCTGGTTCAAATTACGTGAATTTCCAACTAAGTTTATTTTCAGAGAGAATATTTTGAGTATTTTTATCTGTGTGGGTGCGGTGGTTAAGGTGGGCTCTACCTTCGTCAGGTTTTTTAAGCATTGGTTCTTCGTTTGCTTTTTTCGAACCTAATTGCGCAAAGCATCTTCACGAGCTTGTTCCAGTGGCGTTAATTTTTGAGTCAATTGGCAAAGGTCATGTTTGGGTAAATGAGGTATCGGGCGTGTCGATTATGGAGAGGTTGCAGGTAGATGCGTTCTCTTCCGACTTTGTGGTGGTTTCAAATGATTCGGTCTTGTATGGTGCGGATTCGAGTGATGTTCCTTCAGTTATGGTTGATTCGATTGGCCCTTCTACAATAGGTGTTGGCCCGTCAGCTAATGGGTGGCATCCCGATCATACTGCTCTTAGGGATGTTGGTTTTTGTAGTTGGGGATATCGAAGTTGGTTTTTCTACCCCGGTGAAGTCTGTTTCACATGCAGTTAGCAATAAAATTGGAAGTATACCTACTGTTAAGGCTGGAGTGGACTTGCATCGTTCTCCATCAGTTGCATTTTCATTAGAGAAGGTTCAAGCGACTCTTGCGTCTCATGGTTTTCCTATAGGTGTTCGTAAGGAAGATGTCGCTGAACATATTGGTGATTCGGAGGTTGTCGAGGTAGAAGCTATTGTGGATTGTCGTCTCGATCGAGTGCACAAGTTTTCGGATTTGATTGTCGTTCTGGTGGTACAATCAAATAACAGTTTGACTTCTAGAGTTGGTGTTTCTTATATCAATTTGGGTCAAGGTAGTGACTGCATGGTGATGGCCCAGGAGGATGAATTGGGCCGTGAAGATGGTGTATGTGTTGAGGGCTATATCCTTGCTTCTTCTAAAGATGGTTTTTTCAAATGGGCCTAATTCTGAACTGGGCATAATTGACGGGTCCTCGACGGGTTAACGTACTAGTTTTTTTGACGACGCGAGAATAGAGCTTAAACATTCTTGGGTGGAAGGAAAACGGCTTAACTCGAAGGCGGATACAAAACAAAAAGAAAAAAAGAGACCTAAAGTAAGGAAAGTTCATGGCGAGCAGTTAAAAAAATTTAATGTCGAAGGCTTGTCAAGTTTTATGTTTATTCTCATTCATTCTTGGTGTGTAGGTTTGTTGGTTAGTGTTATCGTTTGGTTGATTGTTTTTTTTAGTTTTTGGGTTTAGATTGTAGCATTTGTTTCGTCTTTGTGGTCCTTGGTGCCTTTGCTTGTATTTGTGTTTCGAGACTTCATTTTTTTGATGAAGTTCTCGAGTTTTTATGAAGTTGAAGTTTTTTTTAGGTGAATTAAAAAGAATGTGCACATTATTACTCTCAAACATTAACATTTACTCATCTATTATTAATTGGAAGTTCAAAACTACTTGCTTCTAGTTATGCAGCTTTAATACATTCCCTGTGAATTTGTATTAACCAAGACCGACTGATAGTTCATTCTGAAATGTATGTTTATATACATTTAAGATTTTTCACATCCCATTAACCTTAAAGCGTAACGTAGAGAAATGGCTGTGATTGTTTCAAAGAGTGCGCTTTGTGGTCCCTGTTTAGACAAGATTGGAACTCATGAGACAATTCAGTTTTACATTTCACTCCAAATTTTGCCTACAATGGACTAATTATGTACTACTTTTCATGGTTAGATTACAATGGACTAATTATGTACTACTTTTCATTGTTAGATTGGTGATGTTGGTGTGGTGATGGTATACTTACGCATGTATTTATGAACGGTCAGGGGCGGACTAAAGAAGGGGCAGGTGGGGCGCCGCCCTAGTGGATATGCAATTTTTACTACAAATTTTTTTGGCTTTTCAATTTTGCTCCCGGTGAATTTTTTTTTACCCCAAACCCTTCATATTTTGCCTCAAAACCTCAATATTTTGTTCCAAAACCTTCGTAATTTGCCCAAAAAACCTCCAAATTTTGCTCAAAAAATTGTATATTTTGCCCTTAAACCTTCATATTTTATCAAAAAAATCCTTATGTTTTAAAAAAATGAATTCGCCCCAGGTGAAAAAATTCCTGGGTCCGCCACCATGCATGGTGATGAGATTCTTCGGGCCCCAGTTTTATCTTTTAAGATCTTAGAAATCGATATATAGCAGAAAGATGTAAGAGATCCTATCCTGAATAGGAGATCTGATCTTACGCAACACGCATCGCGCACGAACCAACACGCACTATACGTGGTGATGCATGCGTGCTGCGTGTTGGTTGGTAGACTAGTATAGCCAAAAAATGTTGCTTGTAGACAGATTCGTTACCACTTGCTTGTCTTGCTTATGTGCACGGTTGTCACACTCCCAAATAGGGCATGGGGTATTTATGACTAATTATATCAAATCACAGTTGTACAAACGAGAACGACTCTAAATGAGACGTTTTGTTTATTAAATAAACAGCGGAAGCATTATTCAAAGTTTTACATCATAAGAGTACAGTAAATGGAAAATGTTTTAAACAAAATGATAAATATGAATGATGGACTCCATGCAAGCAGCAAAGCATACATCAAACATCTAGTAGTAAGTAGCAGCTAGCTCAATCATCACCTGAAACAAAACATGCTTAAAGTGTTAACCAAAAAGGTTGAGTGAAATTCATAGGTTTATAAATAATATCCAAAGTTTTAGACCACAAGATTTAGTTTAAAGTTGATCAATATAGATATATCAATCTAAAAGTGTTGCTGCAGTTTGTAATATCGCTACTAAACAATTTACCCTATGACACCTTGTACTGTCAGTGTCGTGGAATCATTATTATGTAACCAAAGACCAACGGTCAAATGGTTAGAGACGTTACTCTCAATAAGCCTACTCACAATAATTAAGTTTGCATTTATATGAAGCAATTAACGATATTACGGTAGGGATTTAGCATGAATCAAAGCAAGACAGCATAGTTAACAGTTGAGTACTTGTGTCTAAGCGTAAAACAGTTTAAAAGCAAGCATGTGTCTCACCCCAAGTTGTAAACAGTTATGAAATAGTAAAAATGGGGCTATGAAGTTCACCTTAGTAGCACAAAAGAGTATTCCACGAAAGAATTGAACGGAAGGACTTGACCGAGATCTCAACCTAGAGATAGAACGTATGATCAGACATTGCCTAACAGACAATAGTATATAGTACTATATTGATAGTAATGGTTCACTAAAGAATTTTCATTTTCGAAAGGTTACTATTTATGGAAAGTTTTCACTTATAGTAATTTTTCAATTTTAAAAAGTTCGGGTTAATCTTTAGCAAGACGTTGTACAACTTTACTCAAATTTCGTTGCTATCAAATAAGTCAGGAATGACCAGATGTAACCGGGGGCCCAGGATTCTTGACCAGAATCTAAGTCATGGCATTCGAGATCCACAAGCTTACCCATAAATGACAACCTAGACATCATTCACTTATGACCGTGAGTAGCGCTGAAGTTCACATGAATTGTACATAATCTTTGATTAACCTTCACTTTAGGTGTATACACACAACGAATTATTAATGTACTTAATAATTATATATGTGATAATATAATCTAAGTATTATTTAATATTTAGTTATTATACCTTAGTATGTCTTATATATATTAAATATAATTACCTTTAAATAAATACCAAAATTATTTCAAAAATAATAGTGTTTTATTAATCGAACATTATCCAAAAATGTCTAAATAATTAATTAAATATGTAAAAATTATATACATAATTTTTATAGTCTTAGTTAATCATATAGATTAGTATAAAAATATAAGAAAACATTTTTATTATATTTTTGTATTTATTTTTGTTTTTACCCTTAATTTATTCATAAAACAAGTTTAATTCTACATAATTACTAAATAAACTCAAACAATTATTTTTATAATTTTTATAAGTTTTTATTGGTCTAATAACCTGTAGAAAAAATATTCAAAAAATATTTTTTATTATTTTATATTTATTCTTAATTTACCTTCGAATTACATAATAATAGAGTTTAATTATATAATAATTACCAATTCGACCCAAGTAATTATTTTTATAATTTTTACTGATCTATATAAGTTTTATAAACTCAGGAAAAAATTATATATATTTTATTTTTGGTTAAAAGTATTTATTACGAATTTTACATTGTTTTTACGTTTAAACACTACATAATTCGTATTTAATTATAAATAATATTTCATAAATTATCAAAATTATTTTTATACATCATAATAATTATAATACTAATTATAACATATAAACATAATTAATTTCAAATTTCACAAAGAATATACAATAAATATAAATATAATCGACAATATTAAAAAAATAATAAAAATAGAAAGTACCTCAAATTTTCTTCAATGTTTTGAGAGAACAACTTAAGTTTTTGTTTTTAGCAAGAAAATATGAATGAGAAGCCATGTATTTATAGGTAAAAATGGTTGGTGAAAAGAAAAAATAATAAAAAAATTAAAGGTGCCAATTTTGACAAAATAATAAAAACATGTTAAAAATATTTTTAATAAGTTTTTATTTTTGAAAATATTTAGTCAAAATTCATGGGCTCATTATTTAATTTATAAAAAAATCTTATTTCTTTTTTTTATAAGCTAAAAATAAAAATAATGATTAAAATAACTTCTCATTTAATTAATAATTATGTTACATATAGTTTTATATATAATACACATTAATATTAATATTAACTAACGTTATTTTATATAATTAGTATAAACTTTAGTTAACAAAACGTGTCGAAAAAAAAATTTAATCAACGTCGAATTTAATCATATATTAAGTATGGATAACAACCCTAGGGGCAAATTAGTTAATTCAAGTATGAAAATATGAGGGTTGTTATAGTACCTACCCGTTAAAGAAATTTCGTCCCAAAATTTGACAGAGATCGTCATGGTTGATAATAAGTATGTTTTCATGACGGATATGAATTGGAAAATAGAGTTTTATCACTATTGAGTAATAAAACAATTCGATTACGTGAAGAGTATGAGTGAAGCTATCGTAAAAAAAAATGAAATGAGGAAAATAAAGATTTGTTTTAACTCTTGACGTAATTAAAGTTGATTTCCGGAATTCAAGGGATTTAAAGAAAATCTTTATAATCTGTATAAGATTTGATTCTCCGGTAATTAAGGAAATTAAAATTGCCTTGATTGCTGTGTCTGGAATTTTGCTATAAATTAGCTTCTTCTGTTTCATTATCTTCACCACTTCTATACTTTCTTTCTCGATTCATACTTCCAAAGATTGTGAAAATGCTCCATCCAGTTCTTATCCTGGATATTTTTCTGACTATCGTTTCTGTCATTCTTCTTTTTCATTTACCCCCAGAGGAATCTGTTTACTTCTACAATTACCTTGGGGTTATAGTGTTTTTAATTCTCCCGTGTCTTTATGTTGCTATACGCATTGATATACACGGTTTGTAATTTTCGTGTTGTTATCGGGCTTTATATTTTCCCTTATATGTCGGAGCTCTATGCTCTTGTTTTTCCTTCCCGACTTCAAGTCAACCGAATAATGGTCCAGAATTCGTAGGTATGGAGTTTCGAATGATCATAATATACAAAGCAGAAGGAAAGGTAATAGCACGATTTGATTCGTCAAATTACCAGAATTACTAGGGATAGAACTATCAAGAATATATGTTCTTGATATGTTCAGAGGTTAAGTAGAATGTAAAAGTCATGTAACATGGCAAATGATGATTATAAAGTCTATGAATCATCATCTTCCATTAAAAATTTAGCATGACTTACTGTAATATAATCATGTTGGCCTGACATCATTATTTTATTCTAACTCATGCTTCAATTCCCAACACTACTTCAAATCATTCAAAATTTAAATTTGTATGTTACAGAAATATAGAAACTAAAACAGTTTCCTTTATTATGTAACACAGATAGTGCGAAGTGATAAATAATTTCGAACAAGAATAGTTATGAAGGTATCTTCAGAAATATGGAGGATATTTATAACGAAAGATACGATGATATCTTAGAATTTTCTAACATCAAATGATAATGAGTAAAATTCTTCTGTAAGGATTTAGAATGCGTAAGGAGATCTTTTGTGGTTTTCATCAGAAATCAAATCATCTAGATTCTTTGATTACTGGTTTAGTCCTTGTGATTTGTCCATGGTCTCCTTCATGGTTTGCTCAATCCATTTTTCAGCACCAAATTTTCTATCGAGCGTTCCCAATACCCCATTCTTTATCATCAAACTCCTGGCCATTTAGGCCATCCACAATTTTGCTGTTTCCTCTGCATTTAATGCAGCCATATTTGAATCATCGGTTATCAATCCGAGATGGTTTCAAGAAATTTGGTTTTTAGATGTTTGAACGCTGATTGTGATCGTCAAGATTCAAAGGATGTTTTAAAAAATTTTGAATTTGAAGTGTTTAAGCGTAAGATGCATCCATCAATGGATCTAATGGTTGACGAAGAAATGTTGTGATTTTCAAAAGTAAGGAATGGTAAGTTCGGTTGTTTGATGTGATAATTCATCATAGAATATGAATGAATATAATTCATGAATGTAGTGATCTTTAAGAAGACAACACTTGCTAAAGCTTTACTTAAATTCTGATATGTCAAAATCAGAATATGTAATTGAATTTGTATGAAAATGGTTGTTCTTTAGTGAACGGATACATATGTGGATGTAAGTAGTATAGTTAATGACTGTTGAATCAGAATTGAAGAATGTACGGTGTAACATATTAATGTGAGATATAAATATTTCTCGGGTATTACCTACCAGTTAAAATATTTTCACCGTCAACAGTTTGTACAACAGAATATTTAATTACAATCTTTATGAAAATATACGATATATATTTTTCTTTCAGATGTAATCATGGATTTAATGAGTTAATATAATATTAAACTCATTTGATTTACGGTTGAAATGAGAATTAATAATCTCCAAAACCTTAGAGATTTCATAATTGTCGAAAAATATTTCGCTAATGAAGTTATGAATCAATACTTCATCGTTCATTGTTATTGATATATCTCGGTATATGATGTTGGTGCTCGTGGATTTCTTGTGAAATTTACAAGGCACGAATAATGTTTTCTAGAAAGTTTTGAGTACATCGAAAATGGAAGTGTAAAATCAAACATGTATTTGAATAATACACTTGATTTATTATGAAAATGGAGTTTATTGTGTTGAAGCAGTGATTAACGATTATTAAGTCATTAACGAAGGATGTACATCATAGCATATTAGTGATATGAATTAACCGAGTAGTATTTAGTAGTTAAGATTCACACGTAATAGCTTAGTACGAAAAGATTTATTATTGTTCCAAACCATATATATATAAAGTATACATATATAATTCTTTAGGAAGAATGAGTCAATACATCTTAACTCATTATTACTAATATTCCTTGGTATTTATGGGGCGTATGATGTTAATGTTTGAGGTACTGAGTGTGATGTTGAGGCGTGGAATGTAGATGTTGTTGTTGGTGAAGCTGATGCTGTTGGTGGTGATGCTGATGGTACTGGTGATGGTGGTTATGCTGCTGGTGCTCGTAGGTTTTGCACCATATTTTCCAAAGCCACTACTCGAGCACGAAGCTCGTTGACTTCTTCTATTATTTCGGGATGATTGGCGGTTCGGACAAGGGGATGAATAAGATCTGAAATTCTAGATATTATATATTCGTGACGGGATATCCTGGAAATAAGGGTGAAAATAGTGTTCCGAACGGGTTCGCCGGTAAGTGCTTCAGGTTCTTCGCCAATAGGGCAATGTGGTGGGTGAAAAGGATCACCTTCTTCACTTCTCCATTGATTAAGTAGACTACGAACCCTCCCCCAATTCATCCAGAAAAGGTGATGACTAATTGGTTGGTTCATTCCGGTTACGCTGCCATTAGAGCTTGAGGAGTTCGAGGAATCAAGTGAGAAATCCATATTATTTGATCGGAATAAGGGTTTTTGTTATAAGATGAGTGTTGAATATTGAATGATATATTTGTCTTCTTGATATACGTATATATAGCAAAAAGATTTCCTTAATTTACAGAGGAAATTTAGGAAAAGTGTTAGACAAAGTCTATTAAGATAGATATGATAAGATATAATAAGATATGATGTGTCTATACTCCAATAATAGCAGTATGACGTGTCGAGATCATAAAATGATAAGTATGTAATCTGATAATCTTTCGATTAAAGACTTTCAATTCGTAATGGCCTATTCAGGTCTAGGGGCTTGAGCTATAGGATCCTTTAAATCGGTAATCCAAACCCTTCCATTCTAGAGTTTCGTAGACGCCATCCGTCAAGAAAATTCAATGATAAAAAATAACGAGAAATCAAAGATTTAAAAGTAATGAATATGAGTAGTGATGACATTATAATGTCTTTGAGATTCTCGATAACTCAATGACATTTTCCGATTCGCAAACCGATGCATAAAGGCATAAAGCATATAGGTACGTGATATAACAAGGAGGTTATATACGTTTGAGTATGAATAGTAACAAATATAGGAGTTTCAAAAATCATGGATAACATTTCATGTAATACACAAAACTATGATAGATGACATAGGAATGTCGAGAACGGTGTCGCATTTAAATGTGGTGGCGGAATTGAATAGTACTTAGAAAAGTGAGCAAAGTTCTTAGGTTGGCTCGGCATTCTAAGATAAGTAAAGTTTCTAAAGTATAGTGTAGCATTTAACAGTTAAAGGCAACAATTAAAGGCACTATAGTCAAGGAAAGTTGTAGTCCTACATTGCTAAGGTACCTAATTGTATAAGGCACACATAAAATGCAATCCTGGTTCTCTACAACAATTCTGCTCTGATACCAATCTGTCACACTCCCAAATAGGGCCTGGGGTATTTGTGACTAATTATATCAAATCACAGTTGTACAAACGAGAGCGACTCTAAATGAGACGTTTTGTTTATTAAATAAATAGCGGAAGCATTATTCAAAGTTTTACATCATAAGAGTACAATAAATGGAAAATGTTTTAAACAAAATGATAAATATGAATGATGGACTCCATGCAAATAGCAAAGCATACATCAAACATCTAGTAGCAAGTAGCAGCTAGCTCAATCATCACCTGAAACAAAACATGCTTAAAGTGTCAACCAAAAAGGTTGAGTGAAATTCATAGGTTTATAAATAATATCCAAAGTTTTAGACCACAAGATTTAGTTTAAAGTTGATCAATATAGATATATCAATCTAAAAGTATTGCTGCAGTTTGTAATATCGCTACTAAACAATTTACCCTATGACACCTTGTACTGTCAGTGTCGTGGAATCATTATTATATAACCAAAGACCAACGGTCGAATGGTTAGAGACGTTACTCTCAATAGGCCTACTCACAATAATTAAGTTTGCATTTATATGTAGCAATTAATGATATTACGGTAGGGATTTAGCATGAATCAAAGCAAGACAGCATAGTTAACAGTTAAGTACTTGTGTCTAAGCGTAAAACAGTTTAAAAGCAAGCATGTGTCTCACCCTAAGTTGTAAACAGTTATGAAATAGTAAAAATGGGGCTATGAAGTTCACCTTAGTAGCACAAAAGAGTATTCCATGAAAGAATTGAACGGAAGGACGTAACCGAGATCTCAACCTAGAGATAGAACGTATGATCAGACATTGCCTAACAGACAATAGTATATAGTACTATATTGATAGTAATGGTTCACTAAAGAATTTTCATTTTCGAAAGGTTACTATTTATGAAAAGTTTCCACTTATAGTAATTTTTCCATTTTAAAAAGTTCGGGTTAATCTTTAGCAAGACGTTATACAACTTTACTCAAACTTCGTTGTATCAAATAAGTCAGGAATGACCAGATGTAACCGGGGGCCCAGGATTCTTGACCAGAATCTAAGTCATGGCATTCGAGATCCACAAGCTTACCCATAAATGGCAACCTAGACATCATTCACTTATGACCGTGAGTAGCGCTGAAGTTCACATGAATTGTACATTATCTTTGATTAACCTTCACTTTAGGTGTATACACACAACGAATTATTAATGTACTTAATAATTATATATGTGATAATATAATCTAAGTATTATTTAATATTTAGTTATTATACCTTAGTATGTCTTATATATATTAAATATAATTACCTTTAAATAAATACCTAAATTATTTCAAAAATAATAGTGTTTTATTAATAGAACATTATCTAAAAATGTCTAAATAATTAATAAAATATGTAAAAATTATATACATAATTTTTATAGTCTTAGTTAATCATATAGATTAGTATAAAAATTTAAGAAAACGTTTTTATTATATTTTTGTATTTATTTTTGTTTTTACCCTTAATTTATTCACAAAAAAGTTTAATTCTACATAATTACTAAATAAACTCAAACAATTATTTTTGTAATTTTTATAAGTTTCTATCGGTATAATAACCTGTAAAAAAAATATTTAAAAAATATTTTTTATTATTTTATATTTATTCTTAATTTACCTTTGAATTACATAATAATAGAGTTTAATTATATAATAATTACCAATTCGACCCAAGTAATTATTTTTATAATTTTTGCAGATCTATATAAGTTTTATAAACTCAGAAAAAAATTATATATATTTTATTTTTGGTTAAAAGTATTTATTACAAATTTTACATTGTTTTTACGTTTAAACACTACATAATTCGTATTTAATTATAAATAATATTTCATAAATTATCAAAATTATTTTTATACATCATAATAATTATAATACTAATTATAATATATAAACATAATTAATTTCAAATTTTATAAAGAATATACAATAAATATAAATATAATCGATAATATTAATAATAATAATAAAAAAAGAAAGTACCTCAAATTTTTTTCAATGCTTTGAGAGAACAACTTAAGTTTTTGTTTTTGGCAAGAAAATATGAATGTGGAGCCATGTATTTATAGGTAAAAATGGTTGGTGAAAAGAAAAAATAATAATAAAATAAAGGTGCCAATTTTGACAAAATAATAAAAACATGTTAAAAATGTTTTTAATAAGTTTTTGTTTTTGAAAATATTTAGTCAAAATTCATGGGCTCATTATTTAATTTATAAAAAAAATCTTATTTCTTTTTTTTTTATAAGCTAAAAATATAAATTATGATTAAAATAACTTATCATTTAATTAATAATTATGTTACATATAGTTTTATATATAATACACATTAATATTAATATTAACTAATGTTATTTTATTTAATTAGTATAAACTTTAGTTAACAAAATGTGTCGAAAAAAAAATTTAATCAACGTCGAATTTAATCATATATTAAGTATGGATAACAACCCTAGGGGCAAATTAGTCAATTCAAGTATGAAAATATGAGGGTTGCTATAACGGTGCCCCTGCATCACCCACCAATTTACACGTATCATGCGTGGTCAGGGGAGTTAGGGGTCAAAGGTCAATATTGCACTTTCAATATTTCAAGTCATTTTGTTAAAAGATAAGAGAGTATTTTGACCAATTTCTTTATATAAAAGATCGTCTCAGAAGTTGTGATGTGGTCTGATATGGCCAAAACAGACGGTTTTGTTTGTGCGGTGTCGTCAGGCCGCAGCACGTCAAGATCAACCACCAAGGGGGTGGGTACTGTTTTAAATTTATATTTAGCGGGGCCTAAATCGTACTACTCCTTAGTATGAGTAAGGGAAGTATGACCTAGAGTCGTATTTTTGAGATATCAGTAGAATCGAACCTATATTTAAGCCTAAGATAGTTAGGAAGGAGTAGTGGTTACTTAATTTTGGAATTTTCTAATTTATAAGACAGATAAAGTAAATGCGATAAAATTCGTAATTCAGATAAGGTTAAAGTGAGTGCATAATATGACTTCATCAGTTATTCTGTCGAGATTATGGGATGCTGGCTCATGAATAGGCAGAGGCCTTGTATTCGTTACACTGGTCCTAAACGCCCCTGTCATAAAACATGTCACTGGGTACTGCGTTAGGCTTGAAGATTCTGAATAGACAGTAACGTCCCTTACCCCCGACGCTCGTGCAGTCTGACTACAGGCATGCACGTTCAAACGGCTCATCAAATTGAGCGACTCGGTTGGGTGACGTATTAATAATCCACAATGGTCTAAACTTTCTTAAGCATAATAGAACACATGGTTTACCGTATCCGAGAGACGTGATGTGTTTCAATGCTTTCGTTAATGATTGGTTTTAAAAGATAGTTAGGCCCTAAAAAAGAGTTCAACCATAAAGAATACCATGGCCAAGTCAAGCTGTCTTCCATGAACACGTTCGGTTATCCTAACGGTTCAATCCTTTATGTGTCTAAATAAACAGTTCCTTAATTAACTAAGAATTCCTCAAGCGGGGTGCAATGCTTGAGACCGCGTTATGGTGCAGTGTATTAAACAACACTAACCGGGTTCCATGGCGTTACTTAGCAGAGGTACAGCTTACAATAATCGCTGTGCTTCAGTGTGCATGTACGAAGTTTATATGCTTGGTGACTACACTAGCATGTCTGGGACCGACAATGTACTAAGGGTCTAGTCAGATGTTTCACTACCAAAGAGTCCTCAGTCAAAATCCAAAGCTCGATAGACTTACTACAACCAGTGTGCCTCAGTCGATCTTACGTTGTATCCGATAGACTTCTCTTACCAAGGGGTGACACAGATAGTGTACTTTGAATCGGGGTTTGTAACTTCCCAATAACAGAGCCGATAACTACGTTCTATTTGTTGGAAAAGTGATTGAGTTTCAAGCATAATCCGAAAGCATTTCAACAGCATACACAAACCATAACATTATTTCGGCATTATAATTACTGACATCATAGCATACACTAAAGATAACTACTCGCCAATCATGGCAACAATATCACAGAACATAATGATAGAAGACATTATATAAAGATAAGGGATAGAAGTACCAGTAGATTAAACGAGTTCCGAATACAAAAGTGACAACTTCAAGACTCCAGACCGCTCCTAATACAATCTTTGGCGTTCTTCTCCGGGTACTAGGTTTCCCGTACGGAGTCGAAGGCCTTGAGAGTATGGCTAATATTGTACAAGAGAGAGAAAGAAGTGAATTGAAGTGTGTGTTGGAATGAATGACAAAGACCCTTTAAATAAGCACAAAATTTGCCTGCAAACGGCTGGCAGGCCGTTTATCATGCCGTTTGCAGGGCCCGTTTGCTGAGGCAAGCCATTTAATGAGGTCGTTTGATCTGACTGTTTGGCAGACCATTTGACACACTGGTAGGCCGTTTGGCTTGCTGATTCCCTGGATCGTAACTTAATTTCTTGTCTTTCACCGTTTTCGCTCTACCATCTTCGTTTTAGCTCCGATTCTCTTGATTCTTTTTGCACCGTCTTCGTAATTACTTGTTCTTCAATTCTAACCGACGAAGTGGGTATTTTGCCGACATAGTTCGAATCTTTCTTGTTTTTGGGCCTTAATACCGGGGTAAAAACGTGACTTTTTAACCGATATCAAATATCCCACACTTAGACTTTGCTTGTCCTCAAGCAAACTCTCATTTCCTTAAGAATTTTTTCGAAGTTTCTTTTCTAATGGCTTAAGCGGTTTGCTTTTATTATAAGAGCAAAAGATAAGGTGATTTATCTATGTTATGATTGAAACTATCTCTGCAAGCATGCGAAGAGGTTACATGACATAGGATAGCTTTCACGGGTCACTCAAATCACTCAAGTATTTAGGATTCCCTATAGATCTAAGAAATAAAATCACTCATAGCCAGTCATGCTGCACCCATCGTCATAGGCTTGATAAAGACTCAAATCCTTGATGCTAATGCGAGAATGGTAGTAATCTTAGCTTCTAGGTCATTTGTTAATGATGGAGAAGGAATTTTAGAGTGGTAGTGAAGTTGTTTTTGAGGGGTGAGATAAGAGGGTAATGTAGTCTTTATACAGACTTTTATTTGAATAGATAGGAGTGCTGAAGTGTTTGAGAAGCACTTTTGAACTTTTGTTCATTTGATAATCATTTTCGGTCAAGTTTTCTTCGGCATTTCTCTTATTAAGTTCTGCTCCTTTTTTCAGAACTATTAAATTTTTTTTTTTTTTGGAGATTTGATCTCGAGAAACTTTTTGCCATTAACTTTTTCAAGACCTTTGCCATGATACTTGAGAGGTTTAAAACATCGGGTTCGGAAGGAATCTCGTTTTCTGGATTTTTCGAGTAATAGTAAAGATGATGTGGGTGTGGTGGTGGAGTAGAAGTAGTGGAGGTGCGAAAGGCTTATTTTTGACAAATGGCTAGCTCTTCTGATTATAACTGAATCACGTTTCACAGCTTAGAAATGTAGATCTAAAGCAAGTTCTGATTCTGAGTACGGACATCTGCACTCTCAACGGAAAATAGTGAAGCATTAAAGATGAATGCTGGTCTTATTTGGGGTGCCTCACCATAATCAATTTAGATCGATAATGCCTTAGTCATGCAATGCTCTATTAGAGATTTGGTTCAACCTAACAAGATTTTCACCCTACTTAAGCCTTATTTTTATTGGCAACCGTTTTCGGTTTTCAAAAATACTTTTTCGAAAAGTCTTTCTTTTACAAAATTTTTTGAAATTTGGCTTAAGGACTTGGAATCTTCGTAATGAGTTATTTTAATATAGCATAAAAAGATTATACCAACATCCCACACTTAGACGAACATTGTCCTCAATGTTCCCAGTGTATCCCACACTTAGGAGTTTTGGTTGAAGATTTGGGAGTATTTGTCTAGTGTTTTAATTGGGTTTTTATCTCACACTTAGTGATAAGCTAGGATGTGGCATAGTTCGAATCTTGAGCTAGTAGCGAAAAGAAAGAAATACCCCTAGCAGATGCGGTTGGCTTCCAATCCTTGCGTCTTTTATTGATTGGCTCATTTGTCATCCTTTATTCTTGTACTCTACTTTATTGCACGGGTTGCCTCCCGAGAAGCTCTTTTGTTTAAGGTCGTTGGCTCGACCGTAGTAACGCTTTAAAAAGAAAACATTCCTCGCTGATGGTTGTAATCTTGTTCTTCTCGAGGGAATGTGAGTCTTGGCGGGTAAATCCTGAGAAAGTGTCGGACCAATAGTGGTAGAAGATCCTGTACTTCCCTTGAAGATCTTCTGAATGATAAGTAGTGCACAGTTTCGGCTCTGGATAAGTCTTGAAGTCCGATGAGAATTTGATCCACTGCTCTGCTGGTTGACCCATGAATGTCAATCATAGAAGCAGTGCTGGTGGTGATTATTTCTCTGATGGCATGCTCATTTCGAAGGTCTTCAAACAATGTTAGAAACTGTATCTTTAGAATTTCGAAGTCTTCGGAATGGTGATCTCCACAGTAAGAGTCTGTAGCTTTGCACAGATTTGTTAAAAGACGAAACTGAAAAGAAGTGAACAACAATCCTGATCCGAGCATTAATGTCACTGTCTTTGAGTATATCTCCCGACATCTAACTTTAAATGTGAAACTTGGATTTATGGATTCGTGGAAGATACGTGATATCTGCTTCGTAACATAGGTGGAAATGTTGACTCGATCTGGTTCAAGATGAGAGAATGGATTGTTTCGCCTTACTTCCTCCGTAACAGCGTCTCGTAACTCTTTGATAATTAGATCAGCATGGTGATCAATTGTTACGTAGATCACTAGTCTGTCTGGTGTGCTTTCAAAGTTATCTCTTTCTAGACGAGCGAACAAGCTGTGAATATCCTCGATCATTTGTAAATCAGAGTGATAAGCCGGGCGTCCGGTGGAAAGATCCATATGCTTCCGGATGAGAGTCAGTAGTGCTCGTTGGTTTGCTGAGAACGGAAGTGCAGGTCCGGCTAAGGCGTTATAAACCTTAGAGTAAATGATCTTCTGATCTTGACAGAATCTTGTCTCAAGAATAGTGCGAACCACTGAATTGTGCTCTCGTTGCCTTTCTTCTTGGTAGATATGATCGTGAAGAGAATTGATAAAGTCTTGAATGCGTTCTTCTAGGATTTCAACATCATTGTCTTCTCTTCGGAGATAGAGGTTGTGTTCTTCTCAGATGGCCATAATTCGTTCTGTTAAGCGTAGCGAAAAATCAATTATTGATTTACGGATGGCTTCGAGAATATCTTCAAATTCATCGGTATCATTGATGAAGGTTATCATGTCTGCGTGTGTAGATATGACCGGGATCCGATCTGAAGAAGAGTCCGGCTCCAGTTGATCTAGTTCGGTTGGAGACTGTGAGTTATTCAGAATGTCTTCATGTTGCTCTTCCTCGTCATCATTGGTATATTGTTCTCCTGAGGATGCGTCTGAGGAACGAGTTTCTTCAGTATTCTGATTCTCCACTTTGATACTTACAGGATCTATTTCTATATCCTTAACCTCAGCCTTATCGATCTTCTTCTTGAAGCGAATGATTAAACTGTGATCTTCCGTCTCAAGCCTCATTAATTCTTCATGACACTTAGTGCTTAGAGCGGGTATTGTCGCAGTTTCTTTTACGTCTTCCATTTCCTCTTCCTCTTCAGTTTCCTCCTTTTCCTCTATTTCTTCGCTGGGATCCTCTTCTTCCATTTCTGGGTCGTCTACAGACTTTGATTCGACACCCATCTCGATATCATTGGCTGGTGGTGAAGACTCGTCATCGGAAGTGATCCGTCTGGTGAAAATAGCAAACATCTCTGCCTGTCCAGAAAGATCGGTTGGTCGGTCAATTTTGAAGGTGACGCTCTCCCCATGTGATCATAAGATCAAGGTTTGATTGTACACATCAATGACAGTCCTAGCCGTATTCATGAAAGGTCTTCCTAACACTACTGGTGTGTGTAGGTCTTCCTTAATAACCATTACTACGAAATCCATAGGATACAAGAATTTGTCGACTTTCACCAAGACGTTCTCAACTATGCCCTTAGGATATCGAATTGTGTGATCGGCAAGTTGGATTGTCATTTTAGTTGGTGACAAGTCTCCTAACTCTAATATCTTGTAGAGAGAGTAGGGGATTAGGTTGATACTTGCTCCTAAATCTGCTAGTGCATGAATGGTTCCAGATTGGTAGATTGAACACGGGAAAACAAATCGGCCCGTATCTCCTAGCTTCTGTGGTAGAGAGTTCCTGAGTAACGCAGAGCATTCTTCACTCAGTGGAATTTTGTTAGAATCTGGTATCCTTTCCTTTGTAGAGAGAAGCCTTCGGATATATCTCTTCTGGTTGGGGACTTTGGACATAGTGTCCAGGAATCTTCCATCAAGTTTGAAGAATCAAGCTTGGATGGTTCTTCCTGTAGCCTTCCAGGATAGGGTACACGAACTGGAGTTTCAGGTGTCAGCTTTTGAGTATATGTCAATTTGTTCTTGAGCCTAGTTGACCTTCTCCTTGGTTCTTCCTCCGGGATTACGGAATCCATTTGCTTTGCTTCTTCTATGTGGGGATTTTGGATAGTATTACTTGTTAACCTTCCCTGAGGTCGGGTTTCAAGACGTTGTGATAACTGTCCGAGCTGCGTCTCCATACTTTTGAGTAGAGCCAATTGATTTCTCATTAGTATCTCCATCTGATCTTGCCTGGCTGCAGTTCTCTGATTTAGCTGTTGTTGTCCTTGAATGAGCTGAGTCAACTGATCATCAGCTCCGAGAGTGGGGTTAGTTGCTTTTGTAATCTGGGTGGTAGGGGAATTTTCCTCGACTGGTGAACCAGTGAGTGAGAGTGGTTGATCGTAGGACAATTGAGATTGCTGGGCTGGATAAGGTGGATAGCGATAGCGAAAAGGCTGATTGCTTCGTTGAAACTGATTAACCCTAGGTTGTTGATTGAATTCGGGATTTGGTGGATGAGCTGGGTATTGAACATAACAGACTGAACCGTCAGGGTTTTCGTACTCAACTTGATATTCTTCAGTAGGTTGCGGGTGGGTACTGTTTTAAATTTATATTTAGCGGGACCTAAATCGTACTACTCCTTAGTATGAGTAAGGGAAGTATGACCTAGAGTCGTATTTTGGAGATATCAGTAGAATCGAACCTATATTTAAGCCTAAGATAGTTAGGAAGGAGTAGTGGTTACTTAATTTTGGGATTTTCTAATTTATAAGACAGATAAAGTAAATGCGATAAAATTCGTAATTCAGATAAGGTTAAAGTGAGTGCATACTATGACTTCATCAGTTATTCTGCCGAGATTATGGGATGCTGGCTCATGAATAGGCAGAGGCCTTGTATTCATTACACTGGTCTTAAAGGACCCTGTTGTGACGACCCGAAAATTTCCGACCAAATTTAAACTTAATCTTTATATAATTCCTACTTGATAAGCAATGAATTTTAATAAATCTTGAACCTCCGGAAAGAGTTTTACACAAGCTTTTGGTCACCCTTTTATTCCGACGATTCACGAACGTCATAACTTGATTTAATTGTTTAATTATTTAATTATTGTGTATATATATGGATTTATATATATTTAACTTGAAAATATGATAATTAAATATCTCATTAATTATATTAACAAAGTATTATATATATATTTTCATACTACAAATTTAAAGAGTTTTCAAACAATATATATTTTACTATTTAAACGACGTAATTAACTTATGTTAAAATGTATTTACATATAATGTATTACGAGTGTAAATACATCCTTACAAGTATTGAATATACTTTATAATATACCAATACATATAAAGGATAGCTATACTCGTATTTTCGTTCAATTTTCTCAAGAATTCTACTCGCATTCATACGGTATATTTACCCGTATTATACACAGCTTCTAGAAGTATTTACTATTGGTATATACCAATAGAAATCTGCAATTATTTATGTAACATGTTATCCATGACCTAATCAATTTAATATGTCATGCATGACTTAATACAATTTAACTTATCTTAGATATTTTTCACTAAAAGTCAAAATTATAAGCTTATTAATAAGGACCATTTTAACTCATTTTTACTCCACATTTTCTTAAACTAAAAACACACTTGAATGCTCTCATATCATACTTTAATCTCAGCAACTTTTCTCTTCATAATCAAAGTAAAATACTTCTCAAAAATCCTTGTTCAATTCCTTGTATAGTTGCTATCTTATTATACTTATAAAACTTGTAAAAACTAGAACTTGTTTTGGTGAACACCAAGCTTGTTTGAAAAACTAATCTAATCTTTCTAACTTAACTCTAATAACACTTATTTATATGTATTATGATGTTATATTAAGTTAATATAAGAACTTATAACTTGTACATATGAAGAACACCTTGAAACTTAACATATATCCTTTAATCTCCATTCGGTAAAAAGCGGGCTGTTTTGGGTTGGGAATTAAAAACCTATCTTAGACTTTGATTTCGAGGCTAAGACTTTGGAAATATGTTAATATATGTAAATAAGACTTCCAGTATTTTTTTCATGATTTTAGACAAAGTGGAAGTATTTTATCAAAAATCATATATTGGGTGGATGCCGGGATTTTTCCAAATCTGTCCACCGACACAAAAAAGGGTAAAGCTCAAAAAATTACTACTTGAGATGAACTTTTTGAATTGGTTTTGTAAAATTTACTTCTTAAGGAATCCATAGCAATTTGATTCACTTTAAATGGAGTTGTAATGAATATTTGGCGAGCAAAACAAAATATGCAAAAATTAACGTTGTATGGACGAAATTTATATTATAAAAACTATATTAACCATATCCTTGTTAACTTTTCCTATATCCTATATATATTTGGACATGTTATCAGTAGTATAACAAAATATTATAATCTTGGTTAATTCTATGATTGTATATATGTATAATAATAATCTTGGTACGTCCTAACACAATAAGTATACAATACGTTTTGATAAATCCAAAGACAATACGTACACAATACGTCTTAGTTAATTCTAAGACAATACGTATACAATACGTCTCTGGGTTGATGCAAAGACAATACGTATACAATACGTCGTGGGGTAATTCTAAGATTATATATATATATATATATACCGATTATTGGACTATTGGACTTTTCGGACTATTTTGGACTGCTAACAAAGGACTATTAACAATGGACTACTAACATAAAATGTATAAAATTATTATATAAGTATTCTATGAACTTGCTTTATTTTATTCATATGTCATATTATTATCTGAATCGTTATTATTGTTATAGGTTCGTGAATCCAAGGACGACGGTCATATTTTTAATAAGTTGAAAACTTATTATTAATATACTTTTACTACTGTGAGTATATAGTCCCATTTTTAAACTCTAAAAATATTTTGGGATGAGAATGCATGCATTTTATGTTTTACGCTATGGACACAAGTACTTGAAATATATTCTACGTTGAGTTGTGCCACCTTGCATATCTTCCCTAATAGCTTGGTAACTAATATTTACATGTTGTAAGAACATGTAAGCGCAAATCCTATTGATAGATCTATCGGGTTTGACAACCCCAACCGGGCTAGTCGCTCTAGTATCGTAAACGGTTGCATAGTACTTCGGTTTTACTACACTTGGTACAGTGTAGGGAGATTTCATAATAAAGGGAATATGCCACATTAATGGTTAAGTATTGTTACCGAAGCACTCAACAACTTATAGAATACTTTTATACACTTGCGAGTGTACATATATTTATAACTATGAAATCTTGTGGTCTATATTTATATCAATGCTAAACCTATATATCTCACCAACCTTTGTGTTGACTGTTTAAGCATGTTTATTCTCAGGTCCTTAAGAAAGTCTTCCGCTGTTGCATTATCTGAGCAAGATGTGCATGGAGTCTCATGCTTTGGTTTAAATAAAGTATTGCATTCAATAAAACCTTTGTCATGTATTACATTCGACTATTATATCACGTGTGTAGTATTTGGAAATCGATGTATTTTGGGGAATATTTCTTAAATAATCGCCCATTTGTTTAAAACATGCATTATGTATAATAATGGTGTGCTTTTTATGAAACGGATGCAATATTTTTCTAAAACGTATCATATAGAGGTCAAATACCTTGCTATGGGACCAATGAATAACGTACTGCGTTTATAGTAATATGGACGGGTCGTTTCAGATGGCACCATAGATACCAAGGAGTACTAATAAAAATCAAAGATGAAGTATTGATTCATAACTTCATTGGAGAAAAATTATGCGGTGATTATGTAATCTCTAAAGTCTTAGAGATTATCTATTCCAACCTTAACCATAAATCAGATGAGTGGACCGAAATGATAGAAGGAAAAGTAGTAACCTGACAAGAATGGTGCGTGGTTTACAAGCTAGACTTGTTATACAAGCACAACCGGTAGTACCACCAGCATCACCATCAGTATCACCAACACTGGCAAAACCTATAGCAATACGAGCTCTGCCAATTCCATAATCATCAACATCATCACAAATCAACAACGCGTATATTGTATCAACGAGTTATGAAGTATTAACTCATTCCCCCTGAAGAAATTATATGTATATTTTATATATATATGAATTTTGAGATCAAAATATATCTTTCCGTACTAAGCTATTATGTATGAACTAAATAAGAGCAGATACTACTCGGTTAAATTCATATTACTAATATGCAATGATGTACATCCTTCCTTAACAACTTAACCATCGTTAACTAAGACCTCTGTTTCAACTCCATGAATTCCGTTTTATAATAAACTAAGTGTATTATTCAATTACATGTTTGATTTTACACTTAGATATACTTGAAGCTTTCTAGAAAACATCATTCGTATCTTACGAAGTTCGCAAGAATTCACAAGCATCAACATCCGTCACCAAGGAATGTCAATAAGAATAAATAATAAAGTATTGATTACATTAGTGAAATACTCCGCGAAGATTATGTAATCTCTATTATTTTAGAGATTATTCATTTCTAATTCCAGCCGAAAATCAAATGAGCTTAATTTAATATTAACTCATCAAATCTGTATTACATCTGAAGAAAATATACATATATTTTCATAAAGACTGTAATAAAAATTCTCCTGTACCAAAATATTACTTGTGAAACTTTTAACGGGTAGGTAATACCTGAGAGATATATAAATTCACAATTAATATATTACATTCTTCGAATCTGATTCAGCAATCATCAACTATACTCACTACTTTCATAACGAATACATTCTTTCATAAAAATCCGAAACAATCATTTTCATCCAAATTCAATTACATATTCTGGTTTTGACAGATCAGAATCCAAGTCAAGATTAAACAGATGACATCACTCGTAGATTCCTACATCCTTCAAAATCATACTTTAAATTCAAACTATACTAGAACATCACTTTCATTCACAAAACTCATAAAGATATTCGTATCATTCAAGATTCACGATGAATTCGTTATACGGATATTGACGATGACAACCTGCGTCTAAACCCTTCAAAATTCTTGAAAACACCTCAACTAAGGGGCCATCAAGAGAATGAACCAATCACACGATACATACGAAGAATATATGCATATAGATATGCATCCGGAGGACACTTGGAACCTAAGCAAAGGTTCAACACATATCTGTGTGAGATCCTTTAGCATTATTATTACCCAAAATAACTTTACAATCTCTTTTCAAAATAGTGAATTTTGTCACAGCTCCAACAAGGCAACTTCGACTTTTTATCCGGAGTAGCCTTATTATAACCTTGATATATACATTGTTTTTTCACCATCGTTACCGGGGAACCTTTTATATTTCATCACATTAGTAGTAAGCTTGCCAGCAACTTTATTGCTCTTTGACTTAAATCTCTCTGAAAGATCACTATGAAACCTTGTCATGTACCCATCTACATCTTGTAACAATAATTGCCATACCAAACCCCAGGAAGCATCAATAATTATTCTTGAATCTCACATCATTTCTGCATATACATATAACGTTATCTCCTGGAATTATAATTCTAAAATCCGAAATAGCACTTCAGCCTACGAATCAATACTATGAAGTTTTGAAAAAGCTGAATGAAGCAGCATAAACTGTAGACAACCGTAACAGTCAAAAGTTTAATGATAAAGAATAGTGTGTTGGCAAAGCTCAGAAAAAGAGAAGGTTTGGAATTGGAAAACTGATTGAGCAAACCTTGAAGGAGGCTGTGGATAAATCACAAAGACTAAATCTGCCTTCAAAGAATCCAAATGATTCAGTGTCTGCTGAAGTCTTTTGCGAATACCTTGCTCCTTACTCTCAACTCTTGCGGACAATATTCTTCATCATCCTCTGATCTTAGATATTCTAAGATATCATCATATCCTTCATTATAAATATCTTCGATGTTTCTGAAGATATCTTCAAAACTATTGTTATCCGAAATCATTTACCTCTTCGCGCTATCTGTGTTACATCATAAAAGAAACTATTTTAGTTTCTAAATTCAGAAACCTTCGAGTTTAAAATATGAATGTTTTTGAAGTAGTGTTGGGAACTGAAGCATGAGTTAGTATAATATAATGACACTTGATCAACGTGATTATATTACAGTAAGTCATGCTGAGTTTCTAAATAGAACGTAATGATTCACAGACCATAACGTCATCATGTGCCATGTTACATGACTCTTACATTCAATCTAATCTCTAAACATATCAAGAACATATTCTATTGATAGTTCTATCTTTTCCTTTGGATTCTGGTAATTTCACAAGTCAAATTGTGCTATTACAATTTCTCTCTTAGAGCATTAGCTATGTTCATTCCGAATTTCATATCTATGAATTCTAGACCATTATTCGCTTGACTTGAAGTCGGGAAAAGAAGACGGAAGCATGAAACTCCAAAATATAAGGAAAAATATAAGCACGAAGACAATGCAGAAATTACAAACTGTGTATATCGATGCGTATAGAAATATAAAGACATGGTAAAACTAAGAATACTATAAACCCAAGAGCATAGTAGAAATTAACGGATTCCTCCGATGGAAGATGAAAAAGAAGAATGACAGATGTGACAGTCAAGAATATATCAAGAATTAAAACTGGATGGAGCATATTGACGAATATTTTGGAAGTACGAAGAAAGGAAGAAAGTATAAAAGATGGGAGATGTGGAAATAAGGAAACGTAGGAGGTTGATTTATAGTAAAATATCCGACAGAGAAATCGAGACAGATTATTGCATTAAATCGAAGAGGATCATAATTTCCTTAATCACCGAAGAATCAAATCTTATATAGATTACAAAGATTTTCTTTAATCCAGAGATCAACTGTGATGATGTCAAAAGATAAGACGAATCCCTATTTTCTCATTTCACTCTTTTACGATAGCTTCACTCATACGTTTTGAGTAATCGAATTATTTTATCCATATTTCTCAATCATGATAAAACCCTATGAATCAACTTATATTCGTCATAATAACATTCTTATTGTTAGCCATGACGACCTCGATCAAATTTCGGGACGAAATTTCTTTAACGGGTAGGTACTGTGACGACCCGGAAATTTCCGACCAAATTTAAACTTAATCTTTATTTAATTCTAACTTGATAAGCAATGAATTTTAATAAATCTTGAACCTCCGGAAAGAGTTTTACACAAGCTTTTGGTTACCCTTTTATTCCGATGATTCATAACGTCATAACTTGATTTAATTGTTTAATTATTTAATTATTGTGTATATATATGGATTTATATATATTTAACTTGAAAATATGATAATTAAATATCTCATTAAGTATATTAACAAAGTATTATATATATATATATATATATATATATATATATATATATATATATATATATATATATATATATATATATATATATATATATATATATATATATATATATATATATATATATATATATATATTCATACTATAAATTTAAAGAGTTTTCAAATAATATATATGTTACTATTTAAACGACGTAATTAACTTATGTTAAAATGTATTTACATATAATGTATTGCGAGTGTAAATACATCCTTACAAGTATTGAATACACTTTATAATATACCAATACATATAAAGGATAGCTATACTCGTATTTCCGTTCAATTTCCTCAAGAATTCTACTCGCATTCATACGGTATTTTTACCCGTATTATACACAGCTTCTAGAAGTATTTACTATTGGTATATACCAATAGAAATCTGCAATTATTTGTGTAATATGTCATCCATGACCTAATCAATTTAATATGTCATGCATGACTTAATACAATTTAACTTATACTAGATATTTTCACTAAAAGCCAAAATTATATGCTTATTAATAAGGACCATTTTAACTCCACATTTTCTTAAACTAAAAACACACTTGAATGCTCTCATATCATACTTTAATCTCAACAACTTTTCTCTTCATAATCAAGGTAAAATACTTCTCAAAAATCCTTGTTCAATTCCTTGTATAGTTGCTATCTTATTATACTTATAAAACTTGTAAAAACTAGAACTTGTTTTGGTGAACACCAAGCTTGTTTGAAAAACTAATCTAATATTTCTAACTTAACTCTAATAACACTTATTTATTTGTATTATGATGTTATATTAAGTTAATATAAGAACTTATAACTTGTACATATGAAGAACACCTTGAAACTTAACATATATCCTTTAATCTCCATTCGGTAAAAAGCGGGCTGTTTTGGGTTGGGAATTAAAAACCTACCTTAGACTTTGAGTTCAAGGCGAAGACTTTGGAAATATTTTAATATATGTAAATAAGACTTCCAGTATTTTTTTCATGATTTTAGACAAAGTGGATGTATTTTATCAAAAATCATATTTTGGGTGGATGCCGGGATTTTTCCAAATCTGTCCACTGACACAAAAAGAGGGTAAAGCTCAAAACATTACTACTTAATATGAACTTTTCGAATTTGTTTTGTAAAATTTACTTCTTAAGGAATCCATAGCAATTTGATTCACTTTAAATGGAGTTGTAATGAATATTTGGCGAGCAAAACAAAATATGCAAAAATTAACGTTGTATGGACGAAATTTATATTATAAAAACTATATTAACCATATCCTTGTTAACTTTTTCTGTATCCTATATATATTTGGACATGTTATCAGTAGTATAACAAAATATTATAATCTTGGTTAATTCTGTGATTGTATATATGTATAATAATATTCTTGGTACGTCCTAACACAATAAGTATACAATACGTTTTGATAAATCCTAAGACAATACGTACACAATACGTCTTAATTAATTCTAAGACAATACGTATACAATACGTCTCTGGGTTGATGCAAAGACAATACGTATACAATACGTTGTGGGGGTAATTCTAAGATTATATATATATATATATATATATATATATATATATATATATATATATATATATATATATATATATATATATATATATATATATATATATATATATATATATTACGATTATTGGACTATTGGACTTTTTGGACTATTTTGGACTACTAACAAAGGACTACTAACAATGGACTACTAACATAAAATGTATAAAATTATTATATAAGTATTCTATGAATTTGCTTTATTTTATTCATATGTCGTATTATTATCTGAATCATTATTATTGTTATAGGTTCGTGAATCCAAGGACGACGGTCATATTTTTAATAAGTTGAAAACTTATTATTAATATACTTTTACTACTGTGAGTATATAGTCCCATTTTTAAACTCTAAAAATATTTTGGGATGAGAATACATGCATTTTATGTTTTACGCCATGGACACAAGTACTTGAAATATATTCTACGTTGAGTTGTACCACCTTGCATATCTTTCCTAATAGCTTGGTAACTAATATTTACATGTTGTAAGAATATGTAAGCGCGAATCCTATTGATAGATCTATCGAGTTTGACAACCCCAACCGGGCTAGTCACTCTAGTATAGTAAACGGTTGCATAGTACTTCGTTTTTACTACACTTGGTACAGTGTAGGGAGATTTCATAATAAAGGGAATATGCCACATTAATGGTTAAGTATGGTTACCGAAGCGCTCAACAACGTATAGAATACTTTTATACACTTGCAAGTGTACATATATTTATAACTATGAAATCTTGTGGTCTATGTTTATATAGATGCTAAACCTATATATCTCACCAACCTTTGTGTTGACTGTTTAAGCATGTTTATTCCCAGGTCCTTAAGAAAGTCTTCCGCTGTTGCATTATCTGAGCAAGCTGTGCATGGAGTCTCATGCTTTGGTTTAAATAAAGTGTTGCATTCAATAAAACCTTTGTCATGTATTATATTCGACTGTTATGTCACGTGTATAATATATTTGGCAATCGATGTATTTTGAGGAATATTTCTTAAATAATCGCCCATTTGTTTAAAACATGCATTATGTATAATAATGGTGTGCTTTTTATGAAATGGTTGCAATATTTTTCTAAAACGTATCATATAGAGGTCAAATACCTCGCTATGGGACCAATGAATAACGTACTACATTTATAGTAATATGGACGGGTCGTTTCACCTGTCATAAGACATGTCACTGGGTACTGCGTTAGGCTTGAAGATTCTGAATAGACAGCAACGTCCCTTACCCCCGACGCCCGTGCAGTCTGACTACAGGCATGCACGTTCAGACAGCTCATCTAATTGAGCGACTCGGTTGGGTGACATATTAACTTTCCATAATGGTCTAAACTTTCTTAAGCATAATAGAATACATGGTTTACCATATCCGAGAGACGTGATGTGTTTCAATGCTTTCGTTAATGATTGTTTTTAAAAGATAGTTAGGCCCTTAAAAAAGAGTTCAACCATAAAGAACACCATGGCCAAGTCAAGCTGACTTCCATGAACACGTTCGGTTATCCTAACGGTCCAATCCTTTATGTGTCTAAACAAACAGTTCCTTAATTAACTAAGAATCCCTCAAACGGGGTGCAATGCTTGAGACCGCGTTATGGTGCAGTGTACTAATCAACACTAACCGGGTTCCATGTCCTTACTTAGCAGAGGTATAGCTTACAACAACCGCTGTGCTTCAGCGTGCACGTACGAGGTTTATATGCTTGGTGACTATACTAGAATGGTCTGGGACCGACAATGTACTAAGGGTCTAGTCAGATGTTTCACTACGAAAGAGTCTTCAGTCGGAATCTAAAGCTCGATAGACTTACTACAACCGGTGTGCCTCAGTCGATCTTACGTTGTATCCGATAGACTTCTCTTACCAAGGGGTGACACAGATAGTGTACTCTGAATCGGGGTTCGCGACTTCCCAATAACAGAGCCGATAACAACGTTCTATTAGTTGGAAAAGCAATTGAGTTTAAAGCATAATCCGAAAGCATTTCAACAGCATACACAAACCATAACATTATTTCGGCATTATAATTGCTTACATCATAACATACACTAAAGATAACTACTCGCTAATCATGGCAACAATATCACAGAACATAATGATAGAAGACATTATATAAAGATAAGGGATAGAAGTACCAGTAGATTAAACGAGTTCCGAATACAAAAGTGACAACTTCAAGACTCCAGACCGCTCCTAATACAATCTTCGACGTTCTTCTCCGGGTACTAGGTTTCCCGCACGGAGTCGAAGGCCTTGAGAGTATGACTAATATTGTACAAGAGAGAGAGAAAGAAGTGAATTGAAGTGTGTGTTGGAATGAATGACAAAGACCCTTTAAATAAGCACAAAATTTGCCTGCAAACGGCTGGCAGGCCGTTTGGCAAGCCGTTCGCAGGGCACGTGAAACGACCCGTCAAAGTACACTTGACGACCATCGTTATCTTAGTCCCACAGGTTGATCAGTCTCTATATGAATTTGATAAATAACCTTGCATTCTTTATTTAAGTATAATTTCCTATAAAGGAAACCTACCAAAATGTGTAAGTTTAGAAAAACCATACATTATTACTTAACCAAAAGTTGACCAAAACAAGTCAACAACATCCACTATTAAATGTATTAAAATAGAATGCAAGTTAATATTTAACAAAAGCTGGGATCATAAATATGCAGACTCTCTAAGCACAACAGAAGCAATCAATCATGAACCTGAGAATAAAATATGCGAGTAACTGTCAACAAAAATATTGAGTGAATTATAGGTTTAATATTGCAAACAATATTTAATTTAAACCATAAAAACTCCCTTTTTGTACCACAAAATTATATGCTAGAAAACATATAAAAACATTATTCCATTTTCCGTGAGCCACCTGGTAACCACTTAACCATTTATTTACCCTTGCCAAACATAATAAATAATATACACCGAACAAGTGTATCTTCAACTAAATACGAAGTACTAAACATTCCGATTATAAATTGCTAGCGCGACTAGCTCGAAATGGGGTTGTCAAACCCGATAGATCTATCTGTAGGATTCGCATTCACCAGTAGAAACCAGTGATTACAATTACCAGATTAGGGAATATTTTTGTTCGACTCACAATGAATAATTTAAACTAACTTCCACTTGTGTCCAATACGTAAAAATAAAATGCATGTATTCTCATCCCAAAAGATTTAAAATAGAAAAATGGGACTATAACTCACCTTAAAGTAAATGAAGTAACCACACAAAAATGCGAACAGCAAACGAAGTAAAGCGATCAGGAATGATCACAACGCCGACCTATAAATAAAGCAGGTCGATATAAATAACTAACTTAGGTCAAGTCTTAGTATGATAACTATTGTACATGTTGCAAGTAGACATAGAACAACACTCAACATGCTTCGGTTTGATCAGAACAGCGTAAGGACACGTACTTTCTATTTTTAGCAGGTTTTCATTTTAGGAAAGTTTCTATTTTAGGAAAGTTTCTATTTTAGAAAAGTTTCTATTTTTGAAAAGTTTCCAAATTTAGAAAGTTTCCATATTTAGAAAGTTTCTATATTTAGAAAGTTGCTATTTTTGAAAAGTTTTTAAGTTAGGAAAGTTTCCTTAATTAGAAAGTCAACAAAAGTCAACTGAAAGTCAAAGTCAACCGAAAGTCAACTCAAAAGTCAACCTTGGTCAAACATAGTCAACATTAATTTTAAAAGTATAGGTTATAATAATAATATAGGTTATAACGTTAATTAAATTCATATATGTATAATTATGTCATAACATAAGTTTAATTAAACTAAATTGAATTATTAAAGTTATCATAAGTTTAAATGATATAATTAGTATAACATAAGTATTTAATTAATTAATTAAATATTAGTCATAATATAAGTATTATTAATTAATAATAAATTTTAAATCATATCATAAGTATTATTAAGTAATAATGAATTATTAATCATATCATAAGCTTCTATTTATAATTATTAAATTATAAGTGTTTAATAATTAAATTATAATTAAATAATAACTAAGCCTTATAATAATTAAATAATTAATTAATCCTTATTATAAGTCTTATTATAATAATCTCATAATATAAGTTTAATACTTATCATAAGTATTTTTCATTAATAATAAAAGTATTATTAATCATAAGTTTAATTAAAAGTTTAATTAAATCATAGGTAATTAAATAATGATATAATAAATATATATCATAAGTATTAAATTATAATAATTACTTTTTATATCATAAGTAATTTATTAATAATGAAGTTCATTATTTATATCATAAGTCATAATTAATAACCATAAGTTTTAATTAAAAGTTCATCGGGTCATAACTTGAGCCTCGGGAATCAGTTTTTGGCGAGTCTTATATATATCTTCGCCTAACCAACCCACCCAACACATTATTGTGCTCAAGAACATCCCAAGAACAGCCACCAAGTCGTGACTTACAGCCATAAATCAACTTGTAGCTTTAATCCGTTCGAAAACATGTTTTAGTCATATCGGGTGATCCGTGGCTCGGATTTCGATGACCCAAACATGAAAGTTCATCCCATAATCAATCATAACACACTATTACACCCTAAAGACTCCAAAGGTGGTCACAAAGTCGGACCATACCTGATTCAATTCGTTTTTATATTTTAATCTCAACAAAACACCATTTTAAGCATAACTAGAGCTCCGAGAATCAAAATGACATGAATCCGGAGTCTAAAATTAATGTCTTGATGAGAGGAACTCATCTAGACACTTTTATTTAACTTTTACTATAGTTAAGTTACAGAAAAGATCAAACAAACCGCTGTCCCAAAACAATCAAACCGAAAACATATATAATCGAGCATTTCTACGCATACAATCAACAATACAATAATATATAAGCATCATAGTATCATAATAACATATAAAATCAGTAAAATATATGAAAATTCAAAAAGCTAGGGTTAGAGTTTATAACCTAATCGAGAATCAAGAGATATCAACGTGTAGAGAAGAACGAGAGGAACGCGTTTATGATGAAAGCCCTAAATCTTCAAGCTTGGAAAAAAAATATAATGATGATGATGGTGTGTATAGGTGACAGCCAAGGAGAGAAAAAGAGAGGAAGAAAAAGATTTTTTTGATCAAAATGAAATGAGTAGTGATTTAGGTTAAGAATTACCAAGTTTCAAAAATTTGCAACATCACCCCTCCCCATAGGGAGTTCGGCCAAGATTTTGAATGGGGGTGGGCCCCTCTAGCCCAATTTGATAAAATGTTAATTAGCTTGTGGCCCAAACGTTCGATCGAAACGCGAAAACACGACTACCCGATTAAAAATTCGAAGAGATAACAAATACGCGACGAAAAATATATATAAACACTATATAAAAACATATGACATTAAAATATCATATTTAAAATAATTAGGACTTAAAAATCCCAAAAGCTTGACCGTTGGTTTGAAAACCGAAAGGATTCGCCGGATAGAAATCCACGACACGTAGAAACGTACGGTATAAAATATGAATACAAATATTCATTTAACACATAATAATTAATATATTATTTATAAAATAATAATATTGGTCATATAAATGACGTGGCACGAAAAAAAATTAACGGGCGTTAAATAATTAACGGTAAAAGATAACGGAAAAAGTAGGGTCGTTACACTACCTTCCCGTTACGGAAATTTCGTCCCGAAATTTAAGCAGGTGCAGGGGTTGACTCGTCATCTGGGAACAAATGCGGGTACTTCTCCCTCATCTGATCCATGCTCCCAATTGAACTCGGGACCGCGTCTGGCGTTCCATCTAACTCGGACGATAGTTATTCTACTCTGCTTGAGTGTTTTAACCTCTTGATCCATAATTTTGACAGGTTCCTCAATAAAATGAAGTTGTTTATCAACATGAAGCTCCTCAAGAGGAATGGTTTCATCAGCCTCGGCCAAACACTTCTTCAAATTCGATACATAAAAAACGTCATGAACAGCACTGAGTTCTTGTGGCAATTTCAAACGACAAACCACGGGTCCAACTCTCTCAGTAATCTCAAACGGTCCAACAAAATGAGGATTCAACTTTCCCCTCTTACCAAAATGTACCACACCTTTCCAAGGTGATACCTTCAACATAACACGGTCACCAACTTGAAATTCTATATCTTTCCTTCTCTTATCGGCATAACTCTTTTGCCGACTCCTGGCGGTTCTCAATCTTTCTTTAATCTGTACGATCTTCTCGGTAGTCTCATGAATAATTTCTGAGCCTGTGAGTTAAGCATCCCCAATCTCATTCCAACAGATTGGAGACCTACACTTTCTATCATACAGAGCTTTAAACGGTGCGGCTTTAATACTTGCATGATAGCTGTTATTATAAGAAAATTCAGCTACAGGCAAATATCTATCCCACCTATTACCAAAATCAATAACACACGCTCGTAACATGTCTTCCAACGTTTGAATGGTCTTTTCACTCTGACCATCCGTTTGAGGATGATAAGCGGTGCTCATGTCTAATTTAGTTCCCAAGGCTTTCTGTAAGGATTGCTAAAACCTCGATATAAATCGACTGTCTCGGTCTGAAATAATAGATACAGGAACACCATATCTTGAAACAATCTCCTTTAAATACAAAAGAGTAAGCTTCTCCATCGAATCCATTTCCTTAATCGGTAAGAAATGAGCTGACTTTGTGAGTCGGTCAACAATCACCCAAATGGTATCATAACCACCCACAACTCTCGGTAACTTCGTAATAAAATCCATTGTAATACCTTCCCACTTCTACTCAGGGATCTCAGGTTGCACCAAAAGTCCAGACGGTTTCTGGTGTCCAGTTTTAAACTTAGCACAGGTCAAACACTTGGCCACATACGTAGCCACATCAGTTTTCAAATTAGGCCACCAATACAACTCCTTAAGATCATGATACATCTTTCCTGAACCAGGATGAATAGAGTACCTAGACTTATGAACCTCACCCAAAACAAGTTGTCACAGATCACCAAACTTCGAAACCCAAAGACGTCCCACAAAGTACCGAGTACCATCGGTTCGTACCTCAAACTTCTTAGCCATGCCTCTGACTTTCTCGTTCACAAAATTCTCCTCCTTCAAGGCTTCTTGTTGTGCCTCAAGAATCTGCCTAGCGAGGTTTGTTCGAATTGTCATATTCAAGGCTCTAAACCTGCGAGGTTCAACCCTCTCTTTACGTCTTAACGCATTGGCCACAACATTAGCCTTTCCCGGGTGATATAAAAGTTCGCAATCATAATCGTTCAATGTCTCAACCCATGTTCATTGCCTCATATTCAACTGTTTCTGATCAAGGATATGTTGAAGACTTTTGTGATCAATGTACACTGTACTTTTGACCCCATATAAGTAATGTCTCCAATTCTTGAGTGCGAACACAACAGCTCCCAATTCTAAATCATGGGTTGTATAATTCTGTTCATGAATCTTTAACTGACATGATGCGTAAGCAATGACTTTCTTTCGCTGCATCAAAACTCAACCAAAGTCTTGACACGAAGCATCACAATAGATAACAAAATCATCATTACCCTCAGGTAGTAATAATATCGGTGCAGAAGTTAACTTTTTCTTATAATGATGATGATGGTGTGTATAGGTGACGGCCAAGGAGAGAAAAAGAGAGGAAGAAAAAGATTTTTTTTGATCAAAATAAAATGTGTAGTGATTTAGGTTAAGAATTACCAAGTTTCAAAAATTTGCAACATCACCCCTCCCCATAGGGAGTTCGGCCGAGATTTTGAATGAGGGTGGGCCCCTCTAGCCCAATTTGATAAAATGTTAATTAGCTTGTGGCCCAAACGTTCGATCGAAACTCGAAACGCGAAAACACGACCTCCCGATTAAAAATTCGAAGAGATAACAAATACGCGATGAAAAATATATATAAACACTATATAAAAACATATGACATTAAAATATCATATTTAAAATAATTAGGACTTAAAAATCCCAAAAGCTTGACCGTTGGTTTGAAAACCGAAAAGATTCGCCGGATAGAAATCCACGACACGTAGAAACGTACGGTTTAAAATATGAATACAAATATTCATTTAACACATAATAATTAATATATTATTACTAAAATAATAATATTGGTCATATAAATGACGTGGCATGAAAAACAATTAACGGGTGTTAAATAATTAACGGTAAAAGATAACGGAAAAAGTAGGGTCGTTACACTACCTTCCCGTTACGGAATTTCGTCCCGAAATTTAAGCAGGTGCAGGGGTTGACTCGTCATCTGGGAACAAATGCGGGTACTTCTGCCTCATCTGATCTTCATGCTCCCAAGTGAACTCGGGACCGCGTCTGGCGTTCCATCTAACTCGGACGATGGTTATTCTACTCTGCTTGATTGTCTTAACCTCTTGATCCATAATTTCGATAGGTTCCTCAATAAAATGAAGTTGTTTATCTACATGAAGCTCCTCAAGAGGAATGGTTTCATCGGCCTCGGCCAAACACTTCTTCAAATTCGATACATGAAAAACGTCATGAATAGCACTGAGTTCTTGTGGCAATTTCAAACGACAAACCACGGGTCCAACTCTCTCAGTAATCTCAAACGGTCCAACAAAACGAGGGTTCAACTTTCCCCTCTTACCAAAATGTACCACACCTTTCCAAGGTGATACCTTCAACATAACACGGTCACCAACTTGAAATTCTATATCTTTCCTTCTCTTATCGGCATAACTATTTTGCCAACTCCTGGCAGTTCTCAATCTTTCTTTAATCTGTACGATCTTCTCGGTAGTCTCATGAATAATTTCTGAGCCTGTGAGTTGAGCATCCCCAATCTCATTCCAACAGAGAGGAGACCTACACTTTCTATCATACAGAGCTTTAAATGGTGCGACTTTAATACTTGCATGATAGCTGTTATTATAAGAAAATTCAGCTACCGGCAAATATCTATCCCACCTATTACCAAAATCAATAACACACGCTCGTAACATGTCTTCCAACGTTTGAATGGTCTTTTCACTCTGACCATCCGTCTGAGGATGATAAGCGGTGCTCATGTCTAATTTAGTTCCAAAGGCTTTCTGTAAGGATTGCTAAAACCTCGATATAAATCGACTGTCTCGGTCTGAAATAATAGATACAGGAACACCATATCTTGAAACAATCTCCTTCAAATACAAAAGAGTAAGCTTCTCCATCGAATCCATTTCCTTAATCGGTAAGAAATGAGCTGACTTTGTGAGTCGGTCAACAATCACCCAAATGGTATCATAACCACCCACAACACTCGGTAACTTCGTAATAAAATCCATTGTAATACCTTCCCACTTCCACTCAGGGATCTCAGGTTGCACCAAAAGTCCAGACTGTTTCTGGTGTCCAGCTTTAAACTTAGCACAGGTCAAACACTTGGCCACATACGTAGCCACATCAGTTTTCAAATTAGGCCACCAATACAGCTCCTTAAGATCATGATACATCTTTCCTGAACCAGGATGAATAGAGTACCTAGACTTATGAGCCTCACCCAAAACAAGTTGTCGCAGATCACCAAACTTCGGAACCCAAAGACATCCCACAAAGTACCGAGTACCATCGGTTCGTACCTCAAACTTCTTAGCCATGCCTCTGACTTTCTCGTTCACAAAATTCTCCTCCTTCAAGGCTTCTTGTTGTGCCTCAAGAATCTGTCTAGCGAGGTTTGTTCGAATTGTCATATTCAAGGCTCTAAACCTGCGAGGTTCAACCCTCTCTTTACGTCTTAACGCATTGGCCACAACATTAGCCTTTCCCGGGTGATATAAAAGTTCGCAATCATAATCGTTCAATGTCTCAACCCATGTTCGTTGCCTCATATTCAACTGTTTCTGATCAAGGATATGTTGAAGACTTTTGTGATCAATGTACACTGTACTTTTGACCCCATATAAGTAATGTCTCCAATTCTTGAGTGCGAACACAACAGCTCCCAATTCTAAATCATGGGTTGTATAATTCTGTTCATGAATATTTAACTGACATGATGCGTGATAATGCTAAAAACGAACATATATTTCATAGCATTATTCCTCAAGAAAGACAAGCTTTTAGTTGCAATTGTTCTATTTACAAGTGATATTCGTTTAAATAATAAAAGGTGAAGACAAAAGACAGATTCGACGAATTGAAGACGCAAACGACCAAAAAGCTCAAAAGTACAAAAGACAATCAAAGAGGTTCCAATTATTGATAAGAAACGTCTCGAAATTACAAGAGTACAAGATTCAAAACGCAAAGTACAAGATATTAAATTGTACGCAAGGACATTCGAAAATCCAGAACCGGGACCAGAGTCAACTCTCAACGCTCGACGCAACGGACTAAAAATTACAAGTTAACTATATATATAAATATAATATAATATATAATTAATTATATAAATTATATATATATTATATTTATATAATAAACCGTCGGTAAACAAAGAGCCAAAATGGAGTGAGCTGTATTTACAAACTCCGCGACTCGCGGAGTTTGAAGGCAAAAAGGGCCGCGAGTCGCGGAGCCCCAAATTCTGAAATTCCCTATAAAAGCAAACGAATTCTGATCGCAAAAACCAACATATATATCCATCCTCTCTATATCTATACGTAAATATTTATATTTTAATTTTAATTTTAATTTTAATCCTAATAATAAGGGTATGTTAACGAATATTGGAAGGGTGTAAGTCGAAATTCTGTCCGTGTAACGCTACGCTATTTTTAATCATTGTAAGTTATGTTCAACCTTTTTAATTTAATGTCTCGTAGCTAAGTTATTATTATGCTTATTTAAAACGAAGTAATCATGATGTTAGGCTAATTACTAAAATTGAGTAATTGGGCTTTGTACCATAATTGGGGTTTGGACAAAGGAACGACACTTGTGAAAATTAGACTATGGGCTATTAATGGGCTTTATATTTGTTTAACTAAATGATAGTTTGTTAATGTTAATATAAAAATTTACAATTGGGCGTCCCTATAAATTACCATATACACTCGATCGGACACGATGGGTGGGGTATTTATATGTACGAATAATCGTTCATTTAACCGGACACGGGAATGGATTAATAGCCACTAGAATAATTAAAACAGGGGTGAAATTATGTACAAGGACACTTGGTATAATTGATAACAAAATATTAAAACCTGGGGTTACACTCAGTCGACATCCTGGTGTAATTATTAAACAAAGTATTAAAATCTTGTTACAGTTTAAGTCCCCAATTAGTTGGAATATTTAACTTCGGGTATAAGGATAATTTGACGAGGACACTAGCACTTTATATTTATGACTGATGGACTGTTATGGACAAAAACCAGACGGACATATTAAATAATCCAGGACAAAGGACAATTAACCCATGGGAATAAACTAAAAATCAACACGTCAAACATCATGATTACGGAAGTTTAAATAAGCATAATTCTTTTATTTCATATTTAATTTCCTTTATTTTATATTTAATTGCACTTCTAATTATCGCATTTTTATTGTTATTGTATTTAATTGCACTTTTAATTATCGTACTTTTTAATTATCGCAAGTTTATTTTATCGCACTTTTATTATTCGCAATTTCATTATCGTTATTTACGTTATGCTTTAATTTAAGTCTTGTATTTATTTTTAATATTTTACATTTGGTTTTAACTGCGACTAAAGTTTTAAAATCGAAAAACCGGTCATTAAACGGTAAAAACCCCCCTTTATAATAATAATATTACTTATATATATATTTGTATTTTTATAAAAGTAAACTAATATAGCGTTAAGCTTTGTTTAAAGATTTTCCCTGTGGAACGAACCGGACTTACTAAAAACTACACTACTGTACGATTAGGTACATTGCCTATAAGTGTTGTAGCAAGGTTTAAGTAAATCCATTCTCTAAATAAATAAATATCTTGTGTAAAATTGTATCGTATTTAATAGTATTTTCTGCTAAAATATAATAGCTATTTTATATACACCTCGCATAACTATCAAGTATTTTTGGCGCCGCTGCCGGGGAATCGCTTAAAAGCCGGAAGCGCAACGCTAATATAAAAAAAAAGATTTTTAGTTTACTTTTATTAAAATTCGTTTTTATAAAAATACGTTTTAAATATTCGAAAATATAAAAAGAAAACAAAAATATAAGTATTTTTAAGATTTTCTTAAATATTTAAGTTTTATAAAGTTTCTTTATTTTTATATAAGTTTTATTTAAGTATTTTGTTTTTATTTAAAACATAAAAAATAAAAAATAAAAACACGTCGAATTAAAAACTGTACCTGAGTTGAATTCTGGAACCCCGCGACTCGCAGAGTTTGCTGCTTGGAATACCGCAACTCGCGGAGCCACTCTGACACCGACAGAAACCCTAATCTGCATTTAATTAGGAGTAATTAATTATTATTATTATTTTAACCCTAATTAGTTTAATTATTATTATAATTTAGTTTAAGTTTTAATTTAATTAGTATAATTAATTATAATTAGTTTTAATATATAAAAATTAATGCTTTTATAAAATAATATAAAAATAATATTTTTATAAAAATTTGTAACTTTTTACAACTTTTTGTATATTTTTATATTTTGTCCCTTTTTAATCGTTTTAGCGTAATATTTGTATTTTTAGCTCATATTTAGTTTTAAACTTAGTTTTTTCCATAATTATTTTTACTTCTAGATTTTTAGGCTTTGCCGTAGAATTCCTTAAGTGCTTTTTCTTTAGACTAAGATTTAGGTGCTTAGAATTTTGCGACGCCTTTTTAAGTTTTAGTTTCTTTTTAAGTTATTTCCATTTGGGATTTAGTTTTTCCTGTAAGCTTTAATATTTTTAGACGACTTTTTCCTATGTATCAATTATCATTCCAATTAGTAATCTCAATTTGCGATTATAATTTTAAGTTAGTTGTAGTAATAAGGTTAGGTTAGTCAAGTGTTTTTATGTTTTATAAGTTTCTTTTATTTTTCCGTCACCTTTTATTTTTCAACCATTTTTATTTTTCGACCTTTTTCGACGAACTCTTTTTCTTTCTTATTTCTCGCTATTCTATTTTTAGGACATAGATTTTTATTCTACTTCTTATCTAAATTTCTTAAAATTATGAAAATTTATTTTAAGTGGTTAAATTAATAGACATCAAAATTTTCTGGTTCGTAGTAATAGTTGGATTTGTACGTGGACCGGGTTATTGGAGCCAAACAGTCCTCAATTATATTGAGACCAAACGAATCCTGCCCCTCTGCTGCATCTTTTGGCTATTCGAAACGTGGGCAAAATTAGAAAAGTCTATTGATTGGATAACTTATTATAATTTTTCTTTCCTTTTAAAAACTAATAGGATATTCAGTGAATGCACCGAGCAAGACGTTCACCACCTTTTGTACGTTCACCACCTGTAACTAGATCAAGACATTTAGCAAATATTACCGCCGTTGATTTTTCTTTAGAATCGTCATCCAGTCGACCAAGTACTCCAGTTCAAATTTCCGATAATCCATTTTTTAAACCCGACCTCACAATTGAGAATCCGGAGAATATTCAGGGACGATTCATAGATCCTGAACCACTAAACTTTCCTCCGGAACCACCAATCATTCAAACAGAGATTGTTGAGGAACGAACCATTAAATCAGAATCCTCTAGTGATTCCGATTCAACAAATTCAATTATGGAGAATCTGGAACCTTTAAGTATGGAAGACCGAATGAGAGCTAAACGTACTGGCCAAGGTCACGCAATTACTCATCCAGACATTAATGCGCCAGATTATGAAATCAAAGGAAAAATTCTACACATGGTGACTAATCAATGCCAATTTAGTGGTGCGCCGAAGGAAGATCCAAATGAACATCTACGTACCTTTAATAGGATCTGCACACTATTTAAAATCCGAGAAGTGGAGGATGAACAGATATATCTCATGTTATTTCCCTGGACTTTAAAGGGAGAAGCCAAAGATTGGTTGGAATCGTTACCTGAAGGGGCGATTGATACATGAGATGTTTTAGTTGAAAAATTTCTTAAACAATTCTTTCCTGCATCTAAAGCCGTAAGACTTCAAGGAGAAATTGTTACGTTCACACAGAAACCAAATGAAACTCTATATGAGGCGTGGACAAGATTTGGAAAGTTGTTGAGAGGATGTCCGCAACATGGTTTAGACACCTGTCAAATAGTACAAATATTCTACCAAGGATGCGACATCACTACAAGGAAAGACATAGATATAGCAGCTGGTGGTTCTATTATGAAGAAAACCGAAACTGATGCTTACAAAATTATTGATAACACTGCTTCCCACTCACATGAGTGGCACCAAGAAAAAGATATCGTTAGATCATCTAAAGCAGCTAGAGCCGATTCTAGCCATGACTTAGATTCCATTTCCGCAAAGATAGATGATGTCGAGAGACGAATGGAAAAGATGACTAAAGATATTCACTCAATACGAATTAGTTGTGAGCAGTGTGGAGGACCACATTTGACAAAAGATTGTCTCAGTATTGAATTAACAATGGAACAAAGAGAGAATATTTCATACATAAACCAAAGACCTGGAAATAATTATCAGAATAATTATCAACCGCTAAGACCAATTTACAATCAAAACCAGAACTATAACCGAAATATTCCATACAACAACCAACAAGGTCCTAGCAATCAACAAGTATCCAATAATAATTACAATCAGCAAAGACCTAATTTTCAAAACAAACCACCACAACAAACCGATGATAAAAAGCCGAATTTAGAAGATATAATGACGAAGCTAGTTGAAACTCAAACGCAGTTTTTCACATCTCAGAAACAAACTAATGAACAAAATGCTCAAGCATTTAGAAATCAACAAGCTTCTGTTCAAAATCTGGAACAAGAAGTAAGTAACCTAGCAAGGTTAATAGGTGAAAGAAAACCGGGAAGTCTACCTAGTGATACAAATGCTAACCCCCGGAATGAAACAGCTAAAGCAATTACCACAAGAAGTGGTACAACACTTAAACCATCTGAAATACCTGTAACTTCTGATGAAGCTATTCCTACTCCACAAGAACCCCAACCTAATCAAGATAAGGAAAAAGAACCGGTAGTTGAAAAGGTTAATGAAGATAACACAGTTAAGGCTAAACCTTATGTTAAACCATACCAACCACCACTTCCTTACCCGAGTAAAATGAAGAAAGAGAAACTTGAAGCCGAGCAATCCAAATTCTTGGATATGTTTAAACAGATAAATGTAAATCTTCCTTTCATTGATGTGATTTCAGGAATGCCTAGATATGCTAAATTCTTGAAAGATCTAATCTCAAATAGAAAGAAAATGGAAGAACTCTCGGCTGTTACCATGAATGCTAATTGTTCAGCAGTGCTGTTGAATAAGATACCAGAGAAATTATCTGATCCAGGAAGTTTCACAATTCCATGTTTTTTGGTTAGTCTTAGTTCAATAGAAGCATTGGCAGACTTAGGTGCTAGTATAAATCTAATGCCGTATTCACTATACGCTAAACTAGACCTTGGAGAATTGAAACCAACCAGAATAAGCATACAACTAGCCGATAGATCAATAAAATATCCTAGAGGGATAATGGAGAACATGCTAGTTAAAGTTGGTACTTTAGTATTTCCAGTAGATTTTGTTGTTCTGGACATGGAAGAAGATTCTCAAGTTCCTCTCATATTAGGAAGACCATTCTTAAACACGGCTAAAGCAATGATAGACGTGTTCGGTAAGAAATTGACCCTAAGTATAGAGGATGAGAGTGTTACCTTTTCAGTTGATAGAGCAATGCAAAAACCACAATCTGTAGATGATACATGTTATTATATTCAAACTATAGATGCACATGCAGAATTATTAGAAGAATTTCCAGAATTACAAGGAACAGGAGAATGTTCTTTAGGAGAAGGTAATGAACCAATTGATGAAGCTGAAATGTTAGCTACACTTATAACTAATGGATATGAACCAACAACAGAAGAAATTCAAATGCTAAAAGAAAAAGACAGATATCGATACAAATCATCGATAGAAGAACCTCCGAAATTAGAGTTAAAGACACTTCCAAACCATTTGAAATACGCTTATTTACATGGTGAATCTGAATTACCTGTAATAATATCGTCTTCTCTTACTGAAAATGAGAAATCACAACTCATTTCTGTGTTGAAAGCTCATAAACCAGCCATTGCATGGAAGATTCATGATATTAAAGGAATAAGTCCTTCGTATTGCACACTGATAAGGCTAAAATGGAACATATATTTCATAGCATTATCCCCCAAGAAATACAAGATTTTAGTTGATATTGTTCCATTTTCAAGTAATATTCGTTTATATTAAATAAGTGCGAAGACAAAAGGCGAAAACGACGAATTGAAGACACAAAGGTCCAAACAGCTCAAAAGTACAAGATACAATCAAAAAGGTTCAAATTATTGATGAAGAACGTCTAAAAATGACAAGAGTACAAGTTACAAAACGCAAAGTACACGATATAAAATTGTACGAAAGGACGTTCGAAAATCCGGAACCGGGACATGAGTCAACTCTCAACGCTCGACGCAACGGTGTAAAAATTACGAGTCAACTATGCACAAGAATAAAATATAATATTTAAATAATTCATAATAAGAATAATATTAAATAATAAAAAGTTGTTAATTGAGCATAGTTCAGGGGTCGTAAATGAAAATTCAATTTCATATTTTGCCTATAAAAGGTGATGATTTACGTTCAATTAAGGACACCTTTTTCTATTATATTTCTATCTATATATCGATCCATCTATCTATTATCAATATCAATTATCAATATCTATATTCTATATCTCTATCATAATGTTAACTTAATAAGATATAACAATAATCTTAATTTTAATTTTAAATTATGATAATAATAAGATTTATGATAGAGATCGTTTGAGTGTGTAAGTCGAAATTCTGTCCGTGTAACGCTACGTTATTTTTAATCATTGTAAGTTATGTTTAACCTTTTTACATTAATGTCTCGTAGCTAAGTTATTATTATGCTTATTTAATCCGAAGTAATCATGATGTTGGGCTAATTACTAAAATTGGGTAATTGGGCTTTGTACCATAATTGGGGTTTGGACAAAAGAACGACACTTGTGGAAATTAGACTATGGGCTATTAATGGGCTTTATATTTGTTTAACTAAATGATAGTTTGTTAATGTTAATATAAAGATTTACAATTGGGCGTCCCTATAAATTACCATATACACTCAATCGGACACGATGGGCGGGGTATTTATATGTACGAATAATCGTTCATTTAACCGGACACGGGAATGGATTAATAGCCACTAGAATAATTAAAACAGGGGTGAAATTATGTACAAAGGACACTTGGTATAATTGATAACAAAATATTAAAAACCTTGGGTTACACTCAGTCGACAACCTGGTGTAATTATTAAACAAAGTATTAAAATCTTGTTACAGTTTAAATCCCCAATTAGTTGGAATATTTAACTTCGGGTATAATTAAAATTTGACGAGGACACTCGCACTTCATATTTATGACTGATGGACTGTTATGGACAAAAACTAGACGGACATATTAAATAATCCAGGACAAAGGACAATTAACCCATGGGCATAAAACTAAAATCAACACGTCAAACATCATGATTACGGAAGTTTAAATAAGCATAATTCTTTTATTTCATATTTAATTTCTTTTATTTTATATTTAATTGCACTTCTAATTATCGCATTTTTATTGTTATTTTATTTAATTGCACTTTTAATTATCGTACTCATTAATTATCTCAAGTTTATTTTATCGCACTTTTATTATTCGCAATTTCATTATCGTTATTTACTTTACGCTTTAATTTAAGTCTTGTATTTATTTTTTTTATATTTTACATTTGGTTTTAACTGCGACTAAAGTTTTAAAATCGACAAACCGGTCATTAAACGGTAAAAACCCCCCTTTATAATAATAATATTACTTATATATATATTTATATTTTTATAAAAGTAAACTAATATAGCGTTAAGCTTTGTTTAAAGATTTCCCTGTGGAACGAACCGGACTTACTAAAAACTACACTACTTTACGATTAGGTACACTGCCTATAAGTGTTGTAGCAAGGTTTAAGTATATCCATTCTATAAATAAATAAATATCTTGTGTAAAATTGTATCGTATTTAATAGTATTTCCTGCAAAAATTAATAACTATTTTATACCACTCCGCTACCACATCAAGTATTTTTGGCGCCGCTGCCGGGGAGCGCCGAAGCGAAACGCTATATAAAAAAAAGGAATCTAGACAACTAGTTACCTTATTTTAAGATATATTCGAAAAAAAAAAATTTAAAAAAGAAAAAAAAATCTCGTTTTAAAAAAAAAAAGAAAAAAAAAGACATCTTCTTTTATTGGTTTTTAAATCATCACCAACCCACTTTAATTTGTCGCATTGGTAATTTGCACTCCATTTTTAAATATTGGTGATGAATTATTGGTGATAATTAAATCAAGTAAGATGCATATATATTTTACACAAATTTTTAACTAGTAAATCGAGTTAAAAATCTTTACCTTGAAAATCGAGTCCCATACTTGATTACATCTTCTTTTATCCCATATTTTTAAATCATCACCAATACTTGATTATATATTTTACACAAATTTCTCGCATTCGCAACCTGCACTTGTAACTCGTGACCGCGAGATGCCTAGAATCAACATTTAAGATTTACGGGAATACGTGTGTCAAATATAGATTTTGTTAAGATTTTAGCAACTGGTAAATTTTAATTGCTATCAATTCAATTATTTCTCTTTTTGAAACAATATAAGTAAAGTTTAAAATTAAAACTAAGTAGATTGATTTTTTTTTCTTGCATCTGTCGTAACCCACCAACAATTACACAAGTAGTCCAACTTTTGTTTCTTGCTTTTGTAACTAGCACTGTACACCCTTGTTTCTTGTTTTAAAAAAAATTAAAAAAAAAAAAATTCACTAAGAGTAGTTTTCCTTACTAGTATTTGCCATAGTTATTTTTATTTTTAGATTTTTAGGCTTTGCCGTAAAATCCCTTAAGTGCTTATTCCTTAGACTAAGTATTAGGTGCTTTAGAATTTTGCGACGCCGTTTTTTCGCGCTATTTTCTTATTTTTATTTTTTTTGACGCTTTTACCTATGTATAAATTACAATTCCAATTAGTAATCTCTATTTGTAGTTTTAATTTTAAGATAGTGATAGTTATAAGGTTGGATTAACCGCGTGTTTACAAACCACTCTTCGTCTTTTTCATTTTTTGACACTTTTCGACGCGCACTCTTTTTCTCTCTTATTTCTCGCCATTCTAGTTTTTAGGACTTAGAATTTTTTCTACTTCTTCTTTAAATTTCTTAAAATTACGAAAATTTATTTTAAGTGGTTAAATTGATAGACATCAAAATTTTCTGGTTCGTAGTAATAGTTGGATTTGTACGTGGACCGGGTTATTGGAGCCAAACAGTACTCAATTATATTGAGACCAAACGAATCCTGCCCCTCTGCTGCATCTTTTGGCTATTCGAAACGTGGGCAAAATCAGAAAAGTCTATTGATTGGATAGCTTATATAATTTTTCTTTCCTTTTTAAAAAGTAATAGGATATTCAGTGAATGCACGGAGCAAGACGTTCACCACCTTTTGTACGTTCACCACCTGTAACTCGATCAAGACATTTAGCAAATATAACCGCCATTGATTTTTCTTTAGAATCGTCATCCAGTCGACCAAGTACTTCAGTTCAAATTTCCGATAATCCATTTTTTGAACCCGACCTCACAATTGAGAATCCGGAGAATATTCAGGAACGGTTCGTAGATCCTGAACCACTAAACTTTCCCCCGGAACCACCAATCATTCAAACAGAGATTGTTGAGGAACGAACCATTAAATCAGAATCCTCTAGTGATTCCGATTCAACAAATTCAATTATGGAGAATCTGGAACCTTTAAGTATGGAAGACCGAATGAGAGCTAAACGCACTGGCCAAGGTCACGCAATTACTCATCCTGACATTAATGCGCCAGATTATGAAATCAAAGGACAAATTCTACATATGGTGACTAATCAATGCCAATTTAGTGGTGCGCCGAAGGAAGATCCAAATGAACATTTACGTACCTTTAATAGAATCTGCACACTATTTAAAATCCAAGAAGTTGAGGATGAACAGATATATCTCATGTTATTTCCCTGGACTTTAAAGGGAGAAGCCAAAGATTGGTTGGAATCGTTACCTGAAGGGGCGATTGATACATGGGATGTTTTAGTTGAAAAATTTCTTAAACAATTCTTTCCTGCATCTAAAGCCATAAGACTTCAAGCAGAAATTATTACGTTTACACAGAAGCCAAATGAAACTCTATATGAGGCATGGACAAGATATGGAAAGTTGTTAAGAGGATGTCCGCAACATGGTTTAGACACCTGTCAAATAGTACAAATATTCTACCAAGGATGCGACATCACTACAAGAAAAGACATAGATATAGCAGCTGGTGGTTCTATTATGAAGAAAACCGAAACTGATGCTTACAAAATTATTGATAACACTGCTTCCCACTCACATGAGTGGCACCAAGAAAAAGATATCATTAGATCATCTAAAGCAGCTAGAGCCGATTCTAGCCATGACTTAGATTCCATTTCCGCAAAGATAGATGCTGTGGAGAGACGAATGGAAAAGATGATTAAAGATATTCACTCAATACGAATTAGTTGTGAGCAGTGTGGAGGACCACATTTGACAAAAGATTGTCTCAGTATTGAATTAACAATGGAACAAAGAGAGAATATTTCATACATAAACCAAAGGCCTTGAAATAATTATCAGAATAATTATCAACCGCCAAGACCTATTTACAATCAAAATCAGAACTATAATCGAAATATTCCATACAACAACCAACAAGGTCCTAGCAATCAACAAGTATCCAACAATACTTACAATCAGCAAAGACCTAATTTTCAAAACAAACCACCACAACAAACCGATGATAAAAAGCCAAATTTAGAAGATATGATGACGAAGCTAGTTGAAACTCAAACGCAGTTTTTCACATCTCAAAAACAAACCAATGAACAAAATGCTCAAGCATTTAGAAATCAACAAGCTTCTATTCAAAATCTGGAACAAGAAGTAAGTAACCTAGCAAGATTAATAGGTGAAAGAAAACCGGGAAGTCTACCTAGTGATACAAATGCTAATCCCCGAAATGAAACAGCTAAAGCCATTACCACAAGAAGTGGTACAACACTTAAACCACCTGAAATACCTGTAACTTCTGATGAAGCTATTCCTACTCCACAAGAACCATAACCTGATCAAGATAAGGAAAAAGAACCGGTAGTTGAGAAGGTTAATGAAGATAACAAAGTTAAGGATAAACCTTATGTTAAACCATACCAACCACCACTTCCTTACCCGAGTAAAATGAAGAAAGAGAAACTTGAAGCCGAGCAATCCAAATTCTTGGATATGTTTAAACAGATAAATGTAAATCTTCCTTTCATTGATGTGATTTCAGGAATGCCTAGATATGCTAAATTCTTGAAAGATCTGATCACGAATAGAAAGAAAATGGAAGAACTCTCGGCTGTTACTATGAATGCTAATTGTTCAGCAGTACTGTTGAATAAGATACCAGTAAAACTATCTGATCCAAGAAGTTTCACAATTCCATGTTTTCTGGGTAGTCTTAGTTCAATAGAAGCATTAGCAGATTTAGGTGCTAGTATAAATTTAATGCCGTATTCACTGTACGCGAAACTAGACCTTGGAGAATTGAAACCAACAAGAATAAGCATACAACTAGCCGATCGATCAATAAAATATCCTAGAGGGATAATGGAGAACATGCTAGTTAAAGTTGGTACTTTAGTATTTCCAGTAGATTTTGTTGTTTTGGACATGGAAGAAGATTCTCAAGTTCCTCTCATATTAGGAAGACCATTCTTAAATACGGCTAAAGCAATGATAGACGTGTTCGGTAAGAAACTGACCCTAAGTATAGAGGACGAGAGTGTTACCTTTTCAGTTGATAGAGCAATGCAACAACCGCAATCTGCAGATGATACATGTTATTATATTCAAACTATAGATGCACATGCAGAATTATTAGAAGAATTTCCAGAATTACAAGGAACAGGAGAATGTTCTTTAGGAGAAGGAACAGAACAAATTGATGAAGCTGAAATGTTAGATACACTAATAGCTAATGGATATGAACCAACAACAGAAGAAATCCAAATGCTAAAAGAAGAAGACAGATATCGATACAAATCATCGATAGAAGAACCTCCGAAATTAGAGTTAAAGCCACTTCCAAACCATTTGGAATACGCTTATTTACATGGTGAATCTGAATTACCTGTAATAATATCGTCTTCTCTTACTGAAAATGAGAAATCACAACTCATTTCTGTGTTGAAAGCTCATAAACCAGCCATTGCATGGAAGATTCATGATATTAAAGGAATAAGTCCTTCGTATTGCACACATAAAATCCTTATGGAAGAAGGTCATAAAACGTATGTGCAACGCCAACGAAGACTAAATCCAAATATGCAAGATGTTATTAAGAAAGAAATTATTAAACTGCTAGATGCAGGTTTAATTTATCCAATTTCCGATAGTCCATGGGTAAGCCCAGTGCAATGTGTACCTAAGAAGGGTGGCATGACTGTCATCAAAAATGAAAAAGATGAGCTTATTCCTACTAGGACTGTAACAGGATGGCGTGTGTGTATTGATTATAGAAAATTGAATGACGCCACCAGAAAAGATCATTTTTCCTTACCTTTCATTGATCAAATGTTGAAAAGGTTAGCCGGAAATAGATACTATTGTTTTCTAGATGGTTTTTCCGGATACTTTCAAATTCCAATAGCACCCGAAGATCAAGAGAAAACCACATTCACGTGCCCTTATGGTACTTTTGCTTACAAAAGAATGCCATTTGGACTTTGCAATGCCCCTGCAACCTTTCAAAGGTGCATGATGGCGATTTTTCACGACATGATAGAAGAATGCATGAAAGTTTTCATGGATGACTTTTCAGTCTTCCGTGATACTTTTGAATCATGTTTAGTTAATCTTGAACGAATGCTTATTAGATGCGAGCAATCAAATCTAGTTCTTAATTGGGAGAAATGCCATTTCATGGTTAAAGAAGGCATCGTTCTTGGTCATAAAATTTCAAAGAAAGGAATTGAAGTGGATAGAGCTAAAGTAGATGTAATTTCTAAACTTCCACATCCCACCAATGTTAGAGGAGTTAGGAGTTTTCTAGGGCATGCCGGTTTTTACCGACGTTTCATAAAAGATTTTTCTAAAATTGCCACTCCTATGAATAAACTCCTAGAAAAGGATGCTCCATTCATCTTTTCGGATGAATGCATCAAATCTTTTAATATTCTTAAAGAAAAACTCACTAATGCGCCGATCATGATCACACCAAATTGGAATCTACCATTTGAACTAATGTGCGATGCAAGTGATTTTGCAATAGGAGCCGTTTTAGGACAAAGGATTGAAAAACGATTTCAACCTATATATTATGCTAGTAAGACGTTACAAGGAGCACAAACGAACTATACAACTACTGAAAAAGAACTCCTTGCTATTGTCTTTGCTTTTGACAAATTTCGATCATATCTCGTTCTAGCAAAAACAGTGGTCTATACCGACCATTCTGCTCTTAGATACCTATTTTCAAAACAAGATGCTAAACCAAGATTAATCCGTTGGATCTTACTCTTACAAGAGTTTGATATTGAAATCCGAGATAAAAGAGGAGCAGAAAATCTCACCGCTGATCATCTTTCTCGTCTTGAAAATCCCGAATTAGAAGTTCTAAATGAATCAGCCATACAAGACAACTTTCCTGATGAATATCTATTGAAAATAGATTATAAAGAAATCCCATGGTTTGCAGACTATGCAAACTACTTAGTTTGTGGATTCCTTGAAAAAGGATTATCGTACCAAAGACGAAAGAAATTCTTCAGTGATATAAAACACTATTTTTGGGAAGATCCACATCTGTTTAAAAGTTGTCCCGATGGAATAATACGCCGATGTGTATTTGGAGATGAAGCTAGTAAAATATTTTACCATTGTCACACAGGACCAACAGGAGGGCATTATGGGCCTCAACTAACAGCAAGAAAAGTTTATGATGCTGGATTCTATTGGCCTACAATTTACAAAGACGCACACCTTCTTTGCAAATCCTGTGATGCATGTCAAAGGGCCGGAAAAATAAGTCAACGTGATGAAATGCCACAAAATGTCATCCAAGTATGTGAAGTATTTGACATTTGGGGTATTGACTTTATGGGTCCATTTCCAAAATCTCATAATAATCTATATATACTCGTAGCCATTGATTATGTATCTAAATGGGCGGAAGCACAAGCTCTCCCAACTAACGATGCACGAGTTGTAGTCAACTTTTTAAAACGTCTTTTTGCAAGGTTTGGAACACCGAAAGCTTTAATAAGTGATCGGGGTACTCATTTCTGTAATAATCAACTTGAGAAAGTTCTTAAAAGATATGGAGTAACTCATAAAATCTCCACCGCATATCATCCACAAACAAGTGGACAAGTTGAAAATACCAACCGAGCCTTAAAACGTATTCTAGAGAAAACCGTAGGATCAAATCCGAAGGAATGGTCCATTAAATTGGAGGATGCACTCTGGGCTTTTAGAACAGCCTACAAAACTCCAATTGGAACCACACCTTTTAGACTTGTTTATGGAAAAGCATGTCATCTTCCAGTAGAAATTGAACACAAAGCATTTTGGGCTTTGAAAACATGTAATCTTGATTTACATGAAGCTGGACGTCTACGATTAAGTCAACTAAACGAATTAGAAGAATTAAGACATGAAGCATACGAAAATTCGTTAATCTATAAGGAAAGAACGAAGAAATGGCATGATAAAAGAATCAGAAGTTCAAAAGAATTTAAAAAAGGAGACAGAGTTCTTCTTTTCAATTCACGATTCAAGCTATTTCCTGGAAAATTGAAATCAAGATGGTTTGGACCATTCATAGTCAAAAGAGTTTTCCCATACGGAACGATAGAATTAATAAATTCAAATGGGATTGAATTTAAAGTTAATGGTCACAGAGTTAAACATTACATACATGGTCCGATGGAAGTCGACAACGAAGTTAATCACAATTTCGACACCACAGCTAACTAAGTGTGGGGAGAATCAAGTCTTTAAAGGATAATATGTATTTCTGTTAGAGTTAGATTGTCTGTTTTCGTGTAGTTCTCGAAAATGGAACCCGAATGGTCTTTCCCTAGCAGACCCTAAAGAACTAGTCTTCTCCCCCCATTCTGAATTTTTTTTTTTTTTTTTTTTTTTTTAGGTTTTTACAAAATGAAGACTGCCTGTGAACTAAACCATGGTCTAATGCTACACGCTTTGATCACTAAACGTAATAATGACATACTACCGAGTGAATTAGTATAAGTAATCAGAGAAAGAATGGACGGAGTTAGAAAAGAATCCAGATGCGAAGATAATAAATTACAATTTGGTAAAGGAAAATCAAAATCCGCAGCGAAAAGAAGAGCACGACACCTAGAAAGATGTCACAAATGCGGAAAATGGTCACATGGAGGTAAATGTTCAAATAATCAAACCTATTCAAATACCGAATTTGTTACTTTATGCAGAGACGGACCGTTCATATGTTTAGAAGAAAAGACACTGAATGCTCGAGGTTACGCCTATGTAGCCATGGAAAACCAATTAAACCGACTATCTTATGAATGGGATAGATCATATAACTAAGAAATCTATTTCACAGGTATGTCTGTACAGTTTTTATTTTTATTTTTATTTTTAACCTTTTGATAATAAACGCTAATTTGTTCGCTAAAAAGTATTAAATTGGTATTGAATAAAATTAGGTTTGGCGAACGAAATTATTGATATCATTCAAAAATTTATTACATCACTGCGAAATTTAACGCTTATTCTTAAGGTATAAATATCTTTAATCAATCAACCCAAAATATTTCAAAAATTCGTCATGAGTTAAATTAGGTCTTGGAACCGAAATTACTTTACCGAAAAGAGGGGCGCATATTTTTGATAATATTTGATTGATTAAAGTGGGATAAAAAGCCAAAAAGATTTTTAATTTTATTTTTACCATATTTTTAAAATTAATATACAAATCTTAAATTAATATTGTAAACTTTGTAAAAACAATATATTTAAAATTGTAAATATTTGAAAAATTAATATAAGTTTGGTGTGAATTTATAATATGAATTTTTAAATTAAGTTTGGTGTGAATTTTTAATATTAATTTTGAATTTTATATTTAAATTGTGTGAATTTAAAAACAAAAATTTACTTTATCTCATTAAGTTAAAAATATGATTTTTAAAATTCGTCGTAAGTTGAAGACTAGGTCATTAAACCGAAATTGCTTTACCCGAGGGAGGGACGAGAACTTTTATTATCATTATTTTTAATCTTATTGATTTAAAGTATGCCAAAAAAATTAAAAAATCCAAAAATCTAAGCTTTTAAAACAATTGCTTGAAAATGATAAATTTTAAAATTTTGTCGAGGGACGGACTAGGGCATCGTTCCGAAACGCCCTCATTCTTAAAAGAAACAAATTTTTAAAATTAATTAATATTTGTTTTATAAGTTAAAGGTTTTATAAAAAAAAAAAATAGTATGTATATATTTGTTTGTAGTTTATCTTACAAGACAGGGTAAATCAACGCGTTTTCAAAGACTGGCATTAAGTTCAGCAAAAGCAAGTAATTTTGACGACAAGATGCAAAATATGTGTGAAATAACAACAAGACGGAATAAACAAATGACGTGCACCATTTATCATTCAACAAACAAACAACAATATGTTTGAAACTTTGGTAAAATTTAATCATTTTTCTACGCTTATCACCCTCAATAATTTAAATTGTTACTGATTTCTTGCAAATGAGGGCATTGCAAGATCTTAAGTGTGGGAAGGGGTTAAATTCTTTCGGATTTTAAAAATTTTTATTTTAAACACTTGGTTACCATTAAAAATACTAGTAACGCAGTAGTTGTATTAGAATCTAGTGCTCTCCGATAACAAGGAACAGCCCTAGTCTTATATACTGACTACCCAGTTCTAGTAAATTTTTCAAAATTTTCAACAAAATGAATTCAAAATCATGTTTATACATATTTATGAACGATGAAAACTAGGTCATTGAGCCGAAATTATCGTTACCTCGGAAAGGACATAAATTGAGAAACAACCAAAATGTTAGAATTCATTTAAGAATGGAATAGAGGAGAAAAAGGCAAAGAAAAACATAAATAAAAGCCAAGTGTGGGAAAACTTTACCAAACTATTCAAAACATATATCACATATTTTTGTACAAATTTTTGAAAATACTTTTGTTTTGGAACGATAATCAACTGTTTTATCCGATGAAAGAAAAGAAGAGATAGATCTACACGATGAATCAATTCCATCATTAAAAGGAAGTAAAGTCTTTCGAAAAAGACACGTGCTTCTTGATTTAGGTCATGAAGTTGTCGTCCAGACCAGCTGTAGGTTGACGAAAAATCTAGAAAAGTCATCACTAAAATCGGCTGGAAATCCACGGACCTCAGCATCAAACAGGGTCGCCAGGTGGTCAGATTTATCCTAACCATGAGAAGGATTTATCTCGTACAATGGGGGGGCACCGTGCAAATTAGCTGGATAAGACTAATGAATCAGATCCCCAGAAAGGATAATCTCCTTAAAAGATCAAAAATCAGCTTTTAAGACTGATATTACTCAATCCTTGAGATTGACCTTAAAGATTGAGAATTCAAACTCATGGAATTCGATGATGTCTAAACTCGAGCTTGAACGAGAAAATATTTTGATCAAAATACAAACTGATTTGTTTTCTGAAAACCCATTTTCAATGCGTTCATTACCATTGAACGTAAAATCCTAGGAATTCACCTGGAATTCATTAGGTCACCTGAACCAAATCGGGTGTCAACTGTAAGAACGGTGGTTGCATAGCATGGTCGGAGACAGGACCTTGTGCCAGACCGAAAAAATTATAGGATGATCTTTACTATTGCTCCTACCAAGGATAGTTCTAGCATCCGACACGTTAATAAGACCATAATCATTTGCATGTCACGGGACATTGCCTTAACAGTTTCTTGTTCATCGCTTTCCTTTACAACCGGACGGTAGTTTACCGAAAGGTAATATACGGAACAAGTAAACTGGATGTGTGCTTTCCGATACCGGGATAGCAGTGGATTACACGAACCTAAAAGTTTTTAGCCAAAATATTGATCCACAAATATATTTTGCAACATCGATGATGGATCAAATCAGAAAACTTGTCTAGGGTAAAATCTAGCATGAATTTTCAAAAGATCAAATGTTTTCATAAAGATCCAATTTCCCTAAAGGATCTACATTTTTATAGTCATGTGGGACTGTAAACCGCCTTTCAAATGTGCACTTTGCTTTGGAAACCGAAAGTAAATCGGCTATTTGATTGAAAGTGTCGTTGACCTAAACCCAAGGCAACTGTGAATGACACACCCACCTTTAACCACATCGTTACTATCATTGTTCATACCGCCGTATTGAAATCACTGATGTACAAAGTGTGAAGAATAAAGAAGTGATTCAAGTGTTTTTCAAGACTATATTGCTTGAGGACAAGCAACGCTTAAGTGTGGGAATATTGATAAGGCTAAAAAGGAACATATATTTCATAGCATTATCCCCCAAGAAATACAAGATTTTAGTTGATATTGTTCCATTTTCAAGTAATATTCGTTTATATTAAATAAGTGCGAAGATAAAAGGCGAAAACGACGAATTGAAGACACAAAGGTCCAAACAGCTCAAAAGTACAAGATACAATCAAAAAGGTTCAAATTATTGATGAAGAACGTCTAAAAATGACAAGAGTACAAGTTACAAAACGCAAAGTACACGATATAAAATTGTACGAAAGGACGTTCGAAAATCCGGAACCGGGACATGAGTCAACTCTCAACGCTCGACGCAACGGTGTAAAAATTACGAGTCAACTATGCACAAGAATAAAATATAATATTTAAATAATTTATAATAAGAATAATATTAAATAATAAAAAGTTGTTAATTGAGCATAGTTCAGGGGTCGTAAATGAAAATTCAATTTCATATTTTGCCTATAAAAGGCGATGATTTACGTTCAATTAAGGACACCCTTTTCTATTATATTTCTATCTATATATCGATCCATCTATCTATTATCAATATCAATTATCAATATCTATATTCTCTATCTCTATCATAATGTTAACTTAATAAGATATAACAATAATCTTAATTTTAATTTTAAATTATGATAATAATAAGATTTATGATAGAGATCGTTTGAGTGTGTAAGTCGAAATTCTGTCCGTGTAACGCTACGCTATTTTTAATCATTGTAAGTTATGTTCAACCTTTTTACATTAATGTATCGTAGCTAAGTTATTATTATGCTTATTTAATCCGAAGTAATCATGATGTTGGGCTAATTACTAAAATTGGGTAATTGGGGTTTGTACCATAATTGGGGTTTGGACAAAAGAACGACACTTGTGGAAATTAGACTATGGGCTATTAATGGGCTTTATATTTGTTTAACTAAATGATAGTTTGTTAATGTTAATATAAAGATTTACAATTGGGCGTCCCTATAAATTACCATATACACTCAATCGGACACGATGGGCGGGGTATTTATATGTACGAATAATCGTTCATTTAACCGGACACGAGAATGGATTAATATCCACTAGAATAATTAAAACATGGGTGAAATTATGTACAAAGGACACTTGGTATAATTGATAACAAAATATTAAAACCTTGGGTTACACTCAGTCGACAACCTGGTGTAATTATTAAACAAAGTATTAAAATCTTGTTACAGTTTAAATCCCCAATTAGTTGGAATATTTAACTTCGTGTATAATTAAAATTTGACGAGGACACTCGCACTTCATATTTATGACTGATGGACTGTTATGGACAAAAACCAGACAGACATATTAAATAATCCAGGACAAAGGACAATTAGCCCATGGGCATAAAACTAAAATCAACACGTCAAACATCATGATTACGGAAGTTTAAATAAGCATAATTCTTTTATTTCATATTTAATTTCTTTTATTTTATATTTAATTGCACTTCTAATTATCGCATTTTTATTGTTATTTTATTTAATTGCACTTTTAATTATCGTACTCTTTAATTATCGCAAGTTTATTTTATCGCACTTTTATTATTCGCAATTTCATTATCGTTATTTACTTTACGCTTTAATTTAAGTCTTGTATTTATTTTTTTTATATTTTACATTTGGTTTTAACTGCGACTAAAGTTTTAAAATCGACAAACCGGTCATTAAACGGTAAAAACCCCCCTTTATAATAATAATATTACTTATATATATATTTGTATTTTTATAAAAGTAAACTAATATAGCGTTAAGCTTTGTTTAAAGATTTCCCTGTGGAACGAACCGGACTTACTAAAAACTACACTACTTTACGATTAGGTACACTGCCTATAAGTGTTGTAGCAAGGTTTAAGTATATCCATTCTATAAATAAATAAATATCTTGTGTAAAATTGTATCGTATTTAATAGTATTTCCTGCAAAAATTAATAACTATTTTATACCACTCCGCTACCACATCACACAAATAAAATCCTTATGGAAGAAGGTCATAAAACGTATGTGCAACGCCAACGAAGACTAAATCCTAATATGCAAGATGTAGTTAAGAAAGAGATTATTAAACTGCTAGATGCAGGTCTAATTTATCCAATCTCTGATAGTCCATGGGTAAGCCCAGTTCAATGCGTGCCTAAGAAAGGTGGCATGACTGTCATTACAAATGAAAAAAATGAGCTTATTCCTACTAGAACTGTAACAGGATGGCGTGTGTGTATTGATTATAGAAAATTAAATGACGCCACCAGAAAAGATCACTTTCCCTTACCTTTCATTGATCAAATGTTGGAAAGATTAGCCGGAAATAGTTACTATTGTTTTCTAGATGGATTTTCCGGATATTTTCAAATTCCAATAGCACCAGAAGATCAAGAGAAAACCACATTCACGTGCCCTTATGGTACTTTTGCTTACAAACGCATGCCATTTGGACTTTGCAACGCCCCTGCAACCTTTCAAAGGTGTATGATGGCGATTTTTCACGACATGATAGAAGAATGCATGGAAGTTTTCATGGATGACTTTTCAGTCTTCGGTGATACATTTGAATCATGTCTAGTTAATCTGGAACGAATGCTTATTAGATGCGAACAATCAAATCTAGTACTTAATTGGGAGAAATGCCATTTCATGGTTAAAGAAGGCATCGTTCTTGGTCATAAAATTTCAAAAGAAGGAATTGAAGTGGATAGAGCTAAAGTAGATGTAATTGCTAAACTTCCACATCCCACCAATGTTAGAGGAGTTAGGAGTTTTCTAGGGCATGCCGGTTTTTATCGACGTTTCATAAAAGATTTTTCTAAAATTGCCACTCCTATGAATAAACTCCTAGAAAAGGATGCTCCATTCATCTTTTCAGATGAGTGTATCAAATCTTTTAATATTCTTAAAGAGAAACTAACTAATGCGCCGATCATGATAACACCAAATTGGAATCTACCATTTGAACTAATGTGCGATACAAGTGATTTTGCAATGGGAGCCGTTTTAGGACAAAGGATTGAAAAACGATTTCAACCTATATATTATGCTAGTAAGACATTACAAGGAGCACAAACGAACTATACCACTACTGAAAAAGAACTCCTTGCTATTGTCTTTGCTTTTGACAAATTTCGATCATATCTCGTTCTAGCAAAAACTGTGGTCTATACCGACCATTCTGCTCTTAGATACCTATTTTCAAAATAAGATGCTAAACCAAGATTAATCCATTGGATCTTACTCTTACAAGAGTTTGATATTGAAATCCGAGATAAAAGAGGAGCAGAAAATCTCGCCGCTGATCATCTTTCTCGTCTTGAAAATCCCGAATTAGAAGTTCTAAATGAATCGGCCATACAAGACAACTTTCCTGATGAATATCTATTGAAGATAGATTATAAAGAAATTCCATGGTTTGCAGACTATGCAAACTACTTAGTTTGTGGATTCCTTGAAAAAGGATTATCGTACCAAAGGCGAAAGAAATTCTTCAGTGATATAAAACACTATTTTTGGGAAGATCCACATCTGTTTAAAAGTTGTCCCGATGGAATAATACGCCGATGTGTAATTGGAGATGAAGCTAGTAAAATATTAAACCATTGTCACACAGGACCAACAGGAGGGCATTATGGGCCTCAACTAACAGCAAGAAAAGTTTATGATGCTGGATTCTATTGGCCTACAATTTACAAAGACGCACACCTTCTTTGCAAATCCTGTGATGCATGTCAAAGGGCCGGAAAAATAAGTCAACGTGATGAAATGCCACAAAATGTCATCCAAGTATGTGAAGTATTTGACATTTGGGGTATTGACTTTATGGGTCCATTTCCAAAATCTCATAATAATCTATATATACTCGTAGCCATTGATTATGTATCTAAATGGGCGGAAGCACAATCTCTCCCAACTAACGATGCACGAGTTGTAGTCAACTTTTTAAAACGTCTTTTTGCAAGGTTTGGAACACCGAAAGCTTTAATAAGTGATCGGGGTACTCATTTTTGTAATAATCAACTTGAGAAAGTTCTTAAAAGATATGGAGTAACTCATAAAATCTCCACCGCATATCATCCACAAACAAGTGGACAAGTTGAAAATACCAACCGAGCTTTAAAACGTATTCTAGAGAAAACCGTAGGATCAAATCCGAAGGAATGGTCCATTAAATTGGAGGATGCACTCTGGGCTTTTAGAACAGCCTACAAAACTCCAATTGGAACCACACCTTTTAGACTTGTTTATGGAAAAGCATGTCATCTTCCAGTAGAAATTGAACACAAAGCATTTTGGGCTTTGAAGACATGTAATCTTGATTTACATGAAGCCGGACGTCTACGATTAAGTCAACTAAACGAATTAGAAGAATTAAGACATGAAGCATACGAAAATTCGTTAATCTATAAAGAAAGAACGAAGAAATGGCATGATAAAAGAATCAGAAGTTCAAAAGAATTTAAAGAAGGAGACAGAGTTCTTCTTTTCAATTCACGATTCAAGCTATTTCCTGGAAAATTGAAATCAAGATGGTCTGGACCATTCATAGTCAAAAGAGTTTTCCCATACAGAACGATAGAATTAATAAATTCAAATGGGATTGAATTTAAAGTTAATGGTCACAGAGTTAAACATTACATACATGGTCCGATGGAAGTTGACAACGAAGTTAATCACAATTTTGATACCACAGCTAACTAAGTGTGGGGAGAATCAAGGGGTTTATGTATTTCTGTTAGAGTTAGATTGTCTGTTTTCGTGTAGTTCTCGAAAATGGAACCCGGATGGTCTTTCCCTAGCAGACCCTAAAGAACTAGTCTTCTCCCCCCATTCTGAATTTTTATTTTTTTAGGTTTTTACAAAATGAAGACTGCCTGTGAACTAAACCATGGTCTAATGCTACACGCTTTGATCAGTAAACGTAATAATGACACACTTCCGAGTGAAATAGTATCAGTAATCAGAGAAAGATTGGACGGAGTTAGAAAAGAATCCAGATGCGAAGATAATAAGTTACAATTTGGTAAAGGAAAATCAAAATCCGCAGCGAAAAGAAGAGCACGACACCTAGAAAGATGTCACAAATGCGGAAAATGGTCACATGGAGGTAAATGTTCAAATAATCAAACCTATTCAAATACCGAATTTGTTACTTTATGCAGAGACGGACCGTTCGTATGTTTAGAAGAAAAAACACTGAATGCTTGAGGTTACGCCTATGTAGTCATGGAAAACCAATTAAACCGACTATCTTATGAATGGGATAGATCATATAACTAAGAAATCTATTTCACAGGTAAGTCTGTACAGTCTTTATTTTTATTTTTATTTTTAACCTTTTGATAATAAACGCTAATTTGTTCACTATAAAGTATTAAATTGGTATTGAATAAAATTAGGTTTGGCGATCGAAATTATTGATATCATTCAAAAATTTATTACATCACTGCGAAATTTAACGTTTATTCTTAAAGTATAAATATCTTTAATCAATCAACCCAAAATATTTCAAAAATTCGTCATGAGTTAAATTAGGTCTTGGAACCGAAATTACTTTACCGAAAAGAGGGGCGCATATTTTTGATAATATTTGATTGATTAAAGTGGGATAAAAAGCCAAAAAGATTTTTAATTTTATTTTTACCATGTTTTTAAAATTAATATTTAAATCTTAAATTAATATTGTAAACTTTGTAAAAACAATATTTTTAAAATTGTAAATATTTGAAAAATTAATATAAGTTTGGTGTGAATTTATAATATGAATTTTTAAATTAAGTTTGGTGTGAATCTTTAATTTTTAAAAATATGACTTTTTAATTTTATGCATTTCAAATTTTAAAGTTTGGTGTGAATTTTTAATATTAATTTTGAATTTTATATTTAAATTGTGTGAATTTAAAAACAAAAATTTACTTTATCTCATTAAGTTAAAAATATGATTTTTAAAATTCGTCGTAAGTTGAAGACTAGGTCTTTGAACCGAAATTGCTTTACCCAAGGGAGGGACGAGAACTTTTATTATCATTATTTTTAATCTTATTGAATTAAAGTATGCCAAAAACATTAAAAAACCAAAAATCTTAGCTTTTAAAACAATAGCTACAAAAAGAAAAATTTTAAAATTTTGTCGAGGGACGGACTAGGACATCGATCCGAAACGACCTCGTCCTAAATAACAAGGGAAACAAAATTTTAAAATTAATTACTTAATTGTTTTAATTAGTATAAGATATATAAAAAAAAAAATAACAAACACCGCGACTCGCGGAGTTTGAAGGTTTAAACCCCGCGACTCGCGGGAGGACCAAAATACAGAAAAAAATAAAAGCTGAACGAACAGCTCAGTCCACACACCACAAAACCAAATACTGCGAAAATAAAACCCAAAAATACACGAGAAAACACCCCCAAAATCACAATTTTTAACCGTTAATCATCAAATCTTTTACTAATATCATGTTGAGAAGGATGCTATCAAGGAATTACTCAAGAAAAACGGTAAATTTCTACACCTAAACACCATTTAATCCGAAAATTAGTGTTCTTGAGCAATTTTTTCCCCAATTTGATTTTGATGCTTTTTAGTGTAATTATGCTTAAATTGTTTATGTATTATGCTTGTATAACCTAGATTGATGCTATTTAACATAATTAGAAGCCTTAAACTTCAAATTTTGAGTAATCTAGGGTTTGTGTTCTTGAGCAATTTGGGGCTTTTTGATATAAACAGGTTATGGCCGATTTTTGTCATGAATTGTTGCTAAATTAAGTAGTGTAACATGTTTAGGTAGTTAAATGATCCAAACTTTGAGCCTAAACATGATTTTGAGAATTAAAGTGGACTTTTTCAAGTCTAAAATTCATGAACTTGATTTTTGAGAGATAATGCCATTTGAAACTTGTATAATTGCTAGTAATGATTATTTTGACATGTTATTTGAGTTGAATGCTTATGAACTTGGCGAACATTTTCGTATATGCTTATTTGAAAAAGTGTAGATTTGATAAAAATGTGAAAATGAGCTTAAGTTTGATATAAATTGATCATGTCATTGTAATTATTTTGATTGATGATTTTGCTGACACTAATGCATATTTGGATGCACAAAAATTGTGTTTGATGTGTTTTGCAGACTGAAAGGGGTGAATCTTCATCCCAAGCTCGCAATGCTCCTGCTGAGAATGCAGAACAACAGGAGGTGGATAACTACTACAAACAAGATATACCTCATCCAGTCATGACATTTTCTGATATGCACTTGGAAGATTTGCATCCGAACCTGAGATTTGACAGACTTTGGATAGATTATCCAAAATACCAAAGGGGTTTGCATACTCTTCATTCTAAAGTTGTTGAGGTACCTAGGGTCATAGAATGGGGACCATTAGAAGCTGTAGAATTGGCCGGGCCAATTAGAGAATTACTTGCACAGAGGTATGGTAATTCTACTTTTAACGACTGGGTATGTTTATTCACCATGCGTAGACCTGTATATAAAGTATGGTGTGAAGAATTATTGTGTAGTATAGAATTAAATGATCGGGTAGCTAGTTTAACCGATCGATCTTTTATTAGATTTTTGTTAGGAGGTTCGATGCGCCACATGTCTTTACTAGACATGGCTCAGGCTTTACGTATATATACGCCTGAGGAGTTAGCATCTGCCGATTGTAGAGGGTTGATACTAAATGGTAGAAAGATAGATGAAACTTTTGATACACATGGTGTATGGAGTCAAATGACAAGCCATCACCGATTCAAAGGGGGAAATTACTCTTATTTGGATATAGATAGAGCTGAATTAAAGTAATTCATAGGTTTTTAGCTAATTCGATTACACAAAGAGGTAAGAACAAGGAAAAGGTAAATGAACAGGATTTGTTTTACCATATGTGTATTCGAGACCCACAAAGCGCTGTAAGTATACCTTATTGTGTGGGTTATTATTTATCAGCTATGGTTAGGGGGATGAGACCGCATAGCATAATAGGAGGTGGTATTTTTATTACTTTGATTGCTGAATATCTCGGTGTGGATATAAGTCGGGGGGGATTATTAGTCGAAGAACCAGAACCCCGCGATACTATAGGTTTAAATGTATACCATGGTGCGAAAGTTTTGAAGAGGTAAAATAACGCCGCAGTACAATACCATGGTAGTCATCCACAGGTTGAGAGAAACCAACAACAAGGTAATGTAGGAGGGGGAAATGAAATGCAAGAAATGCAAAGGTTTATAGCTTCACAGGAGTACGAAAATGCTAGACAGAGAGCATTTGAAGATTGGCAAGTTCATCAAAACCAAATCATAGCTCATTGCCAACATATAGGTAGAAACTATATTCCTACTCCAAAACCCATATTCCCTCCCTGGTCTATAGAGATGCAACCACCGTATCCTACGTATAACCCAGCCGAAGCATTCTATAGCACCTATGGTTATGCATGGAACCCCTATTGGTATCAGTATCATCCCTAGTCTACTTAGTTTTATTTATTTTGTAATTTGTAATGTTGATACATTTAATACTTATGTTAATATTGTAATAGTTTTTATAATTTTCTAACTTTTATTCTTAGATTTTAATAATTTTTGAATGTGGGGTAATATACCAAACTTCAAAAATATGTATATATGTTTGCAGTTTATCTTATGTACACAACAGGGTAAAACAACGCATTTTCAAAGACTGGCATTAAGTTCAGCAAAAGCAACTAATTTTGACGACAAGATGCAAAATATATGTGAAATAACAACAAGACGGAATGAACAAATGATGTGCACCATTTATCATTCAGCAAACAAACGCCAATATATTTGGAAACTTTGGTAAAAATTTAATCATTTTCACACAAATCACCCTCAATAATTTAAATTGTTACTGATTTCTTGCAAATGAGGGCATTGCAAGATCTTAAGTGTGGGAAGGGGTTAAATTCTTTCGGATTTTATAATTTTTATCTTAAACACTTGGTTACCATTAAAAATACTAGTAAAGCAGTAGTTGTATTAGAATCTAGTGCTCTCTGATAATAAAGAATAGTCTTAGTCTTATATACTGACTACCCAATTCAAGTAAAAATTTTCAAAATTTTCAATTAAATGAACTCAAAATCATGTTTATACATATTTATGAACGATAAAACTAGGTTTTAACACCGAAATTATTGTTACCTCAGAAAGGACATAAATTGAGAAACAAACCAAAATGTTAAAATTCATTTAAAATGGAATAGAGGACAATAAAAAGAAAAATAAAAGCCAAGTGTGGGAAAATTCTCCAAGTTATTCAAAACATATATCACATATTTTTGTACAAATAACTGAAAATACTTTTGCTTTGGACTAAACTAACAAGTTTTACCTGATTTACTGTAAGAAAGATGGATCTACACAATGAATCAATTCCATCATTAAAAGGAAGTAAAGTCTTCTGAAAAAGACACACGCTTCTTGATTTAGGTCAAGAAGTTGTCATCCAGACCAGCTGTAGGTTGACGAAAAATCTAGAAAAGTCATCACTAAAATCAGCAGGAAATCCACGGACCTCAGCATTAAACAGGGTCGCCAAGTGGTCAGATTTATCCTAACCATGAGAAGGATTTATCTCGTAAAATGGGGGGCACCATGTAAATTAGCTGGATAAGACTAATGAATCAGATCCCCAGATAGGATAATCTCCTTAAAAGATCAAAAATCAGCTTTTAAGCCTGATATTACTCAATCCTTGAGATTGACCTTAAAGATTGAGAATTACAAACTCATGGAATTCAATGATATCTAAACTCGAGCTTGAACGAGGAAATATTTTGATCAAAATTACAAACCGATTTGTTTTCTGAAAACCCTATTTTCAATGCGTTCATTACCATTGAACGTAAAATCCTAGGAATTCACCTGGAATTCATTAGGTCACCTGAACTAAATCGGGTGTCAACCGTAAGAATGGTGGTTGCATAGTGGTCAAAGACAGGACCTTGTGCCAGACCGAAAAATCATAAGGGTGAGCTTTACTATTGCTCCTACCAAGGATAGTAATTGCGTCCGACACGTTATAGACCATAATTAAAAGCATGTCAGGGGACATTGCCTTAACAGTTGCTTGTTCAACGCTTTCCTTTACAACCGGACGGTAGTTTACCGAAAGGTAATATACGGGACAAGTAAACTGGACGTGTTGCTTTCCAAATACAAGGTTAGCAAGTGGGTGACATAAAACCGCAAGTTTTGAGCTAAAATTTTCAAATCTGAAACCCACCAAACCCACAAAAATATTTTGCAAACACCGGTAAAGGGTTATTCCGGAAAACTTATCTAGGGTAAAAACTAAATTTAATTTTCAAAAGATCAAATGTTTTCATAAAGATCCAATTTCCTTAATGGATCTAAATTTTTATAGTCATGTGGGACTGTAAACCATATCGTTACTACCATTGTTTATACCGCCATATAGAAATCACTGATGTACAAAGTGTGAAGAATAAAGAAGTGATTCTAGTATTTCAAGACGATATTGCTTGAGGACAAGCAACGCTTAAGTGTGGGAATATTTGATAATGCTAAAAACGAACATATATTTCATAGCATTATTCCTCAAGAAAGACAAGCTTTTAGTTGCAATTGTTCTATTTACAAGTGATATTCGTTTAAATAATAAAAGGTGAAGACAAAAGATAGATTCGACTAATTGAAGACGCAAACGACCAAAAAGCTTAAAAGTACAAAAGACAATCAAAGAGGTTCCAATTATTGATAAGAAACGTCTCGAAATTACAAGAGTACAAGATTCAAAACGCAAAGTACAAGATATTAAATTGTACGCAAGGACATTCGAAAATCCGGAACCGGGAGCAGAGTCAACTCTCAACGCTCGACGCAACGGACTAAAAATTACAAGTTAACTATATATATAAATATAATATAATATATAATTAATTATATAAATTATATATATATATATATATATATATATATATATATATATATATATATATATATATATATATATATATATATATATATATTATATTTATATAATAAACCGTCGGTAAACAAAGATCCAAAATGGAGTGAGCTGTATTTACAAACTCCGCGACTCGCGGAGATTGAAGGCAAAAAGGGCCGCGAGTCGCGGAGCCCCAAATTCTGAAATTCCCTATAAAAGCAAACGAATTCTGATCGCAAAAACCAACATATATATCCATCATCTCTATATCTATACGTAAATATTTATATTTATATTTTAATTTTAATTTTAATTTTAATTTTAATTTTAATCCTAATAATAAGGGTATGTTAGCGAATATTGTAAGGGTGTAAGTCGAAATTCTGTCCGTGTAACGCTACACTATTTTTAATCATTGTAAGTTATGTTCAACCTTTTTAATTTAATGTCTCGTAGCTAAGTTATTATTATGCTTATTTAAAACGAAGTAATCATGATGTTGGGCTAATTACTAAAATTGGGTAATTGGGCTTTGTACCATAATTGGGGTTTGGACAAAGGAACGACACTTGTGGAAATTAGACTATGGGCTATTAATGGGCTTTATATTTGTTTAACTAAATGATAGTTTGTTAATGTTAATATAAAGATTTACAATTGGGCGTCCCTATAAATTACCATATACACTCGATCGGACACGATGGGCGGGGTTTTTATATGTACGAATAATCGTTCATTTAACCGGACACGGGAATGGATTAATAGCCACTAGAATAATTAAAACAGGGGTGAAATTATGTACAAGGACACTTGGTATAATTGATAACAAAATATTAAAACCTGGGGTTACACTCAGTCGACATCCTGGTGTAATTATTAAACAAAGTATTAAAATCTTGTTACAGTTTAAGTCCCCAATTAGTTGGAATATTTAACTTCGGGTATAAGGATAATTTGACGAGGACACTCGCACTTTATATTTATGACTGATGGACTGTTATGGACAAAAACCAGACGGACATATTAAATAATCCAGGACAAAGGACAATTAACCCATGGGAATAAACTAAAAATCAACACGTCAAACATCAAGATTACGGAAGTTTAAATAAGCATAATTCTTTTATTTCATATTTAATTTCCTTTATTTTATATTTAATTGCACTTCTAATTATCGCATTTTTATTGTTATTGTATTTAATTGCACTTTTAATTATCGTACTTTTTAATTATCGCAAGTTTATTTTATTGCACTTTTATTATTCGCAATTTCATTATCGTTATTTACGTTACGCTTTAATTTAAGTCTTGTATTTATTTTTAATATTTTACATTTGGTTTTAACTGCGACTAAAGTTTTAAAATCGACAAACCGGTCATTAAACGGTAAAAACCCCCCTTTATAATAATAATATTACTTATATATATATTTGTATTTTTATAAAAGTAAACTAATATAGCGTTAAGCTTTGTTTAAAGATTTTCCCTGTGGAACGAACCGGACTTACTAAAAACTACACTACTGTACGATTAGGTACACTGCCTATAAGTGTTGTAGCAAGGTTTAAGTATATCCATTCTCTAAATAAATAAATATCTTGTGTAAAATTGTATCGTATTTAATAGTATTTTCTGCTAAAATATAATAGCTATTTTATATACACCTCGCATAACTATCAATGCGTAAGCAATGACTTTCTTTCGCTGCATCAAAACACAACCAAAGTCTTGACACGAAGCATCACAATAGATAACAAAATCATCATTACCCTCAGGTAGTGATAATATCGGTGCAGAAGTTAACTTTTTCTTCAGAGTTTGAAAAGCAGACTCTTGTTCACTCTTCCACTCGTACTTCTTCCCCTTATGCGTTAAAGCAGTCAGAGGTTTCGCTACTCGTGAAAAATCTTGAATGAACCTTCTATAGTAGCTTGCCAAACCTAGGAACTAACGAATCTGAGTAGGAGTCTTCGGAGTTTCCCACTTCTCAATTGCCTTAATCTTGGCAGGATCAACTTGAATTCTCTGTTTACTAAAAACGTGCCCAAGGAATTGAACTTCTCTTAACCAGAAAGCACACTTAGAGAACTTAGCGTACAACTCTTCTTTCCTCAACAAATCAAGCACCAACTTTAAATGTTCTTCATGCTCTTCATCACTTTTGGAATAAATCAAGATGTCGTCGATGAAAACAATAACAAATTGTCCAGATAAGGTCTATACACACGGTTCATGAGGTCCATGAACACAGTAGGTGCGTTAGTCAATCCGGACGGCATAACAAGAAATTCGCAGTGACCATAACGGGTACGGAAAGTGGTTTTCGGAATATCAGTTTCTTTAGCCCGCAGTTGGTGATAACCGAAACGAAGATCAATCTTAGAATAAACGGACGAACCTTGAAGTTGATCGAACAGATCATTGATTCTTGGAAGAGGGTAACGGTTCTTAACCGTAAGCTTGTTCAACTCGCGATAATTAATACACAATCGAAACGAACCACCTTTCTTCTTAACGAACAAAACAGGAGCTCCCCAAGGGGACGAACTGGGATAAATGAAATATAGTTGCAATAATGAATGAAGAAATATATGGAGTAGTCACATCGGTGGCATAGATATATATAAGGCAATTCTCTCAAAGGAGATAACGAGGATCATGGACTTCAAAGTAAATTTTCATTACATTTTCGAAAGGAAGACGTACGAAAGGTGTGATATTTCAACGAGAGTGAACTTCCTTGTACAATGAGCGAGGAAATCTTGGATTCTTCCATATTCTTAAATTTATGTACGGATAAAAAGAACGCGAATCATGGGTTATAAGGAATGGTCGACTCCAGGTGAGATGAATCTCCAAAAATAATTTCGTGTACCTCAAAGTATTGAATCCTAGGATTGATGTTTACGAGGGTGTTGCGGTTGACAGCGAATATTGAGAGTAGAAACTCCTCAGATGGTCTAGTGTGATATCTATCTGTGATACCAATTATAACAACAGTTGGGGTAGAAACTACCCAGTGCCTTCCCTGAGAACAGGGTGGCCACCGAGTGTACCCCAGAAAACTGATTTATTGGTCCGCGTTTTGGCCATGACCAACTATAAGAGGGTAAATTTTATGAGCGCAAAGACTTTCCAACAAATTTTATAAAACCGGCATCCAAAGTGGTGTAAGAGTTTCTATCAATGAACTTAATGGTAAGTTTCATCCTTAAACGGAGGATGAGAAGAACACTCTGAAGAGTAACGCTAAAATTTGATAAAATCGATCAAAGGAGTTTTGAAAAAGCTCTAAACGTTTGACGCGACAACATAAACGGAACTAAGTTCTTAGTAATTTAGAAGCATGTACAACGTGCACCATTTTATATAAAGCAAATTGACTTAGTCAAACAGCTCAATAAATGAGTGGTTTTAAAATAAATTTGAAGGTATGATTTAGTATATACTAGCCAAAATAGGTAAGGGTAAATTTATTCATTTGAATCCATACGTACATGTATGCTTATTTTTAAATTGTATACATGACAAAATATTTCATTACTTCTATTCGCCCATAATCTCGTGAGAACCGCCCAGTTAAACAAATGTGTAAAACTCCCGATGATAACAGAGTGTCTGTATTTCAGAGGTTACAAGTTGAAGTAAGATCGTGGAAGATCGAGTAAAGGACTTGATGTGACGACCCGTAAATTTCCGACCAAATTTAAACTTAATCTATATATGATTTTGACATGATAATCAAAGTCTGTACTATTGAGTCTCAGAAAGTTTTGAACTATTTACATGGATTCATTTTACCTTCGACCATTTTCGACGATTCACGAACAACTAATTGTAAATAGATACATATATATTTAAATGTATCTATATAATTATTTGAAATATAAATTGAAATAAAATACTATTTAAGTATTAGAAATAAATGTTAAATGATTGTAATACTCATTTAAGGTTCCGATTAATATTAAACAAATTAAATTTTAACTTATGTGATTTTAAAATAAACGATGATCCGAAAATGAGTTTTATAAATTATAGACTTATTAAAAATGTATTTAGTAACTATTTGTTGAATTTTAAAACTTTTTATATTTTTACTTGGGGTTGAGAGTGAATAATTAATGTAATTTTTATTTAATAATTAATGACTGAATTTTATACCATAATGACTGAAATAAATATAATTAATATAAAAATTTGGGATTTTTCTGAATTAAATTTTATCCGTGACTGTTTAGCAAAATAGCACGATATATTACTCCGTGAATTGGATGTCGGTAGTAAAATGCCAAATATATGGCTGCTACCTATTAATGTACTGTTAGTGATTGAATTATGAATATCAATTAGGATTAATGTAACAACCCAACCCATTGTCCAAGAGTGCGCGGCGCGCACCACAGCCTGTGCACGATGCGCACAAGGCCCTGGACAGTTCTGATTAAAAGTTCGTTTCACGCGAAAAGATCTTCGACTTCCCGACACATTTAGACCAAATGCTTTTCACAACATTTTATAGTAGTTAAAATTAACACATTCCATTAATAAAAAGGGTTTTACGACACCGGGCCCACATATGCCCAAATTACCCCTTTAAGTACAAAATACAAGTTTCGACCATACGACTTTTAATACAAAATAAAGCCGAGCATGGCGATTGGGGATACGCTACCCAATCCTAATCAATCTAAAAGCAAGCCTTCTAAAGCAACTACGCAAGTCAACTAGTCCCATGCTTACCCGAGCCACCGCATCCATGCAAATCTATAAAAAAGGTAAACAACGAGAGGGTAAGCTAACGCTTAGTGAGTGAAAATATAATACATACATATATATGCATAAAATGGACACGCCACACAATTTAAACAAATACCGCATACCGGAGCATCCAAGCATAAAGGCAAGCTAATCTAAGCAAACCGTACGATCACTAAGCAACAAACTAAATACGCATCAACAAACATAAGTTCACCAACGACGATGTGAAAAACGCCAAGAAGCTACACCCGGAGGGTTAGCTACATCATGACAATACAACAATATATATATATATATATATATATATATATATATATATATATATATATATATATATATATATATATATATATATATACATATACATACATATATATATACATATATATATACATACATATATATATATACATGTATATATATATAACAATATATAAACGAATAAGGTTAACCCCTTACCGAATACCAAACACCACAATGAAGATTGGCCGAACTACACGAGCCTTAGTAATCCGAAACCACACGAGATTACTATCTTCAACAAGACAACATCGAGGTTGGCCGAACTACACGAGCCTTAGTAATTCGAAACTACACGAGATTACTACCTCAATAAGATGACCGAAATATACGCGTCACCGTGAATCCGAACTACACGAGATTCACTTTCACAATAATATGACCGAATTACACGCGTCACCGTGAATCCGAAACCACACGCGATTCACTTTCAACATCAAAACCCTTCGCCATTGGGGTTATATCATCCACATCACAACCACGTGTGATAATGTACTCACAAAACGTGTACCTGGCCAAAGGTGGTCAACCAAAACGCACAACCGTGCCAATTGGACCTATACACAAGTCCATCAAATCCACCTATATGTGAAGTGAGCTCTATAACAGAGAATCACTTCACCCGACCCGCACCCATCCTACACATACATACGAACATAGGATATTAACACTCACCTTGTCGCCTTGATGAATGCTTTCCAATAATCCGCAACTCGTCAATGGAAAGTACCTATTCCATTATCACAAATTCAACAACACACTTAGAGTGGATTTACAAACCAACTCAAATCGACACTTAGTGCAAATTCGACCCAATTGCACTTCCGAGCACAAAAGGCGCCCCAAACTAACCAATAATCGCTAACACTATTGACAATGGTCCTAATAAGCCAAAAGAACCCAATCTTAAGTGTTAAACAATTATCAATCTCAAAATCACCCAAAAACCCTAATTTTGACTCAATTCCAAAATTAGTCTTTCAAACACACCAAAAGGGTTCCAATACTTCCATAATCACTAAACCTAGTGATTAAACCCAATTACAAGTCATAAACAAGACCAATTTGTTCACCAACCCAAAATTCACCAACAATAACAATAAACCCGATTACTAGCATCACTAAACTCACTTCATGAGTTTAAATGGGTTTATCAACAATTTAAGTTCAAAACCCTAACTTGAACATCAAAATCAATTAATGAAATTCGGTGAACAACTTTAACACCCGAGACTTTGATCAATTCAAGCTTCTTCTTCTCCAAAACCTCAATTCTCTCTCTAGAAATCTCCCTCTCTCTCTCTAGATAGTTGAGAGTGATGAATGGATGTGAAAATGATCCAAAGTTGGATCCAAACCAATTGATAAAGCTCACAGATCCGACCTCAAGTGAAAAGACCAAAAAGCCCTTCATTAAACTTAAAATTAGAAAAGGCTGAATTCTGTCGCTGGCAAGGTGCGCGAAGCGCACCCATAACTGTGCGCGGCGCGCACACTGGTCTAGGTAGATTTTGACCTTCGTTTAATTACACAAATCTTCCTGCACTATATGTAGCATAATTACACTTCCGTACAATAAATATTCGGGTCTTACAACTCTCCCCCACTTAGAATCGATCACGTCCTCGTGATCCTCGTCACTTAACCAAACGGGCCACACTCCACGGTCCTCAAACATGAGTCCAAAACCGACTTTCCTAGGCAATTCTCTCCAATGAATCACCTCTAACAACCCAAAAAAATCGTCGCTCGTGATTTATCAAATCACAATCCGAGCACTAAAACCTTACTCATTCCCTCACATCGGGAAAACTCAACAAATCTCTTATCGATATATCAATCCCTTAGCGTACCCTTACCGAGTACAACGCCAAAAGCAACCAAGTCTCAACCTAAGGTCAACAACCCGAAACGATGAAGATCGAACCAAACGAATCCTTACGGATAACACCAATCACTAAACATCCCTTGTAGTGCGTAATACGACCCATACGCAACTACCGTAACATCATAATCCAACGGCTAAAACTGATAGCGCCCAAAACGATTATGGCAACGCTAAACCCAAGGTGTAGAAAATCGGCTGTTGTCACACCTGTAACAACATGTGAGCGAAACACAGCTATCGCATCACTAATCATACATCATGGTCCTCACGACCCCACCATCGGCGTATAAAACAACCGATAGATCACGCAACATGGTCCTTACGACCCCACCATTGGTGTATAAACAATCAATAGATCAAACATCATGGTCCTTACGACCCCACCATCGGTGTATAAAACAACCGATAGATCACATAACACGAAGGCTGGCCGAAAACTACACGCGCCTCAGTGAATTCGAACTACACGCGACTCACTACCTTCCTCGCAACAACAATCGAGATTGGCCGAACTACACGCACCCTAGTGAATCCGAACTACACGAGAGTCACTATCCTAATAGAATGACCGAACTACACACATCATTTGTGAATTCGAACTACACGTGACTCACTCCTCAATACAATGACCGAAACCACACGAGTCATTTGTGAATCTGAACTACACGCGACTCACTTTCACAATAAGATGACCGAACTACACGCGTCATCGTGAATCAGAACTACACGAGATTCACAACTCAACACCGGATGAAGTCAGCCGACCCCGAAGGTCATGCTTCACCGATCAATAATCCCATGATGAAGTCAGCGGACCCCGAAGGTCATGCTTCACCAATCAACAATCCCATGATGAAGTCAGCGGACCCCGAAGGTCATGCTTCACCAATCAACAATCCCATGATGAAGTCAGCGGACCCCAAAGGTCATGCTTCATCAATCACTGTGACGACCCGGAGATTTCCGACCAAATTTAAACTTAATCTGTAAATGTTTTCGACACGATAAGCGATGTAATGTTGAGTCACTAAAATTTTGAACTATTTCATACATTCATGTAACTTCGACCATTTCCGATGATTCACGAACCATTATTTATAAATAAATACATATGTGTATATAAATGTAAGTATATATAATAATTGGAATTAAATGTAAGTAAAAATACAGAATAAGTTACTATTAAAATAAATAATATATACATAATTATTATTATATGTATTATATATATATAAAAGATGTAAATATTATTTGTTGAAATTTATAATATCTATTATGAAATAATATAATATAGTAAATGGATATATATATATATATATATATATATATATATATATATATATATATATATATATATATATATATATATATATATAATATATATAAAACATTATTAATGTATTCATATTTACATGTATAATATACGATGTAACATTAATATATTAAATATAATTACAAGTTGAAAAAATATATTTGTATAATGTTATTATTACTTTTAATATTATTTATATTAATATCTATATCAGTATTATTAATATCATTAATCTAATATGAAAATAGAATACATGTAATTTGTTATATCTTTTATATCACTTGTATTATTAGATATTATTATTATTATTAAGAATTATTAATTAATATTATTATTAGGAATTAATACCTTTTATTATTAATAACAATTTTATTATTATCATTAATATTTATTATAATTATTATTATTATTAGGATTATTGTTATTAATATTCTTATTTATTTATTTATTAATACTAATTATATTATATGAATTATAAAAGGAATCAGATATATATAATTGGAACCAGTTTCTTGTCACAATCATATGGTACTGATCCTTATCTTCCTGTCTACAAATCGAATTCAATTCAAAAGAAAACCAACAAAATCTATTGAAGGTCGCATTCACTTTTTATTTATTTTATTTTTATTCGTACCTGTGGAATATTTCCATGTCGATGAATTTTAACTACAAATCAAGTAAAATCTCAAAGTTGTTAGAAATCGTTGAACTTGTCAATTACATTATCAATAATCACTACCTATTACAGCAACTCAAATTGAAACAGAAAAGAGAAGAAGCTGAAAACATATAACCTCTTTTCTATGATCAAACCAAACCATTATTTGAAACCGCCACCTTCCTCCACCCTAACACCTAGAATCACCGCTTCACCATCGTGAAACCTTTATTCCTCTCTCTCTCTCCTCTCTCTGTCTTACTCCTATTTTATTTTCTGTATCAAACCACCACCATGAAAGCCAACTATATGCCTTTGTTTCGAACACCATAAACCACCACTCTTATTTCTTCCTGTGTTGACTATTCAATCGATACATCCAAAACCACAAAACCCAAACCGTCACTAAAATAGCTTGTCTCTTGTAGTTTATGCTAGATGAAACTCAGCTCAAGAACACTCTTTCTCGGTTGTTGTTGTTGTTGCAACTGTTCGAAGGCTTCACAATCACACCATCATCTTCATTAATATTACTATCACCACACGCCACCACATAATTAAACTTACTACTGTTTGGTTATCAATTGAGAACAACCACCATCATGAGTGTTAACTCGACATACCTTTGTATTATTCGAACCAAACATCACAGCCACTCCCTAAAAACGCCATCATCCCCAAAGTTACTGCTACTGTTCAAAATGAATAACAAGTGGAATGAAGAAGAAGTTGAACCAAAAACTCGCTGCTATATGTATATTATATTAAACCAAAGTGTGCTCCTCTTAAACTCCTTCAAGTGACATATATTGTGGATATTGTTTAATGGCCGACCAAGGATCCAAATGGAATAAATTAACTACCAAAAGAACCGACCCACTAGCCTTTGTTCCTCTTTTTATTTCGGTTATATTTTTTTTCCCCACCGACAGTAACCTTTTGATACGGATTAGGCTGTTGTATTTTGATGTTTAAAATAGGCCGCATAATGGACTCCTTTATTTACTTGGACATGCAAGCTGGGCCGTGGAGTTTTCTTTTGCTGTTGGGCCGAGTAACAACTGATTTCACGATGAATGGAAATAAATGAATTGGTGATTCAGTAAATCAGGAGCCGCAGTTTCTATTTATGTTGATTTTTATACGCTAAATATAGATGATGGGGAATAATGATGATAGTTTATGATATAGATGATCATGATAACGGAGATGATATAGAGGATAGTGATTCTAGGATAGTTAAAATGTTAGTGAAGAAGTAGAAGAACGAGTTAAATGGATTTAGGGTCTAAACTAAAACAGAAATGAAGTGATGGAGGGATGGTTAGGAATGTATTCAGTGAATGAGAGGTCTCGAGTTCAAGCCTCGGCAGTGACGTTTTATTTTTAAAGCTCCTTTCTTCAAAGGTTGTACACTTTTATAATAATAATAATAATAATAATAATAATAATAATAATAATAATAATAATAATAATAATAATAATTATTATTATTATTATTATTATTATTATTATTATTATTATTATTATTATTATTATTATTATTATTATTATTATTATTATTATTATTATTATTATTATTATTGTAAGTATGAAAATAACACAAACTATATTTAATATTAGTCTTGATATCAATTTATAATTATTAGTAGTATTACTATTACTATTAAGATTAACATAAGTATTACTAATAATTATATCATTACTATTATTAATATGACTATCATAATTAGTATTTATCACTAAAATTAACATTTTTATTATTATTATTATTACCATTGTTACTATCATTATTATTAATATCCCTAACCTGGTAATATTACAACTAGTAACTTTTGGCAAACAGAATATATTTATATAAAATATAATTATTACATAAGTATACTAATGTTACATAATATTATGATTTAACTAATATAATATTATTTTTATTGATATAATATTAATTAACTTATATATCAAATAAGCATTATAATATATTATAAGTATTAATAAAAGTATATATAAATATTGATCTTAATACATAACTAAATATATATAAAGTTTCTCGATTACGATTATATGTTTTAATATATATACAAATGATATAGGTTCGTGAATCCAAGGCCAACCCTACAATTGTTCAATGTCGTCATATGTATTTTTACTACAAAATACAGTATCGTGAGTTTCATTTGCTCCCCTTTTAAATGCTTTTGCAATATATATTTTTGGGACTGAGAATACATGCACTGTTTTTATAAATGTTTTACGAAATAGACACAAGTAATCGAAACTACATTATATGGTTGAATGATCGAAGTCGAATATGCCCCTTTTGCTTGTTAGCCTAAGAATTAGTAAACCAGTCTACTAATTGACGCGAATCCTAAAGATAGATCTATTGGGCCTAACAAACCCCATCCATTGTAGCGGATGCTTTAGTACTTCGAGTTTTTATATCATGTTCGATGGATGTCCCAGAATGATGAGGATATTCTTATATGCATCTTGTTAATGTCGGTTACCAGGTTTTCAATCCATATGAATGATTTTTGTCTCTATGCATGGGACGTATATTTATGAGAAATGAAAATGAAAATCTTGTGGTCTATTAAAATGATGGAAATGATTATTTATGTTAAACTAATGAACTCACCAACCTTTTGGTTGACACTTTAAAGCATGTTTATTCTCAGGTATGAAAGAAATCTTCCGCTGTGCAATTGCTCATTTTAAAGATATTACTTGGAGTCATTCATGACATATTTCAAAAAACGTTGCATTCAAGTCGTTGAGTTCATCAAGATTATTATTAAGTCAATTATAGTTAGATATATTATAAAATGGTATGCATGCCGTCAACTTTCAATGTAATGAAAGATTGTCTTTTCAAAAACGAATGCAATGTTTGTAAAATGTATCATATAGAGGTCAAGTACCTCGCGATGTAATCAACTGTTGTGAATCATTTATAATCGATATGGACTTCGTCTGGATGGATTAGGATGGGTCATTTTAGTTGGTATCAGAGCGGTGGTCTTAGCGAACCAGGTCTGCATTAGTGTGTCTAGTTGATAAGTCGTTAGGATGCATTAGTGAGTCTGGACTTCGACCGTGTCTGTATGTCAAAAGTTTTGCTTATCATTTAGTGTCAAAAATTATTTGCTTATCATCCTTAAAGTCTAGACACGTCTTACTGCCTCTATTGCATAGACTGTGTATAGATAAATTCATATCTTAGTGTATCTGTTATTGTTACCTTTGCCTGACAGCTTCAGTAGATTTCTCCGTAACTTATGGGATTTTAGTATTATATATGCATATGTAAATTATGTATTGCAGGGTATTAATCTACATCTTATAATCTATTTCTTATCGAGAAATCCTTCATCTGATCGTACGAGATGAATCCCTCAACCAGTTCGAATTCCTCGGATTCCGACAGCTATTCCGATATGGAGTTTCACCTATCAGCGTCACCAGAATGAATCAACCAATCAGTCATCCCCAATTCATCTGATGGGTTCGTAGTCGACTTAATCAATGGAGACGCGAAGAAGGCAATCCCTTCCACCAACTGAATTTACCTCTTGGCGATGAACCTGAAACACTTACCGGCGAACCTGTTTGTAATACTATTTTCTCTCTCATTTCCCGAATATCTCGCCAAGATTATATTCTATCTAAAATTCTAAACCTTATTCATCCGCTCGTTCTGACCAACAATCATCCCGGAATAATAGAAGAAGTCAACGAACTTCGCGCTCGAGTAATCAATTTGAAGAATATGGTGCAAAATTTACCAGCTTTAGCAACACCACCGGCACCAATAGTACCATCAGTAATAGCACCAGTACCATCAACAATCCATGTCTCAACATCTCATTCTGTACCTCGAGCATAATCATCGTTCTATATGACGTTCTACAACATTTATCTTCGTATGACATGATGGATATGTAATCTATAAATGTTTTAGAGATTATGTACTCTAGTTCTAGCCGTAAATCAGATGAGTTTAATATCATATTAACTCATTAAATTCATGATTACATCTGATGAAAATATATATGTATATATGTTTTTATAAAGATTGTAATTAAAAATTCTTTCGTACAAAGTGTTAATTGTGAAAATATTTTAACGGGTAGGTAATACCAGAGGAATATTCAGATTTCACATTAATAAGTTACACTGTACATTCTTCGAAGCTGATTCAACAGTCGTTTACTATCCTACTTACATCCACCGATATACAAATCCGTTCACCATAGAGTAACCATATTCATCCAATTTCATATTTGAATTTTGATTTATCAGAATCCAACAAGTGGCATAATGAAGAAAACATTTGACAAAATAAAATTTGTTAGAAACAAACAAATTAACTATGAGAAATTTTGTTAAGAATCCACGCTAACTGTTCCTAGCTAACTGATTAATTCCGTATTACATTTTATTTATCGCAATTTATTATCGCAATTTTAATTCTCGCAATTTAATTTATTGTCATTTAATTATTGTTATTTATTTTATGCACTTTAAATATTGGGACACGTATACAAGGTTTTGACATATCATATCGACTCATCTATATATATTATTTGGAATAACCATAGACATTCTATATGCAGTAATGATCGAGTTCTCTATACAGGGTTGAGGTTGATTAAATAATAATATATATACTTTGAGTTGTGATCGAGTCTGAGGCATGTACACATGTCACGATACATATTAATTAATTCGAATATTATATATTAAATTATTGAACTGCTAACCGTGGACTATCAACTGTGGACTACCAATATTGGACACTTAAAATGAATTAAAATATTGATTATAACATATGAAACTGAACAATTCTTCAAGTTTGCCACTTGATTTCATCTTAAACCTCGTTTGTATCTTGACGATTACAATCTGCGTACAAACCTTTCAAGATTCTTGAAAACACCACAATCGAGAGGATGAACCAACCGCACTTCATCTACGGAAGAAAAGATTGATGCATATAGTTATGCACCTGAAAACACTCGAAACCTGAGTAAAACGTTTAACCCATATCTGTGTTAGCTCCTTTAGCATTATTATTGCCCAAAATAACTTTACAATTCCTTTTCAAGGTAGCAAATTTTGTCACTGCTCCAGCAAGCCAACTTCGACTTTTTGTTCGAAACAACCTTATTATAATCTTGATATATATGCATGCTCTTTTATTGTTACCGGGGAACCTTTTATATTTTACCATATTACCGTCAGCGTTTAATCATCTAAAAACACAATTCTTCTGAAATCACCTCGGATTGATAACCGAAGATTCAGATATCGTAGCATTAAATGCAGAGGAAACAGAAAAATTGTAGATGGTCTAAACGGCCAAAAGTTTGATGTTAAGGAAGGGAGTGTTAGGAACGCTCGATAGAAAATTTAGTACTGAAAAACAGATTGACCAAACCATGAAGGAGACCAAGGCCAAATACCCGAACCATACCATATATTCAAAGAATCTAGGTAATTCTGGATCCGCTGAAACCTTCAACGAATATCTTGCTCCGTACTCATGTTAAAATCTTGCGGAAAAATCTTTCTTCATCAACCATCGAACTTAGAAATCCCAAAATATCATCATAAATATCTTCGATATTTCTGAGGATATTTTCATAACTCTTCTTGTCCGAAATTAGTTATCTCTTAGTGCTATCCGTATTACATCATAAAGGAAACCATTTTAGTTTCTAAATTTTTTTTTAAAAAAATTCGAGATTAAATTATGAATGATTTCTGGAGTAGTGTTGGGAACTGATGCATGAGTTAGTATAATATAATGACACTTGATCAACGTGATTATATTACAGTAAGTCATGCTGAGTTTCTAATGGAATGTGATGATTCACAGATCATAACGTCATCACGTGCCATGTTACATAACTCTTTCATTCTGCTTAACTTCTGAACATATCAAGAAAGTATATTCTTGATAGTTCTATTATCAGTGATCCAGGTAATTTGACAAATCAAATCATGCGATTACCTTCTTTCTTGTTTAGAACATTAAGTTCATTCGAAGATCCATACTTACGAATTCTGGACCATTACTCGCTTTACTAGAGGTTGAGAAGAGAATAAAAAGGCAAAGAGCTCCAAAATATAAGAGAAAGTATAAAGCCTAATAACAATACGGAGGTTACAAACCGTGAATATTAATACGAATAGCAATATAAGGACACGGTATAATTAAGAATAGTATCACCCTAAGGTAATAGTAGAAGTAAACAGATTCTTCTGGTGAAAGGTTGAAAAGAAGAATGGTATAAATGATAATTAGATAAATATCAAGGATTAGAATGGGATTAAGCATTTTCACAATCTTTTGGATGTATGAACTAAGAAAGAAATTATAGGAATGGTGAAAATAATGGAACGGAAAAAGTTTAATTTATAATGGGAATATCAGACAGAGTAATCGAGGCAGATCACCGTATTTAATTATAGAGATCTTAATTTCCATAAATCCCGAAGAATCAGATCTTATAGATTTCAAAGATTTTCCCTAAATCCCTTGAATTCCGGAATTCAATCCTCTACGTCAAAAGTTAAGACACGCCTTATTTTCTAAATTCAACCATGACTAGTCAAAAGTTATGATGAAACTTGTCTTTCTCATTTCACTATTTTGTGATAGCTTCACTCGTACGCTTCACATGATCGAATCATTTTATCTATGTTACTCAATAATGATAAAACTCTATTACCAACTCATATTCGTCATAAAAACATTTTTATTGTTAGCCATGACGCCCTCACTCAAATTTCGGGATGAAATTTCTTTAACGGGTAGGTACTGTGACGACCCGGAGATTTCCGACCAAATTTAAACTTAATCTGTAAATATTTCCGACACGATAAGCGAAGTCTGTAATGTTGAGTCACCAAAATTTTGAACTGTTTCATACATTATGTAACTTCGACCATTGCCGACGATTCACGAACCATTATTTATAAATAAATACATATGTGTATATAAATGTAAGTATATATAATAATTGGAATTAAATGTAAGTAAAAATACAGAATAATTAAGTTACTATTAAAATAAATAATATATACATAATTATTATTATATGTAATATATATAAAAAAGATGTAAATATTATTTGTTGAAATTTATAATATCTATTATGAAATAATATAATATAGTAAATGGATATATATATATATATATATATATATATATATATATATATATATATATATATATATAATATATAAAACATTATTAATGTATTCATATTTACATGTATAATATACGATGTAACATTAATATATTAAATATAATTACAAGTTGAAAAAATATATTTGTATAATATTATTATTACTTTTAATATTATTTATATTAATATCTATATCAGTATTATTAATATCATTAATCTAATATGAAAATACAATACATGTAATTTGTTATATATTTTATATCACTTGTATTATTAGATATTATTATTATTATTATTAAGAATTATTAATTAATATTTTTATTAGGAATTAATACCTTTTATTATTAATAACAATTTTATTATTATCATTAATATTTATTATAATTATTATTATTAGGATTATTATTATTAATATACTTATTTATTTATTAATACTAATTATATTATATGAATTATAAAAGGAATCAGATATATATAATTGGAACCAGTTTCTTGTCACAATCATATGGTACTGATCCTTATCTTCCTGTCTACAAATCGAATTCAATTCAAAAGAAAACCAACAAAATCTGTTGAAGGTCGCATTCACTTTTTATTTATTTTATTTTTATTCGTACCTGTGGAATATTTCCATGTCGACGAATTTTAACTACAAAACAAGTAAAATCTCAAAGTTGTTAGAAATCATTGAACTTGTCAATTACATTATCAATAATCACTACCTATTACAGCAACTCAAATTGAAACAGAAAAGAGAAGAAACTGAAAACATATAACCTCTTTTCTATGATCAAACCAAACCATCATTTGAAACTGCCACCTTCCTCCACCCTAACACTTAGAATCACCGCTTCACCATCGTGAAACCTTTGTTCCTCTCTCTCCTCTCTCTGTCTTACTCCTATTTTTTCTGTATCAAACCACCACCATGAAAACCAACTACATGCCTTTGTTTCGAACACCATAAACCACCACTCTTATTTCTTCCTGTGTTGACTATTCAATCGATACATCCAAAACCACAAAACCAAAACCGTCACTAAAATAGCTTGTCTCTTGTGGTTTATGCTAGATGAAACTCAGCTCAAGAACACTCTTTCTCGGTTGTTGTTGCAACTGTTCGAAGGCTTCACAATCACACCATCATCTTCATTAATATTACTATCACCACACGCCACCACATAATTAAACTTACTACTGTTTGGTTATCAATCTAGAACAACCACCATCATGAGTGTTAACTCGACATACCTTTGTATTATTCGAAACCAAACATCACAGCCACTCCCTAGAAATGCCATCATCCCCAAAGTTACTGCTACTGTTCAAAACGAATAACAAGTGGAATGAAGAAGAAGTTGAACCAAAAACTCGCTGCTATATGTTTATTATATTAAACCAAAGTGTGCTCCTCTTAAACTCCTTCAAGTGACATATATTGTGGATATTGTTTAATGGCAGATCAAGGATCCAAATGGAATAAATTAACTACCAAAAGAACCGACCCTCTAGCCTTTGTTCCTCTTTTTCTTTCGGTTATATTTTTTTTCCCACCGACAGTAACCTTTTGATACGGATAAGGCTGCTGTATTTTGATGTTTATAATAGGCCGCATAATGGACTCCTTTATTTACTTGGACATGCAACCTGGGCCGTGGAGTTTTCTTTTGCTGTTGGGCCGAGTAACAAATGATTTCACGATGAATGGAAATAAATGAATTATTGATTCAGTAAATCACGAGCTGCAGTTTCTATTTATGTTGATTTTATACGCTAGATATAGATGATGGGGAATAATGATGATAGTTTATGATATAGATGATCATGATAACGGAGATGATATAAAGGATAGTGATTCTAGGATAGTTAAAATGTTATTGAAGAAGTAGAAGAATGAGTTAAATGGATTTAGGGTCTAAACTAAAACAGAAATAAAGTGATGGAGGGATGGTTAGGAATGTCTTCAGTGAACGAGAGGTCTCGGGTTCAAGCCTCGGCATTGACGTTTTATTTTTAAAGCTCCTTTCTTCAAAGGTTGTACACTTTTATAATAATAATAATAATAATAATTATTATTATTATTATTATTATTATTATTATTATTATTATTATTATTATTATTATTATTATTATTATTATTATTATTATTATTATTATTATTATTATTATTATTATTATTATTATTATTATTGTAAGTATGAAAATAACACAAACTATATTTAATATTAGTCTAGATATATCAATTTATAATTATTAGTAGTATTACTATTACTATTAAGATTAACATAAGTATTACTAATAATTATATCATTACTATTATTAATATGATTATCATAATTAGTATTTATCACTAAAATTAACATTTTTATTATTATTATTACCATTGTTACTATCATTATTATTAATATCCCTAACCTGGTAATATTACAACTAGTAACTTTTGGCAAACAAAAGATATTTATATAAAATATAATTATTACATAAGTATACTAATGTTACATAATATTACAATTTAACTAATATAATATTATTTTTATTGATATAATATTATTTTTATTAATATAATATTAATTAACTTATATATCAAATAAGCATTATAATATATTATAAGTATTAATAAAAGTATATATAAATATTGATCTTAATACATAACTAAATATATATAAAGTTGCTCGATTAAGATTATATGTTTTAATATATATACAAATAATATAGGTTCGTGAATGCAAAGCCAACCCTACAATTGTTCAATGTCGTCATATGTATTTTTACTACAAAATACAGTATCGTGAGTTTCATTTGCTCCCTTTTTAAATGCTTTTGCAATATATATTTTTGGGACTGAGAATACATGCGCTGTTTTTATAAATGTTTTACGAAATAGACACAAGTAATCCAAACTACATTATATGGTTGAATGATCGAAGCCGAATATGCCCCTTTTGCTTGGTAGCCTAAGAATTAGTAAACCAGTCTACTAATTGACGCGAATCCTAAAGATAGATCTATTGGGCCTAACAAACCCCATCCATTATAGCGGATGCTTTAGTACTTCGAGTTTTTATATCATGTCTGATGGATGTCCCGGAATGATGGGGATATTCTTATATGCATCTTGTTAATGTCGGTTACCAGGTGTTCAATCCATATGAATGATTTTTGTCTCTATGCATGGGACGTATATTTATGAGAAATGAAAATGAAAATCTTGTGGTCTATTAAAATGATGGAAATGATTATTTATGTTAAACTAATGAACTCACCAACCTTTTGGTTGACACTTTAAAGCATGTTTATTCTCAGGTATGAAAGAAGTCTTCCGCTGTGCAATTGCTCATTTTAAAGATATTACTTGGAGTCATTCATGACATATTTCAAAAGACGTTGCATTCGAGTCGTTGAGTTCATCAAGATTATTATTAAGTCAATTATAGTTAGATATATTATAAAATGGTATGCATGCCGTCAACTTTCGATGTAATGAAAGATTGCCTTTTCAAAAACTAATGTAATGTTTGTAAAATGTATCATATAGAGGTCAAGTACCTCACGATGTAATCAACTGTTGTGAATCGTTTATAATCGATATGGACTTCGTCCAGATGGATTAGGACGGGTCGTTTTATCTACCACAAGGCGACCAAAACTAGGTCCCAACACAAGTTTCGGATCTACCAAAAGCGTTATCCGAAATCTCACACTAAAACTTCCTCGTGCGAGAGTGTAACTCCCCCACTTGGAACTACGTTCCATATCCACAACTCGTACTACCGTACAGTGCTACCAAAGGTAGACTTTACCCAAATTTGGGCTCACACGACCCATCACCACATCTTGCTCCCACCTTGAGCACACGAAGGATTTCAATCAATCCTTGAACACTTCGAACGAAAAGTGTACCACAAATTACACAAACTCTACTCTCGCAATCATCCAATTGCTATAGTTTGTAAACTTCCACATAGTCACTCATGTACCTAAGGGTTTCACTTCGGTACCCTAAGTACAATGTAATTGCAACACACTTGGAGTCGAACACCACGCTAGTAGGTATAAAAGAGGCACCTAATGTCGCGTCTTGTAGACTCCATTTCCAACATACATCGAGATCCAAAACACTCGATCTCAAGGGTTCCAATCCACCCGACGAACCTCATGGTTCACCAACTTCAACACGGTAGCGAACACGTGCTTAACAATCGGAACACCAAAACCCATTTCCATGGCTTGGTAGAAACATTTCCTAAATACTAAGGAATGCTTGGTTGCACCAAGTCTTACGCCCTTCGCCCGACAATCAAACGTCACCATAGGGTACTTCCATTAGGAACGTCACCCATAACAACAATATGCACAACACAAGGCATTTTACAACTCAAACTCAACGGCACATAATAAATAATCAAAGGACATATATTTTTTTTTTAAATGAAACGTACCTTAACGTCTCCTTGCCGCACCCGTCCCCGCCAACTTGGGACATTCCGACTTACGATGTCCTTCTTCTTGGTAATTGAAACACACCGAACATTCCCAAGACTTATGACCCCTCATGCCACAATTGTAACATTTAGACGCACTAGAATCCGGTATACCCGTCCGCGTACCACCCGTGCTCACACTCGGACCCTTAGTCCTCTTACTCGGAGCACCATAAGAAACAACCCTTCTCACCCTTGAAGGTTCACCCATCTTCGACCGTGAATACGACTCGAAACCTCTAGCCAAGTCGAATAATTCCGAGAACGATTTCGCTTGAACCCATCTAATTTTACTCTTCAAGTCATCATTCAAGGTCCGATAGAAATCCCCCATCAACAGACGATCATTCCCCAAATACTCCGGGCAAAAAAGAGCCTTCGCCATAAAGGTCGTCTTGAGAGTATTCAAATCCATAAATCCTTGTCGCAAATTTCGCAACTCATTACGCAACTCCTACAAATTGGCTGAAGTCCGGAACTCCTCGAAGAATTCCTCCTTAAATTCGTCCCACAATAAAGTCATAAACGTTTTGCCACCGACAAGATCAATCTTACCATCCAACCAATCCTTCGCCCTACCCCGCAACAAACTAGTAGCGAGTCTCGTCTTTTTATCGGGAGGGCAATCAATAGTATGAAAACACCCTTCGACATCCGAGACCCAAGTTGTACTTATCAAAGGATCCGATTTCCCGTCGTACATCGGGGGTTTAGTCCTCATGAAACTCTTAAGACAACGCTCCATTTCACTACTACTTCAAAATTCGGAATACTTCCTATCCATTTCTTCTCGAAACGCACCCATTTGCTCCGCAACGGCGGCCGCAACTCTAGCGTTAAACTCGATGTCATTCGTCTCGATCTCGTTTCGCGTCGTCATTCTAAAGAATGCAAAATGATTAGTCCACGAACGTATAAAACCACACGCACAACACCGCCCCATCTTGCTCAACACTCGTCGTACATCACTTGTTAGACACGATTTGCACCCATAATAAGGTTTGCAAGTCCTTATTACGCACACACGCCGTATCGACTCGTTAGTACAACGACCGCCTCGCTCGATGATATAAACAAACACAAACAAAATTCTACAAGATATAAACACACGCGAGAATTATTATCACAACACAATAATATATTAATAATATCCGAATTACTAATATAAACGTTAGTCCACCTATAAACACGGCACTAACTATAACCTATTCTGACCCGTTCACCTACAAGTCCAGCAACAAATAAGCACACACAAAAGACTAAGTTTAGGCACCTATCTCAAGTCGCCTAAATCCCTTAGACCATGCTCTGATACCACTTGTAACAACCCAATCCATTGTCCAACCAAAAACAAAGAATAATTTTTTTTAACATGACAGAAGAGTGCGCGGCGCGCACAAGGCCCTGGACAGTTCTGATCAAAAGTTCGTTTCACGCGAAAAGATCTTCGACTTCCCGACACATTTAGACCAAATGCTTTTCACAACATTTTATAGTATTTAAAATTAACACATTCCATTAATAAAAAGGGTTGTACGACACTGGGCCCACATATGCCCAAATTACCCCTTTAACTACAAAATACAAGTTTCGACCATACGACTTTTAATACAAAATAAAACCGAGCATGGCGATTGGGGATACGCTACCTAATCCTAATCAATCTAAAAGCAAGCCTTCTAAAGCAACTACGCAAGTTCACTAGTCCCACGCTTACCCGAGCCACCGCATCCATGCAAATCTATAAAAAAGGTAAACAACGAGAGGGTAAGCTAACGCTTAGTGAGTGAAAATATACTACATACATATATATGCATAAAATGGACACGCCACACAATTTAAACAAATACCGCATACCGGAGCATCCAAGCATAAAGGCAAGCTAATCTAAGCATACCGTACGATCACTAAGCAACAAGCTAAATATGCATCAACAAACATAAGTTCACCAACGACGATGTGAACAACGCCAAGAAGCTACACCCAGGGGGTAAGCTACATCACGACAATACAACAAAATATATATATATATATATATATATATATATATATATATATATATATATATATATATATATATATATATATATATATATATATATATATATAAACGAATAAGGTTAACCCCTTAACCCCTTACCGAATACCAAACACCACAATGAAGATTGGTCAAACTACACGAGTCTTAGTAATCCGAAACCACACGAGATTACTATCTACAATAAGAAAACATCGAGGTTGGCCGAACAACATGAGCCTTAGTAATCCGAAACCACACGAGATTACTACTTCAATAAGATGACCGAACTACACGCGTCACAGTGAATCCGAACTACACGAGATTCACTTTCACAATAAGATGACAGAACCACACGCGTCACCGTGAATCCGAAACCACACGTGATTCACTTTCAACATCAAAACCCTTCGCCATTGGGGTTATATCATCCACATCACAACCACGTGTGATAATGTACACACAAAACGTGTACCTCGCCAAAGGTGGTCAACCAAAACGCACAACCGTGCCAATTGGACCTATACACAAGTCCATCAAATCCACCTATATGTGAAGTGAGCTCTATAACCGAGAATCACTTCACCCGACCCGCACCCATCCTACACATACATATGCACATAGGATATTAACACTCACCTTGTCGCCTTGATGATTGCTTTCCAATAATCCGTAACTCGTCAATGGAAAGTACCTATTCCATTATCACAAATTCAACAACACACTTAGAGTGGATTTATAAACCAACTCAAATCGACACTTAGTGCAAATTCGATCCAATTGCACTTCCGAGCACAAAACGCGCCCCAAACTAACCAATAATCACTAACACTAGTGACAATGGTCCTAATAAGCCAAAAGAACCCAATCTTAAGTGTTAAACACTTATCAATCTCAAAATCCCCCAAAAACCCTAATTTTGAGTCAATTCCAAAATTAGTCTTTCAAACACACCAAAAGGGTTCCAATACTTCCATAATCACTAAACCTAGTGATTAAACCCAATTACAAGTCATAAACATGACAAATTTGTTCACCAACCCAAAATCCACCAACAATAACAATAAACCCGATTACTAGCATCACTAAACTCACTTCATGAGTTTAAATGGGTTTATCAACAATTTAAGTTCAAAACCCTAACTTGAACATCAAAATAAATTAATGAAATTCGGAGTTAGAACTTACCACAACAACCAAAATGAAGCTAAGAACGAGGTGAACAACTTTAACACCCGAGACTTTGATCAATTCAATCTTCTTCTTCTCCAAAACCCCAATTCTCTCTCTAGAAATCTCCCTCTCTCTCTAGATAGTTGAGAGTGATGAATGGATGTGAAAATGATCCAAAGTTGGATCCAAACCAACTGATAAAGCTCATAGATCTGGCCTCAAGTGAAAAGACCAAAAATCCCTTCATTAAACTTAAAATTTGAAAAGGCTGAATTCTGTCTCCGACAAGGTGTGCGGCGCGCACCCATAACTGTGCGTGGCACGCACACTGGTCTGGGCAGATTTTGACCTTTGTTTAATTACACAATGTTTCATGCACTCTATGTAGCATAATTACACTTCCATACAATAAATATTCGGGTCTTACAATTAAATTATGAAGTGTCACTGTGTTTGTTTAAGCATCTTTACATTGATTATTATATACATTCGGGTACATGCACACTATCTATCACCTTTTTAAAACACGTTGAACTACACTTGATCACACAATTTCCTCCCACTTGTCTTCATTACATTTATCCGTGAACTTAATTTGGATTACTAATAAATTACTGTGTTTGATTATCAATCACTCACATCCCTTTTATATATACTCAATGCATAATGCGTATGCTAGTACTCTTTTCTATTTTTATTTTTGTTTCATCATCAAGAGTCACAAAACCCTTCACTACCATCTAACATCATTCTTCACACTGCATCTCTCTATTTATTCTTCATATTCAGTAACGTTCATACACGATTACTTGTTTGGCAGGAGATAACCAACAAAACCACCACTCTTGCTGATCACCACCCAACACCATATAAACCACCAACCCATGAAACCATTGTAATTTAACTGATGCTCGTGTCTTCCATTGCAAACCGAAGTTGAACGTGTGATGGTGTTAAGGTTATGATCGAGTATCGAACGATAACAGTTAGATATCCTTCTTCTATGTTATTGATTTGCAAATCTTGGTCTACTGCTCAGTTAAAACCCAACAATTATTAAATTGTTTGCAGCTATTCTTATGAGTGCAGCCTACTCGACACACACTCAAGTAAACCCTTTGGTGTTGGCTACTAAAACCCATGCTCAAACTTTCTCCTGCTCAATCGTTTCTGTCCCGTTCAAGACGACACCAACACCCATTGTTAACTACTATACCATGAAACCCAAACACCATATCACAACTCTGAAATTGTTTCCTTTTTCTGTCGAGCAAGGACCAAAACAAAACCCAAACACCTATATTCTTGACTCACCATTCACAAATCACCTCTCTCTCTCTCTCTCTCTCTCTCTCTCTCTCTCTCTCTCCCTCTTATGTTCTCTTTGTGAACCCATTTAAAACCCAATCACCACTATAAACTACTACGGTTAAAATCACCCCACCTGCAGCAATACTTTGATGTTTCTGTTTCTAATGGAACACCATCGAACGTCCACCACACCGGCAAACATAATTGAATCAATACTGCTACTTTTGACTATCTATCTGTTGCTCGATTTTTTTTGCCTCAAACAAAAAATTCTGCTCTTTTGTTTGTTTCACTGATTAAACCGCCACCCTCTTCATGTGAGCCACCAAGAACACCCCAACGAACCACCACCCTCCACATACTTCAAACTCATTTAAACCACCACCTTTTGATCATAGCAACACCATCACAGCGGCTGCAAATTCTTCTAATACTCAACTTTTATTGCTGCTGCAGTCATTGTAAGTAATCACAAGAACCACACCATTTAACCACTCCACTCAATCTCTATTTTTTTTTGTTTTTGTGGAACTATTTAAAGAAAGGAAAAAGATAGAAAAGGTTATAGTCTAAAGTTGCCAACTTGGTGCTAATTTGTATATATACGGCGTACTATCAATAAGCAAGTTGGATTAATAAACATTACATGGATGACCAATTGTGTCAAGTAAATGGACGTTCGAAATTCTCAATAATTAGGTAAAGTCTTTAGTATTAAATTAGACCCACTTACAGCTAGTATTCCACGAAATCTAATTTATATTCAAAACAAATGTGGATATCTGTAAATTATGGGCTGTATTTTATTAGATTACGATCCCACTTCTTTTGGACTAAACTATAAGAATGAAGGTTAATATTGTTAATTAAAACAATAGAGCCGAGAGATAATAGATGATGATGATTTGGACTATGATTAGAATAATGAAAATTTATGATAGCAGTAGATGATTAAGTTAGTGATTAAGAATATGATACATAAATGATGTTAATGATGATGAGGTGATGGTATGATTTTATGATGAAGAATGATTAACGATGTAAACGATAATGGTGATAAAAGACTGATAAAGTATGGTTATGATAATCACGATGGTAAAGAAGATTGATGATAATGAGAAGTTGGAGATGATAACGGTGATGATTATAATGATAATGATGATTAATGAAGATTCGTAGTCGTGACCTGCCATTCTTTTCTCCTTTTTCTGTTTCCGGTACTAGATTTAAGTCGAGAATTACAGATCAATACTTGGGCTTAATTAAGCTATTAAGTGGACTGCTATTAAAAGTTGTAGTGGGCTGTTGAAATAGGCTACGGCCCAATTATCAAACTGAATAATATCTGGTCATCGGTTAATATATTAAATACGGGAATTAATCCAACAAAGGCACTAGTGGAGTAGTGGTTAGGGGTGTTTGCGAGAAGTGAGAGGTCGCGGGTTCGAGCCCGGGCTGAGGCGTTGTTTTTTTTAGGCCTATTCTATTGAGGTAGCTATTTTATTATTTCTATTATAATTACTATTATTATTTTTATTATTATTATTATTAGTATTGTTATTATTATTAATTATTGCTGTTATATGATTAAGATTATTATAATTAATAAGTATATCATTAATAAGTATTAGCATTAGGTATTACAAGTATTATTGTTATTATCATTAATATCATTATTGTTATTAAAATAAGTATTATTAGTATTAATATTATTATTATTATTATCATTATTAGAAAAATTATTATTTTTATAGTTATTATAGTTAGTATTATTACTACTATTATTATTATCATTTTTTATCAAAATTTATATTATTATTAAAATTATCATTTAGATTGTTAGTAGTATCAATATTATTATTATTATTATCATAAAAAGATACAAACTGTTATTTATTATTATTGATATTAATTTCTCAAATAAATAATTATATAAGAATATATTTAATACATATCACATAAAAACATTAATATTTTCATAATAAATACTAACTATTTATCTAATGTATGTAAAATAAATATAATTAATTTAGTTATTAATGAAACATATAAATTATTAAAATAACAATTAATAATAATCTCTAAACTTGTTCGATTACAAGTATATGTTTTAATAAATATATGAATAATATAGGTTCGTGAATCCGAGGCCAACCCTACACTTGTTCATTGACGTCGTATGTATTTTTACTACAAAATACAGTATGGTGAGTTTCATTAATCCCTTTTTAAATGCTTTTGCAATATATATTTTTGAGACTGAGAATACATGCGCTTTTTAAGTGTTTTACGAAATAGACACAAGTAATCGAAACTACATTATATGGTTGAATGGATCGAAGCCGAATATGCCCCTTTTAAACTTGGTAGCCTAAGAATTAGAGAACGAACCCCCTAATTGACGCGAATCCTAAAGATAGATCTATCGGGCCCAACAAGCCCCATTCTGGAATTTAGAATGCTTTAGTACTTCGAAATTATCATATCCGATGGGTGTCCCAGAATGATGGGGATATTCTATATGCATCTTGTTAAGGTCGGTTACCAGGTGTTCAATCCATATGAATGATTTTTGTCTCTATGTATGGGACGTATATTTATGAGAAATGAAAAAAATGAAAATCTTGTGGTCTATTAAAATGATGGAAATGATTATTTATGTTAAACTAATGAACTCACCAACCTTTTAGTTGACACTTGAAAGCATTTTTATTCTCAGGTATGAAAGAAATCTTCCGCTGTGCATTTGCTCATATTAGAGATATTACTTGGAGTCATTCATGACATATTTCAAAAGACGTTGCATTCGAGTCGTCGAGTTCATCAAGATTATTACTAAATCAATTATAGTTGGATATATTATGAAATGGTATGCATGCCGTCAACTTTCGATGTAATGAAAGTTTGTATTTTAAAAACGAATGCAATATTTGTAAAATGTATCATATAGATGTCAAGTACCTCGCGATGAAATCAACTATTGTGATTAGTTTATAATGTATATGAACGGGTCCTTTCACTTGAATCGTCGTGCAACATTTGACCAACAAATGTTACGAGGTCATGAAAACCAATGAGTTAAATGTTGTTTTGACTTATATCAGGACATAAGTCCTTGGGCCAAAACTGTTCCCGAGCGAAGCTGTTGCTAACAAGCGAGTTATGAAGGATAGAGCATGAGATAGATAATCTGGTTTAAACGAGCTTCTTGTATATCAACAATTAAGATAATGAATATTTTCCTTATCCATGTAATACATCGGAACTTCTGAATGAGTAGTGTAAAAATTTTCTTTGACTCGCTTTCTATTCCTCATGTCACAATATTGGGACTTCTTTATGAATTGACGTAATATAATCATGTTGGCCTGACGCCATTATATTTCACTAATTCATAGTTCCATTCCAATAGCACTACATGAGGTCAGGACACGCGATCAACCTCAGATTTCCATACAATTTCTCCAAAACAATTTCTTAAACAATGTACTAAGGATAGCACAAGAGACAAAACATCATAAGTAACGAATAGGAGTAACGATGACATAGAAATCTCTTCGAAGTACCAAAAATCTCTAAAAGTCAAGAATGACGTTTTTCGGTTCAAAAACCAAGCACATAGGCACAACGGCACGTAATATAACAAGAATGTTATATACCTAAACATAATTGCTGACATCGAAATGCCGAGCATTTAGAAGTCAAGGATGACATCTCGCGTGATATAACTCAAACGTTATATACATAACCATAATAGATGACATAGAAATGTCGAGAATTTCAGAAGTCAAGAATGACATCCCTCGGTCCCACTATATGAAGTGTTCTTATAAAGATAAACTCGCACGAGTCGGAGAATACGTTAAATCGGAATGGGAGTTCCTCACGTAATCAGAACATAAGGAGGAGATATACGTATATGAAACAATATACATACCAATACGATACAAATAATCACATATAATAATATTTTATAGATCGGGCTGTAGACTAGACTCACTAATGCACCCTATTGACTTGGGTAATGACATTAATGCAGCCTAATTCCCTACAACCAACGCTCTGATACCAACTGAAATGACCCGTGAACATACACTTGACGACCATCGTTATCTTGGTCCCACAGCTTGATCAATCTCTATATGAATTTGATAAATAACCTTGCATTCTTTATTTAAAAATGATTTTCTATAAAGGAAACCTACCAAAATGTGTAAGTTTAGAAAAACCATACATTATTACTTAACCAAAAGTTGACCAAAACAAGTCAACAACATCCACTATTAAATGTATCAAAATAGAATGCAAGTTAATGTTTAATAAAAGCTGCGATCATAAATATGCAGACTCTCTAAGCACAGCGAAAGCAATCAATCATGAACCTGAGAATAAAATATGCGAGTAACTGTCACCAAAAAATATTGTGTGAATTATAGGTTTAATATTGCAAACAATATTTAATTTAAACCATAAAAATTTATGTTTGAAAACATAAAAAATCCCTTTTTGGACCACAAAATTATATGCTAGAAAACATATAAAAACATTATTCCATTTTTCGTGAGTCACCTGATAACCACTTAACCATTTATTTACCCTTGCCAAACACAATAAATAATATACACCGAACAAGTGTATCTTCAACTAAATACGAAGTACTAAACATTCCGATTATAAATTGCTAGCACGACTAGCTCGAAATGGGGTTGTCAAACCCGATAGATCTATCCGTAGGATTCGCGTTGTGACAACCCAAACCAACCACCGACTAAACCTCGTTAAATTTTAGCTAAAAATTTTTTTTTGCTGGAAGACTGTTTGCGCGCCGCGCGCCCCAGCTTGCGCGCCGCGCAAAAGCTGGCTGTTGCTGGTTGCCTTTAATGCGAAAAAGATGAGCGACTTCCCGACACATTTAGCCAAAATGCTTTTAACCGTACATTAGTATATGTAAAACTAGCACATAACTAAGGTTTGAGCGAGTTTTACAAAGTAGGGCCCACACGTGCCCAAATTGCCACTAAGTGTAAGAATACAAGTTTAATACAAATTAGGGTTTCGACCACAAAAGTTTAATTGCCAAACGACACAACGAGCATGGTGTTTGGGGTTAAACTACCCAAGTCTCGGTCAAACTCCAAGCCAAAATCAAAAGCGCTTCTTAATCATCGAAGCGGGAAACTCAATCCAAGGTAATGCCCTTACCCTTATCCACACACGAACCTATAAAAAGGTAAACAACGAGAGGGTAAGCAAAGCTTAGTGAGCACAATAATTATACATATACATATATAATCTACCTACTTGCATCACTTACGCAACCTCATACGCGGGATCAACAATTCGACAATCATGCAACAATAATATGCATATACCAATATCCGCAATTCCACAAGTAGCTAATAATACAATAGCATACGATTCATAATTAAGCACTTTCACTACATAATTCACGCAACCTTGGTTAACCGATTCGAACAAGGGAAACGGTACTTACAAGACCGTTGGAGTTCATAACATCCACTAGTGTTACTTACATACCGCGTAATCACTAGTCCCCGGGTGATGTCTTAAACACCGCGACTAACTCACCCTTACAACAATGTGGCGTCTTAAACACCGCGACGAATCCACACTTCATTCAATACAATGAGTGGTGTTTTGAACACCGCGACACTTCCACTCCCATGACATTGTGGCGTCTTAAACACCGCGACAATACCACAAGTCAATTACACAATGAGTAGTGCCTTAAACACCGCGACAATACTACTCGTTACCTAGAATGTGGTGTCTTGAACACCGCGACAATGCCACATTCACGCAACACAAATAAATACATTATATACACATACGCATAATTATTCCACTCACCTTAAACCTTCGGTGATTATTAAACCAAGCTTGAATTCCAAGGTAACGTACCTATTTCACAAGCATATAATTAATCAATCAACTTGGCCTAATCTCATAACACACACCATCCTAGGTCATCTTGACCCATTTTGACACTTAACACTAATTTGGGTCATTCTTACCAAAAACCCTAACTCTTGGCACTTAAGGCCTTCATACACTTTAAATCACTAGGTTTTAACACAAAACACTAATAACGTTAACCAATCTTGGTCCATTTTGACCCGTTTGACTCAATAAAAGTCAATACACCCATTTTGGGTCATTTATACCCAAATCACACCCATTTTCACTTCCTTAAGGTGTTCTAGCAAATTATTAGCCAATTAGGGTTTCATAACAACAATTAATACATTTAAAACCTTAGCTTACACATAATTGAGTCTACATGACCCAATTTACCCAAGAACCCCCAAATTTACCAACAAATGGGTTTTATGAGTAACACTAACTCAAACCCTAACCCATACACGAAATCAAAACAAGAATTGAAAGTTAAGGCATACCACAACTATCAAGATGTAGCAATTGACGAGATGAACAACTTTAGAACTTGGACTTTAGCAAGAAACCCTCTTCTTCCTCTTCAAAGTGAGCTTTCCCTCTCTAAAACTCACTCTCTCACTAAAATCAATTTGGATAAGTGTTGGTGGTTGTGGGAGTGATTAATGAACTCCCAAAACTGATCCAAAGGCATTAAATTCGGCTCTAAAGTGCATTTACCAAAATACCCTCGTTTCCATTTAATTAAAAGCAAGAATGAGCTGGCAGACAGGATCTGCGCGGCGCGCCCCTATCTGCGCGGCGCGCATATGGTCTGTTTCAGCTACTTCTTCCATTTTACAACATAACGAAAACTCTACACCCCGGTTTACTATTTACGCATTATATACAATAAAAATACACGGGTCTTACAACTCTCCCCCACTTATTCGGATTGCGTCCTCGCAATCCAAGCCGCATGACAAGCGGGAAGATACACCAACACAAACTCTTCGGGCTCCCATGTAAACTCGGAACCTTTATTCCGTCGTCATTGAACTTTGTAGGTCCTAACCTCCTTATGTCTCAATCGTTTGACCTTCTCATCAAGTATGGCAATCGGCTCTTCAATATACTCCAACTTATTGTTTAGTTCGATCTCATCTAAAGGCATCCATGAGGAATCGTCCGCAAGACACTTACGGAGGTGAGAAACATGAAACGTATTATGGATCCCCGCAAGCTCTTCGGGCAATTCCAATCGATATGCAACTTCACCAACACGAGCCAAAACTTTAAACGGCCCAATATACCGAGGACCTAACTTTCCCCGTTTTCGAAATCGAATAATACCCTTCCATGGCGAAACCTTAAGCATGACCATGTCGCCCTCTTGGAATTCGATCGTCCGTCTACGTTTATCGGCATACGTCTTTTGCCTATCTTGAGCCTTTTTCAAATGCTCCCGGATAATATCAATCTTGTTATTCGTCTCTAGAACCAAATCGGTACTCCCGATTTCCCTTTGTCCCACTTCTCCCCAACAAATGGGAGTTCGACACCTTCGACCATAAAGCATCTCGTACGGTGGCATCCCGATACTAGTATGAAAACTATTATTGTACGAAAATTCCACCAAAGGTAGATGCTCATCCCAACTACCACCGAAATCGATAATGCACGCCCGTAACATATATTCCAAAGTTTGGTTCGTACGTTCGGTTTGACCGTCCGTTTGAGGATGATACGCCGTGCTCAACTTTAATTGTGTACCCATATCTTCGTGAAACTTTTCCCAAAATCAAGATGTAAAACGGGTATCTCGATCCGAAATAATAGATATAGGAACGCCATGTCGCGAGACCACTTCCTTGATAAACAACTTAGCCAAGGCCTCCGACGATATTGCTTCTTTAATAGGAAGAAACAAAGCGCTTTTCGTCAACCGGTCCACGATCACCCAAATCGAATCATATTGAGTTCTCGCCGTCTTAGGTAATTTAGTGATGAAATCCATGGTAATGTGCTCCCATTTCCATTTCGGGATCTCTAACGGTTGCAACTTACCATACGGCTTTTGATGCTCGGCTTTAACTTGCAAACAAGTAACACATCGTTCAACGTATTTTACAACATCGCGTTTCATGCCCGGCCACCAATAATCTTTCTTCAAGTCATGATACATTTTCGTCGCGCCCGGATGAATGGAATATTTCGACTTATGTGCTTCATCGAGTAACACCCGTCGGTAATCACCCGCCTTAGGCACCCACACCCTTCCTTGAAACGACAATAAACCCCGCGGGCCCATTGTAATGAACTCCGATTGGCCCACAATTCGTTCTGCGTGCTTATCGTGAACATAAGCCTCTATTTGGTCTTCACCCATCTTTTCAAGAAAGTCATTAGTGATAATCAAACGTAACGATGCTACACGTATCGCCGGATGTTGAGTCTTCCGACTTAACGCATCCGCGACCACATTCGCCTTACCCGGATGGTAAAGTATCTCACAATCAAAATCCTTCACCACATCTATCCATCTACGTTGACGATAATTCAAATCTCTTTGAGTAAAAAGATGTTTCAAATTCTTATGATCCGAATATATCGTACACTTGACACCATACAAGTAATGGCGCCAAATTTTCAACGCATGCACAACCGCCGCCATTTCAAGATCATGAGTCGGGTACCTCGTTTCGTGTTCCTTTAATTGCCGAGAGGCATAAGCAATGACTTTACCCCTTTGCATAAGAACGCACCCGAGCCCATTTAAGGAAGCATCACAATAAACCACCATGTCTTCGACGCCTTCCGGTAACACTAACACCGGAGCTTGACACAACTTCTCTTTCAATAATTGAAAAGCAATTTCTTGCTCGTTTTCCCAATTGAACTTAGCACTCTTCCTCGTCAACTTTGTTAATGGAGAAGCAATCTTAGAAAAGTCTTGGATAAACCGACGATAATAACCGGCCAATCCGAGAAAACTTCGGATCTCCGTGGGCGTAGTCGGTCGTCCCCAACTCTTCACCGTCTCAATCTTCCCCGGATCCACTTGGATACCGCTTTCGTTCACAATGTGACCAAGGAATTGAACCTCCCTTAGCAAAAATTCACATTTAGAGAACTTTGCATACAACTTCTCTTTTCTTAGCGTCTTCAAAACTTCACGCAAGTGACGTTCATGTTCGTGCATACTTTTCGAGTAGACTAGTATGTCGTCAATGAACACAATAACCGACTTGTCCAACATAGGTTGGCACACCCGGTTCATAAGATCCATGAATGCCGCCGGTGCCTTCGTAAGACCGAAGGGCATAACTACAAATTCATAATGCCCGTAACGCGTTCGGAAAGCCGTTTTCTCAATATCTTCCTCACGGACCCGCATTTGGTGATAGCCGGACCGTAGGTCGATCTTAGAGAAATACGTTGAGCCTTGAAGTTGATCAAACAAATCGTCGATCCTAGGTAGTGGATAACGATTCTTGATCGTCACTTTATTCAACTCACGGTAATCAATGCACATACGCATACTACCGTCTTTCTTCTTCACAAATAAGACCGGAGCGCCCCATGGCGAAGCACTCGGTCGGATAAAACCCTTCTCGAGCAATTCTTGAATTTGATTCAATAACTCTTGCATCTCCGTTGGTGCTAAATGATAAGGAGTTTTAGCAATGGGGGTAGCCCCCGGAACCAACTCGATGCGAAATTCTACTTGTCTTTCCGCCGGAACACCCGGTAACTCATCCGGAAAGACATCTTCAAACTCATTAACTACCGGAATTTCACGAATAGGTGGTGGCTCATTACGAGTGTCGACAACATGAGCAAGGAAAGCCATACCACCGGTAATAACGTGACGTCGTGCCCGAACAAAAGTGCATATCGGCACCGATCTCCTTCGTTTATCACCATGAATAATCATCTCTCCCCCACTTGGGGTCTTTACACGAATAAACTTGTCGTGGCATGAAATATCGGCTCTATAACGATCGAGCCAATCCATACCAACGACTACATCAAAATCACCCAAAGTCATCGGAATAAGATCAATTTCGAAACTTTCAGCGCCAAACACAACATTGCAATTTTTACACACATCAACCACTAGTGCCGTCTTGCCATCCGCTATTTCAACTTCTACCGGACGACTCAACTTTACTAGCGGTTTACTTAACTTAGGCACAAATCTTGGAGATACGAAAGACAAATTAGCACCACTATCAAAAAGTATCCGAGCCGGATTAGAGTTAACCATGAAAGTACCTGAAACGACTTCATTGGATTGTTTAGCTTCTTCATTAGACATCAAGTAGTTACGACCCCTAGCCGTACCCGCCGCCTTCTCGATTCGTTTAGTATTATCATTACGCAACTCGGGACACTCGGGTTTCTTGTGTCCTTCTTTCCCACAATTGTAGCAAGTGAATTTGGTAGTAGAAGATGGTTTGGTGCAATCACGGGCCATGTGCCCCCTTCGCCCACAATTATGACAAGAATAGGGGAAATCCCCCGAAGCACCCTTCTTCACACTCCCCACACTCTCGGTTGCGCCTTTCTTTGACTTCTTGCTTGAAAAATTTGAATGACTCGAACCTTCAAACTTCCTCTTCCTCAACACAAGCGCTTCAAACCCTTTTGCCATATTAAACAATTCATCGAAGCTCTTCACCACATTCACACTAATCTTTTCTTGATAACTATCATTCAAGGTTCGATAGAAATCTTCTTTCAACATTTTATCATTCCCGACATACTCCGGGCAAAATTGCGTCTTGGACAAGAACACGGATTTGAGAGTGTTCAAGTCCATCGACCCTTGCCTCAAGGTACGTAGCTCGTCCTTAAGCCTTGTAAGATCGGCCGAAGTTCGGTACTCATCGAAGAACTCCTCTTTAAATTCGTCCCAAGTGAAGTCCATACATTGTTCTTCACCATAGAGTTGGATCTTTGCATCCCACCATAACTTCGCATCACCCGGTAACATGCTACAACCATACCTAGTCTTTTTATCGGGAGGGCACTCACAAGTACGGAAAGCCCCCTCCATATCGGAGATGAATCGGGCACTCTTGAGTGGGTCCCTATCGCCCTCAAAAGTAGGAGGTTGAGCATCCTTAAAGTTCTTGAAGAAAAAGTCACGCCTTCCCACATTTTCTTCTTGAAGAGCAATCTTAATTTGCTCCTTAACCATAGTGACGACATGTTCGTCAATCGTCTCTAAAAACATCTTCTTAACATCTTCGCGAAACTCCGCCTTTTGGCGTTGAAAGATGGCCTCAACCTTGGCCGTGAACTCGGGGTCCTCGCTCGTGCCCCCATTATCGGTGTCGTGTCCGTTTCTCATCTTCATTCTATAAAACGGAAAAGATTAAACAACGAAACTAAAGACATGACACATATATACATATACACCATACCACTCCATCTCGCTCGACAATCGTCGTACATCGCTTGTTTGACACGATTTGCACCCGTAGTAAGGGTAGCTAATCATTACTACGCGAGCACGTCGCGTTAACTCGCTAGTACAACATTCATTTCGCTCGATGATTGCTATACAACACAAACAATAACGCATGATTAGTTCATATAAACCTATGCGCTAACCAAGACCCGGTCCGACCCAAAGTCCTACAAGTCCGCACAATGCACACACAAAAGTCTAAGTCTAGGCGCCTATCTCAAGTCACCTAAATCCCTTAGACCATGCTCTGATACCACTTGTGACAACCCAAACCAACCACCGACTAAACCTCGTTAAATTTTAGCTAAAAAATTTTTTTTGCTGGAAGACTGTTTGCGCGCCGCGCGCCCCAGCTTGCGCGCCGCGCAAAAGCTGGCTGTTGCCGGTTGCCTTTAATGCGAAAAAGATGAGCGACTTCCCGACACATTTAGCCAAAACGCTTTTAACCGTACATTAGTATATGTAAAACTAGCACATAACTAAGGTTTGAGCGAGTTTTACAAAGTGGGGCCCACACGTGCCCAAATTGCCACTAAGTGTAAGAATACAAGTTTAATACAAATTAGGGTTTCGACCACAAAAGTTTAATTGCCAAACGACACAACGAGCATGGTGTTTGGGGTTAAACTACCCAAGTCTCGGTCAAACTCCAAGCCAAAATCAAAAGCGCTTCTTAATCATCGAAGCGGGAAACTCAATCCAAGGTAATGCCCTTACCCTTATCCACACACGAACCTATAAAAAGGTAAACAACGAGAGGGTAAGCAAAGCTTAGTGAGCACAATAATTATACATATACATATATAATCTACCTACTTGCATCACTTACGCAACCTCATACGCGGGATCAACAATTCGACAATCATGCAATAATAATATGCATATACCAATATCCGCAATTCCACAAGTAGCTAATAATACAATAGCATACGATTCATAATTAAGCACTTTCACTACATAATTCACGCAACCTTGGTTAACCGATTCGAACAAGGGAAACGGTACTTACAAGACCGTTGGAGTTCATAACATCCACTAGTGTTACTTACACACCGCGTAATCACTAGTCCCCGGGTGATGTCTTAAACACCGCGACTAACTCACCCTTACAACAATGTGGCGTCTTAAACACCGCGACGAATCCACACTTCATTCAATACAATGAGTGGTGTCTTGAACACCGCGACACTTCCACTCCCATGACATTGTGGCGTCTTAAACACCGCGACAATACCACAAGTCAATTACACAATGAGTAGTGCCTTAAACACCGCGACAATACTACTCGTTACCTAGAATGTGGTGTCTTGAACACCGCGACAATGCCACATTCACGCAACACAAATAAATACATTATATACACATACGCATAATTATTCCACTCACCTTAAACCTTCGGTGATTATTAAACCAAGCTTGAATTCCAAGGTAACGTACCTATTTCACAAGCATATAATTAATCAATCAACTTGGCCTAATCTCATAACACACACCATCCTAGGTCATCTTGACCCATTTTGACACTTAACCCTAATTTGGGTCATTCTTACCAAAAACCCTAACTCTTGGCACTCAAGGCCTTCATACACTTTAAATCACTAGGTTTTAACACAAAACACTAATAACGTTAACCAATCTTGGTCCATTTTGACCCGTTTGACTCAATAAAAGTCAATACACCCATTTTAGGTCATTTATACCCAAATCACACCCATTTTCACTTCCTTAAGGTGTTCTAGCAAATTATTAGCCAATTAGGGTTTCATAACAACAATTAATACATTTAAAACCTTAGCTTACACATAATTGAGTCTACATGACCCAATTTACCCAAGAACCCCCAAATTTACCAACAAATGGGTTTTATGAGTAACACTAACTCAAACCCTAACCCATACAAGATGTAGCAATTGACGAGATGAACAACTTTAGAACTTGGACTTTAGCAAGAAACCCTCTTCTTCCTCTTCAAAGTGAGCTTTCCCTCTCTAAAACTCACTCTCTCACTAAAATCAATTTGGATAAGTGTTGGTGGTTGTGGGAGTGATTAATGAACTCCCAAAACTGATCCAAAGGCATTAAATTCGGCTCTAAAGTGCATTTACCAAAATACCCTCGTTTCCATTTAATTAAAAGCAAGAATGAGCTGGCAGACAGGATCTGCGCGGCGCGCCCCTATCTGCGCGGCGCGCATATGGTATGTTTAAGCTACTTCTTCCATTTTACAACATAACGAAAACTCTACACCCCGGTTTACTATTTACGCATTATATACAATAAAAATACACAGGTCTTACACGCGTTCACCAGTAGAAACCAGTGATTACAATTACCAGATTAGGGAATATTTTTGTTCGACTCACAATGAATAATTTAAACCAACTTCCACTTGTGTCCAATACGTAAAAATAAAATGCATGTAGTCTCATCCCAAAAGATTTAAAATAGAAAAATGGGACTATAACTCACCTTAAAGCAAATGAAGTAACCACACAAAAATGCGAACAGCAAACGAAGTAAAGCGATCAGGAATGATCACAACTGTAACGATCCTGGATTTTCCAACGTTACTTATTAATAATTATTATTAATACTTGTGATTTATTGAATGTATGTTATTACATTTACTTGTTACCGCGATTAACTTTTGAATGCCTGAAACGTCTTTGTGACACACGTACATTTCACGAATAATATTTTTGAGTATTATTTACATTCATGATTAAGTTTTATTAATCATTTTGATTAACTATGGTTACTAGTTAATTACTTGGGCTTTTATTAGTGATTAATGGACTATAGAGCCCACCCTACTTCTTTAATGGACTAGTTAGCCCACTAGATTATGTAAGTATTACTTAAGATGAAGCTAGTTGGTGTAATGCATAAAGAATCTAGTTGCTTGCTTAGTTACATCTAGTTCCCATGCAAACACCCTTATTAACCACCTTTTAAAGATAATTACATGCAAGACCTAGTGAACAAACTTCTTCCCCCTCCCCCTTTTGATGACCGACGGCCTCCAAGGCCTTTAGAGGAGTTTGGTTGCTTTTTTTTTGACTACTTCATTTACTAGTATTACTCTTTCATTTACACACACACAAAATTACTTGCAAGTTCTCTCATCTTTTCTCTCATTTTTCTGTCCATTCTTGTAAGTAACAAGTTTATTTCTTCTCTTCTTTTTCTTACAAAAACCGAAACCAACAACTTTCATCATCATCATTCTTTGTTGTTGTTTTGTTACTTGTCTTTGATTAGTTGCTTACTTACTAGTACAGGGATCAAACTCTCTAGTTAGATCCTTCATATTATCTTGTATTTACAAGAACACACAAGAACCTAACTTCCTAGTTTATGTTCTACACTAAATGTTTTAAAAGATTAAAGTTCATGTGTTGTTAAAATCATACTTGAAGCTCATGTTGTAAACTTAAAAGTTTACTTCCTAATGATCAAGACTTTGGCTTGAATATTTAAAGTATGAACAACCATGACTTATTACTTGTTTATTTAACTTATTTCTTCATATATTACACTCTTTAAATTCGTGATTATGTTTGTTGTTGGTCAAGTGTTACAAGTTAACTTTGATCTCATTAATCTTGAACTAAAAGTTAACTTGAAAGTTCAAGAACATGGAAGTGTAACTCTTTAGTTATAACTTCAAATACTTATGTAAGATCTAAGTTTATATAGCTTATGGTCTTCTAACTTTGTCATAATCAAGAGCTTATGAGCTTACATACACTTTACAAGATGATAATCTAAGTTTTGTAGCTTATGGTTTCATTAAAGTAAAGATTCAAGTGTTATTACTTAAGGATTTAACTTAATAACTTTAGATCTAGACCTTTGGGTCTCGGATCTTCAAGATCTAACTAAGAACTATGTTCTACATCTTAAGATCTTGATTAGTTAGTTTACTTTCAAGTTTATAGTTCAATATTACTTTTATAGTTCATGTATGTGTTAAATCTAAGACTTTGATGTAACTTTGGTTCATCAAAACACTTGCAACACTTAATTGAGTTGTGCTACTTATCTTAGACTTACACTTGTGTTATGATGGTGAAACCTTGGTTAATATGATGCAAACACATCAACGAGTTGTACACTTGAAGCTATATGCATCAAGGATGAGAACCGTGATAAGCATCGAGTACCAAGAAACCCACCAGAACCTACTGTTTTACTATTTCTGGGTCTGATAAGTATGACCTGGGCTACTGTAAAGTTGATTTTCAGTTATCTCTGTTCGAGTAGATAATTTTTCATTTAGGACTCATCTTAATCCGAGTTACGGTTTAGGATTTATGGCCCTCCGATCGTCACTATGTCCTTTTAACGTTGTGCTGAAAATTTTGACCTACTCGCACTTAGACCATCGCCACAGTCAAAAGAAGACGAGTTTGCTTATGGGATTTTTCCCACAACTAAAGGACTCATATATGGAGCCATGGCCACAGGTCTCACCTTATTTCAGTAGGTATAGAGGCCGTGGTGACTGATCCAAGTCAGCCTTTGTTTTAAACTCCTTTCATGAACGAAACTTACTTTACACCTTTTGTTTGATGATGAATGGTGATGACCCTTAAGACCTAATTTACGTACATTTAAACCTATTGGGACGATTTACTAACTTAGTACTATTTGACTTAGGTTGAGGACTTTCCGGACCTACGTACTTGCTTATTTTCCGACTCGACTTTACCACTACTTTACCACTGTGAGTTATAGCATCCCTTTTTACTTTAACTATTTTGGGAACTGAGAATACATGTGCATTTTATGTTTTACATACTAGACACGAGTACTTAAACTTATATATGTGTGGGTTATACAATGGCATAAACATTCCCTTTAGCTTGGTAACGTTTAGTCATTGGTTTTTGAACCAGTGAACGCGAATCTTAGATATGGATCCATAGGGTTTGACATCCCCACTCAGGCTAGTCGCTGTTTAATACTTTGTAAACATACGCACTTGCCAAGTGTACTTTCAGGGGGTATAAACGTTAAGTTAGTTACCAAGTGCCCACGGGTAAACATATACTTTATCATACTGTTTTGAAATGCTCTTTGTAGCACTGAAATCTCGTGGCCTACCTTACATACTGTTATACTTAAACTATAGCTCACCAACCTTTGTGTTGACGTTTTTAAGCATGTTTTTCTCAGGTGCTTAAGGTTGCTTCCGCTGTGTACTAGTCTTGCTGTAGACACCCGCTGCTTTAGAGATGTCACCGCATGAACTACTTTATCTTGCATTCAAACTTAATTACTTTTGAAACTATGACTTGTAACGACCATTGGGGTCACGTACATTTATTAATGGCTTCTATTCATTGAAGCATACTTTTGGTTATTAAACATTGATGTTGGTTAAGACATCACCTTTTATCATGAATGCAAACTTGTTTTGAAATAGCCTATAGTGTTTGACCCTGTAATGATCCTGTTATTGATGGTCCGTACATGATGATTTAGTACGGGGCGTCATATTTGGTATCAGAGCATTGATTGTAGGGAATTAGGTTGTATTAGTGAGTCTAAGACCGACCCGAGTAGGATTCACTAATAGGACTAATCTACAACTTGCTAGTTTACTTGTTTTCGCTGAACTTACTGCATGCTGCTGCTTACTTTTACTGCTATATGCCGTATGATATTACATGATTTCACTACTGCATGCTATTATCTGCTTTCGATTGCATGATACTTGTCGTTATTGCCATGTTACTTACTGTTATACATGATCTAGACTGTTGTAGTTACTTGGCCTAATACGTGCTTGCTTTATGACTTACTGACATGGAAAATTTATTTTTCCTTGTTCAGATGTCGAATATTCCACCTGCTATCGTTTTGGGCAGTTCAGACACTTCAGCCACTTCACCTGCCACTATTTCCGATCCACCGATCCCGTTGGCGACATCCTCTAGTGACCTGGCGCTTCGCCTTCTGGAGCTAGCAGTCATGCGCCTGCCCCAGTGGCTACTTCTGACGGAGCCCAGGACCTCCCGGAGATTCCAGCTCCATCTGCCCCAGGACCCTCGGGTCACAGCCTCGCTCTGGTGATATTGTGATTCCAGCGGAATTTGGGGAAGGTCTATTCTGTAACCAGTATCGCCATTGGTGCCGACGCGCTCCTGATGGACGTCTTGTGCCTATTCCACCCTTTAGATATCGACAGATGATGGCCGCTCGAGGAGAGCCAGTACAGCCACCCGTGCAGCCACCTCCACACGATTTAGATGATCCTTCATCCGACGACTCATCCACAGACGACTCCAGTTATGACAACTCCGACGAGGAGGACCTTGATGATGCACCTGTTCAGCCACCCTCCACCCCGCCGAAGAAGCGGTATCGCTTCGACAGTACCATTATTTTGGGGATCAATGGAGGACGAGCATTCACTGACGCATATTGTCGGCGTCGTAGGGTTACCGCCCGTAAGCGGCTTGTGCCGTATCCTGCAGATCCCTTCATCCGTAAGCCTTACCGCCTCGCAGCCTCTACTTATGGAGCCGGAACGTCAGCACCACCAGCTCCACCAGCACCACCCGTACCGACTGCATCGCCTGCCCCACCCTCCCCCTCTGTCGAGGAACTGATGAGGGATGTGGAGATCATCCGTGCTCAGGTAACTGAGCTCGAGGACCAGATGTCCCATGTATTGGACATCATACACCCACCATCACCGTAGGACTTTTGTATTTAGATTTCATTATGTAATCTAGTTGTAGTTTTATGTTTCACTTATGTATTGTACGAACTTATACAGATGTATGCAACTTATTATTAATGAATGGAATTTTGCGTTATTTAAATCTTGCACGATGTTCTATTTACATTACTGTATGATGATTCTGTGGTATTTGTACCTAGATGCATTATTTAATAACATGTGATGTGTTGATTCCATGTTGGTTACCATATACTGTATTATTACTATTTGAATACTGGATTTTGACTTGATTCAAAATTTTTGTTTAGAACATCATGGCCAACGGACGATCCACACCTACCGCAGCTCAAATTTAGGATATGATCAATGAACGGGTTGCCGCAGCCTTAGCAGAAAGAAACCTCCAAGCTCCCCCGCCACCGTCACCGGTTATCCCGCCCATTCGTAATGGGTGCACGTACAAAGGGTTTCAGAGCTGCAAACCTCACAACTTTAGTGGAACAGAGGGGCCGGTTGGTCTCACTAGATGGTTCGAGAAGTTAGAATCTGTGTTTCGAGTTAGTAACTGTTCAGAGGAGAATAAAACTAAGTTTGCTTCATGCACGCTGTCTGATGGCGCACTAACGTGGTGGAACACGTTGGCTCAAGCAAAAGGTATTGATGAAGTGTTTGCTACCCCATGGGAGGAATTCAAAGGGGCCCTGATTGAGGAATATTGCCCTAGGACCGAGATCAAGAAGATGGAGATTGAATTTATGGAGTTAAAGGCTGTTGGGAACGACCTTGATGGTTACAACCAGAGATTTTTGGAATTAGCCCTGATGTGTCTGACAATGGTTACCCCGGAGTTTAAACAAATGGAAAGGTACTTCTGGGGACTTCCTAAGAGCATTAAGGGAAACGTCACCTCCTCTAAGCCACCCAACGTCCCGGAAGCAATGCGCATGGTGCATACTCTCATGAATCAAATCATCATCGATGAACCGGAGAAGGCTAAGACTGAAGCGGGTAGTAGTGAGAAGCGCAAATGGGAAAACAACAACAACAAGGGGAGAACCTATGATCAAAACCAGGCAAAGCGACATGAGGGTTTCAAAGGAAACAACAACGGTGGGAACTCCAACCCGAACTACAAGGGAACCTTACCACAATGCAAGCGGTGCTACAAGCACCATACTGGGTATTGTAATGTTGTTTGCGAAAAGTGTCAACAGACTGGACATATCAGTAAGGACTGCAAGGTTACCACCCTGAATGTGAAGGCGAACCCCAATGGGCCGAAAAAGTACTACGAATGCGGACAGATGGGCCATTTCAGAAATGCGTGTCCCAACAAGCGAAAGGACGGCGGACCACCCCGTGGTAGAGCTTTCAACGTTAATGCAAAGGATGCACGCGAGAATCCCGACTTGGTGATAGGTATATTCACTATCAATAATTTATTAGCTTCTGTCCTATTTGATACTGGTGCCGATAGAAGTTATGTATGTAGACATTTTTGCGATAAGATTAATTGGTCGTTAGTCCCTTTAAAAGAGAGTATGCTTGTCAAGGTCGCCAACGGTAAACTTGAGAAAGTTAACCATATTAGTCGAAGAGCCATTATCAACATAGCTGGTGCGGATTTCGAGATTGACTTGATACCTATCAAATTGGGAAGTTTTGACGTTATTGTCGATATGGATTGGTTGACCAGAGTAAGAGCCGTTATTATCTGTGGAGATAAAGCTCTTCGTATACCTCACGGAGATGGTGAGCCACTGGTTATTTACGGAGAGAGATGTACCTCGAAGCTGAACCTCATTAGTTGCGTGAAAGTGCAAAAGATTATGAAGAAGGGACGTTTTGCCGTGCTAGCACATGTGAAAATGGTAGAAACTGAGGTGAAGAGCGTGAACGATGTCTGAATTGTGAACGAATTTTCCGATGTCTTCCTAGAGGAATTGCCTGGATTATCGCCACCGAGAGCAGTAGAGTTTCAGATTGACTTAGTGCCAGGAGCTGCACCTGTAGCTCGCGCACCTTATAGACTCGCTCCTTTCGAGATGCAAGAATTACAGAGTCAACTACAAGAGCTGTTAGACCGAGAGTTTATCCAATTAAGTTTCTAGCCTTGAGGTACACCTGTTTTATTTGTGAAGAAGAAGGATGGATCCTTCCGCATGTGTATCGACTACCGTGAACTCAACAAATTGACAATCAAGAATCGGTATCCTCTTCCCAGAATTGATGATCTTTTTGATCAACTTCAAGGATCGAGTGTTTACTCTAAGATCGATTTGCGATCTGGTTATCACCAGTTGAGGGTAAAGGAGTGCGACGTGATGAAAACTGCGTTCAGAACCCGTTATGGTCATTATGAGTTTCTCGTGATGCCATTCGGCTTAACCAACGCACATGCCGTGTTTATGGATCTTATGAATCGTGTCTGCAAACCATACTTGGATAAGTTCGTTATCGTCTTCATAGATGATATCCTCATCTACTCTAAGAGCGAAGAAGAGCATGAGCAACACCTCCGATAAGTACTTGAACTCTTAAGACAAGAGAAACTTTACGCCAAATTCTCCAAGTGTGAATTTTGGTTGAAGGAAGTCCAATTTTTGGGTCATGTTGTGAGCGATCAGGGTATCAAAGTTGATCCTGCCAAGATTGAAGCTATCAGCAAGTGGAAGACCCCCACTACTCCGACTCATAATCGCCAATTTCTAGGTCTCGCCGGTTACTACCGAAGGTTTATTGAAGGATTTTCTCTAATTCCGCGTCCTTTGACTGCGCTGACTCACAAAGGGAAGAAGTTCATTTGGGAACCCGCACACGAATCAGCATTTCAAACCTTGAAGAAGAAGTTGACCACCGCACCTATCTTATCACTTCCTGAAGGCAGTGACGATTTCGTCGTTTATTGCGATGCATCGAAAAGTGGTTTTGGTTGTGTACTGATGCAAAGATCAAAGGTTATTGCCTATGCTTCTCGCCAACTAAAGATTCACGAACGAAACTACACTACTCACGATCTTGAACTTGGAGCCGTTGTCTTTGCGCTCAAATTGTGGAGACACTATTTGTATGGAACTAAGAGCACTATCTTCACCGATCACAAGAGTCTCCAGCACATCTTCGATCAGAAGCAACTGAATATGAGACAGCATCGATGGATCGAGATGCTAAATGACTATGATTGTGAACTTCGTTATCATCCTGGCAAGGCCAATTTTGTATCCGATGCTTTACGCCGAAAGGAGAGGACGGCACCTCTTCGTGTTAGGGCTCTGAACATCACCATCCATTCTAATCTCAAAAGTCAGATCCTAGTAGCCCAATAGGAGGCTCTCAAGGAGGAGAATATATCTCATGAACATTTGAACATACTTGTCTCTCGATTCGAGGTTAGGGAGACTGGACTCCGATGTTATGCCGGAAGAATTTGGGTACCTCTTTATGGAGATTTATGGAACCTTATACTTGATGAAGCACACAAATCGAGATATTTGATTCACCCCGGAGCGGGCAAAATGTACCATGATCTTAAAGAACAGTATTGGTGGCCGAATCTTAAGAAAGACGTTACAACTTATGTTGGTAAGTGTTTGACTTGCTCGAAGGTTAAAGCCGAGCATCACAGACCCTCTGGATTACTTCAACAACCAGAAATCCCACAATGGAAGTGGGAAAAGGATCACAATGGATTTCATCACCAAGCTACCAAAGACGGTGGGCGGATACGATACCATCTGGGTTATCGTTGATCGTCTTACCAAATCTGCACACTTCTTGGCTATGAAGGAAACAGATACGATGGAGAGACTTGCTCAATTATACATCAAAGAGGTTGTATCTCATCATGGTATACCTTTATCGGTCATCTCAGATCGCGATCCCCGTTTTGCTTCTAGATTCTGGCGTTCTTTACAAGAATCCATGGGAACCCGTCTCGACATGAGTACTGCTTATCACCCACAGACCGACGGGCAAAGTGAACGAACGATTCAAACTTTGGAAGACATGTTGCGTGCATGTGTCATTGATTTCGAAAAGGCCTGGGAAAGGCATTTACCACTCGCTGAATTTTCTTACAACAACGGTTATCACTCGAGCATTAATGCCGCACCTTTTGAAGCATTGTATGGCTGCAAGTGCCGATCTCCTATTTGTTTGGCCGAAGTAGGCGAAAAGCAAATCACCGGACCCAAGGTAGTTCATGAAACAACAGAGAAGATTGCTCAGATTCAAGCGAGACTTAAGACTGCCCGTGATCGCCAAAAGAGTTATGCCGATCTTAAACGTAAAGACTTTAAATTCAAAGTGGGTGACCGTGTAATGTTGAAGGTTGCACCTTGGAAAGGTGTGATCCGTTTTGGAAAACGTGGAAATTTGAACCCATGATACATTGGTCCTTTTAAAATCTTGGAACGTGTTGGACCCGTTGCTTACCATTTAGATTTACCAGCACAATTGAGCTCAGTTCATCCTACCTTCCACGTGTCAAGCTTGAAGAAGTGTCTTGCTGCACCCGAACTTATCATACCACTGGAAGAACTTACGATTGACGATAAACTCCACTTTGTGGAAGAACCTGTTGAAATTATGGATCGTGAGGTCAAAACTTTGAGATGCAACAAGATTCCGATAGTCCGAGTACGATGGAATGCTAAACGAGGACCTGAGTTTACCTGGGAATGAGAGGATCAAATGATGCGGAAGTATCCTCACCTTTTCCCGACTCCTCCATCTACCTCAGCATAAATTTCGGGACGAAATTTTCTTTAACAGGTGGGTAATGTAACGACCCTGGATTTTCCAATGTTTACTTATTAATAATTATTATTAATACTTGTGACTTATTGAATGTATGTTATTACATTTACTTGTTACCGCGATTAACTTTTGAATGCCTGAAACGTCTTTATGACACACGTACATTTCACGAATAATATTTTCGAGTATTATTTACATTCATGATTAAGTTTTATTAATCATTTTGATTAACTATGGTTACTAGTTAATTACTTGGGCTTTTATTAGTGATTAATGGACTAGAGAGCCCACCCTACTTCTTTAATGGACTAGTTAGCCCTCTAGATTATGTAAGTATTACTTAAGATGAAGCTAGTTGGTGTAATGCATAAAGAATCTAGTTGCTTTCTTAGTTACATCTAGTTCCCATGCAAACACCCTTATTAACCACCTTTTAAAGATAATTACATGCAAGACCTAGTGAACAAACTTCTTCCCCCTCCCCCTTTTGATGACCGACGGCCTCCAAGGCCTTTAGAGGAGTTTGGTTGTTTTTTTTTTTGACTACTTCATTTACTAGTATTACTCTTTCATTTACACACACACAAAATTACTTGCAAGTTCTCTCATCTTTTCTCTCATTTTTCTGTCCATTCTTGTAAGTAACAAGTTTATTTCTTCTCTTCTTTTTCTTACAAAAACCGAAACCAACAACCTTCATCATCATCATTCTTTGTTGTTGTTTTATTACTTGTCTTTGATTAGTTGCTTACTTACTAGTACAGGGGATCAAACTCTCTAGTTAGATCCTTCATATTATCTTGTATTTACAAGAACACACAAGAACCTAACTTCCTAGTTTATGTTCTACACTAAATGTTTTAAAAGATTAAAGTTCATGTGTTGTTAAAATCATACTTGAAGCTCATGTTGTAAACTTAAAAGCTTACTTCCTAAAGATCAAGGCTTTGGCTTGAATCTTTAAAGTATGAACAACCATGACTTATTACTTGTTTATTTAACTTATTTCTTCATATATTACACTCTTTAAATTGGTGATTATGTTTGTTGTTGGTCAAGTGTTACAAGTTAACTTTGATCTCATTAATCTTGAACTAAAAGTTAACTTGAAAGTTCAAGAACATGGAAGTGTAACTCTTTAGTTATAACTTCAAATACTTATGTAAGATCTAATTTTATATAGCTTATGGTCTTCTAACTTCGTCATAATCAAGAGCTTATGAGCTTACATACACTTTACAAGATGATAATCTAAGTTTTGTAGCTTATGGTTTCATTAAAGTAAAGATTCAAGTGTTATTACTTAAGGATTTAACTTAATAACTTTAGATCTAGACCTTTGGGTCTTGGATCTTCAAGATATAACTAAGAACTATGTTCTACATCTTAAGATCTTGATTAGTTAGTTTACTTTCAAGTTTATAGTTCAATATTACTTTTATAGTTCATGTATATGTTAAATCTAAGACTTTGATGTAACTTTGGTTCATCAAAACACTTGCAACACTTAATTGAGTTGTGCTACTTATCTTAGACTTACACTTATGTCATGATGGTGAAACCTTGGTTAAGATTATGCAAACACATCAACGAGTTGTACACTTGAAGCTATATGCATCAAGGATGAGAACCGTGATAAGCATCGAGTACCAAGAAACCCACCGGAACCTACTATTTTACTGTTTATGGGTCTGATAAGTATGACCTGGGCTACTGTAAAGTTGATTTTAAGTTATCTCTGTTCGAGTAGATAATTTTTTGTTTAGGACTCGTCTTAATCCGAGTTACGGTTTAGGATTTATGGCCCTCCGATTGTCACTATGTCCTTTTAACGTTGTGTTGAAAATTCTGACCTACTCGCACTTAGACCATTGCCACGGTCAAACGAAGACGAGTTTTCTTCTGGGATATTTACCAAAACTAAAGGACTCATATACGGAGCCATTTCCACTAGTCTCACCTTATTTCAACAGGTATAGAGGCCGTGGTGACTGATCCAAGTCAGCCTTTGTTTTAAACTCCTTTCATGAACAAAACTTACTTTACACCTTTTGTTTGATGATGAATGATGATGACTCTTAAGACCTAATTTATGTACATTTAAACCTATTGGGATGATTTACTGACTTAGTACTATTTGACTTAGGTTGAGGACTTTCCGGACCTACGTACTTGCTTATTTCCCGACTCGACTTTACCACTACTTTACCGCTGTGAGTTATAGCATCCCTTTTTACTTTAACTATTTTGGGAACTGAGAATACATGCGCATTTTATGTTTTACATACTAGGCACGAGTACTTAAACTTATATATGTGTGGGTTATACAACGGCATAAACATTCCCTTTAGCTCGGTAACGTTTAGTCATTGGTTTTTGAACCGGTGAACGCGAATCTTAGATATGGATCCATAGGGTTTGACATCCCCACTCGGGCTAGTCGCGCTAGCATTTAACGAGTGTTTAATAGTTCGTAAACATACGCACTTGCCAAGTGTACTTTCAGTGGGTATAAATGTTAAGTTAGTTACCAAGTGCCCACGGGTAAACATATATTTTATCATACTATTTTGAAACGCTCTTTGTAGCACTAAAATCTCGTGGTCTACCTTACATACTGTTATACTTAAACTATAGCTCACCAACCTTTGTGTTGACATTTTTAAGCATGTTTTTCTCAGGTGCTTAAGGTTGCTTCCGCTGTGTACTAGTCTTGCTGTAGACACCCGCTGCTTTAGAGATGTCACCGCATGAACTACTTTATCTTGCATTCAAACTTAATTACTTTTGAAACTATGACTTGTAACAACCATTGGGGTCACGTACATTTATTAATGGCTTCTGTTCTTTGAAGCATACTTTTGGTTATTAAACATTGATGTTGGTTAAGACATCACCTTTTATCATGAATGCAAACTTGTTTTGAAATATCATATAGTGTTTAACCCTGTAATGATCCTATTGTTGATGGTTCGTACATGATGATTTAGTACGGGGCATCACAACAACGCCGACCTATAAATAAAGCAGGTCGATATAAATAACTAACTTAGGTCAAGTCTTAGTATGATAGCTATTGTACATGTTGCAAGTAGACATAGAACAACACTCAACATGCTTCGGTTTGATCAGAACAGCGTAAGGACACGTACTTTCTATTTTTAGAAAGTTTCTATTTTTAGCAGGTTTTCATTTTTGGAAAGTTTCTATTTTAGGAAAGTTTCTATTTTAGGAAAGTTTCTATTTTAGGAAAGTTTCTATTTTAGAAAAGTTTCTATTTTTGAAAAGTTTCCAAATTTAGAAAGTTTCTATATTTAGAAAGTTTCTATATTTAGAAAGTTGCTATTTTTGGAAAGTTTTTAAGTTAGGAAAGTTTCCTTAATTAGTTAGTCAACTAAAAGTCAAAGTCAACCGAAAGTCAACTCAAAAGTCAACCTTGGTCAAACATAGTCAACATTAATTTTAAAAGTATAGGTTATAATAATAATATAGGTTATAACGTTAATTAAATTCATATATGTATAATTATGTCATAACATAAGTTTAATTAAACTAAATTGAATAATTAAAGTTATCATAAGTTTAAATGATATAATTAGTATAACATAAGTATTTAATTAATTAATTAAATATTATTCAGAATATAAGTATTATTAATTAATAATAAATTTTAAATCATATCATAAGTATTATTAAGTAATAATAAATTATTAATCATATCATAAGTTTCTATTTATAATTATTAAATCATAAGTATTTAATAATTAAATTATAATTAAATAATAACTAAGCTGTAACGACCCGGATTTTTCCGATCGTTTATTGCATATAAGATTAATATTTACATAAATTAAAACTTACCAACATGATAAGCAATCTAAATTGTTGAGATTTATGTTTTTGAAAAGAGTTTTACACAACGTTTGACCGTCCAATTTGACCGATGATATCACGAACTATATAACATATGATAATTATACGTCTGGGTATATATATGTATCTATATATATTTAACATGATCTAAGGATATTTAACATCTCATTGTGTACTAATAACAATGAGTTGTAGGTATATTTTGAAACTACTAACTTAAGTTTTCAAAACGATAACTATACGTAACGTTCTTTGACATAAATACTTATAATCTATAATACTTATACATGCATCGTATAGATATGTATTTAATCACTTTTAAAGGGCTTACATACATAAAATAATATAAGTATATTTACAAAAGATAGCTATTTTTGAATCCTCGTTCCGTTTTCTCAAGATTTCTATACGTACATCTAGGGTATATGTACCCGTATCATACCCAGCTTCTATACGTATTTACTACTGGTTTATACACATCAAATCAACATTCTAATCAACACCTAATCAGCCCTTGTTCATGCCCTCAAGGAGAGGTAATTAGAATTGGAAGCTAGCATAGATTTTTATACAAAATAACAAAATTAGGAATCTTTTCTTTCTTTATAAACTAAAAACGTTTTTATGAATGAACACCATTTCTTCACCCCATTTTCTCATACTTACACTCCCATTTCTCTCTCAAAATACTCTTAACTTCATACTTGATCATCTCCAAGCATTTTCCCCATTATTTAGCTTCAAAAACAACCCTTAATCATCATAAGAAAAACCATACAAGAACACTTCAATAATCCTTCCAAAAATACAAGTTTACTTCTAACCTTTCAATCCCACTCCACCACTCTTTTGATTCCAAGATTTTTCTCATCTTTTCCAGTAGCTTTGTCCAAGTAACTTGAGGTAGTAACCTTATTCATAACCTTATTTGATTCATATTTATATAGCTATCTTATTTTGTGTTGTAAAATTTTAACAACAAGAACATAGTTTGAATGATTTCAAACTTGTTTGAAAACTAAATAGATCCTTCTAACTTAACTTTTAAAACACTTCAAGACCTGTAATATATCATATGGATATGCTAACTTAACAAGATACAACTTGATTTTACAAAGAACACCTTAAAACTGAATCTACATCGTTGGAGTGCAACCGGGACTGTTTTGGGTTGGATAATTAAAAACCATCTTAAACTTTGAATTGGAAGTTTATGTTCTGGAAAAATAATATTTTTTATTAATATGTTAACACATAAAAATTTCATGGTTTAACTCAAAGTGTAAGTTTTTTTTTAGAAAAATGATCATTAAATGTTGTTTTTATGATGGATAATGATCACTTTCATAAGTTTCACCAAAGTTTGATCTATAACCTGTGATTTCGAATTCAAACTAAGGTATTTTCAGTTCATATTCTTAAAATTTGACTCTATCCAAGGAAGTGGCAAGTTGAACCAACAAAAACGGAGTTGTAATGAAGAAACTACGACTAAAACAAGATTGGGTATCCGAAGCTAGTTTAGCTACGAAAATATTTGGAGAAAAAGTAAATTAATCATATCTTTTCTAATTAATATGATATTTTATATATAATTACTTATGATTTGATTTTATATATTTTAGGACCACCCGTAAACAACACGAGAAGATTAATCATAAGACCTCATGATTGTACGCAACACGTCATTTGGCAACACGGTACTTTATGTACGCAACACGTCATTTGACAACATGGTACCATGGGTCGAGATTAATTCTGATCAATACGAATACGATGGGGTCTTTATTTATTTTATTTAAGCAACTAATTGTGGACCACTAACATCGGACTGCTAACTACGGACTAAGAAAATATTAAAAGTATTAAAAGTATATATATAGGTAACGATTACTTAAAAAGAAAATATGTTGATATATTATATATATGGTTAGGTTCGTGATATCTATTGGAGACCAAGTCGAGTTAAATACCTTCAAGGAAAAGGTGAGTATATAGTCCCACTTTTAAACTCTAAATATTTCGGGATGAGAATACATGCATTTTATGATTTACGTTATAGACACAAGTACTTAAAAATATATTCTACGTTGAGTTGTACCACTGGAATATCTCCCTGTAACTTGGTAACTACTATTTACATGCGGTATTGTAAACGCGAATCCTGTTGATAGATCTATCGGGCCTGACAACCCTAACCGGACTGGACGACCAGTATTCAACGGTTTCACAGTACTTCGTTTCGGTGACTACACTTGGTACGGTGTAGTAAGATTTCATAATAAAGGGAATATGCGACGTTGATTAAATGTTAAGTATGGTTATCAAGTGCTCAACAACTTAGAATATTTTTATTGAAACGTTTATATATGAAATCTTGTGGTCTATATTTATAACGCTGCCGGCATTAAACCTATATCTCACCAACTTTATGTTGACCTTTTAAGCATGTTTATTCTCAGGTGATAACTAAAAGCTTCCGCTGCAACATGTTGAATTTAAGCAAGATCTTGAGTATGCATATTTGTGTCAAAAATAAAACTGCATATCGGAGGATTTGTAATGTAAAATATGTTGGAGGTCGTATTGTTATTATCACATGTAAAGTTTGTAAGTCTAAGATTATCGCTAAACGATAATCACTATTAAGTTGTTTAAACCTTGTATTTGTAATAAAAGCTATGGTTTGTATTGTAAAAACGAATGCAGTTTTTGAAAAATGTCGCATTTAGAGGTCAATACCTCGCGATGAAATCATATGTTATTGTATTCGTCCTTATGGTTAAGGTTGGGTTATGACATGTGGTATCAGAGCGTTGGTCTTAGAGAACCAGAGAATTTGCATTAGTGTGTCTTATCGAGTTTGTTAGGATGTATTAGTGAGTCTGGACTTTGACCGTGTTTGATTTCGAAAACTATTGCTTATCCTTGTTGGTTAAAAATTAATATGTAAATATTATGTGGTATTAACGTGCTAGTTGTTATGTGATAGATGTCTGGCTTAGAACTTATTATCACATTCAGCGTCTCCGAACCAGACTCTTCAGATGGTGTTCCAGTCATTAATCTATCTGATGATGAAAACGACACCTTTGGGGAAGACTCACAAGTTCCGGATGAATCAATTGAAGAGGAACCGGAAAGTGATCCTGAGGAGGAAGAAATACAGGAAATTACGAAAGACAAGTTCGAACGAGGAAAGAAACGAAAGGCTACTGAAATGGAAAATCTAAATCCCGAGTCTAGAGAGGATGTTGTGGCACCAACTCCACCAGATACTTCCACACCTATTCCCGCTATTTCTATTAGTTCTATCCCGACATCCAGTTCTTCGGTTCCTCAGCCAAAACGCAGGGAGACAACCAGGATAACCTTTAAGCGATTTCTTTGAACACAAACGCTTTGGGTTAAATGATGCGCTGTTGTTTTAAACCATGGGATTATATAATGCTTTGTATAATATTACTAGTGTGGTTTGCTTAATGTTTGATGTAAGATAAGCATATGTAAAATAGTGAAGTGTGAAATGCAATAATTTTCCATGGTTAAGTATTATTTGGGTGGTAGTAATTGATTTTCGTACTAAGCTATTAAGTATGAACTTTAACGGGTAGGTACTACCCTAGATATAATTATAAAACGCTAATAAGAAGAAAAGGCTTTTATAATAATAACTGGTTCATATTATTAATAAGCTATGATGTACTGTAAATACATACTACATCTATAATATTCCATGTGAATAATTATTTTTTCATTCTTATTGAAGATTATGGCGCGATTGAACCGAATGACGGAACAAGAAATCCAGGAACTCATCAATCAGCGAGTGAACGACAGAATGTTATGGGTCGAGGCTGCAAGAGGTGCTGCAGTTAACCCAAATCCTCGTGTGGGGTGCACTTACAAAACTTTTCAAGGTTGCAAGCCCTCATCATTCAGTGGAACAGAAGGAACGGTCGGTTTAACCCGGTGGATCGAAAAGATTGAGTCTGTGTTTAAAATCAGTGGTTGTATTGAGAAGGACATGACCAAGTATGCATCGTGCACCCTACAAGATAGTGCACTCACGTGGTGGAAAAACTATGTGAAGGCCGTAGGAGGAGATGTAGCTTATGATACTCCTTGGGAAGAATTCAAAACAATGCTAATCAACGAATATTGTCCAAGGAATGAGGTTAGGAAGTTGGAAGCTGAATTACGAAGCCTGAAAGCTGTTGGTACTGAACTCACCAACTACAATCAGCGATTCATGGAATTAGCTTTGCTATGTCCCGAATTGGTACCAACCGAAGAACGAAAGATTGAACTGTACAAAGACGGTTTGCCTAAAAAGGTCAAGGCAAATGTTACAGCATCCAAACCCAAGACTATTCATGAAGCTATCACCATGGCGAACGAATTGATGGACCAGGTTATTCTGGATAAGAACACCGATGTCAAGACATCGGGAAACAAAAGAAAGTGGGAAGGTAATCATCAACAATCCAATAAGAAACAAGAAACCACGCAAGGTGCGGGTAGCGGTTCAAACTCAGGTTACAAAGGATGAAATCCTTTATGTAACAGATGCCACAAACATCACTCTGGTTATTGTAATGTGGTGTGCAACAATTGTAATCGAAAAGGTTATCTTGCTGAAGATTGTAGGGTTCCTGCTACAAATACAAACGGTACCAAGACTCCTGCCACCAATGCAAATAGAACTGCCTTGGCCACTGTTACTTGTTATGGGTGTGGGAAACAGGGTCATTATAAGAGCCAGTGTCTGAATCCAGAGAAGAATAATGGATCTGCACGTGGAAGAGCATTTGTTATTAATGCTAGAGAGGCGTGTGAAGACCCGGAGCATGTTACGGGTACGTTTACCATTAATAACTTATCCGCATCTATTATATTTGATACTGGTGACGATAGAAGTTACGTGAGTAGAGACTTTTACGCTAAATTGAATTGTTCATCATTACCTCTAGATGCTAAGTACATGATTGAGTTAGCTAATGGTAAACTAATTAAAGCCAATAAAATTTGCCGTGATTGTAAAATAAATTTAGCCGGAGAAACATTTAAGATTGATTTGATACCCGTAGAATTAGGAAGTTTTGATGTAATAGTCGGCATGGACTGGATGTCCAAAATAAGAGCTGAAGTTGTGTGTGCCAAGAAGGCAATTCGCATTCCTCGTAAGGATAAAACGCCAGTAATGATTTATGGAGAGAAGGGTAACTCAAAGCTAAAACTCATTAGTTATTTGAAAGCTCAAAAGTGCTTGAAGAAAGGGTGCTATGCTATCTTAGCACATGTTAATAAAGTCGAAACGAAGGAGAAAGTGAAGAGCATCAATGACGTGCATGTGGCAAGAGATTTTCCTGAAGTCTTTCCGGAAGAGTTGCCGGGATTACCTCCATTTAGATCTGTAGAATTTCAAATAGATCTAGTACCAGGAGCTGCACCAGTGGCTCGTGCTCCATATAGACTTGCACCATCTGAGATGAAAGAGTTACAAAGCCAGTTACAAGAATTACTGGACCGTGGTTTCATTCGACCGAGCACTTCACCGTGGGGAGCTTCGATTTTATTCGTCAAGAAGAAAGACGGATCTTTCCGAATGTGTATAGATTATCGTGAATTAAATAAGTTAACTATCAAGAATCGGTATCCACTACCGAGAATTGATGACTTATTTGATCAATTGCAAGGATCATGTGTTTACTCAAAAATCGACCTAAGGTCGGGCTATCATCAACTACGCGTCAAAGAAGAAGATATTCCGAAAACTGCTTTTCGGACACGCTACGGTCATTATGAATTTTTGGTCATGCCGTTTGGATTAACGAATGCGCCAGCTGTATTCATGGACCTCATGAATCGAGTTTGTAGTCCGTATTTAGATAAGTTTGTTATCGTTTTCATTGACAATATTCTTATCTATTCCAAGAGTGAGCAAGAGCATGAGCAGCATTTAAGATTGGTATTAGAATTGTTAAGAAAAGAACAATTATACGCCAAATTTTCTAAGTGTGCATTTTGGTTGAAAGAAGTGAAATTTCTTGGCCATGTTGTTAGTAGCAAAGGAATTCAGGTTGACCCAGTTAAAATTGAGGCCATTGAAAAATGGGAGACTCCTAAGACACCAACGCAGATACGCCAATTTTTGGGTTTAGCTGGTTATTATAGAAGGTTTATTCAAGATTTTTCCCGAATAGCTAAACCATTAACAGCGTTAACACAAAAAGGGAAGAAGTACGAATGGACTTCTGAGCAGGAGAGTGCATTTCAATTACTGAAGAAGAAGTTGACTACAGCACCTATTTTATCGTTACCTGAAGGGAACGATGATTTTGAGATATATTGTGACGCTTCGCGACAAGGTTTTGGTTGCGTCCTTATGCAACGGAAGAAAGTTATAGCATACGCATCCCGATAATTGAAGATTCATGAGCGGAATTATACGACGCATGATTTAGAACTGGGAGCAGTAGTGTTTGCATTGAAGATATGAAGACACTACTTATATGGGGTTAAATGCACTGTGTTTACCGATCATAAAAGCCTTCAACATATCTTCGATCAGAAATAGCTGAACATGAGGCAACGTAGGTGGGTCGAGCTGATAAACGACTACGATTGTGAGATTTGCTATCATCCCGGGAAAGCAAATGTAGTGGCCGACGCTTTAAGCAGAAAGGAACGAGAACCAATTCGAGTACGAGCAATGAACATAAAAATTCGCATGAATCTCAACTCACAAATCAAAGAGGCTCAACGAGAAGCTCTTACTAAAGAAAACATAGGAAATGAAATAATGAAGAAGTATGGGAAACAACTCATTATGCGGGAAGATGGAATTCGATATTTTGCAAACCGTATTTGGGTACCAAAGTTGGGTGGATTAAGGAAGTTAATATTGAATGAGGCACATAAGACAAGATACTCGATACATCCTGGATTTGGAAAGATGTATCAAGATCTTAAGACGCATTATTGGTGGCCTAATTTGAAGACAGACGTTGCAGCATATGTTGGGGAATGTTTAACTTGTTCCAAAGTCAAAGCAGAACACCAGAAGCTGTCAGGGTTACTTCAACAACCAGAAATCCCAGAATGGAAATGGGACGGTATTACCATGGATTTCATCACAAAATTACCTAAGACTGCCTGGGGTTATGACACCATTTGGGTAATAGTTGATCGTCTCACCAAATCTGCACATTTCTTGCCTATAAAGGAAACGGATAGAATGGAGAAACTATTACGATTATACATAAAGGAAATTATTTCAAGGCATGGAATACCTATTTCCATTATATCCGATCCTGATAGTAGATTTACATCAAAGTTTTGGCAATCACTACAGGAGGCCCTGGGAACTCGTTTGGATATGAGCACCGCATATCATCCACAAACTGATGGGCAGAGTGAAAGAATAATTCAGACTCTTGAAGACATGCTCAGGGCATGTGTGATCGATTTTGGAAACGGATGGGATAAATATCTACCATTAGCAGAATTCTCGTATAATAACAGTTATCATGCGAGCATTAAAGCTGCACCATTCGAAGCACTGTATGGAAGGAAGTGTAGATCCCCTATCTGTTGGAATGAAGTAGGAGATCGACAATTAACTGGTCCCGAGATCATACACGAAACGACTGAGAAGATAGTACAAATCAAGGAGAGATTGAAAACAGCCCGTAGTCGCCAAAAGAGCTACGCCGATGTCTGAAGGAAACCATTAGAGTTTCAGATCGGTGACATGGTTATGTTAAAGGTGTCACCTTGGAAAGGTGTAATACGTTTTGGAAAAAGAGGTAAACTGAACCCAAGGTATGTAGGCCCGTTCAAGATCATCGAACGCATTGGACCGGTAGCTTATCGACTCGAATTACCACAACAACTCATCGGAGTACATAATACATTTCACGTTTCAAACCTTAAGAAGTGTCTTGCAAAGGAAGACCTCACCATTCCTCTTGAAGAAATCCAAGTCGACGAGAAACTACAATTCATAGAAGAACCAGTCGAAATCATGGACCGTGAAGTTAAACAACTCAAGCAGAGCAACATACCAATCGTTAAGGTTCGTTGGAATGCTCGAAGGGGTCCTGAGTTTACTTGGGAACGAGAGGATCAGATGAAACAAAAGTACCCACATTTGTTTCCCGAGAAGGCAAAATAGGTACAATTTTAAAATTTCGGGACGAAATTTATTTAACGGGTAGGTAATGTAACGACCCGGATTTTTCCGATCGTTTATTGCATATAAGATTAATATTTACATAAATTAAACCTTACCAACATGATAAGCAATCTAAATTGTTGAGATTTATGTTTTTGAAAAGAGTTTTACACAACGTTTGACCGTCCAATTTGACCGATGATATCACGAACTATATAACATACGATAATTATACGTCTGGGTATAAATATATATCTATATATATTTAACATGATCTAAGGATGTTTAACATCTCATTGTGTACTAATAACAATGAGTTGTAGGTATATTTTGAAACTACTAACTTAAATTTTCAAAACGATAACTATACGTAACGTTCTTTGACATAAATACTTATAATCTATAATACTTATACATGCATCGTATAGATATGTATTTAATCACTTTTAAAGGGCTTACATACATAAAACAATATAAGTATATTTACAAAAGATAGCTATTTTTGAATCCTCTTTCCGTTTTCTCAAGATTTCTATACGTACATCTAGGGTATATGTACCCGTATCATACCCAGCTTCTATACGTATTTACTATTGGTTTATACACATCAAATCAAAATTCTAATCAACACCTAATCAGCCCTTGTTCATGCCCTCAAGGAGAGGTAATTAGAATTGGAAGCTAGCATAGATTTTTATACAAAATAACAAAATTAGGAATCTTTTCTTTCTTTATAAACTAAAAACGTTTTTATGAATGAACACCATTTCTTCACCCCATTTTCTCATACTTACACTCCCATTTCTCTCTCAAAATACTCTTAACTTCATACTTGATCATCTCCAAGCATTTTCCCCATCATTTAGCTTCAAAAACAACCCTTAATCATCATAAGAAAAACCATACAAGAACACTTCAATAATCCTTCCAAAAATACAAGTTTACTTCTAACCTTTCAATCCCACTCCACCACTCTTTTGATTCCAAGATTTTTCTCATCTTTTCCAGTAGCTTTGTCCAAGTAACTTGAGGTAGTAACCTTATTCACAACCTTATTTGATTCATATTTATATAGCCATCTTATTTTGTGTTGTAAAATTTTAACAACAAGAACATAGTTTGAATGATTTCAAACTTGTTTGCAAACTAAATAGATCCTTCTAACTTAACTTTTAAAACACTTCAAGACCTGTAATATATCATATGGATATGCTAACTTAACAAGATACAACTTGATTTTACAAAGAACACCTTAAAACTGAATCTACATCGTTGGAGTGCAACCGGGACTGTTTTGGGTTGGATAATTAAAAACCTTCTTAAACTTTGAATTGGAAGTTTATGTTCTGGAAAAATAATATTTTTTATTAATATGTTAACACATAAAAATTTCATGGTTTAACTCAAAGTGTAAGTTTTTTTTTAGAAAAATGATCATTAAATGTTGTTTTTATGATGGATAATGATCACTTTCATAAGTTTCACCAAAGTTTGACCTATAACCTGTGATTTCGAATACAAACTAAGGTATTTTCAGTTCATATTCTTAAAATTTGACTCGATCCAAGGAAGTGGCAAGTTGAACCAATAAAAACGGAGTTGTAATGAAGAAACTACGACTAAAACAAGATTGGGTATCCGAAGCTAGTTTAGCTACGAAAATATTTGGAGAAAAAGTAAATTAATCATATCTTTTCTAATTAATATGATATTTTATATATAATTACTTATGATTTGATTTTATATATTTCAGGACCACCCGTAAACAACAAGAGAAGATTAATCATAAGACCTCATGATTGTACGCAACACGTCATTTGGCAACACGGTACTTTATGTACGCAACACGTCATTTGACAACATGGTACCATGGGTCAAGATTAATTCTGATCAATAAGAATACGATGGGGTCTTTATTTATTTTATTTAAGCAACTAATTGTGGACCACTAACATCGGACTGCTAACTACGGACTAAGAAAATATTAAAAGTATTAAAAGTATATATATATGTAACGATTACTTAAAAAGAAAATATGTTGATATATTATATATATGGTTAGGTTCGTGATATCTATCGGAGACCAAGTCGAGTTAAATACCTTCAAGGAAAAGGTGAGTATATAGTCCCACTTTTAAACTCTAAATATTTCGGGATGAGAATACATGCATTTTATGATTTACGTTATAGACACAAGTACTTAAAAATATATTATACGTTGAGTTGTACCACTGGCATATCTCCCTGTAACTTGGTAACTACTATTTACATGCGGTATTGTAAACGCAAATCCTGTTGATAGATCTATCGGGCCTGACAATGTAGTGACCCGAACTTTTCCATGTTTATATATATTAATTGAGATTGATGTTTACATGATTAAATGTTTCCAACATGTTAAGCAATCAAACTTGTTAAGACTTGATTAATTGAAATAGGTTTCATATAGACAATTGACCACCCAAGTTGACCGGTGATTCACGAACGTTAAAACTTGTAAAAAAAACTATATGATGACATATATATGGTTATATATATAGTTAACATGATATTATGATAAGTAAACATATCATTAATTATATTAACAATGAACTACATATGTAAAAACAAGACTACTAACTTAATGTTTTTGAAACGAGACATATATGTAACGTTTATCGTTGTAACGACATTTAATGTATATATATCATATTAAGAGATATTCGTACATCATAATATCATGATAATATATTAATTTAAAATCTCTTTTGATATTATAAACATTGGGTTAACAACATTTAACAAGATCGTTAACCTAAAGGTTTCAAAACAACACTTACATGTAACGACTAACGATGACTTAACGACTCAGTTAAAATGTATATACATGTAGTGTTTTAATATGTATTTATACACTTTTGAAAGACTTCAATACACTTATCAAAATACTTCTACTTAACAAAAATGCTTACAATTACATTCTCGTTCAGTTTCATCAACAATTCTACTCGTATGCACCCGTATTCGTACTCGTACAATACACAGCTTTTAGATGTATGTACTATTGGTATATACACTCCAATGATCAGCTCTTAGCAGCCCATGTGAGTCACCTAACACATGTGGGAACCATCATTTGGCAACTAGCATGAAATATCTCATAAGATTACAAAAATATGAGTAATCATTCATGACTTATTTACATGAAAACAAAATTACATATCCTTTATATCTAATCCATACACCAACGACCAAAAACACCTACAAACACTTTCATTCTTCAATTTTCTTCATCTAATTGAACTCTCTCAAGTTCTATCTTCAAGTTCTAAGTGTTCTTCATAAATTCCAAAAGTTCTAGTTTCATAAAATCAAGAATACTTTCAAGTTTGCTAGCTCACTTCCAATCTTGTAAGGTGATCATCCAACCTCAAGAAATCTTTGTTTCTTACAGTAGGTTATCATTCTAATACAAGGTAATAATCATATTCAAACTTTGGTTCAATTTCTATAACTATAACAATCTTATTTCAAGTGATGATCTTACTTAAACTTGTTTTCGTGTCATGATTTTGCTTCAAGAACTTTGAGCCATCCAAGGATCCATTGAAGCTAGATCCATTTTTCTCTTTTCCAGTAGGTTCATCCAAGGAACTTAAGGTAGTAATGATGTTCATAACATCATTCGATTCATACATATAAAGCTATCTTATTCGAAGGTTTAAACTTGTAATCACTAGAACATAGTTTAGTTAATTCTAAACTTGTTCACAAACAAAAGTTAATCCTTCTAACTTGACTTTTAAAATCAACTAAACACATGTTCTATATCTATATGATATGCTAACTTAATGATTTAAAACCTGGAAACACGAAAAACACCGTAAAACCGGATTTACGCCGTCGTAGTAACACCGCGGGCTGTTTTGGGTTAGTTAATTAAAAACTATGATAAACTTTGATTTAAAAGTTGTTATTCTGAGAAAATGATTTTTATTATGAACATGAAACTATATCCAAAAATTATGGTTAAACTCAAAGTGGAAGTATGTTTTCTAAAATGGTCATCTAGACGTCGTTCTTTCGACTGAAATGACTACCTTTACAAAAACGACTTGTAACTTATTTTTCCGACTAGAAACCTATACTTTTTTTGTTTAGATTCATAAAATAGAGTTCAATATGAAACCATAGCAATTTGATTCACTCAAAACGGATTTAAAATGAAGAAGTTATGGGTAAAACAAGATTGGATAATTTTTCTCATTTTAGCTACGTGAAAATTGGTAACAAATCTATTCCAACCATAACTTAATCAACTTGTACTATATATTATGTAATCTTGAGATACCATAGACACGTATACAATGTTTCGACCTATCATGTCGACACATCTATATATATTTCGGAACAACCATAGACACTCTATATGTGAATGTTGGAGTTAGCTATACAGGGTTGAGGTTGATTCCAAAATATATATAGTTTGAGTTGTGATCAATACTGAGATACGTATACACTGGGTCGTGGATTGATTCAAGATAATATTTATCGATTTATTTCTGTACATCTAACTGTGGACAACTAGTTGTAGGTTACTAACGAGGACAGCTGACTTAATAAACTTAAAACATCAAAATATATTAAAAGTGTTGTAAATATATTTTGAACATACTTTGATATATATGTATATATTGTTATAGGTTCGTGAATCAACCAGTGGCCAAGTCTTACTTCCCGACGAAGTAAAAATCTGTGAAAGTGAGTTATAGTCCCACTTTTAAAATCTAATATTTTTGGGATGAGAATACATGCATGTTTTATAAATGATTTACAAAATAGACACAAGTACGTGAAACTACATTCTATGGTTGAATTATCGAAATCGAATATGCCCCTTTTTATTAAGTCTGGTAATCTAAGAATTAGGGAACAGACACCCTAATTGACGCGAATCCTAAAGATAGATCTATTGGGCCTAACAAACCCCATCCAAAGTACCGGATGCTTTAGTACTTCGAAATTTATATCATATCCGAAGGGTGTCCCGGAATGATGGGGATATTCTTATATATGCATCTTGTTATTGTCGGTTACCAGGTGTTCACCATATGAATGATTTTTATCTCTATGTATGGGATGTGTATTGAAATATGAAATCTTGTGGTCTATTGTTACGATTTGATATATATAGGTTAAACCTATAACTCACCAACATTTTTGTTGACGTTTTAAGCATGTTTATTCTCAGGTGATTATTAAGAGCTTCCGCTGTCGCATACTTAAATAAGGACAAGATTTGGAGTCCATGCTTGTATGATATTGTGTAAAAACTGCATTCAAGAAACTTATTTTGTTGTAACATATTTGTATTGTAAACCATTATGTAATGGTCGTGTGTAAACAGGATATTTTAGATTATCATTATTTGATAATCTACGTAAAGCTTTTTAAACCTTTATTGATGAAATAAAGGTTATGGTTTGTTTAAAAATGAATGCAGTCTTTGAAAAACGTCTCATATAGAGGTCAAAACCTCGCAACGAAATCAATTAATATGGAACGTTTTTAATCAATAAGAACGGGACATTTCAGTTGGTATCAGAGCGTTGGTCTTAGAGAACCAGAAAATTTGCATTAGTGTGTCTTATCGAGTTTGTTAGGATGCATTAGTGAGTCTGGACTTCGACCGTGTTTTCTTTAAAAATGATTGCTTAACATTTTTGTTGGAAACTATATATTTTTAACATATGAATATTATGTGATATATTAATCTCTTAACGTGTTTGATATTATGTGATAGATGTCTACCTCTAGAACAAGTCCCATTGACTCACCTAATAATAATGAAGAGTCAAATGTAAATTGGAATAATTTGTGGACTGATTCACAAGTTCCCGAAGAGGAACCGGAAGAAGAGTCGGAACCGGAAGAAGAATCGGAACCGGAAGAAGAATCGGAACCGGATGAAGAAATAGAACCGGTGGGGGAAATAATAAAACGGTTAAGTAAAAGAAAATCCTCAACCAACCGACCAAAGTTAATTATGGTCAATGGTGTTTCCGCCAAGGAAGCAAAATATTGGGAGGATTACCAATTCTCCGATGAATCGGATTCCGACGAGAATTCCGATGATGTTATAGAAATTACCACAACTGAATTTAAAAAGGCAAAAGAAAATAATAAGGGAAAGGGCATAAAAATAGAGAAATCTAATTCCAACCCCGATGAACTTTATATGTATCGTCAACCCCCGAAGTCCTTAAGTTGTAACAATGACCCGGGAACCTCTAAACCACCAGGTTTTTCTAAACCAATGTGGACAACGACGGTTCGTATTAGGGGAACATCATATATCCCTAGAAACTTGGCAAAACGAACCAAAACCGAAGAAGAAGAAACGAGCGAGTCGGAATAAGATAGTTGTATTCGTGTGGTGTAATATATGGAATATAGTGTTCTTATGCTTTATGATATATGTAAAAATTGCTTGTATTAATAAGTATTTTTTTTATGAATCTAACTCTTGTCTATTTTACAGTTTAAAAATACAAAATGGATAGACAACCCAATATTTTAAGAGACCTACCCGGAGACATGATTGATGAAATCTTGTCTAGAGTCGGCCAGAATTCTTCGGCACAACTATTTAAGGCGAGATCAGTTTGTAAGACATTCGAAGAACGTTCCAAGAATGTCATGGTTTATAAGAGACTTTCGTTTGAAAGATGGGGGATATCACATTGGGAAACCCATAAGTTACGATGTGTTTACTTTGATGCATATATTGCGGGGAACCCAAATGCTATTTTACGCAACGGGTTAAGAAATTATTTTGACTCAATATATCCGAATATTGGACTTCGTGATTTAGAAAAAGCGGCTAACATGCAACATAAAGAAGCATGTTATGCTTACGGATTAGTAATGTTCGCTTCTCACCAAAGTGAGAACAAGAACATCGGGCTACAACTATTAAACAAAACGTTTCCACAAGTGACGGAGTCGGTAATTGGGGTAAGAAATGAGGTTTTTAGATTATTACGGGACTGTTGGACATTACGTAACCCTCGTCCCTTTGATGACGTTACAACACGCTGTCTTATCAACGGCCATAACGGTTATGTTGCACAAGACCAAGGATGGGAAGTAGTCCTAGTAAAACCAGAATGCATGACTTGTTTCTGGACGTATGAATTACGTGTATTTATTGCCTTTGCTGAACGACTTGTGTACTAGCTAGAATTGTCTTCACAACTATCTTGTATCAAAGTTATTGTGTGCTATATTTCATGCTTTATGTAAAATAAGCGGTATTGTAAGTCTGTAAAATATTGTATAAAAGTTTGAACGCGAAATATTATTATAATCAGTTTTTCATATAGAATTGTAGTAGTTGAATTGTATATTAGCTACTAAGTATGAACTTAACGGGTAGGTACTACCCGAATTTAAACTTATAAAACGCTAATATGAAGAAAAAGCTTTTATAAATGAGTTCATATTATGCTACGAAATACTATTAACTACTCTTAATATTCTGTATGATTAACTTGTTCCATTTAACTATTTTGAAGGAAATGGCACCGACTACTCGACACACCGTGAATATGAATGAAGAGGAGTTCCGTACTTTTCTAGCTTCAAACATAGCCGCAGTACAGGCTGCGCTACATACCAACAATAACCTTGGATCTAGCAGTACAGGAAATCGTGTAGGATGCACCTACAAAGAATTCACTGCCTGCAAACCTTTGGAATTTGATGGAACCGAAGGACCGATCGGATTGAAACGGTGGACCGAGAAGGTTGAATCGGTGTTTGCCATAAGTAAGTGTACTAAAGAGGACAAAGTGAAGTACGCTACGCATACCTTCACAGGTTCTGCGTTAACATGGTGGAATACCTATCTAGAGCAAGTGGGACAAGATGATGCGTACGCACTACCGTGGTCAGCATTCAAGCACTTGATGAACGAGAAGTACCGTCCCAGAACCGAGGTCAATAAGCTCAAGACAGAACTTAGAGGGTTACGAACCCAAGGATTTGATATTACCACGTACGAAAGACGATTCACAGAATTGTGCCTATTGTGTCCGGGAGCATTCGAAGATGAGGAAGAGAAGATCGACGCGTTTGTGAAAGGATTACCGGAAAGAATCCAAGAAGATATAAGTTCACACGAGCCCGCCTCCATACAACAGGCATGTAGAATGGCTCACAAACTAGTGAACCAGATTGAAGAAAGAATTAAAGAACAGACTGCTGAAGAGGCCAATGTGAAGAAAGTCAAAAGAAAGTGGGAGGAAAACGGTGATAAGAATCACCAATACAACAACAACAGCAATTACAACAATAATCGCAACAATTATCCCAACAATCGCAACATCAATCGCAACTACAACAAACGGCCCAACAACAACAACAACAACAACAACAACAACAGCAACTACAACAATCATCCCAACAACAATAATAACCGCAACAACAACAACAATCAGAAGCAACTATGCCAAAGGTGTGAAAAGAATCACTCGGGGTTCTGCACCAAATTTTGCAACAAGTGTAAAAGAAATGGTCATAGCGCGGCGAAGTGTGAGGTCTACGGACCAGGGGTTAATAGAACGAAAGGAACAAATGGTGTCGGAACGAGTAATGGCGGAGCAAGTAGTGTCGGAGCAAGTTATGCCAATGTAGTTTGTTATAAATGTGGAAAACCAGGCCACATTATTAGAAATTGCCCGAACCAGGAGAACACGAATGGACAAGGCCGTGGAAGAGTTTTCAATATTAATGCGGTAGAGGCACAGGAAGACCCGGAGCTTGTTACGGGTACGTTTCTTATTGACAATAAATCTGCTTACGTTTTATTTGATTCGGGTGCGGATAGAAGCTATATGAGTAGAGATTTTTGTGCTAAATTAAGTTGTCCATTGACGCCTTTGGATAGTAAATTTTTACTCGAATTAGCAAATGGTAAATTAATTTCAGCAGATAATATATGTCGAAATCGAGAAATTAAACTGGTTAGCGAAACATTTAAGATTGATTTGATACCAGTAGAGTTAGGGAGTTTTGATGTGATAATCGGTATGGACTGGTTGAAAGAAGTGAAAGCGGAGATCGTTTGTTACAAAAATGCAATTCGCATTATACGAGAAAAAGGAAAACCCTTAATGGTGTACGGAGAAAAGGGCAACACGAAGCTACATCTTATTAGTAATTTGAAGGCACAAAAACTAATAAGAAAAGGTTGCTATGCTGTTCTAGCACACGTCGAGAAAGTACAAACTGAAGAAAAGAGCATCAATGATGTTCCCATTGCAAAAGAATTTCCCGATGTATTTCCGAAAGAATTACCGGGATTACCCCCACATCGATCCGTTGAATTTCAAATAGATCTTGTACCAGGAGCTGCACCAATAGCTCGTGCTCCTTACAGACTCGCACCCAGCGAGATGAAAGAACTGCAAAGCCAATTACAAGAACTTTTAGAGCGTGGTTTCATTCGACCAAGCACATCACCGTGGGGAGCTCCTGTTTTGTTTGTCAAGAAGAAAGATGGTACATTCAGGTTGTGTATCGACTACCGAGAGTTGAACAAACTTACCATCAAGAACCGCTACCCACTACCGAGAATCGACGACTTATTTGATCAACTACAAGGCTCGTCTGTTTATTCAAAGATTGACTTACGTTCCGGGTATCATCAAATGCGGGTGAAAGAAGATGATATTCCAAAGACTGCTTTCAGAACACGTTACGGTCATTACGAGTTTATGGTCATGCCGTTTGGTTTAACTAATGCACCAGCTGTGTTCATGGACCTTATGAACCGAGTGTGTGGACCATACCTTGACAAGTTTGTCATTGTTTTCATTGATGACATACTTATTTACTCAAAGAATGACCAAGAACACGGTGAACATTTGAGAAAAGTGTTAGAAGTATTGAGGAAGGAAGAATTGTACGCTAAGTTTTCAAAGTGTGCATTTTGGTTGGAAGAAGTTCAATTCCTCGGTCACATAGTGAACAAAGAAGGTATTAAGGTGGATCCGGCAAAGATAGAAACTGTTGAAAAGTGGGAAACCCCGAAAACTCCGAAACACATACGCCAGTTTTTAGGACTAGCTGGTTACTACAGAAGGTTCATCCAAGACTTTTCCAGAATAGCAAAACCCTTGACTGCATTAACGCATAAAGGGAAGAAATTTGAATGGAATGATGAACAAGAGAAAGCGTTTCAGTTATTGAAGAAAAAGCTAACTACGGCACCTATATTGTCATTGCCTGAAGGGAATGATGATTTTGTGATTTATTGTGACGCATCAAAGCAAGGTCTCGGTTGTGTATTAATGCAACGAACGAAGGTGATTGCTTATGCGTCTAGACAATTGAAGATTCACGAACAAAATTATACGACGCATGATTTGGAATTAGGCGCGGTTGTTTTTGCATTAAAGAGTTGGAGGCACTACTTATATGGGGTCAAAAGTATTATATATACCGACCACAAAAGTCTTCAACACATATTTAATCAGAAACAACTGAATATGAGGCAGCGTAGGTGGATTGAATTATTGAATGATTACGATTTTGATATTCGTTACCACCCGGGGAAGGCAAATGTGGTAGCCGATGCCTTGAGCAGGAAGGATAGAGAACCCATTCGAGTAAAATCTATGAATATAATGATTCATAATAACATTACTACTCAAATAAAGGAGGCGCAACAAGGAGTTTTAAAAGAGGGAAATTTAAAGGATGAAATACCCAAAGGATCGGAGAAGCATCTTAATATTCGGGAAGACGGAACCCGATATAGGGCTGAAAGGATTTGGGTACCAAAATTTGGAGATATGAGAGAAATGGTACTTAGAGAAGCTCATAAAACCAGATACTCAATACATCCTGGAACGGGGAAGATGTACAAGGATCTCAAGAAACATTTTTGGTGGCCGGGTATGAAAGCCGATGTTGCTAAATACGTAGGAGAATGTTTGACGTGTTCTAAGGTCAAAGCTGAGCATCAGAAACCATCAGGTCTACTTCAACAACCCGAAATCCCGGAATGGAAATGGGAAAACATTACCATGGATTTCATCACTAAATTGCCAAGGACTGCAAGTGGTTTTGATACTATTTGGGTAATAGTTGATCGTCTCACCAAATCAGCACACTTCCTACCAATAAGAGAAGATGACAAGATGGAGAAGTTAGCACGACTGTATTTGAAGGAAGTCGTCTCCAGACATGGAATACCAATCTCTATTATCTCTGATAGGGATGGCAGATTTATTTCAAGATTCTGGCAGACATTACAGCAAGCATTAGGAACTCGTCTAGACATGAGTACTGCCTATCATCCACAAACTGATGGGCAGAGCGAAAGGACGATACAAACGCTTGAAGACATGCTACGAGCATGTGTTATTGATTTCGGAAACAGTTGGGATCGACATCTACCGTTAGCAGAATTTTCCTACAACAACAGCTACCATTCAAGCATTGAGATGGCGCCGTTCGAAGCACTTTATGGTAGAAAGTGCAGGTCTCCGATTTGTTGGAGTGAGGTGGGGGATAGACAGATTACGGGTCCGGAGATTATACAAGAAACTACCGAGAAGATCATCCAAATTCAACAACGGTTGAAAACCGCCCAAAGTCGACAAAAGAGCTACGCTGACATTAAAAGAAAAGATATAGAATTTGAAATTGGAGAGATGGTCATGCTTAAAGTTTCACCTTGGAAAGGCGTTGTTCGATTTGGTAAACGAGGGAAATTAAATCCAAGGTATATTGGACCATTCAAGATTATTGATCGTGTCGGACCAGTAGCTTACCGACTTGAGTTACCTCAACAACTCGCGGCTGTACATAACACTTTCCACGTCTCGAATTTGAAGAAATGTTTTGCTAAAGAAGATCTCACTATTCCGTTAGATGAAATCCAAATCAACGAAAAACTCCAATTCATCGAAGAACCCGTCGAAATAATGGATCGTGAGGTTAAAAGACTTAAGCAAAACAAGATACCAATTGTTAAGGTTCGATGGAATGCTCGTAGAGGACCCGAGTTCACATGGGAGCGTGAAGATCAGATGAAGAAGAAATACCCGCATCTATTTCCAGAAGATTCGTCAACACCTTCAACAGCTTAAAATTTCGGGACGAAATTTATTTAACGGGTAGGTACTGTAGTGACCCGAACTTTTCCATGTTTATATATATTAATTGAGATTGATGTTTACATGATTAAATGTTTCCAACATGTTAAGCAATCAAACTTGTTAAGACTTGATTAATTGAAATAGGTTTCATATAGACAATTGACCACCCAAGTTGACCGGTGATTCACGAACGTTAAAACTTGTAAAAAAACTATATGATGACATATATATGGTTATATATATAGTTAACATGATATTATGATAAGTAAACATATCATTAATTATATTAACAATGAACTACATATGTAAAAACAAGACTACTAACTTAATGTTTTTGAAACGAGACATATATGTAACGTTTATCGTTGTAACGACATTTAATGTATATATATCATATTAAGAGATATTCGTACATCATAATATCATGATAATATATTAATTTAAAATCTCTTTTGATATTATAAACATTGGGTTAACAACATTTAACAAGATCGTTAACCTAAAGGTTTCAAAACAACACTTACATGTAACGACTAACGATGACTTAACGACTCAGTTAAAATGTATATACATGTAGTGTTTTAATATGTATTTATACACTTTTGAAAGACTTCAATACACTTATCAAAATACTTCTACTTAACAAAAATGCTTACAATTACATTCTCGTTCAGTTTCATCAACAATTCTACTCGTATGCACCCGTATTCGTACTCGTACAATACACAGCTTTTAGATGTATGTACTATTGGTATATACACTCCAATGATCAGCTCTTAGCAGCCCATGTGAGTCACCTAACACATGTGGGAACCATCATTTGGCAACTAGCATGAAATATCTCATAAGATTACAAAAATATGAGTAATCATTCATGACTTATTTACATGAAAACAAAATTACATATCCTTTATATCTAATCCATACACCAACGACCAAAAACACCTACAAACACTTTCATTCTTCAATTTTCTTCATCTAATTGAACTCTCTCAAGTTCTATCTTCAAGTTCTAAGTGTTCTTCATAAATTCCAAAAGTTCTAGTTTCATAAAATCAAGAATACTTTCAAGTTTGCTAGCTCACTTCCAATCTTGTAAGGTGATCATCCAACCTCAAGAAATCTTTGTTTCTTACAGTAGGTTATCATTCTAATACAAGGTAATAATCATATTCAAACTTTGGTTCAATTTCTATAACTATAACAATCTTATTTCAAGTGATGATCTTACTTAAACTTGTTTTCGTGTCATGATTTTGCTTCAAGAACTTTGAGCCATCCAAGGATCCATTGAAGCTAGATCCATTTTTCTCTTTTCCAGTAGGTTCATCCAAGGAACTTAAGGTAGTAATGATGTTCATAACATCATTCGATTCATACATATAAAGCTATCTTATTCGAAGGTTTAAACTTGTAATCACTAGAACATAGTTTAGTTAATTCTAAACTTGTTCACAAACAAAAGTTAATCCTTCTAACTTGACTTTTAAAATCAACTAAACACATGTTCTATATCTATATGATATGCTAACTTAATGATTTAAAACCTGGAAACACGAAAAACACCGTAAAACCGGATTTACGCCGTCGTAGTAACACCGCGGGCTGTTTTGGGTTAGTTAATTAAAAACTATGATAAACTTTGATTTAAAAGTTGTTATTCTGAGAAAATGATTTTTATTATGAACATGAAACTATATCCAAAAATTATGGTTAAACTCAAAGTGGAAGTATGTTTTCTAAAATGGTCATCTAGACGTCGTTCTTTCGACTGAAATGACTACCTTTACAAAAACGACTTGTAACTTATTTTTCCGACTAGAAACCTATACTTTTTTTGTTTAGATTCATAAAATAGAGTTCAATATGAAACCATAGCAATTTGATTCACTCAAAACGGATTTAAAATGAAGAAGTTATGGGTAAAACAAGATTGGATAATTTTTCTCATTTTAGCTACGTGAAAATTGGTAACAAATCTATTCCAACCATAACTTAATCAACTTGTATTATATATTATGTAATCTTGAGATACCATAGACACGTATACAATGTTTCGACCTATCATGTCGACACATCTATATATATTTCGGAACAACCATAGACACTCTATATGTGAATGTTGGAGTTAGCTATACAGGGTTGAGGTTGATTCCAAAATATATATAGTTTGAGTTGTGATCAATACTGAGATACGTATACACTGGGTCGTGGATTGATTCAAGATAATATTTATCGATTTATTTCTGTACATCTAACTGTGGACAACTAGTTGTAGGTTACTAACGAGGACAGCTGACTTAATAAACTTAAAACATCAAAATATATTAAAAGTGTTGTAAATATATTTTGAACATACTTTGATATATATGTATATATTGTTATAGGTTCGTGAATCAACCAGTGGCCAAGTCTTACTTCCCGACGAAGTAAAAATCTGTGAAAGTGAGTTATAGTCCCACTTTTAAAATCTAATATTTTTGGGATGAGAATACATGCAGGTTTTATAAATGATTTACAAAATAGACACAAGTACGTGAAACTACATTCTATGGTTGAATTATCGAAATCGAATATGCCCCTTTTTATTAAGTCTGGTAATCTAAGAATTAGGGAACAGACACCCTAATTGACGCGAATCCTAAAGATAGATCTATTGGGCCTAACAAACCCCATCCAAAGTACCGGATGCTTTAGTACTTCGAAATTTATATCATATCCGAAGGGTGTCCCGGAATGATGGGGATATTCTTATATATGCATCTTGTTATTGTCGGTTACCAGGTGTTCACCATATGAATGATTTTTATCTCTATGTATGGGATGTGTATTGAAATATGAAATCTTGTGGTCTATTGTTACGATTTGATATATATAGGTTAAACCTATAACTCACCAACATTTTTGTTGACGTTTTAAGCATGTTTATTCTCAGGTGATTATTAAGAGCTTCCGCTGTCGCATACTTAAATAAGGACAAGATTTGGAGTCCATGCTTGTATGATATTGTGTAAAAACTGCATTCAAGAAACTTATTTTGTTGTAACATATTTGTATTGTAAACCATTATGTAATGGTCGTGTGTAAACAGGATATTTTAGATTATCATTATTTGATAATCTACGTAAAGCTTTTTAAACCTTTATTGATGAAATAAAGGTTATGGTTTGTTTAAAAATGAATGCAGTCTTTGAAAAACGTCTCATATAGAGGTCAAAACCTCGCAACGAAATCAATTAATATGGAACGTTTTTAATCAATAAGAACGGGACATTTCAGACAACCCCAACCGGACTGGACGACCAGTATTCAACGGTTGCACAGTACTTCGTTTCGGTGACTACACTTGGTACGGTGTAGTAAGATTTCATAATAAAGGGAATATGCGACGTTGATTAAATGTTAAGTATGGTTATCAAGTGCTCAACAACTTAGAATATTTTTATTGAAACGTTTATATATGAAATCTTGTGGTCTATATTTATAACGCTGCCGGCATTAAACCTATATCTCACCAACTTTATGTTGACCTTTTAAGCATGTTTATTCTCAGGTGATAACTAAAAGCTTCCGCTGCAACATGTTGAATTTAAGCAAGATCTTGAGTATGCATATTTGTGTCAAAAATAAAATTGCATATCGGAGGATTTGTAATGTAAAATATGTTGGAGGTCGTATTGTTATTATCACATGTAAAGTTTGCAAGTCTAAGATTATCGCTAAACGATAATCACTATTAAGTTGTTTAAACCTTGTATTTGTAATAAAAGCTATGGTTTGTATTGTAAAAACGAATGCAGTTTTTGAAAAATGTCGCATTTAGAGGTCAATACCTCGCGATGAAATCATATGTTATTGTATTCGTCCTTATGGTTAAGGTTGGGTTATGACATAAGCCTTATAATAATTAAATAATTAATTAATCCTTATTATAAGTCTTATTATAATAATCTCATAATATAAGTTTAATACTTATCATAAGTATTTTCCATTAATAATAAAAGTATTATTAATCATAAGTTTAATTAAAAGTTTAATTAAATCATAGGTAATTAAATAATGATATAATAAATATATATCATAAGTCTTAAATTATAATAATTACTTTTTATATCATAAGTAATTTATTAATAATGAAATTCATTATTTATATCATAAGTCATAATTAATAATCATAAGTTTTAATTAAAAGTTCATCGGGTCATAACTTGAGCCTCGGGAATCAGTTTTCGGCGAGTCTTATATATATCTTCGCCTAACCAACCCAACCGACACATTAGTGTGCTCAATAACATCCCAAGAACAGCCACCAAGTCGTGACTTACAGCCATAAATCAACTTGTAGCTTTAATCCGTTCAAAAACATGTTTTAGTCATACCGGGTGATCCGTGGCTCGGATTTCGATGACCCGAACATGAAAGTTCATCCAATCATCAATTATAACACACTAGTACACTCTAAAGACTCCAAAGGTGGTCACAAAGTTGGACCATACCTGATTCAATTCGTTTTTATATTTTAATCTCAACAAAACACCATTTTAAGCATAACTAGAGCTCCGAGAATCAAAATGACATGAATCCGGAGTCTAAAATTAATGTCTTGATGAGAGGAACTCATCTAGACACTTTAATTTCACTTTTACAACAGTTAAGTTTACATAAAAGATCAAACAAACCGCTGTCCCAAAATAATCAAACCGAAAACATATATAATCGAGCATTTCTACGCATACAATCAACAATACAATAAAATATAAGCATCATACTATCATAATAACATATAAAATCAGTAAAATATATGAAAAATCAAAAAGCTAGGGTTAGGGTTTATACCCTAATCGAGAATCAAGAGATATCAACGTGTAGAGAAGAACGGGAGGAACGCGTTTATGATGAAAGCCCTAAATCTTCAAGCTTGGAAGAAAAAACAATAATGATGATGATGGTGTGTATAGGTGATGGCCAAGGAGAGAAAAAGAGAGGAAGAAAAAGATTTTTTTTGATCAAAATGAAATGTGTAGTGATTTAGGTTAAGAATTACCAAGTTTCAAAAATTTGCAACATCACCCCTCCCCATAGGGAGTTCGGCTGAGATTTTGAATGGGGTGGGCCCCACTAGCCCAAATTGATAAAATGTTAATTAGCTTGTGGCCCAAACGTTCGATCAAAACCCGAAACGCGAAAACACGACTACGCGATTAAAAATTCGGAGAGATAACAAATACGCGACGAAAAATATATATAAACACTATATAAAAACATATGACATTAAAATATCATATTTAAAATAATTAGGATTTAAAAACCCAAAAGCTTGACCGTTGGTTTAAAAACCGAAAGGATTCGCCGGATAGAAATCCACGACACGTAGAAACGTACGATTTAAAATATGAATACAAATATTCATTTACCACATAATAATTAATATATTATTGCTAAAATAATAATATAAGTCATAGAAATGACGTGGCACGAAAAACAATTAACGGTCATTAAATAATTAACGGTAAAAGATAACGGAAAAAGTACGGTCGTTACAGCCCGTTTGCTGAGGCAAGCCGTTTAACGAGGCCATTTGATCTGACCGTTTGGCAGGCCGTTTGACACACTGGCAGGCCGTTTGGTAAGCTGTTTGGCTTGCTGATTCCCTGGATCGTAACTTGATTTTTGTCTTTCACCGTTTTCGCTTTATAATCTTCGTTTTAGCTCCGATTCTCTTGATTCTTTTTGCACCGCCTTCGTAATTACTTGTTCTTCAATTCTAACCGATGAAGTTGGTATTTTTCCGACAAAGTTCGAATCTTTCTTGTTTTTTGCCTTAATACTGAAATGACCCGTCCTAATCCACCTGGACGAAGTCATCAATATCTGGTCCCATTGCGAGGTACTGACCTAAAGATGCCATGAATGACTCCAAGTAATATCTTTAAAGTGAGCAAATGCACAGCGGAAGATTCTTTCATACCTGAGAATACACATGCTTTAAAGTGTCAACCAAAAGGTTGGTGAGTTCATAGGTTTATCATAACAATCATTTCAGTATATTAATAGACCACAAGATTTTCGTTTATAAATATATGTACACTCGCAAGTGTATAAAAGTATTCTATAAGTTGTTGAGCGCTTCGGTAACCATACTTAACATTTAATGTGGCATATTCCCTTTATTATGAAATCTCCCTACACTGTACCAAGTGTAGTAAAAACGAAGTAATATGCAACCGTTTACGATACTAAAGCGACTAGCCCAGTTGGGGTTGTCAAACCCGATAGATCTATCAATAGGATTCGCGCTTACATGTTCTTACAACATGTAAATATTAGTTACCAAGCTATTAGGGAAGATATGCAAGGTGGTACAACTCAACGTAGAATATATTTTAAGTACTTGTGTCTATTTCGTCAAACATAAAAGCAGCGCATGTATTCTCAGCCCAAAAATATATATTGCAAAAGCAATTAAAAAGGGAGCAAATGAAACTCACCATACTGTATTTTGTAGTAAAAATACATATGACGACATTGAACAAGTATAGGGTTGGCCTCGGATTCACGAACCTATATTAATTGTATATTTATTAACACACGTAATGGTAATCGAATATATATATATATATATATATATATATATATATATATATATATATATATATATATATATATATATATATATATATATATATATATATATTGTTATTATTAGTGATTTAATTATTATTTTAATTATGTGTTTCATAAATAACCTAATTATTTATATTTATTAATATAAAATATTAATATAGTTATGTTAGATGTAGTTAAATATAGTTTTATATAACTAACAGTTTATTTGAAAAAAAATTAATATTTATAATAATAAATAAAAAGTTGTTTCATCCTATAATACTAATAGTTATAATAATAAAAATGTTAATTTTTAATAAAAATGCTAATTTTGATAATTTTAATTTTAATTATAATGATATCAATAATATTAATAATGATAATAATAATATTAATAGTTTTAATAATGATAATAATAATAATACCTATTTTACTAATCATAATGATATTAATGATAATAATAATAATATTTGTAATAATAATCATTTAAATTTAAATAACAATAATAATATGAGTAAAATAATTAATACCTTTAAATAAAACAAATGGGCTTAATATTAGTCCATCACTTATGTTACTTGAAGCCCACCAAGATAACCCCTTTAGCAAAACTCATAATAATCAGTCCACTAGCAAGTCCAATAATTTACCATGCCCAACAGGCCCATGCTTAACAATTCAGCTTTTTATATAAAAAAAAACTTGTTTTCAGTCGCCTAGATTCAAACCCAGGACCTCTCGATTAAACCCAACACCCTCAACCATCTATCTATCCTTACATTTCTTATTTAATTCGCCTTATTATATTTTTAACATGTAATTCGATGTATAATCATCTTCTCCACATCATAAATCTTGTATCCATTTTTTTTTCACCAAACTTTCATCAAAAATCATTATCCCATCTTCATGATCATCCCATCATCATTCATTTAACGCATCATCATTAACTTACACTATCAACATCATATCATGATCCATTTTATTATTATCATATCTATCATCATCTTAATCATTTAAGTAACAAATTATCATCATTATACATCTCTATTATTACGTAGCATCATCATCGTCCCGTAATCATAATTCGTCATCATCCTAACCAAAATTATTCATAATTACTTAATAATAATATTAACAATAATAGTAAACATATAATAATAATAATAATAATAATAATAATAATAATAATAATAATAATAATAATAATAATAATAATAATAATAATAATAATAATAATAATAATAATAATAATAGTTAACAATATCTATAATAATATTTATACCTTTAGACAACAAGTGGAAGAGTTAGTTATATATTTAGTAAATGTCGGCCACCCCAAAAGCAAATGGAACCGTATGAGCTGTATCTTCATCAACCTCACTCATCAACAATCCATTATTATTTATTTTCTTATTAAATTTATTTATTTACTTTTTTTTTAACAGAAGCGAAACAGATTACGCAGCTGTATCATTACTCTTTATCATTTTGATCATCCATCTTCGTTATAAATGAAAATAGAACCGGTTCAATAGCAGCAGGTCACCAAGTTTGCAATAGCAATCGTGAATAGGAGAGACACTATTAACCATACGTGTTGCATCAAGCTGAGCAGTAGCGATTGCAAGTGTCTGGGTTCATTAACATCATTTTAATTTAAATCATCATCATTCACACCAACGATTATCTTAATCATCATCGTAATACTTCATCATCGCCGTCCTTATCATCATCACATTTATCATGTATGTAGCAGGAAACCACTTGGATTCTTGGCCCGTTGAATGATTTAAATTAATTGACCAAAATTGCCTTAAGAGCCCATGTAATAGGTAGTCCAATTAGGATCCACCATGGTGGGCTTCTTGAATTTAGTACACCCCAACATGTCAAGCAAGGCCCAACTTTAAATGAAGAACTCGATAGAACACAATAACTGGGTTTCGAAGCTCTTTTGGAGTTTGTTCGAAACATAAAAAGAAGTAAACAGGAACGGCGAAGCAAAATCAGTTTAAGGAGAGTGGTTGTGTCGTGAAAATAATCAGAAAATAGCAGAGAGAGAGAGAGGATGGAAGAGAGAGAGAGAAAAGTTATGGAAGATGTTGGTGGTTTGATGGTAGCTGGTTGTGAAGGTTGAGGGTGGATGTAAGTTGGCGGTATAATTTAGATATCAAGAGTGGTGTTGCTATGGTGACTAACTGCATCCCGTATGGTGGTGGTGGAGGTTTACATAGGGTGGCGGATGAGGTGGTGTTCTATGGTGGTGATGGAAGTCTCGGTGGTTGTGTGATGGTGGCCGTGGGTGAGAATGATGGTGGCAGTCTCAATGACTTGGTGGTGAGAAGGTGGCGGCTCACCATGGTTCGGGGGTGTTCTTTATTTAGTGTTGTATATATGTATATCATAGATAAGAGCAAGAGAATGAGATTCAGATAAGTGATGTGTGGTGTTTGCTTATATAATTAGAAAGAAGATTAAAAAGTAGAGTATTAAAAGGTTGTAAAAAAATCATTAATATAAGCTAATGTTGTCTCATGTATGCAAACGACTAACTATTGTGTCCATTAGTATATGGAATTGTTCTGATATTCTATTTACTTTTTACCTTATGAGTCACGGTTGAGAGTTTTCCATAATCATATGACTATATATATATAATTAAGTATTAGTGAATGAAATGGTTATCAATCACACACAGTAACTTAGTCAATCTAAAACAGTAATCCAATTAAGCACAATACTAAATAGTAATCTAAATTAATTATCGGGTGAATGGAATAGATCAAGTGGGTTTAGTTTGTTTTCCATCACAATCACTTTTACTCTTAATAATTTCAATTCACGAAATCAATTACTAATTTAATAATTATAATAATATAAACTAATTGAAACGTACAATTAATTTGAAAACAGAAAAGCCATCATTTCCTGTTCAGTTGATTTAAGATGTAGGGCATTATTTCGTGGTCCGTGGTTCATCAGTGGCGGATAAAAAGTATTCGAGACTCGGTTTAATAGACTTTGCTTATCGTGTCGAAACCATATAAAGATCAAGTTTAAATTTGGTCAGAAATTTCCGGGTCGTCACAGTACCTACCCGTTAAAGAAATTTTGTCCTGAAATTTGATCGAGGTCGTCATGGCTAATAATAAAAATGTTTTCATGACGAATATGAGCTGGTAATAGAGTTTTATCATTATTGATTAATGTAGATAAAATAATTCATTTACGTGAAGCGTACGAGTGAAGCTGTCACAAAATAGTGGAATAAGGAATTTAAGATTCGTCTTAATTTTGTCGTAGTCACATTTAAATTCCGGAATTCAAGGGATTCAAAAGAAAATCTTGGAAATTTATAAGATCTGATTCTTCGGGATTTATGGAAATTAAGATCTCTATAATTAAATGCGATCACCTGTCTCGATTACTTTGTCTGGTATCTCTACTATAAATGAACTTCTCTCGTTCCATTATTTTCACCATTCCTATACTAAATTCCTAAATTCAAAAGATTGTGAAAATGCTTAATCCAGTTATAATCCTTGTCCTTATCCTTACTATCGCAACAATCATTCTCCTTCTCTAACTTCCACCGGAGGAATCTGTTTTCTTCTACTTCGCCCTTGGGGTTATAGTGTTTTTAATTCTCCCGTGTCTTTATATTGTGATAAACATTGATATACACGGTTTGTAATTTCCGTATTGTTATTGGGCTTTATATTTTCTCTTATACCTTGGAGCTCTTTGCCTTTTTATTATCTTCTCGACCTCTATTAAAGCGAGTAACGGTCCAGAATTTGTAGGTATGAAGTTTTGAATGAACATGACTAATGTTCTAAGGGAGATTGTAATAGCACGATCTTGATTGGTTAAGTTACCAGAATTCACGAGAAAAGATAGAACTATCAAGAAATATGTTCTTGATATGTTTAGAGATTAGATAGAATGTAAGAGTCGTGTAACATGGCACATGATGACGTTATAGTCTGTGAATCATCACGTTCCATTAGAAACTCAGCATGACTTACTGTAATATAATCACGTTGGCCAAGGGTCATTATATTATACTAACCCATGCTTCAATTCCCAACACTTTTCCACAATTCATTCATAATTTATACTTAGATTTTATAGAAGTTTTCAATATAATGGAATACAGAAAAAACGAAGAGGTAGATAATTTCGGACAAGAATATTTATGAAAATATACTCAGAAATATCGAAGATATTTATGATGATATTTTGGAATTTCTAAGTACGAATGTTGATGAAGAAAAATTTTCCGCAAGATTTTAACATGACTTCGGAGCATGATATTCTCTAAAGATTTTGGCGGATCCAGAATTACCTGGATTCTTTGAATATAGGGTCTGGTCCTCGTATTTGTCATTGGTCTCCTTCACGGTTAGCTCAATCCATTTTTCATTACCAAATTTTTTTATCGAACGTTCCCAACCTTCCATTCTTTATTATCAAACTTTTGGCCGTTTAGACCATCTACAATTTTGCTGTTTCCTCTGCATCTAATGCTACCATATCTGAATCATCGGTTATCAATCCGAGGTGGTTTCAAGAAAATTGTGTTTTTAGATGATTAAACGCTGATGGTAATATGGTGGATTATAAAAGATTTTCCGGTAATAATAAAAGAGCACGCATATATATCGAGGTTATAATAAGGCTAGTTCGGCTGAAAAGTCGAAGTTGACTTGTTGGAGCTGTGACAAAATTGGCTATCTTGAACCGGAGTTGCAAAGTTATTTTCAGTAATAATAACGATAAAAGAATTAGCACAGCTACGTGTTGAACGTTTACTCAGTTTTCGAGAGTTTTTCAGGTGCATAACTATACGCATCAATCTTTTCTTCTGTGGATGAAGTGCGGTTGGTTCATCCTCTCGATTGAGGTATTTTCAAAATCATGAAAGGTTTGAACGCAGAATATAATCGTGAAGATACAAATGAGGTTTAAGATGAAATCAAGTGGCAAACTTGAAGAATTGTTTAGTTTCATTGTTATAATCAATATTTTAATTCATTTTAATCGTCCAATGTTGGTCCTCAGTTGATAGTCCACAGTTAGTAATTCAATAATTCATATATAGTTTAATATATAATATTCAAATTAAATAATACGTATCGTGACCCGTGTACATGTCTCAGACTCGATCACAACTCAAAGTATATATATTATTGTAGAATCAACCTCAACCCTGTATAGCGAACTCAAACATTACAGCATATAGAGTGTCTATGGTTATTCCAAATAATATATATACATGCGTCGATATGATATGTCAAAACTTTGTATACGTGTCCTGATATTTAAAGTGCGTAAAAATAAATAACGGAAATTAAATGACGATAAATAAAATTGCGAGAATATAAATTGCGATAATTAAATTGCGATAAATAAAATGTAATCAGTTAGCTGGAACAATTAGCGTGATTCTTAACAAAATTTCTCATAGTTAATTCGTTTGTTTCTAACAAATTTTATTTTGTTCAATGTTTCTTCATTATGCCACTTGGTAGATTCTGATAAATCAAAATCTAATTATGAAATTGAATGAAAATGGTTATTCTGTGGTGAACGGATACATATATCGGTGGATGTAAATAGGATAGTAAATGACCGTTGAATCAGATTCGAAGAATGTACAGTGTAACTTATTAATGTGAAATCTTAAATATTCCTCGGGTATTACCTACCCGTTAAAATATTTTCATCATTAAAAGTTTGTACGAAAGAATTTTTAATTACAATCTTTATGAAAATATACTTGCATATATATTTTCTTCAGATGTAATCATGGATCTAATGAGTTAATATGATATTAATCTCATTTTCTTTTCGGTTTGTGCTAGAATAAGTAATCTCTAAAACTATTAGGAACCACATATTCTTCGTAGAATATTAATGAAGTTATGGATCAATACTTCATCATTAATTATTGTTGGTACTCATTGGTATCTATGGTGCGTATGATGTTGATGTTCGAGGTATAGATTATGGTGTCGAGATGTGTGATGTGGATGTTGTGGTTAGTGGTACTGGTGCTGCTGGTACAGATGTTGGTGGTACTGTTAGTGCTGGTGATGCTGCTGGTGCTTGTAAGTTTTGAACCATATTCTCCAAGGTTAGCACTCGAGCTCGAAGTTCTTTAACTTCTTCTACTAACCCTGGTTAGTTATCAGTGTGAGGTAGAGATCGGATATCTTCTCTAGTTCCGTTAATGGTAGTCTCAAGACAAAAAATTCTCGCAAAAAGAGTATAAATGGTGTTGCGAACAGGTTCGCCGATGAGCGGGTCGAGTACTCCAAGGTTAGGTGGTAAATTCGATTCATGATATGGAGTACCTTCTACCCTTCTCCATAGGGTGAGTATGTCGCGAACTCACCCCCATCTTCTCCAGTAATCACGGTAGTTGATTGGTTGATGTGCTCCCGTCACACTGTCTTCGGAGTCAGAGGAACTTGGACGATTCGTAGAGGCCATCTTTCGCGATCACAGAAATTTTTTTTTTTTTTGTATGAAACGTTTAGTGACAGCAATTGATAGTTGGATGGTATTCTCAATGCATAATATGCATAGATATATATATATATATATATATATATATATATATATATATATATATATATATATATATATATATATATATATATATATATATATATATATATATATATATATATATAGAGTACCAGGATTCCTTAAATTATGGAAAAATTTACTGGAGATATCAGGCAAAGTTTACCGTAATAGATACGCTAAGATATGAATTAACAGATACGCTAAGATATGGATTTGTCTGTACACCATCTATGCAATAATTGCAATAAGAAGTGTTGAGACTGACAATGATAGGTGGATATTTTTCGACAAAGAATGATAAGCAAATCTTTTGACATGCGGAACAGGTTCAAGTCCAGACTTATTAATATAACCTAACAACTACTAGGCTGAAGTCCAGACTTACTAATGCATCCTATCAACTCTTAGTTAGACACACTAATGCAAGACCTGGTTTGCTACGACTACTGCTCTGATACCAACTGAAATGACCCGTCCTAATCCACCTGGACGAAGTCATCAACATCTGGTCCCATTGCGAGGTACTGACCTAAAGATGCCATGAATGACTCCAAGTAATATCTTTAAAGTGAGCAAATGCACAGCGGAAGATTTCTTTCATACCTGAGAATACACATGCTTTAAAGTGTCAACCAAAAGGTTGGTGAGTTCATAGGGTTATCATAACAATCATTTCAGTATATTAATAGACCACAAGATTTTTGTTTATAAATATATGTACACTCGCAAGTGTATAAAAGTATTCTATAAGTTGTTGAGCGCTTCGATAAACATACTTAACATTTAATGTGGCATATCCCTTTATTATGAAATCTCCCTACACTGTACCAAGTGTAGTAAAAACGAAGTACTATGCAACCGTTTACGATACTAGAGCGACTAGCCCGGTTGGGGTTGTCAAACCCGATAGATCTATCGATAGGATTCACGCTTACATGTTCTTACAACATGTAAATATTAGTTACCAAGCTATTAGGGAAGATATACAAGGTGGTACAACTCAACGTAGAAATATTTTAAGTACTTGTGTCTATTTCGTCAAACATAAAAGCAGCGCATGTATTCTCAGCCCAAAAATATATATTGCAAAAGCAATTAAAAAGGGAGCAAATGAAACTCACCATACTGTATTTTGTAGTAAAAATACATATGACGACATTGAACAAGTATAGGGTTGGCCTCGGATTCACGAACCTATATTAATTGTATATTTATTAACACACGTAATGGTAATCGAATAAATATATATTGTTATTATTAGTGATTTAATTATTATTTTAATTATGTGTTTCATAAATAACCTAATTATTTATATTTATTAATATAAAATATTAATATAGTTATGTTAGATGTAGTTAAATATAGTTTTATATAACTAACAGTTAAATTGAAAAAAAAATTAATATTTATAATAATAAATAAAAAGTTATTTCATCCTATAATACTAATAGTTATAATAATAAAAATGATAATTTTTAATAAAAATGCTAATTTTGATAATTTTAATTTTAATTATAATGATATCAATAATATTAATAATGACAATAATAATATTAATAGTTTTAATAATGATAATAATAATAATACCTATTTTACTAATCATAATGATATTAATAAAAATAATAATAATATTTGTAATAATAATCATTTAAATTTAAATAACAATAATAATATGAGTAAAATAATTAATACCTTTAAATAAAACAAATGGGCTTAATATTAGTCAATCACTTATGTTACTTGAAGCCCACCAAGATAACCCCTTTAGCAAAACTCATAATAATCAGTCCACTAGCAAGTCCAATAATTTACCATGCCCAACAGGCCCATGCTTAACAATTCAGCTTTTTATAAATAAAAAAAACTTGTTTGCAGTCGCCTAGATTCGAACCCAGGACCTCTCGATTAAACCCAACACCCTCAACCATCTATCTATCCTTATATTTCTTATTTAATTCGCCTTATTATATTTTTAACATGTAATTCGCTGTATAATCATCTTCTCCACATCATAAATCTTGTATCCATTTTTTTTCACCAACCTTTCATCAAAAATCATTATCCCATCTTCATGATCATCCCATCATCATTCATTTAACGCATCATCATTAACTTACACTATCAACATCATATCATGATCCATTTTATTATTATCATATCTATCATCATCTTAATCATTTAAGTAACAAATTATCATCATTATACATCTCTATTATTACGTAGCATCATCATCGTCCCGTAATCATAATTCGTCATCATCCTAACCAAAATTATTCATAATTACTTAATAAAAATATTAACAATAATAGTAAACATATAATAATAATAATAATAATAATAATAATAATAATAATAATAATAATAATAATAATAATAATAATAATAATAATAATAATAATAATAATAATAATAATAATAGTTAACAATATCTATAATAATATTTATACCTTTAGACAACAAGTGGAAGAGTTAGTTATATATCTAGTAAATGTCGGCCACCCCAAAAGCAAATGGAACCGTATGAGCTGTATCTTCATCAACCTCAGTCATCAACAATCCATTATTATTTATTTTCTTATTAAATTTATTTATTTATTTATTTATTTTTTTTTTACAGAAGCGAACCAGATTACCCAGCTGTATCATTACTCTTTATCATTTTGATCATCCATCTTCGTTATAAATGAAAATAGAACCAGTTCAATAGCAGCAGGTCACCAAGTTTGCAATAGCAATCGTGAATAGGAGAGACAATATTAACCATACGTATTGCAGCAAGCTGAGCAGTAGCGATTGCAAGTGTCTGGGTTCATCAACATCATTTTAATTTAAATCGTCATCATTCACACCAACAATTATCTTAATCATCATCGTAGTACTTCATCATCGCCATCCTTAACATCATCACATTTATCCTGTATGTAGCAGGAAACCACTTGGATTCTTGACCCATTGAATGATTTAAATTAATTGACCCAAATTGCCTCAAGAGCCCAAGTAATAGGTAGTCCAATTAGGATCCACCATGGTGGGCTTCTTAAAGTTAGTACACCCCAACATGTCAAGCAAGGCCCAGCTTTAAATGAAGAACTCGATAGAACACAATAACTGGGTTTCGAAGCTCTTTTGGAGTTTGTTCGAAACATAAAAAAAAGTAAACAGGAACGGCGAAGCAAAATCAGTTTAAGGAGAGTGGTTGTGTCGTGAAAATAATCAGAAAATAGCAGAGAGAGAGAGAGGATGGAAGAGAGAGAAAAGTTATGGAAGATGGTGGTGGTTTGATGGTAACCGGTTGTGAAGGTTGAGGGGGGATGTAAGTTGGCGGTTTAATTTAGATATCAAGAGTGGTGTTGCTATGGTGACTAACTGCATCCCGTATGGTGGTGGTGGAGGTTTACATAGGGTGGCGGATGAGGTGGTGTTCTATGGTGGTGATGGAAGTCTCGGTGGTTGTGTGATGGTGGCCGTGGGTGAGAATTATGGTGGCGGTCTCAATGACATGGTGGTGATAAGGTGGCGGCTCACCATGGTTTGGGGGTGTTCTTCATTTAGTGTAGCATATATGTATATCATAGATAAGAGCAAGAGAATGAGATTCAGATAAGTGATGTATGGTGTTTGCTTATATAATTAGAAAGAAGATTAAAAAGTAGAGTATTAAAAGGTTGTAAAAAATCATTAATAAAAGCTAATGTTGTCTCACGTATGCAAACGACTAACTATTGTGTCCATTAGTATATGGAATTGTTCTGATATTCTATTTAATTTTTACCTTATGAGTCATGGGTGAGAGTTTTCCATAATCATATGACTATATATATATAATTAAGTATTAGTGAATGAAATGGTTATCAATCACACACAGTAACTTAGTCATTCTAAAACAGTAATCCAATTAAGCACAATACTAAAGATCAAGTTTAAATTTGGTCAGAAATTTTTGGGTCGTCAAAAATACCGGGGTGAAACGTGACTTTTTAGCTGATATTATGGTCCAACCGCTTCCTTTACGGGAGGTCAGGATTTCGACCTCATTGGCTACATATTAATTCACAATTTCATCCTTGTCATGAAGTTCCACTCATGGGACCTTTCTCACATCGCATTAGGGAGTAAAGGGGAGGGAGTTTTACCGTCCATGCCCCATATGAGATTGGTGCAGGTTTCCTCCTAGACACGCAGTTGGGACCGGTTATAATTGTGTAGGAGATGAATGCGTGGGTGGTTAAGTTCCCCTGGGTGGTCCTAACAGCTATCCAGAGAGAAAAAAGACCGACTCAAGGCTTGATGGCTTGACGGAGCCATAAATTTTATCAACTGTGATTATTTATTTATTTATTTATTTTTGAACGGTGATTTTTTGGCATCAGTTGATCATTTCTTTCAACGACCCTCATCATTTGCACGTAACACACACATTCGGGATGAAACCCGAACCCGATCGACGGTACCCGGGAACACATCCATTCGGGCAGTAGTCCGGGTAGAGGTCCGTGAACGAATCCGGTAAAACCTCCCTGTAGGGTCAATATATACCACACCCACTCTTATTTTGGCATAGGTTTTTAGAGTCTATCAAATTCTGCTTTGATACATTCCAAGCAATAACTCAACATAATAATAAAAACACTAGTGAAATGACCCGTGAAATCGTGGGTTTATTTAAACGAAACATTTTAATGATATATTTTAGGTATTAAGTGAATTCAAACACTAAAGTCATTTAGTTTAATGACCTGACGGATTCCAACTAAAAAACTTCTCGTTGTTTTTACAGACACATTGATGTACTCAATTTGGTCGGAATAAATGAACTACATATATTTTCTCACCATCATCTTTCAATTTTCTTTACAATTACTATTTTCCTTGTCATAAAAATCTACATAGAACCTTTTTTATTGAGACGTGTATTTCGCATACATATATAACGTAATTAATCTCGTAAAAAGAACTTATATTTGAATTTGAATAATAATATAATAATTAATGAGAGTGAATTTTTTTCTCGAAAAACAAGAAATAAATAAATAGATTTAATTTAATTAGTCATTAATTAGATTAATGACATCATCTTAAGAGCTTAGATTTTTTTCTTTTTCTTTTTTATTTTTCTTAACAAATGAATTAGCCTAATAATGACATTATTATTATAGAATTTTAATAGAAACTAATAGAAACTATAGATAGATTACTCTAAAATATATCGTACATATGTGATTTATGTTTCTAAGTAGCGAAACAAAGCCTATTTTTTGCTTCAGTATTAATTTAAATATAATATAATATAAAATATATAATAGACTGCATATATACGGATATACATATAAAAGTCAAGTCAACTTAGTCTGTTATATTATATTGTACCACATGTTCTTATCATACTTTAGTCCATAGTATTGTGGAAAGTTAGCTTAGCTAGCAACAGATACTGTGATTGTACTTGTATATAAACCACGCGATGGTAAATGAAATACACAGAAAAGATTACCCACTTTTATGGTATCAGGCCATTAATTCACTTCTCATCTCAATAACAAATTTAATTCGTCTAACCTTCATTCTCGGTTCTCTCAAATGGCAACACCCAATCGTCTTCACCCTGCAATAACAGTAAGTAATATTAAAAACTTTATCCCTGACACTCTAGAACTAAACACAAGCCATTACTCCTCATGGGCAGAATTATTTAAGATCCATTATCAAGCTTTTGATGTTCTTGATCACATCATCCCATCCACCAATGACCCTTCCTCTACAACACCTGCCGAAACAACCCAGCAAACTTCTCCTGCCGATTGGGCCAAACTGGATGCAATCGTCCTTTCTTGGATCTACTGCACTCTTTCAAACAAATTACTACTCAACATTCTTTCTCCTGGTTCCACAGCTCAACAGACATGAGATCGAATCAAAGGAATTTTTCACGATAATCAAAATTCAAAGGCAGTTCATTTTGCTACGAAATTTGCAAACACTAAACTTGAAAACTTCTCCAATATGTTAGCTTATTGTCAAGAGATGAAACACCTCGCCGATCAACTCAGTGACGTCGGACCCAAAATTGAAGATGATCATCTGGTTCTTCAATTGATTACATGTCTGGGTGACAGCTATGATACTATCGGTTCTCTTCTCGCTCATGCCAAAAAAACTTCCATCTTTCTCTGAAGCTATGTCAATGTTAATTCTTGAAGAAACAAGAAAAGTTAAACAATCACCTGCACTAAACACAGCCGCACTCGTCGCTACTGCACCCTCACCACCACCATCGAGAGCTCCTACACCACACCAATCCTTTAATCCAAATAACTATGGCCATGGTCGTTCAAATTACAAAGGTAACAACAGGGGTCGTGGTTCTGCTAATCGGGGAAGAGGCCGATTTAATTACCAGGGTATGAATTATCAATCGGGTTATGCTCCAAACCCTAATACCAACAGCCCTTCTCAATGAACTTATGGCCCAAACTCATGGCAGAACACAAATTGGGTTGTTCCTCCTTGTCCCTATCCAACCACGAATTGGGCTTGGCCTAATCACTCTGCTAATCAAGCTGACATACTTGGGCCTCGACCACAACATAACTATGTACATTGTGTGGCACCAACGTATATCGAGGAAGCTTTGCACACCATGATGCTCAATCCCCCCAATGAAAATTGGTACATGGACACCGACGCCACCTCTCACATGATAGGTAACCAAGGTAATCTTACTTCTTATTATCCAATGAGGTTACCTTCACGTATTATAGTCGGTAATGGTTACGGGCTTCCTATCTTGGGCTATGGCTCATATACTTTCTCTATTAATCCAACTCGTCCACTTTATTTATCAAACATTCTTCACTCTCCTACTTTGATTAAAAATCTTATATCTGTATGTCGCATAACTACTGACAATAAATTATCTATTGAATTTGATCCATTTGGTTTTACTTTGAAGGACTTTCCGAAGGGGACCCCTCTAATGCGGTGCAACAACACCGGTGATCTCTATCCATTTAAGCCTTCTACCTTGCAGCCAAAAACAAATCATTCCGCATTTTCTGCTTTTTCTCAAGACTTGTGGCATAAATGCTTAGGACACCTGGGCGCGAATATCATAACATCTCTTAGGAATAAAAATTGTATTCACTACAATTCTAGTAATAAACGTACATTTTGTCAATCTTGCATTTTTGGCAAACATATACGCCTACCTTTTTATGCATCTTCTAATAATACTATTGCTCCCTTTGATATTATTCATAACAATTTATGGACATCTCCTATAACTAGTTGTGATGGTCATAAGTATTATTTATTATTTCTCGACAATTTTACCAATTTTATATGGACTATACCAATTAGCAACAAATCACAAGTCTTCACCATTTTTCTTGCCTTTCACAAATTGATACAAACCCAATTCGGTAAAAATATTAAAACGTTTCAATGCGATAACGGAACTGAATATAATAACCAACAATTTCATTCTTTTTGTTCACAAAATGGTATGCGTTTTCGATTCTCTTGTCCTTATACATCATCACAAAATGGTAAAGTCGAATGCAAGATTCGTGCTATTAACAATATCATGCGTACTATCCTTGCTCACTCATGCGTCCCACCTAATCTCTGGCCTCACGCACTCAAAACCGCCACCTATCTTTTAAACATTCTTCCACAAAACAATCCAACAATCTTTCATCAACTCAACTACTCTATCATCGCACTCCATCCTATGATACACTTCGAATTTTTGGTTGTCTATGTTATCCACTTCTCCCCTCCTCAACCATTAATAAACTAGAGCCTCGTTCCAAGCCTTGTGTTTTTTGGGGATATCTCAAAGATCGTCGGGGATACAAATGCTATGACATGACCACCCATAAAATCATCACTTCCCGACATGTTCTTTTTGACGAAAATACATTTCCTTTTGCTACATCACAAAATCCAAAACCTGACTATAAATTTCTTTCACATGGTCTTCATCCATTTTTCTATAATGAAACAACTCCTATCTCAGACACATTACCACCTTCTGTTGACTCGAGCACTTCTCCTCACACACCTACTGAGCATATATCCTCTTCTAGCCCAACAGGTCCAATTGGGCCGCCTACACCCACTTCCACCAACGCAGGCTCCCCATCATCTCCAAGCCCAAGTTCTTCTTCTATCGGCCCACTGTCTAATTCTGTCGGCCCACAACCATTTTCTATTTCACCTACATTAATCACTACATCTCAGCCTACTATCATGCCTAATAATCCATTAAATTCTACAACAACTTCTACTGTCCATTCTATTCATCCCATGACTACAAGAGGTAAGGCTTGCATTGTCAAACCTAAAACACTCTTTAATCTTTCAACTTCTACTACAATTTCTCCTATACCATCTAATCCTAAATCTGCTCTTTTCGATCCCAACTGGTACCGTGCCATGACCGATGAATACAAGGCCCTTTTGGATAATGAGACGTGGACCCTTGTACCTCGTCAACCACATATGCATGTTATCCGCTCTATGTGGATTTTTAGACACAAAACACGTTCCGATGGTACATTTGAAAGATACAAAGCACGTTTAGTAGGCGACGGTCATGCTCAACAACTAGGGATTGACTGTCATGAAACATTTAGTCCCGTCGTCAAGCCCGCTACTATTCGTACTGTTTTAAGCATCGCAGTTTTAACCATTGGTCCATTCACCAACTTGATGTTAAGAACGCCTTTTTACATGGACACTTATCTGAAACAGTTTACATGCATCAACCATTGGGTTTTCGGGATCCCAAATATCCCAATCACGTATGTCTACTAAAATGGTCTTTATATGGGTTAAAACAAGCACCTCGCGCATGGTATCAATGATTCGCAGATTTTGTCTTTACTATCGGGTTTATTCATAGCAAATGTGATCTTTCATTATTTGTATATCGTCATGGGCAACACACGGCATATCTACTTTTATATGTTGACGATATTATTTTAGTTACATCGTCTGATTCTCTTTGAAGCTCGCTACTTGCTCTTCTCGGTAAAGAATTTGCAATGAAGGACTGGGGACAATTAAATTCCTTTTTGGGCATCTCTGTTTCACGCACAAACGAAGGACTCTTTCTCACTCAACAGGCATACGCCCAGGATATTATCGCACGAGCTGGTATGCTATAGGGATGGCATCGGGTCGGGTTTGGTCGGGTATAGGCAATACCAAACCCAAACCCGATTAAGAAACTCACTCCTAAACCCGGTACCATACCCGGCGGGTAACCATTAACTAATTAACCGTCAGGTAACGGATTTCCCCACGGATAATCGGGTAACCATTTAATTCAAATCAAATTAAATTAAATGTTAAAGAATTTACAAACTACATTACTAACTGAGATTAAAATGTTAAAGAATTTTGCTGTGCAGCTTGTTCATAGTAGCATCCAAGGATTAATATCAGTTTCATGTCTGTACTCGGATGTGATGTATGCATGTTTTTCTTATCTATTTTGGTGGGCCTTATGAAGTGGGCTAGTAAGATATACGCCAAGGTTGGTATTTTTTTGTAACTTTCAATGTAATATATTGAATAAACTAATCCGGTACATGGGTCGGGCATACGGGTCGGGTATATGAGTTTTTATTTAAAACCAAACCCGAACCCGCAAAAAAAGTAAACCTATACCCATACCCGACCCTAAACCCGTATACCTGAACCAAACCCGGACCAATAATATCGAGTTTCAGGTTTACCCATCGAGTACGGGTATTTTTGCCATCCCTAGTATGCTATCTTGTAATCCATCCACTACACCAGTGGATATACTTGGTAAGCAAAGTGCTACACTTGGGGTTCCATACTCCAAACCCACTCTATATCGAAGTATAGCCGGTGCACTCCAATATCTCACCTTCACTCGACCCGACATATCGTACGCGGTTCAACAAGTCTGTCTACATATGCATGCACCTTATACGTCTCATGTTCATGCACTAAAACGCATTATACAGTACATCCAAGGTACACTTTCTATGGGCTTGCATATCACGCCTTCATCGTAATGAGATTTGGTGTCTTTTACTGATGCAGACTGGGCAGGATGTCCCGACACCAGACAATCTACTTCTGGTTATTGTGTATACCTTGGTGATAATTTTATATATTGGTCCTCAAAACGTTAGCTCATAGTCTCTCATTCAAGTGCAGAGGCTGAATATAGAGGAGTGGCTAATGTTGTCGCTTAAGCTTGTTGGCTGCGTAATTTGTTACTTATTATATTATATTGTACCACATGTTATTATCATACTTTAGTCCCTAATATTGTGGAAAGTTAGCTTAGTCTAGCAACAGATATTGTGATTGTACTTGTATATAAACCACACGATGGTAAATGAAATACACAGAAAACTACCTTAGTTTTATGTGACACCATCAGCGCCATTTACTTATCTGGTAATCCAGTACAACAGCAACGCACGAAACACATTGAACTTGATATTCATTTTGTCCGCGAAAAGGTTGCTAAAGGTCAAGTTCGGGTTTTAGATGTTCCTACCAGATTTCAGATTGCTGATATTTTTACAAAGGGTCTACAGCGTATTTTATTCGAGGACTTTCGATCCAGCCTTCGCATTCGCCCACCGAACTCTTCGACTGCGGGGGAGTAATAGACTGCACATATACAGATATACATATAAAAGTCAAGTTAACTTAGTCTGTTATATTATCTTGTACCACATGTTCTTATAATACCTTAGTCCCTAGTATTGTGGAAAGTTAGCTTAGTCTAGCAACAGATACTGATTGTACTTGTATATAAACCACATGATGGTAAATGAAATAGACAGAAAAGATTAACCACTTTTAATTTAAAACAAAGCCTAGACTTCAGAAATTTTTCGATACATTTAAGTATGTTTCTAATGATACCGCAACCCGCATGCGTACCTCATATGTATGCGGGCACTCACTAGTGTGCGTATGCATGTGCTTTTGTGCGGTGTGCAGTATGCGGATTCATATCTGATGCCTTTGTTCTCGGTACAGCGATTACTTGGCTAACAAGTAAATATCTTTTCCATAATTACATCCGTGATTTGGGGGAGTTTTTTATGGAAAGGATTGCCAATATCTCGGATGGTTCTAGAATTAGGGTTTGGCTATATATACAAACCCTAACTATCATTCTAAATATCATCAAGTTACGTAGTCATCCCCGAGTATACACCTTACGTAACAACATCATCTAGCATCTTCTCAAGGTTAACAGGTTAGTTTCTTGATTAACTAGCACCTACGACCTTATTTGGGGCCTTCTAATCGATGATCGTCATTAAAGGTGGACTTAATCACTTGGCCACCCCGCCGACATCATCATGTCGGCCAGGGTTATTCACGGTAGCCGGACCGGAGAGCCTCGTTCTAAGATCCTTAAACTCCACTAACGTGTTGAGCAGGCCTATTACCCCTATGGTTAAAATACGCATGATCAAGTGGTGCTTTCATTGAGAGTCGAACTAGTTCAAGACTGTTTAATTGCTTTTTATTTTAAAAGGTTTTGAATTATAAGGCTTATTATTCACGAAATTTTTTGAATTTTTTCTTTTAACAGTATCATGGCTTCCGGGGACTCATCGGAACGTACTCAAATGGATAATCAAAACACACCATCTGGCAGTCAGCATACGCAGGCTATGACTACGGGGGCAGGATTACATCGCCAAGGGCAAACTCGCCAGTCACCACCACGCGGTTAGATTTTTCTGCGGTGGATCCAAGGGTCATCTTAGTAGGCACTAGCGGTGAAACGTTAGGCCCATACGTGGTATGCTGCGGCCAGGTACCTATTTATAGTACCACGGTTTCAATCAATCTGCATGCGCAGAGTGTTCAGCAGAATTCATCGTTTACACCGTTGCAACCTTGGCAACCACCGCGTCCAGTTTTGCAATTTTTGACTCCTGCTGATGCGCAGACATTACTTAATAGGTGAGGGTTTGTTGTCATTCCACACGCAAACTCTCAATGGGTGCCAATAACTGCACAACAGCAAAGCACTGCACATACAGTTGGGCTCTTAAATGCATATCCTCAAGTTCCGCAGGCATCTACGCCACAGGTTTCGGTCCCTTTGCAACCACCTGTATACTTTGCACCATCAGGTCTTCCATCTTTTTCAATGCAGCAGCCTTGGTTGTATCCACAAATGCTGGCTCAACCTGGGCAAAATATTCAGGGGCAGGCAAATCATGCAGGTCAATTTATGCAGGCCGCACCTCCTGATATGGTTCACTTATTTTCACAACCTGATTTTGTTCAGGACATGCTGAAGCGTTTCTTTGCGGGATTGAAAGGGGGCCCTATCAAACCACCCTTTGAGCTACCAACCACCTTTGATAAGTTTCCTCCTCATATAACTGCATATCCGTTTCCATCTGCGCTAAAGATACCTCATACGTTGGGTACTTACAATGGCTTAACTGATCCAGATGACTTCTTACAGCGTTTTGAAGGCGCAATGCACACTCAAGGTTGGGTGGATCCGGTTGCGTGTCTGATATTTCCAATGACACTGCAGGGTATTGCTCGTGAATGGTTTAATACACTGTCGGGGGGTAGTATAGTCGGGTTGATGGATCTGCGGACAAAGTTCTTGCTGCAATAACAGAATCAGAGGCCACGCAAATGCACTCATATCGAATGTCATGATATTGTGCAGAAATCCAAGGAATCTTTGGGTGAATTTCTCACAAGATATACTAATGAGTGTCTGCGCATACCAGATCTCAAGCCAGAGCAACAGATTTCCGGACTTATACATGGTATAAACTCAGAACATCATCCAATGCTGGTAAGGCGTCTGTGCCATACAGTCCCAACAACTTAAGTTGAAGCGCTTAATGAATGCCATGACTATATGCGGAGTGACGAAGATAATGAAATTCCAACAGCTAGCTCACGCAATGAGAGGAAAGACAATGATGATCGTTCGCGCTATCAAAATCATGGTAACAACTCTCGCGGAAGGTATCCTAGCGGTGGTCCTATCAGGAATGATAAAGGAAAATCAAGTGGCAATTATCGAAACAATAATCAGCGCGACATCAATAATCAGAACTATGCGCTGCTTAAAAGTTTGTCTAAAACACCAAAAGAAATTTTGGCAACCGAACCAGTGTACGCGACCTTTGCGGTTCCAACTCCGCTTACAGAATTTGGTAAGCGGGATTAAACAAAGTATTGCGAATTCCATGACGATTACGGGCATGACACTAATCGATGTAAAAACTTGATGGAACGAGTGCTCGAGGCACTACGTGCAGGTAAATTGGATCACCTAAAACCACCTAAGAAGGAAAAGGGAAAATCCGCAGAAGAAGGGTCGAAGGCTAAAACTTTCGCATGGCAAAAAGTTGATAAAACAAAAAAAGCCGATTTAACCATTAATATGGTCGACGCAGAGAAAGTTAGTCAGCGGAGAAAGTACAATGATCACCATGATTGGGAACTTCTCCCAATCATGTTTCCTCCTGTAATGTTAATCGACACAGTTAACAAGCCCATTATCATCAAGTGTTGCATCCCTACTTGCGGAGTACAAATTAAACGCATGCATGTTGACACTGGGAGTGGCGTCGACATTATGTACGAGCATTGCGACCGTTTCCTTCCTGCAGAGGTTAGGACGCAGCTACGCCAGTCTGATATTGCGTTATCTGGGTTCTCCGGAGAAAGCTCATGGCCGATAGGGCGGATAGAGCTGATGGTAGAGCTTGCGGATGACAGGAATCCGCAGATGGTCAGACATGAGTTGGTTGATTTTTATGTGGTTCGATCAACTTCGTGTTATAACGCGCTACTAGGAAGAAACTTCATACGGCATTTTAACATTATACCATCAGTGGTGCATGGCTTGATTAAGTTTCCTACAGTGGAAGGCGTTGCCACGATTGCGTCACATCAAACAACCAAGTTGTGTGGCTCAGTTGTGCCTACAAGCACTCCCAGCGTGGGGGAACAACTCGCAAACTGTGCGGTCATAGAAAATCTTTTACATCCGGATAAGCGAATTAAAATCGGCGCAGGTTTGTCAGCTGAAACCAAGGCTAAGTTACATGGAATATTATCCGGAAACGCAGATGTTTTTGCGTGGCGTGAATCAGACATGAGGGGGATACCGTGAGACATTGCGGAACATAAATTGAATGTTAACCCGTCACTCACGCCCGTTAGACAAAAGAAGCGGCATATGGCTCTTGAGCGCAGTGATTGGTTGTGCGCAGAAGTAGATAATCTTGTCAAAGCAAACATCCTGCGGGAGGTGCAGTATCAGACATGGGTTGCTAATCCTGTGCTGGTGAAAAAGGCTGACGGTAACTGGCGGATGTGTGTTGATTTTAAGGATATTAATAAAGCATGTCCCAAGGACAACTATCCTCTCTCGGAGATAGATTGGAAGGTGGAATCACTGTCAGGTTTTCGGTACAAGTGTTTTCTAGATGCATACAAAGGTTATCACCAAATCTTAATGGCTACGAAAGATGAGGACAAAACTGCTTTTCATACGCCACAGGGTATTTACTGTTATACGAAGATGCCCTTCGGATTAAAGAATACGGGCGCAACCTATCAGCGCGTAATTGACGCAGCCTTCAAGCACCAAATTGGCAGAAATCTTGAAGCATACGTAGATGACTTGGTAATTAAAAGTAACACCGAAGAAGAAATGCTCGCTGATATCCTAGAAACGTTTGCGTCTCTACGAAGAATCAACATGAAGCTTAACCCGCTCAAATGTAGTTTTGGGGAAGAGGAAGGCAAGTTTCTAGGTCATGTGGTGACAGTACGGGGAATCAAGGCAAATCCCAAAAAGATTGAAGCCATTGATAATTTACCTTCTCCAAAGACAAAGAAAGACGTGCATAGTCTAACCGGGAAGCTTGCGGCCATCACGCTGTTTTCTTCAATACTTTGAAAAATTGGTTAAAGAAAAAAGACTTTGTATGGACTCAGGAAGCAGAAACAGCCTTTCAGGAGATGAAGAAGGTCCTCGCAGAGTTACCAACACTTACCGCGCCAGTGGCAGGAGAAACGCTTACGCTTTACCTCGCGGCATCGAAAGAGGCTATCAGCTCAGTTCTTATTGCAGATCGCGAAAAGGTAATTTACTTTTATTTGCATTGTTTATTTCACAGAAATTTAAAGCTGAGGTTTTCTCAGACGCAAATGCCGGTCTACTTCGTAAGCAAGACGCTGACATCAAGCGAAGTAAACTATTCACCAATATAAAAGTTAGTATATGTGCTAGTCCACACGGCGCGGCGTTTGCGCTGGTACTTTCAAGCACATCCAATCGTGGTTCTAACTGATCAACCGATCAAACAGGTTGGTACATGCCTAACTTGCGGCAATGTCCGGGGTAACCGCATTGACTAACGCAACCATTTTTCTTTCAGGTGTTATACAAGCCTGAGATTTCTGGCCGAATGGCTAAATGGGCAGTTGAGTTAGGAGAACATGAAATAAATTTTTCTTTGCGCAGCGCAGTTAAGGGACAAATACTCGCGGATTACCTTGCAGAGTTACCTGCAGATTTTGAGGCATCTACAGAACATCAGGACACGCCTGTGCCAACTTTGTCACCATGGGAGTTATACACCGATGGTTCCTGCAGCGCCGCCGGCTCAGGTGCAGGTGTAATTTTAACTGGCCCAGATGGCAAAGAGCATACTTATGCGCTGCGGTTTAATTTTTCTGTTACGAACAACGAGGCAGAATATGAGGCTTTGTTAGCGGGTATGCGTATAGCGCATAGATTAAACGTTAAAATTCTGCACGCCTACGTGGATTCAAATCTGGTATGCAACTGTGACGACCCGAAAATTTCTGAACAAATTTAAACTTTATCTTTAAATGATTTAATGTTTTCGACACGATAAGCAAAATCTGTAATGTTGAGTCTCATGTTTTGGAAATATATTCATGTAATCAATTATTCTTTGACTGTTCTCGACGATTCACGAACAATATATATATAACTTAATGTGCATATATATATGATTTCAAGTTATTTAGTAAACGATAGTAAGATTCGATTATTGATTCGATTAATATTTAGATAAGTTAACTAAAACGTTTAAGATGAACCAGTAAAACACTAATTTGCTACAGTATTTTCGAATTGTTACAGTACCCGAAAAGCTACAGTGTTTTCGAAAATCACTATTTGCTACAGTAAAAAACTTTGCTACAGTAAAACACTATTTCAAAATGAAAATGTATATATTATATATATATTAACAAATAGCGAGACGATGATTTATAGAAGTAAATGACCAAAATACTCAAATGTATAAGTTATACCTCGAGTGGTATAGTTTATGGATGATTTAAGACTATATTTTGACAAAGGTACGATTCACGAAACGTAAAGTACAAGTTTTCTCAGTATACAAAAGGACGTTCAAAAAAACCGAAACCGGGACATAAGTCGAGTGACGACGTACGACTTATCGAAACGAAAATTACAAGTCAACTATGCACGTGAATTTAATATAATATATAATTAATTATATAAATTATATATATTATATATAAATATAATATTATGTCGACAAAGATAAAAATAAACGAACCAGGCTGGTGACAGTTGGCCATGCGATCGCATGGCCGTATGCCCATGAAACCATGCGATCTCATGGTGGGTGATGGTGGCTCAAATCTATAAATTCGCCCAATTTCGTTTTAGTTCTTCATTTTCTTTTATATTTATCTCTGTATTATTATTATTATTTATATTTATATTATTATTATTATTATTATTATTATTATTATTATTATTATTATTATTATTATTATTATTAAGATTAATAATATTAATTTTATTATTATTAGTATTAGTATTATCAGATATCGTTACCGTTATTATTAGTATTTTACATAAAATATTACGACGAGGTTATGGCCAAACAATTTCAAAATGGGTTTTCGAGCGGGATAGAGCTAAGGAAACTATGAGTTATAGCTATGGAGGTTATGGGTAATGTTCGTGGGTGTTGTTCGCAAGTCAAACCTAGTGTTTATCATCTCTGTTGCGTCTACATACTTTTCTGCAATATTGAATCACAATATTGTTACGTGAGCATTCATATATTATCTTTTATATATTAATTGTGTATCCATGTCTAGTGATCGAGTATGTATATTTATGCATGCTTGTATGCTAAATTTCTTTGCTAAACAGTTTATGATGAATCACGATGTAATACATATATTACTGATAAAAGGTATATGATATGCATGTTTTTGGAAAGCTGGCGAAAAATCAATAACTTTTCATTTAGAAATCGCGTTAATTCGATGAACGAATTAGAAGATATGACCAACCGAATTATGATTGACGTTAATTGAAATTGCTTTTGAATCTGCAATTGATATTTAAACAACTTGTTAATAAGATTGATAAATTGAATTTTTTTAATATTACCAACCGAGTAAATGAATCCTTATATAAGGTACGTCTCATTTTGTTGAACTATTGTCAAAATTGACCTTTTGAAATGACTTTGTATAACTTTTGTATGTTGATGTCGAGCATTAGGATTGTTATACACTATGACCTGACCTAGCTTAATAGACATTTATTAACCAACATATGTTCTCTAAGTTGAAATCTACGGTTATTTGGTATTCAAGTTTCGGTCACATTTCGGTGAACGACTTTATGTGCTGCTAAGGTGAGTTTCATTTGCTCCCTTTTAATTGCTTTTGCAATATATATTTTTGGGCTGAGAATACATGCAATTTATTTTAAACGCAATGGATACAAGTACATACTAAATTCTACACCGAGTTTGAACCGAAAATCCCTTAGCTTTGGTAACTAGTAACTGCCAGTTATAAGAACTGGTGGGCGCGAGTAGTTGTATATGGATCCATAGGGCTTGACATCCCCGTCTGTTCCAGGTATAGAAACCCTAGCCTGAACTATAAAACAGACGTATGCTATTTGAGTTTAGTACACATTGGATTGCGTGTATTGTACATGTTGGTTGCATGTATGTTAAAACAGGGGTACTTATTATAACGTTAAAGTTTAGTTACCAGGGTGCTCAATCTTGTAGAATATTTTGATAAACGTTTCAGGTGAAACAACTGAAATCTTGTGATCCACCTTTATATACAGATTATACGAAACATTAAAACTATGAACTCACCAACCTTTGTGTTAACACTTGTTAGCATGTTTATTCTCAGGTTCCCTAGAAGTCTTCAGCTGTTTGCTTATATGTTAGACAAGCTATGTGCATGGAATCTTACATGGCATATTTTTCAAGGAAACGTTGCATTCATCAAATCATCACCATGTATCTTATTTTGACTACATTGTCAACGGAAGTACTATTGTAAACTATTATTTACGGTGATTGTCTATATGTAGAAATCATCAGATGTCGAAAACCTTTGATTTAAATATTCATTTATGGTGTGCCTTTTCAAAAGAATGCAATGTTTACAAAACGTATCATATAGAGGTCAAATACCTCGCAAAGAAATCGATGAATGACGTGTTCGTCCATATAGATTTGGAGCGATTGTCACAGTTGGTATCAGAGCGTTGGTCCTAGTGAACCAGTTCTTGCATGAGTGTGTCTAACTGATAGTTGTTAGGATACATTAGTAAGTCTGGACTTCGACTGTGTCTGCATGTCAAAAGTTTTACTTATCATTTCTTGTCAGAAATTACCTATCTATCATCTTAAGTCTAAACACGTCTTATTGCATTGATTGCATAGATAGTGTATAGACAAAATTCATATCTTAGCGTATCTGTTACTGTAAACTTTTCCTGACATCTTCCGAAAATTTCTCCGTGATTTATGGAATTTGGTATTATATATACATATGTAAATTATGTATTGAAGAATACCAAACTAAATTCTATAATATAATTCATATCAAAAATCATCTCCCTAATTATACAAGATGGATCCCGTATCTAGTTCAAATTCCTTAAACTCTGACAGCTATTCCGATATGGATATTCACCTGAATACCGAAGACAGTGTAACAGGAATGGATCAACCAATCAGCCATCACCTATTCTGGATGAATTGGGGATGGGTTCGTAGCCTACTTAATTATTGGAGACAAGAAGAAGGCGATCCCTTCCATCCACCACATTGCCCTCTTGGTGAAGAACCTGAAGCACTTACCGGCGAACCTGTTCGAGACACAATTTTCTCTCTCATTTCCAGAGTATCTCGTTACGATAATATACTATCTCAAATTATGCATCTTATTCATCCGCTCATTCAAACCGCCAATCATCCCGGTGTAGTAGAAGAAGTCAACGAGCTTCGCGCTCGAGTAGTGGCTTTGGAGAATATGGTGCAAAGGTTACAAGCACCAGCAGCATCACCGGCATCAACAGTACCACCGACAACAACACCAACAGTACCATTACCACCACCAACAACATCCGCATCGCAAACCTCAACTTCACAATCTGTTCCACGAGCATCAACGTCATACGCACCGTAGTTACCAAGAAATACCAGCAACAATAACCGATGAAGTATTAACTCATTTCCCCTGAAGAAATTTTATGTATATTTAATATATATAAAATTTGAAATCAAAATAAATCTTTTCGTACTAAGCTATTACATGTGAAACATAACTGGTAGGTACTACTCGGTTAGTTCATGTTACTAATATGCTATACATCCTTCATTAATGACTTAACAATCGTTAACTATAATCTCTGCTTCGACTTAATAGATTCCATTTGATAATAAATCAAGTGTATTATTCAAATACATGATTGATTTTACACTTTCATTTTCGATGTACTTGAAACTTTCCAGAAAACATCATTCGCACCTTGCGAAGTTAGCAAGAGTTCCATAAGCACCAACATGATTCACTGAGGAAATATCAATAAAAATGAATAACGAAGTATTGATTACATTAGTGAAATACTCCGAGAAGATTATAAAATCTTTAATGTTTTAGAGATTATTCATTTATAATCCAGCCAAAAATTAAATGAGCTTAATATGATATTAACTCATAAAATCTGTATTACATCTGAAGAAAATATTCATACATATATTTTCATAAAGACTGTAGTAAAATTCTTTTGTACAAGATATTACTTGTGAAATTTTTAACGGGTAGGTAATAACCGGGAAATATATGAATTCACAATTAATATGTTACACGGTACATTCTTCAATTTTGATTCAAAAATTATTGACTATACCCACTACTTTCACAACGCTATACATTCGTTCATAGAAATCTGAACAACTATTCTTATTCAAATTCAATTACATATTCTGACAGAACAGAATCCAAGTCAAGATTTAAGAAGTGACATCATTCTTAGATCTCTACATCTTTCAAAGCTATACTTTGACTTTAAATCTGTGCAAGATCCATTAGCATTGTTTTTACCGAAAATAACCTTGCAATTCCTTTTCAAAGTATCCAGTATTATCAACCGTTCAACTAGTCAACGACAACCTTTCAGACTTGTAACTTTGGCATATACGTTTTTGTTACTGGGGAACCTTTCATGTCCCACCACACTAGCAGTAAATTTACCAACAACTTCATTTATCCTTGACCTTTCGAAAAATCATTAAACTCATTGAAACCCAATCATATACTCATCCACATCTTGTAACAATAATAGCGATACCAACTACAGGGAATTAGTGTAACACCGGCCATTTTTTTTTTTACACAACGGAAGACTTTAATAATAAACACAATATAAGTCACGTCATTTCATAAAACCGTATAATTAAGTTTAAGCTTACACATCAGTATTACGTTATTACAAAATATTATTTATACAAAAGTCCACATCAGAGTTGGGTTGTCAAACATGTCTTCTGCATTAGTACCCATCCCGACTAGCAGTACCTAAACCTGCAAGGGAAGAATATGTGGGGGATTAGCGCACCGCTAAGTAAATGGAATCTATCTAACAGATATAGCTTAAGCCACACACAAGCTATATACTAACAACAACACTTGCTAACTACCGACTAGCAAACAATAAGACAATACGAGGATCGGCGGCTTGTACGAGCACACGACTCCCAGCTGATCGGGCCTGAGTCTACCGATAGTCCCTGCTACTCAATTTCACAGTATAGTTATCCAGATGCAGGGGGTGCATCGTTCACACTATACTTCACAATTAGTAGCCTATGGACCCAACCTCCCCTAGGCACGGTTGATCTCATACGAACTCTAACCTCTCCTAGACACGGTCTCGAGTCCCCAGTCTCCCTAGGCCCGACTGGTGCCATTCACACAGTGTACACATAATTCACATACAACATCAGGCATACTATATTATTCTAACATGACAATTTCTACACTATGCATGGTAAAAGAGTCAACCACGGTAGCATGATATGCTACTTAAACTCTATCCGGAGATAGACCCACTCACCAATTACCAGCAACTGCTCAGTTATTATTTCTGAGCTTCCTCCTTATCCTTATCTCCTGAGAACAGCAAAAACCAAGTTAGAATAGTGTTCCCATCAAGATTAGACACACTGACAGCGAATTATAGCAAATTAGTAAAAAAATGCGTCCGCTAAAAATTTCATGCTTAACACTTGTGCATTTTCAAAATTTACATCTTGAAAATCTTAAAAATACACGGACAGCATAACGGCTATAATTCAACACTTAGTAAAATTTTCACTGTCTAAGACCATCGGCCGATCGTCAACACACCATCGGTCGATGGTCTCCCCCAATCGGTCGATCGTCAAAATTACATCAGATGGTCAGAAATCATACACCATCGGTCGATGGTCTTGTCCACCGGCCGATCGTCCCTTACCATCGTTCGATGGTCAAAGACCATCGACCAAAGGTAGTTCATCAGCTGCAACAGCAGCAAAGTGACGGGTTTTAACCCAAAATCACCAAATCTCGACTTTGGACACGTTTTTGACCTCAAAACTGGCTACATCTTTTACACTAGACATTTAGAAACATAAACCCACAACTTTTATGCACAAACAACAACAACAAATTGAACCAAATTGACATAAAACCCCATTTTAACAAAAACTAACTTAAAAACCCATTTAATCACAGATTTGATCATGAAATCTTACAAACTTTACCTTGTTAGAATCACAATGACACAAGGAACGTTTTAACACCAAAATCAAGCTTCAATTCGAGATCAAATGATTTAGAGTTGTTTGAGATGATGAAGATGAGGTTAGGTGAGAGTGAGTGATTTAGTGAATTTTCTAGAGAAAATGAGAAAGTGGTAGCTGGTATTGTGAAGACCCGGGAATTTTCGACCAAATTTAAACTTAATCTTTATATGATTTCGACACGATAAGCAAAGTCTGTAAAGTTGAGTCTCTAGAAATTTTAAACTATTTTTATGAAATCATTTGACCTTTGACTATGCCCGATGATTCACGAATAATTATTAGTAAATTTCAAATATATATATATATATATATATATATATATATATATATATATATATATATATATATATATATATATATATATATATATATATATATATAAACGTAAGTATCTATAATAATTTGAAATTTTAAAATTTAAAACATTTAAAATTCATTATGTAAAATAAATACTAATATCAGTATTAATATTATTATTATATAAAAATACATGAGAATTGATATATATTATTGTTAGTAATATTATTATTAACATTAATAATATTAATACTATTATAACTAGTAGTAAAATCATATTGATTAATATTAATATTGTTATTGGGAAGAACTACTAATAATATTATAATTAGCATTATTATTAGTATCAATATGATTAGTATCATTTTTTTATCACTAATATTGCTTAAACTTGTTTTCTTACTAAAATTTCCATTATCTTTATTATTAGTATTATCATATTAGTATTTTCCATCACACTTTATTATTTGATATTATATCATTAATGATATAATTAATTCTATTAGTAGTATTAGTATATTTTTTTATATATTTTATAAGTTCAAATATGATCATCATTATTATTAGAAACTAATACATTTTTTGTTTAACATTATTAACATTTTTATTATTATTAGTATTATCTTAAAGATGATTATTATTGATATTATTATTAATTCTATTATTAATATCATTAGTAATATTATTAATATAATTATAATTATAATTATTATTTATTAATATTAAATTATTAATATACAATATAAAGTAAATATATATATACCCGTGATTATATACATCCCTACCATTTTTATTTTTTTCTGCCTTTTCTTCTTTTGATCAGGGAACCATTAGTCTTTTAGCAACCCTACAACCAACTTGTTCAATTATTAATTTCATATAAACCATTCAATGAATATGAATCATCTGTCACTATATGAAATCAAAACAGAAACTTAGAAATAACATCAGACATTTTTTTTTTCTTTTTTTCTTTTTATTCTTCAAACCCATTAAACCTCTGATCTGATTCGAAATGAATTGAAGGAAAGTGGAAATGCAGAAACGTTCTAATTCATTGCTTGAAACTTTCTTCAAAGTTACAAAAGCTAATTCAAAGAAACAATCAAGAATTTTTGAGTCAAAGTTCATATTTAAAAAGTCAACCAAATCGTTCATGGTAAAATTCGAACTTGTCTTTATATTTGAAGTTTAATTAATGATCCAGAAAGTTTTCAAGGATCATTTAGAACATATTTCATGTAGGAATTATTATCTAAAACAATCTTAATTTCATAATCAAAAAAATTTGAGTTTATGTTCTTGAACTCAAAATTTAAAAAGCTCGAATTCAGAATAATTTTAAAAACTAAAAATACAGTTTTGTTAGGAATCAGATGTGTAAACTATCTGCAAAATTTGAGGTTTCAATTCATGTTAGTGATTGAGAATTTCGAAGTCAAAGTATTTTTTACAAAAAGTCAAACCTGTGTTCTTGAATCAAATTGATGTTGTGGAAATCGTTTCTGTTAAAATCAAGGATTCCTAAAGTTTTTATTAATCATTTGAAATAAAATTCATGTTGTAACTATGGTCTAAAAAGTGCACGCTTTTGAAATCAATTTTTTTTTTAAACCGTAACAGCAGCAGCGTAGCAAGGCTGTTCTTATATTTTTTTTTCTCTTTTACAAAACAAACTTTGAATATTACTTGTTTATAAATAATTGATGAGTCAAAATATTTGTTGTAGCGTAATTTGGTGTGGGACTGTTTAAAAAAACATTAAAGGAAGAAGAAGAGGAAGAACATAGGAAATAGAAAGTATGGGTTTTATATAATAAAAAGTGTAGATAATAAAAAAAAGCGAGAATACTGGAATGGTTGAGAGTGTTTGCTCGGACCTATAGGTTGTGGGTTCAATACCTGGCCATGGCATTTTTTTATTTAACAACAGAGTATGTATGGCTCTTCAATTGGGCCGTGACCCAGTTATCCTGCTGTTGGGCCATGATTAAATGGGGCGAGACAGATAAATGACTAAATGAATATGGGTTACAAACTATAACAGAAAAATGAAAATGGCTGAATGGTTGTGTGAGTGTTTGTGTGAACAAAGAGGTCTTGGGTTCGAGCCCGGGTGTGGGCGGTTGTTTTTGGAACTTTTCCTTTATGAGGTAGTTACTCTCATTTATTACTATTATTATTATTGTTATTACCATAATTATTATTATTGTTATATTATTATTAAGTATTAGTATTATTACATTATTATTATTATTAGTATTATTATTATTATTATTAAATATTATGACTATTATGATTATGATTATTATCATTATTGTTATCATTATTATAATTATAATTAATAAGATTATTATTACTAATATAAGAATTATAATGGAAACTCCATTTATTATTATTAATATGAATATAGTTGCAAATAAGATTTTTTTTTTATTAATGCTATTACTAATATTATCGTTAATATTAACATTTTTATCATATATATAGTTATTATTTTCGTTAATATCATTAGGTATCAACTAGTAAATTAGAAGCACCCTTTAACATTAATTTTAGTATTATTAATTATGATCATTAAAATTTTCTATAAAACGATAATTATTATTAAAATTTCCATTTGAAAATACTATTTTTGTTAAAACTATTATTTTTACTTTTGCATTATTGATAAAATTACCATTTTTATTAAAATTACTATTATCATTATTAACAATATTATCCTTAAACTAGTATTACTACAATTGATAATTTTACAAAACAAAAGATATATATATATATATATATATATATATATATATATATATATATATATATATATATATATATATATATTTAGAATATGAAGTATACTAACACGACATAAAATTTCGTTTTAATTAATAACATTAGTTAAATATCAAATAAGTATCATAATGTAAAATAAGTATTAATAAAATAATATATATATAAGAATATTAGTCTTAGTACATAAAATAATAAGTATACACTTGTTTGATTACGATTATATGTTTTAATATATATAAATTGACATAGGTTCGTGAATCCGAGGCCAACCTTATACTTGTTCAATGTCGTTCTATGTATTTTTACTACAAAATACATTAGGTGAGTTTCATTTGCTCCATTTTTAAATGCTTTTACAATGTATATTTTTGGGACTGAGAATACATGCGCTGCTTTTATAAATGTTTTACGAAATAGACACAAGTAATCGAAAACTACATTCTATGGCTGGATTATTAAACAGAATATGCCCCTTTTTATTAAGTCTGGTAATCTAAAAATTAGGGAACAGACACCCTAATTGATGCGAACTCTAAAGATAGATCTATCGGGCCCAACAAGCCCCATCCAAAGTACCGGATGCTTTAGTACTTCGAAATTAATATCATGTCCGAAGGAGGATCCCGGAATGATGGGGATATTCTTATATGCATATTGTGAATGTCGGTTACCAGGTGTTCAATCCATATGAATGATATTTTTGTCTCTATGCATGGGACGTATGTTTATGAGAAATGGAAATATGAAATCTTGTGGTCTATTAAAATTATGAAATGATTATTTATGCTAAACTAATGAACTCACCAACCTTTTGGTTGACACTTGAAAGCATGTTTATTCTCAGGTACGAAAGAAATCTTCCGCTGTGCATTTTCTCATTTTATAGATATTACTTGGATTCATTCATGGCATATTTCAAAAGACGTTGCATTCGAGTCATCGAGTTCATCAAGATTATTATTAAGTCAATTATAGTTGGATATATTATGAAATGGTATGCATGCCTGTCAACTTTCGGTGTAATGAAAGATTGTCTTTTCAAAAACGAATGCAATGTTTGTAAAATGTATCATATAGAGGTCAAGTACCTCGCGATGTAATCAACTGTTGTGAATCGTTTATAATCGATATGGACTTCGTCCGGATGGATTAGGACGGGTCTCTACAGTTGGTATCAGAGCGGAGGTCTTAGCGAAACAGGTCTTGCAATAGTAAGTCTAATTGATAGTCGTTAGGATGCATTAGTGAGTCTGGACTTCGACCGTGTCTGCATGTCAAAAGTTTTGCTTATCATTTCTAGTCGGAAATCATCTGTTTATCATCCTTAGGAAATTACCTGCTTATCATTCTTAGTCTAGACACAATTTACTGCTATGATTGCATAAATAGTGTATAGACAAATTCATATCTTAGCGTATCTGCTAATCCATATCTTAGCGCATCTGTTATTGTTACCTTTGCCTGACAGCATCCGTAGATTTCTCCGTAACTTATGGGATTTTAGTATTATATATGTATATGTAAATTATGTATTGCAGAATACTAATCTACATCCTATAATCTATTTCTTATCGAAAATCCTTCATCCGATCGTACGAGATGAATCCCTCAACTAGATCGAGTCCCTAGGATTCCGACAGCTATTCCGATAGTTATCCCGACAGTTATTCAGAATGGATAGTCATCTAAGCTCCGGAAGCAACGACACCAGAATGAATCAACCAATCATCCATCCCCAATTCATCTGATGAATTCATAGTCGACTTAATAAATGGAGATGCGCAGAAGGCGATCCCATCCACTAACTGAATTCACCTTTTGGCGAAGAACCTGAAGCACTTACCAGCGAACATGTTCGTAACGCCATTTTCACCCTCATTTCTCGAATATCTCGCCACAGATATATCATAACTCAGATTCTAAACCTTATTCATCCGCTCATTCCGACCGACAATCATCCTGGAGTAATAAGTCAACGAACTTCGCGCTCGAATAATCAATTTGGAGAATATGGTGCAAAATGTACCAGCTTCAGCAACATCACCGGCACCAACAGTACCATCAATAACAGCACCAGTACCATCAACAATCCATGCTTCAATATCATCATCTGTACTTTGAATATGATCTTCGTTCTACGTATCGTTCTACCTCATTTATCTTCGTTCGACATGACGAATATGTAATCTCTAAAGTTTTAGAGATTATTTATTCTAGTTCCAACCGAAAAGCAAATGAGTTTAATATCATATTAACTCATTAAATCCATGAATACATCTGAAGAAAATATACATGTATATATGTTTTCATAAAGATTGTAATTAAAAATTCTCTTGTATAAACTGTTAATGGTGAAAATATTTTAACGGGTAGGTAATACCCGAGGAATATTTAAATTTCACATTAATAAGTTACATGGTACGTTCTTCGAATCTGTTTCAATGGTCATATACTATCCTACTTACATCCACCGATAAACGTATCCGTTCACCAAGGAATAACTATTTTCATTCAAATTCAAATTTCATATTAGGATTTTGACATATCAGAATCCAACAAGTGGCATAATGAAGAAAAAAATTGACACAATAAAAATTGATTAGAAACAGCCTAATTAATAATATGAAATTTTGTTAAGAATCCACGCTAACAAAATCCTAGCTAACTGTTCCTAGCTAACTGTTAATTCTGTATTACATTTTATTTATCGCAATTTATTTTATCGCAATTTAATTTATTGTTATTTAAATTCTGTTATTTACTTTACGCACTTTATTTATCGTTATTTAATTTCTGTTATTTATTTTACGCACTTTAAATATCGGGACACGTATTCAAGGTTTTGACATATCATATCAACGCATCTATATATATTATTTGGAATCACCATAGACACTCTATATGCAGTAATGATCGAGTTCTCTATACAGGGTTGAGGTTGATTCTACAATAATATATATAGTTTGAGTTGTGATCGAGTCTGAGACGTATACGGGTCACGACACGTATTAATTAATTCGAATATTATATATTAAACTATATATATGAATTATTGGACTGTCAACTGTGGACTATCGACTGTGGACTAATAACATTAAATAATTAAAATGAATTAAAATATTGATTATAATATATGAAACTAAACAATTCTTCAAGTTTGCCACTTGATTTTCATCTTAAACCTCATTTGTATCTTGATGATTACAATCTGCGTTCAAACCTTTTATGATTTCTTGAAAACACCTCAATCGGGAGAATGAATCAACCGTACTTCATCTACAGAAGAAAAGATTTACGCATGTAGTTATGCACCCGAAAAATTCTCGAAACCTGTATAAATGTTTAAAACGTATATGTGCTAGCTCCGTTGGCATTGTTATTACCGAAAATATTTTTCAAACTCTTTCCAAATTGGCCAATTTTGTCACAGCTTCAACAAGGCAACCTCGACTTTTCGTTCAAAACAACCTTATTAATACCTTGATATATATGTGTGTTCTTTTATTGATACCAGAGAACCTTTTATATTACACCATATTGCCATCAGCGTTTAATCATATAAAAACACAATTCATTTGAAATCACCTCGGATTAATAACTGATGATTCAGATATCATAGCATTAAATGCAGAGGAAACAGAAAAATGGTAGATGGTCTAAACGGCCAAAAGTTTGATGATAAAGAAAGGAGTGTTAGGAACGCTCGATAGAAAATTGGGTATTGAAAAAAAAAAACAGATTGAGCTACCCATGAAGGAAACCAAGAACAAATACAAGGACCAAACCCTATATTCAAAGGATTCAGGTAATTCTGGATCCGTTAAAATCTTCAGAGAATATCTTGCTCCGAAGTGATGTTAAAATCTTGCGGAAAATCTTTCTCCATCAACCATCGAACTTAGAAATTCCAAAATATCATCATCAATATCTTCGATATTTCTGAGGATATTTTCATAAATATTCTCGTCCGAAATTATATACCTCTTCGTACTTCCTGTGTATCATTATATTGAAAACATTCAATAGAAAATTTAGTACCGAAAAGCGGATTATGCGAAACTATAAAAGAAGCCGTGGACAAATCACAAAGAATAAGTTTGACTTCAAAGAATTCAAATGATTCTATTTCTGATGAAATCTTTAACGAATACCTTGCTTCCGAATCTAAACCCTTATGGATAAATCTTCTTCATCATCCCTCGATATTAGAAATTCCAAGATATCATCGTAGCTTTCATTATAAATATCCTCCATATTTCTGAAGATATTTTCATAACTATTCTTATATGAAATTATTAATCTCTTCCTGATATCAGTGATACATCATATAGAAACTGTTAGTTTCTATATTCTGTAAACTTTCAAGCTTAACAATATGAGTGTTATTGAAGTAATGTTGGGAACTGATGCATGAGTTAGTATAATATAATGACACTTGATCAACGTGATTATATTACAGTAAGTCATGCTGAGTTTCTAAATGGAACATGATGATTCACATATTATAATGTCATCATGTGACATGTTACATAACTCTTTCATTCTGATTAACTTCTGAACATATCAAGAAAATATATTCTAGATAGTTCTACTCTCAGTGATTCTGGTAATTTGACAAATCAAATCGTGCTATAACGTTTTTCTTGTTTAGAACACTAAATTCATTCGAAACTCCATATCTACAAATTCTGGACCATTACCAGAGATGTCCAATCGTAAAAAGAAGAAACGAAGGGACAAAGCTCCAAAAGAAATAGAAAATTGGAGTATGAATCGCAGCAAAATAGGAGAGAGCATTAACTGTGGGTGAAAATGATTATAGAAAATGGAAGCAAGGATTTCGAAGTAAAAGGGAAGATATAAAGCCCGATAACAACACGGAAATTACAAACCATGTATATCAATGTTTATCGCAACATAAAGACACTGAAGAATTAAAAACATTATAATCCCAAGGGCGAAGTAGAAGAAAGCAGATTCCTCTGGTGGAAGATGGAAAAGGAAAATGATTGTTGCGATAGTAAGGATGAGGACAAGGATCAGAACAGGGTTAAGCATTTTCATAAATCCTTTGAATTTGGGAATTGAGTATAGAAGTGGTGAATATAAATGGAACGGAAAAGGTAAATTTATAAAGGAAATATCAGACATAGTAATCGGGGCAGACCACCGTATTTAATTAAAGAGATCTTAATTTCCATAAATCCCGAAGAATCAGATCTTATAGATCTCCAAGATTTTCTTTAAATCCCTTGAATTCCGGAAATTCAACCAAAACAACGTCAAAAGTTAAGACGAAACTTTATTTCTACGATTCAGTCTTTTGTGATAGCTTCATTCGTGCTCTTCAAATAATCGAATTATTTTATCCATACTACTCAGTGATGATAAAACTTTTGTTATCAACTCATATTCGTCATGAAAACATTTTTATTGTTAGCCATGACCACCACACTCAAATTTCGGGACAAAATTTCTTTAACGGGTAGGTACTGTGATGACCCGGGAATTTCTGACCAAATTTAAACTTAATCTTTATATGATTTCGACACGATAAGCAAAGTCTTTAAAGTTGAGTCTCTAGAAATTTCAAACTACTTTTATGAAATCATTTGACCTTTGACTATGCCCGATGATTCAAGAACAATTATTAGTAAATTACAAATATATATATATATATATATATATATATATATATATATATATATATATATATATATATATATCTATAATAATTTGAAATTTTAAAATTTAAAACATTTAAAATTAATTATGTAAAATAAATACTAATATCAGTATTAATATTATTATTATATAAAAAGACATGAGAATTGATATATATTATTATTATTAATATTATTATTAACATTAATAATATTAATACTATTATAACTAGTAGTAAAATCATATTGATTAATATTAATATTGTTATTGGGAAGAACTATTAATAATATTATTATTAGCATTATTATTAGTATCAATATGATTAGTATCATTTTTTTTATCATTAATATTACTTAAACTTGTTTTCTTACTAAAATTTCCATTATCTTTGTTATTAGTATTATCATATTAGTATTTTCCATCACACTTTATTATTTGATATTATATCATTAATGATATAATTAATTCTATTAGTAGTATTAGTATATTTTTTATATATTTTATAAGTTCAAATATGATCATCATTATTATTAGAAACTAATACATTTTTTTGTTTAACATTATTAACATTTTTATTATTATTAGTATTATCTTAAAGATGATTATTATTAATATTATTATTAATTCTATTATTAATATCATTAGTAATATTATTAATATAATTATAATTATAATTATTATTTATTAATATTAAATTATTAATATACAATATAAAGTAAATATATATATATCCGTGATTATATACATCCCTACCATTTTTATTTTTTTCTGCCTTTTCTTCTTTTGATCAGGGAACCATTAGTCTTTTAGCAACCCTACAACCAACTTGTTCAATTATTAATTTCGTATAAACCATTCAATGAATATGAATCATCTGTCACTATATGAAATCAAAACAGAAACTTGGAAATAACATCAGACATTTTTTTTTCTTTTTTTTTTTTATTCTTCAAACCCATTAAACCTCTGATCTGATTCGAAACGAATTGAAGGAAAGTGGAAATGCAGAAGCGTTCTAATTCATTGCTTGAAACTTTCTTCAAAGTTATAAAAGCTAATTCAAAGAAACAATCAAGAATTTTCGAGTCAAAGTTCATATTTAAAAACTCAACCAAATCGTTCATGGTAAAATTCGAACTTGTCTTTATATTTGAAGTTTAATTAATGATCCAGAAAGTTTTCAAGGATCATTTAGAACATATTTCATGTAGGAATTATTATCTAAAACAATCTTAATTTCATAATCAAAAAAAATTGAGTTTATGTTCTTGAACTCAAAATTAAAAAAGCTCGAATTCAGAATAATTTTAAAAACTAAAAATACAGTTTTGTTAGGAATCGGATGTGTAAACTATCTGCAAAATTTAAGGTTTCAATTCATGTTATTGATTGAGAATTTCGAAGTCAAAGTATTTTTTACAAAAAGTCAAACCTGTGTTCTTGAATCAAATTGATGTTGTGGAAATCGTTTCTGTTAAAATCAAGGATTCCTAAAGTTTTTATTAATCATTTGAAATAAAATTCATGTTGTAACTATGGTCTAAAAAGTGCACGATTTTGAAATCAAATTTTTTTTTAACCGTAACAGCAGCAGCGTAGCAAGGCTGTTCTTATATTTTTTTTTTCTCTTTTACAAAACAAACTTTGAATATTACTTGTTTATAAATAATTGATGAGTCAAAATATTTGTTGTAGCGTAATTTGGTGTGTGACTGTTTTAAAAAAAAAATTAAAGGAAGAAGAGGAGGAAGAACATAGGAAACAGAAAGTATGGGTTTTATATAATAAAAAGTGTAGATAATAAAAAAAAGCGAGAATACTGGAATGGTTGAGAGAGTTTGCTCGGACCTATAGGTTGTGGGTTCAATACCTGGCCATGGCATTTTTTTTATTTAACAACAGAGTATGTATGGCTCTTCAATTGGGCCGTGACCCAGTTATCCTGCTGTTGGGCCATGATTAAATGGGGCGAGACAGATAAATGACTAAATGAATATGGGTTACAAACTATAACAGAAAAATGAAAATGGCTGAATGGTTGTGTGAGTGTTTGTGTGAACAAAGAGGTCTTGGGTTCAAGCCCGGGTGTGGGCGGTTGTTTTTGGAACTTTTCCTTTATGAGGTAGTTACTCTCATTTATTACTATTATTATTATTGTTATTACCATAATTATTATTATTGTTATATTATTATTAAGTATTAGTATTATTACATTATTATTATTAGTATTATTATTATTATTATTATTAAATATTATGACTATTATGATTATGATTATTATCATTATTGTTATCATTATTATAATTATAATTAATAAGATTATTATTACTAATATAAGAATTATAATGGAAACTCCATTTATTATTATTAATATGAATATAGTTGCAAATAAGATTTTTTTTTATTAATGCTATTACTAATATTATCGTTAATATTAACATTTTTATCATATATATAGTTATTATTTTCGTTAATATCATTAGGTATCAACTAGTAAATTAGAAGCACCCTTTAACATTAATTTTAGTATTATTAATTATGATCATTAAAATTTTCTATAAAACGATAATTATTATTAAAATTTCCATTTGAAAATACTATTTTTGTTAAAACTATTATTTTTACTTTTGCATTATTGATAAAATTACCATTTTTATTAAAATTACTATTATCATTATTAACAATATTATCCTTAAACTAGTATTACTACAATTGATAATTTTACAAAACAAAAGATATATATATATATATATATATATATATATATATATATATATATATATATATATATATATATATATATATATATATATATATATAGAATATGAAGTATACTAACACGACATAAAATTTCGTTTTAATTAATAACATTAGTTAAATATCAAATAAGTATCATAATGTAAAATAAGTATTAATAAAATAATATATATAAGAATATTAGTCTTAGTACATAAAATAATAAGTATACACTTGTTTGATTACGATTATATGTTTTAATATATATAAATTGACATAGGTTCGTGAATCCGAGGCCAACCTTATACTTGTTCAATGTCGTTCTATGTATTTTTACTACAAAATACATTAGGTGAGTTTCATTTGCTCCCTTTTTAAATGCTTTTGCAATATATATTTTTGGGACTGAGAATACATGTGCTGCTTTTATAAATGTTTTACGAAATAGACACAAGTAATCGAAAACTACATTCTATGGCTGGATTATTAAACCGAATATGCCCCTTTTTATTAAGTCTGGTAATCTAAAAATTAGGGAACGGACACCCTAATTGACGCGAACTCTAAAGATAGATCTATCGGGCCCAACAAGCCCCATCCAAAGTACCGGATGCTTTAGTACTTCGAAACTAATATCATGTCCGAAGGAGGATCCCGGAATGATGGGGATATTCTTATATGCATATTGTGAATGTCGGTTACCAGGTGTTCAATCCATATGAATGATATTTTTGTCTCTATGCATGGGACGTATGTTTATGAGAAATGGAAATATGAAATCTTGTGGTCTATTAAAATTATGAAATGATTATTTATGTTAAACTAATGAACTCACCAACCTTTTGGTTGACACTTGAAAGCATGTTTATTCTCGGGTACGAAAGAAATCTTCCGCTGTGCATTTGCTCATTTTATAGATATTACTTGGATTCATTCATGGCATATTTCAAAAGACGTTGCATTCGAGTCGTCGAGTTCATCAAAATTATTATTAAGTCAATTATAGTTGGATATATTATGAAATGGTATGCATGCCTGTCAACTCTCAGTGTAATGAAAGATTGTCTTTTCAAAAACGAATGCAATGCAATGTTAGAATCACAATGACACAAGGAACGTTTTGACACCAAAATCAAGCTTTAATTCGAGATCAAATGATTTAGAGTTGTTTGAGATGATGAAGATGAGGTTAGGTGAGAGTGAGTGATTTAGTGAATTTTCTAGAGAAAATGAGAAAGTGGCAGCTGGTATAACACTTAATTGTGTTATATCACAATACCCCTCAACACACGGGTATTTACCAGTTATCAGAAATCTTTCGCACAAGATTAGGTAGCCCAAACGAGGTCCAAATAAAATAAACAAACCTGTTCTGAGACCCTTGTCACAAACTGGTCACAACACAATTATAATAAAACACTAATTAAATAATTAAAATAAAAGCACTTAAGACTAAGCACAAACCCTAAGGGTAAAATAGACAACTTACAACTAGCTCGGGTTTCAGTCTGTTACAAATTCACCCCCTTAAGAAGATTCCGTCCTCGAAATCTGGTCTTGGTCAAACAAACGAGGGTAGCGGTTTATCATCAACTCTTCTGTCTCCCACGTAAGGTTAGAACCCAAACTGTGTTTCCATTCAATCAACACCATCAGAATCTCTTTCTTTCTCAGCTTAGTCACCTTTCGATCAACTACACGGACGGGCTCTTCCACCAATTTCTTATTTAAATCGACCCTTAAATCTTCTAAAGGAAGAAGTTGCGTTTCATCGTCGACTTTACACTTACGAATATAACATACTTTGAATGTATTATGAATACCGGCTAACTCTGGCGGAAGATCTAACACCACAGTCTGATCATTCAACACTTCACTGATCCGAAACGGACCAATAAATCTCGGTGCTAACTTACCACGTTTACTGAATCTGATAACCCCTTTCCACGGTGAAACTTTCAGATACACTCGTTCATCCACATTAAAGGTTACCGGACGTCTACGCGGATCAGCATACATTTTCTGCCTATCTCTAGCGGCTTTCAACTTTTCTCTCGCAATTGCAACTTTTTCAGCTGTCATTTGAACAATTTCGGGACCTGCAAACTATTTGTCCCCAGCTTCTAACCAACAAGTCGGAGTTTTGCAACGACGACCATACAACATTTCATAGGGCGGCATCCCTATACTCGAATGATATGAATTATTATACGCGAATTCGACCAACGGCAAATGTGTATCCCACGAACCACCGTATTCTAACACACAAGCCCTTAACATATCCTCTAAAGTCTGTATCGTTCTTTCACTCTGACCGTCTGTCTGAGGATGATAAGCTGTACTTAAATTCACACGTGTACCTAGATTTTGTTGAAGACTATTCCAGAAATTCGACACAAATCTAGAATCCCTGTCTGAAACAATCGATAATGGCACACCATGTCGACTAACTATCTCTTTCACATACAAATCGGCTAACTCACTTAACGAGGCTGTCTCACGAGTAGCAAGAAAATGAGCACTTTTAGTTAGACGATCCATTATTACCCAAATCATATCATGTCTTTTCTGAGTTCGAGGTAATTTTATCACAAAATCCATCGTTATATGTTCCCACTTCCACTCTGGAATCTGTAACTGACGTAACGAACCATAAGGTTTCTGATGTTCTGCCTTCACTTGAGCACAAATATGACACTTTTCGACATATCGAGCGATATCTGTTTTCATTGTTGGCCACCAATACACTGTTTTCATGTCATGATACATCTTATTACTACCAGGATGTACTGTTAATCTGGATTTGTGAGCTTCTGTCATGATTAAATCCCTCAAATCTCCAAGCTTAGGTACCCAAACAAGAGGGTTTAAGGTCTTTAGTCCACGTGAGTCATCAATTAAGTCCACTTTACGTTTGATCATTTGTTCAGATTTAATATGTTTATCCTCCAAAGCACAGGCCTGAACGGTTCTTAAGCTGTTAATCAGATCTGAAGTCATATTCAAACGAAGAAATTTTACATTTTCACTTGATTTTTTACTACTTAGCGCATCTGCAACAACATTTGCCTTACCCGAATGGTATTTAATTTCACAATCATAATCTTTGATCAACTCTTGCCACCGTCTCTGTCTCATATTCATTTCTTTCTGTGAGAAGATATACTGCAAACTCTTATGATCTGTACAAATAACACAATGGGTTCCATACAAATAGTGTGTCCACAGTTTCAAAGCAAACACTACTGCAGCCATTTCAAGATCATGCACTGGATAATTCTTCTCATGAACTATCAACTGTCATTAGGCGTAAGCGATTACTTTATCTCTTTGCATTAATACACAACCCAACCCAGCATATGACGCATCACAGTATACTACAAAGTCATCTGAACCTTCTGGTAAAGCTAACACTGGTGCCTGACACAGTAGCTGTTTCAAAATCTGAAAAGCCTTTTCCTGTTCATCAGTCCATCGAAAGGCTACATCTTTACGAGTCAACTTAGTCAACGGACCCGCTATTTTAGAGAAATCTTTGATAAACCTGCGATAATAACCAGCCAACCCCAGAAAACTCTTAATCTTAGTCGGAGTCTTCGGAGAATTCCAATTCATTACGCTTCTATCTTTATCGGATCAACCTTTATACCTTCCGCACAAATCACATGACCCAAAAACTGCACTTCACGTAACCAAAATTCACATTTTGAAAATTTTGCAAATAGTTGCTCACGTTTCAACAAGTTCAAAACCTGTCTCAGGTGTTCAGCATGTTCACTCTCTGTCTTTGAATACACTAGTATATCATCTATGAACACAATCACAAACTTATCTAAGAACGGACGACACACTCTATTCATTAAATCCATGAAGACTGTTGGCGCATTCGTCAACCCAAACGGCATGACAAGAAATTCATAATGACCATACCTAGTTCTGAACGCTGTTTTCGGTATATCTGATTCAGCAACACGAACCTGATGATACCCGGATCGTAAATCTATCTTAGAAAAGAATGAAGCACCCTGTAACTGATCGAACAAATCATCTATTCGAGGTAATGGGTACTTATTTTTCACTGTTCTTTTGTTCAATTCACGATAATCAATACACATACGCATTGACCAATCTTTATTTTTAACAAACAATACCGGAGCACCCCACGGTGAAGAACTCAGTCGGATAAACCCACGATCTAATAACTCATGAATCTGTGACATCATTTCACGGATTTCAGACGGCGCTAATCAGTATGGAGCTTTTGTAACTGGAGTTGTTCCAGGAACCAACTCAATCTTATATTCGACTTCCCTTACCGGCTGCAGACCTAGTAACTCATCTGGGAACACTTCAGGAAATTCTGATACTACCGGAATATCAGCCACTGTTTTCTTTTCTTTCTTCGCATCAATCACATATGCAAGAAATGATTCACAATCCTTTGCCATCGACTTCTTCGCTTTCATCATGGTTATCAATGGAAAATTATACCCGCCCCGCTCCCCTCGGGCCACAACACGGGTTCCATCGGTCGAACAAAATGTAATCATTTTCCTATCACACTTAATATTAGCTCTAAGCGAGCTTAACCAATCCATTCCTAATACTACATCAAAGCTAGGAATAGGTAACACTAAACAAGTCACCGGGAAAGACTTCCCTTCAATCTCTATACAAACCCCAGACACATATGTTGTGACGGGTGTGATCTTACCATCGGCTACTTCTACACTAACCGGTTTGGGTAACACAGTAACTGGTAATTTCAACTTAGCACAAAAATCTAAGGACATAAAACACCTATTGGCACCACAATCAAACAATACACGAGTAGGTATTGAGTTGATTAGAAACATACCGGTGATCACTTCATCGGTTGCCATAGCATTCTCCACCGACATCTGAAAAGCTCTAGCCTTTGCTGTCGGAGGGTTCTTCCTCTTCTGTCCACTCGAGGCAGTTGACCCTACGGCTGATGCTGAACGCGCTCCTGACCCTGCCCCGGAACTACCACTCTTCGACGAACAACTAATTGTACGATGCCCTGGTTTGTGACAACTCCAACACACACTATTCGGATACGGACATGCTGAAGACTCATGCCCAACAACACCACACTTTAAACATCTTCTTGTAGCCTCAGAACACTGACCACTATGAGAAGATCGACACGTGTGACACCAATTCCCTTTACCTGATCCAGACCCAGAACTACTCTGACCACTTTTACCCTTCGATTTAAACCCACTAGACTTCTTGGATTTAGATCCTGATTGACCAGATACTTGCCCACCTTGTTGTAGCACATTACCAAACATTCTATTCCTGGCGGCCTGAACATCACTTTCTACCATATTAGCCATCATAACAGCTTGAGACAATGATGTAGCTGTTCTAACGAAAGTTCGGTACTCTGGCAGAATTATATTAACAAAATGCTGGATACGAGACGCTTCGTCTGGCACCCATTGTTGCACAAACCTCAGTTTATCCATATACTTCTCTACTACCTCATCGATCGTCATTTGAGGTGTCATCTTCATTTCAAAAAACTCAGTCTTGATTCGGTTCATATCAAATGGATTACAATACTGTTCGCACACCTTCCCATGAAACTGCTCCCACGTGATCATACTCACGTGCTCCTTTGGTATACTGGAAATCAAAGAATCCCACCAAATCATAGCCCTATCTTTCAACATTCGACTAGCATATGTTACTTTCAGCTCGGGTTCACACTGGCACGCTTCAAATACCCTTTCAATTTCTCACAACCAATTGAGAGTTACAGTCAGATCAGTACTTCCAGAGAACTCGGAGGGTTTGCAATCACGGAAGTTCTTATAAGTACACCTTTTGGGTGGTTGCATGTAAGGTTGATGAAACATTTTCATTTGGTATGGGTTCATCATCATGGGATTTTGATAAGTAAAAGTGTTTTGCGGTGGCATATAGTATTGGTTAGGTATTTGATTCTGAAACTAGTTCTGGTGCACATCAGGTATCGTTTGGGATTGTGCGGTTGGGAATCCAGGTGGTGTATCATCATTTCCAGAATGCCTCGCTAACTCAAGCTCATTAATTTTGTCTTCAGCCTCTTTTAGCTTGCTTTCTAACTGAAGGATGTAACTATTCTGATCATCATCTGACTCAACCCTCTTCTGGTGCTCTGAATATTCTGGGGTTGGATGGGCCAGTTGCGTTTCTATCAGCCATACATGTGCTACAAAACATCTCACACAAAAGCTTAGTGGATAACAGTTAGTTCAATCACAACTAACACACGTATATCCTATTTTCACTTAGCCCCCCACTCCCACTGACATGTTTGACTTGCCTCAAAGTTTGGGAACAAAGTACGCACACGCACTTGCTGCCAAACCATGCTCTGCTACCAACTTGTAACACCGGCCATTTTTTTTTTTTTACACAACGGAAGACTTTAATAATAAACACAATATAAGTCACGTCATTTCATAAAACCGTATAATTAAGTTTAAGCTTACACATCAGTGTTACGTTATTACAAAACATTATTTATACAAAAGTCCACATCAGAGTTGGGTTGTCAAACATGTCTTCTGCATTAGTACCCATCCCGACTAGTAGTACCTAAACCTGCAAGGGAAGAATATGTGGGGAATTAGCGCACCGCTAAGTGAATGGAATCTATCTAACAGATATATAGCTTAAGCCACACACAAGCTATATACTAACAAAAACACTTGCTAACTACCGACTAGCAAACAATAAGACAATACGAGGATCGGCGGCTTGTACGAGCACACGACTCCCAGCTGATCGGGCCTGTGTCTACCGATAGTCCCTGCTACTCAATTTCACAGTATAGTTATCCAGATGCAGGGGGTGCATCGTTCACACTATACTTCACAATTAGTAGCCTATGGACCCAACCTCCCCTAGGCACGGTTGACCTCATACGGACTCTAACCTCTCCTAGGCACGGTCTCGAGTCCCCAGTCTCCCTTGGCCCGACTGGTGCCATTCACACAGTGTACACATAATTCACATACAACATCAGGCATACTATATTATTCTAACATGACAATTTCTACACTATGCATGGTAAAAGAGTCAACCACGGTAGCATGATATGCTACTTAAACTCTATCCGGAGATAGACCCACTCACCAATTACCAGCAACTGCTCAGTTATTATTTCTGAGCTTCCTCCTTGTCCTTATCTCCTGAGAACAGCAAAAACCAAGTTAGAATAGTGTTCCCATCAAGATTAGACACACTGACAGCGAATTATAGCAAATTAGTAAAAAAATGCGTCCGCTAAAAATTTCATGCTTAACACTTGTGCATTTTCAAAATTTACATCTTGAAAATCTTAAAAATACACGGACAGCATAACGGCTATAATTCAACACTTAGTAAAATTTTCACTGTCTAAGACCATCGGCCGATCGTCAACACACCATCGGTCGATGGTCTCCCCCAATCGGTCGATCATCAAAATTACATCAGATGGTCAGAAATCATACACCATCGGTCGATGGTCTTGTCCACCGGCCGATCGTCCCTCACCATCGGTCGATGGTCAAAGACCATCGGCCGAAGGTAGTTCATCAGCTGCAACAGCAGCAAAGTGACGGGTTTTAACCCAAAATCACCAAATCTCGACTTTGGACACGTTTTTGACCTCAAAACTGGTTACATCTTTTACACTAGACATTTAGAAACATAAACCCACAACTTTTATGCACAAACAACAACAAATTGAACCAATTTGACATAAAACCCCATTTTAACAAAAACTAACTTAAAAACCCATTTAATCACAGATTTGATCATGAAATCTTACAAACTTTACCTTGTTGGAATCACAATGACACAAGGAACGTTTTGACACCAAAATCAAGCTTCAATTCGAGATCAAATGATTTAGAGTTGTTTGAGATGATGAAGATGAGGTTAGGTGAGAGTGAGTGATTTAGTGAATTTTCTAGAGAAAATGAGAAAGTGGCAGCTGGTATAACACTTAATTGTGTTATATCACAATACCCCTCGACACACGGGTATTTACCAGTTATCTGAAATCTTTCGCACAAGATTAGGTAGCCCAAACGAGGTCCAAATAAAATAAACAAACCTGTTCTGAGACCCTTGTCACAAACTGGTCACAACACAATTATAATAAAACACTAATTAAATAATTAAAATAAAAGTACTTAAGACTAAGCACAAACCCTAAAGGCAAAATAGACAACTTACAACTAGCCCGGGTTTCAGTCTGTTACAAATCCACCCCCCTTAAGAAGATTCCGTCCTCGGAATCTGGTCTTGGTCAAACAAACGAGGGTAGTGGTTTATCATCAACTCTTCTGTCTCCCACGTAAGGTTAGAACCCAAACTGTGTTTCCATTCAATCAACACCATCGGAATCTCTTTCTTTCTCAGCTTAGTCACCTTTCGATCAACTACACGGACGGGCTCTTCCTCCAATTTCTTATTTAAATCGAACCTTAAATCTTCTAAAGAAAGAAGTTGCGTTTCATCGTCGACTTTACACTTACGAAGATAACATATGTTGAATGTATTATGAATACCGGCTAACTCTGGCGGAAGATCTAACACCACAGTCTGATCATTCAACACTTCACTGATCCGAAACAGACCAATAAATCTCGGTGCTAACTTACCACGTTTACTGAATCTGATAAGCCCTTTCCACGGTGAAACTTTCAGATACACTCGTTCGCCCACATTAAAGGTTACCGGACGTCTACGCGGATCAGCATACATTTTCTGCCTCTCTCTAGCGGCTTTCAACTTTTCTCTCGCAATTGCAACTTTTTCGGCTGTCATTTGAACAATTTCGGGACCTGCAAACTGTTTCTCCCCAGCTTCTAACCAACAAGTCGTAGTTCTACAACGACGACCGTACAACATTTCATAGGGCGACATCCCTATACTCGAATGATATGAATTATTATACGTGAATTCGACCAACGGCAAATGTGTATCCCACGAACCACCGTATTCTAACACACAAGCCCTTAACATATCCTCTAAAGTCTATATCGTTCTTTCACTCTGACCATCTGTCTGAGGATGATAAGATGTACTTAAATTCACACGTGTACCTAGATTTTGTTGAAGACTATTCCAGAAATTCGACACAAATCTAGAATCCCTGTCTGAAACAATCGATAATGGCACACCATGTCCACTAACTATCTCTTTCACATACAAATTGGCTAACTCACTTAACGAGGCTGTCTCATGAGTAGCAAGAAAATGAGCACTTTTAGTTAGACGATCCACTATTACCCAAATCATATCATGCCTTTTCTGAGTTCGAGGTAATTTTGTCACAAAATCCATCGTTATATGTTCCCACTTCCACTCTGGAATCTGTAACTGACGTAACGAACCATAAGGTTTCTGATGTTCTGCCTTCACTTGAGCACAAATATGACACTTTTCGACATATCGAGCGATATCTGTTTTCATTGTTGGCCACCAATACACTGCTTTCATGTCATGATACATCTTATTACTACCAGGATGTACTGTTAATCTGGATTTGTGAGCTTCTGTCATGATTAAATCCCTCAAATCTCCAAGCTTAGGTACCCAAACACGAGGGTTTAAGGTCTTTAGTCCACGTGAGTCATCAATTAAGTCCACTTTCGGTTTGATCATTTGTTCAGATTTAATATGTTCGTCCTCCAAAGCACAGGCCTGAACGGTTCTTAAGCTGTTAATCAGATCTGAAGTCATATTCAAACGAAGAAATTTTACATTTTCACTTGATCTTTTACGACTTAGCGCATCTGCAACAACATTTGCCTTACCCGGATGGTATTTAATTTCACAATCATAATCTTTGATCAACTCTTGCCATCGTCTCTGTCTCATATTCATTTCTTTCTGTGAGAAGATATACTGCAAACTCTTGTGATCTATACAAATAACACAATGGGTTCCATACAAATAGTATCTCCACAGTTTCAAAACAAACACTACTGCAGCCAATTCAAGATCATGCACTGGATAATTCTTCTCATGAACTTTCAACTGTCGCGAGGCGTAAGCGATTACTTTATCTCTTTGCATTAATACACAACCCAACCCAGCATATGACGCATCACAGTAAACCACAAAGTCATCTGAACCTTCTGGTAAAGCTAACACTGGTGCCTGACACAGTAGCTGTTTCAAAATTTGAAAAGCCTTTTCCTGTTCATCAGTCCATCGAAAGGCTACATCTTTACGAGTCAACTTAGTCAACGGACCCGCTATTTTAGAGAAATCTTTGATAAACCTGCAATATTAACCAGCCAATCCCAGAAAACTCTTAATCTCAATCGGAGTCTTCAGAGAATTCCAATTCATTACCGCTTCTATCTTTATCGGATCAACCTTTATACCTTCCGCACAAATCACATGACCCAAAAACTGCACTTCACGTAACCAAAATTCACATTTTAAAAATTTTGCAAATAGTTGCTCACGTTTCAACAAGTTCAAAACCTGTCTCAGGTGTTCAGCATGTTCACTCTCTGTCTTTGAATACACTAGTATATCATCTATGAACACAATCACAAACTTATCTAAGAACGGACGACACACTCTATACATTAAATCCATGAAGACTGCTGGCGCATTCGTCAACTCAAACGGCATGACAAGAAATTCATAATGACCATACCTAGTTCTGAACACTGTTTTCGGTATATTTGATTCAGCAACACGAACCTGATGATACTCGGATCGTAAATCTATCTTGGAAAAGAATGAAGCACCCTGTAACTGATCGAACAAATCGTCTCTTCGAGGTAATGGGTACTTATTTTTCACTGTTCTTTTGTTCAATTCACGATAATCAATACACATACGCATTGACCCATCTTTCTTTTTAACAAACAATACCGGAGCACCCCGCGGTGAAGAACTCGGTCGGATAAACCCACGATCTAATAACTCTTGAATCTGTGACATCATTTCACGGATTTCAGACGGCGCTAATCGGTATGGAGCTTTTGCAACTGGAGTTGTTCCAGGAACCAACTCAATCTTATATTCGACTTCCCTTACCGGCGGCAGACCTGGTAACTCATCTGGGAACACTTCGGGAAAGTCTGATACTACCGGAATATCAGCCACTGTTTTCTTTTCTTTCTTCGCATCAATCACATATGCAAGAAATGATTCATAACCCTTTGCCATCGACTTCTTCGCTTTCATCATGGTTATCAACGGAAAATTATACCCGCCCCGCTCCCCTCGGGCCACAACACGGGTTCCATCGGTCGAACGAAATGTAATCATTTTCCTATCACACTTAATATTAGCTCTAAGCGAGCTTAACTAATCCATTCCTAATACTACATCAAAGCTAGGAATAGGTAACACTAAACAAGTCACCGGGAAAGACTTCCCTTCAATCTCTATACAAACCCCAGACACATATGTTGTGACGGGTGTGATCTTACCATCAGCTACTTCTACACTAACCGGCTTGGGTAACACAGTAACTGGTAATTTCAACTTAGCACAGAAATCTAAGGACATAAAACACCTATTGGCACCACAATCAAACAATACACGAGCAGGTATTGAGTTGATTAGAAACATACCGGTGATCACTTCATCGGTTGCCATAGCATTCTCCACCGACATCTGAAAAGCTCTAGCCTCTGCTATCGGAGGGTTCTTCCTCTTCTGCCCACTCGAGGCAGTTGACCCTACTGCTGATGCTGAACGCGCTCCTAACCCTGCCCCGGAACTACCACTCTTCGACGGACAACTAACTGCACGATGCCCTGGTTTGTGACAACTCCAACACACACTATTCAGATACGGACATGCTGAAGACTCATGCCCAACAACACCACACTTTAAACATCTTCTTGTAGCCTCAGAACACTGACTACTATGAGAAGATCGACACGTGTGACACCAATTCCCTTTACCTGATCCAGACCCAGAACTACTGTGACCACTTTTACCCTTCGATTTAAACCTACTAGACTTCTTGGATTTAGATCCTGATTGACCAGATACTTGCCCACCTTGTTGTAGCACATTACCAAACATTCTATTCCTGGCGGTCCGAACATCACTTTCTACCATCTTAGCCATCACAACAGCTTGAGATAATGATGTAGTTGTTCTAACGAAAGTTTGGTACTCTGGCAGAATTATATTAACAAAATGCTGGATACGAGACGCTTCGTCTGGCACCCATTGTTGCACAAACCTCAGTTTATCCATATACTTCTCTACTACCTCATCGATCGTCATTTGAAGTGTCATCTTCATTTCAAGAAACTCAGTCTTGATTCGGTTCATATCTAACGGATTACAATTCTGTTCGTACACCTTCCTATGAAACTGCTCCCACGTGATCATACTCACTTGCTCCTTTGGTATACTGGAAATCAAAGAATCCCACCAAATCATAGCCCTACCTTTCAACATTCGACTAGCATATGTTACTTTCAGCTCGGGTTCACACTGGCACGCTTCAAATACCCTTTCAATTTCTCGCAACCAATTGAGAGTTACTGTCAGATCAGTACTTCTAGAGAACTCGGAGGGTTTGCAATCATGGAAGTTCTTATAAGTACACCTTTTGGGTGGTTGCATGTAAGGTTGATGAAACATTTGTATTTGGTATGGGTTCATCATCATGGGATTTTGATAAGTAAAAGTGTTTTGCGGTGGCATATAGTATTGGTTAGGTATTTGATTCTGAAACTGGTTCTGGTGCACATTAGGTATCGTTTGGGATTGCGCGGTTGGGAATCCAGGTGGTGTATCATCATTTCCAGAATGCCTCGCCAACTCAAGCTCATTAATTTTGTCTTCAGCCTCTTTTAGCTTGCTTTCTAACTGAAGGATGTAACTATTCTGATCATCATCTGACTCAACCCTCTTCTGGTGCTCTGAATGTTCTGGGGTTGGATGGGCCAGTTGCGTTTCTATCAGCCATACATGTGCTACAAAACATCTCACACAAAAGCTTAGTGGATAACAGTTAGTTCAATCACAACTAACACACGTATATCCTATATTCACTTAGCCCCCCACTCCCACTGACATGTTTGACTTGCCTCAGAGTTTGGGAACAAAGTACGCACACGCACTTGCTGCCAAACCATGCTCTGATACCAACTTGTAACACCGGCCATTTTTTTTTTACACAGAGGCAGACTTTAATAATAAACACAATATAAGTCACGTCATTTCAAAAAACTGTATAATTAAGTTTAAGCTTACACATCAGTGTTACGTTATTAAAAAACATTATTTATACAAAAGTCCACATCAGAGTTGGGTTGTCAAACATATCTTCTGCATTAGTACCCATCCCAACTAGCAGTACCTAAACCTGCAAGGGAAGAATATGTGGGGGATTAGCGCACCGCTAAGTGAATGGAATCTATCTAACAGATATAGCTTAAGCCACACACATGCTATATACTAACAACAACACTTGCTAACTACCGACTAGCAAACAATAAGACAATACTAGGATCGACGGCTTGTACGAGCACACGACTCCCAGCTGATCTGGCCTGAGTCTACCGATAGTCCCTGCTACTCAATTTCACAGTATAGTTATCCAGATGCAGGGGGTGCATCGTTCACACTATACTTCACAATTAGTAGCCTATGGACCCAACCTCCCCTAGGCACGGTTGACCTCATACGGACTCTAACCTCTCCTAGGCACGGTCTCGAGTCCCCAGTCTCCCTAGGCCTGACTGGTGCCATTCACACAGTGTACACATAATTCACATACAACATCAGGCATACTATATTATTCTAACATGACAATTTCTACACTATGCATGGTAAAAGAGTCAACCACAGTAGCATGATATGCTACTTAAACTCTATCCGGAAATTGACCCACTCACCAATTACCAGCAACTGCTCAGTTATTATTTCTGAGCTTCCTCCTTGTCCTTATCTCCTGAGAACAGTAAAAACCAAGTTAGAATAGTGTTCCCATCAAGATTAGACACACTGACAGCGAATTATAGCAAATTAGTAAAAAAATGCGTCCGCTAAAAAATGCGTCGGTGGTCCCATCCATAGGCCGATCGTCAACACACCATCGGTCGATGGTCTCCCCCAATCGGTCGATCGTCAAAATTACATCAGATGGTCAGAAATCATACACCATCGGTCGATGGTCTTGTCCACCGTCCGATCGTCCCTCACCATCGGTCGATGGTCAAAGACCATTGGCCGAAGGTAGTTCATCAGCTGCAACAGCAGCAAAGTGACGGGTTTTAACCCAAAATCACCAAATCTCGACTTTGGACACGTTTTTGACCTCAAAACTGGTTACATCTTTTACACTGGACATTTAGAAACATAAACCCACAACTTTTATGCACAAACAACAACAAATTGAACCAATTTGACATAAAACCCCATTTTAACAAAAACTAATTTAAAAACCCATTTAATCACAGATTTGATCATGAAATCTTACAAACTTTACCTTGTTAGAATCACAATGACACAAGGAACGTTTTGACACCAAAATCAAGCTTCAATTCGAGATCAAATGATTTAGAGTTGTTTGAGATGATGAAGATGAGGTTAGGTGAGAGTGAGTGATTTAGTGAATTTTCTAGAGAAAATGAGAAAGTGGCAGCTGGTATAACACTTAATTGTGTTATATCACAATACCCCTTAACACATGGGTATTTACCAGTTATCTGAAATCTTTCGCACAAGATTAGGTAGCCCAAACGAGGTCCAAATAAAATAAACAAACCTGTTCTGAGACCCTTCTCACAAACTGGTCACAACACAATTATAATAAAACACTAATTAAATAATTAAAATAAAAGCACTTAAGACTAAGCACAAACCCTAAGGGCAAAATAGACAACTTACAACTAGCCCGGGTTTCAGTCTGTTACAAATCCACCACCCTTAAGAAGATTCCGTCCTCAGAATCTGGTCTTGGTCAAACAAACGAGGGTAGCGGTTTATCATCAACTCTTCTGTCTCCCACGTAAGGTTAGAACCCAAACTGTGTTTTCATTCAATCAACACCATCGGAATCTCTTTCTTTCTCAGCTTAGTCACCTTTCGATCAACTACACGGACGGGCTCTTCCACCAATTTCTTATTTAAATCGACCCTTCAATCTTCTAAAGGAAGAAGTTGCGTTTCATCGTCGACTTTACACTTACGAAGATAACATATGTTGAATGTATTATGAATACCGGCTAACTCTGGCGGAAGATCTAACACCACAGTCTGATCATTCAACACTTCACTGATCCGAAACGGACCAATAAATCTCGGTGCTAACTTACCACGTTTACTGAATCTGATAACCCCTTTCCACGGTGAAACTTTCAGATACACTCGTTCGCCCACATTAAAGGTTACCGGACGTCTAAGCGGATCAGCATACATTTTCTGCCTATCTCTAGCGGCTTTCAACTTTTCTCTCGCAATTGCAACTTTTTCGGCTGTCATTTGAACAATTTCGGGACCTGCAAACTGTTTCTCCCCAGCTTCTAACCAACAAGTCGGAGTTCTGCAATGACGACCGTACAACATTTCATAGGGCGGCATCCCTATACTCGAATGATATGAATTATTATACGCGAATTCGACCAACGGCAAATGTGTATCCCACGAACCACCGTATTCTAACACACAAGCCCTTAACATATCCTCTAAAGTCTGTATCGTTCTTTCACTCTGACCGTCTGTCTAAGGATGATAAGATGTACTTAAATTCACACGTGTACCTAGATTTTGTTGAAGACTATTCCAGAAATTCGACACAAATCTAGAATCCCTGTCTGAAACAATCGATAATGGCACACCATGTCGACTAACTATCTCTTTCACATACAAATCGTCTAACTCACTTAACGAGGCTATCTCACGAGTAGCAAGAAAATGAGCACTTTTAGTCAGACGATCCACTATTACCCAAATCATATCATGTCTTTTCTGAGTTCGAGGTAATTTTGTCACAAAATCCATCGTTATATGTTCCCACTTCCACTCTGGAATCTGTAACTGACGTAACGAACCATAAGGTTTCTGATATTCTGCCTTCACTTGAGCACAAATATGACACTTTTTGACATATCGAGCGATATATGTTTTCATTGTTGGCCACCAATACACTGTTTTCATGTCATGATACATCTTATTACTACCAGGATGTACTGTTAATCTGGATTTGTGAGCTTCTGTCATGATTAAATCCCTCAAATCTCCAAGCTTAGGTACCCAAACACGAGGGTTTAAGGTCTTTAGTCCACGTGAGTCATCAATTAAGTCCACTTTCTGTTCGATCATTTGTTCAGATTTGATATGTTCGTCCTCCAAAGCACAGGCCTGAACGGTTCTTAAGCTGTTAATCAGATCTGAAGTCATATTCAAACGAAGAAATTTTACATTTTCACTTGATCTTTTACGACTTAGCGCATCTGCAACAACATTTGCCTTACCCGGATGGTATTTAATTTCACAATCATAATCTTTGATCAACTCTTGCCACCGTCTCTTTCTCATATTCATTTCTTTCTGTGAGAAGATATACAGCAAACTCTTGTGATCTGTACAAATAACACAATGGGTTCTATACAAATAGTGTCTCCACAGTTTCAAAGCAAACACTACTGCAGCCATTTCAAGATCATGCACTGGATAATTCCCCTCAACACACGGGTATTTACCAGTTATCTGAAATCTTTCGCACAAGATTAGGTAGCCCAAACGAGGTCCAAATAAAATAAACAAACCTGTTCTGAGACCCTTGTCACAAACTGGTCACAACACAATTATAATAAAACACTAATTAAATAATTAAAATAAAAGTACTTAAGACTAAGCACAAACCCTAAGGGCAAAATAGACAACTTACAACTAGCCCGGGTTTCAGTCTGTTACAATTAGCAATCAGTATTTTGAATCTTGCAGCAATTCTACGCCAACAGTTTTATATATATACATATAATGTCTATCTCCTAGACTTACTTACTTCGAATGTGAAGTTTCTGAAAAACACCCCAAACTGTGAAACTAGTCCTCCGAATTTTGGAAAAATGCTGATGAAGCAGCAAAAACTATAAACTACCTTAACAGTCGAAAGTTGGATGATAAAGAGTAGTGTGTTGGAAAAGCACAAAAAAAAAGAAGGTTTGGAACTGGAAAACGGATTGAGCAAACTATGAAGAAGGTTATGGACAATTCACAAAGAAACGTGCCTTCAAAGAATCCAAATGATTCAGTGTCTGCTAAAATCATTAACGAATACCTTGCTCCTGACTCTAAACCTTTACGAACAACTCTTCTTCATCATCCTTCAATATTAGAAATTTTAAGATATCATCGTATCTTTCATTATAAATATCTCCGATATTCCTGAAGATATTTTCACAACTATTCTTATCTGAAATCATTCATCTCTTCGCGTTATCTGTATTACATCATAAAAGAAATAATTTTAGTTTTTAAATTCTGAAAATTTCGAAAAATGGAAGTTTTTGAAGTAGTGTTGGGAACTGAAGCATGAGTTAGTATAATATAATGACACTTGATCAACGTGATTATATTACAGTAAGTTATGCTGAGTTTCTAATGGAACGTGATGATTCACAGATCATAACGTCATCATGTGCCATGTTACACGACTCATACACTCTATCTATTATATAAACATATCAAGAACATAATTTCTTGATAGTTCTATCTTTTCTTTTGAATTCTGGTAATTTAACCAATCAAGATCGTGCTATTACAATCTTTCTCATAGAATATTAGTTATGTTCATTGGAAACTCCATACCTACGAATTCTGGACCATTATTCGCTTGACTTGAAGTCGGGAAGGAAAAACAAAAGCATGGAGCTCCTAAATATAAGGGAAAATATAAAGCTTGTGAACAACACATAAATTATAGACCGTATATATCAATACGTATTACAACGTAAAGACACGGTAGAATTAAAAATATTATAACCCCAAGGTAATAGTAGAAGAAAATAACCTCCTCTGGTGGCAGATGAAAAAGAAGAATGAAGGATACGATAGCCAAGAAAATATCAAGAATCGGAACTGGATTAAGCATTTTCACAATCTATTAGGAAGTATGAAATAAGGAAGAAGCTTATAGTAGTGGTGAAAATAAATGAAACGGAAGAGGTCAATTTATAGTGAAATATCAGACATAGCAATCGAGGCAGATTACGCATTTAATTAAAGAAGATCTTAATCTCCTTAAATCCCGAAGAATCAAATCTTATTTAGAATATGAAGATTTTCTATTCCTTAAATTCCGGAAATCAATCGTTACTACGTCAAAAATTAAGACGAATCTCTATTCCTTCATTTCACTCTTTTACGATAATTTCTCTCATACGCTTCGAGTAATTGGATTGTTTTATCCATATTATTCAATGGTGATAAAACTCTAATTATCAACTCATATTCGTCATGAAAACATTTTTATTGTTAGCCATGACGACCTCACTCAAATTTCGGGACGAAATTTCTTTAACGGGTAGGTACTTTGACGACCCGAAAATTTCTGACCAAATTTAAACTTTATCTTTAAATGATTTAATGTTTTCGACACGATAAGCAAAATCTGTAATGTTGAGTCTCATGTTTTGGAACTATATTCATGTAATCAATTATTCTTTGACTGTTCTCGACGATTCACGAACAATATATATATATAACTTAATGTGCATATATATATATATATATATATATATATATATATATATATATATATATATATATATATATATATATATATATATATATATGATTTCAAGCTATTTAGTAAACGATAGTAAGATTCGATTATTGATTCGATTAATATTTAGATAAGTTAACTAAAACGTTTAAGATGAACCAGTAAAACACTAATTTGCTACAGTATTTTCGAATTGCTACAGTACCCGAAAAGCTACAGTGTTTTCAAAAATCACTATTTGCTACAGTAAAAAAAACTTTGCTACAGTAAAACACTATTTCAAAATGAAAATGTATATATTATATATATATTAACAAATAGCGAGACGATGATTTATAGAAGTAAATGACCAAAACACTCAAATGTATAAGTTATACCTCGAGTGGTATAGTTTATGGATGATTTAAGACTATATTTTGACAAAGGTACGATTCACGAAACGTAAAGTACAAGTTTTCTCAGTATACGAAAGGACGTTCAAAAAAACCGAAACCGGGACATAAGTCGAGTGACGACGTACGACTTATCGGAATGAAAATTACAAGTCAACTATGCACGTGAATTTAATATAATATATAATTAATTATATATATTATATATAAATATAATATTATGTCGACAAAGATAAAAACAAACGAACCAGGCTGGTGACAGTTGGCCATGCGATCGCATGGTCGTATGCCCATGAAACTATGCGATCGCATGGTGAGTGATGGTGGCTCAAATCTCAGTTCTTCATTTTCTTTTATATTTATCTCTGTATTATTATTATTATTATTTATATTATTATTATTATTATTATTATTATTATTATTATTATTATTATTATTATTATTAAGATTAATAATATTAATCTTATTATTATTATTAGTATTAGTATTATCAGATATCGTTACCGTTATTATTAGTACTTTACATAAAATATTACGACGAGGTTATGGCCAAACAATTTCAAAATGGGTTTTCGAGCGGGATAGAGCTAAGGAAACTATGAGTTATAGCTATGGAGGTTATGGGTAATGTTTGTGAGTGTTGTTCGCAAGTCAAACCTAGTGTTTATCATCTCTGTTGCGTCTACATACATTCCTGCAATATTGAATCACAATATTGTTACGTGAGCATTCATATCTTATCTTTTATATATTAATTGTGTATCCATGTCTAGTGCTCGAGTATATATATTTATGCATGCTTATATGCTAAATTTCTTCGATAAACAGTTTATGATGAATCACGAATTAAATACATATATTACTGATAAAAGGTATATGATATGCATGTTTTTGGAAAGCTGGCGAAAAATCAATAACTTTTCATTTAGAAATCGCGTTAATTCGATGAACGAATTAGAAGATATGACCAACCGAATTATGATTGACGTTAATTGAAATTGCTTTTGAATCTGCAATTGATATTTAAATAACTTGTTAATAAGATTGATAAATTGGATTTTTTGAATATTACCAACCGAGTAAATGAATCCATATATAAGGTACGTCTCGTTTTGTTGAACTACTGTCAAAATTGACCTTTTGAAACGACTTTGGATAACTTTTGTATGTCGATCTCGAGAATTAGGATTGTTATACACTATGACCTGACCTAGCTTAATAGACATTTATTGACCAACATATGTTCTCTAGGTTGAGATCTACGGTTATTTGGTATTCCAAGTTTCGGTCACATTTCGGTGAACGACTTTATGTGCTGCTAAGGTGAGTTTCATTTGCTCCCTTTTAATTGCTTTTGCAATATATATTTTTCGGCTGAGAATACATGCAATTTATTTTAAACGCAATGGATACAATTACATACTAAATTCTACACCGAGTTTGAACCGAAAATCCCTTAGCTTTGGTAACTAGTGACTGCCAGTTATAAGAACTGGTGGGCGCGAGTAGTTGTATATGGATCCATAGGGCTGGACATCCCCGTCTGTTCCAGGTATAGAAACCCTAGCCTGAACTATAAAACAGACGTATGCTATTTGAGTTTAGTACACGTTGGATTGCGTGTATTGTACATGTTGGTTGCATGTATGTTAAAACAGGGGTACTTATTATAACGTTAAAGTTTAGTTACCAGGGTGCTCAATCTTGTAGAATCTTTTGATAAACGTTTCAGGTGAAACAACTGAAATCTTGTGATCCACCTTTATATACAGATTATACGAAACATTAAAACTATGAACTCACCAACCTTTGTGTTGACACTTGTTAGCATGTTTATTCTCAGGTTCCCTAGAAGTCTTCCGCTGTTTGCTTATATGTTAGACAAGCTATGTGCATGGAATCTTACATGGCATATTTTTCAAGGAAACGTTGCATTCACCAAATCATCACCATGTATCTTATTTTGACTGCATTGTCAACGGAAGTACTATTGTAAACTATTATTTACGGTGATTGTCTATATGTAGAAATTATCAGATGTTGAAAATCTTTGATTTAAATATTCATTTATGGTGTGCCTTTTCAAAAGAATGCAATGTTTACAAAACGTTTCATATAGAGGCCAAATACCTCGCAAAGAAATCGATGAATGACGTGTTCGTCCATATGGATTTGGAGCGATCGTCATAGCAGCTAAGTCAGCAGAGAATTCGAGGCACATGACATAGCCATGCAGCAGTATTTATCGCTTGTTCATAACCTCGCTGACCAGTTTGAAGCATTTCAAATCTCCCACGTCATGCGGGGGCAAAATAAGAAGGCGGATGCGCTTAGCAAATTGGCTTCCTTGGCCTTTGATCATCTGGGGAAGAAGGTTCTTATAGAAGAACTGCATGCGAAATCAGTTGTTATGATGCCTTTAGGGGCACCTGTTGATGAATCCAGCTCAACATGGATGACACCCATTATTGCTTTCCTGCGGGACGGCATATCACCAGCGGATTCCGTAGATGCAAAGAAAGTCCGCACTAAGGCACCACTGTACGCCCTTGAGGGTGACATCCTATATCGGAAAAATTATTTGGGACTGCACCTAAGGTGTATTGGTCCGAAAGAGGCAGAGGAGGTTATACGCGAGGTGCATGAAGGTGCATGCGCTCTTCATTCGGGGCACAGGTCTATTGTGTCAAAAATTATGCGGCTAGGTTATTATTGGCCCACTATGTACGCAGATACTGCGCGAATAGTTAGGCAATGCGAATCTTGCCAAATACATGCACCTATTAGCAGGGCACCTGCGCATCCAATGATACCAGTCTCCTCACCATGGCCATTCTGCAAATGGACAATTGACATAGTCGGACCATTTCCAAAAGGCCGAGGTAATATTATCGTTTATTTTATACCATATACTATTTACGTCAGTATCTTACGCATACTCTGCATACGCAGGAAACATCAAATTCTTGATTGTTGCGATCGACTATTTCACTAAGTGGGTTGAAGCGCGACCGCTGGCAAAAATTTCATGAAAGAGGGTGCGAAATTTTGTATGGAAAGACATTGTTTGTCGATTCGGCATACCAAACGAAATTGTTAGTGATAACGGTACACAGTTTGCGGGGGATCCTTTTCGTAGTTGGTGCGCGGAGCTTAATATTAAGCAAACTTTTACTTCTGTTGCGCATCCGCAGGCGAATGGCCAGTGCGAAGTCACCAACCGGGATATAGTGGCCGGAATCAAAGCTAGATTGGGCCATGGCAGAGTTGGTTGGGTGGACGAACTACCAAAAGTTTTGTGGGCGCATAGAACAACACCAAAAGCAAGCACTGGTGAGACTCCGTTCAGTTTAGTCTACGGGTCCGAAGCTATTGTGCCCGCAGAGATTGGGGAACCAACGTTCCGCATACAGAATTTTGACGAACAAAATAACTCAGAAGCTTTGCGGGAAAATCTTAATCTGCTTGAAGAACACAGACTCTCCACGGCGGTAAACGAAGCCAATAATAAGCAGAAAATTGCAAAGTATTACAATCAGTGTGTGCGTTCGCGCTCTTATAAGTGCGGGGACTTAGTTTGGCGTCAAAATGACGCAAGTCATGCGGAGGATACTGAGAAATTGGGCCCCCGTTGGGAAGGTCCGTACAAGGTAGCAAAAGCAAGCAACACCGGGGCATACCATCTCGAGACATTAAATGGCAAACCTGTGAAACGCACTTGGCACGCGACATTGTTGAAAAAATGTTATATGTAGCTGGATGGACCTGATCTCTCCTATTTATTTTAGCACATTATTTTTTTTATGTATTTTCCGTCCGTTTGGATGTGTCGCGGTTGTAATCACGATTAATGCCAATTAAACATTTACTCGCGCATACTTTTGTTGTATATTTCTTTCTTTTTGTATGCGATCCCTGCCTACTTAAGGGGTGTCCTCTAGCCACCGTGCGACAGAAGCCTGTTTGGTTACAAGGCTAGACATTAACGGCAGGCGAAGGAAATTGGTTTTCCCCTAGCCAATCGCCACGCAGACTAGATGGCTGCCAAGTCGACTTAAAAATACAAGCATTGGTTTGCTTGTGCGTAATTACTCACGCATTGGTTTGCGTAAGGAACTCTTAAGCATAAAAGTATTGGTTTGTTTTTAGTTGCGTTGCTTACCATACAGCTAAAGTGCACCCCTGGTACATGACAAAGTAATAACGCAGTAGCTTTTGAGTCTAAGTTGTTCAAGGTAAAATTGCTAAAGTATTGGTTTATTTTATGCAGTACCTGCGCATACGCATAAGTTTTGGTTAAATATGCGCATGGGCATGCGGTTAGTCCTTTGTTTTGATTCGCGATATATAAACAAGTTAATACACTACGCATGCATAACACGATAATATATACATAAAGTTATTACATATAATTGTTTCAAGCGCCTGCCCATCACTGGACTTAAGGCCCAAAAATTGTATTTACAATTGCCTGCCTAAGCATAGGACTTATGGCGCAAACTATTACAACAACCTAATAATCCTCCTTCAGGAATCCATCAATCGACATGTTCGGGTCCGCGGCAAACGCATTAATTAGGGGGATCGGGATGGCTTCGATGGCTCCTTCCGCTTCCATGAGCACCGCAGCCGTACCCTCCTTCAATTTTTTCTGCACGACGTTGGGGTACGACGGTGTGAGACCGCAGGCTTGGACCACCTCTAGCACAGCCTTGTTGATTTCGTGGTCTTTAACCGCGTCAACATAGGCGTTGAACTTGTCGGACACGGTTCCGGAATCCATCACCTTCTGCGCAATGGTAGGAAGGGCGGTACGAAGCTTTGTCAAGTCCGCCTCTGCTAGCTCGCGGCAAGTCACCGCGTCATCTTTCTCCATGTTCACCTTTTCCAGCTCCACCCGCAGACGCTCAGTCTCCCCCTTAGCTTGGTCAACCGCACCAACCAGTTCACGGTTTTTCTTTCTTTCCTCAATCAGGGCGGTCTTTGTTTCCGCCGCAGTCGCCTCCGCTGCTTTGCGCGCCTCCTCTGCGGCATCCCTGTCTTTTTTGACCTGGTCGACCCCCGCTTGCAGCAGTCCCAGCTCTGTTTCTTTCCGCACGGCCACTTGATACAAGTTAGTGGGACGGCGGGCTTGATCCGCAAACATGCCGAAAAAGACAAGGCCATTTTGGATGAAGGCGTTGAGCGCCTGATTAAAGGGCAGTGCGGCTAGTTGGTTGCGGAACTCAGCCGGGAAGATTTGTTGGAAGAAGGCGGATTGCTCTGCGGCGTTTTCCGTCGATGACTGGGTGAGCTGTACCAAGTTCCCCAATCGGAAGCTACCGTGTGGCGGGGTTGGTGTGGACTCGGAGTCCAGGTGTATCGTCTTGTCCTTTGACTCGGCTGTGGCTTCGAGTTCTGGATTGACCCGCGGTGGGGTGTGATGCGTCTCTTCAACTTGCTCTGCGTATTAGTAAATGGTTAAATAAATGCAAATTTAAGTATGCGGAATGTGAGCAGAGGGGAACTCTTACCAGAAGGTGGGGGAGGTAGATCCGCAGAACGGGGTTCAATGGGAACGAAGTTGTCGTTCCGCCTGTCCTCCCTTTGTTTGGGAGTGAGTTTCTTCTTCTGTTGGGATTGGGAGGCGTCGGCGGCTTTGCGCTTATTACCCGAGGTGGCAGGTGCGTGTTCCACAGTTTTCTCCTTCTCCAACTGCTGGTTCACATCCTGCTTGCGGAAAGAGATGCCCGCGATTTCCTCCGCAGTTAGTACTTTCTTCATCTTCATCTCTGCAAATATGCACGCATGCGTTAGAACATATAAATAACAAACTATTGTTAGTACGTGATTTTACTATTCCTACCCTTTCCATCCGGTCCGACTATGGCTGGACGCACATCCTCCCATGGCCAGTGTGCGGATATCTTCTCTAGCCGCAACATCACGTTCCCGTATGACTGGTGCACCAGCTGTGCTTTAGCGCACTCCGCTAACAGCTTTGTTTCCTCGTCATCAAGGACCGGGGTTTTGTTCACCCCCTTTTCCACCTTCTCGCACCATATAAGCGTTTGCGAAAAATTGGTACCGACTACAGTTTGGTCAATGAAAAAGAAAGTTTCTTTCCAGTTACCCGCATTCGACTTTGGGGTTTTGGTAAAATTTTGTCGGGCAAAGAAGGTGAACCAGGATTTGTGGTGATTGGCTAAGCGGTATAGATGACAGAAAACTTTAACCAATGGTACCCTGTCGAGTGCGACGCACCACATCTCAAACAGAACTATTTTTCCTATGGCATAAGGGTGTAATGGCCCTAATCTCACTCTAAAGTGATCTAATACGCCTAGGAAGAGGTCGGATGGGGGAACCCTAAAGTTTCCATGCTTGAACGCATGTTCGTAGATGGTCACCTTCTTCTCCGGTGGCTCGTGAGCACGTTGATTGGGCAGGGGTGGCACCGGATTGTACTTTGCTAACGGCGGGTATTGTTTAACTAAGTGATCAATGTGCTTCTGCTCTATAATCGATCTAACACTATCTACATAGGTCTCGTTAGCCTTAGTCATTTTCTATAGATTGATTGGAAAATTACTAACCTTTAGACGGTGGCCGGAGTATTTAGGATTTGATCGGAATTGAATATAGCAGCGTATTGGGAATGCTTGAAGCAGGAAAAATGGAAATGTGTGTGAATTGGGGCTATTTATAGTGAAGATCTGGAGTCATGGGTGGAATGGTGTGATCGTGGCTGTACACGTGTTGCGCGATCAACGGGGGGCATTTTAAGTGCGCGCGTGGATGTCAGTTGGGTATGGTTACCTATGAGCGCGTGGCTGACACGCGCCTGCCAACTGCCACTTTACGTCTTGTCAGCCGAATGGCCTTCTGCGACAATGACAGGCATTAAATGGCCTCGAAACGCACGCGGAAAACTAAATGCTAGCCGTTTTCTTGTTTTTTTTCTTCGCTTAATAGTTTGACATCATATGTCTTGCGCCATATAACATCAAACTGGGGGGACAAAATGATACTGCAACCCGCATGCGCACCCCATATGTATGCGGGCACTCACTAGTGTGTGTGCGTGTGCTTTTGTGCGGTGTGCGGTATGCGGATTCATATCTGATGCCTTTGTTCTCGGTACAGCGATTACTTGGCTAACAAGTAAATATCTTTTCCATAATTACATCCGTGATTCGGGGGAGTTTGTTATGGAAAGGATTGCCAATATCTCGGATGGTTCTAGAATTAGGGTTTGCCTATATATACAAACCCTAACTATCATTCTAAATATCATCACGTTACGTAGTCATCCCCGAGTATACACCTTACGTAACAACATCATCTAGCATCTTCTCAAGGTTAACAGGTTAGTTTCTTGATTAACTAGCACCTACGACCTTATTTGGGGCCTTCTAATCGACGATCGTCATTAAAGGTGGACTTAATCACTTGGCCAGCCCGCCGACATCATCATGTCGGCCAGGGTTATTCACGGTAGTCGGACCAGAGAGCCTCGTTCTAAGATCCTTAAACTCCACTAATATGTTGAGCAGGCGTATTACCCCTATGGTTAAAATACGCATGATCAGTTTCATAATGTTACACTTTAAAAATATCATTAGTAATCCTCCTTATTTATCTCAAGTATTAACGTATTTTAATTTTTACTAGGTATTTTCATTTTAATTTATTCCGATGTGTACTCGTTTTGACTTTATATATATATGAAAGAGACAATGTATGACTTCGGTATATTAATATCTCAAACTCAATGGTTAATCAATTAGTATTATAAAGTCTTAAGGTGCGTATGATAAAATTAAATAATTAACGCTGAATGGTTGAGAGTTTCTGAATAAAGTTTGTATAGAATGAAAATAAGTTATTTGATAATTATTTTAAATAAATGATTTTTGTTCTGAATCAAAATAAGTTTGTTTTAAATGAACGATACTCCAAAGGAGTGGTTGAGTGGTTGGATGCTTTAGAATCTCCAAAGGAGACCCAGGTTCAATACCCATCAACCTGACATTGAGGCCTTGCCTTTAAAAAAAAATGAACGATATGAATTGAGTAATTTACCTTATTTACGTATAAAAAATTCAATATGTCTGTTGGTTAAACTTTCTGAATATGATTTAAGAAAGATATTACAGAAAAATTAGGTGCTAAATAGTTAAGAGAATGTTTAAACTTTGAATGGTTCAAAACTGATATCTCATTCAGAGATAAAAACGAAGATGCTATTGAATCATACCATTAAGAGTGAAACAAACACCCTTACCCTTAGTCGACCTCAATCCTTATCAATGTAGATTGGTCAAATCCAGAAACCGTCAAAGAATAAAACCTATAATATTTAAAATAGTTCACGGACTGTTTTTGTAACTTGCTTTAATTAAATTAAATTTTTTTTTTAATTAATGGATTATGACATAACAATTTTAATATAGCAATGATTTATATAACATACTTAATTTAAAATGACAGTAATGAAGTATTACAAAAATTTTATGCAATTAGATATCGTTAGAGAAATTAACGTATTAATTAATAATTTATTTAAATTTTTATGCTATTTTTACGAAGCCTCAATCGACCTCAAGGTTCTCATCAAACACCTGGCGGGTGATCACTGTGTTTTTGGTCTTCGATTCCTAAATACCCCCTAAAAATACAATATTATGATCATCATCTCAACTTCCATTTAGGTATTAATTAATGCAACAATTTATTTTGTAAAATAAATGTGACCTTTTACCGTCTTTAGCTATATTTATATTAATCAGTTTAGAAGAATTAGAAATTTATGTTTCAAAGAACATATTTTACGTTTTATTTTTGTTTTTTGTCACAACATCCGATTTACAATGTGATAATTCTGATTCTTGCAAAAGGTTAAATCTTTTTTGTAAAATTCAGATTTTCAGAGAACATTTGAGTTGGCCTTTTGAATTATTTTGATTTTTTGAAATTTTGGAGTTGGGGTTTTATTAATTTTTTTCTAAAAAGATAAAAGTTGGAATCTTGGAGATACTTTAACTGAATATACAATGAATTTCATGATCAACCAGTGAAAAGCTACATTTGTACTTAATGTTCTTGGTATTAGGTGGACCTTTTTACTTTTTATCTCAATTTATACATTGTCAAAGTAATTGGTTATTGGTTACTAGTTGTTATTAGTTTGGTGTAAAACAAAGAAGTTGTGTGCACTTAGAAGCAATAAACATTACTTTCACATCAATTCAATTGGATATGATAACATCATTATCCATTTTTTAATTAAGTTTACTAGAATTGATTAAAGAATGTTCACTTAAAAGTTTGATTTAGTGGAAGTCATTGTTATTGTTCTTGTTCAACCATATATAATAAGACATTTAAATTGAGACCCTTTTCATTGTTTCTTGTTCAAATTGTTTTTGGTTTTTTGATAAAGATAAAAGTGATGAAATATTTGAGTGTTGTGGGGAATTCATTTGGATGCTCAGCTTCTGGAGAACGCCTTGTTTCAGCTGCTAGAGATGGCGATTTTCAAGAAGCAAAAGCTTTATTAACAGATAATCCCAAGCTTGCTAAATATTCAACGTTTGGGGGTCGAAGTTCACCCCTTCATTACTCTGCAGCTCAAGGTCACCATGAGGTATACTCTAATGATTAATCATTGTTCGTATCAATATATTATCAAGAATTGATTTAAAATTATTGATCGTTAAATGCTTGTATGATCCACGTTAAAAAAAAAATAATTGTTGCCTTTAGATTGTTTCGCTCTTGATCGAGTCAGGGGTGGACATTAATCTCAGGAATTATCGTGGGCAGGTTAGAAATTTACTATAACTTTGATCACTGTCTTTCAAGGTGGCAAAATGGGCAAGTTGGGTCCAATTCCAAATGGGCAATTTTTGTACGGGCTGGGTTAACTTGAAGCACTTGCACTTCTCATTTAAAATCTTTTACTTACTCAAATTACATTTTGAGCATTTCAACTCATTAAACTTGTTTCCATGTAAGATCTGCTATATAACCCACTAAGAGACTAAAAGCTACTTGAATTAACCGGTTCGTAAAATGGGTCAGAATTGCCACCACTAACTATATTAAACTTGAAAATGATACCATGTTCGTATAAATTTAAATTATGTCATTTGTTTTCTTGTGAACAGACCGCTTTGATGCAAGCATGTCAATATGGTCATTGGGAAGTTGTGTTGACACTTATTCTTTTCAAAGCCAACGTATGACTATCTACGCTGTCGTTTTATTACAGCATTTCATTTCATTTCATTTATATAACAGATATAAATATAGATATAAACTATATGCTAATTAATAATTATCTTTATGTTAGATCCATAAGACTGATTATCTAAATGGAGGTACTGCGTTACACTTAGCTGCTCTTAACGGACATACACGTTGCATTCGGATACTCCTGGCTGATTATATCCCGAGCATTTCTAAATTCTATAAATTTATAAAAAATAGATCAAAAATTGAAGAATTTATTTCTGGACCCATTGAGAGGTAAGACTTGATTTCTCATGTGTTTTTTTTTTCCTGAGCTTTTTGTTGTTGGGTCTGATAAAAAGTAAAACGTTGTTTACAGTAACTCACTTTATCGAATGATTAATAAAGCAGCCGATGGAGGTGTAACTGCTCTTCATATGGCTGCGTTAAATGGGAATTTTGATAGTTTGCATTTACTCCTTGATTTGGGTGCTTCGGTGAATGATGTCACTATTGAAGACGGTACTACAATTGACTTAATAGGTAACTATCCTTACCCTTTTTGACCTGCTCATATTGCCACCTTTAACTGACCCGCTCATATTGCCACCTCTGACTGACCCGCTCATATCGTCAGGTGCTGGAAGCACACCTCTCCATTATGCAGCCTATGGTGGAAACCCGCATTGTTGTCAAGTACAATTATTTTGTTAAACTCTTATAATAAGTTGACTTTTTTATATTATGTTAAATAAAATAAATGATCTTATTTTCTGATGTACGTTTGCATATGTTCCAGATATTGATAGCTAAGGGTGCCAGTTTAACTGCTGAAAACGCAAAAGGGTACATGTTTTATATCCGAATTACATGTATATATATATATATACCAGATGATTATAAACTAGAACAAAAGCTTATGAATTTATCCATTAATGACACTAATACAAATGAACAGTGCGTTGTTGACTAATTTTGACTATTTACTACTCCGTATATCTTAAAACAAAAAAAGATGGAGTCCGTTAGAGGTGGCTCGTTTATGGAATAGAAATTGGCTTGATGAAATTCTTATAGCTCCGCCACGTCAGCGAACAACCATTCTTCCTTCACCATACTTATGCATCCCTCTTATGAGCGTCGTTAAAATTGCTCGGTAACCATTTTCTTTTTAATCTAAAAAATAATGCATAATGCATATTTCAGTATTTGACTTTAGAAAGTCAACCTTTACATTCAGTTTCCTTCTGTACATGTAGAGAATGCGGATGGACCGGTGAGTCCACTTCAAGTCATACCGATCGATGTGCTGTTTGTTTGGAATATAAGTGCACAGTTGCAGCATCAGGTATACATCTTAAAATCGTAATCTTAAGCATAAAAACCTCCAAATTAAGCCATAAAGATCATTTAAATTAATGATATATGATATAATACTATCATCTTAACTGCACTGCAGGCTGTTCACATGAATTATGCACTAGATGTGCATTATACCTATGTTCGACCAGCAACACCTCTATTTCAACAAACGGGCCACCGGGCTCGATCCCCTGCCCGTTCTGCCGTCACATGACAGTATCATTTAATAAACTAACCACAACAAAACTGCGAGTTCAACAATTGAAACCGCACTCATCTGTCAATGTGTCTTGCTGCCCGTGTTCATTAATGTCTATAAACGATGCGCAAGAAACAACTCCAACAAAACACAGTTCACAGTTTTTACAATCCCAACAGTTTCCATCAATGAGATTAAAGACTAATAATAATTTATGTATTAGAGGTACAGACACAATCTCATCGTTGATTAGACGATCTCAGGTGGCTAAGTACTCGAGATCGAGTTTGCGGAGTTCTCATTCGCATTCGAAAGGAAGAAGATCATGGTTGTGTTCTTCAAATCAATCAGTAGAAGTTTCAGGTGACTTCTGAAGAGAAAAATGATAAATTTGGATGCTCTCTTTATTTTATGGATTCAAGGGGGAAAAAAGTAAAATAATTGTGTTTAGAATTCATTATTAATTTTTTTTTTAAATGCTAATAATGGCGCTTTTGTACATACACACCATGTTTGCCACCAATAATTGTGTAATGTGTTGTTCTGTAATTTATATATAAGGGATGAAAAAATATTTGTTTTGTAATAAAATTCTTCATTTATTCAAATTTCAAATATACAATATACAAACAACAAGCTTCACTCTGCTAAAGATTTATTTGGTGTGATCTATGCTTCAGTTCGTTTAAAGCTTTTTTCGGTTCGATTCAAAGAGTCTCACAAAATTAAGCTTCTTAGGATCTCTTGGATGCTAGAGTGAAGCTTGTTGTTTTTTTCTTTTTGATGTTTTGTTTTGTGCTTGGCCTTTAAGTAGGTTTGGTTGGCTTTAGGCGCCTTCTAAAAGTTGTGCCCCATTGTGTTTGCAACCTATTTTCTTTTATCATTTTTTTAATAAAAGTTCATCGGGTGATCCGGGTATATAATACCCGAACCGAATCCGAGAGTCAATAAACAAAAAATACGTGTTTAGTGGTCGGTCATTTACTTCAACGAAATGGTAAAGAGTGAACCGAGTCATACGTACACGATTTGCACATTTTGACCATTAGTGGTAAATATGTGGATTTGGCTTTATATGGCATTATTATAAATACCATGTAAAATGGAAGAAGAGGGATATGATTCCGAGTTACTGCTTTCAATATATGTAAAACCATTCCTCATTTTGTATTACGTTTCCAAACATATCATAATTCACATTCATCATTCATCAAACGTAATTAAGTATAATTACTAGTGAAATGACTCGTGGAACCACGAGTTTGTTTAAACGAAATAGTATAATGATATATTGTAGATATTAAGTGAATGTAAATGCTAAAATTATTTAGTTTAATGACCCGTGGGATCACTGATTTCGACTAAGAAACTTGTCATTGTTAAATTGGTCAGAATAAATTAACTACATTCATTCTCCCGCTACATTCCTCTAATTTTCATTACAACTACTATTTTTCTTGTAATAAATGATATTTATTTAACATTAAAAGAGGGATTGAAAATATCTGGTTCAACCTCGCAAAAATCATGATTATTTTTTAATTCCTCTATCATACTATATACCTTCATTTTAAATAGCCACAATACGATATGACGTATGTTATCGATTTTCAGATTCTTGTTGTTTAACAAACATACAATAATAAAACATTCAGGGTGTGATAAATTTTATCATCAAACGACGCATAAAAGAGAATAAGTCTTCGAAAAAACCATTAACAATGACATGAACGTTTGTACATGCTTTTTGGAAACAAAAGGTTATTGGATAATATGGTGAAGATCGAGAAAAATAGTTGTAAAGGTTTGTACATATTGAGAAAAAGAGTTGTGATAATATATGGGGGAGATGCCCCAAGTTATACATTTATAAAACAATAATACCGTATTAAATATTAAATGATATTTTATTAATTATTTTTGTCTTCCAAATCAGCATTCATATATTATTGGCATTTAATTATTTTTATTTTGTATCTTGTTTAATTAGAATTAATATTAATATGAAATAAAAACATCATCATTATAAAAATTAAAGTATAATTAGTGAAAGGATAACATAATCATTTTAGAGCTTTATATTTGTTTTTATTTTGTATCCTTTTTAATTAGAATTATTATTAATATTAATATAAAATAATGATATCAGCAATATGAAAATTAAAGGGTAATTAGTAAAATGATGACATCATCATTTTAGAGTTTTATATATCTGAAACAGAAATTATGGAGTAATAATTTATTTAAGTTATTAAATAATTAGTTATTATAAGTATAATTTTTTTATTATAAAATATTTAATATTTATGACATCATTTAAGTGACCTAGATTTTTTTCTTTTTATTTTTGATTTTTTCTTAATAAAGAAATTAATTTAATAATGACATTATCATTATAGAATTTTAATAGAAACTATAGATAAATGTACAATAAAAGCCGAGAATCTCCATTAAACCTTCTTAATACTCTGTATATTTTTGTGCAAACATATATATTTTTTAATTACTCCGTATATATATAATAAAAAGATTTTAATACCCTTTTTGAATACAAAAATGTCGTCTACAGTAACAAAAATTTGCTCAAATATAATATTATTAATGTATATATGACATGTGTGGTGTATATTGCGTAAAAATTAAACAAAATTGCAATCTGGATTTCGATTTGAATTAATTTACTTATATTAGTTAAATGACCCGTGGAATCACGAGTTTGTTTAAACGAAATAATTTAATGATATGTTTTAGGTATTAAGTGAATGTAAATGCTAAAATCATTTAGTTTATGACCCGTGGAACCATAGATTCCGACTAACAAACTTGGTAATCAAATTATTGAAGTTTATAAAATGCATATAACAAATAATGACAACGAAAGCATACTACAAATATTTTACCTAGAACAATGATCCGAAATAATCAAAGATTTTTAAAGAGAGAATGTTTAACCATTAATATGAAGGTATGTGATATTGTTTTGAAATTCTAACTAAATAATATGTAGGGGAAAATTTTTTAAATTTAGAAACTGAATAATTATTTAAGTTATATCTCTTTTGCATTTATTTTTCATCATTATCATTTTACCTTTAATTGTTATTAATTAAGTGTATATAATTAAAATTAATTGTTATTTATAACATCATCATGGTGTCCTAAGAATTTTTCAATTTCTTTTTGAATTTTTTTAAGCTTGAAAAATGTTTATTTATGACATTATTATTTTAGAATTTTAATAGAAACTATAGATGATAGTATCGCTGTGTCCTCAATCTCGTAACGGATCATCGAGCTAACCCTTTATCCCAAAAAAAATGATATCTTGGAATTGTTTTAAAGCCTAATTTTTTCATCATGAACATAAATGATCCATTTTTAAATCTAATATCATACCCGTTTGGGTGTTTTTGTTTAACTTTTAAAGATATAATAAAAGTTCATTTATCTATAAGCTAAATTGTCTATCATTTTGTTTAGTATGTTAAAAGGGAATAATTTATAGAAAAATAAGTTGAAAAAAACTAAACAAGTTTTAAAAATGAAATTCTAACTTAGAAAATGAAAAAGTTATATAAATGCCTATTACAATTAAAATTTGTCATGTTATTTTCCCTCCTTTTTAAACAAGTATTTATTTAAATTTAACTTTACAATACGTTGACTTGTAAGGTATTGAAAGTAATCGTTATAATCCCTTATGTCCAATAAGATGATTGAACATATAAGGTCAATTAGCCTCATAAACGCGCCTTATAATATTATTGCCAAGGCACTCGCTAATAGATTGAAAAGGGTGATTCCTAGTATTATTAGCGAAAATCAACACGGTTTTTGTGATGACCCGAAAATTTCCGACCAAATTTAAACTTAATCTTTATATGATTTAATGTTTCCGACACGATAAGCAAAGTCTGTAATGTTGATGTTTCAAAAACTTTGAACTGTGTTCATGTAATCAATTACCCTTCGACTATTCCCGACGATTCACGAACCATTATGTGTAAATAAATAAATAAATAAATATATATATATATATATATATATATATATATATATATATATATATATATTATAAATTAAAATATTACATGAGTTAATTAACTATGTAAATAAAATAATATACAATATTTGAATGTATATTTATATGATTTCGAATTTATTTAGTAAACGAGAATAGCACTCGTTTGTCAGTCGATCGATATTAAGCAAGTTAAATTCGAACTTATGTAATTTTAAAATAAACGGTGATCCTAAAATGGGTTTTATAAATTATAGGCTTACTAATAATACATTTAAAAGTTATTTGTTAAATTTTAAAACTTTTCATATTTTACTTGGGGTCGGGAGTGAACAATTAATGTAATATTTATTTAATAGTTAATGACTAAATCTTATACCATAATGACCAAAATAAATAAATATAGTTAATTTAAAAATATGAGATTTTTCTGAACACTTTTATCTACCACTGATTTAACAACGGAGTACGATATTTCGGTCCACGAAAACTGTCGACAGAATTAATTATGATGATTCACACGTTTATTTAAAGATCGATTATAAAATCATTGTTGTTCTTTTCATTTGCCATCAACTCCAATTATATTAAAAGAGAGTGTACTGTGAGTGAATGTTTTTCAACCATTATCTATATCACATTATGTAACGACCCGTTAAAATCGCTATTGACGCGGCACGTTAATCATTGATTCCACAGTGAGGTTTTGACCTCTATATGATACGTTTTGATAAAATATTGCATTCATTAAAATAAGTGACTTTCTAAACATAGAAAGTTATAAACATGTGGGCGAGTGCTTAGGTATAAGCAAAACCCCACAATACATAAGTCTTTAATTTACAGGTTGACATCACAGTCCAATTATTTATTACACAACGCAGTTTTATTTTGAATGCAATAAACTTTGTACAAAGCATGAGAGACTCCATGCAGGCAACAAGCACATCACAGCGGAAGCATTCTAAGGACCTGAGAATAAAACATGCTAAAAAGTCAACATGAATGTTGGTGAGTTATAGGTTTAATTGCTCGAGTTATAAACATATATAAAGATAGACCACAAGATTTCATCAAAAGTTTATCAATAGATTCTACGTAACAGAGCACCCTGGTAACTAAACTTAACGCTATAGTGATAATTACCCCATTCGTTTTAATACACGCAAACCAACGTGTCTTAAACTCAAATAACATACGTCCGTTAAAAGCCTAGCACTCTAGCTCGGACGGGGATGTCAAGCCCTATGGATCCATATACAATTATTCGCGCCCACCAGTCCATATCCTATGTACTGGCAGCTACTAGTTACCAAAGCTAAGGGATTTTCAGTTTAACTCAGTGTAGAATTTAGCATGTACTTGTGTCTTATTGTGTTTAAAATAAATTGCATGTATTCTCAGCCCAAAAATATTTAAAGTATTTAAAAAGGGATCTATAAACTCACAGTTCAATATTGAGACTCAATATTGTAGGCAAATTGCGTAGACGTAATGATGGTAGACGACTGTATGGTTGGCCTTGGATTCAAGAACAATACCCCGAACAATACCCAATACTTCCTTAGCTTAAAGCGGTTTGAAACCCGAATTAAAAACACCCTTGTATATACCTTATTATTATTAAACTTAAATTTAAAATTATAATTATAATATAAATATAAATATTGATTAAATAAAAAAAAAAATGTAAATAATACGTCGAGTAAACTGGCCTTTTATAGGCATGTTTCCTGATTTTGGTCCCCATGCGATCGCATGGGTTTTCAGTGCTTTTGCCATGCGATCGCATGGCATTTTGTTTGCTAGTTCGTCGACATAATATTTTACTGTAGCAAATAGTATTTTTGGTCTCCATGCGATCGCATGGGTTTTCAGTGCTTTTGCCATGCGATCGCATGGCTAGGCTGGACAGCTCATTTCTGCTTGTTTTCTAGTTCGTCGACATCAAATAGTGTTACTGTAGCAAACAGTGTACTGTAGCAAATAGTGTACTGTAGCATATAGTGTTTACTGTAGCAATTCACTGTAGCAATGTAGCAATGTAGCAAAATACGATTTCACTGTAGCAAATAGTGTTTTACTGTAGCAAAGTCATTTTTACTGTAGCAAATAGTGTTTTACTGTAGGAAAGTCGTTTTTACTTGTACATATATATATATATATATATATATATATATATATATATATATATATATATATATATACATACATATAATTGTTCATGAATCGTCGAGAGTAATCAAAGGTAATTGTATATATGAAACAGTTCTAAAATTTTGAGACTCAATCTAACAGACTTTGTTTAACGTGTTAAAATAATAAATCGTATAGAGAATTGGTTTAAATAAGTCAAAAATTTTCGGGTCATCAAAGTACCTCCCCGTTAAAGAAAATTTCGTCCCGAAATTTTGAGTAGTACCTGTTTCATGAGCGATATCAGTGAACAAATGTGGATACTTTTGCTTCATTTGATCCTCACGTTCCCAAGTAAACTCGGGTCCTCGTCTAGCATTCCAACGAACTCTAACTATCGGTATTTTGCTTTGTTTTAATTGTTTGACCTCACGGTCCATGATTTCAACAGGTTCTTCGACAAAATGGAGTTTATCATTGATTCGTATTTCATCAAGAGGAATTACGACATCCTCTTCAGCTAAACATTTCTTCAAATTTGACACGTGAAATGTGTCGTGAACACTACTAAGTTCTTGCGGTAGCTTTAATCGATAAGAAACTGCTCCAATTCTTTCGGTGATTTCAAAGGGTCCTACGTACCTAGGACTTAGCTTTCCTCGTTTACCAAATCGTACAACGCCTTTCCAGGGTGACACTTTCAACATGACTTTGTCACCCACTTGAAATTCTAGCGGTTTTCTTCTTACATCAGCATAACTCTTTTGGCGACTCATGGCCGTTTTCAATCACTGTTGTATTTGAATGATCTTTTCGGTGGTTTCGTGAATAATTTCTGGTCCAGTAAGTTGTCTTTCTCCTACTTCACTCCAACAGATAGGAGATCTGCACTTTCTACCGTAAAGTGCTTCAAATGGCGCTGCGTTGATGCTCGTGTGATAGATGTTATTGTATGAAAATTCTGCCAACGGTAAGTGTCGATCCCAACTGGTTCCAAAGTCAATCACGCATGCCCGTAACATGTCTTCCAATGTTTGTATTGTTCTTTCACTTTTACCATCTGTCTGTGGGTGATAAGCGGTGCTCATATCTAATCGAGTTCCCAATGCTTTTTGTAATGACTGCCAGAAACGTGATGTGAATCGGGTGTCGCGATCAGATATGATGGAGATAGGTACACCATGCCTGGAAACTACTTTCTTCAAATGTAGGCATGCTAATTTCCCCATACTGTCTGTCTCCTTTATTGGTAGAAAGTGAGCTGATTTAGTAAGACGATCAACTATCACCCAAATAGTATCATGACTACTTGTAGTCCTTGGCAATTTCGTAATGAAATCCATGGTTATTCTTTCCCATTTCCACTGCGGAATTTTCGGTTGTTGCAGTAATCCTGACGGCTTTTGGTGCTCAGCTTTGACCTTTGCACACGTCAAACATTTGCTTACCTAAGTAGCAATTTCTGTCTTCATATTAGGCCACCAATAAAACTTCTTGAGATCGTGGTACATTTTCCCGTTTTCTGGGTGAATTGAGTACCTCGTTTTGTGTGCTTCATCCAGTACTAGTTGCCTTAGGTTACCATGTTTTGGTACCCATATCCTACCAGCAAAATACAGGGTTCCATCGACTTTTACTTCAAGTTGTTTTTCTAACCCTTTGCTCATTTCGCCTTTTTTGTTTTCCTCTTTTAAAGCTTCTAACTGTGCTGCTTGAATTTGCTTTGTGAGATCATTACGAATTGTAATATTCAAAGTTCGGACCCTAAGAGGTTTTACTCTTTCTTTTCGACTTAGGGCATCAGCTACAACATTACCCTTTCCGGGGTGGTAACGGATTTCACAATCGTAATCGTTTAATAACTCTACCCAGCGACGTTGCCTCATATTGAGTTGTTTTTGATCAAAAATATGCTGAAGACTCTTATGGTCAGTGTACACTGTACACTTGGTGCCATATAGATAGTGTCTCCATATTTTGAGTGCAAAAACTACTGCTCCAAGTTCTAAATCATGCTTCGTATAGTTCTTTTCATGAATTTTTAGTTGTCGTGAGGCATATGCGATAACTTTTGTGCATTGCATTAATACACATCCTAAATCTTGGCGCGAAGCGTCACAATAGATCACGAAATCATCATTTCCTTCTGGTAATGACAAAATGGGTGCAGACGTTAACTTCTTCTTTAATAACTGGAATGAGGATTCCTGTTCCGTGGACCAATCATACTTCTTTCCCTTTTGAGTCAATGCAGTTAAGGCTTTGGCGATTCTAGAGAAATCTTGAATGAATCTTCGGTAGTAACCAGCAAGACCTAAGAATTGGCGGATTTGTGTTGGAGTCTTCGGTGTTTCCCATTTACTAATGGCTTCGATCTTGGCAGGGTCAACTTTAATTCCATGTTTACTGACAACATGGCCCAAAAACTGTACTTCTTGTAACCAAAAATCACACTTCGAAAATTTTGCTTACAGTTCTTCTTTCTTGAGTATCTCCAGTACCAGTCTTAAGTGTTGTTCATGTTCTTCCTTGTTCTTCGAGTAAATCAATATGTTGTCGATAAAAACAATGACAAATTTGTCTAAATACGGTCTACAGATGCGATTCATTAGATCCATGAATACTGCTGGAGCATTAGTCAATCCAAAAGGCATGACTAAAAATTCATAGTGATCGTAACGGGTTCTGAACGCGGTTTTAGGAACATCTTCTTCCTTCACTCTCAGCTGATGATATCCGGAGCGTAGATCAATCTTAGAATAAACACTTGATCCTTGCAATTGATCAAACAAATCATCAATCCTAGGTAATGGGTACCGATTCTTGATCGTTAATTTGTTTAATTCTTGGTAATCTATGCACATTCTCATAGATCCATCCTTCTTCTTGACGAACAGAATAGGAGCACCCCAAGGTGAAAAACTAGGACGAATAAATCCACGGTCCGATAATTCTTGCAACTGGTCTTGTAATTCTTGCATTTCTGAAGGTGCAAGTCTATATGGAGATCGGGCTACAGGTGCAGCTCCTGGTATGAGATCAATCTGGAATTCTACACATCTGTGTGGAGTGATAATGCTAAAAACGAACATATATTTCATAGCATTATTCCTCAAGAAAGACAAGCTTTTAGTTGCAATTGTTCTATTTACAAGTGATATTCGTTTAAATAATAAAAGGTGAAGACAAAAGACAGATTCGACGAATTGAAGACGCAAACGACCAAAAAGCTCAAAAGTACAAAAGACAATCAAAGAGATTCAAATTATTGATAAGAAACGTCTCGAAATTACAAGAGTACAAGATTCAAAACGCAAAGTACAAGATATTAAATTGTACGTAAGGACGTTTGAAAATCCAGAACCGGGACCAGAGTCAACTCTTAACGCTCGACGCAACGGACTAAAAATTACAAGTTAACTATGTATATAAATATAATATAATATATAATTAATTATATTAATTATATATATATTATATATATAAAATAAATCGTCGGCAAGAAAGACTCCAAACATGGGTGAGCTGTAAAAGTAAACTCCGCGACTCGCGGAGTTTGAAGGCAAAAATGCCGCGAGTCGCGGAGCCCCAAAAGTCGAAAATCCCTATAAAAGCAAACGAATTCTGATCGCAAAAATCACAATATATCCATCCATCTCTCTATCTATATCGTAAAATATATATATATATATATATTTATAATTTATATTTTAATTTTAATTATAATTCTAATAATAAGGGTATGTTAGCGAATGTTGTAAGGGTGTAAGTCGAAATTCTGTCCGTGTAACGCTACGCTATTTTTAATCATTGTAATTATGTTCAACCTTTTTATATTAATGTCTCGTAGCTAAGTTATTATTATGCTTATTTAATCCGAAGTAATCATGATGTTGGGCTAATTACTAAAATTGGGTAATTGGGCTTTGTACCATAATTGGGGTTTGGACAAAAGAACGACACTTGTGGAAATTAGACTATGAGCTATTAATGGGTTTTATATTAACTAAACAATACCTTGTTAATTTAATATACAAACTTATAATTTGACGTATTTATATATAACCACATACGCTTGACTGGGTACGGTGGGCGGGATATCTATAAATACCAATAATTATTCATTTTACCGGATACGGAACTGGATTAATAGTTAATAAACTTGTTGAAACAGGGGTGAATTACATTCAAGGGTAATTGGTGTAATTGTTAACAAAGTAGTAAAACCTTGGTTTACACGCAGTCGATAACCTGGTGTATTCATTAAACAAAGTATTAAAACCTTGTTACAATTCGAATCCCCAATTAGTTGGAATATTTGACTTCGGGAATAAGAATAATTTGACGAAGGCTTTCGCTCTTTATATTTATGACTGATGGACTATTATGGACAAATCCGTATGGACATATTAAATAATCCAGGACAAAGGACAATTAACCCATGGGCATAAAACTAAAATCAACACGTCAAACATCATGATTACGGAAGTTTAAATAAGCATAATTCTTTTATTTCATATTTAATTTCCTTTATTTTATATTTAATTGCACTTCTAATTATCGCACTTTTATTTATTGTTATTTAATCGCACTTTTAATTATCGTACTTTTTAATTATCGCAATTTTATTTTATCGCACTTTTATTTATTGCAATTTCATTATCGTTATTTATTTTACGCTTTAAATTAAGTCTTTTATTTATTTAATATTTTACATTAGGTTTTAACTGCGACTAAAGTTTTAAAATCGACAAACCGGTCATTAAACGGTAAAAACCCCCCTTTATAATAATAATATTACTTATATATATATATATATATATATATATATGTATTTCTATAAAAGTAAACTAATATAGCGTTAAGCTTTGTTTAAAAAGATTCCCTGTGGAACGAACCGGACTTACTAAAAACTACACTACTGTACGATTAGGTACACTGCCTATAAGTGTTGTAGCAAGGTTTAAGTATATTCATTCTCTAAATAAACAAATATCTTGTGTAAAAATGTATCGTATTTAATAGTATTTCCTTGTAAAAATATAAGCTATTTTATATACACCTCGCACGACATCAAGTATTTTTGGCGCCGCTGCCGGGGAACTCTTAAAAGCCGGAAGCGCAACGCTAATATAAAAAAAAAAATTTAGTTTACTTTTATTAAATTTTGTTTTCAAAAAAAATACGTTTTAAATATTCGAAAATATAGAAAGAAAAACAAAAATTTATATATTTTTAAGAGTTTGTTAAAAGTTTTATAAGTTTCTTTATTTTTATTTTAAGTTTATAAAAATATAAGTTTTATTTAAATATCTTTTATTTATATAAAAACAGAAAAAAATATAAAACAGAAAAATAAAAAAATAAAAAAAAAGAAAAACGCGTAAAATTTCAAACTGCTCCAGAGTTGAATTTTGGAACCCCGCGACTCGAGGGGTTTTCTGCATTGAATACCGCGACTCGCGGAGTAATTCTGACACGCGACAGAAACCCTAAACTGCATTTATTACGGATAATTATTAATTATAATTATTATTAACCCTAATTATTATTATTATTATAATTAGTTTTATTTTAATTTAAGTTTTATTTAATTTATATTTTAGTTTATTAAGTTTAATTAAATTGTAAAATTAATAGTTTAATAAAATAAATAATATAAAAATAATATTTTTATAAAAATTGTACTTTTTACAACTTTTTGTTTATTTTTATATTTTGTCCCTTTTTAATCGTTTTAGCGTAATATTTGTATTTTTCGCTCATATTTAGTTTTAAACTTAGTTTTTGCCATAGTTATTTTTACTTCTAGATTTTTAGGCTTTGCCGTAGAATTCTTTAAGTGCTTTTTCTTTAGACTAAGATTTAGGTGCTTTAGAATTTTGCGATGCCTTTTTAAGTTTTAGTTTCTTTTTAAGTTATTTCCATTTGGGATATAGTTTTTCCAAAAAGCTTTAATATTTTTAGACGATTTTTACCTATGTATCAATTATCATTCCAATTAGTAATCTCAATTTGCGATTATAATTTTAAGTTAGTTGTAGTAATAAGGTTAGGTTAGTCAAGTATTTTTAAGTTTTTATAAGTTTCTTTTATTTTTCCGTCACCTTTTATTTTTCAACCATTTTTCTTTTTCGACCTTTTTCCGACGAACTCTTTTTCTTTCTTATTTCTCGCTTTTCTAGTATTAGGACATAGATTTTTATTCTACTTCTTATCTAATTTTCTTAAAATTACGAAAATTTATTTTAAGTGGTTAAATTGATAGACATCAAAATTTTCTGGTTCGTAGTAATAGTTGGATTTGTACGTGGACCGGGTTATTGGAGCCAAACAGTCCTCAATTATATTGAGACCAAACGAATCCTGCCCCTCTGCTGCATCTTTTGGCTATTCAAAACGTGGACAAAATCAGAAAAGTCTATTGATTGGATAACTTATTATAATTTTTCTTTTCTTTTAAAAACTAATAGGATATTCAGTGAATGCACCGAGCAAGACGTTCACCACCTTTTGTACGTTTACCACCTATAACTAGATCAAGACATTTAGCAAATATAACTGCCGTTGATTTTTCTTTAGAATCGTCATCCAGTCGTCCAAGTACTTCAGTTCAAATTTTCGATAATCCATTTTTTGAACCCGACCTCACAATTGAGAATCCGGAGAATATTCAGGAACGGTTTGTAGATCCTGAACCACTAAACTTTCCTCCGGAACAACCATTCATTCAAACAGAGATTGTTGAGGAACGAACCATTAAATCAGAATCCTCTAGTGATTCCGATTCAACAAATTCAATTATGGAGAATCTGGAACCTTTAAGTATGGAAGACCGAATGAGAGCTAAACGCACTGGCCAAGGTCACGCAATTACTCATCCAGACATTAATGCGTCAGATTATGAAATCAAAGGACAAATTCTACACATGGTGACTAATCAATGCCAATTTAGTGGTGCGTCGAAGGAAGATCCAAATGAACATCTACGTACCTTTAATAGGATCTGCACACTATTTAAAATCCGAGAAGTGGAGGATGAACAGATATATCTCATGTTATTTCCCTGGACTTTAAAGGGAGAAGCCAAAGATTGGTTGGAATCATTACCTGAAGGGGCGATCGATACATGGGACGTATTAGTTGACAAATTTCTTAAACAATTCTTTCCTGCATCTAAAGCCGTAAGACTTCAAGCAGAAATTGTTACGTTTACACAGAAACCGAATGAAACTCTATATGAGGCATGGACTAGATATGGAAAGTTATTAAGAGGATGTCCGCAACATGGTTTAGACACCTGTCAAATAGTACAAATATTCTACCAAGAATGCGACATCACTACAAGGAAAGACATAGATATAGCAGCCGGTGGTTCTATTATGAAGAAAACCGAAACCGATGCTTACAAAATTATTGATAACACTGCTTCCCACTCACATGAGTGGCACCAAGAAAAAGATATCGTTAGATCATCTAAAGCAGCTAGAGCCGATTCTAGCCATGACTTAGATTCCATTTCCGCAAAGATAGATGCTGTCGAGAGACGAATGGAAAAGATGACTAAAGATATTCACTCAATACGAATTAGTTGTGAGCAGTGTGGAGGACCACATTTGACAAAAGATTGTCTCAGTATTGAATTAACAATGGAACAAAGAGAGAATATTTCATACATAAACCAAAGGCCTGGAAATAATTATCAGAATAATTATCAACCGCCAAGACCGATTTACAATCAAAACCAGAATTATAACCGAAATATTCCATACAACAACCAACAAGGTCCTAGCAATCAACAAGTATCCAATAATACTTACAATCAGCAAAGACCTAATTTTCAAAACAAACCACCACAACAAACCGATGATAAAAAGCCAAATTTAGAAGATATGATGACGAAGCTAGTTGAAACTCAAACGCAGTTTTTCACATCTCAGAAACAAACCAATGAACAAAATGCTCAAGCATTTAGAAATCAACAAGCTTCTATTCAAAATCTAGAACAAGAAGTAAGTAACCTAGCAAGGTTAATAGGTGAAAGAAAACCGGGAAGTCTACCTAGTGATACAAATGCTAACCCCCGGAATGAAACGGCTAAAGCCATTACCACAAGAAGTGGTACAACACTTAAACCACCTGAAATACCTGTAACTTCTGATGAAGCTATACCTACTCCACAAGAACCACAACCTGATCAAGATAAGGAAAAAAAACCGGTAGTTGAAAAGGTTAATGAAGATAACACAGTTAAGGCTAAACCTTATGTTAAACCATACCAACCACCACTTCCTTACCCGAGTAAAATGAAGAAAGAGAAACTTGAAGCCGAGCAATCCAAATTCTTGGATATGTTTAAACAAATAAATGTAAATCTTCCTTTCATTGATGTAATTTCAGGAATGCCTAGATATGCTAAATTCTTGAAAGATCTAATCTCAAATAGAAAGAAAATGGAAGAACTCTCGGCTGTTACTATGAATGCTAATTGTTCAGCAGTGCTGTTGAATAAGATACCAGAAAAATTATCTGATCCAGGAAGTTTCACAATTCCATGTTTTCTGGGTAGTCTTAGTTCAATAGAAGCATTGGCAGACTTAGGTGCTAGTATAAATCTAATGCCGTATTCACTATACGCTAAACTAGACCTTGGAGAATTGAAACCAACCAGAATAAGCATACAACTAGCCGATAGATCAATAAAATATCCTAGAGGGATAATGGAGAACATGCTAGTTAAAGTTGGTACTTTAGTATTTCCAGTAGATTTTGTTGTTCTGAACATGGAAGAAGATTCTCAAGTTCCTCTCATATTAGGAAGACCATTCTTAAACACGGCTAAAGCAATGATAGACGTGTTCGGTAAGAAACTGACCCTAAGTATAGAGGATGAGAGTGTTACATTTTCAGTTGATAGAGCGATGCAACAACCGCAATCTGCAGATGATACATGTTATTATATTCAAACTATAGATGCACATGCAGAATTGTTAGAAGAATTTCCAGAATTACAAGGAACAGGAGAATGTTCTTTAGGAGAAGGTAATGAACCAATTGATGAAGCTGAAATGTTAGCTACACTTATAGCTAATGGATATGAACCAACAACAGAAGAAATTCAAATGCTAAAAGAAGAAGACAGATATCGATATAAATCATCGATAGAAGAACCTCTGAAATTAGAATTAAAGCCACTTCCAAACCATTTGGAATACGCTTATTTACATGGTGAATCTGAATTACCTGTAATAATATCGTCTTCTCTTACTGAAAATGAGAAATCACAACTCATTTCTGTGTTGAAAGCTCATAAACCAGCCATTGCATGGAAGATTCATGATATTAAAGGAATAAGTCCTTCGTATTGCACACATAAAATCCTTATGGAAGAAGGTCATAAAACGTATGTGCAACGCCAACGAAGACTAAATCCTAATATGCAAGATGTAGTTAAGAAAGAGATTATTAAACTGCTAGATGCAGGTTTGATATATCCAATTTCTGATAGTCCATGGGTAAGCCCAGTTCAATGCGTGCCTAAGAAGGGTGGCATGACTGTCATTACAAATGAGAAAAATGAGCTTATTCCTACTAGGACTGTAACAGGATGGCGTGTGTGTATTGATTATAGAAAATTAAATGACGCCACCAGAAAAGATCACTTTTCCTTACCTTTCATAGATCAAATGTTGGAAAGATTAGCCGGAAATAGTTACTATTGTTTTCTAGATGGATTTTCCGGATATTTTCAAATTCCAATAGCACCAGAAGATCAAGAGAAAACCACATTCACGTGCCCTTATGGTACTTTTGCTTACAAACGCATGCCATTTGGACTTTGCAACGCCCCTGCAACCTTTCAAAGGTGTATGATGGCGATTTTTCACGACATGGTAGAAGAATGCATGGAAGTATTCATGGATGACTTTTCAGTCTTCGGTGATACATTTGAATCATGTCTAGTTAATCTGGAACGAATGCTTCTTAGATGCGAACAATCAAATCTAGTACTTAATTGGGAGAAATGCCATTTCATGGTTAAAGAAGGCATCGTTCTTGGACATAAAATATCAAAAGAAGGAATTGAAGTGGATAGAGCTAAAGTAGATGTAATTGCTAAACTTCCACATCCCACCAATGTTAGAGGAGTTAGGAGTTTTCTAGGGCATGCCGGTTTTTATCGACGTTTCATAAAAGATTTTTCTAAAATTGCCACTCCTATGAATAAACTCCTAGAAAAGGATGCTCCATTCATCTTTTCAGATGAGTGTATCAAATCTTTTAATATTCTTAAAGAAAAACTTACTAATGCGCCGATCATGATAACACCAAATTGGAATCTACCATGTGAACTAATGTGCGATGCAAGTGATTTTGCAATGGGAGCCGTTTTAGGACAAAGGATTGAAAAACGATTTCAACCTATATATTATGCTAGTAAGACGTTACAAGGAGCACAAACGAACTATACAACTACTGAAAAAGAACTCCTTGCTATTGTCTTTGCTTTTGACAAATTTCGATCATATCTCGTTCTAGCAAAAACGGTGGTCTATACCGACCATTCTGCTCTTAGATACCTATTTTCGAAACAAGATGCTAAACCAAGATTAATCCGTTGGATCTTACTCTTACAAGAGTTTGATATTGAAATCCGAGATAAAAGAGGAGCAGAAAATCTCGCCGCTGATCATCTTTCTCGTCTTGAAAATCATGAATTAGAAGTTCTAAATGAATCGGCCATACAAGACAACTTTCTTGATGAATATCTATTGAAGATAGATTACAAAGAAATCCCATGGTTTGCAGACTATGCAAACTACTTAGTTTGTGGATTCCTTGAGAAAGGATTATCGTACCAAAAACGAAAGAAATTCTTCAGTGATATAAAACACTATTTTTGGGAAGATCCACATCTGTTTAAAAGTTGTCCCGATGGAATAATACGCCGATGTGTATTTGGAGATGAAGCTAGTAAAATATTAAACCATTGTCACACATGACCAACAGGAGGGCATTATGGGCCTCAACTAACAGCAAGAAAAGTTTATGATGCTGGATTCTATTGGCCTACAATTTACAAAGATGCACACCTTCTTTGCAAATCCTGTGATGCTTGTCAAAGGGCCGGAAAAATAAGTCAACGTGATGAAATGTCACAAAATGTCATCCAAGTATGTGAAGTATTTGACATTTGGGGTATTGACTTTATGGGTCCATTTCCAAAATCTCATAATAATCTATATATACTCGTAGCCATTGATTATGTATCTAAATGGGCGGAAGCACAAGCTCTCCCAACTAACGATGCACGAGTTGTAGTCAACTTTTTAAAACGTCTTTTTGCAAGGTTTGGAACACCGAAAGCTTTAATAAGTGATCGGGGTACTCATTTCTGTAATAATCAACTTGAGAAAGTTCTTAAAAGATATGGAGTAACTCATAAAATCTCTACCGCATATCATCCACAAACAAGTGGACAAGTTGAAAATACCAACCGAGCTTTAAAACGTATTCTAGAGAAAACCATAGGATCAAATCCGAAGGAATGGTCCATTAAATTGGAGGATGCACTCTGGGCTTTTAGAACAGCCTACAAAACTCCAATTGGAACCACACCTTTTAGACTTGTTTATGGAAAAGCATGTCATCTTCCAGTAGAAATTGAACACAAAGCATTTTGGGCTTTGAAAACATGTAATCTTGATTTACATGAAGCTGGACGTCTACGATTAAGTCAACTAAACGAATTAGAAGAATTAAGACATGAAGCATACGAAAATTCGTTAATCTATAAAGAAAGAACGAACAAATGGCATGATAAAAGAATCAGAAGTTCAAAAGAATTTAAAGAAGGAGACAGAGTTCTTCTTTTCAATTCATGATTCAAGCTATTTCCTGGAAAATTGAAATCAAGATGGTCTGGACCATTCATAGTCAAAAGAGTTTTTCCATACGGAACGATAGAATTAATAACTTCAAATGGGATTGAATTTAAAGTTAATGGTCACAGAGTTAAACATTACATGCATGGTCCGATGGAAGTCGACAACGAAGTTAATCACAATTTCGACACCACAGCTAACTAAGTGTGGGGAGAATCAAGTCTTTAAAGGATAATATGTATTTCTGTTAGAGTTAGATTGTCTGTTTTCGTGTAGTTCTCGAAAATGGAACCCGAATGGTCTTTCCCTAGCAGACCCTAAAGAACTAGTCTTCTCCCCCCATTCTGAATTTTTATTTTTTTTAGGTTTTTACGAAATGAAGACTGCCTGTGAACTAAACCATGGTCTAATGCTACACGCTTTGATCACTAAACGTAATAATGACATACAACCGAGTGAACTAGTATCAGTAATCAGAGAAAGAATGGACGGAGTTAGAAAAGAATCCAGATGCGAAGATAATAAGTTACAATTTGGTAAAGGAAAATCAAAATCCGCAGCGAAAAGAAGAGCACGACACCTAGAAAGATGTCACAAATGCGGAAAATGGTCACGTGGAGGTAAATGTTCAAATAATCAAACCTATTCAAATACCGAATTTGTTACTTTATGCAGAGACGGACCGTTCATATGTTTAGAAGAAAAGACACTGAATGCTCGAGGTTACGCCTATGTAGCTATGGAAAACCAATTAAACCGACTATCTTATGAATGGGATAGATCATATAACTAAGAAATCTATTTCACAGGTATGTCTGTACAGTTTTTATTTTTATTTTTATTTTTAACCTTTTGATAATAAACGCTAATTTGTTCGCTAAAAAGTATTAAATTGGTATTGAATAAAATTAGGTTTGGCGACCGAAATTATTGATATCAAACAAAAATTTATTACATTACTGCGAAATTTAACGTTTATTCTTAAGGTATAAATATCTTTAATCAATCAACACAAAATATTTCAAAAAATCGTCATGAGTTAAATTAGGTCTTGGAACCGAAATTACTTTACCGAAAAGAGGGGCGCATATTTTTGATAATATTTGATTGATTAAAGTGGGATAAAAAGCCAAAAAGATTTTTAATTTTAATTTTACCATGTTTTTAAAATTAATATTTAAATCTTAAATTAATATTGTAAACTTTGTAAAAACAATATATTTAAAATTGTAAATATTTGAAAAATTAATATAAGTTTGGTGTGAATTTATAATATGAATTTCTAAAATTAAGATTGGTGTGAATTTTTTATTTTATGAATTTTTAATTTTATGCATTTTAAATTTTAGGTTTAGTGTGAATTTTTAATATTAATTTTGAATTTTATATTTAAATTGTGTGAATTTAAAAACAAAAATTTACTTTATCTCATTAAGTTAAAAATATGATTTTTAAAATTCGTCGTAAGTTGAAGACTAGGTCTTTGAACCGAAATTGCTTTACCCAAGGAAGGGACGAGAACTTTTATTATCATTATTTTTAATCTTATTGAATTAAAGTATGCCAAAAACATTAAAAAACCCAAAAATCTTAGCTTTTAAAACAATCGCTACAAAAAGACAAATTTTAAAATTTTGTCGAAGGACGGACTAGGACATCGATCCGAAACGACCTCGTCCTAAATAACAAAGGAAACAAAATTTTAAAATTAATTACTTAATTGTTTTAATAAGTTAAAGATTATAAAAAAAAAATATATACCAAACTCCACGACTCGCGGAGTTTGAAGGGGATATCTCCGCGAGTCGCGGAGGGACCAAAATACAGAAAAAAAATATAAACGCATAACAGATCAGTCCCAACCCAAAACAAAAACATACTGCGAAAAACTGCACGAAAAAACCCGAGAAAAAAACCTCCAAAATCACAATTTTTAACCGTTAATCAGCAAATCTTTTACTAAAATCATGTTGAGAAGGATGCTATCAAGGAATTACTCAAGAAAAACGGTAAATTTCTACACCTAAACACCATTTAATCCGAAATTAGTGTTCTTGAGCAATTTTTTCCCCAATTTAATTTTGATGCTTTTTAGTGTAATTAGGCTTAAATTGTTTATGTATTATGCTTGTATAACCTAGATTGATGCTGTTTAACATGATTAGAAGCCTTAAACTTCAAATTTTGAGTAATCTAGGGTTTGTGTTCTTGAGCAAATTTGGGGCTTTTTGATATAAACAGGTTATGGCCGATTTTTGTCATGAATTGTTGCTAAATTAAGTAGTGTAACATGTTTAGGTAGTTAAATGATCCAAACTTTGAGCCTAAACATGATTTTGAGAATTAAAGTGGACTTTTTCAAAGTCTAAAATTCATGAACTTGATTTTTGAGAGATAATGCCATTTGAGACTTGTTTAATTGCTAGTAATGATTATTTTGACATGTCATTTGAGTTAAATGCTTATGAACTTGGCGAACATTTTCATATATGCTTATTTGAAAAAGTGTAGATTTGATAAAAATGTGAAAATAAGCTTAAGTTTGATATAAATTGATCATGTCATTGTAATTATTTTGATTGATGATTTTGCTGACACTAATGCATATTTGGATGCACAAAAATTGTGTTTGATGTGTTTTGCAGACTGAAAGGGGTGAATCTTCATCCCAAGCTCACAATGCTCCTGCTGAGAACGCGGAACAACAGGAGGTGGATAACTACTACAAGCAGGATATACCGCATCCAGTCATGACCTTTTCTGATATGCACTTGGAAGAGTTGCACCCGAACCTGAGATTTGACAGACTTTGGATAGAAAAATCCAAAATATCAAAGGGGTTTGCATACTCTTCATTCTAAGGTTGTTGAGGTACCGAGGGTCATAGAATGGGGACCCTTAGAAGCTGTAGAATTGGCCGGGCCAATTAGGGAATTACTTGTACAGAGGTATGGTAATTCTACTTTTAATGACTGGGTACGTTTATTCACCATGCGTAGACCTGTATATAAAGTATGGTGTGAAGAATTATTGTGTAGTATAGAGTTGAATGATCGGGTAACTAGTTTAACCGATCGATCTTTTATTAGATTTTTGTTAGGCAGTTCGATGCGCCACATGTCTTTACTGGACATGGCTCAGGCTTTACGTATATATACGCCTGAGGAGTTAGCATCTGCCGATTGTAGAGGGTTGATACTAAACGGTAGAAAGATAGATGAAAATTTTGATACACACGGTGTGTGGAGTCAAATGACAAGCCATCACCGTTTCAAAGGGGGAAATTACTCTTATTTGGATATAGATAGAGCCGAATTAAGAGTGATTCATAGGTTTTTAGCTAATTCGATTACACAAAGGGGTAAGAACAAGGAAAAGGTAAATGAACAGGATTTGTTTTACCATATGTGTATTCGAGACCCACAAAGCGCTGTAAGTATACCGTATTGTGTGGGTTATTATTTATCAGCTATGGTTCGGGGGATGAGACCGCATAGCATAATAGGAGGTGGTATCTTTATTACTTTGATTGGTGAATATCTCGGTGTGGATATAAGTCGGGGGGGATTATTAGTAGAAGAACCAGAACCCCGAGATACTATAGGTTTAAATGTATACCATGGTGCGAAAGTTTTGAAGAGGCGAAATAAGGCCGCAGTACCATACCATGGTAGACATCCACAGGTTGAGAGAAACCAACAGCAAGGTAATGTAGGAGGGGGGAATGAGATGCAAGAAATGCAAAGGTTTATAGCTTCTCAGGAGTACGAAAATGCTAGACAGAGAGCATTTGAAGATTGGCAAGTTCATCAGAACCAAATCATAGCTCATTGCCAACATATAGGTAGAAACTATATTCCTACACCGAAACCCATCTTCCCTCCCTGGTCTATAGAGATGCAACCACCGTATCCTACGTATAACCCTGCCGAAGCATTCTATAGCACCTATGGTTATGCTTGGAACCCCTATTGGTACCAGTATCATCCCTAGTATACTTAATTTTATTTATTTTGTAATTTGTAATGATTGATACGTTTAATACTTTTGTTAATATTGTAATAGTTTTTATAATTGTCTAACTTTTATTCTTAAATTTTAATAATTTTTGAATGTGGGGTAATATACCAAACTTCAAAAATATGTATATATGTTTGCAGTTTATCTTATGTACACAACAGGGTAAAACAACGCATTTTCAAAGACTGGCATTAAGTTCAGCAAAAGCAACTAATTTTGACGACAAGATGCAAAATATATGTGAAATAACAACAAGACGGAATGAACAAATGATATGCACCATTTATCATTCAGCAAACAAACGCCAATATATTTGGAAACTTTGGTAAAAATTTAATCATTTTCACACAAATCACCCTCAATAATTTGAATTATTACTGATTTCTTGCAAATGAGGGCATTGCAAGATCTTAAGTGTGGGAAGGGGTTAAATTCTTTCGGATTTTAAAATTTTTATCTTAAACACTTGGTTACCATTAAAAATACTAGTAAAGCAGTAGTTGTATTAGAATCTAGTGCTCTCTGATAATAAAGAACAGCCCTAGTCTTATATACTGACTACCCATATCTAGTAAAATTTTTCAAAATTTTTAATTAAATGAACTCAAAATCATGTTTATACATATTTATGAACGATAAAACTAGGTTTTAACACCGAAATTATTGTTACCTCGGAAAGGACATAAATTGAGAAACAAACCAAAATGTTAAAATTCATTTAAAATGGAATAGAGGACGATAAAAAGGAAAATAAAAGCCAAGTGTGGGAAAATTTACCAAGTTATCTTAAACATATGTCACATATATCTGTAACAAATAACTGAAAATAATTTTGCTTTGGACTAAACTAAACTGTTTTACCCGATGAAAGAAAAGAAGAAATGGATCTACACGATGAATCAATTCCATCATTAAAAGGAAGTAAAGTCTTCCGAAAAAGAAACGCGCTTCTTGATTTAGGTCATGAAGTTGTCGTCCAGACCAGCTGTAGGTTGACGAAAAATCTAGAAAAGTCGTCACTAAAATCAGCAGGAAATCCACGGACCTCAGCATTAAACAAGGTCGCCAAGTGGTCAGATTTATCCTAACCATGAGAAGGACTTATCTCGTACAATGGGGGGGCACCATGCAAATTAGCTGGATAAGACTAATGAATCAGATCCCCAGAAAGGATAATCTCCTTAAAGATTAAAAATCAGCTTTTAAGACTGATATTACTCAATCCTAGAGATTGACCTTAAAGATTGAGAATTACAAACTCATGGAATTCAATGATATCTAAACTCGAGCTTGAACGAGAAAATATTTTGATCAAAATTACAAACCGATTTGTTTTCTGAAAACCCTATTTTCAATGCGTTCATTACCATTGAACGTAAAATCCTAGGAATTCACCTGGAATTCATTAGGTCACCTGAACCAAATCGGGTGTCAACCGTAAGAACGATGGTTGCATAGTGGTCAAAGACAGGACCTTGTGCCATACCGAAAAATTATAAGGGTGAGCTTTACTATTGCGCCTACCAAGGATAGTAAATTGCGTCCGACACGTTATAGACCATAATTAAAAGCATGTCAGGGGACATTGCCTTAACAGTTGCTTGTTCAACGCTTTCCTTTACAACCGGACGGTAGTTTACCGAAAGGTAATATACGGGACAAGTAAACTGGACGTGTTACTTTCCAAATACAAGGTTAGCAAGTGGGTGACACAAAACCATAAGTTTTGAGCTAAAATTTTCAAATCTGAAACCCACCAAACCCACAAAAATATTTTGCAAACACCGGTAAAGGGTTATTCCGGAAAACTTATCTAGGGTAAAAACTAGATTTAATTTTCAAAAGATCAAATGTTTTCATAAAGATCCAATTTCCTTAATGGATCTAAATTTTTATAGTCATGTAGGACTGTAAACCATATCGTTACTACCATTGTTTATACCACCGTATAGAAATCACTGATGTACAAAGTGTGAAGAATAAAGAAGTGATTCTAGTATTTCAAGACGATATTGCTTGAGGACAAGCAACGCTCAAGTGTGGGAATATTTGATAATGCTAAAAACGAACATATATTTCATAGCATTATTCCTCAAGAAAGACAAGCTTTTAGTTGCAATTGTTCTATTTACAAGTGATATTCGTTTAAATAATAAAAGGTGAAGACAAAAGACAGATTCGACGAATTGAAGACGCAAACGACCAAAAAGCTCAAAAGTACAAAAGACAATCAAAGAGATTCAAATTATTGATAAGAAACGTCTCAAAATTACAAGAGTACAAGATTCAAAACGCAAAGTACAAGATATTAAATTGTACGTAAGGACGTTCGAAAATCCGGAACCGGGACCAGAGTCAACTCTTAACGCTCAACGCAACGGACTAAAAATTACAAGTTAACTATGTATATAAATATAATATAATATATAATTAATTATATTAATTATATATATATTATATATATAAAATAAATCGTCGGCAAGAAAGACTCCAAACATGGGTGAGCTGTAAAAGTAAACTCCGCGACTCGCGGAGTTTGAAGGCAAAAATGCCGCGAGTCGCGGAGCCCCAAAAGTCGAAAATCCCTATAAAAGCAAACGAATTCTGATCGTAAAAATCACAATATATCCATCTATCTCTCTATCTATATCGTAAAATATATATATATATATATATATATATATATATATATATATATATATATATATATATATATATATATATATATATATATATTTATAATTTATATTTTAATTTTAATTATAATTCTAATAATAAGGGTATGTTAGCGAATGTTGTAAGGGTGTAAGTCGAAATTCTGTCCGTGTAACGCTACGCTATTTTTAATCATTGTAAGTTATGTTCAACCTTTTTATATTAATGTCTCGTAGCTAAGTTATTATTATGCTTATTTAATCCGAAGTAATCATGATGTTGGGCTAATTACTAAAATTGGGTAATTGGGCTTTGTACCATAATTGGGGTTTGGACAAAAGAACGACACTTGTGGAAATTAGACTATGGGCTATTAATGGGTTTTATATTAACTAAACAATACCTTGTTAATTTAATATACAAACTTATAATTTGACGTATTTATATATAACCACATACGCTTGACTGGGTACGGTGGGCGGGATATCTATAAATACCAATAATTATTCATTTTACCGGATACGGAACTGGATTAATAGTTAATAAACTTGTTGAAACAGGGGTGAATTACATTCAAGGGTAATTGGTGTAATTGTTAACAAAGTAGTAAAACCTTAGTTTACATGCAGTCGATAACCTGGTGTATTCATTAAACAAAGTATTAGAACCTTGTTACAATTCGAATCCCCAATTAGTTGGAATATTTAACTTCGGGAATAAGAATAATTTGACGAAGGCTTTCGCTCTTTATATTTATGACTGATGGACTATTATGGACAAATCCGTATGGACATATTAAATAATCCAGGATAAAGGACAATTAACCCATGGGCATAAAACTAAAATCAACACGTCAAACATCATGATTACGGAAGTTTAAATAAGCATAATTCTTTTATTTCATATTTAATTTCCTTTATTTTATATTTAATTGCACTTCTAATTATCGCACTTTTATTTATTGTTATTTAATCGCACTTTTAATTATCGTACTTTTTGATTATCGCAATTTTATTTTATCGCACTTTTATTTATTGCAATTTCATTATCGTTATTTATTTTACGCTTTAAATTAAGTCTTTTATTTATTTAATATTTTACATTAGGTTTTAACTGCGACTAAAGTTTTAAAATCGACAAACCGATCATTAAACGGTAAAAACCCCCCTTTATAATAATAATATTACTTATATATATATATATATGTATTTCTATAAAAGTAAACTAATATAGCGTTAAGCTTTGTTTAAAAAGATTCCCTGTGGAACGAACCGGACTTACTAAAAACTACACTACTGTACGATTAGGTACACTGCCTATAAGTGTTGTAGCAAGGTTTAAGTATATCCATTCTCTAAATAAACAAATATCTTGTGTAAAAATGTATCGTATTTAATAGTATTTCCTGCTAAAATTTAATAGTATTTTATACCACTCTGCTACCACATCATGAAGGTAGCCCCGGTAATTCTTCTGGAAATACTCCGGGATATTCTCTTACAACCGGCATGTCATTAATGCTTCTTTCTTCAGTATCGATCTTCTTTACGTGTGCCAGAATAGCATAACAACCTTTTCTTATAAGTTTCTAGGCCTTCATACAGCTGATAAAGTTCAGCTTTGAGTTGCTCTTCTCCCCATAAATCATTAATGATGTTTCATCCTTACGAGGGATGCGGATTGCTTTCTCATCGCAAACAACTTCCGCTCTTGTTTTGGACATCCAGTCCATGCCAACGATTACATCAAAACTTCCTAATTCTACGGGTATCAAATTGATTTTGAAGGTTTCACCAGCAAGATTTATTTCGCAACCATGGCAAATTTTATCGGCTTTTATCAGTTTACCATTAGCTAATTCAATAGTATATCTATCGTCTAAAGGCAATGATGCACATTTTAGTTTAGAACTAAAGTCTTTACACATATAACTTCTATCAGCACCCGTATCAAACATAATAGAAGCTAGTTGATTATTAACGGTAAACGTACCCGTGACAAGATTAGGATCCTCACGTGCTTCACTGGTACTAACATTAAATGCCCTCCCACGTGCGGGTTCTTTGTTCTTCTCCTTATCAGGGCATTGATTTATAAAGTGACCAGACTTCTCGCATCCAAAACATTTCTTGACATCGGTCGGTTTTGTCTTTACTTCAGAAACGGTGGCATAACAATCTTTCGCCACATGTCCTTTCTTGTTGCACTTATCACGGACCACTTGACAATAACCTGCATGATGTGTGTAACATCTTTTGCAGAATAGATGGGGTCCCTTATAGTTTGGACTTGCAGTTGCCTCATCTTGTTTACCTTTAAAAGTTTCTTGTTTCTTCAGGTGAGTACTTTTACCCTTATAGTCTTCCCATTTTCTCTTTCCTTCAGTTGTCTTGACTTCGGTAATTGGTGCCTTAATCGAACTCTCTGTGATCTGGTCCATGAGTTGGTGTGCCATTGTCATGGCTTCCTGCATCGTATTTGGTTTGGACGATGTAACATTTCCTTTTATATTGATTGATAAATCGTCAATATACATTTCTATCTTTCGTTTCTCATTTGGCACCAATTCGGGACACAACAAGGCTAGTTCCATGAAACGCTTGTCATAGTTATTGAGATTCGCGCCGATAACCTTCAGATTACGTAACTCAGATTCCATTTTTCTGATCTCGTTTTGAGGACATTACTCCTCGATTAGCATCTTTTTCAGTTCTTCCCAAGAGATATCATATGCCGTATCTATTCCTTCTGCTTTAGCATAATTGTTCCACCAAGTAAGTGCACCATCTTGCAACATGCACGAAGCATACTTTGACTTGTCTCCGTTCGCAAAATTACTGATTTTGAAAACGGACTCCATCTTTTTAAACCATCGGGTTAGACCGACTGGTCCCTCGGTTCCACTAAACGTTTGTGGTTTGCATCCTTGAAAAGTTTTGTATGAGCATCTGTTTCGTGAGTTTGTGTTTACGGCTGCTGCTTTGGCTGCTGCTTCGGCTGTTGCTTTTGCTGCCTCAGCTGTAGCAATTCTTTCATTCACACGTTTCTCGACTAGTTCCTCAAACTCAGCATCCGACATTTGAGACATGTTTCTTCAATAAATACAACAGAGATAATTTAATCATATAGAATATTATAGGTAAAATGAGTTGTCAATAGTTAATCGTAGCATATTAATAATATGAACCAATTATTATAAAAAGCCTTTTCTTCTTATTAGCATTTTATAATTATTTCTAGGGTATTACCTACCCGTTAAGTTCATACATAATAGCTAGTACAAGGAATTAACTACTAAAATCCTAATAATATTCCACTATGAAAAATTATAGCGAGTTACTACGTTATTATGTAATAATAATAAGAAGTAGTAATAATGCAAATAATCATTCCATGCATTTATTATTAATAAACCAAAATAATACAATACCATACAATACCGATATTTTACATATGCATATTTTACATAACAAGATAGAGTAGCACACATAAGCAATAAAATAGCGCATGGAAGATTTATGGTTGCGAGGTCGTTTATTCAGAACTATCAGAAACTTCTTCCCATTTGGTTCTCTCTGCCAATTGTTTGTGTGCACATGGTTCGACAGACATTCTGGCAGTGTATTTTATTTTTGGTTGGGGTTTTGAGGTACCCGTTGCCTCAGTGGGTTTAATACAATAAGGGTGGTTACGGATCGAATGGTCATGTTCCTTTTTAATAATTAAAGACTTTTTATTATTGTGGTTGTTTTTATTATCTATAGCAAGTTGGAATTTCTCCTTAGTGACCTCTTTTATTTCATTAGCGAAATCCTCCTCCTTACTGATTTCGTCTGATGACAAACTGTCTGAGTCATGTGTAGGAGAATATGATGACGAACTGCGAGAATATGTACCGGTGGTCATGAACCGAAATCTACCAGGCGTAATCGGCACAACCCGCCCGTCGGCGGTATATCTGGACCAATGTCCATATTTTTTTAGAAATGGACGATCCTCGTTTACTCCAGGGATCATGGGTCCATGCCAACGATACTGTGGCTCTGGAAAACTAAAGCTGGGTGGAGCTGGAACCTCCTCTGGGTTTACCGGGAGTTGAGATTCCCCGACTAACACAATTTCTTCTTTAATAGGTATTGGAACGCCCTTTTCAGTTGTGGATAGAATAGATTCAGTGTTCGATTCCGAGTCGTACAAAATGATAGGATTAGAAGAAGTCATCTATCACATAATTGAAACAACAATTACGTTAGCATATAAATATATCACATATAATGTTTTTGACCAAATGATAAGCAAAAATCAGTAAAAATAGATATGGTCATAGTCCAGACTCACTAATGCATCCTAACAATTACCAGTTAAACACACTAATGTAATTTCTGGTTCCCTATGACCTCAAGCTCGGATACCAACTGTAACGACCCGTCAAAATCGCTATTGACGCGGCACGTTAATCATTGATTCCACAGTGAGGTTTTGACCTCTATATGATACGTTTTGATAAAATATTGCATTCATTAAAATAAGTGACTTTCTAAACATAGAAAGTTATAAACATGTGGGCGAGTGCTTAGGTATAAGCGAAACCCTAAAATACATAAGTCTTTAATTTACAGGTTGACATCACAGTCCAATTATTTATTACACAACGCAGTTTTATTTTGAATGCAATAAACTTTGTACAAAGCATGAGAGACTCCATGCAGGTAACAAGCACATCACAGCGGAAGCATTCTAAGGACCTGAGAATAAAACATGCTAAAAAGTCAACACGAATATTGGTGAGTTATAGGTTTAATTGCTCGAGTTATAAACATATATAAAGATAGACCACAAGATTTCATCAAAAGTTTATCAATAGATTCTACGTAACAGAGCACCCTGGTAACTAAACTTAACGCTATAGTGATAATTACCCCATTTGTTTTAATATACGCAAACCAACGTGTCTTAAACTCAAATAATATACGTCCGTTAAAAGGCTAGCGCTCTAGATCGGACGGGGATGTCAAGCCCTATGGATCCATATACAATTATTCGCGCCCACCAGTCCATATCCTATGTACTGGCAGCTACTAGTTACCAAAGCTAAGGGATTTTCGGTTTAACTCAGTGTAGAATTTAGCATGTACTTGTGTCTTATTGTGTTTAAAATAAATTGCATGTATTCTCAGCCCGAAAATATTTAAAGTATTTAAAAAGGGATCTATAAACTCACAGTTCAATATTGAGACTCAATATTGTAGACAAATTGCGTAGACGTAATGATGGTAGACGACTGTATGGTTGGCCTTGGATTCACGAACAATACCCCGAACAATACCCAATACTTCCTTAGCTTAAAGCGGTTTGAAACCCGAATTAAAAACACCCTTGTATATACCTTATTATTATTAAACTTAAATTTAAAATTATAATTATAATATAAATATAAATATTGATTAAAGAAAAAAAAGTGTAAATAATACGTCGAGTAAACTGGCCTTTTATAGGCATGTTTCCTGATTTTGGTCCCCATGCGATCGCATGGGTTTTCAGTGCTTTTGCCATGCGATCGCATGGCGTTTTGTTTGCTAGTTCGTCGACATAATATTTACTGTAGCAAATAGTGTTTTTGGTCCCCATGCGATCGCATGGGTTTTCAGTGCTTTTGCCATGCGATCGCATGGCTAGGCTGGACAGCTCATTTCTGCTTGTTTTCTAGTTCGTCGACATCAAATAGTGTTACTGTAGCAAATAGTGTTAATGTAGCAAACGGTTTCACTGTAGCAAATAGTGTTTACTGTAGCAAAGTCATTTTTTACTGTAGCAAATAGTGTTTTACTGTAGGAAAGTCATTTTTACTTGTACATATATATATATATATATATATATATATATATATATATATATACATACATATAATTGTTCATGAATCGTCGAGAGTAATCAAAGGTAATTGTATATATGAAACAGTTCTAAAATTTTGAGACTCAATCTAACAGACTTTGTTTAACGTGTTAAAATAATAAATCGTATAGAGAATTGGTTTAAATAAGACAAAAATTTTCGGGTCATCAAACATTATATATACATATACTGATTGCTTATACATCCATCACCCTTTCTTTCTTCTTGTTCCTTAATGAACCACCAACAACAAACTCTTCAATCACTTGCTCAACTACTAGTGTTCGTCTACTTCGAACTATCCTAGTTCTATTCACTTTAATCCATTGCAACCACCATCAACAACCCTTTATGTATTTAAATCTGGGGAAAACCCATTGGTATCTTCACTCTGGACGAATTAGCTAAGCATTACCCTGCAATTTAAATAATCATAAACTATAACTTGAAGTTCTAGCATAAGTTACATTGTTATCCAGCTATCACGAAACCCAAATGAAGACTGTGATGACCCGGGAATTTCCGACCAAATTTAAACTTAATCTTTATATGTTTCCGACACGATAAGAAAAGTCTGTATGTTGAAGTTTTAAAAACTTTGAACTATGTCTATGTATACATTTCACCTTTAGACTGTTCCTGACGATTCACGAACAATTATCCGTAAATATGTATGTATATGTAAATGTAAATATATGTATATTAATTTAAATTTATAAAATATAATTTAAACATTAAAGTTAGATATGTAAAATAAGATATAAAGTAACTAAAATAAATCTTCATATATATATATATATATATATATATATATATATATATATATATATATATATATATATATATATATATATATATATATATATATATATATATGTATATATATATATATATATATATATATATATATATATATATATATGAATTCTATACATAAATCATATTAGTGTCATAATAGATATATAGATATATATAATTGCTAATTATTAAAGATTCAATAAGTGATATAATTGGTAAATATGATATAATTAATAAATTGTAATAATAATATATTAAATGTAAATACAAATAGAAACAAATGACATAGCAATATTATTACTTTCATTATTAATATCAAAGTTTGTATTATCAATATAACATACAACTTTGAATTTTGATATATATAAATGATTATAGTATTATTACTAATAATATTACTATCCTTACTAAAAATTATCATTTGTAATTAAAAATTATTATTTTCATTAATTTTATTACTTTATAGTATTATTTTGATAAGTATAAGTTATTATGTTATTATTATCATAAACATCATTAATATCCTTATAACTAATATTATTTTAAGTACCATTAATAATATTATCATTTTTTTATGATTATCTTTATAAATATTATTACAAGTAATATTATTAATACTATTATTATTATTATTAGAAAATAACATAAACTATTTTTTATCATTAATAATATTAATTTTATTATTATTATTAGTATATTTTTTTATAATTAATACAATTATAATTAGTAAATAATAATTTATTATCTATTAATTTCTAATTAAATAAAACCGTATATATATTGACTTGTTGAATCAGGGTTGTTTCCTGTCACTCTCCATCTTTTGATTAATTGTTAAATTAGTACAAAACACTGCTCAATCCAGAGAACAAGTCCAAAATCTGTTAGAAAGGAATCTGCTTTTTAGTTTTTTTTTATTTTATTTCTGTACTGGGCAAGATAAATCTGTCGACCAAATTGAGGGATAAAACGAACACTTCCGGTTGTAATTGATATTATCCAACCTCACATTATCACTTATCAATTTCATAAACCCTTTATAGCTTCCTATTTAATCGAATTTTGACAGAAAAAGCTGAAGAACACATCAGGTACTCTGTATATGAACTTTAAATTCAAAAACTACCTTTTTGAATTAAAATTTAAAAACTGTAAATGCAGTCAAGTTCTAAATCTTTTAAACAAGTTATCTGCAAAGTTTCACGAATTAAATTCTTTTACTGAATCTTAATTTTGAAAGTCAAACTTAAAATTCAAAAGTCAAACGAATCGTTCATGAGGAAATTAAAACTTGTTTTAATGATTCAAGTTAAATTAATTATTTAGACAGTTTCCAGAAGAGATTTCCAACCTATGTTATTTAGAAATCGTGAGCTAAAGCGTTCTAAAATTTGAGTTTGATGATTGAGTTTATTATCGGGTTATTTTCACTGAGTTTATTTTTTTTTCTGATTCATCTGGTGTCTGTTAATTTAAATAATTGATTTCCAGATGTTATGTGTCATTTGTTAATCCTAAATCTAATTAAGTAATTCGTTGTTGGCTTGGTTTGATCCCTGTTCGAATTGAATTGATGAAGATGATGGAAGAAAACAGAAAAACATATTAATGTAATAAAATTTGATACTATAACAGAAAGATAAGATCGGCTGGATGGTTGGAGTATGTTTCGGGGTTTCGAGAGGTCATGGGTTCGAGTCTCATAGTGGGCAATTCTTTTTAAGACAAGGCTATAAGGGTATACACCATAACTTTTATGTTAATTATTATCATTATTATTATTATTATTATTATTATTATTATTAATATTATTATTATTATTATTTTTATTATGATATTTATTATTGTTATTATTATTATAGTAACATAAATGCTATGATTTATATTATTTATCATTTTTGTTAATTATGTAATATTAGTAGGTAATTTTAATGTTATTATTAGTATTAATCTAAGTATTATTATGATTAGGATTATTATTAGTTATCGTTATTATTATTATGAAAATTGTTATTACCCTTAATATATTAAGAAGTATTATTGTCATTGATCATCTTTAGAGTATTATCATTATCGCCAAAATAAGTATAAGTACTATAACTATTAATATTATTATTATTACTAATAAAAGCAGTAACTATAAAATATTATTATTATAATAACTATAGTTACAATTATAATTATTATTGATATTATGGTTAAATTAATTATTAGCATTACTATAATAATGTAATTACATATTATTTATCATTAAAATGAATATTATTATTATCATAACTATAATTATTATCATTATTAGTATTCATATTATGATTATTATTATTTTTACTACTAATATTATGATACGTATTATTATTAGAATTATCATTTAGATTAGTACTAGTATCATTATCAAAATTATTATTATCACCAGATTAATAATGTATACCATCATTACTATATGTATTATTATTACTATAAATTTTTTTACTTGAAACTAATATCAGTATTATAAGACTTAATAATAAAACTATCGTTAGTATTAGTATTACTATTAATAGAATTATTAAATATTATTTCTCCTTAGTATTAACATGAGTATTATCATTATTATTATTTTTATCATTACAAATATTATCTTAGTATAATTATAATTACTAATTTCAACAAACAAATGATAATCATATAAAAATATATTTAATTTAACTATATTAATATTTTCATTTAAAAATGAATACATTTAATTAAATAATAAAATATATATATAAATTATTAATACAAAGATGTTATTACTAATAATATATATATATATATATATATATATATATATATATATATATATATATATATATATATATATATATATATATATATATATATATATATATATATATATATATATATATATATATATATATATATATATATATATTCGATTACGATTATGTGTATTAATAAATATACAAATGATATAGGTTCGTGAATCCGAGGCCAACCCTGCATTGCTCAGTGTCGTAATATGTATTTTTACTACAAAATACAGTATTGTGAGTTTCATTTGCTCCCTTTTACTCTTTACATTTTTGGGCTGAGAATACATGCAAATGCTTTATTAACTGTTTTACAATAATTATATGTGTGAGTTTCATTTACCTTTTTACCCTTTATATTTTTGGGCTGAGAATACATGTGCAACTCTTATAAATGTTTTTACGAAATAGACACAAGTAATCAAAACTACATTATATGGTTGAATGATCGAAATCGAATATGCCCCTTTTTATTAAGTCTGGTAATCTAAAAATTAGGGAACAGACACCCTAATTGACGCGAACTCTAAAGATAGATCTATCGGGCCCAACAAGCCCCATCCAAAGTACCGGATGCTTTAGTACTTCGAAATTTATATCATGTCCGAAGGAGGATCCCGGAATGATGGGGATATTCTTATATGCATATTGTGAATGTCGGTTACTAGGTGTTCAATCCATATGAATGATATTTTTGTCTCTATGCATGGGACGTATGTTTATGAGAAATGGAAATATGAAATCTTGTGGTCTATTAAAATTATGAAATGATTATTTATGTTAAACTAATGAACTCACCAACCTTTTGGTTGACACTTGAAAGTATGTTTATTCTCAGGTATGAAAGAAACCTTCCGCTTTGCATATGCTCACTTGCATGGAGTCGTTTATGGCATATAGAAGTCAGATCATCGCTCTGGAATCAAAGGTTGAAGATTTCGTCTGGATGGATTAGGACGGGTCTTCACAGTTGGTATTAGAGCGGTGGTCTTAGCGAACCAGGTCTTGCATTAGTGAGTCTAACTGATAGTCGTTAGAATGCATTAGTGAGTATGGACTTCGACCGTGTCTGCATGTTAAAAGTTTTGCTTATCATTTTTGTCGGAAATCATTTGCTTATCATCCTTAGTAAATTACCTGCTTATTATTCTTAGTCTAGACACATCTTATTGCATTGACTGCATGAATAGTGTATAGACAAAAATTCATAGCGTATCTGTTATTGTTATCTTTGCCTGACAACTCCCGTAGATTCCTCCGTAACTTATGGGATTTTAGTATTATATATGCATATGTAAATTATGTATTGCAGGGTACTAATATATATCCTATAATCTATTTCTTATCGAAAATCTTTCATCTGATCGTACGAGATGAGTCCTGCAACCAGTTCGAGACCCTCAGATTCCGATAGCTATTCCGATAGTTATTCCGACAGTTATTCCGACATAGATGTTCACCTAAACTCCGAAAACAGCGTCATCGGCATGAATCAACCAATTAGCCATTATCAATTCATTTGATGGGTTCGTAGTCGACTTAATTAATGGAGACGCGCAGAAGGCAATCCCTTCCACCAACCGAATTCACCTCACAATGAACCTGAAGCGTTTACCGGCGAACCTGTTCGAGACACCATATTCAGTCTCATTTCCAGGGTAACTCTACAAGATTATATTCTATCCACAATTCTAAACCTTATTCATCCGCTCGTTCCGATCGACAATCATCCTGGAGTAATAAGTCAACGAACTTCACGCTCGAATAGTCAATTCGGAAAATATGGTGCAAAATGTACCAGCTTCAGCAACATCACCGGCACCAACAGTACCATCAATAACAGTACCAGTACCATCAACAAACCATGCTTCAATATCATCATCTGTACTTTGAGTATGATCTTCGTGCTAAGTATCGTTCTACCTCATTTATCTTCGTTCGACATGGCGAATATGTAATCTCTAAAGTTTTAGAGATTATTTATTCTAGTTCCAACCAAAAAGCAAATGAGTTTAATATCATATTAACTCATTAAATCCATGAATACATCTGAAACAAATATATATGTATATATGTTTTCATAAAGATTGTAATTAAAAATTCTCTTGTACAAACTGTTAATGATGAAAATATTTTAACGGGTAGGTAATACCCGAGGAATATTTAAATTTCACATTAATAAGTTACATTATACATTCTTCGAATCTGTTTCAACAGTCATATACTATCCTACTTACATCCACCGATATACGTATCCGTTCACCAAAGAATAACTATTTTCATTCAAATTCAAATTTCATATTTGGATTTTGACCTATCAGAATCCAACAAGTGGCATAATGAAGAAAACATTAGATAAAATAAAATTTGTTAGAAACAAACAAAATAACTATGAGAAATTTTGTTAAGAATCCACGCTAACAAAATCCTAGCTAACTGTTCCTAGCTAACTGATTACATTTTATTTATCGCAGTTTATTTATCACAATTTAATTATCGCAATTTTATTTATCGTCATTTAATTTCTGTTATTTACTTTACGCATTTTAATTATCGTCATTTTATTTCTGTATTTATTTTACGCACTTTAAATATCGGGACACGTATACAAGGTTTTGACATATCATATCGACGCATCTATATATATTATTTGGAATCACCATAGACACTCTATATGTAGTAATGATCGAGTTCTCTATACAGGGTTGAGGTTGATTCTACAATAATATATATAGTTTGAGTTGTGACCGAGTCTGAGACGTATACGGGTCACGACATGTATTAATTAATTCGAATATTATATATTAAGCTATATATAAATGATTGCACTGTCAATTGTGGACTATCGACTGTGAACTAATAACATTGGAAAATTAAAATGAATTAAAATATTGTTTATAACATATGAAACTAAACAATTCTTCAAGTTGCCACTTGATTTCGTCTTAAACATCAGTTGTATCTTCACGATTACATTCTGCGTTCAAACCTTTCATGATCCTTAAAAACGCCTCAATCGATAGGATGAACCAACCGCACTTCATCTACGGAAGAAAAGATTGATGCATATAGATATGCACTTACAATCACTCGAAACCTGAGTGAACGTTTAAAACGTAGCTATGCAAATTTCTTAGTGTTATTATTACCCAAAATAACTTTGCAATCCCTTTCCAAATTAGCAAATTTTGTCACGGCTTCAACAAGTTAACTTCGACTTTTCGTTCGAAACAACCTTATTATCACCTTGACTATTATGTATGTTCTTTTATTGTTACCGGGGAATCTTCCATATTTTAAAATATTACTAGTAGACGTACCAGCAACCTCGTTGCTTCTTGGTTTAAATCTCTCCGATAAATCATTATATTTCTTCATTGAAACTCTATCATATACTCATTCGCATCTTGTAACAAGAACTGCCATAACAATTACCGGGAATCAGCAATCAGTACTTTGAAAACTCACAGCATATCTACATCAACAGTTATATATATGACATTTATCTCTTAGAATTATGATCTCTCATTCTGAAATCCTGAAAAGCACTTAGTCACAAATCAATACTCTGAATATTGAAAAAGCTGAATTAAGCAGCAGAAACTGTAGATAACCGTAAACGACCATAATCATCGAAAGTTTGATAATAAAGAATAGTATGTTGGAAAAGCTCAGAAAAGTTGAAACTGGAAAACGGATTGAGCTAACCATGAAGGAGATCAATGACAAATACAAGGACCAAACTCTATATTCAAAGAATCCAGGTAATTCTGGATCCGATGAAATCTTTAGAGAATATCTTGCTCCGAAGTCATGTTAAAATCTTGCGGAAAATCTTTCTCCATCAACCATAGAACTTAAAAATTCCAAAATATCATCATCAATATCTTCGATATTTCTGAGGATATTTTCATAAATATTCTCGTCCGAAATTATATACCTCCTCGTGCTTCCTGTGTATCATTATGTTGGAAACATTCAATAGAAAATTAGTACCGAAAAGCAGATTATGCGAAACTAGGAAGAAAGCCGTGGACAAATCACAAAAAATAAGTTTGACTTCAAAGAATCCAAATGATTCTGTTTCTGATAAAATCTTTAGTGAATACCTTGCTTCCAAATCTAAACCCTTACAGATAAATCTTCTTCATCACCCATCGATATTAGAAATTCCAAGATATCATCGTATCTTTTATTATAAATATCCTTCATATTTCTGAAGATATTTTCATAACTATTCTTATCTGAAATCATTAATCTCTTCATAATATCAGTGTTACATCATATAGAAACTGTTAGTTTCTATATTCTGTAAACTTTCGAGCTTAAATTATGGATGTTATTGAAGTAATGTTGGGAACTAAAGCATGAGTTAGTATAATATAATGACACTTGATCAACGTGATTATATTACAGTAAGTCATGCCGAGTTCTAATGGGACGTGATGATTCACAGATCATAACGTCATCACATGTCATGTTACATAACTCTTTCATTCTGCTTAACTTCTGAACATATCAAGAAAGTATATTCTTGATAGTTCTATTCTTAGTGATTCTGGTAATTTGACAAATCAAATCGTGCTATTACGTTCTTTCTTGATTATAACATTAAATTCATTCGAAAATCCATACTTACAAATTCTAGACCATTACTCATTTTACTAGAGATCGAGAGGAGATTAAAAAGACGAAGAGCTCTGAAACATAAAGGAAGATATAAAACTTGACAACAACACTGAAATTACAATAATTAAAAATTAAAACATCACGACAATTAAAAAAAAAATTTAAAAGATTACAATCAAACTACTCGTCATCGTCAATTGTCATCTGCAAAGTAGCGTTCACCAGTCATTTCACCATCCGTGAGGTACTCTGGAGACATCGGTATTTCTCTTGATGCCTCAACTGATGCTTCAGCTGATTCATCGAGGTAACGATAACCCAACGTCTCTTCATCTTCAAGAACCGCATACAAAGAAATGCGTTTACCGCGATCTTCAATGGTATCTTTTATAAAGTACCATTGATCATCGGTACACAGAAAACTTGCCCTACAATCCGCATCATAATCGTCACTATAAAAGAACACATACGTGAATTCACACGGAACTTTTTCCTTCAGAAAGGATAACAAATCTTGTAAACCAACATCACGAATGTCGATATCTTCAAACGAAATACTGTCGCCCCACTCATATTCCTTCATTTGATTACAGAAATCACCCACGTAATGAACATCGAATGAAATAATCATTGGGGGAGGTGTTAACATTTTGCAGTTTGGGAATGTTTGATTTTGATTTTGAGAAAGGCGGAAATATAAAAGAAATATATGTTTGAATGTATAAAATGAAGTATATGGTTGGTGTTTATATAATGTAAAAGTGGCCGTTGGGATAGCCGTTGGGGATTTATATATATATATATATATATATATATATATATATATATATATATATATATATATATATATATATATATATATATATTTTATATGAACGGCTAAAAATTTAGGCGAGTTTTTGGGCAGAGATGGACAATGCCGTTGGGACCTCTCTCATGATAGTTTCATTCGTACTCTTCGAATAATCGAATTATTTTATCTGTATTATTCGGTAAAGATGAAAACTCTATTTATCAGCTCATATTCGTCAAGAAAACATATTTATTGTTAGCCATGACGACCTCACTCAAATTTCGGGACGAAATTTCTTTAACAGGTAGGTACTGTGATGACCCGGGAATTTCCGACCAAATTTAAACTTAATCTTTATATGTTTCCGACACGATAAGCAAAGTCTGTATGTTGAAGTTTTAAAAACTTTGAACTATGTCTATGTATACATTTCACCTTTAGACTGTTCCCGACGATTCACGAACAATTATCCGTAAATATGTATGTATATGTAAATGTAAATATATGTATATTAATTTAAATTTATAAAATATAATTTAAACATTAAAGTTAGATATGTAAAATAAGATATAAAGTAACTAAAATAAATCTTCATATATTTATATATATATATATATATATATATATATATATATATATATATATATATATATATATATATATATGAATTCTATACATAAATCATATTAGTGTCATAATAGATATATAGACATATATAATTGCTAATTATTAAAGATTCAATAAGTGATATAATTGGTAAATATGATACAATTAATAAATTGTAATAATAATATATTAAATGTAAATACAAATAGAAACAAATGACATAGCAATATTATTACTTTCATTATTAATATCAAAGTTTGTATTATCAATATAACATACAACTTTGAATTTTGATATATATAAATGATTATAGTATTATTACTAATAATATTACTATCCTTACTAAAAATTATCATTTGTAATTAAAAATTATTATTTTCATTAATTTTATTACTTTATAGTATTATTTTGATAAGTATAAGTTATTATGTTATTATTATCATAAACATCATTAATATCCTTATAACTAATATTATTTTAATTACCATTAATAATATTATCATTTTTTTTATGATTATCTTTATAAATATTATTACAAGTAATATTATTAATACTATTATTATTATTATTAGAAAATAACACAAACTATTTTTTATCATTAATAATATTAATTTTATTATTATTATTAGTATATTTTTTTATAATTAAAACAATTATAATTAGTAAATAATAATTTATTATCTATTAATTTCTAATTAAATAAAACCGTATATATATTGACTTGTTGAATCAGGGTTGTTTCCTGTCACTCTCCATCTTTTGATTAATTGTTAAATTAGTACAAAACACTGCTCAATCCAGAGAACAAGTCCAAAATCTGTTAGAAAGGAATCTGCTTTTTAGTTTTTTTTTATTTTATTTCTGTACTGGGCAAGATAAATCTGTCGACCAAATTGAGGGATAAAACGAACACTTCCGGTTGTAATTGATATTATCCAACCTCACATTATCACTTATCAATTTCATAAACCCTTTATAGCTTCCTATTTAATCGAATTTTGACAGAAAAAGCTGAAGAACACATCAGGTACTCTGTATATGAACTTTAAATTCAAAAACTACCTTTTCTAATTAAAATTAAAAAACTGTAAATGCAGTCAAGTTCTAAATCTTTTAAACAAGTTATCTGCAAAGTTTCACGAATTAAATTCTTTTACTGAATCTTAATTTTGAAAGTCAAACTTAAAATTCAAAAGTCAAACGAATCGTTCATGAGGAAATTAAAACTCGTTTTGATGATTCAAGTTAAATTAATTATTCAGATAGTTTCCAGAAGAGATTTCCAACCTATGTTATTTAGAAATCGTGAGCTAAAACGTTCTAAAATTTGAGTTTGATGATTGAGTTTATTATCGGGTTATTTTCACTGAGTTGATTTTTTTTCTGATTCATCTGGTGTCTGTTAATTTAAATAATTGATTTCCAGATGTTATGTGTCATTTGTTAATCCTAAATCTAATTAAGTAATTCGTTGTTGGCTTGGTTTGATCCCTGTTCGAATTGAATTGATGAAGATGATGGAAGAAAACAGAAAAACATATTAATGTAATAAAATTTGATACTATAACAGAAAGATAAGATCGGCTGGATGGTTGGAGTATGTTTCGGGGTTTCGAGAGGTCATGGGTTCGAGTCTCATAGTGGGCAATTCTTTTTAAGACAAGGCTATAAGGGTATACACCATAACTTTTATGTTAATTATTATCATTATTATTATTATTATTATTATTATTATTATTATTATTATTATTATTATTATTATTATTATTATTATTATTATTATTATTATTATTATTATTATTATTTTTATTATGATATTTATTATTGTTATTATTATTATAGTAACATAAATGCTATGATTTATATTATTTATCATTTTTGTTAATTATGTAATATTAGTAGGTAATTTTAATGTTATTATTTGTATTAATCTAAGTATTATTATGATTAGGATTATTATTAGTTATCGTTATTATTATTATGAAAATTGTTATTAAGCTTAATATATTAAGAAGTATTATTGACATTGATCATCTTTAGAGTATTATCATTATCGCCAAAATAAGTATAAGTACTATAACTATTAATATTATTATTATTACTAATAAAAGCAGTAACTATCAAATATTATTATTATAATAGCTATAGTTACAATTATAATTATTTTTGATATTATGGTTAAATTAATTATTAGCATTACTATAATAATGTAATTACATATTATTTATCATTAAAATGAATATTATTATTATCATAACTATAATTATTATCATTATTAGTATTCATATTATGATTATTATTATTTTTACTACTAATATTATGATACGTATTATTATTAGAATTATCATTTAGATTAGTACTAGTATCATTATCAAAATTATTATTATCACCAGATTAATAATGTATACCATCATTACTATATGTATTATTATTACTATAAATTTTTTTACTTGAAACTAATATCAGTATTATAAGACTTAATAATAAAACTATCGTTTGTATTAGTATTACTATTAATAGAATTATTAAATATTATTTCTCCTTAGTATTAACATGAGTATTATCATTATTATTATTTTTATCGTTACAAATATTATCTTAGTATAATTATAATTACTAATTTCAACAAACAAATGATAATCATATAAAAATATATTTAATTTAACTATATTAATATTTTCATTTAAAAATGAATACATTTAATTAAATAATAAAATATATATATAAATTATTAATACAAAGATGTTATTACTAATAATATATATATATATATATATATATATATATATATATATATATATATATATATATATATATATATATTCGATTACGATTATGTGTATTAATAAATATACAAATGATATAGGTTCGTGAATCCGAGGCCAACCCTGCATTGTTCAGTGTCCTAATATGTATTTTTACTACAAAATACAGTATTGTAAGTTTCATTTGCTCCCTTTTACTCTTTACATTTTTGGGCTGAGAATACATGCAAATGCTTTATTAACTGTTTTACAATAATTATATGTGTGAGTTTCATTTACCTTTTTACCCTTTATATTTTTGGGCTGAGAATACATGCGCAACTCTTATAAATGTTTTTACAAAATAGACACAAGTAATCAAAACTACATTATATGGTTGAATGATCGAAATCGAATATGCCCCTTTTTATTAAGTCTGGTAATTTAAAAATTAGGGAACAGACACCCTAATTGACGCGAACTCTAAAGATAGATCTATCGGGCCCAACAAGCCCCATCCAAAGTACCGGATGCTTTAGTACTTCGAAATTTATATCATGTCCGAAGGAGGATCCCGGAATGATGGGGATATTCTTATATGCATATTGTGAATGTCGGTTACCAGGTGGTCAATCCATATGAATGATATTTTTGTCTCTATGCATGGGACGTATGTTTATGAGAAATGGAAATATGAAATCTTGTGGTCTATTAAAATTATGAAATGATTATTTATGTTAAACTAATGAACTCACCAACCTTTTGGTTGACACTTGAAAGTATGTTTATTCTCAGGTATGAAAGAAACCTTCCGCTGTGCATTTGCTCACTTGCATGGAGTCGTTTAGGGCATATAGAAGTCAGATCATCGCTCTGGAATCAAAGGTTGAAGATTTCGTCCGGATGGATTAGGACGGGTCTTCACAAAGACCTGCAGCTAAGTGATTGAATTCCCGTTGTTGCAACTATAAAACATCCCAAACCCAAACCCAATTAAACAATCACCATATAATCCACAACCACCATAACCATTACTTACTATAAACCGTCACCATTTTTTATATAACCATCATAATCGACTGATACTATTCTGATATCATCACAATAAAACTACAACCTGCTGCAGTTTTATTTACGTTCTTGTTGTGTTGATCACATTGCAACGACCTTTGGACAACCACCAGGTATAAAAACAATTACTATCTTCTTTTCCTTTCAAACACAGCCCAAACGAGGACCACTACCCACGACTACTATGCTGTTCCTTTTGTGTTTAATATTCAAAGACAGGTCTCAAAACCATCACTTTCACACTATCACTTAATTCCTTAGAACCACCATTAAAGCACCTTTGTAGACCACTAAAACACCACCTCCTTTATCAAACGATCAACCCAAGAATCGCCTTTCCATTCTTTACTATCATTAATCTTCATGAACACCCTCACCACCATTTGAGAACCATCTTCGACACCATAACCTAAACAACCACCACCATCGACTACCATCATCCACCATCTCTTAAACACCAATAACTCTGTTATATCTGATTCTATTCGATGAACACCCAGCAAAAATCATCACTGTAGCTGCTGTGTATTTATTTTTTTCTGTCGAAGTCCCAAACAAAACCCAAAACAGCCATCTTTACTTATTTTGCTCCTGCTACAGCACGTTCCTGTTTCTATGAGCTGGGAGGTTGACGAGTAATATAATGATGGTGATATACCAGATAATGACGAGTAGGGTACATGATAATGAAGGTAAATGATGAGCTGTAAAGTTAAAAAATATAATAATAGAGGGTATAACTTTCCAGCGGCTGCTATCATTCGTTTCTCTTTCCTGTTTTCTTTAGAAGTCGAGCATCCCATTGTGATTTATGTATTACATTAAGGCAGGCTTTTGAAGTGGGCTGCTGCAGTATATCTACGACCCACATGTTCTCTTAATGGTCCGTATATTTTTTTTTTCCTTTGGACTTCCAACTTGGACCGATTTCTATCCTTTTTGTTTTGGGTCGAGAACTATCAAAATTCCTGTTGGACAGAGGGCCTGTTTAGAATAGATGTTGGACCGAAACTAGTTGCTGTTTGCTTTCGGTTTTAAGTTTAAAACACAAAATGGTGATAGGTGATGAATGATTAAGGTGTCACAATGATGATGGTTTTTCGATTATACTTCTGTTTTGGCGAAAGAAGATGAAACAATGACGAGGTGACGTTCGATGATATGTTATGTATGATGATAATGTAATCATATTAAGTTGATGATAATGGTACGGTTATTATGTTGATGACTTAAAAATTTAACGAAGAAGAAATGGTGATGTTATGACCATGTCACGATAATGAAGCTGATGTGATGGTAACGATTAAGATGATGATGATTATGAACGTGTGATGTTGATGATGATGGTAGTGACTCGTTAATGATGATGCGAATGATATCACAAAGATGATGTTGATAATGATAAGAAGAAGATGACAGAAAAATCGTAATTAAGAGGGTTTAAAATTCTGTATAAATCAAAAATGAATTAGTAGACGAATGGTTTGGACGTTGGGTTGTTGTACGGGAGGTCGCGAGTTCGAGTTTGGGCAAAGGCAACTATTTTTTTTAGGAGTCTATTCTTGTGAGGTAGTAACTTTACTATTATTATTATTTCAATATTATGACTATTATTTTTATTATTATTATTAATACTATTATTATTACAATTATTATTATTATTAATAATTAATATTATACTTATGATAAAAATAAAAATAAAAAATAGATATAATTTATATTAAGATATATTAGGATAAAAATGATTACGATTATTATCATGAATATAGTTAAGGTAACGACAACCGAGAAGTATAATTATAAGTACGTTTATGAGTAAGAGGAACATAAATATAATTAAGTCATGATTAAATAAAATTATCATTTTTATTAAAAACTATCATTTTTATTAAAGTTATCATTATTATTAAAATTATCAGTATTTTTAAAAATTATCATTTTTATTAAACTTATCATTTTTATTAAAATTATTATTAATATTAAAAGTATCATTATTATTATTATTATTATTATTATTATTATTATTATTATTATTATTATTATTATTATTATTATTATTATTATTATTATTATCATTAAACATGATTTTGTTATTACGATTATTATTATGATTATTATTATTATTATTTTCAAATCTAATTATTATTATAATCAATATTATTATTATTATTATCATTATTATTATAATTATTACTTTTACAAACAAAATATATTTATATAAAAATATATATTAATATTAGGTTTTTAATATATTAACTAATATAACATTATTCATATTAATATAACATTTATTAAAGTATATATATCATATAAGTATCATAACAAATTATAAGGATTAATATAATTATATATAAGGATATTAATCTATATATATATATATATACTTAGTTGATTAATGTTACAATGTGTTAATATATATAATTGTTATAGGTTCGTGAATCCGAGGTCAACCCTGCATTGTTCAATATCGTCATATGTATTTTTACTACAAAATACAGTATTGTGAGTTTCATTTGCTCCATTTTTAAATGCTTTTGCAATATATATTTTTGGGACTGAGAATACATGCGCTTTTTAAATATTTTACGAAATAGACACAAGTAATCGAAACTACATTATGTGGTTGAATGATCGAAGCCGAATATGCCCATTTTGCTTGGTAACCTAAGAATTAGCAAACCAGTCTACTAATTGACGCGAATCCTAAAGATAGATCTATTGGGCCTAACAAACCTCATCCGTTGTAGCGGATGCTTTAGTACTTCGATGTTTTTTTATCATGTCCGATGGATGTCCCGGAATGATAGGGGATATTCTTATATGCATCTTGTTAATGTCGGTTACCAGGTGTTCAATCCATATGAATGATTTTTGTCTCTATGCATGGGACGTATATTTATGAGAACTGAAAATGAAAATCTTGTGGTCTATTAAAATGATGGAAATGATTGATTATGATAAACTAATGAACTCACCAACCTTTTGGTTGACACTTTAAAGCATGTTTATTCTCAGGTATGAAAGAAATCTTCCGTTGTGCATTTGCTCATTTTAGAGATACTACTTGGAGTCATTCATGACATATTTCAAAAGACGTTGCATTCGAGTCGTTGAGTTCATCAAGATTATTATTAAGTCAATTATAATTGGATATATTATGAAATGGTATGCATGATGTCAACTTTCGATGAAATGAAAGTTTGTCTTTCAAAAACGAATGCAATGTTTGTAAAATGTATCATATAGAGGTCAAGTACCTCACGATGTAACCAAATGTAATGTATTCGTTCAGATGGATTAGGATGGGTTGTTAGAGTTAGTATCAGAGCGGTGGTCTTAGCGAACCAGGTCTTGCATTAGTGTGTCTAACTAATATTTGTTTAGATGCATTAGTGAGTCTGGACTTCGACCGTGTCTGCATGTCAAAAGTTTTGCTTATCATTTCGTGTCGAAAATTACCTACTTATCATCCTTAGGAAATTACCTGCTTATCATTCTTAGTCTAGACACGTTTTATCGCATTGACTGCATGAATAGTGTATAGACAAAATTCATATCTTAGCGTATCTGATAATTCATATCTTAGCGCATCTGTTACTGTAGACTTGCCTGACATATGCCGTAAATTCCTCCGTAGTCTACGAATTCTTTAGTACTATATATATAGATATTCTATGTAGTTAGAATACCATCTAATATTCGAAAATCATTTCAGATCGAAAAATCCTCCATCTAATCGTACGAGATGGATCCCTCAACCAGTTCAAATTCCTCGAATTCTGACAGCTATTCCGATATGGATATCCACCTGAGCTCCGAAAGCATGCGTCACTAGAATGAATCAACCAATCATTCATCTCCAATTTATCTGATGAGTTCATAGTCGACTTAATCAATGGAGACGAGAAGAAGGCGATACTTTCCATCAACCAAATTTCCCTCTTGGCGAAGAACCTGAAGCACTTACGGGCGAACCAAACCGAAACACCATTTTCACCCCATTTCCCGAATACCTCGTCACGATTATATTCTATCTAAAATTCTAAACCTTATTCATCCGCTCGTTTCGACCGACAAATCATTCCGGAATAATAGAAGAAGTCAACGAACTTCGCGCTCGTGTAATCAATTTGAAGAATATGGTGCAAAATTTACCAGCTTCAGCAACATCATCGGCACCAACAGTACCATCAGTAACAGCACCAGTACCACCAACAACCTAAGTTTAAACACCACATGCCTCAACATCTCATTCTGTACCTCGAGTATAATTATCGTTCTACGAATCATTCTACATCAATTATCTTCGTTCTTCATGGCGATTATGTAATCTCTAAAGTCTTAGAGATTATTTATTCTAGCTCAAACCGAAAAGCAAATGAGATTAATATCATATTAACTCATTAAATCCATGATTACATCTGAAGAAAATATATATGTACGTATATTTTCATAAAGATTGTAATTAAAAATTCTTTCCTACAAACTGTTAATGGTGAAAATATTTTAACGGGTAGGTAATACCCGAGGAATATTTAGATTTCACATTAATAAATTACACTGTACATTATTCGAAGCTGATTCAACAGTCATTCACTATCCTATTTACAACCACCGATATACGTATCCGTTCACCGCGGAATAACCCTTTTCATTCAATTTCATATTTGGATTTTGATCTATCAGAATTCAACAAGTGGCATAATGAAGAAAACATTGGACAAAAATAAAATTTTTTAGAAACAAACAAATTAACCATGAGAAAATTTTGTTAAGAATCCACGCTAACAAAATCCTAGCTAACTGTTAATTCCTTATTACATTTTATTATCGCAATTTATTTATCGCAGTTTATTTATCGCAATTTATATTCTCGCAATTTTATTTATCGTCATTTAATTTCTGTTATTTATTTTACGCACTTTATTTATCGTCATTTAAATACTGCTATTTACGCATTTAAATATCAGGACACGTGTACAAGGTTTTGACATATCATATCGACGCATCTATATATATTATTTGGAATAACCATAGACACTCTATATGCAGTAATGATCGAGTTCTCTATACAGGGTTGAGGTTGATTCTATAATAATATATATACTTTGAGTTGTGATCTAGTCTGAGACATGTATATAACGGGTCACGATACGTATTAATTAATTCGAATATTATAAACTATATACGAATTATTGAATTAGTAACTGTGGACTACCAACATTGGACAATTAAAATGAATTAAAATATTGATTATAACATATGAAACTAAACAATTCTTCAAGTCTGCCACTTGATTTCATCTTAAACCTCATTTGTATCTTGACGATTACAATCTGCGTTCAAACCTTTCGTGATTCTTAAAAAATACCTCGATCGAGAGGATGAACCAACCGCATTTCATCTACGGAAGAAAGGATTGATGCATGGAGTTATGCACCTTAAAATTCTTGGAACATGAGTAAACGTTTAACACGTATATGTGCTAATTCCTTTAGTGTTATTATTACCCAAAATAACTTGGTAATTCCTTTCAAAGTAGCAAATTTTATCACAGCTCCAGCAAGTCAACTTCAACTTTTCGTTCGAAACAACCTTATAATCACCTTGATATATATGTGTACTCTTTTATTGTTATCGGAGAACCTTTTATATTCCACCATATTACCATCAGCGTTTAATCATCTAAAAACACAATTCTCCTGAAACCACCTCGGATTGATAACCGATGATTCAGATATTGTAGCATTAAATGCAGAGGAAACAGAAAAATTGTAGATGGTCTAAACGACCAAAAGTTTGATGATAAAGAAGGAAGTGTTAGGAACGCTCGATAGAAAATTTGGTACTAAAAAACAGATTGAGCAAACCATGAAGGAGACCAAGGCCAAGTACAAGGACCATACCATATATTCAAAGAATCCAGGTAATTCTGGATCCGATGAAACCTTCAACGAATATCTTGCTCCGTACTCATGTTAAAATCTTGCGGAAAATCTTTCTTCATCAACCATCGAACTTAGAAATTCCAAAATATCATTATAAACATCTTCGATATTTCTGAAGATATTTTCATAAATATCCTCGTCCGAAATTATTTATCTCTTCGTGCTATCTATATTACATCATAAAGGAAACTACTTTAGTTTCTAAATTTCTTTAAAATTCGAGTTTGAATTATGAATGATTTTGAAGTAGTGTTGGAAATTGATGCATGGGTTAGTATAATATAATGACACTTGATCAACGTGATTATATTACAGTAAGTCATGCTGAGTTTCTAATGGAACGTGATGATTCACAGATCATAACGTCATCATGTGCCATGTTACATAACTCTTTCATTCTGCTTAACTTCTGAACATATCAAGAAAATATATTCTTGATAGTTCTATTCTCAGTGATTCTGGTAATTTGACAAATCAAATCGTGCTATTACGTTCTTTCTTATTTAGAACATTAAGTTCATCCGAAATTCTATACTTATGAATTCTGGACCGTTACTCGCTTTGCTAGAGGTCGAAAAGAAAATAAAAAGGCAAAGAGTTCCAAAATATAAGAGAAAATATAGAGCTCAATAACAACACAGAGATTACAAACCGTGTATGTCAATGTTTATCGCAACATAAAGACACGGGAGAATTAAAAACACTATAACCCCAAGGGCAAAGTAGAAGAAAACAAATTCCTCTGGTGGAAGTTGGAAAAGAAGAACGATCAATGCGATAGTCAGAATAAGAACAAGGATTATAACCGGATTAAGCATTTTTTTTATAATCTTTTGGATATATGAACTGAGCGAGAAGGTATGGAAGTGGTGAAAACTAATGGAATGAAAAAAGTAAATTTATAGAGGAAATATCCGACAGAGCAATCGAGAAAGATCACCGTATTTAATTAAATAAATCTAAATTTCCTTATTTATCGAAGAATCAAATCTTTTATATTTCGAAGATTTTCTTTAAAACCCTTGAATTCCGGAATTCAACCATGACTAGTGGAAAGTTATGATGAAAATTGTTTATCTTATTTCACTCTTTTGTGATAACTTCACTCATACGCTTCGAATAATCGAATTGTTTTATCTGTATTACTCAATAATGATAAAACTCTATTTATCAACTCATATGCGTCATGAAAACGTTTTTATTGTTAGCCATGACCACCTCACTCAAATTTCGGGACGAAATTTCTTTAACGGGTAGGTACTGTGATGACCCGAAAATTTCCGACCAAATTTAAACTTAATCTTTATATGATTTAATGTTTCCGACACGATAAGAAAAGTCTGTAATGTTGATGTTTCAAAAACTTTGAACTGTGTTCATGTAATCAATTACCCTTCGACTATTCCCGACGATTCACGAACCATTATGTGTAAATAAATATATAAATATATATATATATATATATATATATATATTATAAATTAAAATATTACATGAGTTAATTAACTATGTAAATAAAATAATATATAATATTAAAAATAAATCTATATATATATATATATATATATATATATATATATATATATATATATATTTATGTAAGGTATATTGAATGTATATTTATATGATTTCAAATTTATTTTTAAATGAGAATAGCACTCATTTGTCAGTCGATCGATATTAAGCAAGTTAAATTCGAACTTATGTAATTTTAAAATAAACGGTGATCCGAAAATGGATTTTATAAATTATAGGCTTACTAATAATACATTTAAAAGTTATTTGTTAAAATTTAAAACTTTTCATATTTTACTTGGGGTCGGGAGTGAACAATTAATGTAATATTTATTTAATAGTTAATGACTAAATCTTATACCATAATGACCAAAATAAATAAATATATTTAATTTAAAAATATGGGATTTTTCTAAACACTTTTATCTGCCACTGATTTAATAACGGAGTACGATATTTCAGTCCACGAAAACTGTCGGCAGAATTAATTATGATGATTCACACGTTTATTTAAAGATCGATTATAAAATCATTGTTGTTCTTTTCATTTGCCATCAACTCCAATTATATTAAAAGAGAGTGTACTGTGAGTGAATGCTTTTCAACCATTATTTATATCACATTATATATACATATACTGATTGCTTATACATCCATCACCCTTTCTTTCTTCTTGTTCCTTAATGAACCACCAACATCAAACTCTTCAATCACTTGCTCAACTACTAGTGTTCGTCTACTTCGAACTATCCTAGTTCTATTCACTTTAAACCATTGCAACCACCATTAACAACCCTTTATGTATTTAAATCTGGGGAAAAACCGCTGGTATCTTCACTCTGGACGAATTAGCTAAGCATTACCCTGAAATTTAAATAATCATAAACTATAACTTGAAGTTGTAGCATAAGTTACATTGTTATCCAGCTATCACGAAACCCAAATGAAGACCTGCAACTAAGTGATTGAATTCCCGTTGTTGCAACTATAAAACATCCCAAACCCAAACCCAATTAAACAATCACCATATAATCCAAAACCACCATAACCATTACTTACTATAAACTGTCACCATTTTTTTTATAACCATCATAATCGACTGATACTATTCGGATATCATCACAATAAAACTACAACCTGCTGCAGTTTTATTTACGTTCTTGTTGTGTTGATCACATTGCAACGACCTTTGAACAACCACCAGGTATAAAAACAATTACTATCTTCTTTTCCTTTCAAACACAGCCCAAACGAGGACCACTACCCACGACTACTATGCTGTTCCTTCTGTGTTTAATATTCGAAGACAGGTCTCAAAACCATCACCTTCACACTATCACTTAATTCCTTCGAACCACCATTAAAGCACCTTTGTAGACCACTAAAACACCACCTCCTTTATCAAACGATCAACCCAAGAATCGCCTTTCTATTCTTTACTATCATTAATCTTCATGAACACCCTCACCACCATTTGAGAACCATCTTCGACACCATAACCAAAACAACAACCACCATCGACTACCATCATCCACCATCTCTTAAACACCAATAACTCTGTTATATCTAATTCTATTCGATGAACACCCAGCAAAAATCATCACTGTAGCTGCTGTGTATTTATTTTTTTTCTGTCGAAGTCCCAAACAAAACCCAAAACAGCCATCTTTACTTATTTTGCTCCTGCTACAGCACGTTCCTATTTCTATGAGCTGGGAGGTTGATGAGTAATATAATGATGGTGATATACCAGATAATGACGAGTAGGATACATGATAATGAAGGTAAATGATGAGCTGTAAAGTTAAAAAATATAATAATAGAGGGTATAACTTTCCAGCGACTGCTATCATTCGTTTCTCTTTCCTGTTTTCTTTACAAGTCGAGCATCCCATTGTGATTTATGTATTACATTAAGGCAGGCTTTTGAAGTGGGCTGCTGCAGTATATCTACAACCCACATGTTCTCTTAATGGTCCGTATATTTTTTTTTCTTTGGACTTCCAACTTGGACCGATTTCTATCCTTTTTGTTTTGGGTCAAGAACTATCAAAATTCCTGTTGGATAGAGGGCCTGTTTAGAATAGATGTTGGACCGAAACTAGTTGATGTTTGCTTTCGGTTTTAAGTTTAAAACACAAAATGGTGATAGGTGATGAATGATTAAGGTGTCACAATGATGATGGTTATTCGATTATACTTCTGTTTTGGCGAAAGAAGATGAAACAATGATGAGGTGACATTCGATGATATATTATGTATGATGATAATGTAATCATATTAAGTTGATGATGATGGTACGGTTATTATGTTGATGACTTAAAAATTTAACGAAGAAGAAATGGTGATGTTATGACCATGTCACGATAATGAAGATGATGTGATGGTAATGATTAAGATGATGATGATTATGAACGTGCGATGTTGATGATGATGGTAGTGACTCGTTAATGATGATGCGAATGATATCACAAAGATGATGTTGATTATGATAAGAAGAAGATGACAGAAAAATCATAATTAAGAGGGTTCAAAATTCTGTATAAATCAAAAATGAATTAGTAGACGAATGGTTTGGACGTTGGGTATTGTACGGGAGGTCGCGAGTTCGAGTCTGGGCAAAGGCAACTATTTTTTTTTAGGAGTCTATTCTTGTGAGGTAGTAACTTTACTATTATTATTATTTCAATATTATGACTATTATTTTTTTATTATTATTAATACTATTATTATTACAATTATTATTATTATTAATAATTAATATTTACTTATGATAAAAATAAAAATAAAAAATAGATATAATTTATGTTAAGATATGTTAGGATAAAAATGATTATGATTATGATCATGAATATAGTTAAGGTAACGACAACCGAGAAGTATAATTATAAGTACGTTTATGAGTAAGAGGAACATAAATATAATTAAATCATGATTAAATAAAATTATCATTTTTATTAAAAACTATCATTTTTATTAAAGTTATAATTATTATTAAAATTTTCATTATTTTTAAAAATTATCATTTTTATTAAACTTATCATTTTTATTAAAATTATTGTTAATATTAAAAGTATCATTATTATTATTATTATTATTATTATTATTATTATTATTATTATTATTATCATTAAACATGATTTTGTTATTATGATTATTATTATTATTATTATTTTCAAATCTAATTATTATTATTATCATTTTTATTATTATTATTATCATTATTATTATAATTATTACTTTTACAAACAAAAGATATTTATATAAAAATATATATTAATATTAGGTTTTTAATATATTAACTAATATAACATTATTCATATTAATATAGCATTTATTAAAATATATATATCATATAAGTATCATAACAAATTATAAGGATTAATATAATTATATATAAGGATATTAATATATATATATATATATATATATATATATATATATATATATATATATATATATTATAGAATATATATATATATACTTAGTTGATTAATTACAATGTGTTAATATATATAATTGTTATAGGTTCGTGAATCCGAGTTCAACCCTGCATTGTTCAATATCGTCATATGTATTTTTACTACAAAATACAATATTGTGAGTTTCATTTGCTCCCTTTTTAAATGCTTTTGCAATATATATTTTTGGGACTGAGAATACATGCGCTTTTTAAATATTTTACGAAATAGACACAAGTAATCGAAAATACATTATATGGTTGAATGATCGAAGCCGAATATGCCCCTTTTGCTTGGTAACCTAAGAATTAGTAAACCAGTCTACTAATTGACGCGAATCCTAAAGATAGATCTATTGGGCCTAACAAACCCCATCCGTTGTAGCGGATGCGTTAGTACTTCGATGTTGTTTTATCATGTCTGATGGATGTCCCGGAATGATAGGGGATATTCTTATATGCATCTTGTTAATGTGGGTTACCAGGTGTTCAATCCATATGAATGATTTTTGTCTCTATGCATGGGACGTATATTTATGAGAACTGAAAATGAAAATCTTGTGGTCTATTAAAATGATGGAAATGATTGATTATGATAAACTAATGAACTCACCAACCTTTTGGTTGACACTTTAAAGCATGTTTATTCTCAGGTATGAAAAAAATCTTCCGCTGTGCATTTGCTCATTTTAGAGATACTACTTGGAGTCATTCATGACATATTTCAAACGACGTTGCATTCGAGTCGTTGAGTTCATCAAGATTATTATAAAGTCAATTATAATTGGATATATTATGAAATGGTATGCATGATGTCAACTTTCGATGAAATGAAAGTTTGTCTTTCAAAAACGAATGCAATGTTTGTAAAATGTATCATATAGAGGTCAAGTACCTCGCGATGTAACCAAATGTAATGTATTCGTCCAGATGGATTAGGACGGGTCGTTAGAGTTTTGTCCCTTCAAGGCTTCTTACGGATGGAGTGGTGGTTCTTTCGCGAATTGGTTTATTCGGTGAAGAAGAAGAATAAACCGGCTTTATTTCTAAAAATCGATTTTTCTAAAGCTTACAATAGTGTTTCCTATCAATTTTTAATCCAAGTTATGGAGAAAATGAGCTTCGGGCTCAAGTTTATTAAGTGGATCAAAACGTGTATAAATGGGGTAAAATTTGCGGTGCTACTTAATGAATCTCCAACCGAAGGGACAATGAGAAGGGGGTTGAGACAAGGCGACCCGATTTCTTCTTTCTTATTTATCATAGTAACGGAGATATTAAGCAAAATACTTTCTATATAATGATATGCTTAATGGAGAGTTAAAGAGGATACAAGTCGGATCCACTCTTAAAATCAACCACTCCCAATTTGCGGATGATAATATTATCTCTGCTTCTCCCTCAGATCAAGAGATACTTCGGTTAAAAGCTCTACTTCATCTTTTTTTCCAAGTCTCCGGTCTTCAAATTAATTCAGTAAAAATAATGCACTGCAGGGTTCATGTACATAGTGCTCAACTTGTAAGATATGCCGGTTTATTTGGATGTAATGTGGGTTCCATTCCCATGGTTCATGTACCTAGTGCTCAACTTGAAAGAGTTGCTATGTAGGACCCGGTTTTAAAAATATTGTAAGTCAAAGTTAACCGGGTGGAAAGGTAGACGTATGTCTCTTGGTGGAAGAATGGTCATGGTTAACGCGATTTTGTCAAATCTTCCTCAACATTATATGGCTATGTACAAGGATCCTTTAAAAATAATCAGTCAATTAGAAGCTATGAGAAGAAATTTCCTTTGGGGTGGTGATGGGTCGAGATGAAAAACTTCGTTGATCAAATGGGAAAAGTGTATGCAAACCTAAAGAGTTAGGTGGTTTGGGGATCATTCCACTTAGGGTGACGAATTTGTCACTTCTTGCCAAATGGTGGTCTAAACTCAATTCTAACAAGGAGTCACTTTAGAAATCTCTTGTGTTAATCTCGTTCGGTAAATCTTTTCAAGGAAAACTTCTTAACAATGCTTCATCCATCAAGGTCTCTCGTTTATCTTCTATTTAGTATGATATTGTAAATTTGCAAAATGTTAACTCAATGGGTCAAATTTTCGGCGATCATATGGCAAGTCGGTAATGGTGAACGTATTTCATTCTGGCACGATCCTTGGGTGGGGATTGGCACTCTAAATATGTTGTACCCTTCATTGTATAGATTGTGTCAATTCAAGGAAGCAAAAGTAGTTGACTCTTATTATTTTTCCTCTGAATTCGATATGCATGTGAAATGGGATCTTCATGTATTCCTTCCTTTGCCACAATATGATAGTTTTGAAGCTGACCACTTGTTTGAGCTACTGTCCTTAGTGATTATTAAATTTGGCCCAACAACAAGGCCCGGAGTGGGCAAAGCATATTTGGAATAATCGTATTCCTTCAAAAAATTATTACTTTCCATTGGTTAACAATTCAAGAATGCATTCGGGTAAGACATGTTCTACGTCATCGCCATATTATCCCAACGGGGCAATTGTCATTATGTATTTGGTGTCAAGAACAGCCCGAAACAGGGTCACACCTTCTTGTGAGTTAAAATAATCTTGGATGCTTTCATTCCATTCATTCTGTCGTATATATACAATGAGAATCCCTACCTTTAGCCGACAAACTATCCTGCATAATAGGGATATGATATCATTACTAACTATTACATGTTTGACTTAATATAGCTTTCTATACAAGTGATGACTAAATATGTATAAGATTTGTTATAATATATATCGGCTAATACAGCCCCTCAGTTTGAACGGGAGAGCGAGCGGACGTTCAAACTGGTTCTGAATTCTTCAAATAGTACACGAGGTAAACCCTTAGTAAAGATATCAGCGATCTGAAACCATGTCGGAATGTGAAGAACACGAACTTGGCCACATGCGACCTTTTCACGAACAAAATGTATATCCATTTCTATGTGTTTTGTGCGTTGATGTTGCACGGGATTACCAGAGAGAAAAATGGCGCTAACGTTGTCACAAAAAACAATAGTAGCTTTGGAGATGGGGCAACGAAGTTCCAAGAGAACATTTCGAAGCCAACAGGATTCGGACACAACATTAGCTACACCTCGATATTCAGCCTCGGTGCTTGAGCGAGAAACGGTAGGTTGGCGTTTAGCTGACCACGACACTAAATTACCTCCCAAGAATACGCAGTAGCCGGAGGTGGATCGGCGTGTGTTGGGGCACCCACCCCAATCGGCATCTGTATAAGAAGTTAAGGATGAAATGGAGCTCTTTGTCAACTATAACCCATGAGATATAGTACCGCGAATATACCGGATAATACGACGGAAGGCTTGCATGTGACACTCTTTCGGATCATGCATGTGTAAACAAATCTGTTGAACTGCATAGGAAATGTCGGGTCTGGTGAAGGTTAAATATTGAAGCGCGCCAGTTAAGCTTCGGAATTCGGTTGGATCTGAGTATGAGGGGCCGTTTGTACTCATTTTACCATTTGTATCGACCGGCGTCTTAATGGATTTGCAACTGGTCATTCCGGCCCTGCTGATAATGTCTTCGGCATATGTTTCTTGGCTTAAAAATAGTCCGTGTTCATTTTTTATGACCGAAATTCCCAAAAAGTAGCTGAGAGGTCCTAAGTCCTTCATGGCAAATTCCTTTGCAAATAAAGACATTAGGGTGGTATGTAGCGAATTTGAAGATGTAACTAGTATAATATCATCGACATAGAGTAATAAATATGCAGTTTCTTTTCCACTAGTATACACAAAAAGAGAATGGTCTGAATGGCTGTGATGGAAACCAATAGATGAGGCAAAGGTGGCGAACCGTTGGTACCATGCACGAGGAGCTTGTTTCAGCCCATATAATGATCGCTTCAATAAACAGATGTGATCTGGTTTTGTAGAGTCTCGAAACCCGTAAGGTTGATACATATATACTGTTTCATTAAGCGAGCCATGTAGGAAGGCATTTTTTACATCTAGTTGATTGATATTCCAAGATTTTGAGAGGGCAATAGACAACACAAGTCGAATGGTAGCCGGTTTGACAACCGGACTGAATGTCTCATTACAATCGATGCCAACAGTCTGTGATCTCCCATCGCCTACTAGACGGGCTTTGTATCGTTCAAGGGAACCATCAGATTTCAATTTATGCCGAAAGATCCACATACTACGAATAACATGCATGTCAGGTGTCTGCGGAACAAGCACCCAAGTATTATTATCCATTAAGGCTTTGTACTCATCGGCCATGGCCATGTACCAATTTGGGTCGGAGAGAGCGTCTTTCGGTGCGCGAGGAATAGGAGAGATAGAGGTGAGTGAGGAGAGATTAAAGGGAACCTTTGGTTTGTAGATACCTTGCATGCTACGAGTGATAATAGTACGGGTAGGGGGTGGCGTATTTTGGTCAGTGGGTGAGTTATTATTTCCAGATGGAACGGTCGAGGCATGATCAGAATGAGTCAAAGTTGGAGTAGATGAGTTTGGATGTGGAGAGTTGATAGGTGATTGGGTGGCAGATGATTGGGCCGTAGGTGAGATGGGTGGTGGAATAGGCTCGGTAGATGGCCCAGTAGGAGAAGTAGGTTGTGGAGTGAACTCAGTAGGAAAGACAGTAGTAGTGTGAGTTGGGCTGGAGTAAGTAGAATGGGCCGTAGGAGATGGTGAATCAACCGAATGTTTGGAGAAAAGGTGTGGTGTATAAAAAGATGGATGAACTGCATCAGTTAGACTTTGATAGTTGGGAGGACTTGATGGTTTGATTGTTGCGAAAGGAAATTGAGTTTCATCGAATATGACATTTCGAGAAAAAATGAATTTTCGAGATGTTAGATCATAACACTTATAGCCACGATGGTTAGATGGATATCCTAGAAAGACACATGGAATGGAACGTGGTTGGAGTTTATTGAGAGTGTGCGAAGGTAGAAGTGGGTAACATAAGCACCCAAAAGTGCGTAAGTGAGAGTAGGATGGAATACGTTTGTAGAGACATTCGGTAGGAGAGCGAAGACTGAGTGTTTTTGTAGGTAATATGTTTAAGAGGTATGTGGCCATTTGGAGTGCATGAGACCACAGATTTAACGGAATAGAGGCGTGGGATAGAATGGTTCGCATAATGTTGTTTATAGCGCGTATTTTTCTTTCGGATTTCCCATTTTGTGGGGACGAGTAGGGACAGAAAAAACGAAATTGCATTCCATTTTGTTCACAAAATTGATGAAAGTGTTTGTTATTATATTCAGTTCCATTATCACATTGAAAGCTTTTAATGGGTTTACCATATTGTGTTTGAATGTATTTTGAGAATGCAAGAAATGTGGGAAAAACATCAGATTTATGTATAAGAGGATATGTCCACAAAAAATTAGAATGATTGTCTAAGAAAAGTATGTAATAACGGTGTCCAGCGGTACTAGGAACCGGTGATGTCCATAAGTCACTGTGTATAATATCAAAAGGAGATAAAGTACTAGAAGATGAAGAAATAAATGGTAACTTTATTTGTTTTCCAAAAACGCAAGATTGACAAACAGAATTCGAAGACAGTTTATTACAAGAAATAAACTTTTTATTACTAAGAGAACGTAAGACTTCATCGCCTGGGTGTCCAAGACGGTGATGCCATATGTCTTGAGAAAAAGCAGCAAATGTAGAAGGTTTAGATAGGTGATGCAGCACGGAGTTGGTAATAGGATAAAGATCGCCTGTACTGTTACATCTCAGAACAGGTGTGCCCTGCGGGAAATCCTTCACAGTAAAACCAAAAGGATCAAATTCCAAAGAAACGTTGTTATCAGTTGATAAACGACGAACAGATACAAGATTTTTAATTAGATTGGGTGAGTGTAGGATATTTTGTAAGTAAAGTGGACGAGATAAGTTGGAAAGGGTAGAATGACCGAACCCATGAATTGGCATACCATGACCATTACCGACAACAATATTGTGACGTTGCCTTAAGGGATAATAAGACTCGAGATTACCTGAAGATGCGGTCATGTGAGAAGTAGCCCCGGTGTCCATGTACCATGTATCGTCAGGGGGATTAAGCGTCATTGTGTGCAAAGCTTGATCCAAACCTGTTGGGTAATAACCAGAAGCTGATCCAGTAGCCGAATGGGCCTGTGATGGCCTCGGACCCAAAATCCCAGCCTGTGTGGATTGAATGTGGGAGTTGTTGTTGGGCCTGACCCAAGTACTAGTGGGATACGGGCATGGTGGAGCAGTCCATGAAGGATTAGTAGTCCAATGAGGAGATGCGAACATCCAGGGAGGATATCCAGACCATTGAGGAGATGGATTTGGGGAAAATGGACGACCTCGTCCTCGATTGCTCCTGCCCCGATGGCTATTAGACCCACGACCACCACGACCACGGTTGCTATTGTATCGGAAGTTGTAATTGATCTGCCGATCAGTGGGTTGTGTGGGTTCAGGAGTATTTGAAGGCTTGGGATTGGGATTTGTAGCAGCGATGAGAACAGTGTCAGTGATGGATGAATTGTTGATAGCTTGTTTCTTCTTGCGTGTTTCTTCCAGGATAAGCTTCGAGCGAGCATCATAGAATGAAGGAAGCTTATCCATTTGAGTGAAGTACGTACCCACCGTATCAAAATTATCGTTCAATCCGGCAATCAATTGGAGAACCATTCGATCGTCGGTGACTTTATCACCAACGTTTCGAAGTTGATCAGCCAATACCTTTATTTCCTGGCAGTAAGCAGCACAATTAGGAAAATCATCAAGACGGATGGTGTTAAATTGCCGTTGAAGATAAAGTGCACGAGAGTTTTTGTTGTCTTGGAAGAGGTTTTGCAATCGAGTCCAAGCATTTTCTGCAGTGGATTCATCTTCAATAATTTGATTCATCAAATCATTGGAAATCGTGGCGTAGATCCATTGAAGGACGAGTGCATCTAATCGATACCACAACGCAGTTTTGGTGGTGGTGTCAGCAGAAGAATCAGTGGTGGAAGAAGATACATCAGCAGCAGGTGCAACGATGTGATCAATAACATCATAGGCCCTGCAGTGCAACTTGAATAGATGAGCCCAAGAATTGTATTGTGATTTGTCGATTTCAAGAGTAATAGGGATAAGGTTTTTGATATTTGATATTGAAAGTGCAGGATGAAATTTTTCGTTCATGATTGTTGTTTTGTTTGTGCAGAAAAGCAAAGGAGAAGAAGAAGAAAGTTGACAGAGAGAATGGAGATGTGATGGCCTGATACCATGTGAGTTAAAATAATCTTGGATGCTTTCATTCCATTCATTCTGTCGTATATATACAATGAGAATCCCTACCTTTAGCCGACAAACTATCCTGCATAATAGGGATATGATATCATTACTAACTATTACATGTTTGACTTAATATAACTTTCTATACAAGTGATGACTAAATATGTATAAGATTTGTTATAATATATATCGGCTAATACTTCTTATGCATTGCCCGTGGTCATTCAATATTTGCGCGACACTATTTAGATGGTGATATATTATATGGGTGATTCCGGAAACGTTGTTACGATTCTCGACCAATTGGTACTCCGGAATGGGTATTAGGGATTGTAAATTTCGGAGATTAATTGGCCCAGCCACCTTATGGGCGATTTGGAGGGCCGAAACATTGCAATTTTCAATTCACAATTTACTTGTTGGTTCAATTTAGTTAAGGAAATTAAGGCGGAAGTGTTCCTTTGGGCCTCGTTATCAAAGCTATGTTACGGGCACCAAGATTATATTTTAGATGCTAACCCGAAGATTTTGATTAAAGATGCTTAATGATCTAGAAGTTGTTTTGAGTAATTTGTATCCAATAACTACTCTAATGTTATTTCTCTGTAGGATGTCAGTTTCCTTTCCAAGCATTGTAGTCTTTTTCATGCTCGATCAGCATTTTGCATGCTGATGGTATAATATATGGTCTCTTTTCGCAAAAAAAAAAAAAAAAAAAAAAAAAAAGTAAAAATAAAAAAAAATAAATTGAAAGTAAACCATAAAATTAAAACTAATGGATTGACTTTTTCACTATTTAAATACACCCCAAAATAATTTTTAGAACTTTTTCCCCCAGTCGTTGCTCAATTTAAATGGTGGCATATACTCCGTATTAGTTTTATGAAATTATAGCATATGATATGATATATGATGTGGTATGCTTACTACTTTATTTGTCAAAATGTAGTCCCCGGATCTCAATATATACCGTACTTGTAAAACCATAAACAAGCTAGCAAACATGGGATATAACAAAAACAACCGCAAGGTAGATTAATATACATTAACACTAATACAATTTAGAGTATTTACATAAAATAATTACATTTTACATATATAAAATAAACAAGAGACGAACATTAGCTCAAGAGGGATAGTCAAGACAAAGAACACGGGGTATTCGGGATTAGGAGTCGAAAAACATAAAAACAAAAAGAGACAACAAAATTTGAAAGATGAAAATATGGTTTACAAAAAGTCTTGCAAGGTCAAGAAAAAAAACAAAACGGAACGAGAAAATAAGAAGTACAGCTCAGTGGGGATAGCGTCATGTGACATTTTAGGCGTTAATATGGTTGATGTTCCACTTTGAAAAGATAGTTGGGTGGTGGGTATGATTGATTCCCGGAAAACATGGATGTATGATGGTTAACGGCGGAGAATAGGATGAAGTGACTAGCATTTTTTTAATGTTGGGGGTGGTTTATGTGACGGTGGTTGGTGATGGTGTGATTGTGAAGTGATGTAAAGAGGCAAATTGAGATGCCATTTGAAGAGACTGGTAAAGGGTGGCTTGCATATATAGACCATGAGAATGAATATATGTTGTATCCGGCATTTAATATCTCCGGTGAGTTTGAAGATTAATCAAATAGATTAAAACTTTAGTTTCAATCCATCTACTTTAAAAGTTAACACTTTGTCACTGCAACTTTAAATACTTTACTTTCCTAAGTATTCTATTCTAGTAAATGTTAAAAGTTGAAACTATAATTTAAAAAAAAAAAAAAAAAAACATATTCTCCGTTTCATATTAGAAAGAATAGAATAGAATATTTCCTTTAAGTTTGATTGAATGAAAATGTCTTTCAAGTATGGTTCGGGTCAAGGAGAAGTTTAATTTGACTCATCAAGTTGATAACGATAATTTAATATGACGCTCTTTGAAAAATCAACACATACAAACACACGTTTTTAAACATAAAATATTTATTTTTTGAAAATATATATAGACGTTCTTTAAAAAATTACTTTGCACTCACTACTTCACTAATAGACTTAAACCCATATACTTTTGATTAGAGGGGTATATTGATATCGGCATATCGCTTAGCCAATGAACCTTTAATAAGTTAAATTGGGGTTATAAACTAAGATCCGTCTAATTTGAAGTAACTACATATTTGAATTTCTATTTTTTATCGATAAACAAAACCTAGTTAGATACTACTACTTTTGCGAAAAACTTAATTACGTTATAATAAATCTAAAGATCAACAAATACAATTAAACAATGGTAAACCGGTAAACGATCCTTAATCAAACACATTAAAATAAATTTGTCATGCCAAATGGTATTTGATTTGTGTAAGGACTGAAAGTGAACAAGAAGAAAATAATGGGTTGGAATGTGAAAAGTATTTACACATATGAGAGAGAGGGGGGTTAATGTGACGGAACAAAAACAATCACTGCTCACACATCTTTTACTTCTGAGATACGTCTACTAACAATAAAGGCTCCGTCGTATAGGCCGATGGTATTATTTCGTTTTCGTAATTACTACGAGTATTATTATGTAATTGTAAAAAAAATTAGTTTTAAACAACTTTATGAACTACTCCGTATTTCATAGGCATAACTTAACTTCAAGTATAATGTTATAATGTTTGAATTCTTGTTTAGTTTACTCTTTTGGTTTCTAGCCTTTCTGTAAATCTAGGAACAAGGCACCGTGAGACATCAACCTAATTTCTTGATCAGAACATTTCTAAATGTGCCTGAAATATCATAGGCACTCGGTGTATTCTTTGCTCAAAATGTAGAATCTGCATGTGATATGATAATGTCAGTTTTCGACCATTTTTAACTCTTGTGTCAAATATTTGATAGTGATGAGGTAAAATCTGATTAAAAATTGAGTGGAAAAATAAATTAATAATAAAATATAGTATATTTGTTAAATCGTGATTGGTTGTAGCATAAGTCAAGGAACAATGAAAAATCGTTAGAACTATAACTGACGGCTCAAGTTTTGACTAACTGATGCTCCGTTAATTCCGTTACTTTTCGTCAGATATTTCCACCTCATCTAACGGAGTCAAAGAAAGGCCTCATTAGAACTGGTCTTAGTATCGTATTAACACCTTATTTCGTGCATGCTGGAGTATCTAACTATGTAAGTCTCCCGCCTATTCTCCCGTTTTACTCTATTTAAAAAAATTAGTTATTTGAAAAAGATAGTGGTATTGAATAGAAATATTGAAAACACGAAAGCTGAGAAGGAAAAAAAAAAGAAAAAAAAAATTACTGTGCTCTCGCCTCACCATCACCTCCACATCCCAACCTCACCTTTCACCCCTATCAAACCATCAAATGTTCATCATGCTACAAACGAAGATCTGGAAGTGGGTAAATGGATTAGAGTAGAAAGAAAGAGAAAACCAAACAAATTTACGAACTCTGTGCTGAAAAATGCTCGTGATTTAATCAAAAATCATGGTAACGATTCAAGATATCAAATCTGCAAAATATCCGGCCACGTTCCCTAATAACATACCTATCAAACAGAAATAGAAAACGCATAGTTTCGAGCAACAAAACAGCAATCAAACCATTTCTATCATGTTTTTCAATCATCCTAAGCAATGGGATATAAACGATCTCAATTTTTTTTTTCAAAATATATGGTGTGGTAAACGATATCTTTATCCCTAAAAATAAGTTCCTCAAAAACGGCAACATGTTTGGTTTCGTTAGATTTGAAGGAATTCAAGACATTGAGAATCTGCTACAAAGGCTGAATACAATCTATTTGAAGGGTGAGTGGCTAAGGGCCTACAAGGCTCATGACAGGAAAGACGACATGGTGGATGTTGTTGGTCCAAACAAAGAAGTGTATCAAAAAAAGGACAATATGCCCAAACCTTTTGTTGTAAACAACAATTTTAGAGATAATCGGAAGTACCATGAGGTGGTTACCAAAGCAACTAGCACGACAACTCAAGGGAAGGAAGACATATCAAAGTTATCAGATCCGAAATTAAGAGAAAATCAGACCGTCAAACAGGTTTGGGCTATGAAAAAAACGCAACCAAAAATTCAAGCCTATGAAAAAGTTCGTGAAATTTCAGCAAAAGTTGATCAAGAAACGATCGAGTACCTAAGAAGTGCCATTGTTGGTGAGGTTACTAAATTGGAATTTCTTGAGCATTTCCATTCACTTTGCGAGGCTGAAAGCTTAAACAATATTGAAATAAAATATTTAGGGGTTTGGATATTATGATAATATTCGAATCAATCGAACAGGCAGAGATGGTTATCAATTCCAAAGAGCACTGTTTACACAAATGGCTGATAAATATTAGAAAATGGAAGGAGCATCATCACGCAGGTCGTATTGCTTGGCTCACAATCACAGGCATTCCAATTCAATTCTGGAATGTAAATACCTTTAATTCAATTGCAGGTTGGTGGGGTTTGGCCATGGAATTCCATAATTGTTCCCTAAGTGGGAATCAAAACTTACTGGCGGGAAGGGTACTTGTCAGACTCAAACAACCAGAGCTGGTAAAAAACATTGTCCGTGTTCTTACTGATGAAGAAATTTTGTATGCTTATGTGTACGAAGACAGCCAAAATCTAATTGAGATTGAATTGGAAAAGGATGAACCCTCATCAAGTGTATTTGAGTCTGAATTCAACGATTCTGAAAATGATGGATTAAAATTTTTTGATTACGATGACTGGATCCAGGATGAAGATGAACAGGCTATCGGAAAACGGGTGGCACCGGAGGTGGAAGATCAAACATCACATTGTTTAATTCCCGACAATGAATTTAATGATGAAATTAATTCGGTGAGATTGGGTGACAAAAAAAGCTACAAAATCGACTCATCTTCCCAAGAGCAACCGTTGAAGAACGGTATTGAAAATAATGGTAAACCTAACAGACCATCTGTGGAATTGAAGCAGGTAAAAAAAAATAATGTTGGGCTTTGTACAAATGGGTCGGGTATTGAGGTAAACACAAGTCCTATGGGGCCTGCAAAAAATAATGGAATAGAAACGCAAGTGGATCAGTGTCTCCCAAATGGCCCACCCGCTATCCCAGATTTTAAAGTCCACCCATTGCCAAACAAACTCGTTCAATCCACACCTACCTGCGTACCAGATGAGAACGATGATATTTCAATCGAGGTGAGTCATACTCCTAACCATATACACGAATCTCCCAGACCTGCTTTTCTAAATCAATTTGATGTGGATTGTCCACCTGGTATCCCTACGATACCACAATTCGTTCACGAGAAGCCACGAGTCAGAGTCTAACCCAATCCAATTACAAACGACGATTTGCATACTCAAAAGGCTGGATCCCATATTGGTAATAATCTTGAGAATATGGTTAATCCTCCAATAAACAACACTTCAATTTCGAACAGTAATCTGGAGTTGGGGGAGTCGATTCATGATTCTACCTCAGATGATAAAGGAACTTCAAATTCAGAGGCTGTTAAAGCAAATGATCTGCGTAAGGGCAAAAGACAAGTACTAAAAGTGAAAAAATCGTCTCTAAAACGAAAAGGAAAAGATGTTGACAAGCAAAAATCAAAGTGTTCTGAGCCTTCTGTGGGACTTTCGTTATCTGAAAGCAGCGGGGATTTAAATGAGTTTGGTCTGGAATTGGGACGGGAAATCGTGCACAATCGTCCCTCAACTTAGGGGCAATCTCAGTAAGTCGTGTTTCCTATTTTTTTTCAAAAAATTTAAAATGAAGATTATTTCAATTAACATACGTGGGATGGGTAAAGAGGGTAAGGACAACATTAATTGGTTAAAATCATTAACACGTTCACATGATCCCGACATTTTGGAAATACAAGAAACCAAACTTAAAAAAGTTCAAGAAAAGTTGATCAGCTACATTTGGGATTCCTCTGGTTTCGAATTTGTTTTTAAAAGTGCAGTAGGCAACTCTGGGTGTATGATAGTGATGTGTGCGAGGTGTACTAGGAAATAGTATTATTTTTACAACAAAATAACTATTAAATACGATACAATTTTACACAAGATATTTATTTATATATAGAATGGATATACCTAAACCTTGCTACAACACTTATAGGCAGTGTACCTAATCGTACAGTAGTGTAGTTTTTAGTAAGTCCGGTTCATTCCACAGGGATACACTTAAACAAAGTTTAACGCTATATTAGTTTAACTTATAAAAATATAAATATATATATAAGTGATATTCTTATTATAAAAGGGGGTTTTTACCGTTTAATGACCGGTTTGTCGATTTTTAAAACTTTAGTCGCAGTTAAAACCTAATGTAAAATATTAAATAAATAAAAGACTTAATTTAAAGCGTAAAATAAATAACGATAATGAAATTACGATAAATAAAAGTGCGATAATTAAAAAGTACGATAATTAAAAGTGCAATTAAATACAATGACAATAAATAAAAGTGCGATAATTAGAAGTGCAATTAAATATGAAAATAAAGGAATTATGCTTATTTAAACTTCCGTAATCATGATGTTTGACGTGTTGATTTTTAGTTTATTCCCATGGGTTAATTGTCCTTTGTCCTGGATTATTCAATATGTCCGTCTGGTTTTTATCCATAACAGTCCATCGGTCATAAATTTAAAGTGCGAGTGTCCTCGTCAAATTATTCTTATTCCCGAAGTCAAATATTCCAACTAATTGGGGACTTAAACTGTAACAAGGTTTTAATACTTTGTTTAATAATTACACCAGGATATCGACTGCGTGTAATCCAAGGTTTTAATACTTTGTTAACAATTATGCCAAGTTTCCTTGTATATAATTTCACCCCTGTTTTAATAATTCCATAGACTATTAATCCATTCCCGTGTCCGGTTAAATGAACGATTATTCGTACATATAATATCCCGCCCATCGTATCCGATCGAGTGTATGTGGTTATTTATAGGTACGTCCAATTGTAAATCTTCATATTAAATTAACAAACTATCATTTAATTAAATAAATATAAAGCCCATTAATAGCCCATAGTCTAATTTCCACAAGTGTCGTTCTTTTGTCCAAACCCCAATTATGGTACAAAGCCCAATTACCCAATCTTAATATTTTTAGCCCAACATCATGATTACTTCGGTATTAAATAAGCATAATAATAACTTAGCTACGAGACATTAAATTAAAAATAACATTAACCATAACTTACAGTGATTAAAATTAGCGTAGCGTTACTCGGACAGAATTTCGACTTACACCCTTATAACATTCGCTAACATACCCTTATTATTAGAAATTAAAATTAAAATTAAAATATAATATATATATATATATATATATATATATATTTATATCTTTATATATATATATATATATATATATATATATATATATATATATATATATATATATATATATATATATATATATATATATATATATATATATATATATATATATATATATATCGTATGATAGAGAGAAAGAAAAAGATATTTTATTTTGGCCAAAACGCGTTGAATTTATAGGACCTGGGCTGGATTTCAGAGCCATGCGATCGCATGACTTTTGTGCCTCCAGGTCATGCGATCGCATGGCCAGCTGGGAGAAGTCACATATCTTTGTCTTCTTTCTTGCCGACGTTTATAAATAATAATATAATATATAAATAATTATAAGAATTATTTAAATATTATATTTTATTTATGTGCATAGTTAACTTGTAATTTTTAGTCCGTTGAGTCGAGCGTTGAGAGTTGACTTTGGTCCCGGTCCCGGATTTTCGAACGTCCTTGCGTACAATTTAATATCTTGTATTTTGCGTTTCGCTTCTTGTACTCTTGTAATTTTGAGACGTTTTTCATCAATAATTGGAACCACTTTGATTGTATTTTGTACTTTTGAGCTTTTTGGTCGTTTGCGTCTTCAATTCGTCGAATCTGTCTTTTGTCTTCACCTTTTATTATTTAAACGAATATCACTTGTAAATAGAACAATTGCAACTAAAAGCTTGTCTTTCTTGAGGGATAATGCTATGAAATATATGTTCGTTTTTAGCATTATCAAATATTCCCACACTTGAGCGTTGCTTGTCCTCAAGCAATATAGTCTTGAAATATACTAGAATCACTTCTTTATTCTTCACACTTTGTACATCAGTGATTTCTATTCGGTGGTATGAACAATGGTAGTAACGTTGTGGTCTACAGTCCCACATGACTATGAAAATTTAGATCCTTTAAGGAAATTGGATCTTTATGAAAACATTTGATCTTTTTGAAAATTCAATCTAGCTTTTACCCTAGATAAGTTTTCCGAAAAAACCCTTCACCGGTTTTTGCAAATTCTTTTTGTGGGTTTGGTGGGTTTCAGATTTGAAAATTTTAGCTCAAAACTTGCGGTTTTGTGTCACCCACTTGCTAACCGTGTATTAGGAAAGCAACACGTCCAGTATACTTGCTTCGTATATTACCTTTCGGTAAACTACCGTCCGGTTGTAAAGGAAAGCTTTGAACAAGCAACTGTTAAGGCAATGTCCCCTGACATGCTTTTAATTATGGTCTATAACGTGTCGGATGCTATTACTATCCTTTGTAGGAGCAATAGTAAAGATCATCCTATAATTTTTCTTCGGTCTGGCACAAGGTCCTGTCATTGACCATGCTATGCAACCACCGTTCTTACGGTTGACACCCGATTTGGTTCAGGTGACCTTAATGAATTCCAGGTGAATTCCTAGAATTTTACGTTCAATGGTAATGAGCGCATTGAAAATGGGTTTTCAGAAAACAAATCGGTTTGTAATTTTGATCAAAATATTTTCTCGTTCAAGCTTGAGTTTAGATATCATCGAATTCCATGAGTTTGTAATTCTCAATCTTTAAGGTCAATCTCTAGGATTGAGTAATATCAGGCTTAAAAACTGATTTTTGATCTTTAAGGAGATTATCCTTTCTGGGGATCTGATTCATTAGTCTTATCCAGCTAATTTGCACGGCGTCCTCCCCATTTTACAAGACAGATCCTCTCATGGTTAGGATAAGTCTGACCACTTGGTGACCCTGTTTGATGCTGAGGTCCGTGGATTTCCTGCTGATTTTAGAGATGACTTTTCTAGATTTTTCGTCAACCTACAGCTGGTCTGGACGACAACTTCCTGACCTAAATCAAGAAGCGCGTTTTTTTTCGGAAGACTTTACTTCCTTTTAATGATGGAATTGATTCATCGTGTAGATCCATCTTTCTTTCAAATATATTACAGTAAATCAGGTAAAATATTTAATTTTGTCCAAAACAAAAGCATCTTCAGTTATTTGTACAAAAATATGTGATATATGTTCAAAATAACTTGGTAAATTTTTCCCACACTTGGCTTTTATTTTCCTTTCTTTGCCTTTTTATTGTCCTCTATTCCATTTTAAATGAATTCTAACATTTTGGTTTGTTTCTCAATTTATGTCTTTTCCGAGGTAACAATAATTTCGGTGTTAACACCTAGTTTTATCGTTCATAAATATGTATAAACATAATTTTGAGTTCATTTAATTGAAAATTTTGAAAATTTTTACTAGAATTGGGTAGTCAGTATATAAGACTAGGGCCGTTCTTTATTATCAGAGAGCACTAGATTCTAATACAACTACTGCGTTACTAGTATTTCTAATGGTAACCAAGTGTATAAGTTTACAATTTTAAAAATCCGAAAGAATTTAACCCCTTCTCACACTTAAGATCTTGCAATGCCCTCATTTGCAAGAAATCAGTAACAATTTAAATTATTGAGGGTGATTAGCGTAGAAAAATGATTAAATTTTACCAAAGTTTCCAAACATATTGGCGTTTATTTGCTGAATGATAAATGGTGCATATCATTTGTTCATTCCGTCTTGTTGTTACATCATATTTGTTTTTCGTTTTGTCGTCAAAAGTACTAGCTTTTGCTGAACTTAATGCCAGTCTTTGAAAATGCGCTGTTTTACCCTGTTTTGTACAATTGAAAATATACATACATACAAATATAAACATGCATGGCAATTTGAAATGGGACTTAAAATCCCACTTTCAAATCAAAAATGAAACATTAGTACAACATAATAAAAATATTAAACATTACAATAAAAGTATCATAATATAATGTGTTTAAACATAAATAAATAGAAATAATAAAAATTAAATATCATATAAATTACCAACCGAAACTAAATCAATCTGGATAGGGGTTCCAGTTCATGTCATTGTTCGGGTTCCATGGTTGGTGATATGTGTACTGGTATGCCTGGTTAGGGTCGTAGAGAGTATAAGGTGGTCTCATCTCGGGCTGGTGTTGAGGATAGTAAGTGGGTCTGGTCGGGACGTAGTGATCCTGAGGTGACAGCCGGCTCATAATCTGACGCTGATGATAGTCCCATCTATCATGCTGTCGTTGCCTGGAATGCTCGTAATCATTTCGGGCTTGCCACTGCTCCATCCGATGAAATCTCTCCGCGTTTGTCATGTCTACCTCATCTACACGCTGGTAGACATCAGTCATAGCCTCCCGAATGACATCCCTAACGTCATCCGCTTCCTCCATCTTCTCGTCTGATCCTCTCTCTACCTGAGGATGACTACCTACATAGGGTATTGCCTGGTTGCGTCTACTTTTCAATACCTTAGCACCCGCATAAACCCTCAATCCTAAAAGCTCAACCTGTTCCCTACATTCCATAAGTGGACCCCCTTGGTTCTTATCTACACCTAAATACTATCCAATGAGAGTAACAAAAATACCTCCTCCTATAATCCCCCCTTCCTGTATTCCTTCAACCATCTTAGATAAATAAAAACCAACACAGTAAGGGATATTAACAAAGCCTCTTGGGTCTCGAATACACTTTAGGTAAAATAAATCATGTAAGGTCAATTTTTCCTTGTTGTGACCTCTCTGTGTAATCGAGTTAGCCAAAACTCTATGAATTATACGAAGCTCGGCTCTGTTAATATGTAAGTAGGTATGTGTTCCTCCCCGCCCAAAAACATTATAATCTGACATACGCCTCCAGATGGCGTTCGCGTCAAAATTCCTATCTACCCTTTCACCACGATAAATCAAACCCATACAATCGGGTAGTAGTAATTCAGTGGGCGTATATATCTGTAATGCCCTGGCCATGTCCAGCATGGACATCCTGTACATCCTACCGCCAAGTATAAACCTAAGAAAACTTCTATCATCTAATCTATCTACATCTACATTTAATGCTATAGTACTCATCATCTCAACACACCATTCCTTATATACAGGTCTACGAATGGTGAATAAGCGTTCCCAATCAGTAAAAGAAGAACTGCCATACCTTTGAATCAGATGTTCTCTAACACGGTCAGCAAGTTGGACCCTTTCCAAAGGACCCCAATTAATTACCCTAGGCACCTCTACCTCTTTTGTTACTAATTTGAATTTATTACTTTGATATGCCGGGTAATCTCTCCATCGTCTATCGAATCTCAGATTAGGATGCAACGTGTGTTCAGGAATCGTTGGGTATTCTACAGGTGGATGCATCGGAAATACTATGAATTCATTAACAAACTGTAGCGGATCATAATAAGGTACATGTTGATCAGGCTGATATTGTTGTTCCTGTTGTTGTTCTGGTTCAGGTTCATATTGCATTTCTGGTTCTGGTTCTGGAGCTGGAGCAGGTCGTCTAGATGATGATGATGATGAACCTCCAGTATCGGCTCTCTGCAAAACACATTAAACACAAAATTTGTGCATCCAAATATGCATTAATGTTAGCAAAATAACAATTTAAAACAATCACAATAACATGTTAAATCAAACTTAAACTTATATGCATTTTCATAATTTTTACAATTCTATACTTTTTCAAATAAGCACATATGAAAATGTAGACAAAGTTCATAAGTATTTAACTCAAATAACATGTCAAAATAGTCATTACTAACAATTAAACAAGTCTCAAATGGCAATTATATCAAATTAATCAAGTTCATGAATTTTGCACCTAAAAAGTCTACTTTAATCTCCAAAAATCATGTTTAGGATCAATGTTTGGATCATTTAGCTACCTAAACATGTTACACTACTTAATTTAGCAATAATTCATGATAAAAATCGGCCATAACCTGTTTATATCAAAAAGCCCCAAATTGCTCAAGAACACAAACCCTAGATTTCTAAAAATTTTGAAGTTTTTGGCTTCAAATCATGTTAATTAGCATCAATCTAGGTTATACATGCATAAAATACTAACAATTTAACACTAATTACACTAGAAATTAACAAAATTACATTAGGTAAAATATTGGTAATTATCACAAAAACTAGAAAATTTATGAGTTTAGGGGTGTAATTTTTACCTTCTTTGAAAAGCTTCTGAACAATTTCATGATTAGAGCGAAAAATTTGACGAATTACGGTGAAAATTTGGTGAAATTTGGTGAGATTTTGAGAGAATTTCGTGTATGTGTGTGTGTATTGTGGTGAAGAGCAGAGCAGCTCTCTGCTTTTTCTATCTGGCCTGTTTTCCAGCCTCATGCGATCGCATGAGGTTGGAGTTCACTTCCCATGCGATCGCATGGGGGTCCGGGTACAGTGACTTTGACTTTTTTTTTTTTTTTATAAAACCTTATAACTTATAAAACATATAATTAATAAAATTTTAAAAATTTGTTTCTTTTTAGGATGAGGGCGTTTCGGATCGATGTCCTAGTCCGTCCCTCGACAAAATTTTAAAATTTGTCAATTTTTAAGCGCGGTTTTAAAAGTAAAGATTTTTGGGTTTTTTAAATGTTTTTGGCATACTTTAGTTCAATAAGATTAAAAATAATGATAATAAAAGTTCTCGTTCCTCCCTCGGGTAGAGCAATTTCGGTTCAACGACCTAGTCTTCAACTCACGACGAATTTTAAAAATCATATTTTTAACTTAACGAAATAAAGTAAATTTTTGTTTTTAAATTCACACCAAACTTAAATTTAAAATGCATAAAATTAAAAATTCATATTAAAAATTCACACCAAACTTAAATTTATATTTTTGTTTTTATACATACAAACTTATATTAAAAATATTAATTTTTTTAAATATTTACAATTTTAAATATATTGATTTAAAAAGTTTACAATATTATTTTAATATTAATTTTAAAAACAAAGTAAAAATAAAATTAAAAATCTTTTTGGTCTTTTATCCCACTTTAATCAATCAAATATTATCAAAAATATACGCCCCTCTTTTCGGTAAAGTAATTTCGGTTTCATAACCTAGTTTAACTCATGACGAATTTTTGAAATATTTTGGGTTGGTTGATTAAAGATATTTATACCTTAAGAATAAACGGTAAATTTCGCAGTGATGTAATAAATTTTTGTATGATATCAATAATTTCGGTCGCAAGACCTAATTTTATCGAATACCAATTTAATACTTTATAGCGAATGATTTAGCGTTTATTATCAAAAGGTTAAAAATAATAAAAATAAAAATAAAAACTGTACATACGTACCTGTGAGATAGATTTCTTAGTGATATCCTCTAGCCCATTCATAAGATAGTCGGACTAATTGGTTTTCCATAGCTACATAGGCGTAACCTCGAGCATTTAATGTTTTTTCTTCTAAACATATGAACGGTCCGTCTCTGCATAAAGTAACAAATTCGGTATTGGAATATGTCTGATTCGTCAAGCATTTTCCTTCGTGTGACCATTTTCCGCATATTTGACATCTTTCAAGGTGTCGAGCTCTCCTTTTCGCTGCGGATTTTGATTTTCCTTTACCAAACTGTAACTTATTTTTTTCGTTCCTAGATTCTTTTCTTACTCCGTCCAATTTACCTCTGATTAATGATACTATTTCACTTGGAATGGTGTCATTATTACGTTTAGTGATCAAAGCGTGTAGCATTAGACCATGGTTTAGTTCACAGGAAGTCTTCATCTCGTAAAACCTAAAAAAAATAAAAATTCAGAATGGGGGGAGAAGACTAGTTCTTTAGGGTCTGCTAGGGAAAGACCATTCGGATTTCATTTTCGAGAACTACATGAAAACAGAACATCTAACTCTAACGAAAATACATATTATCCTTTAAAGACTTGATTCTCCCCACACTTAGTTAGCTGTGGTGTCGAAATTGTGATTAACTTCGTTGTCAACTTCCATTGGACTATCTATGTAATGTTTAACTCTGTGACCATTAACCTTAAATTCAATCCCATTTGAATTTATTAACTCTATTGTTCCGTATGGGAAAACTCTTTTGACTATGAATGGTCCAGACCATCTTGATTTCAATTTTCCAGGAAATAGCTTGAATCGTGAATTGAAAAGAAGAACTCTGTCTCCTTCTTTAAATTCTTTTGAACTTCTGATTCTTTTATCATGCCATTTCTTCATTCTTTCTTTATAGATTAACGAATTTTCGTATGCTTCTTGTCTTAATTCTTCTAATTCATTTAATTGACTTAATCGTAGACGTCCAGCTTCATGTAAATCAAGATTACATGTCTTCAAAGCCCAAAATGCTTTGTGTTCAATTTCTACTGGAAGATGACATGCTTTTTCGTAAACGAGTTTAAAAGGGGTGGTTCCAATTGGAGTTTTGTAGGCTGTTCTAAAAGTCCAGAGTGCATCCTCCAATTTAATGGACCATTCCTTCATATTTGATCCTACGGTTTTTTCTAGAATACGTTTTAAAGCTCGGTTGGTATTTTCAACTTGTCCACTTGTTTGTGGATGATATGCAGTGGAGATTTTATGAGTTACTCCATATCTTTTAAGAACTTTCTCAAGTTGATTATTACAAAAATGAGTACCCCGATCACTTATTAAAGCTTTCGGTGTTCCGAACCTTGCAAAAAGACGTTTTAAAAAGTTGACTACAACTCGTGCATCGTTAGTTGGGAGAGCTTGTGCTTCCTCCCATTTAGATACATAATCAATGGCAACGAGAATGTAGATATTATTATGAGATTTTGGAAATGGACCCATAAAGTCAATACCCCAAATGTCAAATACTTCACATACTTGAATGACATTTTGTGGCATTTCATCACGTTGACTTATTTTTCTGGCCCTTTGACAAGCATCACAGGATTTGCAAAGAAGGTGTGCGTCTTTGAAAATTGTAGGCCAATAGAATCCAGCATCGTAAACTTTTCTTGCTGTGAGTTGAGGCCCATAATGCTAAAATGTCCCGTTCTTATTGTTTAAAAACGTTCCATATTAATTGATTTCGTTACGAGGTTTTGACCTCTATATGAGACGTTTTTCAAAGACTGCATTCATTTTTAAAACAAACCATAACCTTTATTTTATAAATAAAGGTTTAAAAAGCTTTACGTAGATTATCAAATAATGATAATCTAAAATATCCTGTTTACACACGACCATTACATAATGGTTTACAATACAAATATGTTACATCGAAATCAGTTTCTTGAATGCAGTTTTTACACAATATCATACAAACATGGACTCCAAATCTTGTCCTTATTTTAGTATGCAACAGCGGAAGCTCTTAGTATTCACCTGAGAATAAACTTGCTTTAAACGTCAACAAAAATGTTGGTGAGTTATAGGTTTAACCTATATATATCAAATTGTAACAATAGACCACAAGATTTCATATTTCAATACACATCCCATACATAGAGATAAAAATCATTCATATGGTGAACACCTGGTAACCGACATTAACAAGATGCATATATAAGAATATCCCTATCATTCCGGGACACCCTTCGGATATGATATAAATTTCGAAGTACTAAAGCATCCGGTACTTTGGATGGGGTTTGTTAGGCCCAATAGATCTATCTTTAGGATTCGCGTCAATTAGGGTGTATGTTCCCTAATTCTTAGATTACCAGACTTAATAAAAAGGGGCATATTCGATTTCGATAATTCTACCATATAATGTAGTTTCACGTACTTGTGTCTATTTTGTAAATCATTTATAAAACCTGCATGTATTCTCATCCCAAAAATATTAGATTTTAAAAGTGGGACTATAACTCACTTTCACAGATTTTTACTTCGTCGGGAAGTAAGACTTGGCCACTGGTTGATTCACGAACCTATAACAATATATACATATATATCAAAGTATGTTCAAAATATATTTACAACACTTTTAATACATTTTGATGTTTTAAGTTTATTAAGTCAGCTGTCCTCGTTAGTAACCTACAACTAGTTGTCCACAGTTAGATGTACAGAAATAAATCGATATATATTATCTTGAATCAATCCACGACCCAGTGTATACGTATCTCAGTATTGATCACAACTCAAACTATATATATTTTGGAATCAACCTCAACCCTGTATAGCTAACTCCAACATTCACATATAGAGTGTCTATGGTTGTTCCGAAATATATATAGATGTGTCGACATGATAGGTCGAAACATTGTATACGTGTATATGGTATCTCAAGATTACATAATATACAATACAAGTTGATTAAGTTATGGTTGGAATAGATTTGTTACCAATTTTCACGTAGCTAAAATGAGAAAAATTATCCAATCTTGTTTTACCCATAACTTCTTCATTTTAAATCCGTTTTGAGTGAATCAAATTGCTATGGTTTCATATTGAACTCTATTTTATGAATCTAAACAGAAAAAGTATAGGTTTATAGTCGGAAAAATAAGTTACAAGTCGTTTTTGTAAAGATAGTCATTTCAGTCGAAAGAACGACGTCTAGATGACCATTTTAGAAAACATACTTCCACTTTGAGTTTAACCATAATTTTTGGATATAGTTTCATGTTCATAATAAAAATCATTTTCCCAGAATAACAACTTTTAAATCAAAGTTTATCATAGTTTTTAATTAACTAACCCAAAACAGCCCGCGGTGTTACTACGACGGCGTAAATCCGGTTTTACGGTGTTTTTCGTGTTTCCAGGTTTTAAATCATTAAGTTAGCATATCATATAGATATAGAACATGTGTTTAGTTGATTTTAAAAGTCAAGTTAGAAGGATTAACTTTTATTTGCGAACAAGTTTAGAATTAACTAAACTATGTTCTAGTGATTACAAGTTTAAACCTTCGAATAAGATAGCTTTATATGTATGAATCGAATGATGTTATGAACATCATTACTACCTCAAGTTCCTTGTACAAACCTACTGGAAATGAGAAAAATAGATCTAGCTTCAAAGGATCCTTGGATGGCTTGAAAGTTCTTGAAGCAGAATCATGACACGAAAACAATTTCAAGTAAGATTTCCACTCGAAATAAGATTGTTATAGTTATAGAAATTGAATTAAAGTTTGAATATGATTATTACCTTGTATTATAAAGATAAACTACTGTAAGTAACAAAGGTTTCTTGATCTTGGATGATTACTTGGAATGGATTTAGAAAACTTGGAAGTAAACTTGCAATCTTGGAAGTATTCTTGATTTTATGAAACTAGAACTTTTGGAATTTATGAAGAACACTTAGAACTTGAAGATAGAACTTGAGAGAGATCAATTAGATGAAGAAAATTGAAGAATTAAAGTGTTTGTAGGTGTTTTTGGTCGTTGGTGTATGGATTAGATATAAAGGATATGTAATTTTATTTTCATGTAAATAAGTCATGAATGATTACTCATATTTTTGTAATTTTATGAGATATTTCATGCTAGTTGCCAAATGATGGTTCCCACATGTGTTAGGTGACTCACATGGGCTGCTAAAAGCTGATCATTGGAGTTTATATACCAATAGTACATACATCTAAAAGCTGTGTATTGTACGAGTACGAATACGGGTGCATACGAGTAGAATTGTTGATGAAACTGAATGAGGATGTAATTGTAAGCATTTTTGTTAAGTAAAAGTATTTTGATAAGTTTCTTGAAGTCTTTCAAAAGTGTATGAATACATATTAAAACACTACATGTATATACTTTTTAACTGAGTCGTTAAGTCATCGTTAGTCGTTACATGTAAGTGTTGTTTTGAAACCTTTAGGTTAACGATCTTGTTAAATGTTGTTAACCCAATGTTTATAATATCAAATGAGATTTTAAATTATTATATTATCATGATATTATGATGTATGGATATCTCTTAATATGATATATATACATTAAATGTCGTTACAACGATAATCGTTACATATATGTCTCGTTTCAAAATCATTAAGTTAGTAGTCTTGTTTTTACATATGTAGTTCATTGTTAATATACTTAATGATATGTTTACTTATCATAATATCATGTTAACTATATATGTATCCATATATATGTCATCATATAGTTTTTACAAGTTTTAACGTTCGTGAATCACCGGTCAACTTGGATGGTCAATTCTCTATATGAAACCTATTTCAATTAATCAAGTCTTAACAAGTTTGATTACTTAACATGTTGGAAACACTTAATCATGTAAATAACAATTTCATTTAATATATATATAAACATGGAAAAGTTCGGGTCACTACAAATGCCCTCCTATTGGTCCTGTGTGATAATGGTTTAAGATTTGACTAGTTTCATCTCCAAATACACATCGGTGTATTATTCCATCGGGACAACTTTTAAATAGATGTGGATCTTCCCAAAAATAGTGTTTTATATCACTAAAGAATTTCTTTCGTTTTTGGTACGATAATCCTTTTTCAAGGAATCCACATACTAAGTAGTTTGCATAGTCTGCAAACCATGGAATTTCATTATAATCTATCTTCAATAGATATTCATCAAGAAAGTTGTCTTGTATGGCCGATTCATTTAGAACTTCTAATTCGGGATTTTCAAGATGAGAAAGATGATCAGCGGCGAGATTTTCTGCTCCCTTTTTGTCTCAGATTTCAATATCGAACTCTTGTAAGAGTAAGATCCAACGGATTAATCTTGGTTTAGCATCTTGTTTCGAAAATAGGTATCTAAGAGCAGAATGGTCGGTATAGACCACCGTTTTAGCTAGAACAAGATATGAACGAAATTTGTCAAAAGCAAAGACAATAGCAAGGAGTTCTTTTTCAGTAGTTGTGTAATTCGTTTGTGCTCCTTGTAACGTCTTACTAGCATAATATATAGGTTGAAATCGTTTTTCAATCCTTTGTCCTAAAACGGCTCCCATTGCAAAATCACTTGCATCGCACATAAGTTCAAACGGTAGATTCCAATTTGGAGTTATCATGATCGGCGCATTAGTGAGTTTCTCTTTAAGAATATTAAAAGATGTGATGCATTCATCTGAAAAGATGAATGGAGCATCCTTTTCTAGGAGTTTATTCATAGGAGTGGCAATTTTAGAACAATCTTTTATGAAACGTCGGTAAAAACCGGCATGCCCTAGAAAACTCCTAACTTCTCTAACATTGGTGGGATGTGGAAGTTTAGCAATTACATCTACTTTAGCTCTATCTACTTCAATTCCTTCCTTTGAGATTTTATGACCAAAAACGATGCCTTCTTTAACCATGAAATGGCATTTCTCCCAATTAAGTACTAGATTTGATTGTTCGCATCTAATAAGCATTCGTTCAAGATTAACTAGACATGATTCAAAAGTATCACCGAAGACTGAAAAGTCATCCATGAAAACTTCCATGCATTCTTCTATCATGTCATGAAAAATCGCCATCATGCACCTTTGAAAGGTTGCAGGGGCGTTGCAAAGTCCAAATGGCATGCGTTTGTAAGCAAAAGTACCATAAGGGCACGTGAATGTGGTTTTCTCTTGGTCCTCGGGTGCTATTGGAATTTGAAAATATCCGAAAAAACCATCAAGAAAACAATAGTAACTATTTCCGGCTAATCTTTCCAACATTTGATCAATAAAAGGTAAGGGAAAGTGATCTTTTCTGGTGGCTTCATTTAATTTTCTATAATCAATACAAACACGCCATCCTGTTACAGTCCTAGTAGGAATAAGCTCATTTTTCTCATTTGTAATGACAGTCATGCCACCCTTCTTAGGTACGCATTGAACTGGGCTTACCCATGGACTATCAGAGATTGGATAAATTAAACCTGCATCTAGCAGTTTAATAATTTCTTTTTTAACAACATCTTGCATATTAGGATTTAGTCTTCGTTGGCGTTGCACATACGTTTTATGACCTTCTTCCATAAGGATTTTATGTGTGCAATACGAAGGACTTATTCCTTTAATATCATGAATCTTCCATGCAATAGCTGGTTTATGAGCTTTTAGCACAGAAATGAGTTGAGATTTTTCATTTTCAGTAAGAGAAGACGATATTATTACAGGTAATTCAGATTCACCATGTAAATAAGCATATTTCAAATGGTTTGGAAGTGGCTTTAACTCTAATGTCGGTGGTTCTTCTATCGATGATTTGTATCGATATCTGTCTTCTTCTTTTAGCATTTGAATTTCTTCTGTTGTTGGTTCATATCCATTAGCCATAAGTGTAGCTAACATTTCAGTTTCATCAATTGGTTCAGTTCCTTCTCCTAAAGAACATTCTCCTGTTCCTTGTAATTCTGGAAATTCTTCTAACAATTCTGCATGTGAATATATAGTTTGAATATAATAACATGTATCATCTGCAGATTGCGGTTGTTGCATTGCTCTATCAACTGAAAAAGGTAACACTCTCGTCCTCTATACTTAGGGTCAGTTTCTTACCGAACACGTCTATTATTGCTTTAGCCATGTTTAAGAATGGTCTTCCTAATATGAGAGGTACTCGAGAATCTTCTTCCATGTCCAGAATAACAAAATCTACTGGAAATACTAAAGTACCAACTTTAACTAGCATGTTCTCCATTATCCCTCTAGGATATTTTACTGATCTATCGGCTAGTTGTATGCTTATTCGTGTTGGTTTCAATTCTCCAAGGTCTAGTTTAGCGTATAATGAATACGACATTAAATTTATACTAGCACCTAAGTCTGCCAATGCTTCTATTGAACTAAGACTAACCAGAAAACATGGAATTGTGAAACTTCCTGGATCAGATAATTTTTCTGGTATCTTATTCAACAGCACTGTAGAACAATTAGCATTCATAGTAACCGCCGAGAGTTCTTCCATTTTCTTTCTATTTGTGATCAGATCTTTCAGAAATTTAGCATATCTAGGCATTCCGGATATCACATCAATGAAAGGAAGATTTACATTTATCTGTTTAAACATATCCAAGAATTTGGATTGCTCGGCTTCAAGTCTCTCTTTTCTCATTTTACTCGGGTAAGGAAGTGGTGGTTGGTATGGTTTAACATAAGGTTTAGCCTTAACTGTGTTATCTTCATTAACCTTTTCAACTACCGGTTCTTTTTCCTTATCTTGTTCAGGTTGTGGTTCTTGTGGAGTAGGAATAGCTTCATCAAAAATTACAGGTATTTCAGGTGGTTTAAGTGTAATATCACTTCTCGTGGTAATGGCTTTAGCTGTTTCATTCCGGGGGTTAGCATTTGTATCACTAGGTAGACTTTCCAGTTTTCTTTCACCTATCAACCTTGCTAGGTTACTTACTTCTTGTTCTAGATTTTGAATAGAAGCTTGTTGATTTCTAAATGCTTGAGCATTTTGTTCATTGGTTTGTTTCTGAGATGTGAAAAATTGAGTTTGAGATTCAACTAGCTTCGACATCATGTCTTCTAAATTTGGCTTTTTATCATCGGTTTGTGGTGGTTTATTTTGAAAATTAGGTCTTTGCTGGTTGTAAGTATTATTGGATACTTGTTGATTACTTGGACCTTGTTGGTTGTTGTATGGAACATTTCGGTTATAATTCTGGTTTTGATTGTAGATTGGTCTTGGCGATTGATAATTATTCTGATAATTATTTCCAGGCCTTTGGTTTATGTATGAAACATTCTCTCTTTGTTCCATTGTTAGTTCAATACTGAGACAATCTTTTGTCAAATGTGGTCCTCCACACTTGTGATGACCCGGAAATTTCTGACCAAATTTAAACTTTATCTTTAAATGATTTAATGTTTCCGACACGATAAGCAAAGTCTATGAAGTTGAATCTTAAAATTTTAGAAATGTTTCATGTATTAAATTACATTTGACTGCTCCCGACGATTCATTAACAATTATATGTATGTATATATATATATATATATATATATATATATATATATATATATATGTACAAGTAAAAACGACTTTCCTACCGTAAAACACTATTTGCTACAGTAAACACTATTTACTACAGTAAACACTATTTGCTACAGTAAAATACTATTTGCTACAGTAAACACTATTTACTACAGTAAATACTATTTGATGTCGACGAACTAGCAAACAAAAACAGGATAAGGCGGCCATGCGATCGCATGGCAAAAACACTGAAAACTCATGCGATCGCATGAGGTACTGTAGCAGGCCACATACTATAAAAGCTCGATTCATTCCTCTGTATTATTATTTTTTTATATTATTATTATTATTATTATTATTATTAAGATTAATATTATTATTATTAATCTTATTATAATATTATTATTAGTAGTATATATACCTAAAATACTACGACGAGGTTATGAGCGTGTCACCTTCAAAATGGGTTTTTGAGCGGGATAGAGCTAAGGAAATTATGGGTTATTGTTAAGGAGGTTATGGGTAATGTTCGAGGGTATATTTGTGAATCAAATCTAGTGTTTATCATCTCTGTTGCGTCTACGTACTTTCCTACAATATTGAATCTCAATATTGATACGTAAGCTCTCATATTTTATCTTTTATACATTAATTGTGTATCCATGTCTAGTGCTCGAGTATATATATTTATGCATGCTTGTATGCTAAATTTTATCGTTAAACAGTTATGATGAATCACGAAGTAAATACATATATTACTGGTAAAAGGTATATGATATACATGTTTTTGAAAAGCTGGCGAAAAATCAATAACTTTTCATTTAGATATCGAATAATTTCGATGAACGGATTAAAAGATATGATCAACTGAATTATGATTAACGTTAATTGAAATTGCTTTTGAATCTATAATTAAGATTTAAACAACTTGTTTACGAGATTGATAAATTGGATTTTTGAATATTACCAACCGAGTAAATGAATCCTTATATAAGGTATGTCTCGTTTTGTTGAACTATTGTCAAAATTGACTTTTTGAAACGACTTTGGATAACTTTTGTATGTCGATCTCGAGCATTAGGATTGTTATACACTATGACCTGACCTAGCTTGATAGACATTTATTGACCAACATATGTTCTCTAGGTTGAGATCTACGGTTATTTGATATTCCGAGTTTCGGTCACGTTTTGGTGAACAACTTTATGTGCTGCTAAGGTGAGTTTCATATGATCCCTTTTACTCAATATATTTTTGGGCTGAGAATACATGCGACTGTTTATAAATACTGAAAATACTAGATTTATATGCGTGAGTTTCATTTGCTCCCTTTTTAATTGCTTTTACAATATACATTTTTGGGCTGAGAATACATGCACTTTATTTTAAACGCAATGGATACAAGTACATACTAAATTCTACACCGAGTTTGAACCGAAAATCCCTTAGCTTTGGTAACTAGTAACTGCCGGTTATAAGAACTGGTGGGCGCAAGTAGTTATATATGGATCCATAGGGCTTGATATCCCCGTCTGAGCTAGAGCGCTAGCCTTTTAACGGACGTATGCTATTTGAGAAGCGTACAAGTTGGTTTGCGTGTACTATTAAGATGATTATACAAAGGGTACAAATTATATATACGTTAAGTTTAGTTACCAGGGTGCTCAATCTTTTAGAATATTTTGATTAACGTTTCTGGATGAAACAACTGAAATCTTGTGATCCACCTTTATACACAAATTATGCGAAACATTAAAACTATGAACTCACCAACCTTTGTGTTGACACTTGTTAGCATGTTTATTCTCAGGTTTCCTAGAAGTCTTCCGCTATTGCTTATATGTTAGACAAGCTATGTGCATGGAGTCTTACATGACATACATTTCAAGAAAACGTTGCATTCACCAAATTATCACCATGTATCTTATTTTGACAGCATTGTCAACGGAAGTACTATTGTAAACTATTATTTACGGTGATTTTCTATATGTAGAAATCATCAGATGTCGAAAACCTTTGATTTAAATATTCATTTATGGTGTGCCTTTTCAAAAGAATGCAATGTTTACAAAACGTATCATATAGAGGTCAAATACCTCGCAATGAAATCAATGAATGACGTATTGTCCATATGGATTTGGAGCGATCGTCACAGTTGGTATCAGAGCGTTGGTCCTAGTGAACCAGGTCTTGCATGAGTGTGTCTAACTGGTTATTGTTAGGATGCATTAGTGAGTCTGGACTATGACCGTATATGTTTTTACCAAGTTTTGCTTACCATTTATTGTCGAAAATTACTTGCTTATCATTCCTAAGTCTAGACACGTCTTACTGCATTTACTGCATAGATAGTGTACCGACAAAATTTATATCTTAGCATATCTGTTACTGTAAACTTTTCCTGACATCTTCCGAAAATTTCTCTGTAATTTACGGGATTTTGGTATTATATATACATATATAAATTATGTATTGAGGAGTACCAATCTAAATTCTATAATCTATCTTATATCAAAAATCAATTCCCTGATTATACAAGATGGATCACGTATCTAGTTCAAATTCCTTAAATTCCGACAGCTATTCCGATATGGATATTCACATGAACTCCGAAGACAGTGTAACCGGAATGGATCAACCAATTAGCCATCATCTATTCTGGATGAATTGGGGATGGGTTCGTAGCTTACTTAGTCATTGGAGACAAGAAGAAGGCAATCCCTTCCATCCACCACATTGCCCTCTTGGCGAAGAACCTGAAGCACTTACCGGCGAACCTATTCGTAATTCCATTTTCTCTCTCATTTCCAGAGTATCTAGTCATGATTATATACTATCTCACATTCTAAATCTTATTCGCCCGCTCGTCCGAACCACCGATCATCCCGGTATAATAGAAGAAGTCAACGAGCTTCGAGCTCGGGTAGTGGCTTTGGAGAATATGGTGCAAAGGTTACAAACACCAGCAGCAGCACCAGCAGCATAACCAGTACCACCATCATCAACAACAACAGTACCATTACCACCACCAACAACCACATCCGCATCCCACACCTCAATATCACATCTAAAAACTGTACTTCAGATATCAACATCATACGCACCGTAGATACCAAGGAGTGCCAACAACAATAAATGATGAAGTACTGATTCATAACTTCATCGAAGAAATATTCTACGGTGATTATGTAATCTCTAAAATCTTAGAGATTATTTATCCCAGTTCTAACCGTAAATCAGATAAATAGAAGGAATAATAGAAATCCTGACAAGAATGATGCGTAAGGTACAAGCTAGACTTGTTTTACCAACAGCATCAATAGTACCCTTAGCCTCACCAGCACAGTTAGTGCTGTCAACATCATTAGAATCATCAGCACCTCTAACATCACAAGCTCCGCCAGTTCAAGAAAGCACCGTGGATATTATTACAAGTCAACAATGCGTATATTTGTATCAACGAGTTATGAAATATTAACTCATTCTCTCTGAAGAATTTATATGTATATCTTATATATATATTTTAAAACCATCATACATCTTTTCGTACTAAGCTATTAAGTATGAATTGAAAAAGGGTAAATACTACTCGGTTAAATTCATATTACTAATATGCTATGATGTACATCCTTCGTTAACAACTTAACCTTCGTTAACTACAATCTCTGTTTTAATCCAAAGAATTCCGTTTCATAATAAACCAAGTGTATTATTCAATAATATGGTTGATTTTACACTTTCATCTTCGATGCACTCGAAACTTTCTAGAAAACATCATTTGCACCTTGCGAAGTTTGCAAGAATTCCACGAATATCAACACGCTTCACCAAGGAATATCAATAAGAATAAATAATGAAGTATTGATTTCATTAGCGAAATACTCCGCAAAGATTATGTAATCTTTAATATTTTAGAGATTATTCATTTCTAATTCAAGCCGAAAATCAAATGAGCTTAATATGATATTAACTCATTAAATCTGTATTACATCTGAAGAAAATATACATACATATATTTTCATAAAAACGGTAATAAAAATTCTTTTGTACAAAGTATTAATTGTGAAATCTTTAACGGGTAGGTAATACTCGGGAAATATATAAGTTCACAATTAATATGTTATATTGTACATTCTTCAACTTTGATTCAAAAATTATTAACTATGCTCACAGCAATATACAATCGTTTTCATACAAATTCAATTACATATTCTGATATTGACGGATCAGAATCCAAGTCATAACTCTGAACCGGTGAAATCATTCTTAGATCTCTACATCTTTCAAAGCTATACTTTGACTTCAAAACTGTGAAAGATCCTTTGGTATTGTTTTTACCAAAAATAACCTTGCAATTCCTTTTCAAAGTATCCAGTATTATCAACCATTCAACCAGTCAATGTCGACCTTTCAGACTTGTAATTTTGGCATATATGTTTTCGTTACTGGGGAACCTTTCATGTTCCACCACATTAGCAGTAAATTTACCAACAACTTCATTGATCTTTGACCTTCCGAAAAATCCTTATACTCATTGAAACTGTATCATGTACTCATCCACATCTTGTAACGGCAATTGCCATACCAACTATCGGGAATTAGCAATCAGTATCTTGAAATCTTGTAGCACGTCTACGCCAACAGTTATATGTGTACATATAACGTCTACCTCCTGGACTTACATACTTCGAATGTGAAGTTTCCGAAAAACACCCCAAACTACGGAACTAGTTCTCCGAATTTTGGAAAAATGTTGATGAAGCAGCAAAAACTGTAAACGACCTTAACAGTCAAAAGTTTGATGATAAAGAATGGTATGGTGGTAAAGCATAGAAAAAGAGAAGGTTTGGAATTGAAAAACGGATTGAGCAGACCATGAAGGAGGCTGTGGACAAATCACAAAGACTAAATCTACCTTCAAAGAATCCAAATGATTCAGAGTCTGCTGAAATCATTAGCGAATACCTTGCTCCTTACTCTAAAACCTTTGCGGACAATATTCTTCATCATCATCTTATCTTAAATATTCTAAGATATCATCGTATCTCCCATTATAAATATCCTCCATATTTCTGAAGATATTTTTCGAAACCATTCTTATCTGAAATCATTACCTCTTCGCGCTATCTGTGTTACATCATAAAAGAAACTATTTTAGTTTCTAAAATCTGAAAAATTCGAAAAAAAAATGGATGTTTTGAAGTAATGTTGGGAACTGAAGCATGAGTTAGTATAATATAATGACACTTGATCAACGTGATTATATTACAGTAAGTCATGTTGAGTTTCTAATGAAATGTGACAAAGGTTCACAGATCACACCCTCATCATAAACCATGTTACATAACTCTTTCATTCTATATAATCTCTAAATATATCAAGAAAATATATTTCTTGATGATTCGGTCTTTTCCGGATATTCTGGTAATTTGACAAGTCGGATTGTGCCATTACCGTTTCTTTCTTAGAACATTAATTATGTTTATTCTGAAATTCATACCTACGAATTCTGGACCATTATTCGCTTGACTTAAGGTCGGGAAGAGAAAACGAAAGCATGAAGCTCCGAAATATAATGGAGAACATAAAGCCCGATAATAACCCCGAAATTACAAACCGTGTATATCAATGCGTATAGCAATATAAAGACACGGGAGAATGAAAAACACTATAACCCCAAGGTAATAGTAGAAGAAAATAACTTCCTCTGGTGGCAGATGAAAAAGAAGAATGAAGGATACGATAGCCAGGAAAATATCAAGAATCAGAACTGGATTAAGCATTTTCACAATCTATTGGGATGTATGAAATAAGAAAGAAGATTATAGGAGTGGTGAAAATAAATGAAACGGAAGAGGTCAATTTATAGCAATCGAGACAGATTACGCATTTAATCAAAGAAAATCCTAATTTCCTCAAATTCCGAAGAATCAAATCTTATTTAGATTATGAAGATTTTCTGTTCCTTAAATTCTGGAAATCAATCATAACTACGTCAAAAGCTAAGACGAATCTCTATTCTTTCATTTCACTCTTTTACGATAACTTCTCTCATACGCTTCAAGAAATCGGATTGTTTTATCCATATAATTCAACGGTGATAAAATTCTATTTATCAACTCATATTCGTCATGAAAACATTTCTATTGTTAGCCATGACGACCTCACTTAAATTTCGGGACGAAATTTCTTTAACGGGTAGGTACTGTGATGACCCGGAAATTTCTGACCAAATTTAAACTTTATCTTTAAATGATTTAATGTTTCCGACACGATAAGCAAAGTCTATGAAGTTGAATCCTAAAATTTTAGAACTGTTTCATGTATTAAATTACATTTGACTGCTCTCGACGATTCATTAACAATTATATGTATGTATGTATATATATATATATATATATATATATATATATATATATATATATATATATATATATGTACAAGTAAAAACGACTTTCCTACCGTAAAACACTATTTGCTACAGTGAAACCGTATTTTGCTACAGTGCTACAGTGAAAACGACTTTGCTACATGATTTGCTACAGTAAACACTATTTGCTACAGTAAACACTATTTGCTACAGTACCCCCACTATTTGCTACAGTAACACTATTTGCTACAGTAAAACACTATTTGATGTCGACGAACTAGCAAACAAAAACGGGATAAGGCGGCCATGCGATCGCATGGCAAAAACATTGAAAACTCATGCGATCGCATGAGGTACTGTAGCAGGCCACATACTATAAAAGCTCGATTCATTCCTCTGTATTATTATTATTTTATATTATTATTATTATTATTATTATTATTATTATTAAGATTAATATTATTATTATTAATCTTATTATAATATCATTATTAGTAGTATATATACCTAAAATACTACGACGAGGTTATGAGCGTGTCACCTTCAAAATGGGTTTTTGAGCGGGATAGAGCTAAGGAAATTATGGGTTATTGTCAAGGAGGTTATGGGTAATGTTCGAGGGTATATTTGTGAATCAAATCTAGTGTTTATCATCTCTGTTGCGTCTACGTACTTTCCTACAATATTGAATCTCAATATTGATACGTAAGCACTCATATTTTATCTTTTATACATTAATTGTGTATCCATGTCTAGTGCTCGAGTATATATATTTATGCATGCTTGTATGCTAAATTTTATCGTTAAACAGTTATGATGAATCACGAAGTAAATACATATATTACTGGTAAAAGGTATATGATATACATGTTTTTGAAAAGCTGGCGAAAAATCAATAACTTTTCATTTAGATATCGAATAATTTCGATGAACGGATTAAAAGATATGATCAACTGAATTATGATTAACGTTAATTGAAATTGCTTTTGAATCTATAATTAAGATTTAAACAACTTATTTACGAGATTGATAAATTGGATTTTTGAATATTACCAACCGAGTAAATGAATCCTTATATAAGGTATGTCTCGTTTTGTTGAACTATTGTCAAAATTGACTTTTTGAAACGACTTTGGATAACTTTTGTATGTCGATCTCGAGCATTAGGATTGTTATACACTATGACCTGACCTAGCTTGATAGACATTTATTGACCAACATATGTTCTCTAGGTTGAGATCTACGGTTATTTGATATTCCGAGTTTCGGTCACGTTTTGGTGAACAACTTTATGTGCTGCTAAGGTGAGTTTCATATGATCCCTTTTACTCAATATATTTTTGGGATGAGAATACATGCGACTGTTTATAAATACTGAAAATACTAGATTTATATGCGTGAGTTTCATTTGCTCCCTTTTTAATTGCTTTTACAATATACATTTTTGGGCTGAGAATACATGCACTTTATTATAAACGCAATGGATACAAGTACATACTAAATTCTACACCGAGTTTGAACCGAAAATCCCTTAGCTTTGGTAACTAGTAACTGCCGGTTATAAGAACTGGTGGGCGCGAGTAGTTATATATGGATCCATAGGGCTTGATATCCCCGTATGAGCTAGAGCACTAGCCTTTTAACGGACGTATGCTATTTGAGAAGCGTACACATTGGTTTGCGTGTACTATTAAGATGATTATACAAAGGGTACAAATTATATATACGTTAAGTTTAGTTACCAGGGTGCTCAATCTTTTAGAATATTTTGATAAACGTTTCTGGATGAAACAACTGAAATCTTGTGATCCACCTTTATACACAGATTATGCGAAACATTAAAACTATGAACTCACCAACCTTTGTGTTGACACTTGTTAGCATGTTTATTCTCAGGTTTCCTAGAAGTCTTCCGCTGTTGCTTATATGTTAGACAAGCTATGTGCATGGAGTCTTACATGACATACTTTTCAAGGAAACGTTGCATTCACCAAATTATCACCATGTATCTTATTTTGACTGCATTGTCAACGGAAGTACTATTGTAAACTATTATTTACGGTGATTGTCTATATGTAGAAATCATCAGATGTCGAAAACCTTTGATTTAAATATTCATTTATGGTGTGCCTTTTCAAAAGAATGCAATGTTTACAAAACGTATCATATAGAGGTTAAATACCTCGCAATGAAATCAATGAATGACGTATTGTCCATATGGATTTGGAGCGATCGTCACAACACTGCTCACAACTAATTCGTATTGAGTGGATATCTTTAGTCATCTTTTCCATTCGTCTCTCAACAGCATCTATCTTTGCGGAAATGGAATCTAAGTCATGGCTAGAATCGGCTCTAGCTGCTTTAGATGATCTAACGATATCTTTTTTTTTGGTGCCACTCATGTGAGTGGGAAGCAGTGTTATCAATAATTTTGTAAGCATCAATTGCTGTTTTCTTCATAATGGAACCACCAGCTGCTATATCGATGTCTTTCCTTGTAGTGATGTCGCATCCTTGGTAGAATATTTGTACTATTTGACAGGTGTCTAAACCATGTTGCGGACATCCTCTTAATAACTTTCAAATCTTGTCCATGCCTCATATAGAGTTTCATTTGGCTTTTGTGTGAACGTAACAATTTCTCCTTGAAGTCTCACGGCTTTAGATGCCGGAAAGAATTGTTTAAGAAATTTTTCAACTAAAACGTCCCATGTATCAATCGCTCCTTCAGGTAACGATTCTAACCAATCTTTAGCTTCTCTCTTTAAAGTCCAGGGAAATAACATGAGATATATCTGTTCATCCTCCACTTCTCTTATTTTAAATAGTGTGCAGATCCTATTAAAGGTACGAAGATGTTCATTTGGATCTTCCTTCGGTGCACCACTAAATTGGCATTGATTAGTTACCATGTGTAGAATTTGTCCTTTGATTTCATAATCTGGCGCATTTATGTCTGGTTGAGTAATTGCATGACCTTGGCCAGTGCGTTTAGCTCTCATTCGGTCTTCCATACTTAGAGGTTTCAGATTTTCCATAATTGAATTTGTTGAATCTGAATCACTAGAGGATTCTGATTTAATGGTTGGTTCCTCAATAATCTCCGTTTGAATGATTGGTGGTTCCGGAGGAAAGATTAATGGTTCAGGATCTATGAATTGTCCCTGAATATTCTCCGAATTCTCAACTGTGAGGTCATGTTCAAAAAATGGATTATTGGAAATTTGAATTGGAGTAATTGGTCGACTGAATGACGATTCTAAAGAAAAATCAACGGCGACAATATTTGCTAGATGTCTTGATCGAGTTACAGGTGGTGAACGTACAAAAGGTGGTGAACGTTTTGCTCGGTGCATTCACTGAATATCCTATTAGTTGTAAAAATAAGAAAAATTATATAAGTTATCAAATTAATAGACTTTTCTGATTTTGCCCACGTTTCGAATAGCCAAAAGATGCAGCAGAGGGGCAGGATTTGTTTGGTCTCAATATAATTGAGTACTGTTTGACTCCAATAACCCGGTCCACGTACAAATCCAACTATTACTACGAACCAGAAAATTTTGATGTCTATCAATTTAACCACTTAAAATAATTTTTCGTTTAAATTTAAAGAAATTTTAGATAAGAAATAGAAAAATTTTATGTCCTAAAAACTAGAATGTCGAGAAATAAGAAAGAAAAAGAGCGCGTCGAAAAACGTCGAAAAATAAAAGGTCGAAAAATAATAGAAATAAGAAAGTAGCGCGTCGAAACCTAAAAAGGAATTAAAAACTAAGAATTAAAAGTTGCGTCTAAAAATATTAAAGCTTAAAAGAAAAACTATATTCCAAATGGCAATAACTTAAAAAGGTACTAAAACTTAAAAAGGCGTCGCAAAATTCTAAAGCACCTAAATCTTAGTCTAAAGAAAAAGCACTTAAGTGATTTTACGGCAAAGTCTAAAAATCTAGAAGTAAAAATAACTATGGCAAAAACTATGACTTAAAATTAAATACGAGCGAAAAATACAAATATTACGCTAAAACAAATAAAAAGATACAAAAATATAAAAATAATCTTAAAGTTGTAAAAAGTACAATTTTTATAAAAATATTATTTTTATATTATTTATTTTATAAAACTATTAATTTTATAATTTATTAAAACTAATTAAACTAATTAAAACAAATTAATTAAAAACTAAACTAAATTAATTAAATACTAAAAACCTAATTAGGGTTTAAATTAAATATAATTAATAATAATACTCCGTAATGATTGCAGAAGGAAGTCAACTGTGGCGTGTCAGATGGGTTCATGCGATCGCATGGATATTTGCCTTCGGGCTCATGCGTTTGCATGGGCTAGGGTTTCGGGCCAGGTTACGGGCTGCTACAGTACCAGGCCGAGTAGTTTTTATATTTTTTTTCTTCAGTTTTCTGTTTTAAATTTCTGTTTTAAATAAATACAAAATATTTAAATAAAATTTATATTTTTACAAACTTAAAAATAAAAATAAAGAAACTTTATAACACTTAAATATTTAACAAACTCTTAAAAATATTTATATTTTTGTTTTTCTTTTTATATTTTCGAATATTTAAAACGTATTTTTACAAAAGCGTATTTTTATAAAAGGAAACTAAAAATTAATAAAAATCTTTTTTTTATATATAGCGTTGCGTTTCTGGCGTTTAAGCAGAATTGTCCCCGGCAGCGGCGCCAAAAATACTTGATGTGTGCGAGGTGTACTAGGAAATAGTATTATTTTTACAACGAAATAACTATTAAATACGATATAATTTTACACAAGATATTTATTTATTTATAGAATGGATATACCTAAACCTTGCTACAACACTTATAGGCAGTGTACCTAATCGTACAGTAGTGTAGTTTTTAGTAAGTCCGGTTCGTTCTACAGGGATACACTTAAACAAAGCTTAACGCTATATTAGTTTAACTTATAAAAATACAAATATATATATATATATAAGTGATATTCTTATTATAAAAGGGGGTTTTTACCGTTTAATGACCGGTTTGTCGATTTTTAAAACTTTAGTCGCAGTTAAAACCTAATGTAAAATATTAAATAAATAAAAGACTTAATTTAAAGCGTAAAATAAATAATGATAATGAAATTGCGATAAAAAAAAGTGCGATAATTAAAAAGTACGATAATTAAAAGTGCAATTAAATACAATGACAATAAATAATAGTGCGATAATTAGAAGTGCAATTAAATATGAAAATAAAGGAATTATGCTTATTTAAACTTCCGTAATCATGATGTTTGACGTGTTGATTTTTAGTTTATTCCCATGGGTTAATTGTCCTTTGTCCTGGATTATTCAATATGTCCGTCTGGTTTTTATCCATAACAGTCCATCGGTCATAAATTTAAAGTGCGAGTGTCCTCGTCAAATTATTCTTATTCCCGAAGTCAAATATTCCAACTAATTGGGGACTTAAACTGTAACAAGGTTTTAATACTTTGTTTAATAATTACACCAGGATATCGACTGCGTGTAACCCAAGGTTTTAATACTTTGTTAACAATTATGCCAAGTGTCCTTGTACATAATTTCACCCCTGTTTTAATAATTCCATAGACTATTAATCCATTCCCGTGTCCGGTTAAATGAACGATTATTCGTACATATAATATCCCGCCCATCGTATCCGATCGAGTGTATGTGGTTATTTATAGGTACGTCCAATTGTAAATCTTCATATTAAATTAATAAACTATCATTTAATTAAATAAATATAAAGCCCATTAATAGCCCATAGTCTAATTTCCACAAGTGTCGTTCTTTTGTCCAAACCCCAATTATGGTACAAAGCCCAATTACCCAATCTTAATATTTTTAGCCCAACATCATGATTACTTCGGTATTAAATAAACATAATAATAACTTAGCTACGAGACATTAAATTAAAAATAACATTAACCATAACTTACAATGATTAAAAATAGCGTAGCGTTACACGGACAGAATTTCGACTTACACCCTTACAACATTCGCTAACATACCCTTATTATTAGAAATTAAAATTAAAATTAAAATTAAAATATAATATATATATATATATATATATATATATATATATATATATATATATATATATATATATATATATATATCGTATGATAGAGAGAAAGAAAAAGATATTTTATTTTGGCCAAAACGCGTTGAATTTATAGGACATGGGCTGGATTTCAGAGGGCTGGATTTCAGAGCCATGCGATCGCATGGCTTTTGTGCCTCCAGGCCATGCGATCGCATGGCCAGCTGGGAGAAGTCACATATCTTTGTTTTCTTTCTTGCCGACGTTTATAAATAATAATATAATATATAAATAATTATAAGAATTATTTAAATATTATATTTTATTTATGTGCATAGTTAACTTGTAATTTTTAGTCCGTTGCGTCGAGCGTTGAGAGTTGACTTTGGTCCCGGTTCCGGATTTTCGAACGTCCTTGCGTACAATTTAATATCTTGTATTTTGCGTTTCACTTCTTGTACTCTTGTAATTTTGAGACGTTTTTCATCAATAATTGGAACCACTTTGATTGTATTTTGTACTTTTGAGCTTTTTGGTCGTTTGCGTCTTCAATTCGTCGAATCTGTCTTTTGTCTTCACCTTTTATTATTTAAACGAATATCACTTGTAAATAGAACAATTGCAACTAAAAGCTTGTCTTTCTTGAGGGATAATGCTATGAAATGTATGTTCATTTTTAGCATTATCAGATAGTAATATGGAATCCTAAAAAGTTCCGTGTTATTCAGGCTGTAGAAAAGGATTTTTTTTTCTTGCTTTGAAAGGGGTTTGGGCTGGGAAAACGACTGATTCCATTGTAATCAATGTGTACGGACCACATCGTGATGATTTGAAACACAAATTCTGGGATATTCTTGAGTGTATTATGCAGGTTAATACTGAGGATTGGATTTGATGAAATGTCCCGTTCATATCGATTATAAACGTTCCATATTAATTGATTTCGTTGCGAGGTTTTGACCTCTATATGAGACGTTTTTCAAAGACTGCATTCGATTTTAAAATAAACCATAACCTTTATTTTATCGATAAAGGTTTAAAAATATTACGACGATTATCAAATAATGATAATCTAAAATATAGCGTTTTCACACGATTATTACATAATGGTTTACAATAATATTACACATCAATTTAAGTCTTCGAATGCAGTTTTTAAACAATATTATACAAGCATGCTGACTCCAACTTTTGTCTATAAATTAGCATGCAACAGCGGAAGTTCTTAATAATCACCTGAGAATAAACATGCTTTAAACGTCAACAAAAATGTTGGTGAGTTATAGGTTTAATCTATATATTTATCAAATCATAATAATAGACCACAAGATTTTCATTCCATTTTTCAATAACATGCAATCTGCATAAAAATCATTCATATGGTGAACACATGGTAACCGACATTAACAAGATGCATATAGAATATCCCCATCATTCCGGGACACCCATCGGACATGATAAACTAGAAGTACTAAAGCATTCCAAATTCCAGAATGGGGGTTGTTAGTTCCCGTAGATCTACCTTTAGGATTCACGTCAATTAGGGGCCAGTTCCTTAATTCTTAGGCTACCAAGCTAAAAATGGCATATTCGATTTCGATCATTCAACCATAAAATGTAGTTTCACGTACTTGTGTCTATTTTGTAAAACATTTATAAAACTGCATGTATTCTCATCCCAAAAATATTAGATTTTAAAAGTGGGACTATAACTCACTTTCACAAATTTTTACTTTGCCGGAAAAAGACTTGGCCACTGGTCGATTCACGAACCTATAACAAATATGTACATATATATCAAAGTATGTTCAAAATATATTTACAACATTTTTATTACGTTTTAATGATTTGAGTTTGTTAAGTTAGCAGTCCTCGTTAGTAACCTACAACTAGTTGTCCACAGTTAAATGTACAAAAATAAAGCAATATATATTATCTCAAATCAATCCACGACCCAGTGTCTACAAGTCTCAGACTTGATCACAACTCAAAGTATATATATTATTTTAGAATCAACCTCAACCATGTATAGCTAACTCAAGCATGACTGCATATAGAGTGTCTATGGTTGTTCCGAAATATATATATAGATGGGTCGATATGATATGTCAAAACATTGTATTCGTAAAGATTACATAATATATGTTAGAATACATGTATAATACAATATAAGTTAGTTAAGTTATGGTTAGTCTAGATTTGTTACAAAATTTTCGTAGCTAAAACTAGCAAATTTATCCAATTTTGTTTTACCCGTCATTTCTTCGTTTCAAATCCGTTTTGAGTGATTCAAGTTGCTATGGTTTCATAATGAACTGAAATTTATGAAACTAAACAGAAAAAGTATAAGTTTATAGTCGAAAATACAGGTTACAAGTCATTTTTTAAAGAGGTAGTCATTTCTGTCGAAAAAACGACATCTTGATGACCATATTGAAAAACATACTTCAACTTTATGTTTAACCATGATTTTTGGATATAGTATTATATTCATATGAAATATTATTTTTCCAGAAAACAAACTTCTAATTCAAAGATTAAGATAGTTTTTATTTTTCTAACTCAAAACAGCCCCCGGTTTCACTACGACGGCTTATGTCCGGTTTTACGGTGTTTTTCGTGTTTCCGGGTTTTAAATCATTAAGTTAGCATATCATATAGATATATAACATGTGTTTAGTTGATTTTAAAAGTCAAGTTAGAAGGATTAATTTTGTTTGCGAACAAGTTTAGAATTAACTAAACTATGTTCTAGTGATTACATGTTCAAATCTTTGAATAAGATAGTTTTATATATATGAATCGAATGATGTTATGAACATCATTACTACCTCAAGTGTAGTAGGTAAACCTACTGAAAATGATGAAAAATAAACTTGAGCTTCAAAGAATCTTCGATGGCTTGAAAGTTCTTGAAGTAGAATCATGACACGAAACAAGTTCAAGTAAGATTACTACTTGAATTAAGATTGTTATGTTTATAGAAATTGAACCAAAGCCTGAATATGATTCTTACCTTTGATTTAGAATGAAAACCTACTGAGATTAACAAAAGTTTCTTAATCTTGGATGATTACTTGGAATGGATTTGAAAGCTTGGAAGTAATCTAGCAAGTTTGAAAGATTTATTGAAGTGTTCTTGAATGGTTGTTTTTATGATGATTAAAGCTTGTAATTGAAGATAAAAGATGGTGAAAATGCTTGGAGATGATCAAGTATGATGTTAGGAGTATTTTGAGAGAGAATTTAGAGTGTAAGTATGAGAAAATGGAATGAAAAAATGAGGTAAAATCATAAAAACGTTTTTACTCATTATAAAGAAAGGAAAGATTCTTAAGTTTGTTTTCTTGCTAAATAATTCATGCTAGTTGATAAATGGTTGGTTCCACATGTTCCTTAATCATTTAAGGCTGCTAAGAAGCAGATTTTTATGTGTATATACCAATAGTGTGTACATCTAGGAGATGGGTATTGTACGAGTACGAATACGATTGCATATGAGTAGAATTGTTGATGAAAATGAATGAGGATGTAATTGTAAGCTTTTTTGTTAAGTAGAAGTACTTTGATATGTGTCTTGAAGTCTTTCAAAAGTGTACTAATACATCTAAATACACTACATGTATATACATTTTAACTGAGTCGTTAAGTCATCGCTAGTCGTTACATGTAAGTGTTGTTTTGAAACCTTTAAGTTAACGATCTTGTTAAATGTAATTAATTCATTGTTATTATACTTAAATGAGATGTTAAATTGTTATGTTAACATGATAAAATGGTGTATGAATATATCTTAACATCATATATATATGTTAAAATACTATTACAACGATAATCGTTACATATATATATTGTTTCGAAATCCTTAAGTTAGTAGTCTCATCTTACTTGTATAGTTCATTGTTAATACACTCAATGATATACTTAATTATCATTTTATCATGTTAAATATAGTATATCAATATCTTAATACAATACATATGTATTTAGTAAGACGTTGTTATAACGATAATCGTTATGTATATCGTTTCGAGCTTCATAATTCAATATTCTCATTTTTTATGTATATCACACATTGTTAATATACTTAGTGAGATACTTACTTATCATAATCTCATTTTAACCATGTATATGTTCATATATATATATCATCATGTCGTTTTTACAAGTTTTAACGTTCGTGAATCGCCGGTCAACTTGGGTGGTCAATTGTCTACATGAAACTCATTTCAAATAATCAAGTCTTAACAAGTTTGATTGCTTAACATGTTGGAAACATTTAATCATGCAAATATAGTTTTCATTTAATATATAATCATGGAATAATCATGGAAAAGTTCGGGTCACTACAGTACCTACCCGTTAAATAAATTTCGTCCCGAAATTTTAAGCGGTTGAAGGTGTTGACACATCTTCTCGAAATAAGTGCGGGTATTTCTTCTTTATCTGGTCTTCACATTCTCAGGTGAACTCGGGTCCTCTACGAGCATTCCATTGAACCTTAACAATTGGTATCTTGTTTTGCTTAAGCCTTTTAACCTCACGATCCATTATTTCGACGGGTTCTTCGATGAATTGAAGTTTTTCATTGATTTGAATTTCGTCTAGCGTAATAGTGAGATCTTCTTTAGCAAAACATTTCTTCAAATTCGAGACGTGGAAAGTGTTAGGAGGTATGAAATTTACAAGAATCAGCGATGATGGTTTAAAATATAGCAAGCTCTATCGTTTCTTAATTTCGGAGCAATGTGATGCCTCATGGAATGGTCTTTCAGCTTGCACGTTAGATCGAAAGTACTCTGATCACTGTCCCATTATGCTTAAGGATTTAAATACGGACTTCGAGCCTAAACCTATCAGGGTTTTTAACAGTTGGTTTGAGGGGGTAGAAAGCAAAAGAGAAGTTTTAAACGCGTGGAATAAAAAAAACTAGAAATTCGCGAGAAGACTGCATTTTCAGGGACAAACTTAAAAATGTGAAGGAGGTGTTGAAAACTAAATGTAATCCTAAGTTTGAAAAACTTAGCTCTGAAATCAACACTCTACAAAAGGAAGTCTCTAATTGGGAAAGATCGTTAGGTACGAGAGACTTATCTGAGTCTGATATAGCATCTTGGCTTAATTCGAGAAAATGTTGGTTACAAAAAGACAAAGAAATGGCGGATATTTTAAAACAAAAAGCAAGAATAAAATGGGCCATCGAGGGTGACGAGAATAGTAAATACTTCCATTCTTTTATTAGAAGGTGCGATAATAAAAATACCATCCGCGGTATCAATCTTAATGGTATATGGACCGAGGCTCCTGATAGAATAAAAGAAGAGGCATTTAAACATTTCAAAGGTCGCTATAGCTCTTCAACGCCACGGATTTTTGCTTTCAAAGGCCAACTTGACAGGAAGCTATCATCAGTAGAGGCTACAAGTATCGAAGCTCCTTTTTCTGAAGAAGAAATTCTTTTCGCCATCAAAGACTGCGGGGGGACAAAAGCGCCGGGTCCAGATGGTTTTAACATGTCCTTTTTAAAAACATATTGGGATATCATCAAAGTCGAGTTAATGGGTGCCTTTAATAAATTCTGGGAAACTGGTTTGATCTCGAAAGGGTGCAATGCATCCTTTGTTGCACTCTTGCCTAAAACAGCGGACCCGCAAAATTTTTCCAAATATAGACCCATCAGTCTTATTGGTAGTTACTACAAGATACTCTCGAAATTTTTGTCTAGATGGTTATGCGAGGTAATCTCTTCAGTTGTGGATTTTGAACAAAGCGCTTTTCTAAAAAATCGGTACATCCTTGATGGGATTTTGATAGCAAACGAGGCTTTAAGTGATTTGAGGGCAAACAAGAAAAAATGTTTTATGTTCAAAGTGGATTTCGAAAAAGCGTTTTATTGTATTAATTGGGACTATCTAAAGGAAATAATGCTTCTAATGGGTGTTGGTCAGAAATGGGTAAAGTGGATCATGTCATGTCTTTCTTCGACATCTGTTTCCATTCTCGTAAACGGATCCCCCTCTAGCGAATTTTCTCTCGAAAGGGGTATCCATCAAGGTGACCCGTTGTCTCCGTATCTTTTTATCATAGCGGCTGAAGGTTTAAATTATCTCACCAAGCTAGCGGCAAACAAGGGTTTATTTTTGGGTATTAGAATAGGCAAAGATAACATTCAGCCAACTCACTTGCAATATGCTGATGACACCATGTTTTTCCGGGAATGGAGCAAAAGAAATGCCAAAAATTTAATGAAAATTCTAAAATGTTTCGAGGATACATCAGGTCTTAAAATAAATATAGCTAAAAGTAGCGTGTTCGGAGTCGGGGTATCACAATCAGAAACTGTCAGCATGGCATCATGGCTTGGATGTTCGTCGGGTACATTACCAATAATATATCTTGGGTTACCAATCGGAGCAAATATGAACAAATCTAAAGATTGGGCTCCGGTCTTCACAAAAGTAAGGAAGAGACTTGCGGATTGGTAGGCTAAAGCAATTTCATTCTTTGGAAGGCTCACACTTATTAAATCGGTTCTAAGTTCTTTACCTCTTTATTTTTTCTCGTTATTTAAAGCACCTACTTCTGTCATTAACACTCTTGAGGGATTGCGTCGTAGATTTTTTTGGGGCGGTTCGGGTGATTCTACGAAAATATCCTGGGTAAAATGGGAAACGACCCTGTTGTCATATGATGCGGGCGGGCTAAATATCGGGTCTTTGGCTAATAAAAATCGGGCACTTTTTGGAAAATGGTGGTGGCATTTTAAGGTTGAACAAAATTCTTTATGGGTCAAAATTATAAAAAGCATCTATGGTTCCGATGGTGGTCTAAGCCATAACTCAAATATCAACAATAAATACTCAACTTCCACATGGTCCATAATCATCAAAAATGGTAAACTGCTCGATGCTCAAAATATTCCTTTTACCTCGTCTTTTAAAAGAGTAATAGCGGATGGCAAATTAACTAGTTTTTGGAACGAAAGGTGGCTTGGTGATTTTCTTTTAAAAGATAAATATAGTCGTCTTTTTCATTTAGATCAGAATCAAAACGCCAATATTTTTGACCGGGCTCGGTGGAATAATGGCTCTTTATCAACTCATTGGTGTTGGTCCCGTGAAATCTCCGGTAGACTTCATGGGGATCTCATCAATTTAACTAATGAATTGTCGAGTTTTGTTGTTAGCTGCAGGGAAAAGAATGACTGGAATTGGAACCTGTCAAGTCACGGAAAATTCTCGGTGAAAGATCTAACTATGGTCATAGACAGTGCGGTTATGTTACAGGATGATGTTGTTTGTGAAACGCTAATCAACAAAATGGTACCTTTAAAAATCCTTGTATTCATTTGGAGGGTTAGAAGAAAAAGAATCCCGGTCCGGATGGAACTAGACAAAAGGGGAATCGACTTGGATTCCATACGTTGTCCGGTGTGTGATGACTACCTTGAGTCGGTTGATCATGTCTTATTCTCGTGTAACTTTGCCAAAGACGGTTGGAGACGGAATTTCAACTAGTGGGGTGTCTCCTTTCCCATAAATATGTCGCTTGATACACTCCTCGGCAGCCTGTGGCAATCGTCCGTTTCTCATAATTCCAAACCTATATGGCAGGCGGTTCTGTGGGTAGCTTGTTATGTTATTTGGCAAAATAGAAATTCCATCGTGTTTAGCAAATTGAATAAGGGAGCTGCGGTGTTGACAAATGAAATCCAACTAAAAAGTTTTAATTGGATCTCAAATAGAGTAGCCAAAGCCCGCATAGATTGGCTCGGATGGTTAAACGCACCTGCTGCTTTCGTATGTCCAAGTAACAATCGAAGTGGTATCGTCTAAGAAGAATTGTAGTGCATCTTGCTTTCGGATGGCCTGTGCCTTATTATTATTTTTTTTGGATCCTTTTCTGCCTCTTTTGGCTAGATGCATCCTCTGAGTGTTTTATGTTTTCGTGTTTCTTACTTGGTTTAAACTGTGCAATCGTTGTTAGTCAAAGTCGAAAGCTCCTGCCCGCTGAGACACCAAACCTAAATGGGGGGCTACCGGAAGCTTTGTCGTTGAATCATCAACACTGTTTCGGAGTAGTCTTCCAGCTTGTTATGTGTAACGACCCAACCCGTTAACCATCCGAAAACGTGCCACAAAAAAAAAATTCTGAAACAGTTGATATGGACGGCGTCCAAAAGCTTGGACGGCGTCCAGCTCTTAAGACTGGGACGGCGTCCAGACATCTGGGACGGCGTCCAGATGTACTAAAACATTCTGATCAGTTTTTCGAACTCACGCGGGCGAAAACCCGCTTCCCGACACTTTTAAACCAAAACACTTTCACAATATATTACAATAGTGTAAACTAAGAGTTTTTCACAATAAAAACCGAGTTTTACGACACCGAGCCCACATCGACCCAAAATACCATAAGTGACTATTTCAACCCATTAGTTTATACAAAAACATAGACCGAGCATGGGATTGGGGACAAGCTACCCAATCCTAATCAAATCCAAAAGCAAGTCTTCTAAAGCAACTACGCAAGTCCACTAGTCCCCGCGCTTACCCGAGCCACCGCATCCGTGCAATCTATAAAAATGTAAACAACGAGAGGGTAAGCTAACGCTTAGTGAATGATAATATACTACATACATATATATGCATAAAATGAAATGCGCATCGCTAACACACAAATACGAGCCACATACCGCAATCCAAGCATAACTAAGCAATGTTATACCTAACGTACCACCAAGTCAAACCGCAAGATTAGTTACAACAATATAAGTAAATACGCGTACATAAATGGGTAACCAAACTACAAGGTTAGCCCCTTAACCTCATTCATACGAACATTGGCCGAACAACCCGAGCCTTAGTGAATTCGCACAACCCGAAATTCACTTCTCTACCAATTCAACAACCGAGGTTGGCCGAACTACCCGAGCCTTAATGAATTCGCACAACCCGAAATCCATCACCTCATAAAAAGGATGACCGAACAACCCGAGTCATCATGAATCCGCACTACCCGAGATTCACTTCCCAAATACCAAAACCCACGGTCACGGGATTATAAAATCCACCACATCGGGGTTATCCACATCACAACAATATCAACCCTTCGCCATTGGGGTTATAACATCCACATCACAACCACGTGTGATCACGTACACTCAAAACGTGTACCACGTCAAAGGTGGTCAACCAAAACGTACAACCGTGCCAATTGGACTCATACACAAGTCCATCAATCCACCTATATGTGAAGTGAGCTCTATAGCCGAGAATCACTTCACCCGACCCGCACCCATCCTACACATACATATGCATATAGGATATTAACACTCACCTTGTCGCCTTGATGAATGCTTCCAAATAATCCGCAACTCGTCAATGGAACGTACCTATTCCATTATCACAATACAATCAACACAATTAGGGTTGACTTACAAACCAACCCAATTGACCCATAGTGCAAATTCGACCCATTTGCACTTCCAAGCACAAACCGCGCCCAAATTAATCAATAATCACTAATACATGTGAAAATGGTCCTAACACACCAATTAAACCTGAACACAAGTGTTAAACACGTGTCATACCCATTTTGACACCAAAACCCTAATTTTGACCCATTTCAAAATTAGTTAACCAAACTCACCCAAAAGAGTTTCACCACTTCCATAATCACTAAACCTAGTGATTAAACTCAAGATCAAACCCTAAACAACGCTAAAACGTCAACCAATCCAAAACCCGCCAAGTGACAAGATTAACAAGTCACCATGAACCTACTTCATCATCTAAAAGGGTTTCACAACAATCTAGCTCAAAACCCTAACTTGAACATCAAATCTAACAAATGAAATTCGGAGTTTGAGCTTACCAATACCACCACAACGTAGCTAGGAGCGAGATGAACAACTTTAGAACCCGAGCTTTTGCGAGAATCCGACTCCTTCTTCTCCAAATCCACCTCTCTCTCTCTAAAACTCTTACTCTCTCACTAGAACAAGATGAGAGTGTTTGTGTGGGTGTTAGTGGAGCAAATGAGGCTCCTAGAACTGATCTTGTGGCCTTAACTCGTTCCATAAGTGAAAATACCATTTTGCCCCTCTAAAAATCTTAAAATAACCCAGCTGGCCCGACAGACAAACTGGACGGCGTCCCAATTTCTGGACGGCGTCCCACCTTTTGTTTCTGGACGGCGTCCCCCCTATCGGGACGGCGTCCCACCTTTTGTTTCTGGACGGCGTCCCTCCTATCTGGATGGCGTCCCGACCTACTGCAAAATCAGAAACAAAAATAGGGTGTTACAACTCTCCCCCACTTAGAATCTATCACGTCCTCGTGATCCTCGTCACTTAACCAAACGGACCACACTCCACGGTCCTCAACATAAGTCCCAATCCGACTTTCCTAGTCAACTCTTCCCAAGGAATCACCTTTAACAACTAAAATCATCTCCCGCGATTTATCAAACCCACTATCCGAGCACTAAAACCATGCTCACTCCCTATCATCAGGAAAACTCAACCAGTCTCGGACCGAGATATCAATCCCCTAGCGTATCCTTACCGAGTACAATGCTAAAAGTAACCAAGTCAACCTAAGGTCAACAACACGAAACGATGGAGACCGAACCAAACGAATCCTTACGGATAACACCAATCACTAAACATCCCTTGTAGTGCGCAATACGACCCATACGCAACTACCGTAACATCATAACAAACGGTTAATACCGATAGCGCCCAAAACGATCATGGTAACTCTAGATCCCAAGGTGTACAAAATCAACGATCGTCACACCCGTAACAACACGTGAGTGAAACACGGCTATCGCATCACTAAGCACACAACATAGTCCGCGCGACCCCACCATCGGCGTATAAAACAACCGATAGTTCCCACAACATGATCCTAATGACCCCACCATTGGTGCATAAAACAACCAATAGATCAAACCACGCGGTCCTTACGACCCCACCATCGGTGTATAAAACAACCGATAGATCACAACTCAACATGGCCGAAACAACCTGAGCCTGAACACATATGGAGGATGGTCGAAACAACCCGAACCTTAGTGAATTCGCACAACCCGAAATTCACCTACCCAATCCATATATCTCACAACGAAATGACCGCACAACCCGAGTCATCGTGAATACGCACAACCCGATATTCACCACCAACGCCACATAGTATAACCGAGGATGGCCGTACAACCCGAGCCTTAGTGAATCCGAACTACCCGACATTCACTACCTCAAACTATGAGTCCAACCAACAGGGACAATCGTACTACCCGAAATATTGTGAATACGAACAACCCGATATTCACGTCCCACAACACAACTCAGGAATGGTACTCGCATTTCCCACCGGTACTCGCATTTCCCGATAATGTTACACCATACCGACATAACACTACTCCCTTGATGAAGTCAGCGGACCCGAAGATCATGCTTCACCAATCAACAACCATGATGAAGTCAGCGGACCCGAAGATCATGCTTCACCAATCAACAACCATGATGAAGTCAGCGGACCCTAAAGGTCATGCTTCACCAATCTCAATACCGGATGAAGTCAGCGGACTCCGAAAGTCATGCTTCACCGATATAACACCTCGCTCATGATGAAGTCAGCGGACCCCGAAAGTCATGCTCCACCAATCACGTACTACCATGATGAAGTCAGCGGACCCCGAAGGTCATGCTTCATCAATCAACGCCCTTTTGGCCTCGAACAACGAGTAGCGTAACATCGCACTCTGCTACGCCATAGTGAATCCTAACGGATACCACTAACCATTCACACACTCGAGCAAAAACCACCTATATCAAACATAGGCACAAAACAATAATTCTCTAGAAGAGAATCCGACACACACCTCCCTTAACCGAAGGATTTCACCTTGCTCACCAAACACGTCCATTATCTCTCAACGAGATTTACCACATTACCACCTTGGTGATAATTCAAATCCAAACCATAAGTACAATTTATCCGAAATTGTACTCTACCACAAACCGACCAAATTTCCGGATCTACCAAAAGCATCATCCGAAATCTCACACTACAACTTCCTCGGGCGGAAGTGCAACTCCCCCACTTGGAACTACGTTCCAATGTCACAACCCGTACAACCGTACAATGCTACCAAAGGTAGACTTTACCAACAATTGGGCTCTCACGACCCATCACCACAGCTTGCTCCAACCGAGAGCACACGAAGAATTTAAATCAATCCTCAAACACTTCGAACGAAAAGTGTACTACAATTACACAAACCACACCCTCGCAATCATCCAATTGCTCTAGTTTGTCAATTTCCACCTAGTCACTCATGTACCTAAGGGTTTCACTTCGGTACCCAAAGTACAATGTAACCGCAACACCATCGGAGTTGAACACCACGCTAGTAGGTATAAAAGAGGCACCTAATGTCGCGTCATATAAACTCCATTACCACATACATCGAGATTCAAAACACTCGATTTCAAGGGTTCCAACCACCCGACGAACCTCATAGTTCATCAACTTCCACATACAAGCGAACACGCGCTTAACAATAGAACACCAAAACCCATTTCCATGGCTTGGTAGAAACATTTCCCAATTACTAAGGAATGCTTGGTTACACTAAGTCTTACGCCCTTCGTCCAAAAAAACAATCATTACCATAGGGTACTTCCATTAGGAACGTCACCGTTAACAATAACATGCACAACACAATGCAATAACAAATCCGAACTTAAACGCCACATAAATAAATATTCAAATGACATATTTATTAAATTGAAACGTACCTCAACGTCTCCTTGCGGCATTCGCCGCCAACTCGGGACAATTCGGCTTGCGATGCCCCTCCTTATGACAATAGTAGCACATCCCGTCATCACTTCTCGGCATTGTGCACTCCCACAACTTGTGGCCCCTAATACCACAATTGAAACATCTAGGTGCACGAGAATCCACCGTGCCTTTTCCCACATTACCCGTACTCGCACTTGCACCCTTATTTTTCTTACCCGGGGCGCCGTACGAATCAACCCTCCTCTTACTTGAAGGTTCACACATCTTTGATCGCGTATACGACTCGAAACCTCTAGCCAAGTTGAATAATTCCGCAAACGATTTCGCTTGACCCCGACTAATTTTACTTTTCAAGTCATCATTCATGGTCCGATAGAAATCCCCAATTAACAAACGATCAATCTCCAAATACTCCGGGCAAAAACGAGCCTTCGCCATAAAGGTCGTCTTGAGAGTATTCAAATCCATAGATCCTTGCCGCAAATTTCGCAACTCATTACGCAATTCCCACAAATCGGTCGAAGTCCGAAACTCCTCGAAGAATTCCTCCTTAAACTCGTTCCACGATAAGGCCATAAACGTTTCGCCACCGACAAGATCGATCTTACCATCTAACCAATCCATTGCCCTGCCCCGCAACAGACTAGTAGCGAGTCTCGTCTTTTTCTCGGGAGGGCAATCAATAGTACGAAAACACCCTTCGACATCCGAAATCCAAGTTGTGCTTACCAAAGGATCCGGTTTCCCGTCATACATCGGGGGTTTAGTCCTCATGAAGCTCTTAAGACAACGCTCCATTTCACTGCTACCCCGAAATTCGGAATACTTTCTATCCATTTCTTCTCGAAACGCACTCATTTGCTCCGCAACGGCGGCCGCAACTCTAGAGTTAAACTCCTCGTCATTCGTCTCGATCTCGTTTCGCGTCGTCATTCTAAAGAATGCAAAACGATTAGTCCACGAACGTATAAAACAACACGCATAACACCGCCCCATCTTGCTCAACACTCGTCGTACATCACTTGTTAAACACGATTTGCACCCGTAATAAGGTTTGCAAGTCCTTATTACGCACACACATCGCATCCCCTCGTTAGTACAACGACCATCTTGCTCGATGATATTCGCAACGCAACATAAAAATAATCATAACACAATCGTATATTAATAATATCCACGTATTAATATACACGTTAGTCCACCTATCAATTAAGGCACTAACCAAATTCCCATTCCGACCCGTAATCCTACAAGTCCCGCAACAAATAAGCACACACAAAAGTCTAAGTCTAGGCACCTATCTCAAGTCACCTAAATCCCTTAGACTATGCTCTGATACCACTTGTAACGACCCAACCCGTTAACCATCCGAAAACGTGCCACAAAAAAAAAATTTCTGAAACAGTTGATCTGGACGGCGTCCAAAAGCTTGGACGGCGTCCAGCTCTTAAGACTGGGACGGCGTCCAGACATCTGGGACGGCGTCCAGATGTACTAAAACATTCTGATCAGTTTTTCGAACTCACGCGGGCGAAAACCCGCTTCCCGACACTTTTAAACCAAAACACTTTCACAATATATTACAATAGTGTAAACTAAGAGTTTTTCACAATAAAAACCGAGTTTTACGACACCGAGCCCACATCGACCCAAAATACCATAAGTGACTATTTCGACCCATTAGTTTATACAAAAACATAGACCGAGCATGGGATTGGGGACACGCTACCCAATCCTAATCAAATCCAAAAGCAAGTCTTCTAAAGCAACTACGCAAGTCCACTAGTCCCCGCGCTTACCCGAGCCACCGGATCCGTGCAATCTATAAAAATGTAAACAACGAGAGGGTAAGCTAACGCTTAGTGAATGATAATATACTACATACATATATATGCATAAAATGAAATGCGCATCGCTAACACACAAATACGAGCCACATACCGCAATCCAAGCATAACTAAGCAATGTTATACCTAACGTACCACCAAGTCAAACCGCAAGATTAGTTACAACAATATAAGTAAATACGCGTACATAAATGGGTAACCAAACTACAAGGTTAACCCCTTAACCTCATTCATACGAACATTGGCCGAACAACCCGAGCCTTAGTGAATTCGCACAACCCAAAATTCACTTCTCTACCAATTCAACAACCGAGGTTGGCCGAACTACCCGAGCCTTAATGAATTCGCACAACCCGAAATCCATCACCTCATAAAAAGGATGACCGAACAACCCGAGTCATCATGAATCCGCACTACCCGAGATTCACTTCCCAAATACCAAAACCCACGGTCACGGGATTATAAAATCCACCACATCGGGGTTATCCACATCACAACAATATCAACCCTTCGCCATTGGGGTTATAACATCCACATCACAACCACGTGTGATCACGTACACTCAAAACGTGTACCACGTCAAAGGTGGTCAACCAAAACGCACAACCGTGCCAATTGGACTCATACACAAGTCCATCAATCCACCTATATGTGAAGTGAGCTCTATAGCCGAGAATCACTTCACCCGACCCGCACCCATCCTACACATACATATGCATATAGGATATTAACACTCACCTTGTCGCCTTGATAAATGCTTCCAAATAATCCGCAACTCGTCAATGGAACGTACCTATTCCATTATCACAATACAATCAACACAATTAGGGTTGACTTACAAACCAACCCAGTTGACCCATAGTGCAAATTCGACCCATTTGCACTTCCAAGCACAAATCGCGCCCAAATTAATCAATAATCACTAATACACGTGAAAATGGTCCTAACACACCAATTAAACCCGAACACAAGTGTTAAACACGTGTCATACCCATTTTGACACCAAAACCCTAATTTTGACCCATTTCAAAATTAGTTAACCAAACTCACCCAAAAGAGTTTCACCACTTCCATAATCACTAAACCTAGTGATTAAACTCAAGATCAAACCCTAAACAACGCTAAAACGTCAACCAACCCAAAACCCGCCAAGTGACAAGATTAACAAGTCACCATGAACCTACTTCATCATCTAAAAGGGTTTCACAACAATCTAGCTCAAAACCCTAACTTGAACATCAAATCTAACAAATGAAATTCGGAGTTTGAGCTTACCAATACCACCACAACGTAGCTAGGAGCGAGATGAACAACTTTAGAACCCGAGCTTTTGCGAGAATCCGACTCCTTCTTCTCCAAATCCACCTCTCTCTCTCTAAAACTCTTACTCTCTCACTAGAACAAGATGAGAGTGTTTGTGTGGGTGTTAGTGGAGCAAATGAGGCTCCTAGAACTGATCTTGTGGCCTTAACTCGTTCCATAAGTGAAAATACCATTTTGCCCCTCTAAAAATCTTAAAATAACCCAGCTGGCCCGACAGACAAACTGGACGGCGTCCCAATTTCTGGACGGCGTCCCACCTTTTGTTTCTGGACGGCGTCCCCCCTATCGGGACGGCGTCCCACCTTTTGTTGTTGGACGTCGTCCCTCCTATCTGGACGGCGTCCCGACCTACTGCAAAATCAGAAACAAAAACAGGGTGTTACATTATGTCAAGTCAGGTTGGGTGTTTTTTGGCATGCTGGTAGTTTTCTTCGTTGTGCTGCATATGATTCGTGTACAACTAGTGTATATATTTTCGTGCCGTGTACATTCTATTCTAATTAATAAAAGTTTTACTTTCTTGCCTTTAAAAAAAAAAAAAAAAAAAGCTGAGAAGGTATCAGAATCTGGAAGTTGTTTGCATTGAGTTTTCAGTCCCTTGGAAAATAAAAGGAGTTGTGTTTTGCAGGGTAGCTACACTAACACTACATCCATCTATTCTCTATACCTACACTCCCTTTGAACTTAAAGTTTTCAACCAACTACAATCATGCATTCTCATGGCATGTTTTGTTTGTTAAAACAAGAGGAGTGGTTACGAATTTAAATTCAGTGTTTATACTTTGAAGAATTGATTCAATGTTCACGGTATATACAGTTGAATAATAAAAAATGATTAGAAAAAATAAAAATAACATAACTTTATAAAACCAAAGTCCCTATAAAGACTTTGAACCGGAAACACCGAGGAGGAACTTTAGAGGAGTAGAAAAAAATTCGAGAACAATTAGGTGAAACTTTGAGAGAACATAGTCATTTGTAGGATATATTTTGATAAACTAACTGATAGCTTATACGAGTATCTGATATGTAGTTGTTAACTCGAGTAACTTTTAGGTGATAGTTGTTAGCTATTTATATATATTTAGGAGTTCGGTATAGTAGCTGAAATTGTTAAAATAAAGAGTAAAAAAAACTAAGTTTTTTTTCTCAAACGCTAGTTCTATTAGCTTTTAGTCTTTTTCCTTCATAAAAAAACTTTAAACTATTTTAATCAAATGAAAATTTTTATTGAATATGAGTTTTTTGATAAAAGATACGCTACGGAGTATATAAGCTAAAAGCTTAAAAAATTATGTGACAAAACATACCTATAGTGCTCTAAGTAAAATAAAATGTTTTATGTTGTTTATGCCGAGTAAATATTTAATTTTCCTTACTATAATATTATAAACTCTTTATATTTTTATGTTGTTTATGCTCGTGTAGTTTGGTTGCTTGTTTGTCCGGTCTTTTTGCTTGCCGTGTTAGCTCGCCTTTTGATTTATCGTTTGGATGGTTTGTTTTATTAGTTGTTCTTTTAGCGGCAACGCTGGTTGGTCTTATTGTATCATTTAATAGTTCTTTTATTGTTTGATAAGACCACTCTCAATCATAACACGTTTCTTTAAAAAGACTGAACTCCACGTTAGCGTCATGTCAACATTTTCTCAAAAAACTGAAAAAAAACTAAACGCTACCAACCATAAAATACATCTTTAATAAAAAACGGACCCACTCACTATTAAATTAATGATCAACTTATTAAAATACAAAATGTTTTGAGTGGAGATAAATTTTCCATGTATTAATAGCAATTTTTTTTTTTTTGGAAAAATGGGGTATTTTGTCAAAATATGAAGGTTTTTGAGCAAAATATAAAGACTTTTGAAGCAATATACGAAGAATTTTGCAGAAAAAAATCCACCAGAGGCAAATCAAAGATATCCAAAAAATTTTATCTAAAAATTACAATTTCACCGAGAGCAAACCCACGATCCCCTCCTACTTTCGCCTTTGGTTTAAACTTGAAAAGTAAACAGAAAAATAAATATGACAGTCACTTTTTCTTAAAGTGTATATTTTTTTTCTGTGGATAATATATTTGAGATGGACGGAGTAAGAGTTTCTCTTTGATTGGTCGTAGGTTAAATCAATAGCAATATAGGACATTATCACGTTTAATTCTTGGTGTTATTTATGTTTCTTGCATTTACTTAGTAATTATCTGGTTATAAGCGACGGGTTAGAACAATGAGATTAGAATGACTCCACTCTGAGGTTATCAAGTTATCGTTGGGGCCGTAAAAATCTTAAAATAGTTTGTGTGTGAGTAGGGTGCTTAAAATTGGTTTGCACCTCTTACTATGCAATCTGCCCTGTTATTTCCTTTAATAAAATGATTGTTTTTCAAAAAATAAATAAGTAAAAATACTCCAATAATACCGAGTAAAATAATCGTGGTTATTTTTTTGTAAAGCTGTGTATGGATTAGCTTAATAAATAATAAATTATACGGAGTAATGAAAAGGTTAGAGCTAGATTTGACTATACATAAGATACGCAAAATCATCATAGGACTGGTACAAGACCTACAAGCATATATAGAGTACTAGTAGCATCAGCCTTCTGCAATCAGATCTATTTACTTTGCCATCCACTTCTCCATCATTACAAGGTATTTTAGGAGCTTAAAATTTATACAATGGGATGTGAGTAATATCTATCCAATCATTTTTTTTATTATTATTTACACAATTAATCATGTTTTATAGTGTTATACGTAGTATAATTATTTACACAATTATCTTGTGTCCTTTTTTTTTTTTTTACGAGTGCTTGTATTTTACTTGTATTTGTACGTTGTCTCAATTTACAAAGGAGTCACTTCCTTTTTGTCTATTTGGGCCCTTTGACCTGAAGTTTATAAAGGTTCAATGGGTGCCTAGTATTGTATGTTTTCGGGCCTTGCCAACTCATTGTTGGTTGGGTTTCTTTTATTCTATTTATTCTGTTTTTTGCCACACACACACAAAAAAAAAAAAAAAAAAAAAAAAAAAAAAAAATTACATTATAAAGCATGATTGATGGTTAACATAATAAAATGGTTGTGGACTTATCATTATCCTTTCCATTAAGTTATTCGCTACTAAAATTTGTGAAATCTTAAAATTTGAATAATGAACTATCAATATGAGACGGAAGAAGTACTAATTCTCAATTGTCGATATGCTTTTTTGTGTTATCGAAATGGTTTTGTTGTTTAGGTCTTTTGTTTGTTAGACCTTTGTTCGTTTTGGTTTCCAAAGGTGGCTTCTTTGTTTTCTTAATGGTCGTAGTTGGTTTCGTTCGGTATGTATTTTTCTTTGTTCTTTCTTTAGGTTCGAGTCACGCTGGTTCCCTTAGTTTGTATCTTTTGTTCTTTTTGTTTCATATTATCATGAAAGTTCATTCGTTTATAAAGTTATCATATTTTTGTCAAAAAAAAGTTGTCGATCGGTCATTTTAAGTCTATTGATAGTGTCGTTTAATACTGTTCTTTTCCCCTATCGTATTTGTTAATTCAGTGGCGGATCTAGTAATGATAGTCACTGGTATTACTGGTTAAAAATCCAAAATAATTTCATCGCATGCTTCTCCCTTTGTATTACTCGTTTTTTTGTTATAATAAAATATACCTTGCCTTGCAAAAAAAAAAAAAAAAAAAAAAAAAAGATACCTTATTTAATGGTGTCACTAAAAAAATTAACACTATCCAGTAGTTCTAGTTAAAAACTCAAAAAACATTTCACTATATCGCGTATTTTAGTGATGTCTCGTGCAACCACTCATTGTATATTAGATCCGCCCCTGATTTGCTACAATATTTGTTTGCACGTTTAATAATTAATTGTTCTTTACTATGTTTGTAAAGCTCTAGCTTCTTGCTAGTTTTTTTATAAAATTCCTAGCTATTAAAAAAAAAAATAATAATTAATTGTTCTTTAGCTCTTAATAGTAACTTGAGATGGTGATCAAAGTGATTGCGAAGGTTCTAATCTTTTTTATTCATTTGTCTTGACATTAATCTTTTTTAGAAGTATCCTCTTTTTGTTTATACATATTCATCCGTGTCAGCATTCTCTTTAATACTATCCGTATAAAAACATAATTTTTTTATTTGCTCCAACCAGTGTTGTAAATCTCCTTATTTTTCTCCGAGATCTATCCGAGATCTCGTTTTTAAAATGCAACCGAAACGAGATGTCTATCTCCCGAGATTTTCGGGTCACGGGGTCAAATTTGGTCAAAGCCATGATTTCTCGGATTGTTTTGCTCATTTATCAGATTTTGTCATAAAATCTCGCAATTTTTCGGATTTCTCACTCATTTCTCGAATTTTCTTGTAAAATCTTGTAAAAATGTATATAAATGTACATATATTTATTTATATATATAAATTCACACTAAAAATCCTTAAAAGTCAACGTAAATAAGTGTCCGAGATCTTCCCGAGATATTTTCGAGATGCCGAGATCTCCTAAAAAATGTTCAAATGAGATCTCCCCGAGATCCGAGTTCTCCGGCTCCAACATGACAACATCATGAAGACCACTAACGCATGTATTGACGTGTGAGATTTGATGGAAGGGTTTGAGTCAATTAATAAAGTAGCAGGCAAACCATTTTTTTACACCGAACAGAAATTTAACACGTAATATCTATATTATTAAATTTTTTTTTTTTTTTTGAACAGCGATTGGGATCACCTGAGGGGGACTAAATCACCCGTTGCGATCATCTCCCGTTTCGACTATGCCGATGCAGCGATAATAACCCCGCCCCCATCGCTGCCCGGGAGGAAACCTTGAAACCGATCCAAGGGCACGGTCAAGTAAAAAACCCCCTCCCGGTGGATACTTCATGGCAGAGATGAAATTATGTTTTTAATATGTAGCCAACGGGGGTCGAACTCCTGACCTCCCCTAAAGGAGGCAGGCCACCAACCGCTGGACCACATCACATTTTACTTTTTCGATCATATTTTACTTTTTCACTTCCTCCTTCTTCGCGGATTAAATTTATACCCTCAGTTTCACTCAAAATATAGGCGTTATAATTCTAAAACCAACCATACATACTCGTATATCATTTTCCTACATTCTTAGATATCTTAATCTTTTGTTTAAATGCTCACCAAATCTTCTCTCTTGTTTACATATGTCAATCTTCTACCATGGAGGTGATGAGTGACAAACTTGAGCAGTAGCAAATACTATTTTAATATTAGAATTGACCCAGCCCAAATGTATAAATGGATTTGGGTTCGTTAGGGTTTAGTTAGATGATTAAGGTTTATGTTGCCACCAAGATCCCATCCAGTGGCGGATCCAAAAAAATTTTTCACTGGAGGCGAACTTTTTTTTATATAAATGTAGGGATTTTTTTTAGCAAAACATGAAGGTTTTGGGGCAAAAATATAGAGTTTTTTAAACAAAATTTGAAGATTTTTGGGCAAAATACGAAGATTTTGAGGGAAAATATGAATGTTTTGGGACAAAATATGAAGGGTTTGGGGCAAAAAGTTTTTTCACCGAGGACAAAATCGAAAAACCAAAAAAATTTGTACTAAAAATTGCAAATCCTCTGGAGTAGGGCGCCGCCTCTGCCCTACATAGGTCCGCCCATGAATTCCCATCCTTTCAAATCTATCCAATTCATATATTGTCGTGTACTTTATTTCGATCTATTGGTGTCCGTTATTTAGTCTCCATCGAACTTGGTTAACATCGACATTACATTTTATTTTTATTTGTTATTTCTCATCTCGATATTTTAAATTTAAAAAAAAAATACAAAACAAATTGTTTCTTTTTTAGAATGTACTCTCTTTTTAAAAATCTCGACCTTTTCGAAAGCTACCTCATTTGATCTTTAATTATTATTTTCTTACTTGAAATCTTCTATCACATCCGTTTCCATATAAGAAAAGCGATCGAAGACACATAAAAGTTCAAAAATATTTAATGCCTATAAGCTACTGTATGACGATATAGTCTCTAATTTGAAGACTTTATTTTATTTTTATTTATTCTTATTTTGTATGTTTGAATTTTTATGTTTCCATTTTAGCGTTTGTATATTCTCTCGCTCCAACTACGGGGAGTATTTCAACATTAGTATTCCCCCATTATATAGACGAGCTTAGGGGTTTAATCGGGTGGTTAGGGTTTCGGTTATAAGTAATTCAATAATAACGTACTATCGCGGGTATAAAATTGCCTCGGGGTTATTACAAACTCGATATCTTAGAAAAGCTTATCTTCAACTTGAATGAGTAGCCGATAAATGACTGTTATGGCACCAGATGTTGACGACCTGTCATTGCTCAGTTTCTCCCTATTGCTTACTGCAACCAACAACTTCTCAGAAGAAAATAAGGTCGATGAGGGTGGTTTTGGACTGGTGTATAAGCAAGGCCGGTCAAACTTTGGTCAAAGTTTTTGCATGCCCCGGGCGAAATGATTATAAAATGTCCCCAACAGTTACGCAAACATATATCTTTATGACGTTTAAACTATGGGTATTAATAATTTTTTTTCGAAATGATGCCCCTAACCAAGTGATGCCCCGGACCGTTGCCCGCTTCGCCCATAGCCTTAGCCGGCCCTGTGTATAAGGTACTACAGTATTATACTATACTAGTAGTATAGTATAGTATTTTGCTTAAAAGTACCCCTTCAATTTCTATTTTTATTTTGCTTAAAATATAAATATAAACGAAGACTTCAAAAACGAAGTTTTATTTATTTCGAAACTTCAACTCGGAATCTTGTAAAGATACTAGGATTCTGCATCGAAGGTGACGAAAGACTATTGGTTTATAAGTACATGCCCAACAAAAGCCTCAACTTGTATTATATAGTAAGTAAATCTTATACATCGACTACTAGTTTAATTAGAACGCGCCCCACTCATGAATGAATATAAACTAAAAAAATGTGCAAGTAAATTCTTTTTTTTGTTGCAGAAGACAAAAGCAAGAACTAGATTGGGCACAAGTGCACAACTATTCAATATTATCAATGGGATCGCAGGAGGTCTAGTTTATCTTCATCAAGATTCTCAACTACGAATCATACACAGGAACCTCAAAGCAGCCAACATATTGCTTGATCATGAGATGAACCCCGAGATATCAGATTTTGGTACTGCAAGAACCTTCATTGAAGATGACACCAAAACAAGAACCAAACGATTGGTTGGAGCATAGTAGGGCCTTACAGTATATTTTTATTTTTTATGAACATTATGTTTAAGTTTATTAGTAACTACTACTTAATTATGGCCTCGTATGATGATGATGATGCAATGATGCATTGGATGGATGTCCCCAGAATACGCAGGAAATGGGCTTATTTCGGTAAAATCGGAATTTACAGCTTTGGTGTTATACTGTTGGAGGCTTTGAGTGGGATGAAGAATAGAGGATTCTCTCATGAGGCCCACAGCCAAAACCTTCTTGGACATGTAAGATCAAACAATTGTTAGTTCGTTTCGAAAATCAGCCTGCAGTTATGACTAATCTTGAAAATAAATTAGGTTTGGAAGCTCTATAAACAAGGGAATGCTTTGGAACTGGTTGATGATGTATGTTTTCGCTCAGGTCAAATCAGATATCTGAAATACTACGATCGATCCAAGTTGGTTTACTCTGCGTTCAGCACAACCCAGCTGCTAGACCCAACATGTCTGAGGTGATTACGATGTTCAGTGGCAAAGGCCGATTGGCAGAACCAAAACAGCCTGGTTTCTTTATAGAACAAAGTTGTGAGACTTCAACTGCAGCGGTGGCAGAAGAAAGAACCAACGTCGTCACATTTACACTTTTAGAAGCTAGATACATAAATCAATACGCAATCCAGGATCCACAATTAGTTCGAATGCAGCATATATGAACAAATACTTTTGTTTGATTAGACTATTTTAAGGGGTCAGCACAACTTTATGGGATGTTATTAAGGTGTGTTAATATGGTCATTTTAATCCCACCAACTTGGCATTTAACCATAACATTGTAAATGGATGCAGAAATAGACACCTTATTATATTTACCCACACAGCATTGTAGATAGGAACCAAAGTTTGAATACATGGTGATGATTGTGTTTATTTCATAACACTACTACAAAGTACAGCCATCGTAATTTTTTGATACACAACTCTCAAACGTCACACTGGAGACACGATAACATTATTCCTTAAGCACTGGCTTCCTGCTAAATCAAGTATTTACATACTTTATATCAGCAAAAAGTGATGAATCTTTATTAAATTAAATTTACTAATTACCCCATTGTAACTTTCAGTTTCAATATTAGTAAGCACATCATATATTTAGTACCTACCGCGTAATTATGGCAAAGATGGGAGGATCTTCCCTGAGCATGTACCAAATCCGACATTGTAACCATTTCCCTGCAAAGAAGAGTTCACAAAATCATTTGCTCAGTTTTGAAGTCGAATGTGAATCCATTGTGCACAAGTTTCATTTCAGTATATTTAACATGGGACAGGAAAACAAAAGGGTTAAAAAAAAAGAGCATTAATTACCTTGCAGCAGCCACTGATAATAACTTCGTCTCCATCTTCCAAAAATTTACGAGTTATTTTACCAAGGGACAATTCCTTCGCTCCATTCCATGTTAACTCTAGCAAACATCCCAAAGAATCAGGTTCCTGAAAAATCAACCAGTTTGATGACATGGACTTCCATTATGAAAAACATCGTACAAAAACGTACAAACAGAGCCAACATATCTTACAGGTCCACTTATTGTACCGGTTCCAAGAAGATCTCCAGGCCTCAAATTACAACCATTTACAGTATGGTGAGCTAGCTGTTGAGTAAGCGTCCAGTACCTACAGCATATATTGATTTTGGTTTTTAAAATTCAAAAGTTAAATTCGTTAACATATACAGAAACTTTATCAATGGGTATATGAAGGTGCTTTGTTGGAATCTGTATGGAATGCAACATTTTCAGCAATAATAAAGTAGTGTGCATTTTCTTACAAGTGACTGAAATTGCTCTTTGTGACAGTGAATGAGTCTTCTTGTCCTGCTGGTTTAACCCTTACCTTGAAGCGATAGACAAGTTAGAATTCATAAAAATGAGTACTCAAAGGATTAGGAAAAATCATTATGAACTTCATCTATGATTCAAAGTTGGAATATTACAACTACACAGGTGTGAAAACATTACAACCAAGTATCAACAGAAGATGTTAGAAATATTTTAGCTGTTTTTTTAACATTCCACCTTTGACCATTGACCATTATAATTAAAACACGTCTCATTTAAGAGAAGATTTGCTTGGGAATTAGAGAGTTTTCCATGTCATAACCGTACCTCCAAAGAAATATCGTAGTTCTTGGATATTTTTTCTGTAAGGTATGGCAAAGGCTGAGGAATCTGCAAATTCAAAAGGTGAATTAGCATTCAATGGCGTTCAGACATGAATTAAGGTTAAGGTTTCTGTCAGCTTTATCGACATGGGATGCATACCTGAGTGGGAGCATCACAAGCAAATGGTTCCAAAGCATCTAGAGTCACGATCCAAGGGGATACAGTCGTCCCTTGAAAATACCAAACGAGTAAAGATATATTTCAGCTGATAAATCTATAGAAGTATCCATCATTAGGAGAAACAAAAGACCAAATTCTTACCAAAACTTTTCCCAAGAAAAGGACCAAGAGGCACATACTCCCATGCCTGAATATCTCTGGCTGTTGAAGCCATTGTCTAATCAATGTTAACTAACAACAGAATCTCTTGTAATAAATAGCATTATAGCATTATTGTATCTATAATAAAAAATAGCATACCACTCCAGTCATTCATTAGCACAACTCCAAAAATGTGATCTGCAGCCTCGTTCACATCTATAGGCTTTCCAAAGTCATTTCCTGGTCCAACTACAGCAGCCTTGAATCAACATGCAATAAAACAAGGTTAAAAAAGGATTAATCATAGATAAACATTGCAGATGCATGGAGCATAAGTACCATTTCTAGCTCAAAGTCCAGTTTTTTCGTAGGCCCAAAATATGGTGGAGAGTCGCCAGCTGGATGACATTGGCCTCTGGAAGAAAAGAAAAAAATGCGTTTTAAATTGGATCTGAATCCGTTTTATGTATCACCGCCAATTCTCAAACAACTGTCATGATGTAAGTTAAGCAACTTGGTATCCATGTTAGATGTTAGATGGGTAACAAGATACATATTTACTTTTACTATTTTTTTTCTCTTTTAAATGCGTCTAACACTAGCATTCAATTAATACTTCCTGGTTTAATAGATTTACGTTACCTGGGTCTAATAATATCAGTGCCAGATATAACAACAGATGACGCTCTTCCATGATATGCAATGGGAAGGTGGAACCTGAACATCCATAGATATTGGAAATTTATAATGAATGAGATAATAAGCACAAAGGATATATGTAAATTCCTACAAATCAAATGTCATAAATTTGTTACACACGTCTCATATTAACATACCAGTTGGGAGTGATTGGGTTCTGCGGCCCCCTAAATATGGTCCCACAATTCTTAGCATGATGCATGGATGAAAAGAAGTCTGTGTAGTCTCCTATAGCAATAGGAAGAAGCATTTCTACCTCATCCTGAAGTATCATTCAGAATTAAGCTCTAACACTAAAAAATACCTAGCATTGTGTATTCACAAACGTTACTTACCATAGGCAAAAGGGCCTTCTGCCTCAAACTTGCATTGTTTTGCAGAGCTGTTTCATCAGCTATATCAAGAAAATAAGGACAAATCATATTTTAGTAAACACATGGAAACTGAAAACTAAAAGTATAATAATAAAAATAAGTTGCCTCGTACATGCATTGATTCCACAAATAGTAGACAAAAAACTTATAACGTTATCATGAAAAAATAAGTAAATTTGATGATTGATAGTGTACACACATGATAATAGCTTTTGAAGTATAGCACGAGCTTCCTTCCAAGCTGGTCTTCCCAGTTCCAGAAACTTGTTCAAATTTGGCTGCATTCAAAACACATAATGTAAGAAGACATGGTAAAATAGTGTTTGAGATTCAAATTTGTAAGTGTTGATAACTAATATAGGTACGCCAACTAACATAAAACTTAGGCTCGGCGCTACACTCATAAAAATTTTATTATGCAGAATTCCACACTTCATTGCCAGGTACACAACACTGGATAAACAAATTGTTGTTCAACAAGATACAACAGCCAAAAGTATACAACATTTCTACTATCTTACAGCTTACACATTAAATTTTGGCCATAGACATCTGTATTTTGGATACTTTATCTAAGGCAGTAAGGCTTATACATAAAACAATTTGGCAGCATGATCATCCATTGACAACCAATTTCATACCTCAAACTTACAATTTAATCCATATCAGACACTCACATTTATATCCAATACAGTTCATCTAAAAAACAATTTCTCACACAGCATATCATATCATTAATAATTTGTTAGAAACAGCTAAAACGAAGCTCTAATTTCAACTCAATCCTGTTTTCCATTTTTTTTTTTTATTTTTTTTTAATTATCCACCAGAAAAGTAAGTAAGTAAGTAACCCTGACCTCAATCCATTACCTAAATCCAAATAATTAACTATGTCTCAAACTATAACCTAATTTTCAAACTCTAAACAATACATAAACAAAAAGTAATTTAGTAATTTAATCAAAACACTTGTACTTATATGAAACTAATACAGTAATGTTGAACAGATCGTGGATACATATACATAATATATTATTGTAAAATTAAGTGACATAAAAAAACCTGATGGAAGCAATCTGAATCGGAAAGTAATGGACCGGGAAACAAACCGGCAGAATGAATCGCTGAGAGATCGAGAACGTAATCTCCGATTGCAACGCCGGGCATCGGAGTAGCATTTCCGGCATGCTTGAAAATACCAAACGGAAGGTTGTGTATGGAGAAGTGTGAGTCCGGTTTGACTTGAACAAAAGTAGTCAACGCCATAGCTTTAGTTTGATCGGACGTCGGTACCAAACTCCGACGAAAACAAATGCTACACGGGCGTTGTAGTGAGTGAGTAAATAGAGTATTTATTGAATTTTGCCAACACGGAGGTTCTAGTGAATAGATAGAATATTATTATTATTATTTTGTTATAATTCAGTAGGCTTATAACTACATTTAATGGTTATAACTACCTTTAATGGTTATAAGAACAAAGAGTGAAAAAGAAAGAAGAAGGAGAGAAGAAATATTGATATTGATATTTCAAGAGAAATGGTGCACCTTAAATGGTTACCATACATGTCTATTTATAGTATAAAATATTACTATGCAAGAAATATAATAATAATAAAATTAACATCCAATCTAGATATTTTATAACACAATCTAGATATTTTATAACACTCCCCCTTGGATGACAATTTTATTAGAGAATAACTAGTACTGCCTCGTTAAAAACCTTGCTAAAGAAAACCCAGTGGGATAAAAATTTAGCTAAGGGAAAAAGAGTGCAGCATAGAGTTGACTCCCCCTCAAGTAGACAACGCTGAGTCGACACATCTTTTGAACTTGCCTCATGCCAATATTGTGAACGTATGTTTTGAAAACAGCAATTGACAGTGCTTTGGTATAAAGATCAGCAGAGTTGTTGATTGAACGTATCTCATTTTAATCTGGTTGTCTTTTACGAGATCTTGAGTATATGAGAAGAATCTGAGGTTTTCATCTGAAACTGTATCATCTAAATCTTTTATGTACAAGTTTGACCCTCGTGATTTGTCTACAGTCTCCTTCATGGTTTGTTCAAACCGTTGTTTCAGTTCCTATTCCCTTTCAGTCTTTTTCTGAGCCTTACCAATATACCATTCTTTTCCATCAGCATTTATGTTTTGTTCTGTCATTTTTGATACTCTTCTTTCATTTGTATTATGTAAGCTGTATTATCTTCATAGATAGTTGTTACGCTTTTATAGCGTTCTAGTCCACAAGAATCAATAATGATTTGTATCATTGATCTTAACTAAAATCATTCCCGAGTAGCTTCATGTAATGCAATCACTTCGGCATGATTTGATGATGTTGCAACAAGTGTTTGTTTTGAGAACGTCATGATATTGCGGTGCCTCCATTTAGGAATACATATCCAGTTTGAGATTTAGCTTTATGTAGATCGGATAAATAATCTGCATCTGTATAACCAAACAAATCTTGTTTCGAGTTGTTAGAATAAAATAATTATAAATCAGTAGTTCCCCGAAGGTATCAAACTATTTGTTTGATCCCATTCCAATGTCTTTTGGTAGGGGCTGAGCTGAACCTTGTCAACAAATTAACTGCAAAAGAAATGTCAGATCTTGTATAATCTATAAGATACATAAGAACCTCAATTGTACTAAAATATAGAACTTCCGATCTGTTAAAATTTTCATGATCTTCGCAGGGATGAAATAAATCAGTGTCAATATTGAGTGATCTAACAACAATGAGTTTGTCTTTAAAAAAAAATGTTTTAAAATCTTTTCGGTATAAGTTGTTTGATGTACAAGTAAACCATTAGGCATATGCTCAATTTGCAATCCAAGGTAATACTTGGTTTTTTCAAGATCTTTCATTTCAAAATAATTCTTTAGAAGTTGAATGATTTCATAGATCTCTTTATTTGTTCATATGATGTTAAGAACATTGACATAAACAACTACGATCTCATATCCGAACATTGTTTTTATAAAACATACGTGCAAAATAAGTTTATATTTATACCCTTTTTTTTTATCAAGTAGTCATTTAATCGGTTATACCACATACGTCCCGTTTGTATAAACCCACTTAGAAATCTTTGTGATTTAATGGAATATATTCCCTTGGGTTTTACATTAGATGCTTATGATACCTTAACCCTTTAGGTATATTCATATATATCACTATTAAGTGATCCATACAGATAAGTAGTAACAACATTCATGAGATGCATTTAAATAACTACCAGGTTGATTAAGTATCTAATAAGTAATTGTATCCATTACAGGAGGATAATTTTTCCTCCTAATTCATTTCTGGTCTTTGTGGGAAATATTGAGTTACAAGTCTAGTTTTGCCTTGTAACTTCATTTGCACATTTCTTTTCGGATAAAAATTCATTTGTATCCCATACGTTTCACATCTTTAAAAGTGATAACGATTGATCCGAAAACTTTTCTTTTATCGAGCGATTCTAATTCAGCTCTTATTGCTCCTTTCCATTGAGCTCAATCATGTCCATTTTGTATATTCAATGACAGATTTTAGTTCCAGATCATCATCTTTATTCATGATGTCATTGTAACATTATATGAAAATATCTCATAGAGATTTTAGTTTCATTTCGGTTCCATAATATTGCATAATTTATCGCAATTTTAGCATTTACATTTATCAATATCCTCTGCAGAAGGAATATTGATTTGTGGTTCTTCTTGAACACTTTCTCTTACCTCATTATCAGCTGATTTTCTTTTTCGAGGATTTTTATCTTCGGAACCAATTGATCTTCCACGTTTGATGCGTGGCAAAGACTCAACAGTGACATTATTGCCAGCTTTTGGAATTTCAGTTCGAGCTGGAGCATTTATCGCTGGTATATATGATTTAGTCACTTTTTTATATCTGTAAATGCATAAAGTAATTAATTTGCAAGTTCTTGCATATGCATTATTTTTGAACTTTCGTTTCACATTCTTTTGTGCGAGTTCAATATACCTTAATTGATGTTCACATCATGAAGCATCATTTTATTTTTATTTTTATTTCTCCCCCTAATCTAGGGAACAATGTTTTATTAAAATGACAATCAGCAAAACGTGCTGTAAAAACATCACCCATCATGGGTTCAATATATCTTATGATTGAAGATGTTTTATATCCAAAATATATTATCATCTTTCTTTGAAGAACCATTTTATTGTGTTGTGGTGATACAATTGGAACATACACTGCACAACCAATGTTTTAAGGTAGAAAATATTTGGCTCTTGGCCAAAATCAAGTATTAAGTGAAAATATTTACGACTTCCACATGGTATAATGCGAATTAATGTCGCAGCATGTAAATTTACATGTCCACATATAAATATTGAGAGATTTGTACTCATTATCAATTGTCTAGTTATTAGCTGTAAGCGTTTATCTATTGATTCAGCTAAACCAATTTTGTGTATGCACATGAGCAACTGGATGTTCAACAACAATCCCTGTAGATATATAATGATCATTAAATGCTTGAGATGTTAACTCACCAGCATTATCAAGTCTCATCCTTTTAATGGTGTAATCAGAATAATGTGTTCTCAATTTAATAATTTGTGCAAGAAACTTTGCAAAGGCCATATTACGGCTTGATAACATACAAATATGAGACCATCCGCTAGATGCGTCTATTAGAACTATGAAATATCAAAATGGTTCACATGATGGATGAATTGGTTCATATATCTTACCTTGAATTCTTTCAAGAAACATTTGTGATTCTTTTTCACAATATACTTTTCATTAATCACCATATGTGCTTTCCATTAATCACCATATGTGTTTTTTTTTTTTTTATAAATCACCATATGTGTTTTTTTTTATCATATATCATTTTCACCATATACGCTTTTAATCATATGCGCTGTGTTTTTCACCATATGCGCTTTTAATCATATGCGATTTTCATCATATGCGTTGTGCTTTTCATCATATTCGCTTTTTATCATATGCGCTTATCATATGCGATGCGCTTTTTATGTGAATAGTAAATTAATTAATTTCGTTTTACTATTCATATGAATTAATTTAGATTTACTATTTTGTTAATTGAGTAATATATATATACATCATATACTTGTGACTCCGAAGGCTCAAATGAATTTGACCATATAGTTATACGTTGTACCTTGCACATTAATTTTCAGTAGAAGCTTTAGATGCATATTATTTTCAGTAGAAGCTTTAGATGCACTTTTTTTTTTAAATCACCAAATACCACAAACACTTTGTTTGCGTTTGTTCATAGTCATCAATGAAAACCATTTTCTTTAATTTTATTTTATACAATAAAATTAACGCATCATTATTCTTTTCAAAAACAATAATCTATTGTTATTGTTCACTTGTGCCATGTTTAACAACAAAAGTCAACAACCTCTGTCTTGTTTGTTGTGGCAACCAAAAACAACCTTTGCTTTTGTTACCGAGAATCCAAGACCAAAAAACAATTAATTTTTAATTAATCTTTTATCAAAACCATAAATGATTTTATTGATCTACGTTGATATGGCCATAAAGAATTGACGGCTGACCTACTTTTGTAAGTGTATTTCGGCTATCATCCCGAAAACGCACAACGACCTTTTTTTTTTTTTTTATGAACTATTTGTTTCATATCTAGCTTAGGCAATTATTGTGAACATTTGGTCCCTATAAGAGCATTTAATTTTTTAGACTTTTAGTTGATTTGTACTTGTCACAATTAGGGATAGCACCCGCGGGTCGTGGATGCGGATCCATTGGATCCATCACCTGTACCCGCGAAATTTTTTTTAAGAGACATCCAATTGAACCCTTGTTCGTTGAAACAATTTGACTATATTTTTACTCCCCATTATTAAACGGGCCATTTTGATGCACACTCTTAAAAAAATAATTTGTTTTTTAAGTTTTATTATTCAACCTCCTTTTTTCAACGGTCACGTTTTTAACAAAACATTTGACAAGTTTGGAAAAAAGTTTTTTATTGATTATCATCAAAAGTTTTCTATTGTCACTCTACTGGATGGAATTATGGCATACAACTAAAATTGCAACCCAACACTACATAAGAACAAAAAGGTTGTTTTTAATTAACATATGTATATGTGTTAAACTCGGAATAATAATAACTTATTTTAGAAAATTAACATAAGACATGTTGAAACATTTTTGTCACATTTAGCTCATCAAGTCTAATACTTATCATTGATAGATTTTATCACGTCTAGGAGATGTTTACTTTTTTCTTGTATTAAGTCCTACTTTCATTTACCTTTGTTTGGAAAAAAGTTTTTTTTTACTTTGCTTTCCCCCTTTCTGTAAAACTCATTTAAACACTTTCTTTGTTTTTTTTTAAAAAAAAAAAAAACTTCCTTTTTTTTTTACGTTACCCGTAAATTATAAATATATAAAAAAAACTTTTTGTTTAATTTTTTTTCTAGTTTTTAAAAGGTCACTTGACCAATTTTTTAATTCTTTCATAACACCTGATATCGTGATCGTGACCTTTCACCAAAGCAAGAGATATTCTTGATAAACTAAACACGGACTCGTGTTTGAAATTGTCGGCCACAAAAAAAATTCATTTGATAAAAGTATATATTTTTTTTAGTTATAGAAGGAGACCACTTCATTTTCAATACTTCATTTTTGACAAAAAACTATTCCATTTTACCATCCCCTTTTTTTTCTTACTTTAACTTTTAAGATATACTTTTAATAAAAATACAAACTACTTTTTCTTATTTTAACTTTTAAGATTTACTTTTAATAAAAATACAAACTACTTTTTATATTTTAACTTTTAAGATTTACTTTTAATAAAAGTACAAACTACTTTTTCTTATTTTAACTTTTAAGATTTACTTTTAATAAAAATACAAACTATTTTTTTATTTTAACTTTTAAAATTATAAATTTAAGAATAAACATTAGTATGCATGAAATAAATAATGATTAATTGCATAAGTAATCATAAATGTTAGATAACATATAAAGACCCCGTCGTATTCGTATTGATCGGAATTAATCTCGACCCATGGTACCGTGTTGTCAAATGACGTGTTGCGTACATAAAGTACCGTGTTGTCAAATGACGTGTTGCGTACAATCATGAGGTCTTATTAACATAAATATAAATGTTAGTGAAGTTAATAAGAGTTAGATTACAGAAAATATAATTCAGGTGGTATAACCGACCATATATAACTTAAATAACATAAATATAAATGTTAGTGAAGTTAGTAAAAGTTAGATTACAGAAATATAATTCAGGTGGTATAACCGACCATATATAACTTAAATAACATAAATATAAATGTTAGTGAAGTTAGTAAAAGTTAGATTACAGAAATATAATTCAGGTGGTATAACCGACCATATATAACTTAAATAACATAAATATAAATGTTAGTAGTCCAAAATTTGATATATTCGAGTCTGAAAATTATTAATAATTTCATACCTTGATTAGTGATTCGTGATCGTTTGAGATATCTTTTAATTACACTAAGCTTTTCGTGCTGATAACGTGTTATAATTCAGTAGGCTTATAACTACCTTTAATGGTTATAAGAACAAAGAGAGAAAAAGAGAGAAGAAGGAGAGAAGAAATATTGATATTGATATTTCAAGAGAAATAGTGCACCTTAAATGGTTACCATACATGTCTATTTATAGTATAAAATATTACTATGCAAGAAATATAATAATAATAAAATTAACATCCAATCTAGATATTTTATAACACAATCTAGATATTTTATAACATATTTATTATTTTATTTTATTCCTTCCTATACACTAAAATTTCCCCAAAAATTTGAAATTTGTCGATAATTTTTATCGAGTTGTCGTTTTGCGTTTAAGTTCACACTACAAACGGTCCTTCAACTTTGATTCAATTTATACAACGGCCCCTCAAGTTTACAGTTCTTAAGGTGAAAAGTGTAAATATATAATTTTATTAATATATATATATATATATATATATATATATATATATATATATATATATATATATATATATATATATATATATATATATATATATATATATATATATTTGATTCAATTTACACAACGGCCCCTCAAGTTTACACTTTTTAAGGTGGAAAGTGTAAATATATAATTTTATTAAAATATATATATATATATATATATATATATATATATATATATATGTATGTATGTATATATACATATACATATACATATACATATACATATACATATACATATACATATATATACATATACATATATATATATACATATACATATATATATACATATACATATACATATATATACACTATATACTAAAAGTGCCCCAAAAATTTGTAGTTTCAGTTTTAGCGAGTTGTCGTTTTGAGTTTACGTTCACACTACAAACGGTCCCTCAACTTTGATTCAACTTACACAACGGCCCCTCAAGTTTACACTTTTTTAAGGTAGAAAGTGTAAATATATAATTTTATTAATATATATATATATATATATATATATATATATATATATATATATATATATATATATATATATATATATATATATATATATATATATATATATAGTTTCAGTTTTATTGAGTTGTCATTTTGAGTTTACGTTCACACTACAAACAGTCCCTCAACTTTGATTCAATTTACACAACGGCCCTTCAAGTTTACACTTTTTTATGGTAGAAAGTGTAAATATATAATTTTATTAAAATAAAAGAAACTAATTTCACCCAAATTTTTAACGGGCCCTATCTTCTCGCTTGGTGCGAGTTAAATTTTTCCGAGACCACCGTTCAACTCGAAAAAATCTGACGAACACAACGCGACTAACTATACGCGAAATAGACGTCCTTAAAAAAACACTAAATAACGGGCCCTATATTCTTGCTTGGTGCGAGTTAAATTTTTCCGAGACCGCCGTTCAACTCGAAATAATTCTACGAACCCAACGCGACTAACTATACGCGAAACGGACATCGTTAAAAAAACACTAAATATTTCAGGCTATATTTCATACATATACATACACGTCAAACAAACAACCCAACCTACTAGATATATTAGGTACCGAACAACGTATATCCAAATTCGACCGCGCGTTGAATACAACCGCAGCAACGCGCGGTCAAATTTTTTTACAGTTTAACTATTTATTGACAATTTTTTTGTAAACACGATAACCCCCCCCCCCTTCTTTTTTAAAAGTAAAAATAACGATAACATTGAAACGTAATCGGAACATGAAAAGACAAGCAGAAATACAAAAATTACAAAGTCAAATGAAACGCAACAAGACTCGTAATCAGTAAACATACCCTAACAAGCTAACTAAACCCGAGCTTTGAACAACAAATTTATACAATCCAATAACACCAACAAAAACCAAGCTTAAAGTGACAACAAAACAAAAAAGTCCAAAAACCGACTACAAGTTACCGTTTACTCGCATTACCTTTTCGATTTTTAGCAAACGGTTTGACCAACACACCTTCCACCTTCAAATGATTGAAATCTTACCTTTTTTGTCATAGAGTGATACCCTTGTAGCTCCACTTTCTATTTTAAAACCCAGTACGAAAGGTGAAAGCAACTCTACCATACGAAGTTCCTCAAAAAAACCAACCTCTTTGTCAACCCCAATATCGCCCCTGAAATCGTCACTACTCTCATAAGAACCCGAGGAACCTACTTGACTTGCGTCCATAAACGCCTTTGAATCATCTCTCCACCAACCAAGTCACTACCATAATCTTTAAGTGAAAAAGATCCCGATCCTGAAATCCCTTTCAACTAAGGATGGTACTAAGGGTTATCGTTAACACGCTTTAAATTGTTATAAATCTAGATAACCAACATTCTAAAAATGACTGGTAACCGTTATTTACAACAATTTAAAGTGTCTTAAAGAGGTGTCGCTAGTAAAATTCTTTATTTTATAGATATTATACTATATAGTTCTATAGCCCGCCCAAACGGGAATAGAGTATCGTACATCAATGGGTTACTAAACGATTTTTTGGATAACTTACTTAAATAAAAATTAAATGTGTCGGATGGGGTCGGATCGGATATGGTCGGTACAAACATCATCAAACAATAACTCTATTATGCTCCGTCTGTCTCATATTTTTTCCGAATGTACCAAATTAATTATCCAATTTCATAAATTCATAATAGATAAAAGTAAAGAGGTAAAGTTCATTAATACCTTAATGTATGTATGTAAGACGAAAAATGAAAGGTAACAAATAAGATAAACCGCAAAGTCATGAAGAATACAATGTAATGATATTTCTAAGATTGTGTATTTTTTGTGTTTAGATAATTAATATGGAACAGAAGGAGTATAGATCACAATTTTGTTAAGTTTATAATTAAATTAGAAGAAAAAAACCCTAACTAATAAGTATCCACACAACATATTTCAAAAGAATAAATTACGAATGGGGATTGATAGATGCAAAGCTAAAGCAAAAATAAGAATCGATATCATATATATGAATGACTTGTTAAAATTATAGTTCTAATTTTTCAAGAATTGAAGCACAAAAGCATAATGAGGTCTTATCGTGTTAAATAAAAGCGTAATTGGTGTGTTTCTGTTACCGTATACAAGAAAACAAAAAGAAAAGGAGGTAACTTTTTTTTTATATTATCAGTGTCTCATACTATAAAAAAATTTAATAATATTTTAATGGCCATACTATATAATATTTAATTATTATTTATTAAAAAATTCATAAGTAGTGGTGTTACGGGACCCCACGAGTATACAAGTAGGTTCGCCTCTCTAAGACCATTTTTAATGCGGCGTCAGAGGGGTCCCGTCAGGCCCGCTGACGCCCTCTAACGCCCTTATCGCCGCGTCACCAGTCACGCCCACGGGGCGTCAATCGGTTTATTCACGGGAAAAAAATTACGCGTCAGGGGTTGGTGGCAGTTTTTGATTGGTCAAAAATATATCTGTTATTTAACGGGTATATTTCAAATTTTTGGTTGATTTTTTATTTTTAATTACTAAACTTTTTTCCTATATAAACCCATCAAACCCCATCATTTTAACAAATCAAACTCTCTATTTTCTCTCATTTTAACACTTTTATTCAAATTTTTTATATAACTAGATGACATCGTATTTACTTAATTCGAAATCCGATTCGGAAGACGAGCGTATTGTTGCACTAATTCAAGAATTAGAAGGTGAAGATGCCGAAGTCGAATCATCCGAGCGTGTTCCAAGATCCCGAATTATATTCCTAGAGATCGAGAGAAAGCCGCAGAAAACTTATGAAATGATTATTTTAGTGACACGCCCGTGTTTCCGCAACATAAATTTAAAAGGCGTTTTTGTATGCGTATTCATGTAATGGTTGAATTTTATGAAATATTATTTTGTTGAATTATATTAATTTATGTAATGGTTGAATTTTATGAAATATTATTTTGTGATGTTTTTTATATTTTATATGCATTTTATTTTATAAACTAACTTTGTATTCATACTTAATATAAAATAAAAAATAAAAAATAAAACTGGTAGGACCCTGATAATGCTAAAAACGAACATATATTTCATAGCATTATTCCTCAAGAAAGACAAGCTTTTAGTTGCAATTGTTCTATTTACAAGTGATATTCGTTTAAATAATAAAAGGTGAAGACAAAAGACAGATTCGACGAATTGAAGACGCAAACGACCAAAAAGCTCAAAAGTACAAAAGACAATCAAAAAGGTTCCAATTATTGATAAGAAACGTCTCGAAATTACAAGAGTACAAGATTCAAAACGCAAAGTACAAGATATTAAATTGTACGCAAGGACGTTCGAAAATCCGGAACCGGGACCAGAGTCAACTCTTAACGCTCGACGCAACGGACTAAAAATTACAAGTTAACTATGTATATAAATATAATATAATATATAATTAATTATATTAATTATATATATATTATATTTATAAATAAAAACCGTCGGCAGAGAAAGACTCCAAGGGACTGAGCTGTAATTTCATTCTCCGCGACTCGCGGAGTTTGAAGGCCAAAATGGCCGCGAGTCGCGGAGCCCCAAAAATCGACTTTTCCTATAAAAGCAACCGAATTCTGATCGCAATTCATAATCTTTTTCTTCTTCTTATCATACGTAAATTATATATATATAATTTATATTTTAATTTTAATTTTAATTATAATTCTAATAATAAGGGTATGTTAGCGAATGTTGTAAGGGTGTAAGTCGAAATTCTGTCCGTGTAACGCTACGCTATTTTTAATCATTGTAAGTTATGTTCAACCTTTTTACATTAATGTCTCGTAGCTAAGTTATTATTATGCTTATTTAAAACGAAGTAATCATGATGTTGGGCTAATTACTAAAATTGGGTAATTGGGCTTTGTACCATAATTGGGGTTTGGACAAAAGAATGACACTTGTGGAAATTAGACTATGGGCTATTAATGGGCTTTATATTTGTTTAACTAAATGATAGTTTGTTAATGTTAATATAAAGATTTACAATTGGGCGTCCCTATAAATTACCATATACACTCAATCGGACACGATGGGCGGGGTATTTATATGTACGAATAATCGTTCATTTAACCAGACACGGGAATGGATTAATAGCCACTAGAATAATTAAAACAGGGGTGAAATTACATTCAAGGGTAATTGGTGTAATTGTTAACAAAGTAGTAAAACCTTGGTTTACACGCAGTCGATAACCTGGTGTATTCATTAAACAAAGTATTAAAACCTTGTTACAATTCGAATCCCCAATTAGTTGGAATATTTAACTTCGGGTATAATAATAATTTGACGAGGACACTCGCACTTTATATTTATGACTGATGGACTGTTATGGACAAAAACCAGACGGACATATTAAATAATCCAGGACAAAGGACAATTAACCCATAGGCATAAAACTAAAATCAACACGTCAAACATCATGATTACGGAAGTTTAAATAAGCATAATTCTTTTATTTCATATTTAATTTCCTTTATTTTATATTTAATTGCACTTCTAATTATCGCATTTTTATTGTTATTGTTGCACTTTTAATTATCGTACTTTTTAATTATCGCAATTTTATTTTATCGCACTTTTATTGCAATTTCATTATCGTTATTTATTTTACGCTTTAAATTAAGTCTTTTATTTATTTAATATTTTACATTAGGTTTTAACTGCGACTAAAGTTTTAAAATCGACAAACCGGTCATTAAACGGTAAAAACCCCCCCTTTATAATAATAATATTACTTATATATATGTTTGTATTTTTATAAAAGTAAATTAATATAGCGTTGAGCTTTGTTTAAAAAAGATTCCCTGTGGAACGAACCGGACTTACTAAAAACTACACTACTGTACGATTAGGTACACTGCCTATAAGTGTTGTAGCAAGGTTTAAGTATATCCATTCTATAAATAAATAAATATCTTGTGTAAAATTTTATCGTATTTAATAGTATTTTCTGCTAAAATTAATAACTATTTTGTATACACCCCCTACGACATCAAGTATTTTTGGCGCCGCTGCCGGGGAACACTCTTAAACGCCGGAAGCGCAACGCTAATATAAAAAAAAAAGATTTTTAGTTAACTTTTATTAAAATTCGTTTTTGTAAAAATACGTTTTAATTATTCAAAAATATAAAAAGAAAAACAAAAATAATAGTATTTTTAAGATTTTGTTAAATATTTAAGTTTTATAAGTTTCTTTATTTTTATTTTAGTTTATAAAAATATAAGTTTTATTTAAATATCTTTTATTTATATAAAAACAGAAAACAGAAAATAAAAAAAATAAATAAATAAAGAAAAACGCGTCGAATTTAATAAGCTGTCATCTGAATTTCTGAACCCCGCGACTCGCGGGGTTTTCTTTATAAATTACCGCAACTCGCGGAGTGACTCTGACACGCGACAGAACCCTAATTCAGCATTAATTACGGGTTATTTAATAATAATTATTATTATTAACCCTAATTATTATTATTATTATAATTAATTTTATTTTAACTTTTACTCTTTATTTAATTTATGTATTTAGTATTAATTAGTTTTATTAAATTGTAAAATTAGTAGTTTTATTAAATAAATAATATAAAAATAATATTTTTATAAAAATTGTACTTTTTACAACTTTTTGTATATTTTTATATTTTGTCCCTTTTTAATCGTTTTAGCGTAATATTTGTATTTTTAGCTCATATTTAATTTTAAACTTAGTTTTTGCTATAGTTATTTTTACTCCTAGATTTTTAGGCTTTGCCGTAGAATTCCTTAAGTGCTTTTTCTTTAGACTAAGATTTAGGTGCTTTAGAATTTTGCGACGCCTTTTTAAGTTTTAGTTTCTTTTTAAGTTATTTCCATTTGGGATATAGTTTTTCCTGTAAGCTTTAATATTTTTAGACACCTTTTACTATGTATCAATTATCATTCCAATTAGTAATTTCAATTTGCGATTATAATTTTAAGTTAGTTGTAGTAATAAGGTTAGGTTAGTCAAGTATTTTTAAGTTTCTTTTATTTTTCCGTCACCTTTTATTTTTTCAACCATTTTTCTTTTTCGACCTTTTTCGACGAACTCTTTTTCTTTCTTATTTCTCGCTATTCTAGTTTTTAGGACATAGATTTTTATTCTACTTCTTATCTAAATTTCTTAAAATTACGAAAATTTATTTTAAGTGGTTAAATTAATAGACATCAAAATTTTCTGGTTCGTAGTAATAGTTGGATTTGTACGTGGACCGGGTTATTGGAGCCAAACAGTCCTCAATTATATTGAGACCAAACGAATCCTGCCCCTCTGCTGCATCTTTTGGCTATTCGAAACGTGGGCAAAATCAGAAAAGTCTATTAATTGGATAACTTATTATAATTTTTCTTTCCTTTTTAAAAACTAATAGGATATTCAGTGAATGCACCGAGCAAGACGTTCACCACCTTTTGTACGTTCACCACCTGTAACTAGATCAAGACATTTAGCAAATATAACCGCCGTTGATTTTTCTTTAGAATCGTCATCCAGTCGACCAAGTACTTCAGTTCAAATTTCCGATAATCCATTTTTTGAACCCGACCTCACAATTGAGAATCCGGAAAATATTCAGGAACGGTTCGTAGATCCTGAACCATTAAACTTTCCTCCGGAGCCACCAATCATTCAAACAGAGATTGTTGAGAAACGAACCATTAAATCAGAATCATCTAGTGATTCCGATTCAACAAATTCAATTATGGAGAATCTGGAACCTTTAAGTATGGAAGACCGAATGAGAGCTAAACGCACTGGCCAAGGTCACGCAATTACTCATCCAGACATTAATGCGCCAGATTATGAAATCAAAGGACAAATTCTACACATGGTGACTAATCAATGCCAATTTAGTGGTGCGCCGAAGGAAGATCCAAATGAACATCTACGTACCTTTAATAGGATCTGCACACTATTTAAAATCCGAGAAGTGGAGGATGAACAGATATATCTCATGTTATTTCCCTGGACTTTAAAGGGAGAAGCCAAAGATTGGTTGGAATCATTACCTGAAGGGGCGATTGATACATGGGACGTTTTAGTTGAAAAATTTCTTAAACAATTCTTTCCTGCATCTAAAGCCGTAAGACTTCAAGCAGAAATTGTTACGTTCACACAGAAGCCAAATGAAACTCTATATGAGGCGTGGACTAGATATGGAAAGTTGTTAAGAGGATGTCCGCAACATGGTTTAGACACCTGTCAAATAGTACAAATATTCTACCAAGGATGCGACATCACTACAAGGAAAGACATAGATATAGCAGCTGGTGGTTCTATTATGAAGAAAACCGAAACTGATGCTTACAAAATTATTGATAATACTGCTTCCCACTCACATGAGTGGCACCAAGAAAAAGATATCGTTAGATCATCTAAAGCAGCTAGAGCCGATTCTAGCCATGACTTAGATTCCATTTCCGCAAAGATAGATGCTGTGGAGAGACGAATGGAAAAGATGACTAAGGATATTCACTCAATACGAATTAGTTGTGAGCAGTGTGGAGGACCACATTTGACAAAAGATTGTCTCAGTATTGAATTAACAATGGAACAAAGAGAGAATATTTCATACATAAACCAAAGGCCTGGAAATAATTATCAGAATAATTATCAACCGCCAAGACCGATTTACAATCAAAACCAGAATTATAACCGAAATATTCCATACAACAACCAACAAGGTCCTAGCAATCAACAAATATCCAATAATACTTACAACCAGCAAAGACCTAATTTTCAAAACAAACCACCACAACAAACCGATGATAAAAAGCCGAATTTAGAAGATATGATGACGAAGCTAGTTGAAACTCAAACGCAGTTTTTCACATCTCAAAAACAAACCAATGAACAAAATGCTCAAGCATTTAGAAATCAACAAGCTTCTATTCAAAATCTGGAACAAGAATTAAGTAACCTAGCAAGGTTAATAGGTGAAAGAAAACCGGGAAGTCTACCTAGTGATACAAATGCTAACCCCCGTAATGAAACAGCTAAAGCTATTACCACAAGAAGTGGTACAACACTTAAACCACCTGAAATACCTGTAACTTCTGATGAAGCTATTCCTACTCCACAAGAACCACAACCTGATCAAGATAAGGAAAAAGAACCGGTAGTTGAAAAGGTTAATGAAGATAACACAGTTAAGGATAAACCTTATGTTAAACCATACCAACCACCACTTCCTTACCCGAGTAAAATGAAGAAAGAAAAACTTGAAGCCGAGCAATCCAAATTCTTGGATATGTTTAAACAGATAAATGTAAATTTTCCTTTCATTGATGTGATTTCAGGAATGCCTAGATATGCTAAATTCTTGAAAGATCTAATCTCAAATAGAAAGAAAATGGAAGAACTCTCGGCTGTTACTATGAATGCTAATTGTTCAGCAGTGCTGTTGAATAAAATACCAGAAAAACTATCTGATCCAGGAAGTTTCACAATTCCATGTTTTCTGGGTAGTCTTAGTTCAATAGAAGCATTGGCAGACTTAGGTGCTAGTATAAATCTAATACCGTATTCACTATACGCTAAACTAGACCTTGGAGAATTAAAACCAACCAGAATAAGCATACAACTAGCCGATAGATCAATAAAATATCCTAGAGGGATAATGGAGAACATGCTAGTTAAAGTTGGTACTTTAGTATTTCCAGTAGATTTTGTTGTTCTGGACATGGAAGAAGATTCTCAAGTTCCTCTCATATTAGGAAGACCATTCTTAAACACGGCTAAAGCAATGATAGACGTGTTCGGTAAGAAACTGACCCTAAGTATAGAGGATGAGAGTGTTACCTTTTCAGTTGATAGAGTAATGCAACAACCACAATCTGCAGATGATACATGTTATTATATTCAAACTATAGATGCACATGCAGAATTATTAAAAGAATTTCCAGAATTACAAGGAACAGGAGAATGTTCTTTAGGAGAAGGTAATGAACCAATTGATGAAGCTGAAATGTTAGCTACACTTATAGCTAATGGATATGAACCAACAACAGAAGAAATTCAAATGCTAAAAGAAGAAGACAGATATCGATATAAATCATCGATAGAAGAACCTCCGAAATTAGAGTTAAAGCCACTTCCAAACCATTTGGAATACGCTTATTTACATGGTGAATCTGAATTACCTGTAATAATATCGTCTTCTCTTACTGAAAATGAGAAATCACAACTCATTTCTGTGTTGAAAGCTCATAAACCAGCCATTGCATGGAAGATTCATGATATTAAAGGAATAAGTCCTTCGTATTGCACACATAAAATCCTTATGGAAGAAGGTCATAAAACGTATGTGCAACGCCAACGAAGACTAAATCCTAATATGCAAGATGTAGTTAAGAAAGAGATTATTAAACTGCTAGATGCAGGTTTAATTTATCCAATCTCTGGTAGTCCATGGGTAAGCCCAGTTCAATGCGTGCCTAAGAAGGGTGGCATGACTGTCATCACAAATGAGAAAAATGAGCTTATTCCTACTAGGACTGTAACAGGATGGCGTGTATGTATTGATTATAGAAAATTAAATGACGCCACCAGAAAAGATCACTTTCCCTTACCTTTCATAGATCAAATGTTGGAAAGATTAGCCGGAAATAGTTACTATTGTTTTCTAGATGGATTTTCCGGATATTTTCAAATTCCAATAGCACCCGAAGATCAAGAGAAAACCACATTCACGTGCCCTTATGGTACTTTTGCTTACAAACCCATGCCATTTGGACTTTGCAACGCCCCTGCAACCTTTCAAAGGTGTATGATGGCGATTTTTCACGACATGATAGAAGAATGCATGGAAGTTTTCATGGATGACTTTTCAGTCTTCGGTGATACTTTTGAATCATGTCTAGCTAATCTTGAACGAATGCTTATTAGATGCGAACAATCAAATCTAGTTCTTAATTGGGAGAAATGTCATTTCATGGTTAAAGAAGGCATCGTTCTTGGACATAACATTTCAAAGGAAGGAATTGAAGTGGATAGAGCTAAAGTAGATGTAATTTCTAAACTTCCACATCCCACCAATGTTAGAGGAGTTAGGAGTTTTCTAGGGCATGCCGGTTTTTACCGACGTTTCATAAAAGATTTTTCTAAAATTGCCACCCCTATGAATAAACTCCTAGAAAAGGATGCTCCATTCATCTTTTCAGATGAGTGTATCAAATCTTTTAATATTCTTAAAGAGAAACTCACTAATGCGCCGATCATGATAACACCAAATTGGAATCTACCATTTGAACTAATGTGCGATGCAAGTGATTTTGCAATGGGAGCCGTTTTAGGACAAAGGATTGAAAAACGATTTCAACCTATATATTATGCTAGTAAGACATTACAAGGAGCACAGACGAATTACACAACTACTGAAAAAGAACTCCTTGCTATTGTCTTTGCTTTTGACAAATTTCGTTCATATCTCGTTCTATCCAAAACGATAGTCTATACCGACCATTCTGCTCTTAGATACCTATTTTCAAAACAAGATGCTAAACCAAGATTAATCCGTTGGATCTTACTCTTACAAGAGTTTGATATTGAAATCCGAGATAAAAGAGGAGCAGAAAATCTCGCCGCTGATCATCTTTCTCGTCTTGAAAATCCCGAATTAGAAGTTCTAAATGAATCAGCCATACAAGACAACTTTCCTGATGAATATCTATTGAAGATAGATTATAAAGAAATACCATGGTTTGCAGACTATGCAAACTACTTAGTTTGTGGATTCCTTGAAAAAGGATTATCGTACCAAAGACGAAAGAAATTCTTCAGTGATATAAAACACTATTTTTGGGAAGATCCACATCTGTTTAAAAGTTGTCCCGATGGAATAATACGCCGATGTGTATTTGGAGATGAAGCTAGTAAAATTTTAAACCATTGTCACACAGGACCAACAGGAGGGCATTATGGGCCTCAACTAACAGCAAGAAAAGTTTATGAAGCTGGATTCTATTGGCCTACAATTTACAAAGACGCACACCTTCTTTGCAAATCCTGTGATGCATGTCAAAGGGCCGGAAAAATAAGTCAACGTGATGAAATGCCACAAAATGTCATCCAAGTATGTGAAGTATTTGACATTTGGGGTATTGACTTTATGGGTCCATTTCCAAAATCTCATAATAATCTATATATACTCGTAGCCATTGATTATGTATCTAAATGGGCAGAAGCACAAGCTCTCCCAACTAACGATGCACGAGTTGTAGTCAACTTTTTAAAACGTCTTTTTGCAAAGTTTGGAACACCGAGAGCTTTAATAAGTGATCGGGGTACTCATTTCTGTAATAATCAACTTGAGAAAGTTCTTAAAAGATATGGAGTAACTCATAAAATCTCCACCGCATATCATCCACAAACAAGTGGACAAGTTGAAAATACCAACCGAGCTTTAAAACGTATTCTAGAGAAAACCGTAGGATCAAATCCGAAGGAATGGTCCATTAAATTGGAGGATGCACTCTGGGCTTTTAGAACAGCCTACAAAACTCCAATTGGAACCACACCTTTTAGACTTGTTTATGGAAAAGCATGTCATCTTCCAGTAGAAATTGAACACAAAGCATTTTGGGCTTTGAAGACATGTAATCTTGATTTACATGAAGCCGGACGTCTACGATTAAGTCAACTAAACGAATTAAAAGAATTAAGACATGAAGCATACGAAAATTCGTTAATCTATAAAGAAAGAACGAAGAAATGGCATGATAAAAGAATCAGAAGTTCAAAAGAATTTAAAGAAGGAGACAGAGTTCTTCTTTTAAATTCACGATTCAAGCTATTTCCTGGAAAATTGAAATCAAGATGGTCTGGACCATTCATGGTCAAAAGAGTTTTCCCATACGGAACGATAGAATTAATAAATTCAAATGGGATTGAATTTAAAGTTAATGGTCACAGAGTTAAACATTACATACATGGTCCGATGGAAGTCGACAACGAAGTTAATCACAATTTCGACACCACAGCTAACTAAGTGTGGGGAGAATCAAGTCTTTAAAGGATAATATGTATTTCTGTTAGAGTTAGATTGTCTGTTTTCGTGTAGTTCTCGAAAATGGAACCCGAATGGTCTTTCCCTAGCAGACCCTAAAGAACTAGTCTTCTCCCCCCATTCTGAATTTTTATTTTTTTTAGGTTTTTACAAAATGAAGACTGCCTGTGAACTAAACCATGGTCTAATGCTACACGCTTTGATCACTAAACGTAATAATGACATACTACCGAGTGAAATAGTATCAGTAATCAGAGAAAGAATGGACGGAGTTAGAAAAGAATCCAGATGCGAAGATAATAAGTTACAATTTGGTAAAGGAAAATCAAAATCCGCAGCGAAACGAAGAGCACGACACCTAGAAAGATGTCACAAATGCGGAAAATGGTCACATGGAGGTAAATGTTTAAATAATCAAACCTATTCAAATACCGAATTTGTTACTTTATGCAGAGACGGACCGTTCATATGTTTAGAAGAAAAGACACTGAATGCGCGAGGTTACGCCTATGTAGCCATGGAAAACCAATTAAACCGACTATCTTATGAATGGGATAGATCATATAACTAAGAAATCTATTTCATAAACTGAAAGGGGTGAATCTTCATCCCAAGCCCGCAATGCTCCTGCTGAGAATTTGGAACAACAGGAGGTGGATAACTACTACAAGCAGGATATACCTCATCCAGTCATGACCTTTTCTGATATGAACTTGGAAGAGTTGCACCCGAACCTGAGATTTGACAGACTTTGGATAGATTATCCAAAATACCAAAGGGGTTTGCATACTCTTCATTCTAAGGTTGTTGAGGTACCGAGGGTCATAGAATGGGGACCCTTAGAAGCTGTAGAATTGGCCGGGCCAATTAGGGAATTACTTGTACAGAGGTATGGTAATTCTTCTTTTAATGACTGGGTACATTTATTCACCATGCGTAGACCTGTATATAAAGTATGGTGTGAAGAATTGTTATGTAGTATAGAGTTGAATGATCGGGTAGCTAGTTTAACCGATCGTTCTTTTATTAGATTTTTGTTAGGCGGTTCGATGCGCCACATGTCTTTACTGGACATGGCTCAGGCTTTATGTATATATACGCCTGAGGAGTTAGCATCTGCCGATTGTAGAGGGTTGATACTAAACGGTAGAAAGATAGATGAAAATTTTGATACACACAGTGTGTGGAGTCAAATGACAAGCCATCACCGTTTCAAAGGGGGAAATTACTCTTATTTGGATATAGATAGAGCCGAATTAAGAGTGATACATAGGTTTTTAGCTAATTCGATTACACAAAGGGGTAAGAACAAGGAAAAAGTAAATGAACAGGATTTGTTTTACCATATGTGTATTCGAGACCCACAAAGCGTTGTAAGTATACCGTATTGTGTGGGTTATTATTTATCAGCTATGGTTCGGGGGATGCGACCGCATAGCATAATAGGAGGTGGTATTTTTATTACTTTGATTGGTGAATATCTCGGTGTGGATATAAGTCAGGGGGGATTATTAGTAGAAGAACCAGAACCCCGCGATACTATAGGTTTAAATGTATACCATGGTGCGGAAGTTTTGAAGAGGCGAAATAACGCCGCAGTACGATACCATGGTAGACATCCACAGGTGGAGAGAAACCAACAGCAAGGTAATGTAGGAGGGGGGAATGAGATGCAAGAAATGCAAAGGTTTATAGCTTCTCAGGAATACGAAAATGCTAGATAGAGAGCATTTGAAGATTGGCAAGTTCATCAGAACCAAATCATAGCTCATTGCCAACATATAGGTAGAAACTATATTCCTACACCGAAACCCATCTTCCCTCCCTGGTCTATAGAGATGCAGCCACCGTATCCTACGTATGACCCTGCCGAAGCATTCTATAGCACCTATGGTTATGCCTGGAACCCCTATTGGTACCAGTATCATCCCTAGTATACTTATTATTTTTTTTTTTGTAATTTGTAATTATAGATACGTTTAATACTTTTGTTAATATTGTAATCATTTTTATAATTGTCTAACTTTTATTCTTAGATTTTAATAATTTTTGAATATGGGGTAATATACCAAACTTCAAAAATATGTATATATATTTGCAGTTTATCTTATGTACACAACAGGGTAAAACAGCGCATTTTCAAAGACTGGCATTAAGTTCAGCAAAAGCAACTAATTTTGACGACAAGATGCAAAATATATGTGAAATAACAACAAGACGGAATGAACAAATGATGTACACCATTTATCATTCAGCAAACAAACGCCAATATATTTGGAAACTTTGATAAAATTTAATCATTTTCACACAAATCACCCTCAATAATTTAAATTGTTACTGATTTCTTGCAAATGAGGGCATTGCAAGATCTTAAGTGTGGGAAGGGGTTAAATTCTTTCGGATTTTAAAATTTTTATCTTAAACACTTGGTTACCATTAAAAATACTAGTAAAGCAGTAGTTGTATTAGAATCTAGTGCTCTCTAATAATAAAGAACAGCCCTAGTCTTATATACTGACTACCCAATTCTAGTAAAATTTTTCAAAATTTTCAATTAAATGAACTCAAAATCATGTTTATACATATTTATGAACGATAAAACTAGGTTTTAACACCGAAATTATTGTTACCTCAAAAAGGACATAAATTGAGAAACAAACCAAAATGTTAAAATTCATTTAAAATGGAATAGAGGACGATAAAAAGGAAAATAAAAGCCAAGTGTGGGAAAATTTACCAAGTTATCTTAAACATATGTCACATATATCTGTAACAAATAACTGAAAATACTTTTGCTTTGGACTAAACTAAACTGTTTTACCCGATGAAAGAAAAGAAGAGATGGATCTACACGATGAATCAATTCCATCATTAAAAGGAAGTAAAGTCTTCCGAAAAAGACACGCGCTTCTTGATTTAGGTCATGAAGTTGTCGTCCAGACCAGCTGTAGGTTGACGAAAAATCTAGAAAAGTCATCACTAAAATCAGCAGGAAATCCACGGACCTCAGCATTAAACAGGGTCGCCAAGTGGTTAGATTTATCCTAACCATGAGAAGGATTTATCTCGTACAATGGGGGGGCACCATGCAAATTAGCTGGACAAGACTAATGAATCAGATCCCCAGAATGGATAATCTCCTTAAAGATTAAAAATCAGCTTTTAAGACTGATATTACTCAATCCTAGAGATTGACCTTAAAGATTGAGAATTACAAACTCATGGAATTCAATGATATCTAAACTCGAGCTTGAACGAGAAAATATTTTGATCAAAATTACAAACCGATTTGTTTTCTGAAAACCCTATTTTCAATGCGTTCATTACCATTGAACGTAAAATCCTAGGAATTCACCTGGAATTCATTAGGTCACCTGAACTAAATCGGGTGTCAACCGTAAGAACGGTGGTTGCATAGTGGTCAAAGACAGGACCTTGTGCCATACCGAAAAATTATAAGGGTGAGCTTTACTATTGCTCCTACCAAGGATAGTAATTGCGTCCGACACGTTATAGACCATAATTAAAAGCATGTCAGGGGACATTGCATTAACAGTTGCTTATTCAACGCTTTCCTTTACAACCAGACGGTAGTTTACCGAAAGGTAATATACGGGACAAGTAAACTGGACGTGTTGCTTTCCAAATACAAGGTTAGCAAGTGGGTGACACAAAACCGCAAGTTTTGAGCTAAAATTTTCAATTCTGAAACCCACCAAACCCACAAAAATATTTTGCAAACACCGGTAAAGGGTTATCCCGGAAAACTTATCTAGGGTAAAAACTAGATTTAATTTTCAAAAGATCAAATGTTTTCATAAAGATCCAATTTCCTTAATGGATCTAAATTTTTATAGTCATGTGACACTGTAAACCATATCGTTACTACCATTGTTTATACCGCCGTATAGAAATCACTGATGTACAAAGTGTGAAGAATAAAGAAGTGATTCTAGTATTTCAAGACAATATTGCTTGAGGACAAGCAACGCTTAAGTGTGGGAATATTTGATAATGCTAAAAACGAACATATATTTCATAGCATTATTCCTCAAGAAAGACAAGCTTTTAGTTGCAATTGTTCTATTTACAAGTGATATTCGTTTAAATAATAAAAGGTGAAGACAAAAGACATATTCGACGAATTGAAGACGCAAACGACCAAAAAGCTCAAAAGTACAAAAGACAATAAAAAAGGTTCCAATTATTGATAAGAAACGTCTCGAAATTACAAGAGTACAAGATTTAAAACGCAAAGTACAAGATATTAAATTGTACGCAAGGACGTTCGAAAATCCGGAACCGGGACCAGAGTCAACTCTTAACGCTCGACGCAACGGACTAAAAATTACAAGTTAACTATGTATATAAATATAATATAATATATAATTAATTATATTAATTATATATATATTATATTTATAAATAAAAACCGTCGGCAGAGAAAGACTCCAAGGGACTGAGCTGTAATTTCATTCTCCGAGACTCGCGGAGTTTGAAGGCCAAAATGGCCGCGAGTCGCGGAGCCCCAAAAATCGACTTTTTCTATAAAAGCAACCGAATTCTGATCGCAATTCATAATCTTTTTCTTCTTCTTATCATACGTAAATTATATATATATAATTTATATTTTAATTTTAATTTTAATTATAATTCTAATAATAAGGGTATGTTAGCGAATGTTGTAAGGGTGTAAGTCGAAATTCTGTTCGTGTAACGCTACGCTATTTTTAATCATTGTAAGTTATGTTCAACCTTTTTACATTAATGTCTCGTAGCTAAGTTATTATTATGCTTATTTAAAACGAAGTAATCATGATGTTGGGCTAATTACTAAAATTGGGTAATTGGGCTTTGTACCATAATTGGGGTTTGGACAAAAGAACGACACTTGTGGAAATTAGACTATGGGCTATTAATGGGCTTTATATTTGTTTAACTAAATGATAGTTTGTTAATGTTAATATAAAGATTTACAATTGGGCGTCCCTATAAATTACCATATACACTCAATCGGACACGATGGGCTGGGTATTTATATGTACGAATAATCGTTCATTTAACCGGACACGGGAATGGATTAATAGCCACTAGAATAATTAAAACAGGGGTGAAATTACATTCAAGGGTAATTGGTGTAATTGTTAACAAAGTAGTAAAACCTTGGTTTACACGCAGTCGATAACCTGGTGTATTCATTAAACAAAGTATTAAAACCTTGTTACAATTCGAATCCCCAATTAGTTGGAATATTTAACTTCGGGTATAATAATAATTTGACGAGGACACTCGCACTTTATATTTATGACTGATGGACTGTTATGGACAAAAACCAGACGGACATATTAAATAATCCAGGACAAAGGACAATTAACTCATAGGCATAAAACTAAAATCAACACGTCAAACATCATGATTACAGAAGTTTAAATAAGCATAATTCTTTTATTTCATATTTAATTTCCTTTATTTTATATTTAATTGCACTTCTAATTATCGCATTTTTATTGTTATTGTTGCACTTTTAATTATCGTACTTTTTAATTATCGCAATTTTATTTTATCGCACTTTTATTGCAATTTCATTATCGTTATTTATTTTACGCTTTAAATTAAGTCTTTTATTTATTTAATATTTTACATTAGGTTTTAACTGCGACTAAAGTTTTAAAATCGACAAACCGGTCATTAAACGGTAAAAACCCCCCTTTATAATAATAATATTACTTATATATATGTTTGTATTTTTATAAAAGTAAATTAATATAGCGTTGAGCTTTGTTTAAAAAAGATTCTCTGTGGAACGAACCGGACTTACTAAAAACTACACTACTGTACGATTAGGTACACTGCCTATAAGTGTTGTAGCAAGGTTTAAGTATATCCATTCTATAAATAAATAAATATCTTGTGTAAAATTTTATCGTATTTAATAGTATTTTCTGCTAAAATTAATAACTATTTTGTATACACCCCCTACGACATCAGACCCACAGTTGGATGACACAGAAAATGGGCGTCAGGGTTATTTTGTGTCAGAAACTGACATGTGCCACGTCACAGGCAGATTGTACTTTTTGGCCAAAAAGTGTACAATCCGCCTATGACGTCACATACAGGGTTATTCATGGTCTAAGACCATTTTAACCCTGTTTGTGACGTTACAAGCAGATTGTGCACTTATTGGTCAAAAATTGTAATCTGCATGTGACGTGGCAGTGTCACTATGTAACCTTCATTAACCCTGGCACCCTATTTCTGTGTCAAACCATGTAGGTCCTTCCAGTTTTATTTATTTATTTTTTGATTAAATATTAATATCAAATATATTACATGAAATAAAATACATATAAAATATAAAAAAGACATGAATTAAAATTACATAATAATTCAACATTACATAAATTTTAACCATTACATAAATTTAATAATACGATTTTAATAAAACAAACTAATTCATAGTGCGGAATGTCAACGGAAGGTTCTAAATATGCTCGACAAGATCTTCGGTTAGCGCATCATGCATCGCCCTTATCATGACCCGTCCTAATCCATCTGGACGAATACATTACATTTGGTTACATTGCGAGGTACTTGACCTCTATATGATACATTTACAAACATTGCATTCGTTTTTAAAAGACAAACTTTCATTACATCGAAAGTTGATAGCATGCATACCATTTCATAATATATCCAACTATAATTGACTTAATAATAATCTTGATGAACTCAACGACTCGAATGCAACGTCTTTTGAAATATGTCATGAATGACTCCAAGTAATATCTCTAAAATGAGCAAATGCACAGCGGAAGATTTCTTTCATACCTGAGAATAAACATGCTTTAAAGTGTCAACCAAAAGGTTGGTGAGTTCATTGTTTATCATAATCAATCATTTTCATCATTTTAATAGACCACAAGATTTACATTTCCATTTCTCATAAAAATACGTCTCATGCATAGAGACAAAAATAATCATTCATATGGTGAACACCTGGTAATCGACATTAACAAGATGCATATAAGAATATCCCCTATCATTCCGGGAAATCCTTCGGACATGATAAAAATGAATTCGAAGTACTAAAGCATCCGGTACTTTGGATGGGGTTCGTTAGGCCCAATAGATCTATCTTTAGGATTCGCGTCAATTAGTAGATCGGTTTACTAATTCTTAGGTTACCAAGCAAAAAGGGGCATATTCGGCTTCGATCATTCACCCATATAATGTAGTTTCGATTACTTGTGTCTATTTCATAAAACATTTATAAAAGCGCATGTATTCTCAGTCCCAAAAATATATATTGCAAAAGCATTTAGAAAGGGAGTAATGAAACTCACCATATTATATTTTGTAGTAAAAATACATATGACGTCATTGAACAAGTGTAGGGTTGGTCTCGGATTCACGAACCTATATTATTCATATATTTATTAAATCATATACTTGTAATCGAACAAGTTTAGATATTATTATTAATTGTTATTTCAGTAACTTGTATGTTTCATTGGTAACTATATTTATTTTATATACTTTGTCATACCCCGTCCTAATCTATCTAGACGAAGTCACCAACATCTGGTCCTATTGCGATGATCGACTCCAAATGATGTCTTTTAAAATGAGCAAATACACAGCGGATGATTTCTTTCATACCTGAGAATAAACATGCTTTCAAGTGTCAACCAAAAGGTTGGTGAGTTCATTAGTTTATCATAAAACAATAAAATTCAGTAATTTTGATTGACCACAAGATTTAAATCCTGCATGGTACAAATGGGCCCGAATCCTATACCCACCCGTAATGTACATGCGATATATTTTAAATACAGTACACCTTTCTCGTGTACGAAATCATCTTTCATAAATCTTAGTAACCGTACACATATCTTGTGCACAAAAATAACATACACATAACCTGTGTATAAAATCATTCTCTTGATACATAACATTCACTTTTCATTGCTTTCATAGCTTGGCTTGGTAACCGACCTTAACATATAATGCGCATAATAATATCCCCAAAACAGAACATCTCGTATGTATAATAATCATATAAACTTCGAAGTAATAAACACCACACCCACTAGCCCTTCCGTCTAGTGAACATTCTGGGTGGGGGTGTTAAACCCGATAGCTACCTTTAGGATTCACGTCAATTAGGCGTGCACTAATTCACAAAATTAGTGATGTTCCCTAATTTTTAGGTTACCAAGCAATAATAATCAGGGAAAAAATATTCATATCAATTGTGGCAATTATCACGTCCACATAATTCATTCGAGGAATGTTTTGCTTGTGTCTATCTCGTCAAACATTTATAAAAGCATTTCATGTATTCGCAGTTCAAAATGTATTTCAAAAGCATTTAATAAAGCAGTTGTAAAAGTAGTGCATGTATTCTCAGTCTCAAAAATGTAAAGAGTAAAAGGGAATCAAATGAACTCACCATACTGTATTTTGTAGTAAAAATACATATGACGACATTGAACACGTGTAAGGTTGGCCTCGGATTCATGAATCTATATCATGTATATATATATTAACACACATAAATGTAATCAAACAAATTATATATATATATATATATATATATATATATATATATATATATATATATATATATATATATAATTTATTAGTTATATCATTTTTATATTAATAACCTATATGTTTCATATATTTATTTTATATATTTAAAATAAATAAAGATATTAATTTTTTTATGTTATATGTATTTAATACATTTTTGTATATATATATATATATATATATATATATATATATATATATATATATATATATATATATATATATATATATATATATATATATGTGTGTGTGTGTGTGTGTGTGTGTGTGTGGATTTTGTTTGTTAAAATTGTATTAATACTAACATAATATTAGAAATGATAAAAATAATAATAAAAATTATAATAATAATAATTTTACTAATGATCATAACAATAATAATAATACTTAATTTAATAAATATAATAATAATAATAATAATAATAATAATAATAATAATAATAATAATAATAATAATAATAATAATAATAATAATAATAATAATAAAAACTCCCTCAAGAATATGTTCCAAATAAAAAGTCCCCTTGCCCGGGCTCGAACCCACGACCTCCTGTTTACCCACTTCACCCCTCAACCATCCATCTATTGTTACGCTTGTAATTTAAATCAGTTTCATATATATATATATATATATATATATATATATATATATATATATATATATATATATACCGTAAATATCTGTTTCTTTCTCGTCCTCTTCTTCTCAACTATGACCTTCTTCACCTACAACTATCATCTTCTTTTTATCATTCTCGTTTCACTATAACTCATATCGCCTTCATTATAATCATAATCATCATAGTTCTTATATTATCAGTAATTAGTTTCACTTAAGTAACTGAATCATGGCCCATCAGAAGGCTGAATATTATCTCGACCCATCTGAGATTCTAAATGAATTTTACGGTCCAATTTGGAAACAAAGGATTCGGTTCTTACAGCTTTTAATAAGATGGTTTTAAAACAAATCATGGTGCATTGGATACTCTAGATTATCATTGAGTGCTACACCCATCATTTTTAAAACTGAAAAAGTATGTCACCAATACCTACTTTGTGTTGTCTTGTCTCCTTGTCTAGCATATGATCACATGTATCACATTAAAGCACTTGTTACTAAACTCACAAATACATTTCTATCCCTTTATATACTATCAATTCTTCCTGGCTTCCTGTTGTACAAGTGTGTTGTGTGACACAAACAACTCATCGAGTTGTCGAATAATCGAAGGAACAGAAATAAGATAATATTTTGCGGCAGTCATCAATTTATTGCAGCAACAACGATTCGTAGCAGTGACTTCAAGAAAGAAAAAAAACGAACAGCTACAGTGAACCCAAACACGTTCATGCGATAGTTGTGGTTAGGGTGATGGTGATTAAATGGTTTGGTTTGGTTCGATTGAAACAATTATACATAAGTGGTTGTTGGGTGTTTGCAAACGGTTACATGTGGTTGGCAAATCGAAATAGGGAAAAGAAGTACTTAGAAGGTGATAGTTGATGGGTCTCGGTGTTACATTAAACAATAAACACGATGGAATGTTTGTGTATATCGAGCAAGACGTTGAAGCACTCATTTGGTGGTGGGTTTGTATTGAGTACGTGGTGGTGATTGGTTTGGTTGTTTTTCAATGGTGATGATTATTGTCGAAGAGGGTGTTGGTCAATGGTTATCGATTGTAAAATAGTAAAAGTGATGATTCAAAATAGGTTTGAGTGTAAACGGTAAACATACGGTATGGTGTATGTACTAGCTTGAAGTGGGTGTTGATCGAATAATAATAAATCAAGCATGGGTCTCAGTTCATCTAAACCACAAGAAAATTTTAGCTTTTAAGCTCGTGGTGGATGGTGGTTTCAATTAACAGAAAGACAGAAATATTAAAGAGAGGGAGATAGATGGATCACAAAAAGGATGATAATCGATGGTGTTTTATGTTGTGTTGGTTTGTGAATGAAGAAGAATGTATGAGTAACATGGGATGGGTTACGTTTAAATTTCTGTCTTTTATTCGAATTACAGTGTATAAGATGTATAATGTGTTTGAGGGAGTAGTTCAGTAACAATAAGTGATCGATTTGTATTATAGCTATGATTGGAATCGACGTTTGATTCGTTCAGACAGGAAGGACGATGGAAAAAAAAAATACAATCTGATTAAGATATCTAACAGATTGTACCAATTGTGGATTAGTTTAGATAATCAGGTACAAATCAAAAACAGTTTGAAAAAGATCTGTAAACAACTCCATTTACGTTAGATTCCTAATAAATATTAATAGTAAATCTAGTAATATTAATAACAATGAATAATAATAATAATAATATAAATATATAATTAATAATTAATTGTTGTTAATGAAAATAATAATATAAATAATAATATTTATAACAATACTAATGCCATGATAATACTAAGAAGGGTATTAATAATAATTATACTAATATTAAAAATAAACATGATAATTATAACAATAATTATGATAGTAATAATATTATTAATGATAAAAATAACATTAATGTTAATACAACTTAAACATATTAAATTTTATATACATTCCATATTAGAAGTAACTAGGTAAGAAGCCCTCGCTTTGCGTCGGTCTCCGTTTCAAATATAGTTTATTGCGTTTAGTTCGAATAATTATTTTGAGTTTAACGGCTATGTCGTTTAAACCTAACTCGACCCGAGCGAATAGATAAATCCCATCAAAAGTTAAGGTTGTCAAGTTTTAGTAGAGGTGTACAACATCCGAAGCATGGGGTACAAAGATTTTAAGCATGAGAGTGTGTTACTATTCATAACGTTGTCTATTAGATATAGGTATAATTTAATATATTATAATTATAATATAATATAATAATAGGAAACACCACTAAGGACACTTTAGTCCACTCACACACACATTTTTACTATTCACTTTCATATACTATCTTTTAGATATAGGGGGTAGAAAACACCATTAAGGGCACTTTAGTCCACTAACACATTTTTACTATTCACTTTATCTATATCTTTTAGATATAGGTATAATAATACAAATATTAATATTGATGTTAATAATAATAATTATAATGAAAGTAATGATAATATTAATATATCAATTATATTCGAATTTGTAATTTAATATAATACCATTTATTATCGATGTAATATTATATTATATGATGACACTTACGGAATAGTTTATATATTTTATAAATTTAATAGGAATCATATTTAGATTCTGAATAACATATAAATATATTTATCTATATCTATATTTATTTTAACAGTAACTTATTTATTATACTTTATAAATTTCCCCAATTACATATACACTTTTATTTATGTATTTATTTATTACATATTTATTTACACACGATTGTTCGTGAATCGTCGGGAATAGTCACAAGGTCAAATGTATACATGAACACAGTTTAAAGTTTTTGAGATTTAACTTTACAGGCTTTGCTTATCATATCGAAATCATATGAAGATTAAGTTTAAATTTGATCGGAAATTTCCGGGTCGTCACAGTAACTACCCGTTAAAGAAATTTCGTCCCGAAATTTGAGTGAGATAGTCATGGTTAACAATGAATATGTTTTCATGACACATACGAGTTAGAAATTAGAGTTTTATTACCATTGAGTAATAGGGATAAAATAATTCGATTTTTATTAAGAGTACGAGTGAAGCTATCACAAAAGATTGAGATAGAGATTTAACTTTTTGATGTAGTCACAGTTGATTTCCGGAAGTCAAGGAATTTAAAAGAAAATCTTTGGAAATCTATAAGATCTGATTCTTCGGCGAATAAGGAAATCAAGATCTCTCTAATTAAATGTTGAGATCTGCTTTGATTACTATGTCTGATATTTCCATTGTAAATTAAACTCTTCCGTTCCATGATTCTCACCATTCCTATACTTTATTTCTTAGTTCATACATTCAGAAGGTTATGAAAATGCTTAGTTCAGTTCTAATCCTTAATATTTTCCTAATCCTTATTTCTGTCATCCTTCTTTTCAATCTTCCACCAGAAAATCTGTTTACTTTTAATATAACCTTGGGGTGATAATATTCTTAATTATGCCGTGTCTTTATATTGCTATTCGTATTAATATACACGGTTTGTGATTTCTGTGTTGCTGTCGAGTTTTGTATCTTCCATTATGTTTCGGAGCTCTTTGCTTTTTTTTTTCTTCTCCTCTCGATCTCTAGTAAAATTAGTAATGGTCCAGAATTTGTAAGTATGGAGTTTCGAATGAACCTAATGTTCTAAACAATAAAGAACGTAATAGCACGATTTGATTTGTCAAATTACCAGAGTCACTGAGAATAGAACTATCAAGAATATATTTTCTTGATATCTTCAAAAGTTAAGCAGAATGAAAGAGTTATGTAACATGGCACATGATGACGTTATGATCTGTGAATCATCATGTTCCAATAGAACTTCCAGCATGACTTACTGTAATATAATCATGTTGGCCAAGCGCCATTATATTATACTAACTCATGCTTCAATTCCCAACACTTCTCCACAATTCATTCATAATTTATACTTAGATTTTACAGAAGTTTCCAATATAATGAAATACAGAAAACACGAAGAGGTAGATAATTTCGGACAAGAATATTTATGAAAATATTCTCATAAATATCGAAGATATTTATGATGATATTTTGGAATTTCTAAGTTCGAAGGTTGATGAAGAAGAATTTTCCGCAAGATTTTAATATGACTTCAAAGCAAGATATTTACTAAAGATTTCATCGAATCCCGAATTACCTGGATTCTTTGAATATTGGATTTGGTCCTTGTATTTGTCCTTGGTCTCTTTTATGGTTAGCTCAATCCGTTTTTCAGTACCAAATTTTTCTATCGAGCGTTCCCAACACTCCATTCTTTATCATCAAACTCTTGGTTATTTAGACCATCTACAATTTTACTATTTCCTCTGCATTTAATGCAGCCATATCTGAGTTGTCGGTTATCAATCCGTGGTGATTTCAGGAGAATTGTGTTTTTAGATGATTAAACGCTGATGGTAATATGGTGATATATGAAAGGTTCCCCAGTAACAATAAAAGAGCACTCATATATGTCAAAGTTATAATAAGGTTGTTTTGAATGAGAAGTCAAAGTTGTCTTGCTGAAGCTGTGATAAAATTGGCTATTTTGAAAAAGAAATTGCAGTGTTATTTTTGATAATAACGATGCCAAAGGAGCTAGCACAGATACGTGTTAAACGTTTACTCAGGTTCCTAGAGTTTTTCCATGTGCATACCCATATGCATAAGTTCTTCCTTTCGTAGATAACGTGTGGTTGGATCATCCTTTCGATTGAGGTGTTTTAAAGAATCATGAAAGGTTTGAACGCAGATTGTAATCATCAAGGTACAAACGAGGTTTAAGATGAAATCAATTGGCAAACTTGAAGAAATGTTTAGTTTCATATGTTATAATCAATATTTTAATTCATTTTAATTATCTAATGTTATTAGTCCATAGTCGATAGTCCACAGTTAACAGTCCAATAATTTATATATAGTTTAATATATAATATTTGAATTAATTAATACGTATCGTGACCCGTGTACATGTCTCAGACTCGATCACAACTCAAACTATATATATTATTGTAGAATCAACCTCAACCCGGTATAAAGAACTCGATCATTACTGCATATAGAGTGTCTATGGTTATTCCAAATAATATATATAGATGCGTCGATATGATATGTCAAAACCTTGTATACGTGTCCCGATATTTAAAGTGCGTAAAAATAAATAACATAAATTAAATGATGATAAATAAAGTGCGTAAAGTAAATAATAGAAACTAAATGACGATAAATAAAATTGCGAGAATTTAAATTACGATAATTAAATTGCGATAAATAAAATGTAATCAGTTAGCTAGGAACAATTAGCTAGGAACAGTTAGCGTGGATTCTTAACAAAATTTCCCATAGTTAATTTGTTTGTTTCTAACAAATTTTATTTTGTCAAATGTTTTCTTCATTATGCCACTTGTTGGATTCTGATAAATCAAAATCCAAATATGAAATTGGATGAAAATGGTTATTCTGTGGTGAACGGATTTGTATATTGGTGGATGTAAGTAAGGTAGTAAATGATTGTTGAATCAGATTCGAAAAATGTACAGTGTAACTTATTAATGTGGAATCTAAATATTCCTTGGGTATTACCTACTCGTTAAATTTTTTTTTCACCATTAACAGTTTATACAATAAAACTTTTAATTATAATCTTTATGAAAACATATATACATATATATTTTCTTCAGATGTAATCATGGATTTTATGAGTTAATATGATATTAAACTCATTTGGTTTACGGTTAGAACTAGAGTATATAATCTCTAAAACATTAGAGGTTACATAACCATCATGTCGAACGAAGATAAATGATGTAGAATGTCATGTAGAACGATGATTATTCTAGAGATACAGAATGAGATGTTGAGGCATGTGATGTTGAAACTTGGGTTGTTGGTGGTAGTAGTATTGATGTTGGTAGTACTGTTAGTGCCGGTGATGTTGCTGAAGCTGGTAGGTTTTACACCACGTTTTCCAGATTGATTATTCGAGTGCGAAGTTCGTTGACTTCTTCCATTATTCCGGGATGATTATCGGTCGGAACGAGCGGATGAATGAGATTTAGAATTTGAGATAGTATATGATCGTGACGAGATACTCTAGAAATGAGAGAGAAAATGGTGTCTCGAACAGGTTCGCGGGTAACGCTTCAGGTTTATTGTCAAGAGGTGAATTCGGTTGGTGGAAGGGATCGCCTTCTTCGCGTCTCCATTGATTAAGTCGACTACAAACCCATCAGATGAATTGGGGATGGCTGATTGGCTGATTCATTCTGGTGACGCTGCTTCCGAAGCTTGGGTGAACCTCCATGTAGGAATAGCTGTCGGAATAACTATCGGAATAGCTATCAGAATCTGAGGGACTCGAACTGGTTGATGGATTCATCTCGTACGATTAGATGAAGGATTTTTGATAAGAAATAGATTATAGGATGTAGATTAGTACCCTGTAATACATAATTTACATATGCATATATAATACTAAAATCCCATAAGTTACGAAGAAATCTACGGAAGCTGTCAGGCAAAGGTAACAATAACAGATACGCTAAGATATGAATTTATCTATACACAGTCTATGCAATAGAGGCAGTAAGACGTGTCTAGACTAAGAATGATAAGCAAGTGATTCCCTAAGAATGATAAGCAGGTAATTTTTGACACAAAATGATAAGCAAAACTTTTGACATGCAGACACGGTCGAAGTCCAGACTCTCTAATGCATCTAAACAACTACCAGTTAGACACACTAATGCAAGACCTGGTTCGCTAAGACCACCGCTCTGATACCACATGTCATAACATGTGGGGACAACCACCGTCCCACCCAGTGCCTTCCCAGGTAATCGCCTGGTGACCACTGAGTGTACCTCAGATACTGATTTTAGGGCCTGCCTCTCGGCTACTGCCAACCCTCGTAAGGGATCGCAAGGAGTAAGAGCCAATGCTTCGTCACAGGTAGCATTGTGAGAACCTCCTTTACAACTAACCCACCACACATGGACGGCGTTATACCAGCTCTGATGCCACATGTCATACCCCGTCCTAATTCATCTGGACGAAGTCACCAACATCTGGTCCCATTGCGATGATCGACTCCAAATGATGTCTTTTAAAATGAGCAAATGCACAGCGGATGATTTCTTTCATACCTGAGAATAAACATGCTTTCAAGTATCAACCAAAAGGTTGGTGAGTTCATAAGTTTATCATAAAACAATAAAATTCTGTAATTTTGATAGACCACAAGATTTAAATCCTGCATGATACAAATGGGCCCGAATCCTATACCCACCTGTAATGTACATGCGATATCTTTTAAATACAGTACACCTTTCTCGTGTACGAAATCATCTTTCATAAATCTTAGTAACCGTACACATATCTTGTGCACAAAAATAACATACACATAACCTGTGTATAAAATCATTCTCTCGATACATAACATCCACTTTTCATTGCTTTCATAGCTTGACTTGGTAACCAACCTTAACATATAATACGCATAATAATATCCCCAAAATAGAACATCTCGTTTGTATAATAATCATATAAACTTCGAAGTACTAAACACCACGCCCACTAGCCCTTCCGTCTAGTGAACATTCTGGGTGGGGGTGTTAAACCCGGTAGCTACCTTTAGGATTCGCGTCAATTAGGCGTGCACTAATTCTCAAAATTAGTGATGTTCCCTAATTCTTAGGTTATCAAGCAATAATAATCAGGGGAAAAATATTCATATCAATTGTGGCAATTATCACGTCCACATAATTCAATGGTGGCAATTATCACGTCCACATAATTCATTCGAGGAATGTTTTGCTTGTGTCTATCTCGTCAAACATTTATAAAAGCATTTCATGTATTCGCAGTTCAAAATGTATTTCAAAAGCATTTAATAAAGCAGTTGTAAAAGTAGTGCATGTATTCTCAGTCCCAAAAATGTAAAGAGTAAAAGGGAATCAAATGAACTCACCACACTGTATTTTGTAGTAAAAATACATATGACGACATTGAACACGTGTAAGGTTGGCCTCGGATTCACGAATCTATATCATGTATATATATATTAACACACATAAATGTAATCAAACAAATTTATATATATATATATATATATATATATATATATATAATAATTTATTAGTTATATCATTTTTATATTAATAACCTATATGTTTCATATATTTATTTTATATATTTAAAATAAATAAAGATATTAATTTTGTTATGTTATATGTATTTAATACATTTATATATATATATTTATTTATTTATATATATATATATATATATATATATATATATATATATATATATATATATATATATATATATATATATATATATATATATATATATCTTTTGTATGTTAAAATTGTATTAATACTAACATAATATTAGAAATGATAAAAATAATAATAATAATGTTAAAAATAATAATAAAAATTATAATAATAATAATTTTACTAATGATCATTACAATAATAATAATACTTAATTTAATAAATATAATGATAATAATAATAATAATAATAATAATAATAATAATAATAATAATAATAATAATAATAATAATAATAATAATAATAATAATAATAATAATAATAACTACCTCAAGAATATTTTCCAAATAAAAAGTCCCCTTGCCAGGGCTCGAACCCACGACCTCCTGTTTACCCACTTCACCCCTCAACCATCCATCTATTGTTACGCTTGTAATTTAAATCAGTTTCATATATATATATATATATATATATATATATATATATATATATATATATATATATATATATATATATATATATATATATATATATATATATACCATAAATATCTGTTTCTTTCTTGTCCTCTTCTTCTCAACTATGACCTTCTTCACCTACAACTATCATCTTCTTTTTATCATTCTCGTTTCACTATAACTCATATCGCCTTCATTATAATCATAATCATCATAGTTCTTATATTATCAGTAATTAGTTTCACTTATATCGTAAATATGTATAGTAAGAATCAATTCATCACAAGCCCATTAAGCAACTGAATCATGGCCCATCAGAAGGCTGAATATTATCTCGACCCATCTGAGATTCTAAATGAATTTTACTGCCCAATTTGGAAACAAAGGATTCGGTTCTTACAGCTTTTAATAAGATGGTTTTAAAACAAATCATGGTGCATTGGATACTCTAGATTATCATTGAGTGCTCCACCCATCGTTTTTAAAACTGAAAAGTATGTCACCAATACCTAGTTTTTGTTGTCTTGTCTCCTTGTCTAGCATATGATCACATGTATCACATTAACAGCACTTGTTACTAAACTCACAAATACATTTCTATCCCTTTATATACTATCAATTCTTCCTGGCTTCCTGTTGTACAAGTGTGTTGTGTGACACAAACAACTCATCGAGTTGTCGAATAACCGAAGGAACAGAAATAAGATAATATTTTGCGGCAGTCATCAATTTATTGCAGCAACAACGATTCGTAGCAGTAACTTCAAGAAAGAAAAAAAAATGAGCAGCTGCAGTGAACCCAAACACGTTCATATGATGGTTGTGGTTAGGGTGATGGTGATTAAATGGTTTGGTTTAGTTCGATTGAAACAATTATACAGAAGTGGTTGTTGGGTGTTTGCAAATGGTTACATGTGGTTGGCAAATCGAAATAGGGAAAAGAAGTACTTAGAAGGTGATAGTTGATGGGTCTCGGTGTTACATTAAACAATAAACACGATGGCATGTTTGTGTATATCGAGTAAGACGTTGAAGCACTCGTTTGGTGGTGGGTTTGTATTGAGTACGTGGTGGTGATTGGTTTGGTTGTTTTTCAATGGTGATGATTATTATCGAAGAGGGTGTTGGTCAATGGTTATCGATTGTAAAATAGTAAAAGTGATGATTCAAAATGGGTTCGAGTGTAAACGGTAAACATAAGGTATGGTGTATGTACTAGCTTGAAGTGGGTGTTGATCGAATAATAATAAATCAAGCATGGGTCTCGGTTCATCTAAACCACAAGGAAATTTTAGCTTTTAAGCTCGTGGTGGATGGTGGTTTCAATTAACAGAAAGACAGAAATATTAAAGAGAGGGAGATAGATGGATCACAAAAAGGATGATAATCGATGGTGTTTTATGTTGTGTTGGTTTGTGAATGAAGAAGAATGTATGAGTAACATGGGATGGGTTACGTTTAAATTTCTGTATTTTATTCGAATTATAGTGTATAAGATGTATAGTGTGTTTGAGGGAGTAGTTCTGTAACAATAAGTGATTGTTTTGTATTATAGCTATGATTGGAATCGACGTTTGATTCGTGCAGACAGGAAGGACGATGGAAAAAAAATACAATCTGATTAAGATATCTAACAGATTGTACCAATTGTGGATTAGTTTAGATAATCAGGTACAAATCAAAAACAGTTTGAAAAAGATCTGTAAACAACTCCATTCACGTTAGATTCCTAATAAATATTAATAGTAAATCTAGTAATATTAATAACAATGAATAATAATAATAATAATAATAATAATAATAATAATAATAATAATAATAATAATAATAATATATAACTAATAATTAATTGCTGTTAATGAAAATAATAATATAAATAATAATATTTATAACGATACTAATGCCATGATAATACTAAGAATGGTATTAATAATAATTATACTAATATTAAAAATAAACATGATAATTATAACAATAATTATGATAGTAATAATATTATTAATGATAAAAATAACATTAATGTTAATACAACTTAAACATATTAAATTTTATATACATTCCATATTAGAAGTAATAATACATATATTAATATTGATGTTAATAATAATAATTATAATGAAAGTAATGATAATATTAATATATCAATTATATTCGAATTTGTAATTTAATATAATACCATTTATTATCGATGTAATATTATATCATATGATGACACTTACGGAATAGTTTATATATTTTATAAATTTAATAGGAATCATATTTAGATTCTGAATAACATATAAATATATTTATCTATATCTATATTTATTTTAACAGTAACTTATTTATTGTACTTTATAAATTTCCCCAATTACATATACACTTTTATTTATGTATTTATTTATTACATATTTATTTACACACGATTGTTCGTGAATCGTCGGGAATAGTCACAAGGTCAAATGTATACATGAACACAGTTTAAAGTTTTTGAGATTCAACTTTACAGGCTTTGCTTATCGTATCGAAATCATATGAAAATTAAGTTTAAATTTGATCAGAAATTTTCGGGTCGTCACATAATTTTGATAAATAATTAGTATTTATTATGAAAATATTAAGGTTGTTATGCGATATGTTTTAAATATATTCTTATATAGTTATTTATTTGGTAAAATAATATTAATAATAATAATAAATAAAATTTATATCTTTTTATGATAATAATAATAATACTAAAAGTAATTAGATTTAGTAATGATACTGCTATTAATAGTTTTGATAATAATACTAATAATAAAATTAACGTTAGTAATAATAATAATTTTTAATAAAAAGATAATAATGATAAAAATAAAAATGTTAGTTTTCGTAAAACTACTATTTTAAATAATAATGGTACTTTAAAAAAAATGATGATTTTAATAGAATTTTTAATAGTCATCTTATCTTAATAATACTATATATTTTAATAATACTAATAATAACAATAAAAATTAATAATGAAATAATAATAATAAAAGCATTAGTAATAACTACCTCAAAGGAGTAGTCATAAAGGAAAATGCCCAAGTCCGGGTTTGAACCCGCGACGTCCCGCTAACCCTAAAGCATCCTTAACCATTCCTCCATTTTTGTATTTCTGTTGTATAATCATACTTAATTTTATTTAACCCATAGTATTATGTTTTCCCTATATCTTCTCCTTCTTTTCTAAAAAAATTGTTACAGTCCAGGATCGAACTCATAACCTCTCGTTCCACACAATCACTCCTAACCAATGAACCATTTATTTGTTTCTGTAATAATTCGCGTTTTCATATATTTATCATCATCTTCATCATAAATTGTAATCATGCTAACATCATCTTTGTAGTGACCCGAACTTTTCCATGTTTATATATATTAAATGAAATTCTTATTTACATGATTAAGTGTTTCTAACATGTTAAGCAATCAAACTTGTTAAGACTTGATTAAGTGAAATAGATTTCATATAGACAATTGACCACCCAAGTTGACCGGTGATTCACGAACGTTAAAACTTGTAAAAACTATATGATGTTATATATATGGATATATATATATATATATATATATATATATATATATATATATATATATATATATATATATATATATATATATATATATATATATATATATATATATATATATATATATATATAGTTAACATGGTATTATGATAAGTAAACATATCATTAAGTATATTAACAATGAACTACATATGTAAAAACAAGACTGCTAACTTAAGGATTTTGAAACGAGGCATATATGTAACGATTATCGTTGTAACGACATTTAATTGTATATATATCATATTAAGATATATTAATACATCATAATATCATGATAATGTAATAATTTAACATCTCATTTGATATAATAAACAATGGGTTAACAACACTTAACAGGATCGTTAACCTAAAGGCTTCAAAACAACATTTACATGTAACGACTAACGATGATTTAATGACTCAGTTAAAATGTATATACATGTAGTGTTTTAATATGTATTCATACACCTTTGAAAGACTTCAAGACACTTATCAAAATACTTCTACTTAACAAAAATTCTTACAATTACATCCTCGTTCAGTTTCATCAACAATTCTACTCATATGCACCTGTATTCGTACTCGTACAATACACAGCTTTTAGATGTATGTACTATTGGTATATACACTCCAATGATTAGCTCTTAGCAGCCCATGTGAGTCACATAACACATGTTGGAACCATTATTTGGCAACTAGCATGAAATATCTCATAAAATTACAAAAATATTAGTAATCATTCATGACTTATTTACATGTAAAAAAAATTACACATCCTTTATATCTAATCCATATACCAACGACCAAAAACACCTACAAACACTTTCATTCTTCAATTTTATTCATATAATTGATCTCTCTCAAGCTCTATCTTCAAGTTTTAAGTGTTCTTCATAAATTCTATAAGTTCTAGTTTCATAAAATCAAGAATACTTTCAAGTTTGCTAGCTTACTTCCAATCTTGTAAAGTGATCATCCAACCTCAAGAAATCTTTCTTATTTACAGTAAGATATCTTTCTAATATAAGGTAATACTCATATTCAAACTTGGATTCAATTTCTATAACTATAACAATCTTATTTCGAGTGAAAATCTTACTTGAATTTGTTTTCGTGTCATGATTCTGCTTCAAGAACTTTCAAGCCATCCAAGGAGCCTTTGAAGCTAGATCTATTTTTCTCATTTCCAGTAGGTTTATCCACAAAACCTGAGGTAGTAATGATGTTCATAACATCATTCGATTCATATATATAAAACTACCTTATTCGAAGGTTTAAACTTGAAATCACTAGAACATAGTTTAGTTAATTCTAAACTTGTTCACAAACAAAAGTTAATCCTTCTAACTTGACTTTTAAAATCAACTAAACACATGTTCTCTATCTATATGATATGCTAACTTAATGATTTAAAACTGGAAAACACGAAAAACACCCTAAAACCGGATATACGCCGTCGTAGTAACACCGCGAGCTGTTTTGGGTTTGATAATTAAAAACTATGATAAACTTTGATTTAAAATTTGTTCTTCTGGGAAAATGATTTTTCTTATGAACATGAAACTATATCCAAAAATCATGGTTAAACTCAAAGTGGAAGTATGTTTTTCAAAATAGTCATCAAGACGTCGTTCTTTCGACTGAAATGACTACCTATTATAAAAACGACTTGTAACTTATATTTCCAACTATAAACCTATACTTTTTCTGTTTAGATTCATAAAATAGAATTCAATATGAAACCATAGCAATTTGATTCACTAAAACGGATTTAAAACGAAGAAGTTATGGGTAAAACAAGATTGGATATTTTTAAGATTGTTGTAGCTACGGGAAATATTGTAACAAATCTATATTAATCATATCCTAGCTAACTTATATTGTATTATATATGTATTCTAATATGTTATGTAATCTTGGGATACCATAGACACGTATGCAAATGTTTTAACATATCATATCGACCCATCTATATATATTATTTGGAACAACCATAGACACTCTATATGCAGTAATGTTGGAGTTAGCTATACAGGGTTGAGGTTGATTCCAAAAATATATATACTTTGAGTTGTGATCTAGCCTGAGACGTGTATACAATGGGTCGTGGATTGATTCAAGATAATATATATCAATTTATTTCTGTACATCTAACTGTGGACAACTAGTTGTAGATTACTAACGAGGACAGCTGACTTAATAAACTTAAAACAGTAAAACATATTAAAAATGTTGTAAATATATTTTGAACATACTTTGATATATATGTACATATTTGTTATAGGTTCGTGAATCGACCAGTGGCCAAGTCTTACTTCCCGACGAAGTAATAATCTGTGAAAGTGAGTTATAGTCCCACTTTTAAAATCTAATATTTTGGGATGAGAATACATGCAATTTTATAAATGTTTTACGAAATAGACACAAGTAAATGAAACTACATTATATGGGTGAATGATCGAAGCCGAATATGCCCCTTTTGCTTAGTAACCTAAGAATTTGGGAACAGACCTCCAAATTGACGCGAATCCTAAAGATAGATCTATCGGGCCTGATAATGCTAAAAACGAACATATATTTCATAGCATTATTCCTCAAGAAAGACAAGCTTTTAGTTGCAACTGTTCTATTTACAAGTGATATTCGTTTAAATAATAAAAGGTGAAGACAAAAGACAAATTCGACGAATTGAAGACGCAAATGACCAAAAAGCTCAAAAGTACAAAATACAATCAATGAGGTTCCAATTATTGATAAGAAATGTCTCAAAATTACAAGAGTACAACATTCAAAACGCAAAGTACAAGATATTAAATTGTACGCAAGGACGTTCGAAAATCCGGAACCGGGACCAGAGTCAACTCTCAACGCTCGACGCAACGGACTAAAAATTACAAGTCAACTATTCACATAAATATAATATAATATATAATTAATTCTTAAAATTAATATATATATTATATTATATTATAAAACCGTCGGCAGAAGAAAACAACCAAATGTGAGCCTCCCCAGCTGGCCATGCGATCGTATGGCCTTGAAGAGCAAAGCTCATGCGATCGCATGAGCTCCTTTTTCAGTTCACAGGCCTATAAATTCGCAGTTTGGTGAACGTAAAAATATCCATCAATCTCTCTATCTATATGTAAACTTATATATTTATATTTATATTTATATTTTAATTTTAATTTCTAATAATAAGGGTGTGTTAGCGAATGTTGTAAGGGTGTAAGTCGAAATTCTGTCCGTGTAACGCTACGCTATTTTTAATCATTGTAAGTTATGTTCAACCTTTTTACATTAATGTCTCGTAGCTAAGTTATTATTATGCTTATTTAATCCGAAGTAATCATGATGTTGGGCTAAAAATATTAAAATTGGGTAATTGGGCTTTGTACCATAATTGGGGTTTGGACAAAAGAACGACACTTGTGGAAATTAGACTATGGGCTATTAATGGGCTTTATATTTGTTTAAGTAAATGATAGTTTGTTAATGTTAATATAAAGATTTACAATTGAACGTCCCTATAAATAACCATATACACTCAATCGGACACGATGGGCAGGATATTTATATGTACGAATAATCGTTCATTTAACCGGACACGGGAATGGATTAATAGCCACTAGAATTATTAAAACAGGGGTGAAATTATGTACAAGGACACTTGGCATAATTGATAACAAAGTATTAAAACCTTGGGTTACAATCAGTCGACATCCTGGTGTAATTATTAAACAAAGTAATAAAACCTTGTTACAGTTTAAGTCCCCAATTAGTTGGAATATTTGACTTCGGGTATAAGGATAATTTGACGAGGACACTCGCACTTTATATTTATGACTGATGGACTGTTATGGACAAAAACCAGACGGACATATTAAATAATCCAGGACAAAGGACAATTAACCCATGGGTATAAAACTAAAATCAACACGTCAAACATCATGATTACGGAAGTTTAAATAAGCATAATTCTTTTATTTCATATTTAATTTCCTTTATTTTATATTTAATTGCACTTCTAATTATCACATTTTTATTTATTGTTATTGTATTTAATTTCACTTTTAATTATCGTACTTTTTAATTATCGCAAGTTTATTTTATAGCACTTTTATTATTCGCAATTTCATTATCGTTATTTACTTTACACTTTAAATTAAGTCTTTTATTTATTTAATATTTTACATTTTGTTTTAACTGCAACTAAAGTTTTTAAAATCGACAAACCGGTCATTAAACGGTAAAAAACCCCCCTTTATAATAATAATATTACTTATATATATATTTGTATTTTTATAAATTTAAACTAATATAGCGTTAAGCTTTGTGAAAAAGATTCCTTGTGGAACGAACCGAACTTACTAAAAACTACACTACTGTACGATTAGGTACACTGCCTATAAGTGTTGTAGCAAGGTTTAAGTATATCCATTCAATAAATAAATAAATATCTTGTGTAAAATTGTATCGTATTTAATAGTATTTCCTTGTAAAATATAAAGCTATTTTATATACACCTCGCATAACATCAGGGCCCAACAAGCCCCATTCTGGAATTTGGAATGCTTTAGTACTTCGAAATTATCATATCCAATGGGTGTCCCGGAATGATGGGGATATTCTATATGCATCTTGTTAATGTCGGTTACCAGGTGTTCACCATATGAATGATTTTTATCTCTATGTATGGGATGTATATTGAAATATGAAATATTGTGGTCTATTACTATGATTTGATAATATATAGGTTAAACCTATAACTCACCAATATTTTTGTTGACGTTTTAAGCATGTTTATTCTCAGGTGATTATTAAGAGCTTCCACTGTTGCATACTAAAATAAGGACAAGATTTGGAGTCCATGCTTGTATGATATTATGTAAAAACTGCATTCAAGAAACTTATTTTTGATGTAATATATTCTTATTGTAAACCATTATGTAATGGTCGTGTGTAAACGGTATATTTTAGGTTATCATTATTTGATAATCTACGTAATGCTTTTTAAACCTTTATCGATAAAATAAAGGTTATGGTTGTTTTAAAAATGAATGCAGTCTTTGAAAAACGTCTCATATAGAGGTCAAAACCTCGCAACGAAATCAATTAATATGGAACGTTTATAATCAATATGAACGGGATATTTCAGTTGGTATCCGAGCGTTGGTCTTAGAGAACCAGAAATTTGCATTAGTGTGTCTTATCGAGTTTGTTAGGATACATTAGTGAGTCTGAACTTCGACCGTGTTTTCTTTAAAAACGATTGCTTAACACTTTTGTTGGAAACAATATATTATTAACATGTAAATATTATGTGATATATTAATCTCATAATGTGTTTGATATTGTGTGATAGATGTCTACCACTAGTACAAATCCCATCGACTCACCTAATAATAATGAAGAGTCGAATATAATTTGGGAAGATTCACAAATCCAGAAGAGGAACCGGAAGAAGAGGAACCGAAAGAAGAGGAATCAGAAGAAGAGGAACCGGAAGAGGAGGAACCGGAAGAAGAAGAGGTTCCGGAGGAAGAAATATTGATACCTACAGTAAATCGATTAAATAAAAGAAAATCATCAACTAAAGGACCAAAGTTAAAAATGGTCAATGGTGTTTCCGCCGAGGAAGCAAAATATTGGGAAGATTACCAATTTTCCGATGAATCGGATCCCGATGAGGATTCCGATGATGTTATAGAAATTACCTCGACCCAATTTAATATGGTTAAAGAAAATAATAAGGGAAAAGGTATAAAAATATAGAAACCTGATTCCAACCCCAATGAACTTTATATGTATCGCCAACGTCCGTATTTTCTAAATTGTAACAATAACTCGAGAACCTCTAAACCACCAGGTTTTTCTAAACCTTTGTGGAAAACGACGGCTCGTATTAGAGGAACACCATATATCCCTAGAAAATTAGGAAAACGAACCAAGTCCGAAGAAGAAGAAACAAGTGATTCAGATTATAGGGTTGTAATCATGTTGTGTATTATATGTATTATAGTGTGCTTGTACTTTTATGTTCCATGTAAAAATTGCTTGTATTGTTTGTTAATTATCTTTTACGAATCTAATTCTTGTCTATTTTACAGTATAAAAACAAAATGGAAGTTAAGGGTAGACAACCGAATATTTTAGAAGACCTACCAGAGGATATGATTGATGAAATCTTGTCTAGAGTCGGTCAGAATTCATCAACACATTTAGTTATGGCGAAATTAGCTTATCAAACATTTGAAAGACTTTCCAGAAATGCCTTAGTTTATAAAAGGCTTTCCTTTGATAGGTGGGGTATATCACATTGGGGAGACCGTAAGTTACGCCGTGTTTTCTTTAAAGCGTTAAATGCGGGGAACCCAAATGCAATTTTACGCTACGGGTTAAGAACCTATTTTGACTCAACATATCCCAACATAGGATTTCGTGAGTTAGAAAGAGCTTCTAACATGCAACATAAAGAAGCATGTTATACTTACGGGTTAGTGATGTTCGCTTCTTACTAAAGTGAGAAAAAGAATATCGGGTTACAACTTTTAAATAAAACCTTCCCACAAGTGACGGATTCAGTAGTTGGGGTGAGAAAAAAGGTTTTTAGATTATTACGGGGTTGTTGGACATTACGAAACCCTCGTCCTTTTGACGACGTTACAACATGCTGCCTAGCCAATGGTCATAACGGTTACTTTCCACAAGACCAAGGATGGGAAGTCGTCTTAGTAAAACCAGAATGCATGACGTGTTTCTGGACTTATGAATTACGTGTCTTTATTTCTTTTGCTGAACGACTTACGTATTAACTAGAATTGCCTTTATAGCTGCCGAGTAGCAAAGTTTTTATGTGCTATATTTCATCCTATATGTATAATAACGGTATTGTAAGTTTGTAAATTTTGTATAAAGTTTGAACGCGAAATATTATTGTAATAAGTTTTTCATATAGAATCGTAGTAGTTGAATTGTATAATAGCTGCTAAGTATGAACTTAACGGGTAGGTACTACCCGAATAAAAACTATAAAATGCTAATATGAAGAAAAAGCTTTTATAAATAAGTTCATATTATGCTACGAAATACTATTGACTACTCTTAAATTCTATATGATTAACTCAATTCTTTTGGCTATTTTTGAAGGAAATGGCACCGGCGACTTGTCAGAACTTGAACATGAGTGAGGAAGACTTTCGTGTTTTCCTTGCTGCGAACATAGCCGCAGTGCAGGCTGCGATGCAAAATAACAATAACTCTGGATCTAGCAGTGGAACTAATTCCACAAAAAATCGTGTAGGATGCTCCTACAAAGAATTCACTGCCTGCAAACCTTTGGAATTTGATGGAACTGAAGGACCAATTGGATTGAAACGGTGGACCGAGAAAGTCGAATCGGTGTTTGCCATAAGTAAGTGTACTGAAGAGGATAAAGTTAAGTACGCTACGTATACCTTCACAGGTACTGCGTTAACGTGGTGGAACACCTATCTTGAACAGGTAGGACAAAATGCTGCTTACGCACTACCGTGGTCGGCATTCAAGCAATTGATGAACGAGCAGTACCGTCCTAGAAACGAAGTCAATAAGCTCAAGGTAGAGCTTAGAGAGTTACGAACACAAGGGTTCGACATTACCACATATGAACGACGATTCACAGAGTTGTGCCTATTATGTCCAGGAACGTTCGAAGATGAAGAAGAGAAGATCGACGCGTTTATAAAAGGGTTACCAGTAAGGATTCAAGAAGATGTGAGTTCACACGAGCCCGCTTCCATACAAAAGGCAAGTCAAATGGCTCATAAACTCATAAATCAGATTGAGGGAAGAATTAAAGAGCAGGCGGCTGATGAAGCTAACACGAAACAACTCATGAGAAAGTGGGAAGAAACCAGTGACAAGGGTCACCAATACAACAGCAACAACAATTACAACCACAACCGCAACAAAAATCGCAACAATAACCGTAAGCCCAACAATAACTACAACAAACGTCCCAACAACAACAACAACTACAACAACCGTTCCAACAACAATAACAATCCCAACAACAACCTCAATAACAACAACGACAACAAAAACCAAAAATGCCAAAGGTGTGAAGAGTACCACCAGAATGAGTTCTGTACGACATTTTGCACCAAGTGTAAAAGAACTAGCCATGGTGCGAAAAAGTGTGAGGTCTACGGACCAAAGTTTAATAGAACTAAAGGAACAAATAGTGGGAAAACAAGTAATGCCGCCTTTGTTTGTTATGGATATGGAAAACCGGGCCACATTAGAAGTAATTGCCCGAATAGGGGAATACTAATAGGCAGGGCCACGGAAGAGTTTTCAATATTAATACGGCAGAAGCGCAGGAAGACCCGGAGCTTGTTACGGGTACATTTTTTATTGATAAAAAATCTGCTTATGTTTTATTTGATTCGGGTGCGGATAGAAACTATATGAGTAAAGATTTTTATGCTAAGTTAAGTTGCCCATTGACGCCTTTGGATAGTAAATTTTTACTCGAATTAGCAAACGGTAAATTAATTTCAGCAGATAATATATGTCGGGATAGAGAAATTAAACTGGGGGATGAAACGTTTAAAATTAATTTAATACCAGTCGAGTTAGGGAGTTTTTATGTAATAATTGGTATGGACTGGTTGAAAAAGGTGAGAGCAGAGGTCGTTTGTTACAAAAATGCGATTCGCATTATGCGTGAAAAGGAAAAACCTTTAATGGTGTACGGAGAAAAGAACAATGCGAAGTTAAATCTTATTAGTAGTTTGAAGGCACATAAACTAATAAGAAAAGGTTGTTACGTCATTCTAGCACACATCGAGGAAGTTAAACCTGAAGAAAAGAACATCAGTGATATTCCTATCGCAAAAGAATTTTCCGATGTATTTCCGAAAGAATTACCGGGATTACCCCCACATCGATCCGTTGAATTTCAAATAGACCTTGTACCAGGAGCTGCACCAATAGCTCGTGCTCCATACAGACTCGCACCCAGCGAAATAAAAAAATTACAAAGTCAGTTACAGGAACTTTTAGAGCGTGGTTTCATTCGACCAAGTACATCACCATGGGGAGCTCCTGTTCTGTTTGTCAAGAAGAAAGATGGTACATTCAGGTTGTGTATCGACTACCTAGAGTTGAATAAACTTACCATCAAGAACCGTTACCCATTACCGAGAATCGATGACTTATTTGATCAACTACAAGGCTAGTCGGTTTATTCGAAGATCGATTTACATTCTGGATATCACCAAATGCGGGTGAAGGAGGATGATATTCCAAAGACTGCTTTTAGGAAGCGTTACGGTCATTACGAGTTTATGGTTATGCCGTTTGGGTTGACTAACGCACCAGCTGTGTTCATGGACCTCATGAACCGAGTGTGTGGACTATACCTTGACAAGTTTGTCATTGTTTTCATCGATGACATACTTATTTACTCAAAGAATGACCAAGAGCATGAAGAACATTTAAGAAAAGTGCTAGAGTTATTAAGAAAAGAAAAACTGTACGCTAAGTTTTTAAAGTGTGCATTTTGGTTGGAATAAGTTCAATTCCTCGGTCATATAGTGAACAAAAAAGGTATTCAAGTGGATCCAGCAAAGATTGAAACCGTTGAAAAGTGGGAAACCCCGAAAACTCCGAAACACATACGCCAATTTTTAGGACTAGCTGGTTATTACAGGAGATTCATCCAAGATTTTTTCAAAATAGCAAAACCCTTGACTGCATTAACGCATAAAGGGAGGAAATTTGAATGGAAGGATGAACAAGAAAAAGTGTTTCAATTGTTGAAGAAAAAGTTAACTACAACACCTATATTGTCATTACCTGAAGGGAATGATGATTTTGTGATATATTGTGATGCCTCAAAGCAAGGTCTCGGTTATGTACTAATGCAACGAACGAAAGTAATTGCTTATGCGTCTAGACAATTGAAGATTCACGAGCAGAATTATACGACGCATGATTTGGAATTAGGCGCGGTTGTTTTTGCATTAAAGACTTAGAGGCACTACTTATATGGGGTCAAAAGTATTATATATACCGACCACAAAAGTCTTCAACACATATTTAATCAGAAACAACTAAACATGAGGCAGCGCAGATGGATTGAATTGTTGAATGATTACGACTTTGAGATTCGTTACCACCCGAGGAAGGTAAATGTGGTAGCCGACGCCTTGAGCAGAAAGTACAGAGAACCTATTCGAGTAAAATCTATGAATATAATGATTCACACTAACCTTACTACTCAAATAAAGGAGGCGCAACAAGGAGTTTTAAAAGAGGGAAACTTAAGGGATGAAATACCCAAAGGATCAGAAAAGCATCTTAATATTCGGGAATACGGAACCCGGTATAGGGCTGAAAGAATTTGGGTACCAAAATTTGGAGATATGAGAGAAATGGTACTTAGAGAAGCTCATAAAACCAGATACTCAATACATCCTGGAACGGGAAAGATGTACAAGGATCTTAAGAAACATTTTTGGTGGCCAGGTATGAAAGCCGATGTTGCTAAATATGTAGGAGAATGTTTAACGTATTCTAAGGTCAAAGCTGAGCATCAGAAACCATCAGGTCTACTTCAACAACCCGAAATTCTGGAATGGAAATGGGAAAATATTACCATGGATTTCATCACTAAATTGCCAAGGACTGCAAGTGGTTTTGATACTATTTGGGTAATAGTTGATCGTCTCACCAAATCAGCACATTTCCTGCCAATAAGAGAAGATGACAAGATGGAGAAGTTAGCACGACTGTATTTGAAGGAAGTCGTCTCCAGACATGGAATACCAATCTCTATTATCTCTGATAGAGATGGCAGATTTATTTCAAGATTCTGGCAGACATTACAGCAAGCATTAGGAACTCGTCTAGACATGAGTACTGCCTATCATCCACAAACTGATGGGCAGAGCAAAAGGATGATACAAACGCTTGAAGACATGCTACGAGCATGTGTTATTGATTTCGGAAACAGTTGGTATCGACATCTACCGTTAGCAGAATTTTTCTACAACAACAGCTACCATTCAAGCATTGAGATGGCGCCGTTTGAAGCACTTTATGGTAGAAAGTGCAGGTCTCCGATTTGTTGGAGTGAAGTGGGGGATAGACAGATTACGGATCCGGAGATAATACAAGAAACTACCGAGAAGATCATCCAAATTCAACAACGGTTGAAAACCGCCCAAAGTTGACAAAAGAGCTACGCCGACATTAAAAGAAAAGATATAGAATTTGGAATTGGAGAGATGGTCATGCTTAAGGTTTCACCTTGGAAAGGCGTTGTTCGATTTGGTAAACGAGGGAAATTAAATCCAAGGTATATAGGACCATTCAAGATTATTGATCGTGTCGGACCAATAGCTTACCGACTTGAATTACCAAAACAACTCGCGGCTGTACATAACACTTTCCATGTCTCAAATTTGAAGAAATGTTTTGCTAAAGAAGATCTCACTATTCCGTTAGTCAAAATCCAAATCAACGAAAAACTTCAATTCGTCGAAGAACCCTTAGAAATAATGGATCGTGAGGTTAAAAGACTTAAGCAAAACAAGATACCAATTGTTAAAGTTCGATGGAATGCTCGTAGAGGACCCGAGTTCACCTGGGAATGAGAAGATCAGATGAAGAAGAAATACCCGCACTTATTTCCAGAAGATACGTCAACACCTCCAACTCCTTAAAATTTTGGGACGAAATTTATTTAACGGGTAGGTACTGTAGTGACCCAAACTTTTCCATGTTTATATATATTAAATGAAATTGTTATTCACATGATTAAGTGTTTCCAACATGTTAAGCAATCAAACTTGTTAAGACTTGATTAATTGAAATAGATTTCATATAGACAATTGACCACCCAAGTTGACCGGTGATTCACGAACGTTAAAACTTGTAAAAACTATATGATGTTATATATATGGATATATATATATAGTTAACATGGTATTATGATAAGTAAACATATCATTAAGTATATTAACAATGAACTACATATGTAAAAACAAGACTACTAACTTAAGGATTTCGAAACGAGGCATATATGTAATGATTATCGTTGTAACGACATTTAATTGTATATATATCATATTAAGATATATTAATACATCATAATATCATGATAATGTAATAATTTAACATCTCATCTGATATAATAAACAATGGGTTAACAACACTTAACAGGATCGTTAACCTAAAGGCTTCAAAACAACATTTACATGTAACGACTAACGATGATTTAACGACTCAGTTAAAATGTATATACATGTAGTGTTTTAATATGTATTCATACACTTTTGAAAGACTTCAAGACACTTATCAAAATACTTCTACTTAACAAAAATGCTTACAATTACATCCTCGTTCAGTTTCATCAACAATTCTACTAGTATGCACCCGTATTCGTACTCGTACAATACACAGCTTTTAGATGTATGTAATATTGGTATATACACTCCAATGATCAGCTCTTAGCAGCCCATGTGAGTCACCTAACACATATGGGAACCATCATTTGGCAACTAGCATGAAATATCTCATAAAATTACAAAAATATTAGTAATCATTCATGACTTATTTACATGTAAACAAAATTACACATCCTTTATATCTAATCCATATACCAACGACCAAAAACACCTACAAACACTTTCATTCTTCAGTTTTCTTCATTTAATTGATCTCTCTCAAGTTCTATCTTCAAGTTCTAAGTGTTCTTCATAAATTCTATAAGTTCTAGTTTCATAAAATCAAGAATACTTCCAAGTTTGCTAGCTTACTTCCAATCTTGTAAAGTGATCATCCAACCTCAAGAAATCTTTCTTATTTACAGTAAGATATTTTTCTAATATAAGGTAATACTCATATTCAAACTTTGATTCAATTTCTATAACTATAACAATCTTATTTTGAGTGGAAATCTTACTTGAACTTGTTTTCGTGTCATGATTCTGCTTCAAGAACTTTCAAGCCATCCAAGGATCCTTTGAAGCTAGATATATTTTTTTTATTTCTAGTAGGTTTATCCACAAAACCCGAGGTAGTAATGATGTTCATAACATCATTCGATTCATATATATAAAACTACCTTATTCGAAGGTTTAAACTTGAAATCACTAGAACATAGTTTAGTTAATTCTAAACTTGTTCGCAAACAAAAGTTAATCCTTCTAACTTGACTTTTAAAATCAACTAAACACATGTTCTATATCTATATGATATGCTAATTTAATGATTTAAAACTGGAAAACACGAAAAACACCGTAAAACCGGATATAACACCGCGGGCTGTTTTGGGTTTGATAATTAAAAACTATGATAAACTTTGATTTAAAAGTTGTTCTTATGGGAAAATTATTTTTATTATGAACATGAAACTATATCCAAAAATCATGGTTAAACTCAAAGTGGAAGTATGTTTTTCAAAATAGTCATCAAGACGTCGTTCTTTCGACTGAAATGACTACCTATTACAAAAATGACTTGTAACTTATATTTATGACTATAAACCTATACTTTTTCTGTTTAGATTCATAAAATAGAGTTCAATATGAAACCATAGCAATTTGATTCACTCAAAACGGATTTAAAACGAAGAAGTTATGGGTAAAACAAGATTGAATATTTTTTTGATTGTTGTAGCTACGGGAAATATTGTAACAAATCTATATTAATCATATCCTAGCTAACTTATATTGTATTATATATGTATTCTAATATATTATGTAATATTGGGATACCATAGACACGTATGTAAATGTTTTGACATATCATATCGACCCATCTATATATATTATTTGGAACAACCATAGACACTCTATATGCAGTAATGTTGGAGTTAGCTATACAGGGTTGAGGTTGATTCCAAAAATATATATACTTTGAGTTGTGATCTCTGAGACGTGTATACACTGGGTCGTGGATTGGGTCAAGATAATATATATCAATTTATTTATGTACGTCTAACTATGGACAACTAGTTGTAGGTTACTAACGAGGACAGCTGACTTAATAAACTTAAAACATTAAACGTATTAAAAATGTTGTAAATATATTTTGAACATACTTTGATATATATATATGTACATATTTGTTATAGGTTCGTGAATCGACCAGTGGCCAAGTCTTACTTCCCGAAGAAGTAAAAATCTGTGAAAGTGAGTTATAGTCCCACTTTTAAAATCTAATATTTTGGGATGAGAATACATGCAATTTTATAAATATTTTACGAAATAGACACAAGTAAATGAAACTACATTATATGGGTGAATGATCGAAGCCGAATATGCCCCTTTTTAGCTTGGTAGCCTAAGAATTTGGGAACAGACCCCCAAATTGACGCGAATCCTACAGATAGATCTATCGGGCCCAACAAGCCCCATTCTGGAATTTGGAATGCTTTAGTACTTCGAAATTATCATATCCGATGGGTGTCCCGGAATGATGGGGATATTCTATATGCATCTTGTTAATGTCGGTTACCAGGTGTTCACCATATGAATGATTTTTATCTCTATGTATGGGATGTGTATTGAAATATGAAATCTTGTGGTCTATTGTTACGATTTGATATATATAGGTTAAACCTATAACTCACCAACATTTTTGTTGACGTTTGAAGCATGTTTATTCTCAGGTGATTATTAAGAGCTTCCGCTGTTGCATACTAAAATAAGGACAAGATTTAGAGTCCATGCTTGTATGATATTATGTAAAAACTGCATTCAAGAAACTTATTTTTGATGTAATATATTCTTATTGTAAACCATTATGTAATGGTCATGTGTAAACGGTATATTTTAGATTATCATTATTTGATAATCTACGTAATGCTTTTTAAACCTTTATCGATAAAATAAAGGTTATGGTTGTTTTATAAATGAATGCAGTCTTTGAAAAACGTCTCATATAGAGGTCAAAACCTCGCAACGAAATTAATTAATATGGAACGTTTATAATCAATATGAACGGGACATTTCAATCTTATTATCCTTTCATCATCATTTTAATGTTTCTGTTATTTTATGTATAACTTCATCATCTTTAATCATCAGTATTATCAAGCATCATTACGCCAACCTCATCAACTCTTTAAACCATTATCATCTTAAATTACGGTTTCATCATCATCTCATCATACTTATATCATCATAATCCTCGTCCTCCTGTTATCATGGCCATCCTCTCATTCGGCCTAAAAGATAATCTTGGCCCACTAACACCAAACTTACAGCCCAGCTTATAAAAACAAATTTCAGGGTCACGGCCCAATTATGATAACCAAAGCATAAGCCCAATTGATTTAAAGAGCTAGTAAACTGCTCGATATACAATAGAAAAACTTGGGGTGAACCACTTGAGAAAGTAAAGAAGGGCAGGAGAACATCTCGAACAAAAACAGAAGGTTTCCACCGAATTTAAAATGCAAGATATGAATCTATGTTGGGTCCCCTCATAATCATGCGTTCTATTTTATTGAGTAGCTTTTAAAAAAATCTCGACCTCAAAAAGAATATAAAACTCTAGTCCATTAATTATAAGTTTCATTGGCTAATTATCAAGATTTTTTAAAAAAAAGGAAGAGTTAACGTTCCTTTTTGGTGTCCACATGGTCGGCCATCAAATTCCTATCAACTTCCACTTTCATTACTTTAATCACAACAAGGGAAAGTTGATCGCTGTATACACCTAGAATCCAAAGAAATCGTCCAGCTCATCATTAACCCACTAGCCAAAGTGTTTGTTGAGTGGGGTTCTAATGGTGGTGATGAGTTTTGAGGGTTCTTGTTTATCTTTGGTACAAACACAAGGACGAGCAGCAACAGAAAAGAAGAAGAAGAAAAACGAGTAACAGAAAATAGAAGAACAATATCGCAGCAGCAAATTCTCAAGGTGATTTAATGGTGACGGTTTTGTGATGTTGGAACAACAAAGTGATGGTTGTCATGGTCGAAAAAAAAATATAGATGCAGCAGTAAAAGTGTGGCTACAGTAGTATGTGAGGGTTTGTAGGGTGGTGTTGGTGATTTAAATAGAAACACGGAAACGAATGACGAAATTCTAAGATAATGATGGTGGTTAGTCGTGGTAGGGTGGCCGATGGAGTTCAAGGTGATACCGATGGTTCTAGTGTGGTGATAGGAGAAGGTTAAATGGTTTTGATGATTGAGGTATCACGACGGTTAGTGGTGGGTTTAGATGGTGGCACAAGGTGATCAAAGTATAATTTTAGAGTGAAATATAAATATATTTGTATTGAGCAAAAACCTTTAAGGCATATAATCTTTAAATTCGACGTGGTTCTTGGTTATAGAATATACATGGTTTATTGGTTCATTTGGTGGGGTAGTGTATGGTGGTGATGAAAGTCAATCAAGTTGTGGGTGATTTTCTGAATGCATACAAGTGCATGTGAATACAGGATGATTCTTCAACAATTGGGATTAATTTAATTTAAAGAAAATTTTGGACATGTTGACTAATATCACTCAGACAAAAGAGAGAACAGAAAATAATAAAAAAAATTAAAAGGAGATTACGAGTTCTTAACAGAATTTGGATTATCCTTATGATTGAATACTGATTTATACGATTTTTATGATTGGAGGACAAATTAAACACAGTTGGATAGTTACATGTAACAGATTACACGATTTAAGTTTATATAATCTATATAATTATTATTACTAATTAATAAATATTTTAGTAACAATAATACTTATATTAATAATAATTATAAATAATAATAATACCAATAATATTATTGATAAAGAAAATAATAATAACAAATAATCATAGTAACTTCAAATTATAATTTTACTTCTAATTATAATGGTTATAACAAAATAAATGTATAAATTTTATATCTTTTATTAAATAGTAATATAATAATATTAATATTAATATTAATTCTAATATAATGAAATTAAATATAACATTTATTTTAAATTGTAATTAAATATGTAATATTCGATGATTATATAATACATATATAGATTCACAATAATATATATTTTTATATATATAGTTAATTATTCTATTTATTATTTTACATTTTTAATTCTAATTGTCTAAAGGTATTTTATTAATTCAAAATATTATATATATATATATATATATATATATATATATATATATATATATATATATATATATATATATATATATATATATATATATATATACTTACATATTTGTTATACACAATTGTTCGTGAATCGTCGGGAGTAGTCAAAGGTTAACTGAACCATATAAATAGTTAAATGATTTTGAGACTTCAACATTACAGACTTTGCTTATCGTATCAGAAACATATAAAGATTAAGTTTAAATTTGGTCAAAAATTTCCGGGTTGTCACAGCCCTATCCTTTATCTCTCGGATGATAATGTCTTGATCTCGTCCTCTATTTCTTACACGTGTGGAATGATTCTCCATGTCCTCGGTAATGAAATCTTCCTCTCAATTACTTAGCGCAAATCCGTTATCTTCTGAAATCATATTATTTAATATAACACAAGTGTTCATAACTCTTCGCATCTTATTTACCGACATAGTGCATGCTGATATCCTTAGTATATGAAACCGACCTTGGAGAACCCCAAATGCCCTCTCTACATCCTTTCGGCACTAGCTTGAGACCTAGTAAACTTAATCCTTGGGTCATCTTTCGGACACGCAAAACCCTTTACTAGTGTCGCCCAATCGGGATATATACCGCCAGCTAGGTAATAACCTTTAGTGTACCCATTACCATTAACCTCAAATGGTGCGGATGGAGATGTTCCGTTCTTAAGTTTATCAAAAATATAGGATTGATTCAAAAAATTTATATCACTGTTGGAACCCGTCATCCCAAAAATTGCATGCCAAATCCACAAATCATACGAAGCTACTGCTTCAAGCATAATGGTCGGTTTTTTATGATCACCACGAGTGTATTGTCCCTTCAAAGCAACAGCACAATTTTTCTAATCCCAATGCATACAATCAATACTCCCGAGCATACCCTTGAAACCATGTTTCTTCTCATGTTTAGTATATAATCGTTGAACATCGTATGCATTGGGAGATCTCATGTAACGTTATTTGTATAACGTAATAATACATTTAAAAAAGTTGTCTAAACAAATTATTGAGGTTTGCTCACTCATTTTTAGAATACTCACCAAACATATCGGCGGTTCCATACGCCAATTGGCGTAGAGCCGAAGTCATTTTTTTGAAATATTGTAAAAGTCGGCCGACCGAGAGCATCGAAACGTTCGCTAAAAAATCTAAAATGCTCGGGAATATCATAACTATCGAAATTAGAAATACCTTGCGATATTAAGAGAAATAATTGAATTCGCATACAAAAACTCCTTTTAAATTTATGCGGCGGAAACACAGGCGTATCACTAAAATAATCCTTCCATAAGTTATGTGCGACTTCCTCACGATTTCTTGGAATATAAATTCGGGATCTTGGAACACGCTCGGTTTCGACTTCTGAATCTTCATCTTCTTGAATTAGTGCAATAATATGCTCATCTTCCGAATCGGATTTGGAATTAAGTAAATACGATGCCATTTAATTATAGAAATAATATGATTGAAAGTGTTAAAATGAGAGAAAGAGATGAGTTTTGATGTTAAAAAATGAGATTGTTGATGAGTTTAAATAGATAAAAATATAAATAATAAAAAAATATTGAAATACGGCTTTATAATCCTAGCCAAACGGCTATTTTTTTGGACCAATCACCGGACGTCACGTACCACTAACGCCTTTTTTCGTGAAAATTCCAACTGACGCCCCGGGAGCGTTTGTGCTGACGCCACGTAAGAGGCGTCAGCGAGCCTGACGGGACCCCTCTGACGTCGCATTAAAAATGGTCTAAGCCTACCATAGTTAATCGTTTTAATTTTTAAGGCCATCATAATTTTAAAAATAATTTATAGACTACTAGTATCTTTATTAACCACTTTTAACTAGTATGTGACATGAGATTAAGATAAATGATTATTTTTGGGTAAAATAAGTGAAATTTTGACTTTTACGTGACAATGTCATTAAATGAAGGTAAGACCGCTCTATATTTTAACAACTCTAAGCAAAAATTTTAACTCATTTAAATTAACCCCTACATATCTTACACTCTCACCTCAAATTTTAACTCATTTAAATTATTAATTATATACATTAAATAAATAAAAATAACACTTAACTAAATAAAAATAAAAAGCATTAACGCTTAAAATTACAATAATCAAAAAGTCATAAAATATTATAAATATTTACGGTCCTAAAATATAAAAAATTGCAATAATTATTTAAAACGTCCTAAAAGTTAATAACACGATTATATAAACAATTAATAAATCGAGCCCTGACTTATGTATCAAGACACATTACTACTCTCGTAATCGTAATTAAGATCAAAAAATAGAGGACGGAATGGTAGGGGAGGCGAGAATCACTGGTAAGCGTTGGCCCGGAGCTCTGCGGTTGATCCGTTGGGTAGGAATAAGAGTCATTAATGACTTTCGAGATATTTTTAGGATACAACTGAATTCATTACGAGTGTATCTTTGCTTTCCCGACTATTTCATACCAGTTTTCCTACTTAAGAAACACGAATATTTCCGAGTCTTCATCATAATATGCAAACTTCGATGCTTCGCAATCAATGTTTTCTCTTAAATACACGAACAAGCGCATTAAATCAAAGCCGATAACATCAGCATCTTTCAACGCGTGTTTCAAATCACCGTCATGTCCTCGGTAAAAAATCCACTGGAAGATATGTTGAACGTAACGATACACAGAGCCATAACAACTTGTAGTATAAAATTTAATAAAATGAGAGTGAAAGAAGGAGTTGTGTAAAAAATGGGATGAATGTGGTTGGATGAAGTGGTTGTACAAATGTATATAATTAGTGCTAAAAATAAATGTTATAACCGTGACACATCCAAACGGACGGACGAAAATTACATAGGAAAAAATAATGTGCTAAAATATTTGGAGTGATCAGGTCCAACCAGCTACATGTAACATTTTTTCAACAACGTCGCGTGCCAAGTGCGCTTCACAGGTTTTCCATCTAATGTTGCGAGATGGTATGCCCCGGTGTTGCATGCTCCCACTACCTTGTACGGACCTTCCCAACGGGGGCCCAACTTCCCAGTATCTTCCGCATGACTCGCGTCGTTTTGACGCCAAACTAGATCCCCACACTTATAAGAGCGCGAACGCACACGCTGATTATAGTACTTTGCGATTTTTTGCTTATTATTAGCTTCGTTAATCGCCGCAGAGAGTCTGCGTTCTTCCAGCAAATTAAGATTTTCCCGCAAAGCTTCTGAGTTGTTTTGCTCATCAAAATTCTGTATGCAGAACGTTGGTACCCCAGTCTCTGCGGGTACCACAGCTTCTGATCCATATACCAAACTGAACGGAGTCTCACCAGTGCTTGCTTTAGGTGTTGTTCTATGCGCCCATAATACCTTTGGTAGTTCGTCCACCCAACCGATGCGACCGTGGCCTAATCTAGCCTTAATTTCAGCTACTATATCCCAGTTGGTGACTTCGCACTGGCCATTCGCTTGCGGATGCGCGACGGACGTGAAAGTTTGCTTAATATTAAGCCCCACGCACCAACTTCGAAAAGGATCCCCCGCAAACTGCGTTCTATTATCGCTAACAATTTTGTTTGGTATGCCGAATCGACAGACAATGTCTTCTCATACAAAATTTCGCACTCTTTTTCCTGAAATTGTTGCCAGCGGTCTTGCTTCCACCCACTTTGTGAAATAGTCAATTGCAACAATCAAAAACTTGATGTTTCCTGCGTGTGCAGAGTATGCGTAAGATTCTGATGTAAGTAGCATATGGTAGAAAATAAATGATTATATTACCTCGGCCTTTTGGAAATGGTCCGACTATGTCAATTGCCCATTTGCAGAATGGCCATGGTGAGGAGACTGGAATCATTGGATGCGCAGGTGCTCTGCTGATAGGTGCATGTATTTGGCAGGACTCATAGTGTTTAACTATGCGTGCGGTATCTGCGTACATGGTAGGCCAATAATAACCCAACCGCATAATCTTTGACACAATAGATCTGTACCCTGAATGAAGAGCGCATGCACCCTCATGCACTTCGCGTATAACCTCCTCTGCTTCGTTTGGACCAATGCACCTTAAATGTGGTCCTAAATAATTCTTTCGATACAGGACGTCACCTTCAAGGGCATACATTGGTGCCTTGGTACGAACTTTCTTTGCTTCAACAGAGTCTGCGGGTGATGTGCCATCCCGCATGAAAGCGATGATGGGTATCATCCACGTTGAGCTGGATTCCTCAACAGGTGCCACTAAGGGCATCATAACAATGGATTTCGTGTGTAGTTCTTCTATGAGAACTCTTTTCCCCAGATGATCAAAGGCCAATGCAGCCAATTTGCTAAGCGCATCCGCCTTCTTGTTTTGCCCTCGCATTACATGGGAAATTTGAAAAGCCTCAAACTGGTCAGCGAGGTTATGAACAAGCGACAGATATTGCTGCATGGCTATGTGATGTGCTTCAAAATCTCCACTACTTTGGCTGCATACCAACTTTGAATCCACATAAGCGTGCAACACTTTAACATTTAATTTATGCACAATCCGCATACCTGCTAACAAAGCTTCGTATTCTGCTTCATTGTTTGTAACAGCAAAATTAAACCGCAGCGCATATGTATGCTTTTCGCCATCCGGGCCAGTTAAAATTATGCCTGAACCCGCGCCAGCGGCGCTGCAAGCACCATCAGTGTATAACTCCCATGGTGTTAAAATTGGTGCGGGCATATCCTGATGTTCAGCCGATGCTTCAACATCAGCGGGTAACTCTGCTAGGTAATCCGCAAGTATTTGACCTTTAACCACGCTTCGCGAAGAAAAATTTATTTCGTGTTCTCCTAACTCCACTGCCCATTTAGCCATTCGGACAGAAATCTCAGGCTTATATAGCACCTGTTTGATTGGCTGATCAGTTAGAACCATGATTGGATGTGCCTGAAAATATCGACGCAAACGTCGCGCTGTATGGACTAGCGCATATACTAGTTTCTCCATTGGTGAATAGTTTACTTCACTTACTGTCAGCATCTTGCTTACGAAGTAGACCGGCATTTGCGTCTTTCTGCGCTCTGCGATAAGAACCGAGCTAATAGCTTCTTTTGATGCCGCAAGGTACAGCGTAAGCGTTTCTCCTTATACTGGCGCGGTAAGTGTTGGTAATTCAACAAGTAACTTTTTCATTTCTTGAAAAGCTGATTCTGCATCCTGAGTCCATACGAAGTCTTTTTTCTTTAAACAACACTTCAAAGTATTGAAGAATTGCAACTGCCTCTCTGCGGCTTTTGACAGAAACCGCGTAATCGCCCGAGCTTCCCGGTTAGACTCTGCACGTCTTTCTTTGTTCTTGGGGATGGTAAACTATCAATGGCCTTAATCTTTTTGGGATTTGCCTTGATTTCCCGCGCCGTCACCACATGACCTAGAAACTTGCCTTCCTCTTTCCCAAAACTACATTTGAGCGGGTTAAGCTTCATGTTGATCCTGAGTAAAGATGCAAATGTTTCTAGGATGTCCGCAAGCATTTCTTCTTCGGTGTTACTTTTAATTACCAAATCATCGACATATGATTCAAGATTTCTCCCAATTTGGTGCTTGAAGGCTGCGTCAATTACACGCTGATAGGTAGCTCCTGCGTTCTTTAATCCGAAAGGCATCTTAGTATAACAATAAATACCCTGCGGCATATGAAAAGCAGTTTTGTCCTCATCTTCCGCAGCCATGAGGATTTGGTGATAACCCTTATACGCATCCAGAAAACATTTGTATCGAAAACCCGATAACGATTCTACCTTCCAGTCAATCTCTGGGAGAGGGTAATTGTCTTTAGGACACGCTTTGTTAATGTCCTTAAAATCAACGCACATCCGCCAGTTACCATCAGCTTTTTTCACCAACACAGGGTTAGCAACCCATGTCTGGTACCGCACTTCCCGCAGAATGTTTGCTCTGACTAGGTTATCAACTTCTGCACATAACCAATCACTGCACTCAAGGGCCATGTGCTGCTTCTTCTGCCTAACGGGTGTAAGTGACGGATTAACATTCAACTTATGTTCCGCAATATCCCGCGGGACCCCCGTCATGTCTGATTCTTGCCACGCGAAAACATCTGCGTTAGCGAACAATATACCGTGGAATTTAGCCTTAGTTTCGGCTGACAAGCCTGCGTCGATTTTGATACGTTTGTCCGGATGCAGTCGGTTGGCTATGACTGTACTGCTTTTAAGTTGCTCTCCCATGCTGGGAATGCTTATAGGCACAACTGAACCACATAACTCGGTTGTTTGATGTGACGCGATTACGGAAACTCCGCCCATTGTAGGAAACTTAATCAAGCCATGCACGACCGATGGTATGATGTTAAAACGTCGTATAAAGTTTCTCCCTAGTAGCGCATTGTAACGCGAAGTCGAACGAACCACATAAAAGTCAAATAACTCGTGCCTGATCAACTGTGGGTTCTTATCATCCGCAAGCTCTACTATTAGCTCTATCCGGCCTAGCGGCCCTGAGCTTTCCCCAGAGAATCCTGATAGCGTAATATCGGGTTGGCGTAACTGCGCTTTGACTTCTACGGGAAGAAAACGATAGAAATGCTCATACATAATGTCAACACCGCTTTCGGTGTCAACATGCATACGTTTAATCTGTATTCCACAACTAGGAATGCGACACTTGATGATAATTGGCTCGTTAACTGTGTCGATTGACATCACAGGAGGGAATGTGATTGGGAGAAGTTCCCAATCCTGGTGGTCATTGTACTTTCTTCGCTGGCTAACTTTCTCCGCGTCGACCAAATTAATGGTTAAATCGGCATTTTTAGCTTTATCTGTTTTCTGCCATGCGAAAGTTTTGGTTTTTGAACCATCTTCCGCAGCTTTTCCCTTATCCTTCTTTGGTGGTTTCAAGTGATCTAATTTACCTGCGTGCAGTGCTTCCAGCACTCGTTCCATTAAGTTTTTACACCGATTAGTGTCATGACCGTGATCATCATGGAATTCGCAATACTTTATTTTATCCCACTTACCAAATTCTGTCAGCGGAGTTGGAACCGCAAAGGTCGCGCATACTGGCTCGGTGGCCAAAATTTCTTTTAGTGTCTTAGACAGGCTTTTGAGCAGCGCATAGTTTTGATTATTAATGCCGCGCTGATTATTGTTTCGATAATTACCACTTGCTCGTCCTTTATCATTCTTTATAGGGCCACTGCTAGAATACCTTCCGCGAAAATTGCTTCCGCGTCTTTGATCACGAACTTGTGGTGGGAATATCATTATCGTCTTTCCTTTCATTGCGCGAACTTGTGGTGGGAATATCATTATCTTCGCCACTCTGCATATAATTGTGGCATTCTTTAAGTGCTTCAGCATAAGTTGTCGGCACCGTATGGCGCAGACGCTTGACCAACGTTGGGTGACGTTTTGAATTTATACCATTTATGAGCCCAGAAATTTGCTGCTCTGGCTTAAGATCTGGTATGCACAAGCACTCATTAGTATATCTCGTGAGAAATTTACCCAAAGATTCCTTGGATTTCTGTACAATATCATGACATTCAATGTGAGTGTGTTTGCGCGGTCTCTGATTTTGATATTGCAGCAAGAACTTCGTCCGCAAATCCATGAACCCGGATATGCTACCTGCTGGGAGTTTATTAAACCATTCGCGAGCAACGCCCTGCAGTGTCATGGGAAATATCTGACACGCAACCGGATCCACCCACCCTTGGGTGCGCATTGTGCCTTCGAAACGCTGCAGGAAGTCATCTGGATCAGTCAAGCCATTGTAAGTACCTAACGTGTGAGGTATCTTTGGTGCTGATGGAAACGGATATGCAGTTATATGAAGAGAAAACTTATCAATAGTGGTTGGTAGCTCAAAGGGTGGTTTAACAGGGTCCCCTTTTAGCCCCGTGAAGAAACGCTTCATCATATCCTGAACAAAGTCAGGTTGTGAAAATAAGTTAATCATATCAGGAGGTGCAGCCTGCATAAATTGACCTACAAGGTTCGCCTGTCCCTGAATATTTTGCCAAGGTTGTACCTGTGTCTGCGGGTATAACCAAGGCTGTTGCGATGGAAAAGAAGGAAGACCTGACGGCGCAGAGTATACAGGTAGTTGCAAAGGAACCGAAACCTGTTGCGCAGATGTCTGCGAGGCCTGAGGGTATGCCGTTAACATCCCAACTATATGCGCCGTGCTTTGCTGTTCTGCAGTTATTGGCGTCCAATGAGAGTTTACGTCTGGAATGACACCGAACCCCCAACTATTAAGTAATGACTGCGCATCCGCGGGGGTCAGAAACTGCAAAACTGGATGCGGCTGTTGCCAAGGTTGCAATGGTGTAAATGATGAATTTTGCTGACCGCTCTGCGTCTGCAGAGGGATTGAAACCGTGGTACTGTAAATAGGCACCTGGCCGCAACATACTACATGCGGACCTACAGTTTCACCGCTAGTGCCTACAAAGATGACTCTTGGATCCACTGCAGAAAAGTCCAGCCGTGTGGTTGTGACTGGCGAGTTTGCCCTTGGTGGTGTAATTCCATCCGAGAATATCGGCTTATACCTTTGAAAAGGCTCGCCGGACACGGGTGGAGGGTAAGGCGTGTATCCTGCCCCCATAGTCATAGCCTGCATCTGCTGATTACCAGACGGCGTGTTCTGATTGTCCGTTTGAGTTCGTTCCGATGATCCCTCGGAAGCTATAATACTGTAATAGAAACAAAAAATTAGAAAATTCTGTGAATAATGAGCCTTATGATTCAAAACTTTTTAAAAGAAAAAATAATTAAACACGTCTTGAATTAATTCGATTCTCAATGAAAGCACCACTTGATCATGCATATATTTTTCATAGGGTCAATATGCTTGTTCAACATGTTTAGGGGGGGGGGGGGGGGAATTTAAGGATCTTAGAACTTAGCTCTCCGGTCCGCTACCGTGAATAACCCTGGCCGACATGATGATGTCGACGGGGTGGCTAAGTGGTTAAGTCCACCTTCGATAACGTTCGTTGATCAGAAGGCCCCATATAAGGTTGTAGGTGCCAGTTTATGAAGAACTAACCTGTAAACCTTAGAAGTTGAGAGTCGATGATCGTTACTACGTGTTGTAGGCTGTGTTGTGTTATTTTGTGAAGACGACTAGGGTATATATAAGAAAACCCTAATTCTAGAATCGTCCAAGATAATGATGATCCATTCCATAACAAACTCCCCGAATCTCGGATATAATTATGGAAAAGATATTCAGGCTTGATGGCCAAGTAACCGCCATTCCGGAAACAAATGTATTCGATACGCTACCGCATACCGCATATAAAGTATATGCGTACGCACACTAGTGATTGCCCGCATACGTATAGAATGCGCATGCGGGTTGCGGTATCATTAGAGTGTATGTTTATATGTAGTGTAAAATTATTTGGTTTAAAAAAATATGCAGCGACTAAAAACATAATTGTAGGTTTTAAATAATGTGTGGGCCTCATAGTTTTTCGTTGAGCTCTCATTGAAGGGCTCGTTGGCGAGCTGATGCCTATCCGTGTTACTCGCTGGCGATAGTCAACATTTATCTCGACACCCAGATAGGAAGTTGTCTAAATAGCGGCACGTGTTAAATTTGAATGAGTGAAAATATTCTGGGTGATGTGATAAGATATAATTGAAAATTGAGTGAGGAAAAATAAATCAATAATAAAAATATATCCATGTTAAAACTTGATTGGATATAAAAATCTCAGGCCAAATATGTTTCCATCACAAGTATGACTAACTCCAATCGGCAATATACACTAACGCCGGGTTAACTGGCGTCACCCTCCGTCAAACTTGACATGTCTAACACCATGAATTTCACGCTTCGTTAAAATAAGTATGAATGAATTACCATTAAATAACCAATGGCGGATACACGACGGAGACGTAAAATATTGTCACTTAATCAAGGTAGCTCCGCCTCCGTGATACAATGGTTCAACTTGAATCACTATTTCAGATCTGTATCGAACCTACAATTAATCATTAAAGCCTATGAACAAGAAAAGCTTTGTAGAGAAATTGTATTGATAATACTTGAAACGAATTACAATTGAGAAGAGAGGGAAATTCGGTAACAACTGAAAAACTGATCTACAGCTACTCAGCTAATCACTACTTAAACCTAACAATCTGATTTGGGAATCAATTTGGGCGGGAAACTCTGTTTGGTCTTCAGCTGAAACGAAGGAGAAGATACATCACGTGCAGGTCACATGGTCATATCAGTCCGCCCTTAACACATGAATTTCTGAAAGTATCAAAATATGTTCCTAAGCTTTTTAAATTACAAAAAATAATTAATTCAACATTGAATGTTATTAATAGGTCAATGATCAACAGCTACCAATTTGAAGAGCTGTTAATTGAACTGGAACCGAGTACTGATGGGCTGAATAATGCGAGTGGTCCACCACCTAACAACTACCATGAAGGTAGGTATATTTTACAAAAATGTAGGGAGTCTTTTTTTCTCCCTATAATTCAATTAACCCAAATTGCAAGTCCAGGCCAATATCACACGATGCGACATGATCAATATTTGCAGGGTAAAGCTGAAGATTGATAGAAGTATTAGTTTATTTTTGAATTAACCTAAGAGCACTGGGAGTGGTGACTGAGGTCACTTAACATGTAAGGCGTGACTTGTTGAGTCAGAAAAAGTGAGGAGTGGTGACCTATGTAGTTAGTGTTAGTGTGTTAGTTAGTGTGTTAAAATAATATTTTATTATATTTAATAATTTATTTATTCCTTTGAAAAAAGAAAAAGAAAAAAAAATGGGGTAAACTTGCGTCGCATATGCAACTGACATAGGTATATTGGAGGGACTGACATGGGGTATATTGGAGTGGGGAGTGGTGTCACCAAGTGACATGGGGGAGACGGGTGAGTGACACACCCCCAGTCCTGATGATGTAACTATCCTGCCTGTATTATGAATCGATTAATCTCAGAGCAACTACCCGCTTAGCGGATATTCTGAATGAAGGTATTTCGTATGCCCGAGAGACATACTAAATTAATGTGGCTGACGTGTTATGATCCAAGTCGGGTCATACCCAATAACAAACTTACCGACACCTTATTTGTATTTGATTTTAACGATTGGTTCATTGATCAAATACGCGACACTTGAACTTTAAGAAAAATGGTTTTCTTAAATATTACTTGATGTGTATTATATAAATTATGGAATAATTTATATATTATGGATTTAATTATTTATAGGTTAAATAATTAATTTATTTATGTTACATTTTATATATAAATTGGTTTTATATAATAAAATGTGTATATAAATTAAAATGGAAGTTTTATAGAATAGTTTTATAAAATTTATATTTTATAAAACTTATTTTAAAAAAACAACTAGTTAGTTGCCTTGGAGTCTTGAATAACACATGCTAAAGATGGTTAAGCTTTTCCTTTAATCAAGAGACTTGTTCATTGACTCCTTGGGAGACTACTAGAAAAGGATACACATGCAAATACACTTTCAAGTGATCAAAAAAAACTGCATAATTTCTCTCCTTGCTGCTGCTGAAAACCGTAGGTATTGGGGGGCAAGAAGGGATCATAATTTGGTTTTTGGCAAGCTAAATTCAAGTGCAATAAAATCCTAACCAAAGCTAGGTGTTGGTGCACAAGTTTGGGGTATTTCTCCTTGAGGTTTCATCCATTTGAAGCTCCATTCAACATCATCATCTTCATCTCTTTCAACTAGCTTGGAATAGGTATAACATCTTATTCTTGCTTGTAGTTTGTAAGTATATATCACAACTTGATTCTAATTGGGATTTAACTTTAATTGGCTTAAAGTTTAACAAGTCTAAAATTGGTAATTAACATGCTTCCGCTTTCTTAATTTTAAAATGGTTTAAGTATATTATGAACTTGTTAAATCACAACAATGGTATCTAGAGCCGAAGTTGTTGAAATATGCTTCGAGATGGTTATTAAACCCACTATAATTTTGCATTCTATGAACATGCATGAAGTAGAATGTAAAATTTTCGGTTTTGGGTGGTTTGTCTTTTTGGCCAAAATCACTTGTGATTCTGCATTCTGTACTGCCAATCACTTGTGATTCTGTACTGCAAATCACTTGTGATTCTGTACTGCCAATCACTTGTGATTCTGTGTTGCCGATCACTTGTGATTCTGTACTGCCAATCACTTGTGATTCTGTATTGCCGATCACTTGTGATTCTGTATTGCCAATCACTTGTGATTCTGTGTTGCAGATCACTTGTGATTCTGTGTTGCCAATCACTTGTGATTCTGTATTGCCTATCACTTGTGTAGTTGATGTTTACAATCTAAGCCTTGACCTTGTGTTTGGTTGCATGCATGGTTGATTGATATTTATTCAATTGGTTTGTAATAATATTTATTCATTTGGCATGTAATAATTCATTTGGTTATGTAATTTATTTTATATTTGGTATGTAAAATAGATTAGGTTGTAATTTCATTTTTTAGACAAAATGTATTAGGATATATTTTGTAAAATGATGAAGAATGATGAAGACTTGAAGAACACATGAAGAAGCATTTGGATGCAAGGTTAAGTGGGAGATTTGAAATCTCCTACTTTGTGTAATTACCCCTTATCCGGTGGCATTTGTTTTCGGCTAAACAAATGTCTACCAATATGGCTTGATTGTGAACATATGATTTTGCATGCGTGGTTGTTTTGTATGATTATGTGGATTGTATGTTTGTATGCTACAAGTTAATCACACAAGTTAACAACAAGCAAAATGGAAATTTAATTGGTTAAATTATACATTAATTAACAACATGCAAAACGACAATTTAATTGGTTAAATTAAAAATGGCTAAAAGGACATTAATAAACGGTTATTAAGATCATGATTAGGATCATATATATAAAATGGTTTATGGACATGAAATTGACTTTTCATAATGAACTATACACCAAATGCATGTTGGTGTATGGTAAAAGTTTTCTCAAACTAGAATTTATGAAAACTTAAAATCCCTTAACTAAAACAAGGCAAACAAGTTAAACGCCATCCTTTTGTGGAAACACTTAGACATATTAGGAATCTCTTGATGGGATAAAGGTCACCTAACCGTCATGAGTGAACTAATGTGAATAAGGTACACTTCGCATACATGTGGGATAAAGGTCACCTAACCACTTGTATATTAAGTCTACATGTTTACACAAGTAGGACGACTTGATTTAGGAATCATGAACTTAGGGTCACCGAAGCATGAGGAACAAATAGGCGTTGATGGGATAAATATGCCATGCAAAAGGATTGCATGATCCCATAACTTAGAAGTTGCAAAAGGATTGCAATTGTCATTAAGACTACCTAGCTAAATCAAATGACGGGATAAAGGTCACCTAACCGAAATTTGATTTACCGTTGGATTCTAATATTTAATAAAACAAATTAAAAGGGTATTGTTTATTAAATTTGAAATCCATACTTAAAAGAACTTTGTTGAATTTTGTAGATGGCCGCTAATAACAACAACAACATGAACAACGCACCACTTAACTTTAACAACCTATCGTTGCGGTCTCTCCTCGAGAAAGACAAACTCAACCATACAAACTTTATGGATTGGTTCCGCAATCTACGGATTGTCCTCAAACAAGAGGATAAAATGTATGTGCTTGAGGACCCCATTCCCGATCAACCGGATGAGAGTGATGTGGAGGCAATGGCCTCTTACGATAAGTATTGCCACGACTCCCTTCAAGTCTCATGCTTAATGCTTGGGACTATGATACCCGAACTCCAAAAGGATTTCGAACATCATAGTGCATATGACATGATTACGCAATTGAAGGAGATGTTCCTTCAACAAGCACGTGTCGAGCGTTTCGAAACGGTTCGGGCGCTTCATGCTTGTCGTATGGACGACACCCAATCGGTTTCATCTTATGTACTTAAGATGAAAAGCCTTATCGATCGTGCTAACCGTCTTAACCTTAACATATCTAATGAGTTAGCCACCGATCTTATCCTTAACTCCCTATCAAAGAGGTTTGATCAATTTGTAATTAATTACAACATGAATGGGATGGATAAGAGTATAGGTGAGCTTCATGGTATGCTTAGGACGGCGGAAACAAGCATGGGTAAAAGGGCTTTACCCGTGTTAGCAATCGATCAAAGTGGGTCTAAAGGTAACACCTCTAAGCCAAAAGTGGCTAAGAGAAAAGGACCCGCCCATCAAGGCAAAGGGAAGGGGAAGATGGTTACCCCAACCATCAACAAGGCTAAGAAGCAAAAGGTAGCCGAGAAGGCAAACCCCAAGGAAGACCCATGTTTCGGTTGCGGTGAGATGGGTCATTGGAAACGAAACTGTCCGGTCTACCTTAAGGAGTTGAAGGACAAGAGGGATGCAGGGCAAACCTCGGGTAATATATATATGGTATATATAGAGCTAAGTATTACTTCTTCTAATACATGGGTATTAGACACTGGATGTGGAACTCATATTTGCAATTCTTTGCAGGGGTTCAAAAGAAGTGATCATAAGGCGGGAACATCAAGTCTCTATATGGGCAATGGTGCAAAGGTGCATGTTAAAGCTCAAGGAGATTTTATTTTGAAGCTTCCAAGTGGATTGGAACTTATTTTAGAAAATGTTTTGTATGCTCCGGATTTGTGTAGAAACATTATTTCTATTTCTCGCTTAAAACAATGTGGTTACGTTGTTAATTTTATTGATGATGATATTCATGTTTCTAAAGATAATGTATTCTATTTCAAGGCTTCGCCTTCAAATGGAATTTATGAATTGGTTCATGATGACACATCATCTAGTAGCTCAATGTACCATACAAGCACCAAGAAACTCAAAAGGGATTTGAGTGATTCCTACTTATGGCATTGTCGCCTTGGTCACATAAACAAGAACCGAATACATACACTTCAAAAGAATGGACTTTTGAAATCAAATGAAATGGATTCGTTTGAAGTATGTGGATCTTGTTTACAAGGCAAGATGACTAAAGCACCTTTCAAAGGGACCTATGAAAGGGCTAAAGATTTATTGGGATTAATACATTCGGATGTATGTGGACCCTTTAAACCCATGACTAGGAAAGGTGAAAGATACTTTGTTACTTTCATTGATGACTTTAGTCGTTTCGGATATGTCTACTTATTAAGACACAAGGACGAAACGTTTGAAGCATTCAAAGAATATCAAAACGAAGTACAAAATCAACTCAATAAGACAATTAAGGTACTACGTACCGATAGAGGAGGTGAATACCTAAGCGATGCCTTCCAAGATCATCTTAGGAGTTGTGGGATTATCTCACAACTTACTCCACCCGGAACACCCCAACTTAATGGAGTTTCCGAAAGGAGGAACCGAACCCTAATGGATATGGTTCGATCTATGATGGCAAGAAGCTCGTTGCCTCTATCATTTTGGGGTTATTGTCTAAGCTCCGCGGCTCGTATTTTAAATATGGCCCCAACCAAGAAGGTGGAACGAACTCCTCATGAGATGTGGTTTGGAAAACCTCCTTCTCTTTCATACTTGAAAGTATGGGGATGTGAAGCTTATCCTAAGCGTTATGTAGCAAATAAGCTACATGCTCGATCCACAAAGTGTATCTTCATAGGATATCCCAAAGATGACATGGGATATTACTTCTATGATCCATCCGAGCAAACCGTATTTGTTGCTCGGAAAGCGGAATTCCTTGAAACCAAGTTCCTTATGGAAGGTGATGGTGAAAGGAAGATAGATCTTGTAGAGGTACAAGATCAAGCCGATGATACACAATTGGTTGGCACTAGTACTCAACATGAGGATGTTGAAAATGTTCAAGTGGATGATCAAGGTACACAAGACGTTCGAAGATCTAGTAGGATTAGTAATCCTCCCGAGAGATATGGGTTTCTCGTGGAAGGTTGCTATACGGTTGATTTGGATGAACCGACAAACTACAAAGATGCTTTATCAAGAATTGATAAAGATAAATGGCAGGAAGCCATGAACGCCGAGATGCAATCCATGTATGAAAACCAAGTTTGGGAACTTGTTGTGCAACCTCCTAGCTCCAAGCTAGTTGATTGCAAATGGCTTTTCAAAATGAAAACCGACATACATGGAAACTTGGATACATACAAAGCTAGACTTGTAGCAAAAGGTTTCACTCAAACTCAAGGGGTTGATTATGATGAAACTTTCTCGCCAGTGGCAATGCTAAAGTCTATTAGGATATTATTTGCCATTGCTGCTCACTACGACTATGAAATATGGCAAATGGATGTCAAAACCGCTTTCCTAAATGGATATCTTATGGAAGATGTCTATATGGTTCAGCCTGAAGGTTTTGTTGATCCAAAATATCCTAAAAGGGTATGCAAGTTAAAGAAGTCAATCTACGGATTGAAACAAGCATCTAGAATGTGGAATCATCGTTTTAACGAGGAAGCCGAGAAATTTGGCTTCATTAAAAATGGTGATGAAGCTTGTGTATATAAGAAAGCTAGTGGGAGCACTATCATATTCCTTGTACTATATGTGGATGATATATTATTATTTGGGAATGATATTACCACAATGCAAGGAGTCAAAACTTGGCTAAAGAGTTGCTTCTCCATTAAGGATCTTGGAGACGCACAATACATATTGGGGATAGGGATCTATAGGAATAGATCCAAGAGATTGATAGGTTTAAGTCAAAGTACATACATTGATAAAATCTTGAAAAGGTTCAAGATGGAAAACTCTAAGAAAGGTTTGGTACCTATTCAAAGAGGAACCGTTCTCAATTCATCTCAGTGTCCTACCACGAAAGATGAACAAGAGAGAATGAAGAAAGTCCCATACGCATCTGCTATTGGGTCTATCATGTATGCGATGATATGTACTAGACCGGATGTGTCATGCGCTCTAAGCTTGACAAGTAGATACCAGAATAACCCAGGAAACAGTCATTGGATTGCTGTTAAAAGTATATTGAAATACCTTAGGAGAACTAAGGATATGTTTCTAATATATGGGTCTGGTGAGGAGGAACTCGCCGTAAAAGGTTACGTGGACGCGAGTTTCCAAACTGATCGAGATGACTCTCGATCACAATCCGGTTATGTCTTCATGTTAAATGGTGGTGCGGTCTCTTGGAAGAGTTCGAAACAGGAGGTTGTTGCGTTATCCACTACAGAGTCGGAGTACATTGCCGCCTCACTGGCAGCTCAGGAAGCTGCATGGATGAAGAAATTCATCGACGACTTAGGAGTGGTCCCTTCCATTCAGGACCCTCTTGAGATCTTTTGTGACAACGAGGGTGCGATTGCTCAAATCAAGGAACCTCGTGCCCATCAAAAGACTCGTCACATTGAGCGGAGATTCAACTACATAAGGGATGAGGTTGAAAAGGGAAAGATATGTATTCACAAAGTTCACACAGATCATAATGTTGCGGATCCACTCACGAAGCTTTTACATGGGCTAAAACATGAGGGACATGTTTGTGCGTTAGGGCTTCGATATTCTAGTGATTGGAATTGATCTACTTTATGTATTGTAACGGAACGAATTAATTCAAACTCATTAATATAACTATGGTGTTAATTTATTTGAGTTATGTTCCTATGTTGCATATTTCATCCATGAATAAGCAACTATTCTAAATTTCCGTAGTCGATCACATTTGTGGGAACAAGTGTGAGGTTTAGACTATTATGAACTTGGATTGGTATACATTCATAGGTTGAATGTGGGGCAAGGTTGCAACCAAGGTTCATAGATATTTGTGGGAAACAAATATTGGAAGACCCGCTCTCAAGAATTACTGTATAGAGCCTTTGTGGTTGATCACATGTAATCTTGAGTAAAGGCGAATATCATTGTATCCTCTGACCTGAGATACATATTGGGTTCGGATATTCACCAAGTACTGTGCCTTGATTCTTTCCTTCGCTATTCTGAAACATGGTAGTACATAAGGAAGAACTCAGGTATATTACAAAGTGTATATTTAGGACGTATGTAGTCAAGATGGAATTTGTCCCTCTTATTCGTTGAGAGTCAGATGTCTAAGGCCTGAAAAGTTAAATCTATAAGAGAGTGATCACTCTGTATCTCTTGGATTTAACATGACATCTAGGACGAAAGGAAATAATGAAAGATTCACCTAATCATATTCGAGATGGGAACTCGAAAGGGATGATGTTATTGAATGGCACAAAGTCATAACATATTAGGGGTGATGGACGGTGTGTTAGGCTGTATCCATCACTTGCATTAATTTCTTATGTTTCTCGTGCAAGTGGGAGATTGAAGGTATTTCGTATGCCCGAGAGACATACTAAATTAATGTGGCTGACGTGTTATGATCCAAGTCGGGTCATACCCAATAACAAACTTACCGACACCTTATTTGTATTTGATTTTAACGATTGGTTCATTGATCAAATACGCGACACTTGAACTTTAAGAAAAATGGTTTTCTTAAATATTACTTGATGTGTATTATATAAATTATGGAATAATTTATATATTATGGATTTAATTATTTATAGGTTAAATAATTAATTTATTTATGTTACATTTTATATATAAATTGGTTTTATATAATAAAATGTGTATATAAATTAAAATGGAAGTTTTATAGAATAGTTTTATAAAATTTATATTTTATAAAACTTATTTTAAAAAAACAACTAGTTAGTTGCCTTGGAGTCTTGAATAACACATGCTAAAGATGGTTAAGCTTTTCCTTTAATCAAGAGACTTGTTCATTGACTCCTTGGGAGACTACTAGAAAAGGATACACATGCAAATACACTTTCAAGTGATCAAAAAAACTGCATAATTTCTCTCCTTGCTGCTGCTGAAAACCGTAGGTATTGGGGGGCAAGAAGGGATCATAATTTGGTTTTTGGCAAGCTAAATTCAAGTGCAATAAAATCCTAACCAAAGCTAGGTGTTGGTGCACAAGTTTGGGGTATTTCTCCTTGAGGTTTCATCCATTTGAAGCTCCATTCAACATCATCATCTTCATCTCTTTCAACTAGCTTGGAATAGGTATAACATCTTATTCTTGCTTGTAGTTTGTAAGTATATATCACAACTTGATTCTAATTGGGATTTAACTTTAATTGGCTTAAAGTTTAACAAGTCTAAAATTGGTAATTAACATGCTTCCGCTTTCTTAATTTTAAAATGGTTTAAGTATATTATGAACTTGTTAAATCCCAACACTGAAGTCATCACGTGTGAACCTGTAAACCACTCAACCGCGATACTTCAGTCGCTTTAGTGATAAAGTCTGCTTGAAACATTCTAGAGTAGTTTCGTCTGTTTCGATAATATCTTTCGCTCGAAAATTCCTTCTTGGAGTCCTTATATTAATACTACACATTTTTGTGCAATTTGAATAATTTGAGATTGGTTTGATGAATCCTTATTCCTTAAACATCTGAACTAATATTTAAATTGGTACTTGATCATACATTGTAATATTCATCTGAGATAAACCAAATTGAAGTATGTAACAAGAAAATGTTCTGAAATTAGATATGAATTAGAAGCAAAATGATAGAAGAAGAAAACTATTAAGATCATTTAGGTAGACTCGAAACCGATTGAAGACCATGTTTCATAGCAGCTTTCCAAACGATATCGATTCGATCAACATCAAGTGCACCAACTTCGTGATGAGTCCATCCTTCCAAGCTATGTACGACTCCTCCTGCATGACACGCATGTACTATTCCTCTTCCCATTGTATACTGCACAATACAAATATATGCTAATTTTAAACAAATTAAATATTTACATACTACAAACTGCAGGTGATGCTATATATGAAACTGTATAATTTGTACCTCACAAGATCCCAGGCCTTCAACGTCATCCGGTAGTTTCATGGCAGCAAGGTCACCGTAAGTACAATCTCTTCTAAAAGCCAAAATGGGCGGCACCACGAACTGATGAAAATGAGTTCCTGATGGTGCCCATCTTTGTTGTCCGGGCGTTATCCACTTTCCAACCACCCACGTCTGTTAACCAACCAAATCGATATGTGATTTTTTCACCTTTTATATGGAAGCTCATATTTATTTTATAATAACTACTACTAATGGTTCAAAAAGTAGTAAAAAAGTTCACCCTGTGATAAATAATAAATAATTACTTCTAGCAATTGAGACATATACTTTTAAATTAAGGTCAACTGGGTCTTTAGAGAAATTGGCCATGGTAATGTAATCCAAAACTTTTGAAAAGTTCTAATGAGTTTCCTTACAACTTATTGGGTCCTATACCAAATTTAAAGGAATGGATCACATGGGTATCAATTACTAAAGCTCAATATACATGGATAGGTCTAATGGCTTTTATGAATGGGTCATATGACTCGAGCATAAAAAAGTTTTATTTGTCAAACATTTATGAAAGGAATCATGGTTATATTGTTTATTGTGTATATTAATAATATTTCTTATTTCTTATATATATATAAATCGTAAATTTAAACGTAAAACGTAATCATAAATGTAAAAGTCGCATGTGAAAGTAGATGACCTATTTGGACCCATTTGACCCATGACCCGTTCCGACACGTTACCCAACCCGACCCAACCTGACCCATTTGGACCCTTTTAAAAATTTGACCTGTTCGACCAAAGACCCATTTCAACCCAAAATCGTTTTGACCCGTTACCCAAACTGATCCGTTTGCCAGGTATAAAATGATCAATACCTTGCAATTTTTTGCTGCTTGGTACTTGCTGACTTGGATTAAATTCTTCTGGCAATCTGCTGGAGCTTCTTTTTGGATGTTTTGAAACCTTTCATGTGACGGAGTCAACATCTGTATAATTTATTTTCAATTTGGGTAAAGACACAAATAGTTATTCAAATAATCATACAGTAAAGTAGTTAATAAATATTTAAAAATGAACTTGCGGGCATAGCTCAACGGTTCATCTATGTACTTTGTGTCATGGAATACGGAGATGTCATGCGTTCGATCCTTAGGGATGTGCGTTCGATCCTTAGGGATGACATGATTTTCTTTAAACCAATTGAACACCAATAATGGTGGTATATATTGACCCTATAGGGAGGTTTTACTGGTTTCGTTCACGGATCTCTACTCGGAACACTGCCCGAATGGATGTGTTCTCGGGTACCGTCGATCGGGTTCGGGTTTCCGCCCGAACGTGTGTGTTACATGCAAATAATGAGGGTCGTTGAAATAAATGATCTACTGATGCAAAAAAATCGCCGTTCAAAAAAAAAAATTTAATAAACATTTAAATGTATTGCAAGTTCTAACATACGAAATAATGTTCCGACACTAAAAGAATATGTGATATATAGTACTTAGTACTACGTATTAAATTGTATGCTTAAATAAAGTAGCATACGTGTTCATCTACATCCAAACCTTTAATGTGCCATCCAATATTAATTTTTTAAAATACTTATCATTCGTTAGAGTTATGATTGGTGGTTGGCACTTCAATTTATCTTGTTAACTTGTCACTTATAGGTAACCTTTAAAAGATGGTTTCAAGTATTTTGAACTTGTATATGATGGTGAGCTTGCTACATAATAACAGCTAGGGATCATTAGTCTTTGTACGCAACCAAACTAATAACAAAAATGTTTTACAAGTCCATTTTTTCATTTTTCACTACTTCTCTGTCCCAAATAATATGTCTGGTTTGACCTTATTTCTTAACTCCGACCTTAAAATAAATTATTTTGCATTATATAATACTCGTACTTGATGAAAATAAAATTTATATAAATAAATTAAGTTTTATATGTACTTTCATTTGTTATAACTTCATCAAGTATTATATAACATAAAAAAGTTATTTAAAGTCAAAGTTAAAAAATAAAGTCAAAACAAGACTATTAAATTAGAACTGATGGAGTATAACGTTGAATGTTATAACAATTAAATATTAGGTGGAATGTTGAGAATTAAGTACTAATATACTTACAAGAACACGAACGCCTCGTCTACAAAGATAAAGGGCGATTGCACGTCCAAGCTTTGAAGTGGCGCCGGTCAAGAACACTTCTTTTACATCTTCGTGAATCTCGTTAAGTATTACAGCAGCCGTCAATGTATTCCCATGGACTACTCGTACTTTCAGATTTGGGTGCTTTTTCACAAACAACGTTCCACCTCCGTTGAGTGCTTCATTCTACATTCTCAATATTTAATCGATCAATATTTCTATAAAGTAGTTTTTTTCTAGCACTTTGCTACTACTAGTTATTATTATTATTATTATTATTATTATTATTATTATTATTATTATTATTATTATTATTATTATTCCGTAAAACAATATTGCTATATGAAAAATGGACTTTTTCAATAGATTCTAAATTTCTAATCTTTTACGGTCCAAAGATAGGCGCAAAAGTGAACCTAATTAAGAGTCCTTTAAGGACCTTCAACAAAATGTATTATTCATCAATTATTTTATAAGGTGGCATTTCCATCAAGTATACATCCTTTTCACAATGAAAATATATGTGGACGCCTCTAAATCACTATTAAACCTACATATCTACAACCATACAATATTGATTTTGTTATGTATTGTCCACTTTTGACATTAAATTACATACTCAATAGTTTCTCCGTATCTTAGGGCTTCTTTCACCGTGTCTTCAGCCTGTTTTTTTGACTTTTAGATGATATACGATGTGGACGCTTCTAAATCACTATTAAACCTACATATCTACAACCATACAATATTGATGTTGATTGTTGAATAACAGCAACCATTTCTAGTTTTAATACTTTCTTAACTATAAAACACCTGAGTTTCTTAAATATCATCCTTAAATTATATTCAGAATATTTATCAGAAATCAAATGCTTTTATTTATCCATATACAGGTTAATACGATAATTTTACATCATTTCATTTCAAGTGTTCATTCAAAGTGGTCATCAATTATGTAATTATCATTCATAACCAAATTTTAATCAAAACCTTCAAATCTCATTTAGATTTTAAATTATTCGTTGATCAATTTTTGCACTATCATGTAACTTATTGTTAGACCTTTCTCATGTCAATTGATAATTTGCATGCCCAAACAGAAAATTACCTTATTTAAGGCAGCAAGACTGATGACCTTCACTCCCAATTTGTCAGCCCTTAAAATGGCCTCCTCAATATGATTGTTGATGCCGTTACTAGCGAATGGCAAGAAATACTACATAAACATATGCGCGGATTACATAAGCAAAATGTAGCGAAATGTGCAATTTTGAATTTCGATTTTCTCTAAAAAAATTACCTGAAATCCAAACCGAGGAACGGCCCAAGTTTGGTGCAATCTGCCTCTCAAGTTGTAAAACGACACAAGAAATGTCTTGGCCCGAGCCCACATAATTAGCATCACCACAACAGTAAATGGCCAATATGGAAGCAAGAAAAGTTTGGCACTATAAGGCTTTGATGCAAATGTTCTGAAGACAAATGGAACGTGCAATGCAGATAATATATCCACCACGTGTGCCAAGAACACGAAATCCGGCACCTTCGCCGACTTACCTATATCTGCATATGATCAATAAGATTACTAGATCAAATTGGTGACTACTAGTATTTAGGGATAAGATCTATGAAGTACTGTAAATAGATTACTTGCATATTTCAATAGTAAAAGGGGGTTATTTGTCAAAGAGGAATAGTAGAGGGATATTTTTTTTTTTTTTTAAATTATCCCCTGGATACGTGTTTTGACGTCCAACATAAAACATTTAACGGGTCCCCCTTGAAATCTATAAAGTCACATATGGTCCTTCAATATTAATTTAAAGTTATAGATTATAACTTTCTACCTACTAATAATGATCATAGTCAACTAATTAAATTCAAGTGTGCATATTTACACCTTCCAACAAATCTGCATACAAAAGTCCCTCACCCAACTGATAGGGTTTTTTTCATTAAAAAATTACAAAAGAAAATATCACTTGAATGTATAATTAACCTTTTAAAGTTTAAATATAATGTATGCGAGTTGCAACTCTTATATCCAATAATGATATATTTTATAAAGTTAATATTTATTTTTTAAGTGTACGTTATAGAATATCAGTTTGAAAGTGTTACCTGCTTCTGTACTTATTTTCTTATGTAGATCCCATGATTGTGTGTTCAATGTATTCCACAAGGCATCATAAAGAGGCATAAATAAACAATAATTGTTCTTCATCTCCGTGTGGTGTAAGCTATAGTATCTGTCAAAAATAAACACAGAATAATATATACTACACATTATAAATATAAATAAATATCTTGACTGACACATCTAATAATTCATCAATACTACGTACACTAATAATATCTTTATTAATTACTTAATAGTTATGTTTAATACGGAGTATAACACAGGAAATGTTAACCAATCATACTGCCCATACATGTTTATCGAAGTGTCAAAAGGTTAAAACAATGAAGTTACAACACATTATTTAATGTTTTTACATCAAGAACGAATATGTAGGCTAGGGTCGCTAGAAGTAATTCATACTTCATTAATGTATAGATTTTACATATAAACCGGTTTTACTGGTTGGTATGGTTGGTACATGTAGCTCAGTGGTACCCGTTGCCTTTGAAGCTAGTGACCGCTATGTGAAAGTCTAATGGACGCAGGTTCGGGTCTTACTCTTAGCAAGGATTTACAACTCTTAACAAAGTGAAATGATGATCGATCCTGTTAAATGGGGGTATTCGGTCGAAGTATTTTATAGACATCCAACTCTTACAGATGAGTTTGGTGGATTTCCATACACATGGTTTGGCCGGGTATTCTTGCTGATCTACACCTTTTACCAACTTGTAGAAAGCAAAAGAACCCGAAGGCGACGTTTGAGTAAAACACTCGGCTCTTTCCAGTAACTTGAACGTAGAACTTCATCCATTTACTCATTTATTTCACATTTACATGAGAAGAAACTATATTTTATTCATCTGGTCCTAATTTACTGATCATATATCAATTGGCTATACAACTTGCCAATTAAGATCCATGTTATACATATTGACTTGATATATTGTGTAATGTTTAATGAGGATAGCATATTATATTGTTAAAGGTACACGAGATATTTGTTGTTATAACAAATGAAAAATTATTTTTTTTTAAAAGCCAAAAATTACTAGTATTACGTATTAACATCTATATATGTATGATGATAAACTGAAAAGTGGATATATATCATGATGATAAACTTTAACTATTTACTTAATAAGATGGTTTCAAAATGCAGATATACCCATTGCAGATAACTAAACTTACTCAAGAAAAATGTTACGGAGTAGATGACTAACATTATTAAATATCATCATGTAATTATGTTATTATAATTTATATATAAGTGTATGTTTGTGCTTCAAAGTATCATATACATAACTTAAGATAGATAGAGGTTTAAAGAATAAGTACGAAGTATTAATGTAGTAAATACATGTGACATACTTATTAAAGTTTCTTTAAAATGATTAGTTAATAATACAACAAACTTTTAAAAAATAATAATAATAGTAAATCTAACAAACGACATAAATACATATTTAAAATGATTTCATACGAAAGTAAACTTCGACCATCAAATGGCTATCTTAATTTTTCTTGGCTAATCACATGCTCTATGTGGTTAGTTAATTACATTAATTAGATTCTAATTTCACCATTTTTCTAGCATTTATATTTAGAATGATGATGATTTTTAAATCACTATATTTTTAATAAATATTTTGAAGACAATCTTACATCTAAACTACTTGACATATTATATCAGTATTGTCCATAAATATACTTCTCTCACAGCATACTTGAACCTATAAGTCTATAACTTTTTGATTGACGTGCTCCTCAAATAGTGATAGACCATAAATTTTTTGCTTTTACTTTTCTATAGTACTACCGTCTACCGACTATAATTTTTAATGTTCTATTGTACATATCTACACAATTAGTATTCGTATAATCGAAATAACTTACGTTGGGGTGTAGATAATGTATCTGAAGAAAGGAAATGAGTCGAAAATCCAATGAGGTATGATTTCAACGTTCGAGTGACCCAAACATCGTAAGAAATCAAAGACATAAATATATCCATATATTATGGTTTTAGATCCATATCCCGACAAACAACAACCAAGTATCGGCAGCCCAATGACCACTGCAACTAATAAATCTTCCAAGAAACTGGTGCTTCCCGCTGCGAATATGTTAACAATATAATGGAGTGGTAAGTATTAACAATGATATGTGATGATTTCATAGTACGTACATATACAGAAGATTTTTACACGTATACAACTCAATTGTACATGTTTCTTAAATGAATTCGAGTACATCATGACCACTAATGTCTTTTTTATATACTTTTGTACTATTGTCTTGTTCTCAAATAAAAATCATGTTTCTATATTTTGAGTGATGAGTTTGGTCTATATAAACTTTGAGCATTAATTGAGGGATAACATCATGACCCGTACGAAGTAGTGGAGCGTTGACACTTTGAAACGTTGCATGGGATCAACAATCAAATATATAAATCGATAAATATTAGGAAGAACTACACATATGCTATAATCTAATAATAATAGTAATATTAAAATGGTTACATTATTTAAAAATGTAAACTTATGATAAGTTCTAATTTAAAATAATTGCAGAGCAAACATTATTATTTAGTTGAATGTGACAACACATAATGATCATAAATGAGGGAAGATGGGGGATATGAATGCCATTACCTGTGACCGGTTGAGGTACACTTGATGAATGGTGGAATGAATGGTAAGGGGTAAAAAGGTAATTTCCATGTAAGGATCTATGCACCCAATAGTAAAGTGGCTCTGAAATTAGCACATGTACCAAAACTATAGCAACAATCCCTTTGGATTTCCACACCGGCAAGTTAGCAAATTCATGAGGGAACAAGTAAATAGCCAATGAAGCTATCAGGGCTTGCAAAATTACAAAATTGTCCCTGAAAATAAAATTTCATCAAAACGGACACATATCTAACAAAAGTATAGGTATTGAATGACTAATGTTTCAACTTTTATGTGAATAGCATGGTATATTACAATGGTGTATCAATACTATCATGTTCTGTTTTTTTTTTTTTTTTTACTCAAATTAAATATAAACTGAAAACTTACCAGTCATATTCTTTGTCGATTTGCTCAAAGTCGACACTTTTTTGAAGAATTCGACGATTTCGTGTGAGAAATAGCATGTTACATGCATTAGTATACCACTGATATAGATGAAATCTGAATAAGCTTATTACTAGAACATGGCAACACAAATTGCTTGCTAGATCATCATATCCATAAAACCATGAATGTACAACTTTTCCCACCATGGGTCCAAGTAACATATACTACAAGTTCAACAAACCACAAAATAAACTATGTGTTATGACAAAATCATGTGATATTGTTTTTGCTTTTTTAAACGTTAATAATAATAAAATATAAACTTAAGAAACCGACTTTAAAAGTCATGAAGTAATATTATTTTTGTTTAAGTGAATTAGTTATGATTTACCTTGAATACACCAAGATTTTCCCAAGGCCATGTAGCTAGAGGAGCATTCTTCGACATTTTCGATAGCAAAAAGACGATTGTAACCCTAAACCAAGAAAAACGTGTGTCACGCGGTCTCGGGTAACCTCGTATATATAACCTCGTGCAACCGCAAAATCAAACTGGTGTTAAACCTTTACTCTAAAACATACTGGCAACAATATGAAGCTTTTTTTTTTGTTATAGCCAAAAAGGTGTATCTAATGCTATAAGCTCAACAAGAACTTCAAAGAGGTTTCCAAATAACCAAAGAGTAGGACCACCAAAAAGAGCCTATAGAGATATATAGAGAGAGAAAAGGAGAAAGGTAGAGCAACAAATGGGGTATATTGGGAATTTTGTTTGTGTGACTAAAATGAAGTCATTCATAGATATTATATAGACAATGATATGGACCTACAAGAAAATATGAAATGGCTAACAAAATGCTGCAATGTGGCAATGTTACAAAATAAAGTTAGGAGATAGTGTGGAGGTTGAGGGAAAGGGATTTAATTCAATTTTCATAAATCATATAAAATTATATTTGTATCCTAAAAGTGTATTAATTGTACTGATAATAATATGTTTGTGTTGTAAATTTAGTAGTTAAATATGGATGGTAATTAGTCAAATATGGATAGTAAAATTTGTACTATATATATGTGCATAATGTAAGTTACAAAAACACACATATACATTAAATACATCACACCTCTTCAACATCTTTCTCTCCTATATCTTCTACAACACATCTCTCTTTTATTGGTTCTTTCAATTTGAATATATTGAACCAGACCACTAAATGTAGTTATAAGCCTACTGAAATATAACACGTTATCAGCACGAAGTGCTCCGTATAATCAAGGTTTATCTAAACAAGCACACGTCACTAATCAAGGTAAGAAATTATCTAACTTTTATTAACTTCACTAACATTTATATTTATGTTATTTAAGTTATATATGGTCGGTTATACCGCCTGAATTATATTTTCTGTAATCTAACTCTTATTAACTTCACTAACATTTATATTTATGTTAATAAGATCTCATGATTGTACGCAACACGTCATTTGACAACACGGTACTTTATGTACGCAACACGCCATTTGACAACACGGTACCATGGGTCGAGATTAATTCCGATCAATACGAATACGATGGGGTCTTTATATGTTATCTAACATTTATGATTACTTATGCAATTAATCATTATTTATTTCATGCATACTAATATTTATTCTTAAAAGTAAATCTTAAAAGTTAAAATAAGAAAAAGTAGTTTATATTTTTATTAAAAGTAAATCTTAAAAGTTAAAATAAGACAAAGTAGTTTGTATTTTTATTAAAAGTAAATCTTAAAAGTTAAAATAAGAAAAAGTAGTTTATATTTTTATTAAAAGTAAATCTTAAAAGTTAAAATAAGAAAAGTAGTTTGTATTTTTATTAAAAGTAAATCTTAAAAGTTAAAATAAGAAAAAAAAATCTTGTCCTTTATATTACTCATACGCGTTTTGATATAGTGACTTTATTCGTTAATGTCAACTAACGACGTTACAACGGTCATATATACATAACGGTTGTTAACGTCAACTGACGACGTTACAACAACTATATTTTTCAAATATAAAATAAACATCTCCGTTTTCACATTTTCACAAATCAATCTTCATTTTTCAGATTAGTACTCTCAAAAAGTTTTTGTAAAAATGATTCACACAAGGATGATTTTTCCTATTGTATTGGTCATATTAACTATTATCATTGTTGCTAATATACCACCGGGTGAACCTATATTCTATCCTGCCCTTGTGGTTTTATTATTTATAATCATACCATTATTCTGTTGTTTGCTACTTATGAATTTAAAATGATTCTAATTTCATTTTATTATTTGTCTATGAATAGAAGTTGATTATGATTATGATTTATGTTATTCATCTTTTTGATAATAGAAAATGTCGAATTTGAAAAGGCTTAAATTTGCTCATTTAGAACAAGTGGGAACAACTGCTTAACATGGGTTATGAATGTAGGAAAACATCTCGAATCAAACGGTATTTTAGAAACCCTGAATGAAAATAACAATTATTCCGAACAAGAGAAAGCAATAGTAAGTATTTTTCTTAGCAAACATATTGACGAGTCCTTAGAATCTACATATTATATGATCGAAAATCCAAGTGTATTATGGAAAATACTCAAAGATAGATACGATATTAATTATCAAAAAAAAATAAAAAATAATAATAACGGTGATCCATGAAAGAATAAAATTAAAGATATTAGTAGACGCTCTTATAAGAATTCCGGAGATTCTTATTAATGATCTGGTAACGTGGATCATCAGTCTAGTATTTCTTGAATACATGAACATCTTGTTTAGCTCTACAAATAAGTCCCAAAAGAAAAGAAAACGAGAGTGAATCTGTTGACAAATCTTGGTTAAATTAACCCTGAGCTACCTTGAGACTTGAATGGTTTGAATTTTCTAAGATGCCTAGTTTTTTTATGTATCACTCATAAATAAATGGTTTTAGACCATAACGCATATGTTTTATTAAGTGTTATCTTTTATGTACTTCAGATTGTAACTTGTTTGCAGGTAATATAATTTGATTATCTTGCTGAAATATAACTCATTATTTGCTTATCTTATTTGAAGTTTTAGTATGAATCCTGCAGAAATACAACATCAATTAAATGGTAAAGACCTATGTATTGCAGATAGTAGTAACATACACACTATGATCAAATCTAAGAAATATTTCATTGATTTAAATAAAATGAAGGAATTATAAATACTATATCAGCTCTTGCAAACTTGATATAAGAAACGAAAAAGGCAAAATTTCATATTACCAAATGGTACGAATTTTTTGGTAAATAATGTCTTGTTTTCTCCCAAATCAAAGAGAAATTTGTTAAGTTTCTCTGATATATATCATAATGGATATGATTATCAGTCAATGATAATCGAAAATGAGAAATATCTATGTAGCACCGAAAAGCGCATATGATAAAAAGCGCATATGATGAAAAGCGCAGCGCATAGGATTAAAAGCGCATATGATAAAAAGCGCATATGATGAAAAGCGCAGCGCATATGATTAAAAGCGCATATGATAAAAAAACGCATATGATGAAAAGCGCAGCGCATATAATTAAAAGCGCATATAATGAAAAGTGCATATGACGAAAAGCGCAGCACATATGATTAAAAGCGCATATGGTGAAAATGATATATGATGAAAAGCACATATGGTGATTAATGAAAATCACATATGGTGATTAATGAAAAGCACATATAGTGATTAATGAAAAGCACATATAGTGATTAACGAAAAACACATATGGTGATTAATGAAAATCACATATGGCGATTAATGAAAAGCACATTGAGAAATAATCACCAATGTTTCTTGAAAGAATTCAAGGGTATATATATGGACCAATTCATCCATCATGTGGACCATTTTTCTAATAGACGCATCTAACGCATGGTCTCATGTTTGTGTGTTATCAAGCCGTAATATGACATTTGCAAAGTTTCTTGCACAAATTATTAAATTAAGAACACATTATTCTGATTACACCATTAAAAGGATGAGACTTGATAATGCTGGTGAGTTAACATCTCAAGCTTTTAATGATTATTATATGTCTACAAGGATTGTTGTTGAACATCCAGTTGCTCATGTGCATACACAAAATTGGTTTAGCTGAATCAATAGATAAACGCTTACAGCTAATAACTAGACAATTAGAAATGAGTACAAAACTCTCAATATTTATATGGGGACATGTAAATTTACATGATGTGACATTAATTCGCATTAAATCAAGTGCAAGTTATAAATATTCTCCATTACCAACTTAATTTTGGTGGAGACCAAATATTTTCCATCTTAGAACATTTGGTTGTGCAGTGTATTTTTAATTGAACAACCACAACAAATGGTTCCTCAAAGAAGGATTGAAATATATGTTAGATATGAAACATCTTCAATCATAAGATATATTGAACCCATGACGAGTGATGTTTTTACAGCAAATTTTGTCGATTGTCACTTTAATGAAACATTGTTCCCTATATTAGGGGGACAAATGAAATATAAATAAAATGATGTTTCATGGTGTGAACATCAATTAAGGAATATTGATCATCGCACAAAAGAATGCGAAAAGAAAATTCAAATATAATGCATATGCAAGAACTTGCAAATTAATTACTTTATGCATTTAAAGATACAAAAAATAAGTGACTAAATCATATATACCAGCAGTAAATGCTTCAGCTAGAATTGAAATTATAAAAGCTGGCAATAATATCACTTATGAGTCTTTGCTACGGCAGAAACGTGGGAGACCAATTGGTTCCAAAGATAAAAATGCTCGAAAAAGAAAATCAGCTAATAATGAGGTAAAAGAAAGTGTTCAAGAAGAACCACAAATCAATACTCCTTCTGCAGAGGATATTGATAAATGTAAATACATAAATTGCAATAAATTATGCAATATTATGAAACTGAAATGAAATGAAAAATCTTGATGAGATATTTTCATATAATGTTACAATGACATCATGAATAAAGATGATGATCTGAAACCAAAATCTGTCATTAAATATCAAAATAGACGTGATTGAACTCAACGGAAAGGAGCAATACGAGCTGAATTAGAATCGCTCAATAAAAGAAAAGTTTTTGGATCAATCGTTATCACTTTTAAAGATGTGAAACAATGGGATACAAATGAATTTTTATCCGAAAAGAAATGTGCAAATGAAGTTACAAGGCAAAACTAGACTTGTAACTCAAGATTTCCCACAAAGACCAGAAATGAATTAGGAGAAAAACTTATCCTCCTATAATGAATATAATTACTTATTAGATACTTAATCAACCTGGTAGTTATTTAAATGCATCTCATGGATGTTATTACTACTTATCTGTATGGATCACTTAATAGTGATATATATATGAATATACCTGAAGGGTTAAGGTATCATAAGCATCTAATGCAAAACCCAAGGGAATATATTCCATTAAATCACAAAGATTTCTAAATGGGTTTATACAATCGAGACGTATGTGGTATAATCGATTAAATTACTACTTGATAAGAAAAGGGTATACATATAAACTTATTTGCACGTGTGTTTTATAAAAACAATGTCCGGATATGTGATCATAGCTGTTTATATCAATTATCTTAAATAAAGAAATCTATGAAGCCATTCAACTTCTAAAGAAAGATTTTAAAATATAAAAAAAAATCAAGTATTACGTTGATTTACATATTGAGCATATAACTAATGACTTACTTATACATCAAACAACTTATACCGAAAAGATTTTAAAATATTTTAATATGGACAAGACAAAAACCATTAAGTACTCATATGGTTGTTAGATCTTAATATTGATACTAATCCATTTCATCCTCTAGAAGATCATGAAGATCTTCTTGGTTCAGAAGTTCCATATTTTAGTGCAATTGGGGCTCTTATGTATCTTACAAATTATACAAGATCTGACATTTCTTTTGCAGTTAATTTATTGACAAGGTTCAGCTTAGCCCCTACCAAAAGACATTGGAATGGGATCAAACAAATAGTTTGATACCTTCGGGGAACTACTGATTTATAATTATTTTATTCTAACAACTCGAAACAAGATTTGTTTGGTTATACAGATGCAGATTATTTATCTGATCTACATAAAGCTAAATATCAAACTGGATATGTATTCCTAAATGGAGGCACCGCAATATCATGACATTCTCAAAACAAACACTTGTTGCAACATCATCAAATCATGCCGAAGTGATTGCGTTACATGAAGCTACTCGGGAATGATTTTAGTTAAGATCAATGATACAAATCATTATTGATTCTTGTGGACTAGAACGCTATAAAAGCCCAACAACTATCTATGAAGATAATATAGCTTACATAGTACAAATGAAAGAAGAGTATCAAAAATGACAGAACAAAACATAAATGCTGAAATTGTGTTAGCCGGGGAATCTCAACTCCCGGTAAACCCAGAGGAGGTTCCAGCTCCACCCAGCTTTAGTTTTCCGGAGCCACAGTATCGTTGGCATGGACCCATGATCCCTGGAGTAAAAGAGGATCGTCCATTTCTAAACAAATATGGACATTGGTCCAGATATACCGCCGACGGGCGGGTTGTGCCGATTACGCCTGGCAGATTTCAGTTCATGACCACCGGTACATATTCTTGCAGTTCGTCATCATATTCTCCTACACATGACTCAGACAGTTCGTCATCAGACGAGATCAGTAAGGAGGAGGATTTTGCTAATGAAATAAAAGAGATCACTAAGGAGAAATTCCAACTTGCTATAGATAATAAAAACAACCACAATAATAAAATGTCCTTAATTATTAAAATAGAACAGGACCATTCGATCCGTAACCACCCTTATTGTATTAAACCCACTGAGGCAACGGGTACCTCAAAACCCCAACTAAAAATAAAATACACTGCCAGAATGTCTGTCGGACCATGTGCACACAAACAATTGGCAGAGAGAACCAAATGGGAAGAAGTTTTTGATAGTTCTGAATGAACGACCTCGCAACCATAAATCTTCCATGCGCTATTTTATTGCTTATGTGTGCTACTCTATCTTGTTATGTAAAATAAGCATATGTAAAATATCAGTATTGTATGGTATTGTATTATTTTGGTTTATTAATAATAAATGCATGGAATGATTATTTGTATTATTACTACTTATTATTATTATTATTATTACATAATAATGTAGTAACTCGCTATAATTTTTTATAGTGGAATATTATTAGGATTTTAGTAGTTAATTCCTTGTACTAGCTATTATGTATGAACTTAACGGGTAGGTAATACCCTAGAAATAATTATAAAATGCTAATAAGAAGAAAAGGTTTTTATAATAATTGGTTCATATTATTAATATGCTACGATTAACTATTGACAACTCATTTTACCTATAATATTCTATATGATTAAATTATATCTGTTGTGTTTATTGAAGAAACATGTCTCAAATGTCGGATGCTGAGTTTGAGCAACTAGTCGAGAAACGTGTGAATGAAAGAATTGCTGCAACCGAAGCAGCAAAAGCAACAGCCGAAGCAGCAGCCAAAGCAGCAGCCGTAAACAAAAACTCACGAAACGGATGCTCATACAAAACTTTTCAAGGATGCAAACCACAGACGTTTAGTGGAACCGAGGGACCAGTCGGTCTAACCCGATGGTTTGAAAAGATGGAGTCCGTTTTCAAAATCAGTAATTGTGCGAACGGAGACAAGTCAAAGTATGCTTCGTGCACGTTGCAAGATGGTGCACTTACTTGGTGGAACAATTATGCTAAAGCAGAAGGAATCGATACGGCATATGATATCTCTTGGGAAGAACTGAAAAAGATGCTAATCGAGGAGTACTGTCCTCGAAACGAGATCAGAAAAATGGAATCTGAGTTACGTAATCTGAAGGTTATCAGCGCGAATCTCAATAACTATGAAAAGCGTTTCATGGAACTAGCCTTGTTGTGTCCCGAATTGGTGCCAAACGAGAAACGAAAGATAGAAATGTATATTGACGGTTTATCGATCAATATCAAAGGAAATGTTACATCGTCCAAACCAAATACGATGCAAGAAGCCATGACAATGGCACACCAACTCATGGACCAGATCACAGAGAGTTCGATTAAGGCACCAATTACCGAAGTCAAGACAACTGAAGGAAAGAGGAAATGGGAAGACTATAAGGGCAAAAGTACTCACCTGAAGAAACAAGAAACTTTTAAAGGTAAACAAGATGGGGCAACTGCAAGTCCAAACTATAAGGGACCCCATCCGTTCTGCAAAAGATGTTACACACATCATGCAGGTTATTGTCAAGTGGTCTGTGATAAGTGCAACAAGAAAGGACATGTGGCGAAAGATTGTTATGCCACCGTTTCTTAAGTAAAGACAAAACTGACCGATGTCAAGAAATGTTTTGGATGCGGGAAGTCTGGTCACTTTATAAATCAATGCCCTGATAAGGAGAAGAACAAAGAACCCGCACGTGGGAGGGCATTTAATGTTAGTGCCAGTAAAGCACGTGAGGATCCTAATCTTGTCACGGGTACGTTTACCGTTAATAATCAACTAGCTTCTATTATGTTTGATACGGGTGCTGATAGAAGTTATATGTGTAAAGACTTTAGTTTTAAACTAAAATGTGCATCATTACCTCTAGACGATAAATATACTATTGAATTAGCTAATGGTAAACTGATAAAAGCCGATAAAATTTGCCATGGTTGCGAAATGAATCTCGCTGGTGAAACCTTCAAAATCGATTTGATACCCGTAGAATTAGGAAGTTTTGACGTAATCGTTGGCATGGACTGGATGTCCAAAACAAGAGCGGAAGTTGTTTGCGCTGAGAAAGCAATTCGCATCCCTCGTAAGGATGAAACGTCATTAATGATTTATGGGGAGAAGAGCAACTCAAAGCTGAACTTTATCAGCTGTATAAAGGCCCATAAACTTATAAGAAAAGGTTGTTATGCTATTTTGGCACATGTAAAGAAGATCGATACTGAAGAAAGAAGCATTAATGACATGCCGGTTGTAAGAGAATATCTCGGAGTATTTCCAGAAGAATTACCGGGGCTACCTCCACACAGATGTGTAGAATTCCAGATTGATCTCATACCAGGAGCTGCACCTGAGCCCGATCTCCATATAGACTTGCACCTTCAGAAATGCAAGAATTACAAGACCAGTTGCAAGAATTATCGGACTGTGGATTTATTCGTCCTAGTTTTTCACCTTGGGGTGCTCCTATTCTGTTCGTCAAGAAGAAGGATGGATCTATGAGAATGTGCATAGATTACCGAGAATTAAACAAATTAACGATCAAGAATCGGTACCCATTACCGAGGATTGATGATTTGTTTGATCAATTGCAAGGATCAAGTGTTTATTCCAAGATTGATCTACGCTCCGGATATCATCAGCTGAGAGTGAAGGAAGAAGATGTTCCTAAAACCGCGTTCAGAACCCGTTACGGTCACTATGAATTTCTAGTCATGCCTTTTGGATTGACTAATGCTCCAGCAGTATTCATGGATCTAATGAATCGCATCTGTAGACCGTATTTAGACAAATTTTTCATTGTTTTTATCGACGACATATTGATTTACTCGAAGAACAAGGAAGAACATGAGCAACACTTAAGACTGGTACTAGAGATACTCAAGAAAGAAGAATTGTACGCAAAATTTTCGAAGTGTGATTTCTGGTTACAAGAAGTACAATTTTTGGGACATGTTGTCAGTAAACATGGAATTAAAGTTGACCCTGCCAAGATCGAAGCCATTAGTAAATGGGAAACACCGAAGACTCCAACACAAATCCGCCAATTCTTAGGTCTTGCTGGTTACTACCGAAGATTCATTTAAGATTTCTCTAGAATCGCCAAACCCTTAACTTCATTGACTCAAAAGGGAAAGAAGTATGATTGGTCCACGGAACAGGAATCCTCATTCCAGTTGTTAAAGAAGAAGTTAACGTCTGCACCCATTTTGTCATTACCAGAAGGAAATGATGATTTCGTGATCTATTGTGACGCTTCGCGCCAAGGTTTAGGATGTGTATTAATGCAACACACAAAAGTTATCGCATATGCCTCACGACAACTAAAAATTCATGAAAAGAACTATACAACACACGATTTGGAACTTGGAGCTGTAGTTTTTGCACTCAAAATATGGAGACACTATCTATATGGCACCAAGTGTACAGTGTACACTGACCATAAGAGTCTTCAGCATATTTTTGATCAAAAACAACTCAATATGAGACAACGTCGCTGGGTAGAGTTGTTAAACGATTACGATTGTGAAATCCGTTACCACCCCGGAAAGGCTAATGTTGTAGCTGATTTCCTAAGTCGAAAAGAAAGAGTAAAACCTCTTAGGGTCCGAGCTTTGAATATTACAATTCGTACAGATCTCACAAAGAAAATTCAAGCAGCACAGTTAGAAGCTTTAAAAGAAGGAAATGAAAAAGGCGAAATGAGCAGAGGGTTAGAAAAACAGCTTGAGGTAAAAGCCGATGGAACCCTGTATTTTGCTGATAGGATATGGGTACCAAAATATGGTAATCGAAGGCAACTAGTACTAGATGAAGCACACAAAACGAGGTACTCAATTCACCCAGGAAATGGGAAAATGTACCACGATCTCAAGAAGTTTTATTGGTGGCCTAATATGAAGACAGAAATTGCTACTTATGTAAGCAAATGTTTGACGTGTGCAAAGGTCAAAGCTGAGCACCAAAAGCCGTCAGGATTACTGCAACAACCAGAAATTCGGCAGTGGAAATGGGAAAGAATAACTATGGATTTCATTACGAAATTGCCAAGGACTGCAAGTAGTCATGATACTATTTGGGTGATAGTTGATCGTCTAACTAAAGCAGCTCACTTTCTACCAATAAAGGAGACAGACAGTATGGAGAAATTAGCACGCCTATATTTGAAGGAAGTAGTTTCCAGGCATGGTGTACCCATCTCTATCATATCTGATCGCGACACCCGATTCACATCACGTTTCTGGCAGTCATTACAAAAAGCATTGGGAACTCGATTAGATATGAGCACCGCTTATCACCCACAGACAGATGGTCAAAGTGAAAGAACAATACAAACATTGGAAGACATGTTACGGGCATGCGTGATTGACTTTGGAACCAGTTGGGATCGACACTTACCGTTGGCAGAATTTTCATACAATAACAGCTATCATACGAGCATCAACGCAGCGCCATTTGAAGCACTTTACGGTAGAAAGTGCAGATCTCCTATATGTTGGAGTGAAGTAGGAGAAAGACAACTTACTGGACCAGAAATTATTCACGAAACCACCGAAAAGATCATTCAAATACAACAGCGATTGAAAACGGCCATGAGTCGCCAAAAGAGTTATGCTGATGTAAGAAGAAAACCGCTAGAATTTCAAGTGGGCGACAAAGTCATGTTGAAAGTGTCACCCTAGAAAGGCGTTGTACGATTCGGTAAACGAGGAAAGCTAAGTCCTAGGTACGTAGGACCCTTTGAAATCACCGAAAGAATTGGAACAGTTGCTTATCGATTAAAGCTACCGCAAGAACTTAGTAGTGTTCACGACACATTTCACGTGTCAAATTTGAAGAAATGTTTAGCTGAAGAGGATGTCGTAATTCCTCTTGACGAAATACGAATCAATGATAAACTCCATTTTATCGAAGAACCTGTTGAAATCATGGACCGTGAGGTCAAACAATTAAAACAAAGCAAAATACCGATAGTTAGAGTTCGTTGGAACGCTAGACGAGGACCCGAGTTTACTTGGGAACGTGAAGATCAAATGAAGCAAAAGTATCCACATTTGTTCACTGATATCACTCATAAAACAGGTACTACTCAAAATTTCGGGACGAAATTTTCTTTAACGGGGAGGTACTGTAATGATCCAGAAAATTCCACATTAATACACACACACACACGTATATATATATATATATATATATATATATATATATATATATATATATATATATATAACGATTTAAATAAATAATGTAATTATATATTTTATATAAGTAACTCGATATATATATCATTGAAAATGGAAAGATTGTATTTGGACAAAAATATGGGACTTTCTATTTTTCACTTTTGATAAACATGCATATCTATATAAATTCGAAATTGGACGAGGACAAAAATTTAATGTAGCTAGACATTTGATCATGCAAGCTGATGTGTGTGTATATAATTAGTCTCATTTAAATTTTGTTAAATATAAAATAAAGATTTCTAATGAGCAACAAAAGACTACAACATTTCGTATCAAGATTTCAAGTTAAAGTGATGGAAATCACTAAACCTGCGTACTTTCACGAGAAAAATCATAATTAAATCATACTGACTCGAAAAAGGGTGATTCTGGTGTCCAGACGTCCGTAACTCAAAAATCTACAACTTTCATGAAGACACCATACGCGGACCGCGTACCTATCTACGCGAAACGCGTAATGTTTGTCGACATAAAAAGTTTGTCGACATAAAAAGTGATGGCGGCTTTAATTATTATATTATTATTTAAATAAAATATGCATGATAGGATCGAAGTTTTTCATCTATAAATTGAGAATTCGTTCTTGCTTTTAAACTACACATGCATATATACTTTTACATATTTTGATGTTATATTTTTATAAGTGGTAATATATTGAAAAGAGGTTATGAACGAGTATTTTTAATTCGGGTTTCAAACTGTTTTAAACTAAAGAAATATTGGGTATTGTTCGGGGTATTGTTCTTGAATCCAAGACCAACCATACAGTCGTCTACCATCATTACGTCTACGCAATTTGCCTACAATATTAAGTCTCAATATTGAACTGTGAGTTTATAGTCTCCCTTTTTAAATACTTTAAATATTTTTGGGCTGAGAATACATGCAATTTATTTTAAACACGATAAGACATAAGTACATACTAAATTCTACACTGAGTTAAACCGAAAATACCTTAGCTTTGGTAACTAGTAGCTGCCAGTACATAGGATATGGACTGGTGGGCGCGAATAATTGTATATGGATCCATAGGGCTTGACATCCCCGTCCGAGCTAGAGCACTAGCCTTTTAACGGACGTATGTTATTTGAGTTTAAGACACGTTGGTTTACGTGTATTAAAACGAATGGGGTAATTATCACTATAGCATTAAGTTTAGTTACCAGGGTGCTCTGTTACGTAGAATCTATTGATAAACTTTTGATGAAATCTTGTGGTCTATCTTTATATATGTTTATGACTCGAGCAATTAAACCTATAACTCACCAACATTCGTGTTGACTTTTTAGCATGTTTTATTCTCAGGTCCTTAGAATGCTTCCGCTGTGATGTGCTTGTTGCCTGCATGGAGTCTCTCATGCTTTGTACAAAGTTTATTGCATTCAAAATAAAACTGCGTTGTGTAATAAATAATTGGACTGTGATGTCAACCTGTAAATTAAAGACTTATGTATTTCGGGGTTTTGCTTATACCTAAGCACTCGCCCACATGTTTATAACTTTCTATGTTTAGAAAGTCACTTATTTTAATGAATGCAATATTTTATCAAAACGTATCATATAGAGGTCAAAACCTCACTGTGGAATCAATGATTAACGTGCCGCGTCAATAGCGATTTTGACGGGTCGTTACAACTTTCTTCTTCTTCTAATTCCCAAATCGACCATACTATCCAACTAAATCATAACAGCTTATTTGGAGTTTGAACTAGGATAAATAAATGAAACGAAAATAACTTGTAATGGTTGTTGGTATCGATTGGTTAATACAAAAAAAAAAAAATTGAAAACAACCTGCTGTAACTTCAGTTCACGAAGAACAAAAATTGTGATTTTTATTTTGGAACGTTTTGAGATCCTGACATCTACATGAAATATATTCCCAGTGATCATTTGAATACACTAGAATCGACAATTTCACCTGAACTATAACAGATTCCAAGAATTTGGTTGAAGATAAATGTTTGACTTTTTAAAACTAAAACTTTGACTCGTAAATTCACCTTTGATTTCGCGATTTAAAATCTCTGGTTTTACAGATAGTTTTCGTAATTAATTTCTAGCATAACTGCACTTACACATTTTGAAGATTGATTCATTTTTGAAGCTTTTGAAAAAAATGAGACCGAAACAGAGATACACGAGCTGTAAGTTGATTTTTCCTCTGTTAAATTCCTAATTGCAGTAGTTTATATACCTCATGTGATTTATTGAGTGATGCAGTACTTAAATTGATCCTAATTATTTGTAATTGATAAGTGAAATCGACTTGTAACGAATTTTGGACAAAATCAAAATCAGTGACGAAAAAGATTAATCAGATATTGACCTAGTTGTGATGACCCGAAAAATTTCGACTTATTTAAACCAATTCTCTATATGATTTAATATTTTCGACATGATAAGCAATGAATTTTGACAAGTTTTAAAACTTTTGAAAATGATTTTTTTATATAACGGTTGACCACCCTGTTTGTCCAACGATTCACGAACGTCATAACATGTATTATATACATATTTTAATAAATATAAGAGTTTTCGATATATATGGAATCATGCGAATAATATTTATATACAAAATGATTAAAAATTTACAATTAAACGATGCTATTTCAAATTAAAAATTTTACGTATAAAGTCATTTTATTTTTATGATATAATTTTTGTAATTTTTTTTTTGAAACGAAGTTAAATTAATAATGTACAATTTATAAAGCACAACGTATAACGTGTAGCTTAAATAGTTGAATTTAAATTAATTCATTTACTATTCACATGAAAACCACATGATAGAAATTATTAATTATAAGTTACATAGAATACCCCTGAAGTATTTAATAAATACGACTTTTTAAAATTTTAATATTCGATTTACGTAATATTTTATTATGTCGACGAGGAAGAAGTTAAACACAAGTGAGCTAGAAAATCACTCCATGCGATCGCATGGAAAATGGCTAGGGAAGCCATGCGATCGCATGACACCCTTTTGCTGGCCAACTACTATAAATTGATCGAATTCGCGACTTGTTTCTTCACACTCTCATCTCTGTATATATTTAAATTATTATTATTATTATTATTATTATTATTATTATTATTATTATTATTATTATTATTATTATTATTATTATTATTATTATTATTATTATTATTATTATTAAGATTATTATTATTATTAATCTTATTATTATTAGTAGTATTATTATACATAAAATACTATGACGAAGTCATGAGCGTGTCACTTTAAAAATGAGTTTTACGAGCGAGATAGAGCTAAGGAAATTATGGGTTATTACTAAGGAGGTTATGGGTATTGTTCAAGGGTTATGCTCGTAAAGTCAAACCTAGTGTTTATCATCTCTGTTACGTCTACGTACTTTTCTGCAATATTGAATCACAATATTGATATGTAAGCATTTATATTTTATCTTTTATAAATTAATAGTGTATACATGTCTAGTGCTCGAGTATATATATTTATACATGCTTGTATGCTAAATTTTGTCGTTAAACAGTTTATAAAGAATCATGAATTAAATACATATATTACTGGAAAAAGGTATATGATATACATGTTTTTGGAAAGCTGGCAAAAGACCAATAACTTTTCATTTAGATATCGAATAGTTTCGATGAACGGATTAAAAGATATGATCAACTTAATTATGATTGAAGTTAATTGAAATTGCTTTTGAATCTGCAATTAATATTTAAACAACTTGTTTGTAAGATTGATAAATTGGATTTTTGAATATTACCAACCGAGTAAATGAATCCTTATATAAGGTACGTCTCGCTTTGTTGAACTATTGTCAAAATTGACTTTTTGAAATGACTTTGGATAACTTTTGTATGTCGATCTCGAGCATTAGGATTGTGATACACTATGACCTGACCTAGCTTGATAGACATTTATTGACCAACATATGTTCTCTAGGTTGAGATCCACGATTATTTGATAATCCGAGTTTCAGTCACATTTTGGTGAACAACTTTATATGCTGCTAAGGTGAGTTTCATTGCTCCCTTTTTAATTGCTTTTGCAATCTATATTTTTGGGCTGAGAATACATGCACTTTATTTTAAACGCAATGGATACAAGTACATACTAAATTCTATACCGAGTTTGAACCGAAAATCCCTTAGCTTTGGTAACTAGTAACTGCCAGTTATAAGAACTGGTGGGCGCGAGTAGTAGTATATGGATCCATAGGGCTTGACATCCCCGTCTGTTCCAGGTATAGAAACCCTAGCCTGAACTATAAAACAGACGTATGCTATTTGAGGTTAGTACACGTTAGTTTGCGTGTATTGTACATGTTGGTTGCATGTATGTTAAAACAGGGGTACTTATTAAAACGTTAAAGTTTAGTTACCAGGGTGCTCTGTTACGTAGAATCTATTGACAAACTTTTGAAAAACGTTTCTGGATGAAACAACTGAAATCTTGTGATCCACTTTTATATACAGATTATGCGAAACACTAAAACTATGAACTCACCAACCTTTGTGTTGACACTTGTTAGCATGTTTATTCTCAGGTTTCCTAGAAGTCTTCCGCTGTTTGCTTATATGTTAGACAAGCTATGTGCATGGAGTCGTACATGGCATATTTTTCAAGGAAACGTTGCATTCACCAAATCATCACCATGTATCTTATTTTGACTGCATTGTCAACGGAAGTACTATTGTAAACTATTATTTACGGTGATTGTCTATATGTAGAAATCATCAGATGTCGAAAACCTTTGATTTAAATATTCATTTATGGTGTGCCTTTTCAAAAGAATGCAATGTTTACAAAACGCATCATATAGAGGTCAAATACCTCGCAATAAAATCGATGAATGACGTGTTCGTCCATATGGATTTGGAGCGATCATCCCAGTTGGCATCAGAGCTGGTATAACGCCGTCCATGTGTGGCGGGTTAGTCGTAAAAGGAGGTTCTCACAGTGTTACCTGTGACGAAGCATTGGCTCTTACTCATTGCGATCCCTTACGAGGGTTGGCAGTAGCCGAGAGGCAGGCCCTAAAATCAGTATCTGAGGTACACTCAGTGGTCACCAGGTGGTTATGTGGGAAGGCACTGGGTGGGACGATGGTTGTCCCCAACTGTTCTACAGTTGGTATCAGAGCGTTGGTCCTAGTGAACCAGGTCTTGCATAAGTGTGTCTAACTGATAGTTGTTAGGATGCATTAGTAAGTCTGGACTTCGACTGTGTCTGCATGTGAGAAGTTTTGCTTATCATTTCTTATCGGAAATTACCTGCTTATCATTCCTAGTCTAGACACGTCTTACTGCATTGATTGCATGAATAGTGTATAGACAAAATTCATATCTTAGCTGTAAACTTTTCCTGACATCTTCCGAAAATTTCTCCGTGATTTATGGAATTTGGTATTATATATACATATGTAAATTATGTATTGAAGAATACCAAACTAAATTCTATAATCTAATTCATATAAAAAATTATCTCCCTAATTATACAAGATGGATCCCGTATCTAGTTCAAATTCCTTAAACTCTGACAGCTATTCTGATATGGATATTCACCTGAATTCCGAAGACAGTGTAACCAGAATGGATCAACCAATTAGCCATCATCTATTCTGGATGAATTGGGGATGGGTTCGTAGCCTACTTAATTATTGGAGACAAGAAGAAGGCGATCCCTTCCATCCACCACATTGCCCTCTTGGCCAAGAACCTGAAGCACTTACCGGCGAACCTGTTCGAGACACCATTTTCTCTCTCATTTCCAGAATATCTCATCACGATAATATACTATCTCAAATTCTGGATCTTATTCATCCGCTCGTCCGAACCGCCAATCATCCCGGTGTAGTAGAAGAAGTCAATGAGCTTCGCGCTCGCGTAGTGGCTTTGGAGAATATGGTGCAAATGTTACAAGCACCAGCAGCATCACCGGCATCAACAGTACCACCAACAACAACACCAACAGTACCATTACCACCACCAACAACATCCGCATCGCAAACCTCAACTTCACAATCTGTTCCACGAGCATCAACGTCATACGCACCATAGTTACCAAGAAATACCAGCAACAATAACTGATGAAGTATTAACTCATTTTCCCTGAAGAAATTTTATGTATATTTAATATATATGAATTTTGAAATCAAAATAAATCTTTTCGTACTAAGCTATTACGTGTGAATCTTAACTGGTAGGTACTACTCGGTTAGTTCATATTACTAATATGCAATGATGTACATCCTTCCTTAACAACTTAACCATTGTTAACTACAATCTCTGTTTCAACTCAATGAATTCCATTTCATAATAAACCAAGTGTATTATTCAATTACATAATTGATTTTACATTTTCATTTTCGATATACTCGAAACTTTCCAGAAAATATCATTTGTACCTTGCGAAGTTAGCAAGAGTTCCATAAGCACCAACATGATTCACTGAGGAAATATCAATAAAACTGAATAACGAAGTATTGATTACATTAGTAAAATACTCCACGAAGATTATGAAAACTTTAATGTTTTAGAGATTATTCATTTCCAATCCAGCCAAAAATTAAATGAGCTTAATATGATATTAACTCATTAAATCTGTGTTACATCTGAAGAAAATATACATACATATATTTTCATAAAGATGGTAATAAAAATTCTTTTGTACAAAATATTACTTGTGAAATCTTTAACGGGTAGGTAATACTCGGGAAATATATAAGTTCACAATTAATATGTTACACTGTACATTCTTCAACTTTGATTCAAAAATTATTAACAATGCTCACAACGATATACAATCGTTTTCATACAAATTCAATTACATATTCTGATATTGACGGATCAGAATCCAAGTCATAACTCTGAACCGGTGAAATTATTCTTAGATCTCTACATCTTTCAAAGCTATACTTTGACTTCAAAACTGTGAAAGATCATTTGGTATTGTTTTTACCAAAAATAACCTTGCAATTCCTTTTCAAAGTATCCAGTTTTACCACACTTCCAACCAGCCAACTTCAACTTTTTAGATTAAGCCTTATTGTAATCTTGATATATAAGTTCTTGTTACTGGGGAATCTTTTATGTTCCACCACATTAGCAGTAAATTTACCAACAACTTCATTGATTCTTGACCTTCCGAAAAATCCTTATACTCATTGAAACCCTATCATGTACTCATCTACATCTTCTAACGATAATTTCCATACCAACTACCGGGAATTAGCAATCAGTATTTCGAATTTCGCAGCAATTCTACGCCAACAGTTATATATAAACATATAATGTCTATCTCCTAGACTTATTTACTCCGAATGTGAAGTTTCTGAAAAACATCCCAAACTATGAACTAGTTCTCTGAAATTTAAACAATGCTGATGAAGTAGCAAAAACTGTAAACGACCTTAACAGTCAAAAGTTTGATGATAAAGAATAGTATGGTGGTAAAGCTGAGAAAAAGAGAAGGTTTGAAACTGAAAAACGGATTGAGCAAACCATGAAGGAGGCTGTGGACAAATCACAAGGACGAAATCTACCTTCAAAGGATCCAAATGATTCAGTATCTGCTAAAATCGTTAGCAAACACTTTACTCCTCATTCTAAACCTTCACAGACAGATTTTCCGCATCATCCTCTGATATTAGAAATTCTAAGATATCATCGTATCTTTCATTATAAATATTCTCGATATTTATGGAGATATCTTCATAACTATTCTTATCTGAAATCATTCATCTCTTCGCGCTATCTGTATTACATCATAAAAGAAACTATTTTAGTTTCTAAATTCTGAAACCTTCAAGTTTAAAATATGAATGTTTTGAAGTAGTATTGGGAACTGAAGGTTGAATTAATATAATATAATGACACTTGATCAACGTGATTATATTACATTAAGGCATGCTGAGTTTCTAATGGAACGTGATAAAGGTTCACAGATCCCACCCTCATCATGAACCATGTTACATAACTCTTTCATTCTATATAATCTCTAAATATATCAAGAAAATATATTTCTTGATGATTCGGTCTTTTCCGGATATTCTAGTAATTTGACAAATCAAGATCGTGCCATTACAATTCCCTTCTTAGAACATTAACTATGTTCATTTCAAAATCCATACCTACAAATTCTGGACCATTATTCACTTGACTTGAAGGCGGGAAGAGAGAACGAAAGCATGAAGCTTCGAAATATAACGGAGAATATAAAGCCCGATAAAAACACATAAATTACAAATCATGAATATCAATAAGTATTGCAACGTAAAGATACGGGAGAACTAAAAACACTATAAAGCCAAGAGTATAGTAAAAGTGAATACATTCCTCCGGCGGCAGATGAAAAAGAAGAATGATAGATATGAAAGTTAGGAGTATATCAAGAATCAGAACTGGATGAAGCATTTGCACAATTTATTAAGAAGTATTAAATAAGGAAGAAGATTATAGGAGTGGTGAAAATAAATAAAACGGAAGAGGTCAATTTATAGTGAAATATCATACATAGCAATCGAGGCAGATTACGCATTTAATCAAAGAAAATCTTAATTTTCGCAAATTCTGAAGAATCAAATCTTATTTAGATTATGAAGATTTTCTATTCTTTAAATTCCGAAAATCAATCGTTACTACGTCAAGAGATAAGACGCATCTCTATTCTCCATTTCACTCTTTTACGATAACTTTCCTCATACGCTTCGAGTAATTGGATTATTTTATCCATATTATTCAACGATGATAGAAATTCTATTTATCAACTCATATTCGTCATAAAAACATTTTTATTGTTAACCATGACGACCTCACTCAAATTTCGGGACGAAATTTCTTTAACGGAGAGGTACTGTGATGACCCGAAAAATTTCGACTTATTTAAACCAATTCTCTATATGATTTAATATTTTCGACATGATAAACGATGAATTTTGACAAGTTTTAAAACTTTTGAAAATGATTTTTTATATAACGGTTGACCACCCTGTTTGTCCAACGATTCACGAACGTCATAACATGTATTATATACATATTTTAATAAATATAAGAGTTTTCGATATATACAGAATCATGCGAATAATATTTATATACAAAATGATTAAAAATTTACTATTAAACGATGCTATTTCAAATTAAAAATTTTACGTATTAAGTTATTTTATTTTTATGATATAATTTTTGTGATTTTTTTTTGAAACGAAGTTAAATTAATGATGTGCAATTTGTAAAGCACAACGTACAACGTGTAGCTTAAATAGTTGAATTTAAATTAATTCATTTACTATTCACATGAAAATGACATGATAGAAATTATTAATTATAAGTTACATAGAATACCCCTGAAGTATTTAATAAATACGATTTTTTAAAATTTTAATATTCGATTTACGTAATATTTTATTATGTCGACGAGGAAGAAGTTAAACACAAGTGAGCTGGAAAATCACTCCATGCGATCGCATGGAAAATGGCTAGGGAAGCCATGCGATCGTATGTCACCCTTTTGCTGGCCAACTACTATAAATTGATCGAATTCGCGACTTGTTTCTTCACACTCTCATCTCTGTATATATTTAAATTATTATTATTATTATTATTATTATTATTATTATTATTATTATTATTATTATTATTATTATTATTATTATTATTATTATTATTATTAAGATTATTATTATTATTAATCTTATTATTATTAGTAGTATTATTATACATAAAATACTATGACGAAGTCATGAGCGTGTCACTTTAAAAATGAGTTTTACGAGCGGGATAGAGCTAAGGAAATTATGGGTTATTACTAAGGAGGTTATGGGTATTGTTCATGGGTTATGCTCGTAAAGTCAAACCTAGTGTTTATCATCTCTGTTACGTCTATGTATTTTTCTGCAATATTGAATCACAATATTGATATGTAAGCATTTATATTTTATCTTTTATAAATTAATAGTGTATACATGTCTAGTGCTCGAGTATATATATTTATACATGCTTCTATGCTAAATTTCGTCGTTAAACAGTTTATAATGAATCACGAATTAAATACATATATTACTGGAAAAAGGTATATGATATACATGTTTTTGGAAATCTGGCGAAAAACCAATAACTTTTCATTTAGATATCGAATAGTTTCGATGAACGGATTAAAAGATATGATCAACTTAATTATAATTGAAGTTAATTGAAATTGCTTTTGAATCTGCAATTAATATTTAAACAACTTGTTTGTAAGATTGATAAATTGGATTTTTGAATATTACCAACCGAGTAAATGAATCCTTATATAAGGTACGTCTCGTTTTGTTGAACTATTGTCAAAATTGACTTTTTGAAATGACTTTGGATAACTTTTGTATGTCGATCTCGAGCATTAGGATTGTGATACACTATGACTTGACCTAGCTTGATAGACATTTATTGACCAACATATGTTCTCTAGGTTGAGATCCACGATTATTTGATAATCCGAGTTTCAGTCACATTTTGGTGAACAACTTTATATGCTGCTAAGGTGAGTTTCATTGCTCCCTTTTTAATTGCTTTTGCAATCTATATTTTTGGGCTGAGAATACATGCACTTTATTTTAAACGCAATGGATACAAGTACATACTAAATTCTACACCGAGTTTGAACCGAAAATCCCTTAGCTTTGGTAACTAGTAACTGCCAGTTATAAGAACTGGTGGGCGCGAGTAGTAGTATATGGATCCATAGGGCTTGACATCCCCGTCTGTTCCAGGTATAGAAACCCTAGCCTGAACTATAAAATAGACGTATGCTATTTGAGGTTAGTACACTTTAATTTACGTGTATTGTACATGTTGGTTGCATGTATGTTAAAACAGGGGTACTTATTAAAACGTTAAAGTTTAGTTACCAGGGTGCTCTGTTACGTAGAATCTATTGACAAACTTTTGAAAAACGTTTCTGGATGAAACAACTGAGATCTTGTGATCCACTTTTATATACAGATTATGCGAAACACTAAAACTATGAACTCACCAACCTTTGTGTTGACACTTGTTAGCATGTTTATTCTAAGGTTTCCTAGAAGTCTTCCGCTGTTTGCTTATATGTTAGACAAGCTATGTGCATGGAGTCGTACATGGCATATTTTTTAAGGAAACGTTGCATTCACCAAATCATCACCATGTTATTTTGACTGCATTGTCAACGGAAGTACTATTGTAAACTATTATTTACGGTGATTGTCTATATGTAGAAATCATCAGATGTCGAAAACCTTTGATTTAAATATTCATTTATGGTGTGCCTTTTTAAAAGAATGCAATGTTTACAAAACGTATCATATAGCGGTCAAATACCTCACAGTGAAATCGATGAATGACGTGTTCGTCCATATGGATTTGGAGCGATCGTCACACTAGTGCTCTAGCTCGTACCAATTAACAGATATAAACAAAACTTTATTACAGTTGATAGTTATGGGAACCAGATTTGGAATCCAAAAAGCTGTACGAATGAATTATATAATTATTATTAATAATTAATAATTATAATTATATTAATAATAATATAAATACAAATAATAATAATTAATAATAATAATAATAATAATAATAATTATAATAATAATAATAATAATAATAATAATAAATAATAATAATAGTAATAATAATAATAATAATAATAAAAGTAATAATAATATTAATAGTAAGTCATAATAAAAATAATATTAGTGAAAATGATAATTTTAATATTATTAATGATAATAATTTTAATAATACTTGTATATATCAAAATTTACATCTTCATACACATATATTTTATATTAACAATATTATTATTATTATCCTTTATAATGAAAGTAATGTTAATGACATTAATATAACAACTATATTCAATCTTGTAATTGAATTTAATTAGTAATACTATATGATAACATATATTAATTATACATTTTATATATATTGTATTATATATAATATTACTTATTAATGATAATAATAAATTGTATTATTTTCTAATAATAATAATAATAATAATAATAATAATAATAATAATAATAATAATAATAATAATAATAACATTAATATAACATTTTACATGTGTTAAACTTTATTTCCATATATATAATATTCTTAATAAATTTTTATAGTAATAATAACATTATTAATATAATATTTATGTTTTAACTTGTAATTACATTTAATATAATAAAATTTATAAATTTTATCATTTTTACTAATTATAATATATTGGATCTTTAATATTTATTGTTTACAATATATATAACATTTATTATGTATGGAATTTATATATATGTATATATACATATATATTTACACATAATTGTTCGTGAATCGTCGGAAATAGTCAAAGGTCAAATGGTTTCATGTAAACTGTTCCAAAAATTTAGAGATTCAACTTTACAGACTTTGCTTATCGTGTCGTAAACATATAAACATCAAGTTTAAATTTGGTCGGAAATTTCCGGGTCATCACAGTACCTACCCGTTAAAGAAATTTCGTCTCGAAATTTGATTGGGATGGTCATGGCTGACATTAAGTATGTTTTCATGACGTATATGAGCTGATAAATAGAGTTTTATTACTTTTGAGTAATATGGATAATATAATTCGATTACTCGAAGAGTACGAGTGAAGCTATCACTAAATAGTGAAATGAGTAAGTGTAGATTCGTTATATATTTTGACACAGATAGGATTGATTTCCAGAGCTCAAGGAATTTGGAGAAATTCTTTGTAATAAGATTTGATTCTTCAGTAATCAAGGAAATTAGGATTCGCTTTAATTAAAGGCGGTGATTTGTCTTGATTGCTTTGTCTGATATTTCACTATAAATCCACCCTTCTCATTTCTTTTATATTTTTGAAGTTCCATCCTTTTATTTTCTATTCCTGACTTTAAATCAAGCGAATAATGGTCTAGAATTCGTAGATATGAAATTCCAAATAAACATAGCTAACGTTCTAAGAGAGAGGTTGTAATAACACGATCTTGATTGGTTAAATTACTAGAATTCAAGAGGAAAGATAGAACTATCAAGAAAATATGTTCTTAATATGTTTAGAGATTAGGTAGAATGTAAGAGTTGTGTAACATGGCACATGATGACGTTATGGTATGTGAATCATCACGTTTCATTAGAAACTCAGCATGACTTACTGTAATATAATCACGTTGATCAAGTGTCATTATATTATACTAACTCATGCATCAATTTCCAACACTACTTCAAAAACATTTATAGTTTAAACTCGAAAGTTTACAGAATATAGAAACTAACAGTTTCTTATATGATGTAACACTGATAGCGCGAAGAGATAAATGATTTCAGATCAGATTAGTTATGAAAATATGTTCAGAAATATCGAGGATATTTATAATGAAAGATACGATAATATCTTGGAATGTTAGAATCAAATTGTGATGAAGAAATTCATTCACGATGATTTAGAGCGATTAAGGAACAAGGTATTCGCTAAAGATTTCATCTGAAACAGAATCATCTGGATTCTTTATGTACAAGTTTAGTCCTTGTGATTTGTTCACAGCTTCCTTCATGGTTTGCTCAATCCGTTTCCCAGATCCAACTTTTCTGAGCTTTGCCAACATACTATTCTTTATCATCTAACTTCCGACGATTAAGGTCGTTTAAGGTTGTCTATAGTTTCTGCTGCTTCATTCAGCTTTTTCAAACTTTGAAGTGTTAATTCGTAGACTGAGTGCTTTTCAGAATGTCAGAATGGGAGATCATAATTCTAAGAGATAAATGTTATATGTTTACATATAACTATTGATGTAGAACGCTGCGAGATTTCAAAATACTGATTACTAATTTCTCGGTAACTAGTATGGCAATTCTTGTTTACAAGATGCAGATGTGTATATGATAGGGTTTTAATGAACAAATATAATGGTCCTTCGGAGAGACTTAAGCTAATGAGTAATAAAGTTGCTGGTAAGATTACTACTAATGTGGTGGGATATAATCGGTTCTTCGGTAACGATGATGAAGGGCAACTTATATAACAAGGTTATAATAAGGCTAATCCGAATGAAAATCGAAGTTGTCTTGCTGGAGCTGTGACAAAATTTGCTATTTTGAAAAGAAATTGTATAGTTCTTTTCGGTAATAACAACGCCAAAGGAGCTAGCATGGATACGTGTTAAACATTTACTCAGGTTCCAAGTATTTTCAGGTGTATAACTATATACATCAATCTCTTCTTCCGTAGATGATGTGCGGTTGGTTCATCCTCTTGATTGAGGTGTTTTCAAGAATCATGAAAGGTTTGAACGCAGATTGTAATCGTCAAGATACAAACGAGGTTTAAGATGAAATCAAGTGGCAAACTTGAAGAATTGTTTAGTTTCATATATTATAATCAATATTTTAATTCATTTTAATTGTCCAATATTGGTAGTCCTCAGTTGATAGTCCACAGTTAACAGTTCAATAATTCATATATAGTTTAAAATATTATATTCGAATTAACTAATACGTGTCGTGACCCGTGTACATGTCTCAGACTCGATCACAACTCAAAGTATATATATTATTATAGAATCAATCTCAACCCTGTATAGCTAACTCGATCATTACTGCATATAGAGTGTCTATGGTTATTCCAAATAATATATATAGATGCGTCGATATGATATGTCAAAACCTTGTATACGTGTCCCGATATTTAAAGTGCGTAAAATAAATAACAGAAATTAAATGACGATAAATAAAATTGCGAGAATATAAATTGCGATAATTAAATTGCGATAAATAAAATGTAATCTGTTAGCTAGGAACAATTAGCTAGGAACAGTTAGCGTGGATTCTTAACAAAATTTCTCATAGTTAATTTGTTTGTTTCTAACAAATTTTATTTTTGTCCAATTATGCCACTTGTTGGATTCTGATAGGTAAAAATTCAAATATGAAGTTGAAAGAAAATGGTTATTCTGCGGTGAACGGATACGTATATCGGTGGTTTTAAGTAAGATAGTAAATGACTTGTTGAATCGGATTTGAAGAATGTACAGTGTAACTTATTAATGTGAAATCTAAATAATTCTCGGGTATTACCAAACCGTTAAAATATTTTCATCATTAATCGTTTGTACAAAAGAATTTTTAATTACAATCTTTATGAAAACATATATACATATATATGTTCTTCAGATGTAATCGTGGATTAAATGAGTTAATATGATATTAAACTCATTTGATTTACTGTTAGAACAAGGATATACAATCTCTAAAACATTAGAGATTACATAATTTTCATGTCGAACGAAGATAATTGATGTAGAACGATACGTAGTATGATGATTATAATCGAGGTACAAAATGAGATGTTGAGGTGTATGTTGTTGATGGTACTAGTGATGTTACTGATGGTACTGTTGGTGTCGGTGATGTTTTTGAAGCTGGTAAATTTTGCACCATATTCCCCAAATTGATAACTCGAGCGCGAAGTTCGTTGACTTCTTCTATTATTCTGGGATGATTATCGGTCAGAACGAACAGATGAATAAGGTTTAGAATTTTAGATAGAATATAATTGTTTCGAGATATTCGGGAAATGAGGGTGAAAATGGTGTTTCGAATTGGTTCGCTGGTGAGTGCTTCAGGTTCATCGTCAAGAAGGAAATTTGATTGATGGAAAGTATCGCTTTCTTCCCTTTTCCATTGGTTAAGTCGACTACAAACTCATCAGATGAATTGGGGATGGCTGATTGGTTGATTTATTCTGGTGACGCTACTTTCGGAGCTTAGGTGAACATCCTTATCGGAATAGCTGTCGGAATAACTATCGGAATAGCTATCGGGATCTGAGGGACTCGAACTGGTTGAGGGATTCATCTCGTATGATCAGATGAAGGATTTTCAATAAGAAATAGATTATAGGATGTAGATTAATACCCTGCAATATATAATTTACATATGCATATATAATACTAAAATCCCATAAGTTACGGAGGATTCTACGGAAGCTGTCAGGCAAAGGTAACAATAACAGATACGCTAAGATATGAATTTATCTATACACTGTCTATGCAATAGAGGCAGTAAGACGTGTCTAGACTTTAAGGATGATAAGAAAATAATTTTCGACATGAAATGATAAGCAAAACTTTTGACATGCAGACACGGTCGAAGTCCAGACTCACTAATGCATCCTAACAACTATCAGTTAGACACACTAATGCAAGACTTGGTTCGCTAAGACCACCGCTCTGATACCAACTGAAAGGACCCGTCCTAATTCATTTGGACGAATACATTACATTTGGTTACATCGCGAGGTACTTGACCTCTATATGATACGTTTTACAAACATTGCATTTGTTTTTAAAAAGACAAACTTTCATTATATTGAAAGTTGACGGCATGCATACCATTTCATAATATATCCAACTATAATTTACTTAATAATAATCTTGATGAATTCAATGACTCGAATGCAACGTCCTTTGAAATATGCTATGAATGATTCCAAGTAATATCTCTAAAATGAGCAAATGCACAGCGAAAGATTTCTTTCACACCTGAGAATAAACATGCTTTCAAGTGTCAACTAAAAGGTTGGTGAGTTCATAGGTTTATCATAAAATAATAAAAATTCATCATTTTGATAGACCACAAGATTTAAATATTGCATGGTACAAATGGGCCCGAATCCTATACTCACCTGTAATGTACATGCGATATCTTTTAAATACAGTACACTTTTCTCGTGTACGAAATCCTTTTTCATAAATCTTAGTAACCGTACACATATCTCGTGCACAAAAATAACATACACATAACCTGTATATAAAATCATTCTCTCGATACATAACATTCACTTTGCTTTCATAGCTTGGCTTGGTACCCGACCTTAACATATAATGCGCATAATAATATCCCCAAAACAGAACATCTCGTCTATATAATAATCATATAAACTTCGAAGTACTAAACACCACGCCCACTAGCCCATTCGTCTAGTGAACATTCTGGGTGGGTGTAGTACCCCGACCAAATCCATATGGACGAGAACATTACATATGATTACATCGCGAGGTATTTGACCTCTATATGATACATTTTACAAACATTGCATTCGTTTTTAAAAGACAAACTTTCATTTCATCGAATGTTGACAGGCATACATACCATTTCATAATATATCTAGCTATAATTGACTTAGTAATAATCTCGATGAACTCGACGACTTGAATGCAACGTCTTTTGAAATATGTCATGAATGACTACAAGTAATATCCCTAAAATGAGCAAATGCACAGCGGAAGATTTCTTTCGTACCTGAGAATAAACATGCTTTCAAGTGTCAACCAAAAGGTTGGTGAGTTCATTAGTTTAACATAAATAAACATTTCCATCATTTTAATAGACCACAAGATGTCATATTTCCATTTCTCATAAACATACGTCCCATACATAGAGAAAAAAATATCATTCATATGGATTGAACACCTGGTAACCGACATTAACAAGATGCATATAAGAATATCCCCATCATTCCGGGATCCTCCTTCGGACATGATATAAATTTCAAAGTATTAAAGCATCCGGTACTTTGGATGGGGCTTGTTGGGCCCGATAGATCTATCTTTAGGATTCGCGTCAATTATGGTGTCTGTTCCTTAATTCTTAGATTACCAGACTTAATAAAAAGGGGCATATTTGATTTCGATAATTCAACCATATAATGTAGTTTTGATTACTTGTGTCCATTTCGTAAAAACATTTATAAAAATTGCGCATGTATTCTCAGCCCAAAAATATAAAGGGTAAAAAGGTAAATGAAATTCACATTTGTAGCATAACAAAAAAATCACGGAGATATGACTGAAACTCGGAATGCAAGTAATCCGTAGGCCTCAACCTAGAGAACATATGTTGGTCAATAAGTGTCTATTAATCTAGGTCAGGTCATAGTGTATCACAATCCTAATGCTCGAATCTGACATATAATATAATAACTTATAATATTAATCATGCTCATTTTAAGTTGAAGTAAAAGGTGACATGTGAAACAAAATAACATTAATGGTTTCATATGTAATTGCACATTATAATTATTTGTTGGCAGTAGGATTATAGTTCACTAAGTTTAATCATGAATGTTTGTATTTTATTTGATCAATATCTCCTAGTACAAATTATTGATCGAATTAAAATTTAATAATAATGGTGAGAACTAATGTTAATTAGCGAATATTAAATCTTATATATGTTTGAAAAGTAGGCCGTCATAAGAAATCTGTACATTGAGGTGATGGTGAATAAAATAACAAGAGGGCCACATACTAGTCACGTTCACTAAAACTGGCCACAATTATTTTTGGACCAACTCATTATATTTAATACATTACATAAATTTAAAAGAAATAAATAGTTATTAAAAGAGGAGTAATTTTTAAATTTAAATTTTAGAATGAAAATCAAACAAATAAAATAAAAAAAATAAAAATAATAATAATAATAATAAAACAAGACATGTAGTTTTTCTTAAAAATAGAACAAATTTAATTATTATTATCTTTTTTTAAAAATACAAGTAAACAAGTTTTACTCTATAGTGTCTATTTATATTGGACCCGTCACAAATTTTCAATATAAATCCTAAGGGCTGTCATTAGAAATTTCCTATAACAAAAAAATATTTAACCAAAAACTAACCCGCTTAAAGGTCAAATAAAGGCAAATATAATACACTATACCTATATAGTGTTCGATCATAATAATTACACTAATAACAACCGTAACTATTAAGGATAAAAGGAAATACAATAATAACAATAACAATAGCAATTTAGCAATAAGTAATTACAACATATTTAAAATTAGTATTAATGATTTGAGGTTTTATAAGTTATTTACTTTGTGTTTATGTGGTATTCTAAGTCACATATTTGCATGTGATGATTACGTAAAAAAAAATCACAATAAGCTACCATCAGTTGAAATCGGTATATAGATAAATACAAACATTTCATAAGCATGAAAATAACAAGTTCATTTTGTAGCATACATATAAAATTTGGGATTCAACAACAAAACCTTAAACGGACAAATTAGAGACTAAAACCAAGCATACACATAAAGACTCGAGCACTAGACATGGATACACTATTAATATAAAAAAATATGAAAACTCACGTATCAATATTGTGGTTCAATATTGCAGGAAAGGTGCGTACACGCAACGGAGATGCTAAACACTAGTTTGACCTCACGAGCATACCCATGAACCATACCCATCACCTCCATAGCTATAACCCATAATTTTCTTAACCCTATCCTACTCGCAAAACTTGTTTGAAAAGCACCTTGTCGTAGTATTTTATGTATAATTATTACTAATGATAATAGTATTAATTTTAATAATAATAATATAATAATAATAATAATAATAATAATAATAATAATATATAATTAAGAACAAAGGGAGTAATATCAGATGTATGTGTGTTTTTAAATCCAGAACGAATTGAGCTTTATAGATGTGAACTCCCAAAACAACTCATGCGATGCATGAGCACACCTGAAAGCTCATATGCACTACAATTTATCTCAATTTATCTGTCGACACATATAACATACGTAATGTAATGTTTTATATATATTATTTAATATATAATATATTTAATCTTTAGAATTAATTAAATATTATATTATATTTACGTGCATGGTAAAAATATAATTTTTACAAAAATGACACGGCCGTGGTCTCACGACTCATGTACCACTTTCGGTTTTTCGAGCGCACTCTCGTTCATTTAGAAAACTAGCCTTTTTCATTATGCGACGTGTACTTTTAATAATAATTTGACTTTTTTTTTATCAAAAATTTACTTTGTGAAAATGTATCTTATAAAATTTGAGTGTTGTGGTTATTTGCTTCTATAAATCAGTGACTCGTTGTTTACCAAAATATATTATTTTAAATTAGGACGTTTTATGACTAAGTAAAAATATATAGTTACATATTTAGAAATATAAGTTTGTATCCAAAATCTTTTATTTAATAGTATAACATTTAGTTTTTCAAAACTATTTATTTTTCAAAGTTTATTTTTATTTTGCTTAGAAAGATAGTTTAACGCGTAACGTTTTCAAGTTAATATATTTATACATAAACATATCTAATCATATACGTTCATTAAGTGGTTCGTGAATCATTGAAATTTAGTCGAGGTTAAATGCATATATGAATATAGTTTCAAATCCTTGAGACTTAACATAACAAACTTTGCTTATCGTGTCGGATTAATATAAAGATAAAGTTAAAATTTGGTCGGAAATTGCCGGGTTGTTACAGTACCTACCCGTTAAAGAAATTTCGTCCCGAAATTTGGGTGAGGTGGTCATGGCTAACAATGAAAATGTTTTCATGACGAATATGAGTTGATAAATTGAGTTTTATCATCATTGAGTAATATGGATAAAAATAATTCGATTATTCGAAGAGTACGAATGAAGCTATCACCAAAGAGTGAAATAGGAAAGTAAAGATTCATCTTAACTTTTGACAGAGTCAGGGTTGAATTCCGGAATTCAAGGGATTTAAAGAAAATCTTCGAAATCTAAAAGATTTGATTCTTCGGCGAGTAAGGAAATTAAGATCTCTATAATTAAATACGGTGATCTGTGTTGATTACTCTGTCTGATATTTCCATTATAAATTGAGCTCTTCCGTTCCATTATTCTTACCATTCCTATACTTTCTTTCTTAGTTCATACATCCAAAAGATTGTGGAAATACTTAGTCCAGCTCTAATCCCTAATATTTTTATAATTATTATTTCTGTCAGCCTTCTTTTCAATCTTCCATCAGAAGAATCTTTTTACTTCTACTATTACCTTGGGGTGATACTATTCTTAATTATACCGTGTCTTTATATTGCTATTCGTATTAATATCCATGGTTTGTAATTTCTGCGTTGTTGTTGGATTTTATATCTTCCCTTATATTTCAATGTCTCTGCTTCTGTCTCCTATAATTATTGTCATCCACAGTTAATGCGCTCTCTTATTTACTGCAATTTATACCCCCTTTCTATTTCGGAGCTTCATGCTTTTGTTTACTTTTCGCAAGTAATGGTCCAGAATTCATAGGTATGGAGTTTCGAATTATCATAATATACAAGGTAGAAAGAAAAAGGTAGTAGCACGATTTGTTTTGTCAAATTACCTGAATCACTGAGAATAGAACTATCAAGAATATATTTTCTTGATATGTTCAGAAGTTAAGCAGAATGAAAGAGTTATGTAACATGGCACATGATGACGTTATGATCTGTGAATCATCGCGTCCCATTAGAAACTCAGCATGACTTACTGTAATATAATCACGTTGATCAAGTGTCATTATATTATACTAACTCATGCATCAATTCCTAACATTACTTCAATAACATTCATATTTTAAGCTCGAAAGTTTACAGAATATAGAAACTAACAGTTTCTATATGATGTAACACTGATAGCACGAAGAGATTAATGATTTCAGATAAGATTAGTTATGAAAATATATTCAGAAATATCGAGGACATTTATAATGAAAGATACGATAATATCTCGGAGTATCTAAGATCAGAGGATGATAGAAACTATCGTCCGCAAGGGTTTAAAGTAAGGAGCAAGATATTCGCTAAAGACTTTAGCAGACATTGAATCATTTGAATTCTTTGAAGTCAAACTTATTCTTTGTGATTTGTCCACGGCTTCCTTCATAGTTTCGCATAATCCGCTTCTCGATACTAAATTTTCTATTGAATGTTTCCAATACTCCATCCTTTATCATCAAACTTTCGACAGTTAAGGTCGTGTACAGTTTTTTTGCTGCTGTATTCAGCTTTTTTTTTTTTTTTTCAGAATTTGTGGTATTGATTTGTAGCCTGGGTGCTTTTCAGAATTTCAGAATGGAAGATCATAATTCTAAGAGATAAATGCTATATGTTTACATATAACTGTTGATGTAGACATGCTGCGAGATTTCAAAATATTGATTGCTGATTCTCGGTGTTTGGTACGGCAATTCTCGTTACAAGATGCGGATGAGTATATAATAGGGTTTCAATGAATAAATATAATGATTTATCAGAGAGATTTAAGCCAAGAAGCAACGAGGTTACTGGTACGGCTGTTGGTAATATGGTGGAATATAAAAGGTTCCCCGGTAACAATAAAGAGCACGCATATATAACAAAGTTATAATAAGATTATTTCGAATGAAAATTCGAAGTTGACTTGCTGGAGCTGTGACAAAATTTGCTACTTTGAAAGGAATCACCAAGTTATTTTGGGTAATAATAACACTAAAAGAATTAGCACAGATACGTGTTAAATGTTTAGTCAGGTTCTGAGTGTTTTCAGGTATACAATTATATGACCAATCTTTTCTCCCGTAGATGAAGTGTGGTTGGTTCATTCTCTCGATTGATGTGTTTTTCAAGAATCATGAAATGTTTGAACACAGATTGGAATCGTCAAGATACAAATAAGATTTAAGATGAAATCAATTGGCAAACTTGAAGAATTGTTTAGTTTCATATGTTATAATCTATATTTTAATTCATTTTAATTGTCCAATGTTGGTAGTGCTCAGTTGATAGTCCACAGTTAGCAATTCAATAATTCATATATAGTTTAATATACAATATTCGAATTAATTAATACGTATCGTGACCCATGTACATGTCTCAGACTCGATCACAACTCAAACTATATATATTATTATAGAATCAACCTCAACCCTGTATAGAGAACTCATTCATTACTGCATATAGAGTGTCTATGGTTATTCCAAATAATATATATAAATGCGTCGATATGATATATCAAAACCTTGTATACGTGTCCCGATATTTAAAGTGTGTAAAATAAATAACAGAAATTAAATAACGATAAATAAAATTGCGAGAATTAAAATTGCGATAAATAAAATGCGATAAATAATATGTAATACGAAATTAACAGTTAGCTAGGAACAGTTAGCTAGGATCTTGTTAGCGTGGTTTCTTAACAAAATTTCATATTTTTAATTAGTCTGTTTCTAATCAATTTTTATTGTGTCAATTAATTCTTCATTATGCCACTTGTTGGATTCTGATAGATCAAAATCCAAATATGAAATTGAATGTAAATGGTTATTTTGTGGTGAATAAATTCGTATATCGGTGAATGTAAGTAGAATAGTAAATGACTGTTGAATCAGGTTCGAAGAATGTACAGTGTACCTCATTAATGTGGAATCTAAATATTCCTCGGGTATTACCTACCCGTTAAAATATTTTTACCATTAACAGTTTGTACAATAAAAATTTTAATTACAATCTTTATGAAAACATATATACATATATATTTTCTTCAGACGTAATCATGGATTTAATGAGTAATTGTGATATTAAACTCATCAGATTTATGGCTAGAACTAGAGTACATAATCTCTAAAACATTAGAGATTACATAATCATCACGAAGGACGAAAATAGTTTATGTAGAACGATTCGTAGAACAATTCGTAGAACGATGATTATGCTTGAGGTATAGATTGTGAGGTTGAGACGTGTGATGATGTTGTTGTCGGTATTGGTTATGCTGCTGGTGCTGCTGATGGTGGTACTGTTGCTGTCGGTGCTACAAGTGTTGTTGGTGCTGAGATTGGTGATGATGTTGGTGTAGTAAGTATAGCTTGTAGATCACGCACCATTCTTGTCAGGGTTTCTATCCTTCCCTCTATCATTTCTATCCATCCACTCATCTGATTCGATAGATCTTGATTATCAATTCGAAGTTCCCTAACTTCTTCTAATATTAACCTTCGATTGGTATTCGGAAGTAGAGGTTGAATATTTTCTGAGATTGCAGTAATGCGACCTTCGAGGTGGAAAACTTTAGCAAGAAGGGTGAATACAGTGTTGCGCATAGGTTCATGTAACACCCCGGCTTAACATGACCACAATATTGTCCGCTTTGCCCGCAGGCGCACGGCTTTTTCTTGGCGACCACACACGAGAAGCACTTTCCCAGGAGGTCACCCATCCCGGTAGTGCTCTCGCCCGAGCACGCTTAACCACAACGTACTCACACTTCTACTCAGCCTGTGATCCCAAAACGCGTTGTGTCATTTAAGCGTGAGTATTACCTTATAATCCCATGATCACTCATGTCAGTGGGCGATGTGGGATTTGCCTAGGGTGTTACATTCACCCCCCCTTAGGGACTCATCGTCCTCGATGAGGTTTGCCCCACCACCCCCAACATCACATGAGTGGCTCTGATACCATTCTGTAACACCCCGGCTTAACATGACCACAATATTGTCCGCTTTGCCCGCAGGCGCACGGCTTTTTCTTGGCGACCACACACGAGAAGCACTTTCCCAGGAGGTCACCCATCCCGGTAGTGCTCTCGCCCGAGCACGCTTAACCACAACGTACTCACACTTCTACTCAGCCTGTGATCCCAAAACGCGTTGTGTCATTTAAGCGTGAGTATTACCTTATAATCCCATGATCACTCATGTCAGTGGGCGATGTGGGATTTGCCTAGGGTGTTACAGTTCACCGGTGAGTACATCGTTTTCTCCTATGTTAGGAGGTAAATTTGGTTCGCGGTAGGGCTCGCCTTCTTCATTTCTCCATCGAGTGAGTAAGTCTCGGACCCACCCCAATCTCCTCTAGAAAGAAAAATAACTAAATGGTTGAGGCACTTCTGGTTCATTGACTTCGGAGTCTGCTTCAATATACATCTCGAAATCGCTTCCGGAACTAATGGAATCCAAGCTAGGTGTAGGATCCATCTCTCACGATCAGTTAAAGGGTTTTGATATGAAATGATTTTCGAATATCGAATGATATTCTAATTATATATAGAATATCTATACATACTTCCAAAGATCCCATGAATTACGGAGAAAATTAAGGAAACGTGTCAGATAAAGTCTACAGTGACAAATACGCTATGATATGGATTAGTAGATATGCTAAGATATGAATTTTGTCTATACACTATTCATGCAATCATTGCAGTAAGATGTGTCTAGACTAATAATGATAAGAAGGTAATTTCCTAAGGATGATAAACTGATGATTTCTGACAAAAATGATAAGCAAAATTTTGACATGCAGACACGGTCGAAGTCCAGACTCACTAATGCATCCTAACGACTTATCAGTTATACACACTAATGCAGACCTGGTTCGCTAAGACCACCGCTCTGATACCACCTGTAGTGCCCCGACCAAATCCATATGGACGAGAACATTACATATGATTACATCGCGAGGTATTTGACCTCTATATGATACATTTTACAAACATTGCATTCGTTTTTAAAAGACAAACTTTCATTTCATCGAATGTTGACAGGCATACATATCATTTCATAATATATCTAGCTATAATTGACTTAGTAATAATCTCGATGAACTCGACGACTCGAATGCAACGTCTTTTGAAATATGTCATGAATGACTACAAGTAATATCCCTAAAATGAGCAAATGCACAGCGGAAGATTTCTTTCGTACCTGAGAATAAACATGCTTTCAAGTGTCAACCAAAAGGTTGGTGAGTTCATTAGTTTAACATAAATAAACATTTCCATCATTTTAATAGACCACAAGATTTCATATTTCCATTTCTCATAAACATACGTCCCATGCATAGAGAAAAAAATATCATTCATATGGATTGAACACCTGGTAACCGACATTAACAAGATGCATATAAGAATATCCCCATCATTCCGGGATCCTCCTTCGGACATGATATAAATTTCAAAGTATTAAAGCATCCGGTACTTTGGATGGGGCTTGTTGGGCCCGATAAATCTATCTTTAGGATTCGCGTCAATTAGGGTGTCTGTTCCCTAATTCTTAGATTACCAGACTTAATAAAAAGGGGCATATTCGATTTCGATAATTCAACCATATAATGTAGTTTTGATTACTTGCGTCCATTTCATAAAAACATTTATAAAAATTGCGCATGTATTCTCAGCCCAAAAATATAAAGGGTAAAAAGGTAAATGAAACTCACATTTGTAGCATAACAAATAAATCACGGAGATATGACCGAAACTCGGAATGCAAGTAATCCGTAGGCCTCAACCTAGAGAACATATGTTGGTCAATAAGTGTCTATTAATCTAGGTCAGGTCATAGTGTATCACAATCCTAATGCTCGAATCTGACATATAATATAATAACTTATAATATTAATCATGCTCATTTAAAGTTGAAGTAAAAGGTGACATGTGAAACAAAATAACATTAATGGTTTCATATGTAATTGCACATTATAATTATTTGTTGGCAGTAGGATTATAGTTCACTAAGTTTAATCATGAATGTTTGTATTTTATTTGATCAATATCTCCTAGTACAAATTATTGATCGAATTAAAATTTAATAATAATGGTGAGAACTAATGTTAATTAGCGAATATTAAATCTTATATATGTTTGAAAAGTAGGCCGTCATAAGAAATCTGTACATTGAGGTGATGGTGAATAAAATAACAAGAGGGCCACATACTAGTCACGTTCACTAAAACTGGCCACAATTATTTTTGGACCAACTCATTATATTTAATACATTACATAAATTTAAAAGAAATAAATAGTTATTAAAAGAGGAGTAATTTTTAAATTTAAATTTTAGAATGAAAATCAAACAAATAAAATAAAAAAAATAAAAATAATAATAATAATAATAAAACGAGACATGTAGTTTTTCTTAAAAATAGAACAAATTTAATTATTATTATCTTTTTTTAAAAATACAAGTAAACAAGTTTTACTCTATAGTGTCTATTTATATTGGACCCGTCACAAATTTTCAATATAAATCCTAAGGGCTGTCATTAGAAATTTCCTATAACAAAAAAATATTTAACCAAAAACTAACCCGCTTAAAGGTCAAATAAAGGCAAATATAATACACTATACCTATATAGTGTTCGATCATAATAATTACACTAATAACAACCGTAACTATTAAGGATAAAAGGAAATACAATAATAACAATAGCAATTTAGCAATAAGTAATTACAACATATTTAAAATTAGTATTAATGATTTGAGGTTTTATAAGTTATTTACTTTGTGTTTATGTGGTATTCTAAGTCACATATTTGCATGTGATGATTACGTAAAAAAAAAATCACAATAAGCTACCATCAGTTGAAATCGGTATATAGATAAATACAAACATTTCATAAGCATGAAAATAACAAGTTCATTTTGTAGCATACATATAAAATTTGGGATTCAACAACAAAACCTTAACCAGACAAATTAGAGACTAAAACCAAGCATACACATAAAGACTCGAGCACTAGACATGGATACACTATTAATATAAAAAAATATGAAAACTCACGTATCAATATTGTGGTTCAATATTGCAGGAAAGATGCGTATACGCAACGGAGATGCTAAACACTAGTTTGACCTCACGAGCATACCCATGAACCATACCCATCACCTCCATAGCTATAACCCATAATTTTCTTAACCCTATCCTACTCGCAAAACTTGTTTGAAAAGCACCTTGTCGTAGTATTTTATGTATAATTATTACTAATGATAATAGTATTAATTTTAATAATAATAATAATAATAATAATAATAATAATAATAATAATAATAATATATAATTAAGAACAAAGGGAGTAATATCGGATGTATGTGTGTTTTTAAATCCAGAACGAATTGAGCTTTATAGATGTGAACTCCCAAAACAACTCATGCGATGCATGAGCACACCTGACAGCTCATATGCACTACAATTTATCTCAATTTATCTGCCGACACATATAACATACGTAATGTAATGTTTTATATATATTATTTAATATATAATATATTTAATCTTTAGAATTAATTAAATATTATATTATATTTACGTGCATGGTAAAAATATAATTTTTACAAAAATGAAACGGTCGTGGTCTCACGACTCATGTACCACTTTCGGTTTTTCGAGCGCACTCTCGTTCATTTAGAAAACTAGCCTTTTTCATTATGCGACGTGTACTTTTAATAATAATTTGACTTTTTTTTTATCAAAAATTTACTTTATGAAAATGTATCTTATAAAATTTGAGTGTTGTGGTCATTTGCTTCTATAAATCAGTGACTCGTTGTTTACCAAAATATATTATTTTAAATTAGGACGTTTTATGACTAAGTAAAAATATATAGTTACATATTTAGAAATATAAGTTTGTATCCAAAATCTTTTATTTAATAGTATAACATTTAGTTTTTCAAAACTATTTATTTTTCAAAGTTTATTTTTATTTTGCTTAGAAAGATAGTTTAACGCGTAACGTTTTCAAGTTAATATATTTATACATAAACATATCTAATCATATACGTTCATTAAGTGGTTCGTGAATCATTGAAATTTAGTCGAGGTTAAATGCATATATGAATATAGTTTCAAATCCTTGAGACTTAACATAACAAACTTTGCTTATCGTGTCGGATTAATATAAAGATAAAGTTTAAATTTGGTCGGAAATTGCCGGGTCATCACAGTGGAGGTGTTAAACCCGGTAGTGATAATGCTAAAAACGAACATATATTTCATAGCATTATTCCTCAAGAAAGACAAGCTTTTAGTTGCAAATGTTCTATTTACAAGTGATATTCGTTTAAATATTAAAAGGTGAAGACAAAAGACAGATTCGACGAATTGAAGACGCAAACGACCAAAAAGCTCAAAAGTACAAAATACAATCAAAGAGGTTCCAATTATTGATAAGAAACGTCTCGAAATTACAAGAGTACAAGATTCAAAACGCAAAGTACAAGATATTAAATTGTACGCAAGGACGTTCGAAAATCCGGAACCGGGACCAGAGTCAACTCTCAACGCTCGACGCAACGGACTAAAAATTACAAGTTAATTATGTATATAAATATAATATAATATATAATTAACTATATTAATTATATATATATATTATATTTATAAAAATTGTCGGCAAACAAAGAGCCATATGTGGGTGAGCTGTAAAAACGATCTCCGCGACTCGCGGAGTTTGAAGAAGAAAAGGGCCGCGAGTCGCGGAGCCCCAAATGTTGAAACTGCCTATAAAGCTCGCGCATTCTGATCGTAAAAAATATCCAATATATCAATCTCTCTATATCTATACGTTATATTTATAATTTATATTTTAATTTTAATTTTAATTTTAATTTTAATCCTAATAATAAGGGTATGTTAGCGAATGTTGTAAGGGTGTAAGTCGAAATTCTGTCCGTGTAACGCTATGCTATTTTTAATCATTGTAAGTTATGTTCAACCTTTTTACATTAATGTCTCGTAGCTAAGTTATTATTATGCTTATTTAATCCGAAGTAATCATGATGTTGGGCTAATTACTAAAATTGGGTAATTGGGCCTTGTACCATAATTGGGGTTTAGATAAAAGAACGACACTTGTGGAAATTAGACTATGGGCTATTAATGGGTTTTATATTAACTAAACAATACCTTGTTAATTTAATATACAAACTTATAATTCGACGTATTTATATATAACCACATACGCTTGACTGGGTACGGTGGGCGGGATATCTATAAATACCAATAATTATTCATTTTACCGAACACGGAACTGGATTAATAGTTAATAGACTTGTTGAAACAGGGGTGAATTACATTCAAGGGTAATTGGTGTAATTGTTAACAAAGTAGTAAAACCTTGGTTTACACGCAGTCGATAACCTGGTGTATTCATTAAACAAAGTATTAAAACCTTGTTACAATTCGAATCCCCAATTAGTTGAAATATTTGACTTCGGGAATAAGAATAATTTGACGAAGGCTTTCGCTCTTTATATTTATGACTGATGGACTATTATGGACAAATTCGTATGGACATATTAAATAATCCAGGACAAAGAACAATTAACCCATGGGCATAAAACTAAAATCAACACGTCAAACATCATGATTACGGAAGTTTAAATAAGCATAATTCTTTTATTTCATATTTAATTTCCTTTATTTTATATTTAATTGCACTTCTAATTATCGCATTTTTATTTATTGTTATTGTATTTAATTGCACTTTTAATTATCGTACTTTTAATTATCGCAAGTTTATTTTATCGCACTTTTATTATTCGCAATTTCATTATCGTTATTTACTTTACGCTTTAAATTAAGTCTTTTTAATATTTTACATTTAGTTTTAACTGCGACTAAAGTTTTAAAATCGACAAACCGGCCATTAAACGGTAAAAACCCCCCTTTATAATAATAATATTACTTATATATATATTTGTATTCTTATAAATTTAAACTAATATAGCGTTAAGCTTTGTTTAAAGATTTTCCCTGTGGAACGAACCGGACTTACTAAAAACTACACTACTGTACGATTAGGTACACTGCCTATAAGTGTTGTAGCAAGGTTTAAGTATATCCATTCTATAAATAAATAAATATCTTGTGTAAAATTGTATCGTATTTAATAGTATTTTCTGCTAAAATTTAATAGTATTTTATACCCCTTAGCTTTGACATCAAGTATTTTTGGCGCCGCTGCCGGGGACTCTTAAACGCCGAAAGCGCAACGCTAAATATTTAAAAAAAAGGATTTTCATTTTTAGTTTACTTTTATAAATAAAAAATACACTTTTGTAAAAATACGTGTTAATTATTCGAAAACATAAAAAGAAAACAAAAATATAAATATTTTTAAAAGTTTGTTAAATATTTAAGTTTTATAAAGTTTCTTTATTTTTATTTTATAAAAATATAAGTTTTATTTAAATATTTTGCTTTTATTTAGAAGATAAAATTAAAAACTGAAAAAAATAAATAAATAAATATATAAATCTAGTTTTAAGATTTTTATTATAAAGTATTTCTATTTTTATTTTAGTTTTTAAAACATAAGTTTTTATTTAGTTTTTATAAATATTTTATTTAAATATTTAAACAGAAAAAAAAAAGTAAAACGAAATCTGTCGAAACCAACCTGTCATTTGAATTTTGGAACCCCGCAACTCGCGGAGTTTGCAGCTTAAAATACCGCGACTCGCGGAGCCGTCTGACACGGGCACACAGCAACCCTAATTTGGCATTTATTACGGAGTTTTAATTATTATTATTAATTAATTAGTATTTAGGGTTAATTAATTTATTATTTAGTTTAAGATTTAATTAATTTGTAATAATTATTTTTAATTAGTTTTATTTATATATATAAAATTAATAGTTTAATAAAATAAATAATATAAAAATAATATTTTTATAAAAATTGTAATTTTTTACAACTTTTTGTATATTTTTATATTTTGTCCCTTTTTAATTGTTTTAGCGTAATATTTGTATTTTTCGCTCGTATCTAGTTTTAAGATATAGTTTTTGCCATAGTTATTTTTTATTTCTAGATTTTTAGGCTTTGCCGAAAAATCCCTCTAGTGCCTTTTCTTTAGACTAAGATTTAGGTACTTTAGAATTTTGCGACGCCTTTTTAAGTTTTAGTACCTTTTTTAAGTTATCTCCATTTGGGATATAGTTTTACTTGTAAGCTTTAATATTTTTAGACACCTTTTACCTATGTATCAATTATCATTCCAATTAGTAATCTCAATTTGCGATTATAATTTTAAGTTAGTGATAGTAATAAGGTTGGGTTAGTCGAGTGTTTTTAAGTTCTATAAGTCATTTCTTTTTATTTCTTATTTTCCGACGCCTTTTATTTTTCAACCCTTTTCTTTTTCTTTTTCGACGCGCTCTTTTTCTTTCTTATTTCTCGCTATTCTAGTTTTTAGGACATAGATTTTTATTCTACTTCTTATCTAAATTTCTTAAAATTACGAAAATTTATTTTAAGTGGTTAAATTGATAGACATCAAAATTTTCTGGTTCGTAGTAATAGTTGGATTTGTACGTGGACCGGGTTATTGGAGCCAAACAGTCCTCAATTATATTGAGACCAAACGAATCCTGCCCCTCTGCTGCATCTTTTGGCTATTCGAAACGTGGGCAAAATCAGAAAAGTCTATTGATTGGATAACTTATATAATTTTTCTTTCCTTTTTAAAAACTAATAGGATATTCAGTGAATGCACCGAGCAAGACGTTCACCACCTGTAACTAGATCAAGATATTTAGCAAATATTACCGCCGTTGATTTTTCTTTAGAATCGTCATCCGGTCAACCAAGTACTCCAGTTCAAATTTCCGATAATCCATTTTTTAAACCCGACCTCACAATTGAGAATCCGGAGAATATTCAGGGACGATTCATAGATCCTGAACCATTAAATTTTCCTCCGGAACCACCAATCATTCGAACAGAGATTGTTGAGGAACGAACCATTAAATCAGAATCCTCTAGTGATTCTGATTCAACAAATTCAATTATGGAGAATCTGGAACCTTTAAGTATGGAAGACCAAATGAGAGCTAAACGCACTGGCCAAGGTCACGCAATTACTCATCCAGACATTAATGCGCCAGATTATGAAATCAAAGGACAAATTCTACACATGGTGACTAATCAATGCCAATTTAGTGGTGCGCCGAAGGAAGATCCAAATGAACATCTTCGTACCTTTAATAGGATCTGCACTCTATTTAAAATAAGAGAAGTTGAGGATGAACAGATATATCTCATGTTATTTCCCTGGACTTTAAAGGGAGAAGCCAAAGATTGGTTGGAATCGGTACCTGAAGGGGCGATTGATACATGGGACGTTTTAGTTGAAAAATTTCTTAAACAATTCTTTCCGGCATCTAAAGCCATAAGACTTCAAGGAGAAATTGTTACGTTCACACAGAAGCCAAATGAAACTCTATATGAGGCATGGACAAGATTTGGAAAGTTATTAAGAGGATGTCCGCAATATGGTTTAGACACCTGTCAAATAGTACAAATATTCTACCAAGGATGCGACATCACTACAAGGAAAGACATAGATATAGCAGCTGGTGGTTCCATTATGAAGAAAACCGAAACTGATGCTTATAAAATTATTGATAACACTGCTTCTCACTCACATGAGTGGCACCAAGAAAAAGATATCGTTAGATCATCTAAAGCAGCTAGAGCCGATTCTAGCCATGACTTAGATTCCATTTCCGCAAAGATAGATGATGTCGAGAGACGAATGGAAAAGATGACTAAGGATATTCACTCAATACGAATTAGTTGTGAGCAGTGTGGAGGACCACATTTGACAAAAGATTGTCTCAGTATTGAATTAACAATGAAACAAAGAGAGAATATTTCATACATAAACCAAAGGCCTGGAAATAATTATCAGAATAATTATCAACCGCCAAGACCGATCTACAATCAAAACCAGAATTATAACAGAAATATTCCATACAACAACCAACAAGGTCCTAGCAATCAACAAGTGTCCAACAATAATTACAATCAGCAAAGACCTAATTTTCAAAACAAACCACCACAACAAACCGATGATAAAAAGCCGAATTTAGAAGATATGATGACGAAGCTAGTTGAAACTCAAACGCAGTTTTTCACATCTCAGAAACAAACCAATGAACAAAATGCTCAAGCATTTAGAAATCAACAAGCTTCTATTCAAAACTTGGAACAAGAAGTAAGTAACCTAGCAAGATTAATAGGTGAAAGAAAACCGGGAAGTTTACCTAGTGATACAAATGCTAACCCCCGGAATGAAACAGCTAAAGCCATTACCACAAGAAGTGGTACAACACTTAAACCACCTGAAATACCTGTAACTTCTGATGAAGCTATTCCTACTCCACAAGAACCACAACCTGATCAAGATAAGGAAAAAGAACCGGTAGTTGAAAAGGTTAATGAAGATAACACAGTTAAGGCTAAACCTTATGTTAAACCATACCAACCACCACTTTCTTACCCGAGTAAAATGAAGAAAGAGAAACTTGAAGCCGAGCAATCCAAATTCTTGAATATGTTTAAACAGATAAATGTAAATCTTCCTTTCATTGATGTGATTTCAGGAATGCCTAGATATGCTAAATTCTTGAAAGATCTAATCTCAAATAGAAAAAAAATGGAAGAACTCTCGGCTGTTACCATGAATGCTAATTGTTCAGCAGTGCTGTTGAATAAGATACCAGAAAAATTATCTAATCCAGGAAGTTTCACAATTCCATGTTTTCTGGGTAGTCTTAGTTCAATAGAAGCATTAGCAGACTTAGGTGCTAGTATAAATTTAATGCCGTATTTACTATACGCTAAACTAGACCTTGGAGAATTGAAACCAACAAGAATAAGCATACAACTAGCCGATAGATCAATAAAATATCCTAGAGGGATAATGGAGAACATGCTAGTTAAAGTTGGTACTTTAGTATTTCCAATAGATTTTGTTGTTCTGGACATGGAAGAAGATTCTCAAGTTCCTCTCATATTAGGAAGACCATTCTTAAACACGGCTAAAGCAATGATAGACGTGTTCGGTAAGAAATTGACCCTAAGTATAGAGGACGAGAGTGTTACCTTTTCAGTTGATAGAGCAATGCAACAACCACAATCTGCAGATGATACATGTTATTATATTCAAACTATAGATTCACATGCAGAATTATTAGAAGAATTTCCAGAATTACAAGGAACAGGAGAATGTTCTTTAGGAGAAGGAACTGAACAAATTGATGAAACTGAAATGTTAGCTACACTTATAGCTAATGGATATGAACCAACAACAGAAGAAATTCAAATGCTAAAAGAAGAAGACAGATATCGATATAAATCATCGATAGAAGAACCTCCGAAATTAGAGCTAAAGCCACTTCCAAACCATTTGGAATACGCTTATTTACATGGTGAATCTGAATTACCTGTAATAATATCGTCTTCTCTTACTGAAAATGAGAAATCACAACTCATTTCTGTGTTGAAAGCTCATAAACCAGCCATTGCATGGAAGATTCATGATATTAAAGGAATAAGTCCTTCGTATTGCACACATAAAATCCTTATGGAAGAAGGTCATAAAACGTATGTGCAACGCCAACGAAGACTAAATCCTAATATGCAAGATGTAGTTAAGAAAGAGATTATTAAACTGCTAGATGCAGGTTTGATATATCCAATTTCTGATAGTCCATGGGTAAGCCCAGTTCAATGCGTGCCTAAGAAGGGTGGCATGACTGTCATTACAAATGAAAAAAATGAGCTTATTCCTACTAGGACTGTAACAGGATGGCGTGTGTGTATTGATTATAGAAAATTAAATGACGCCACCAGAAAAGATCACTTTCCCTTACCTTTCATTGATCAAATGTTGGAAAGATTAGCCGGAAATAGTTACTATTGTTTTCTATATGGATTTTCCGGATATTTTCAAATTCCAATAGCACCCGAGGACCAAGAGAAAACCACGTTCACGTGCCCTTATGGTACTTTTGCTTACAAACGCATGCCATTTGGACTTTGCAACGCCCCTGCAACCTTTCAAAGGTGTATGATGGCGATTTTTCATGACATGATAGAAGAATGCATGGAAGTTTTCATGGATGACTTTACAGTCTTCGGTGATACATTTGAAACATGTCTAGCTAATCTTGAACGAATGCTTATTAGATGCGAACAATCAAATCTAGTTCTTAATTGGGAGAAATGTCATTTTATGGTTAAAGAAGGCATCGTTCTTGGACATAAAATCCCAAAGGAAGGAATTGAAGTGGATAGAGCTAAAGTAGATGTAATTGCTAAACTTCCACATCCCACCAATGTTAGAGGAGTTAGGAGTTTTCTAGGGCATGCCGGTTTTTACCGACGTTTCATAAAAGATTTTTCTAAAATTGCCACTCCTATGAATAAACTCCTAGAAAAGGATGCTCCATTCATCTTTTCAGATGAATGTATCAAATCTTTTAATATTCTTAAAGAGAAACTCACTAATGCGCCGATCATGATAACACCAAATTGGAATCTACCGTTTGAATTAATGTGAGATGCAAGTGATTTTGCAATGGGAGCCGTTTTAGGACAAAGGATTGAAAAACGATTTCAACCTATATATTATGCTAGTAAGACGTTACAAGGAGCACAAAAAAAATACACAACTACTGATAAAGAACTCCTTGCTATTGTCTTTGCTTTTGACAAATTTCGTTCATATCTCGTTCTAGCAAAAACGGTGGTCTATACCGACCATTCTGCTCTTAGATACCTATTTTCGAAACAAGATGCTAAACCAAGATTAATCCGCTGGATCTTACTCTTACAAGAGTTCGATATTGAAATCCGAGATAAAAGAGGAGCAGAAAATCTCGCCGCTGATCATCTTTCTCGTCTTGAAAATCCCGAATTAGAAGTTCTAAATGAATCGGCCATACAAGACAACTTTCCTGATGAATATCTATTGAAGATAGATTATAATGAAATTCCATGGTTTGCAGACTATGCAAATTACTTAGTTTGTGGATTCCTTGAGAAAGGATTGTCGTACCAAAAACGAAAGAAATTCTTTAGTGATATAAAACACTATTTCTGGGAAGATCCACATCTTTTTAAAAGTTGTCCAGATGGAATAATACGCCGATGTGTATTCGGAGATGAAGCTAGTAAAATTTTAAACCATTGTCACACAGGACCAACAGGAGGGCATTATGGGCCTCAACTAACAGCAAGAAAAGTTTATGATGCTGGATTCTATTGGCCTACAATTTACAAAGACGCACACCTTCTTTGCAAATCCTGTGATGCTTGTCAAAGGGCCGGAAAAATAAGTCAACGTGATGAAATGCCACAAAATGTCATTCAAGTATGTGAAGTATTTGACATTTGGGGTATTGACTTTATGGGTCCATTTCCAAAATCTCATAATAATCTCTATATTCTCGTAGCCATTGATTATGTATCTAAATGGGCGGAAGCACAAGCTCTCCCAACTAACGATGCACGAGTTGTAGTCAACTTTTTAAAACGTCTTTTTGCAAGGTTTGGAATACCGAAAGCTTTAATAAGTGATCGGGGTACTCATTTCTGTAATAATCAACTTGAGAAAGTTCTTAAAAGATATGGAGTAACTCATAAAATCTCCACCGCATATCATCCACAAACAAGTGGACAAGTTGAAAATACCAACCGAGCTTTAAAACGTATTCTAGAGAAAACCGTAGGATCAAATCCGAAGGAATGGTCCATTAAATTGGAGGATGCACTCTGGGCTTTTAGAACAGCCTACAAAACTCCAATCGGAACCACACCTTTTAGACTTGTTTATGGAAAAGCATGTCATCTTCCAGTAGAAATTGAACACAAAGCATTTTGGACTTTGAAGACATGTAATCTTGATATACATGAAGCTGGACGTCTACGATTAAGTCAACTAAACGAATTAGAAGAATTAAGACATGAAGCATACGAAAATTCGTTAATCTATAAAGAAAGAACGAAGAAATGGCATGATAAAAGAATCAGAAGTTCAAAAGAATTTAAAAAAGGAGACAGAGTTCTTCTTTTCAATTCACGATTCAAGCTATTTCCTGGAAAATTGAAATCAAGATGGTCTGGACCATTCATAGTCAAAAGAGTTTTCCCATACGGAACGATAGAATTAATAAATTCAAATGGGATTGAATTTAAAGTTAATGGTCACAGAGTTAAACATTACATACATGGTCCGATGGAAGTTGACAATGAAGTTAATCATAATTTCACCACCCAAGAAAACCTTCAAAATGAAAACATAAATATGTTATCAACAACATATGAAAAATAAAAATTAGAATATAAGGAGGATTCAAATTTGAGTGATGAAGAAGAATTCTTATACAAACCTCCCATTCCAAGAAACGAAGAAAAATGTGAACAAGAAATTCAAATAGAAGTGAAAGAACCAAGGAAAGAACACCCGAAAAAGGTTTACAAACCAACTCGACTTACTAAAGCAGGAGACCCGGGTGAATTTATCATTTCTTGCTTACTTAATAATGGTGCTGTATATAATGGACTCGCAGATTTAGGAGCAAGTGCAAATATTATGCCTCTTTCCTTATACAAAAGATTAGGCATGGGTAAATTAAAACTAACCAAAATAGGTGTTCAATCATTTGACCAAACCATTAAACACCCGGTTGGAATAGCAAATAATTTACTTGTTAACGTGGGAAGTTTGACCTTTGTTGCAAACTTCATAGTGATTAATATGGAGGAAAACCTTGATATTCCTCTAATTCTAGGTCGCCCATTTTTAGCAACCACCGAGGCATTCATTGATGTAAGAGAAGGTAGAATGACACTTAGGGATGGTGATACATCGATCACCTTTGTGAACCGAAAGTTTAGATCTCCACAAACCAAAACTGTTAGACCAATAAAAACGCATAAGTGTGGGGAAGATGAAGAAACACTTAATGATGATCCAATCACAAAGAATGCCGTTGATGATACGAAATTAGATGAACCCATTTTTAACAGTTCAACGAAGAAACTTTATAAACGGATTCACGATGCTAAGATTAAAGGAAACTTTAAGTTATATAACCGATTAATATCCAATTTATCGTCAAAAGAAAAGGCAATGTTAGTTGAATTTGTGAAAGTTACGGAGGAAATCAACAAATGGATTAAAGTAAAAGTCAAAGATATACAAGTTGTTGATGATTCAATTGAAAATAATGTTAATCACAATTTCAACTAAGTATAGGGGGTTTATGTATTTCTGTTAGAGTTAGATTTTCTGTTTTCGTGTAGTTCTCGAAAATGGAACCCGAATGGTATTTCCCTAGTAGACCCTAAAGAACTAGTCTTCTCCCCCCATTCTGAATTTTTATTTTTTTTTAGGTTTTTACGAAATGAAGACTGCCTGTGAACTAAACCATGGTCTAATGCTACACGCTTTGATCACTAAACGTAATAATGACACACTTCCGAGTGAAATAGTATCAGTAATCAGAGAAAGATTGGACGGAGTAAGAAAAGAATCCAGATGCGAAGATAATAAGTTACAATTTGGTAAAGGAAAATCAAAATCCGCAGCAAAAAGAAGAGCATGACACCTAGAAAGATGTCACAAATGCGGAAAATGGTCACATGGAGGTAAATGTTCAAATAATCAAACCTATTCAAACACCGAATTTGTTACTTTATGCAGAGACGGACCGTTCATATGTTTAGAAGAAAAAACACTGAATGCTCGAGGTTACGCCTATGTAGCTATGGAAAACCAATTAAACTGACTATCTTATGAATGGGATAGATCGTATAACTAAGAATACTATCTCACAGGTAAGTCTGTACAGTTTTTATTTTTATTTTTATTTTTAACCTATTGATAATAAACGCTAATTTGTTCGCTATAAAGTATTAAATTGGTATTGAATAAAATTAGGTTTGGCGACCGAAATTATTGATATCATTCAAAAATTTATTACATCACTGCGAAATTTAACGTTTATTCTTAAGGTATAAATATCTTTAATCAATCAACCCAAAATATTTCAAAAATTCGTCATGAGTTAAATTAGGTCTTGGAACCGAAATTACTTTACCGAAAAGAGGGGCGCATATTTTTGATAATATTTGATTGATTAAAGTGGGATAAAAGCCAAAAAGATTTTTGATTTTATTTTTACCATGTTTTTAAAATTAGTATATAAATCTTAAATTAATATTGTAAACTTTGTAAAAACAATATATTTAAAATTGTAAATATTTGAAAAATATAATATAAGTTTGGTGTGAATTTTTTTTAATTTTTAAAATATGAATTTTATTTTTATGCATTTTAAATTGTAAGTTTGGTGTGAATTTTTATTATTAATTTTGAATTTTATTTATTTTTAATTTAAGTTGGTGTGAATTTAAAAACAAAAATTTACTTTATCTCATTAAGTTAAAAATATGATTTTTAAAATTCGTCGTAAGTTGAAGACTAGGTCGTTGAACCGAAATTGCTTTACCCGAGGGAGGGACGAAAACTTTTATTATCATTATTTTTAATCTTATTGAATTAAAGTATGCCAAAAACATTAAAAAAAAAACCAAAAATCTTAGCTTTTAAAACAATCGCTACAAAAAGACAAATTTTAAAATTTTGTCAAAGGACGGACTAGGACATCCATCCAAAACGAACTCGTCCTAAAACAAAGGAAAACAAAATTTTAAAATTTATTTTATATATGTTTTATAAGTTAAGGCTTATATAAAAAAAAAAAAAACAAACACCGCGACTCGCGGAGTTTGTAAGCATCAAACACCGCAAGTCGCGGAGGGACTAAAATCCAGAAAAAAATATAAGGGACGAACTGATCAGTCCCCAACCCAACACCCACGAAAATACTGCGATAAAACCCGAAAATACACGAAAAAGACCTCCCAAATTCACAATTTTTCACCGTTAATCATCAAATCTTTTACTAAAATCATGTTAAGAAGGATGCTATCAAGGAATTACTCAAGAAAAACGGTAAATTTCTACACCTAAACACCATTTAATCCGAAAATTAGTGTTCTTGAGCAATTTTATACCCAATTTGATTTTGATGCTTTTTAGTGTAATTATGTTTAAATTGCTTATGTATTATGCTTGTATAACCTAGATTGATGCTATTTAACATGATTAGAAGCCTTAAACTTCAAATTTTGAGTAATCTAGGGTTTGTGTTCTTGAACAATTTGGGGCTTTTTGAGATAAACAGGTTATGGCCGATTTTTGTCATGAATTGTTGCTAAATTAAGTAGTGTAACATGTTTAGGTAGTTAAATGATCCAAACTTTGAACCTGAACATGATTTTGAGAATAAAAATGTGGACTTTTTCAAGTCTAAAATTCATGAACTTGATTTTTGAGAGATTAATGCCATTTGAAACTTGTTTAATTGCTAGTAATGATTATTTTGATATGTTATTTGAGTTGAATGCTTATGAACTTGGCGAACATTTTCGTATATGCTTATTTGAAAAAGTGTAGATTTGATGAAAATATGTAAATGAGCTTAAGTTTGATATAAATTGATCATGTCATTGTAATTATTTTGATTGATGATTTTGCTGACACTAATGCATATTTGGATGCACAAAAATTGTGTTTGATGTGTTTTGCAGACTGAAAGGGGTGAATCTTCATCCCAAGCTCGCAATGCTCCTACTGAGAATACGGAACAACAGGAGGTGGATAACTACTACAAACAAGATATACCTCATCCAGTCATGACATTCTCTGATATGCACTTGAAAGATTTGCACCCGAACCTGAGATTTGACAGACTTTGGATAGATTATCCAAAATACCAAAGGGGTTTGCATACTCTTCATTCTAAAGCTGTTGAAGTACCTAGGGTCATAGAATGGGGACCATTAGAAGCTGTAGAATTGGCCGGGCCAATTAGGGAATTACTTACACAGAGGTATGGTAATTCTACTTTTAACAATTGGGTACGGTTATTCAACATGCGTAGACCTGTATATAAAGTATGGTGTGAAGAATTGTTGTGTAGTATAGAATTAAATGACCGGGTAGCTAGTTTAACCGATCGATCTTTTATTAGATTTTTGTTAGGAGGTTCGATGCGCCACATGTCTTTACTAGACATGGCTCAGGCTTTACGTATATATACGCCTGAGGAGTTAGCATCTGTCGATTGTAGAGGGTTGATATTGAACAGTAGGAAGATAGACGAAAATTTTGATACGCATGGTGTATGGAGTCAAATGACAAGCCATCACCGATTCAAAGGGGGAAATTACTCTTATTTGGATATATATAGAGCAGAGTTAAGAGTAATTCATAGGTTTTTAGCTAATTCGATTACACAAAGAGGTAAGAATAAGAAAAAGGTAAATGAACAGGATTTGTTTTACCATATGTGTATTCGAGACCCACAAAGCGCTGTAAGTATACCTTATTGTGTGGGTTATTATTTATCAGCTATGGTTAGGGGGATGACACCGCATAGCATAATAGGAGGTGATATATTTATTATTTTGATTGCTGAATATCTCGGTGTGGATATAAGTCCAGGGGGGATTACTAATCAAAGAACCAGAACCCCGAGATACAATAGGTTTAAATGTATACCATGGTGCGAAAGTTTTGAAGAGGCGAAATAACGCCGCAGTACGATATAATGGTAGACATCCACAGGTTGAGAGAAACCAACAGCAAGGTAATGTAGGAGGGGGAAATGAAATGGTAGAAATGCAAAGGTTTATAGCTTCACAAGAGTATGAAAATGCTAGACATAGAGCATTTGAAGATTGGCAAGTTCATCAAAACCAAATAATAGCTTATTGCCAACATATAGGTAGAAACTATATTCCTACTCCATCGCCCATATTCCCTCCCTGGTCTATAGAGATCCAACCACCGTATCCTACGTATAACCCAGCCGAAGCATTTTATAGCACATATGGTTATGCATGGAACCCCTTCTGGTATCAGTATCATCCCTAGTCTGCTTAGTTTTTTATTTATTTTATTATTTGTAATGTTAATACATTTAATACTTATGTTGGATTTGTAATAGTTTTATAATTTTCTAAATTTTATTATTAGATTTTAATAATTTTTGAATGTGGGGTAATATACCAAACTTCAAAAATATGTATATATGTTTGCAGTTTATCTTATGTACACAACAGGGTAAAACAACGCATTTTCAAAGACTGGCATTAAGTTTAGCAAAAGCAACTAATTTTGACGACAAGATGCAAAATATATGTGAAATAACAACAAGACGGAATGAACAAATGATATGCACCATTTATCATTCAGCAAGCAAACACAAATATGTTTGGAAACTTTGGTAAAATTTAATCATTTCTACGCTAAATACCCTCAATAATTTAAATTGTTACCGATTTCTTGCAAATGAGGGCATTGCAAGATCTTAAGTGGGGGAAGGGGTTAAATTCTTTCGGATTTTAAAATTTTTACTTTATACACTTGGTTACCATTAGAAATACTAGTAAAGTAGTAGTTGTATTAGAATCTAGTGCTCTCTGATAATAAAGAACAGCCCTAGTCTTATATACTGACTACCCAATTCTAGTAAAAAGTTTCAAAATTTTCAATTAAATGAACTCAAAATCATGTTTATACATATTTATGAATGATAAAACTAGGTTTTAACACCGAAATTATTGTTAACTTGAAAAGGACATAAATTGAGAAACAAACCAAAATGTTAGAATTCATTTAAAATGGAATAGAGGACAATAAAAAGGAAAATAAAAGCCAAGTGTGGGAAAAATAACTGAAAATACTTTTGCTTTGGACTAAACTAAACTGTTTTACCCGATGAAAGAAAAGAAGAGATGGATCTACACGATGAATCAATTCCATCATTAAAAGGAAGTAAAGTCTTCCGAAAAAGAAACGCGCTTCTTGATTTAGGTCAGGAAGTTGTCGTCCAGACCAGCTGTAGGTTGACGAAAAACCTAGAAAAGTCATCACTAAAATCAGCAGGAAATCCACGGACCTCAGCATTAAACAGGGTCGCCAAGTGGTCAGATTTATCCTAACCATGAGAAGGATTTATCTCGTAAAATGGGGAGGGCGCCGTGCAAATTAGCTTGATAAGACCAATGAATCAGACCCCCAGAAAGGATAATCTCCTTTAAAGATTAAAAATCAGCATTTAAGCCTGATATTACTCAATCCTTGAGATTGACTTTAAAGATTGAGAATTACAAACTCATGGAGTTCAATGTTATCTAAACTCGAGCTTGAACGAGAAAATATTTTGATCAAAATTAAAACCGATTTGTTTTCTGAAAACCCATTTTCAATGCGTTCATTACCATTGAACGTAAAATCCTAGAAATTCATCTTGAATTCATTAGGTCACCTGAACCAATTCGGGTGTCAACTGTAAGAACGGTGGTTGCATAGCATGGTCAAAGACAGGACCTTGTGCCAGACCGAAAAATTATAAGGGTGAGCTTTACTATTGCTCCTACCAAGGATAGTAATTGCGTCCGACACGTTATAGACCATAATTAAAAGCATGTCAGGGGACATTGCCTTAACAGTTGCTTGTTCAACTCTTTCCTTTACAACCGGACGGTAGTTTACTGAAAGGTAATATACGGGACAAGTAAACTGGACGTGTTGCTTTCCAAATACAAGGTTAGCAAGTGGGTAACACAAAACCGCAAGTTTTGAGCTAAAATTTTCAAATCTGAAACCCACCAAACCCACAAAAAGAATTTGCAAACACCAGTGAAGGGTTATTCCGGAAAACTTATCTAGGGTAAAAACTAGATTTAATTTTCAAAAGATCAAATGTTTTCATAAAGATCCAATTTCCTTAATGGATCTAAATTTTTATAGTCATGTGGGACTGTAAACCATATCGTTACTACCATTGTTTATACCGCCGTAAAGAAATCACTGATGTACAAAGTGTGAAGAATAAAGAAGTGATTCTGGTATTTCAAGACTATATTGCTTGAGGACAAGCAACGCTCAAGTGTGGGAATATTTGATAATGCTAAAAACGAACATATATTTCATAGCATTATTCCTCAAGAAAGACAAGCTTTTAGTTGCAAATGTTCTATTTACAAGTGATATTCGTTTAAATATTAAAAGGTGAAGACAAAAGACAGATTCGACGAATTGAAGACGCAAACGACCAAAAAACTCAAAAGTACAAAATACAATCAAAGAGGTTCCAATTATTGATAAGAAACGTCTCGAAATTACAAGAGTACAAGATTCAAAACGCAAAGTACAAGATATTAAATTGTACGCAAGGACGTTCGAAAATCCGGAACCGGGACCAGAGTCAACTCTCAACGCTCGATGCAACGGACTAAAAATTACAAGTTAATTATGTATATAAATATAATATAATATATAATTAATTATATTAATTATATATATATATATATATTATATTTATAAAAATTGTCGACAAACAAAGAGCCAAATGTGGGTGAGCTGTAAAAACGATCTCCGCGACTCGCGGAGTTTGAAGAAGAAAAGGGCCGCGAGTCGCGGAGCCCCAAATGTTGAAACTGCCTATAAAGCTCGCGCATTCTGATCGTAAAAAATATCCAATATATCAATCTCTCTATATCTATACGTTATATTTATAATTTATATTTTAATTTTAATTTTAATTTTAATCCTAATAATAAGGGTATGTTAGTGAATGTTGTAAGGGTGTAAGTCGAAATTCTGTCCGTGTAACGCTATGCTATTTTTAATCATTGTAAGTTATGTTCAACCTTTTTACATTAATGTCTCGTAGCTAAGTTATTATTATGCTTATTTAATCCGAAGTAATCATGATGTTGGGCTAATTACTAAAATTGGGTAATTGGGCCTTGTACCATAATTGGGGTTTGGATAAAAGAACGACACTTGTGGAAATTAGACTATGGGCTATTAATGGGTTTTATATTAACTAAACAATACCTTGTTAATTTAATATACAAACTTATAATTCGACGTATTTATATATAACCACATACGCTTGACTGGGTACGGTGGGCGGGATATCTATAAATACCAATAATTATTCATTTTACCGGACACAGAACTGGATTAATAGTTAATAGACTTGTTGAAACAGGGGTGAATTACATTCAAGGGTAATTGGTGTAATTGTTAACAAAGTAGTAAAACCTTGGTTTACACGCAGTCGATAACCTGGTGTATTCATTAAACAAAGTATTAAAACCTTGTTACAATTCGAATCCCCAATTAGTTGAAATATTTGACTTCGGGAATAAGAATAATTTGACGAAGGCTTTCGCTCTTTATATTTATGACTGATGGACTATTATGGACAAATTCGTATGGACATATTAAATAATCCAGGACAAAGAACAATTAACCCATGGGCATAAAACTAAAATCAACACGTCAAACATCATGATTACGGAAGTTTAAATAAGCATAATTCTTTTATTTCATATTTAATTTCCTTTATTTTATATTTAATTGCACTTCTAATTATCGCATTTTTATTTATTGTTATTGTATTTAATTGCACTTTTAATTATCGTACTTTTTAATTATCGCAAGTTTATTTTATCGCATTTTTATTATTCGCAATTTCATTATCGTTATTTACTTTACGCTTTAAATTAAGTCTTTTTAATATTTTACATTTGGTTTTAAGTGCGACTAAAGTTTTAAAATCGACAAACCGGTTATTAAACGGTAAAAACCCCCCTTTATAATAATAATATTACTTATATATATATTTGTATTCTTATAAATTTAAACTAATATAGCGTTAAACTTTGTTTAAAGATTTTCCCTGTGGAACGAACCGGACTTACTAAAAACTACACTACTGCACGATTAGGTACACTGCCTATAAGTGTTGTAGCAAGGTTTAAGTATATCCATTCTATAAATAAATAAATATCTTGTGTAAAATTGTATCGTATTTAATAGTATTTCCTGCTAAAATTTAATAGTATTTTATACCCATTAGCTTTGACATCAGGTAGCTACCTTTATGATTCGCGTCAATTAAGCGTGCACTAATTCTCAAAATTAGTGATGTTCCCTAATTCTTAGGTTACCAAGCAATAATAATCAGGGGAAAAATATTCATATCAATTGTGGCAATTATCACGTCCACATAATTCAATGGTGGCAATTATCACGTCCACATAATTCATTCGAGGAATGTTTTGCTTGTGTCTATCTCGTCAAACATTTATAAAAGCATTTCATGTATTCTCAGTTCAAAATATATTTCAAAAGCATTTAATAAAGCAGTTATAAAAATAGCGCATGCATTCTCAGTCTCAAAAAAATGTAAAGAGTAAAAGGGAGCAAATGAAACTCACTATACTGTATTTTGTAGTAAAAATACATATGACGGCATTGAACAAAAAGTAGGGTTGGCCTTGGATTCACGAACCTATATCATTTGTATATATTTATTAATACATATAATCGTAATCGAACATTTTACATATTATTATTAATGATATAATATTTATATCAATAACTTATTTACTTCATTATATTTCATTTTATATATTTTAGATAAAGGTATAAATTTTGTTATGTTATATGAAATAAATATATTTATATCATTCGTTTGTTAAAACAGTAATTTAGTAATACGAAATAATATTTAAGATGATAAAATAATTTTAATACCAATATTAATAATAATGATAATAGTGTTAATAATTCTATTAATAATAACGTTAATGATAGTTTTTAATAATAATTTCATAATAATGATAATAATAGTAGTTTTTAGTAAATTGAATAATTTAATAATACTGGTAATAATTAATACCTAATATTTAATAGCTATCTTATTACTAATGATAAACTTAATAATAATACCCTTGTTAATAATAAAAATAATAAGTTTAAAATGATATTAATACTAAGAATAGCGTTATTAATAATTAATGATAATAATATTAGTCATAGTACTTATGTTTATATAATACTAATGATAATAATAATAATAATAATAATAATAATAATAATAATAATAGTTATATAATATTAGTCATAGTACTTATGTTTATATAATACTAATTAATACTTCTAGATGGCAAAATTTATAATAATAATTACATTAATATTGTTAATAATAATAATAATAATAATGATATTCATAATACCTAATAATAATAATACTAATACTAATAATAATAATAATTATAATTATGACACATGTATTAATAACAATAATTAATAATAACAATGATAATAATAACAACAATAATAATAATAGAAATAAAATAGAAAAGTATACCCTTTTAATCTTTGAGTAAAAAGAAATGTTGCAGACAGGACTCGAACCCACGACCTGTCGATACCCCGACACCACATGAAACCAGTTGGGCTGAAGCCCTTTTTCCGAAATATTACTGAAAACATATAAATATAACCCGTACGTTCCTGTCACCACTTTCTTCTTCTTCTAATTCCCAAATCGACCATACTATCCAACTAAATCATAACAGCTTATTTGGAGTTTGAACTAGGATAAATAAATGAAACGGAAATAACTTGTAATGGATGTTGGTATCGATTCGTTAAACAAAAAAAAAAAATGAAAACAACCTGCTGTAACTTCAGTTCAAGAAGAACAAAAATTGTGATTTTTATTTTGGAACGTTTTAGGATCCTGACATCTACATGAAATATATTCCCAGTGATCATTTGAATACACTAGAATCGACAATTTCACCTGAACTATAACAGATTCCAAGAATTTGGTTGAAGATAAATGTTTGACTTTTTAAAACTAAAACTTTGACTCGTAAATTCACCTTTGATTTCGCGATTTAAAATCTCCGATTTTGCAGATAGTTTTCGTAATTAATTTCTAGCATAACTGCACTTACACATTTTGAAGATTGATTCATTTTTGAAGCTTTTGAAAAAAATGAGACCGGAACAGAGATACATGAGCTGTAAGTTGATTTTTCCTCTGTTAAATTCCTAATTGCATTAGTTTATATACCTCATGTGATTTATTGAGTGATGCAGTACTTAAATTGATCCTAATTATTTGTAATTGACAAGTGAAATCGACTTGTAACGAATTTTGGACAAAATCAAAATCAGTGACGAAAAAGATTAATCAGATATTGACCTAGTGCTCTAGTTCATACAAATTAACAGATATAAACAAAACTTTATTACAGTTAATAGTTATGGGAACCAGATTTGGAATCCAAAAAGCTGTACGAATGAATTATATAATTATTATTAATAATTAATAATTATAATTATATTAATAATAATCTAAATACAAATAATAATAATAATTAATAATAATTAAATAATAATAATAGTAATAATAATAATAGTAATAATAATAATAATAATAATAATAATAATAATAATAATAATAATAATAATAATAAAAGTAATAATAATATTAATAGTAAGTCACAATAAAAATAATATTAGTGAAAATGATAATTTAGTATTATTAATGATAATAATATTAATAATACTTGTATATATCAAAATTTTCATCTTCATATATATATATTTTATATTAACAATATTAATATTATCCTTTATAATGAAAGTAATGTTAATGACATTAATATAACAACTATATTCAATCTTGTAATTGAATTTAATTAGTAATACTACATGATAACATATATTAATTATACATTTTATATATATTGTATTATATATAATATTACTTATTAATGATAATAATAAATTGTATTATTTTCTAATAATAATAATAATAACATTAATATAACATTTTACATGTGTTAAACTTTATTTCCATATATATAATATTCTTAATAAATTTTTATAGTAATAATAACATTATTAATATAATATTTATGTTTTAACTTGTAATTACATTTAATATAATAAAATTTATAAATTTTTATCATTTTTACTAATTATAATATATTGGATCTTTAATATTTATTATTTACAATATATATAACATTTATTATGTATGGAATTTATATATATATATATATATATATATATATATATATATATATATATATATATATATATATATATATATATATATATATATTTACACATAATTGTTCATGAATCGTCGGAAATAGTCAAAGGTCAAATGGTTTCATGTAAACTGTTCCAAAAATTTAGAGAATCAACTTTACAGACTTTGCTTATCGTGTCGTAAACATATAAAGATCAAGTTTAAATTTGATCGGAAATTTCCGGATCGTCACACATCAAGGGTTGGAAACTCCATGCTTAGAGTGAGAATCGAACCTGGGTTGGCAGTACCCCAAGTTGGATCCCACCTTATACCACCCAAGCTAAACTATGGTGGTCGGTTGATTTTACTTATTCGTGGAACTTTCTTCACCGATTTTCATATGTCGTCCAATAAGCGTGAAGGAGTTTGGACTCCATTAAAGGCTGATAATGAGGGGTCGAGTCGGGTGCACGACTTAGAGAAACCTGCACGACATGGAAATTAAAGTTATGTAAGTTTCTAGTTTATTTTTCTACATTTTAATTTCAGTATTTTTAATTTGGTGTGTTTATTTTACGCTTTCTGTTTTTTTGAAAAATTTAGTTTCAGCATCCAAAGCGCCGCTTTCTCATTTGGAAGTGTCACTTTGTGCTTTTTATTGAACAAAAGGCGGCGCTTCAAAATTTTACCGAAGGTCTTTTGATAGAAAAAGAAAACTTTGCTTGGGGTATACAAGCGCCGCTTCATGTTCGATAGTTAAAATCCTATTTCTATAATGAAGAGTTGCTTTCTCTTTCAAGGCGTTTTTAATTGATATTTTCTCATTCATATTTTATATAACCTAATTTTACACATCAGCACTCTCAAGGTGACACGCGTCTCAATTTTTTTCTTTTTAACGAAAAAACTTATATATATAATAATTTATGGAATACTTCATCAAATAAATAAAGCTCTAATATATAACAAATCGAGAAAACAAAACGAACATCCGAGCGCTACTCTCGAACACTAAAAATCTGCAAACAAGAGCTAATTAAACATAACTAACTAACTAGCACATCATAAAAAAGACATCAAACACAAATAAAACCACATCAAAAAAGGTAACCTATCAAAACGTGAACACGAGATTGGGAACCATCTCCGTCATTCTCCTAAACAAAGCTCCTAAACAAAGCTTGCTAAAAATACAAGAGAACCAACCCAACAAAAATTCAATCGAAATCTTTCAAGAATTCCGTCTCAATTTTTTAATTTTCATTTTAAACATTTGATTATTAAGTTACACTCTTCTAATTGAATTATTTATTGTACATATAAAAAACATTTTTATTACTATATAATAAAATAAACTAATAAAATAAACTTCTGTAGTGTTTAATACACTAACAAATATATTAATAATCAATTTAAATTATACTCCTATTTCAATTTATTAGTGATGTTTTTATTTTGGAATGTCTCAAATAAATAGTTAACTTCCATAAATAGATAAGAATAAGGAGATAAATTTTTTTATATTCCTACTTTAAACATGTAAAAAAAAACGATAGTTAAAAAGTAAAGTAAAACTGTAAAGTAAATAAAAAGTACAGTGTGATAATGACATTTATTAAACTGTGTATCATTTTATCTGTAGACTATTAAATTGGGACGGAGTGACGTCATCGTCTATCAAGGTGACATGTGTCTTTATAACGTTTTTATCTAACTTTTTTTCGTAATTTTTTTTTTTGACATCAGTTTGGGATCACCCAGGGGAACTAAACCACCTACACGTTCATCTCCCGTAGTTGCATAACCCGCCCCCAACTACTGTCATGGAGGAAACCCGTACCAATACGAGGGCATGACCGGTAAAACCCTCATCCCCGCTGCCCCTCGCACTAAGTGAAAGACGACCTGGGTGGATACTTCAGGTCAGGGATAACATGAGATACTTTTAAACTTTTATACAAAACTCATATGATATTTATTATGGAGTACTACATTTTTTTGTATATATATATATATATATATATACACACACACACACACACTAGGTTTTTAGCTCGTGTGATGCCCGACCGTCACAAATCAGTTAAATGACTTCTTAATACCTGTGATATTTGTATTCTGATAACCGATTCACTATAAATCGAATAATAGCTTATATTAGAATATATTAACATAATAAACTAAAATTATACACATAGTTAATAAATATCTTTTTGATACACTCATATTTGACACCATACATATTTCGTATTTACATTTCACTAATTTATTAGTTTTATTTATAATATACAAATTAAATGCATATTATATCATAATTAATACTATGTAATATTATATTTACATATCAATCATGTTTAACAAAATAATGACACATAAGTTATCTTTAATTTTAATTTAGCTAAGTGTTGATACATAAGTAAAAAAAAAAATCTTATTTTATTAAGGTAAAAAAATAACATAATGTCGTTAGAGAATATATATGATCCTTTATATCTTAATTGACCCTATCTTAATTATTTATAAGGTATTGAATAATAATAATAATAATAATAATAATAATAATAATAATAATAATAATAATAATGTAATAATAATACTAATAGTAATAACTAGATCTGGAACGGCCCGCGCGATGCGACGGGACTTTTCGAGTTGAATATTCATATTTAATGTAGCGGTTTGTATTTATAAAATTAAAAACGCGTTGTGGCGGATGTGTATGGATACACGTGGTTAGTACATAGTATACCTAATGGCGTACACATTTTTAACACCAAAAAAATCGTGTAATTTGGGTTGTTTATTATAAGTGTATGTATATGTATGAAAGATAGCCCGAAATAAAAGATAGCTCGAAATATTTAACGGTTTTAAAAAAGCGTCCGTTTCGCGTATAGTTAGTTGCATTGTGTTCGTAAAATTATTTCGAGTTGAACTGTGGTGTAACGAGCAGTAAGATATGTGACGACCCGGAAATTTCCAATCAAATTTAAACTCAAATCTTTTATGATTTCGACACGATAAGCAAAGCCTGTAAAGTTGAGTCTCAAAATTTTTGAACTACTTTAATGTATTCGGTTAACCTTTGACTATTCCCGACGATTCACGAACATGATTTGTAAATACATATATATATATATATATACATATATATATATATATATATATATATATATATATATATATATATATATATATATATATATATATATAAATATAAATCTATATATTATTTCTAATCAAGAATATATTGTGATATATAAAATGTATAAACATTAAATATTCAATGAATGTTATCATATAATATATTATGTAATTATTAAATATTACATAAATTAATAAATTGTATATTAATATAATGTGGTTACGAGATAAAAATATAGTTGTTATACTAATATTATTATTATTATTTTATTATTATTATTAATAATAATATTAATGTTAATATTAATATCAGTATTATTAATATTACCATATATGAGATTTGATACATATAATGTGTTAAAAGTTCTACCATTTTGTTTAATAATATCATTATCATTATTTTATCACTTTACTCATTATTATTAAGTATTATAAGTATTATTAAAATTATAATAAGAAATTATTACATGTAATTTGTTATATTATTATTAGTATTATTATGATCATTGTTATCATTATGATTATTAACAATATTATCATATTATTATTATTATTATTTTTATAAATATTTTTATTAACCTTTTTATTATTATTCTTATAGATTATTATTAACAAACTTATTAAGAGTATCATTTTTGTTATTATTAATATCCTCATATTATTATCAGTATTATTTTTTTATCAGTATTTTATTAATAATATTTAATATAAATATTATTAATTAGTATTAATATTACTATTAATGTATTTTTTATTTATTAAAAATTAATTATATAAATTATGTAAAAAAGGTACCAATTTAGTTTGATGTAGCTTTCCATACTGTGTTAAAAATTTGTTTCTGTCACTACATCTGGTAACTAATTGAATCAAATCACAGGATACAATCAAAATCAGTTGTGAGTCTTAATCTGTTATATATTTATTTTATTTTTTTCTTTCTTTACACTGATGAAAATCTGTCGACCAGTAGGCTATATAACCAACGAATTATTCTATGAATTGGATTAACACATTCAGTTCTTTTATGATCATTATCAACTAAAAACCCTTACAGTCAATTCCAGTTTGAAATTATCAAAGAAAAGTTAATAAACCATCGGTCTCCCCTGTTATTGCTTCATTTTCTTAAAAGCTCGATTTCGATTAAATTTTCAAAATGTGTAAATGCAATTGTGTTAGGAATTCTTTATTTAATCTCTCTGCAAAGTCTCCAATTCCAATTCTTCTTATTAACTACGAATTTTAGAGTCAAAGTTTTGGTTTTCAAAGTCAACCGAAGTGTTCATTGTGAAATTTGAACTCTGTTTGATGTCCTGGGATCAATTAATGATTCATATAGTTTCTAAGAGTCATTTACAATATATTTCATGTAGAAACCATGAGCTAAAACTGATTAATTTTCGAAATCAAGGTAGAGGTTGGAAACGAGTTATTTCACAGAGTTATTTTAATTTTTGTTTTTCTAATATCTAGTAAATAAAAACCAACAATTATAAATCGTTTTGTTTCGTTTGAAAGGATTAAACTCAAGTAATCAATTAACAGATTGAATGATTTTGGTTCTGGAATGATACATTGTTTTGAAAAATATGAAGAACACTAATTACGAGTTATATGGAATTAAAACTATTTTAAATCAGAAAGATAAGCAGTAGCGTAATGGGCGGGTTCGAGCCCGGTCTTGGGCAATCTTTTTATAAAAGCTTTTCAAAGGGTATAACCTCTTATTTTTATTATTATTATTATTATTGTTGTTGTTATTATTATTATTATTATTAGTATTGTTATGATTATCATTATTATGGTTATCATTAGTATTATTATTATTATCATAATTATAGTTATAAGTATTACAATTATTGATATCATTGGTATAAATAAGTATCATTAATATTATTAATATTATTAATGTTATTATCATTAGTAGTAAATTTTATTATAAAGTATTATTATTATCATTATAATTATTATTATTATTAGTATCATCATTTAGGATATTATTAGTAGTATTATTATGATGAAAATCAATATTGTTTTTATTACTATTATTATTATTATAAACATTATTATTGCTAAAATTATTATGAAAAGTATCATTTTAGTAAAAGTACTATATTTATTAAGATTATTAATATTATTATTACAAATAACAGTTTTATAAAAATTATCATTTCAATTAATATTAGGATTATTAATATTATTATTAGTATTATTTTTAGAGACATTATTGCTATTTTTATCACTATTATTATTACTACTATAATTATTATTATCATCAGTATTATTATTATTATTGATATTATCATTATAATCAAACACAACTTTTATTACTATTGATGTAAAAATATATTTATAAGTAACATTACATATGAATTAATTATATTAACAATTTTTATATAAATATTCATATATATAACCAATTAGGTATTTTAAAAATATATAGATATAAAACTATACAAATAATAATCATTTTCAAATATATATATATATATAAATTAAATAAATAATATATAAAGTTATAATATATGAAATTGTTCGACTACGAGTATGTGTTTTAATATATATGAACAATATAGGTTCGTGAATCCAAGGCCAACCCTGCATTGTTCAATTTCGTCATATGTATTTTTACTACAAAATACAGTATTGTGAGTTCATTTGATTCCCTTTTACTCTTTACATTTTTGAGACTGAGAATACATGCGCTGTTTTTACAACTGCTTTATTAAATGCCTTTGAAATCTATATTTTTGAACTGGGATGCTTTTATAAATGTTTGACGAGATAGACACAAGCAAAACATTCCTCGAATGAATTATTATGCAGACAGAAGTTCTGTGGATTATTATTGAATTAGTTGGACGTTATAATTGCCACTAATTGTTGTGAATATTTCTCCTGATTATTATTGCTTGGTAACCTAAGAATTAGAAACGGGTATGGTCCTAATTCACGCGAATCCTAAAGGTAGCTACTGGGTTTAACACCCCCACCCAGAATGTTCACTAGATGGAAGGGCTAGTGGGCGTGGTGTTTAGTACTTCGAAGTTTATATACTTATACAGACGAGATGTTCTGTTTTGGGGATATTATTGATGCGCATTATATGTTAAGGTCGGTTACCATGTTGAGCAATAAAATCGAAATGAATGTTATGTAGAAAATGATTTTTATACACAGGTTATGTGTATTAGTTTTGTGCACGAGATATGTGCACGATTATTTAAAAATTGCGAGGCAACCTACGGGGGAGAAAAGGATACGAACCTACTCTGCTAAGCATTATGATAAATGGTTTTTGTACACGAGATAGGTGTACTGCATTTAAATCTCGTGATCTATCAAAATGATGAATTTTATTACTTATGATAAACCTATGAACTCACCAACCTTTTTGGTTGACACTTGAAAGCATGTTTATTCTCAGGTACGAAAGAAATCTTCCGTTGTGCATTTGGTCATTTTAGAGATATTACTTGGAATCATTCATGACATATTTCAAAAGACGTTGCATTCGAGTCGTTGAGTTCATCAAGATTATTATTATTAAGTCAATTGTAGTTGGATATATTATGAAATGGTATGCATGCCGTCAACTTTCGATGTAATGAAAGTTTGTCTTTTTAAAAATGAATGCAATGTTTGTAAAATGTATCATATAGAGGTCAAGAACCTCGCGATGTAACCAAATGTAATGTATTCGTCCAGATGGATTAGGACAGGTCATTAAAAGATATGAGTCGTTAAAAATTTGGGTGGAGTTTGTTTATATATTTTTAATAAAATAATAATTTTACGATTTTTACCCTGAAAAGTGGACAAATTGTAATTGTTTGAGGGGTGGTTTTCTAAGTTGGTTGTGGGTGTCGTTTGAAAAGCCTTAAAAGGCTAAAATGACCTAAAATGTCACGTCTTATAGTAATTAGAGGATTAATAATGTAATCATAATAATAATAATAAATGAAATAAGAATAGTAATATTAATAATTATTAATCACATAACAATAATGATAAAATAATAATAATAATAATAATAATAATAATAATTATTATATAATAATAATAATAATAATAATAATAATAATAATACATTTAATAATAATAAAATTAGAAGCTCGTTTGAATTAAATAATAATAAAATTTAATAATAATAATAATAGAATTAGAAGCTCCGCTAGGCTCGAGCTCGGCTCGTTTGAATTTCATAAAGCTCGAGCTCGAGCTCGGCGCGGTTCGAGCCTAATAGTTTAAGCTCGAGCTCGAGCTCGGCTCGTTTGATATTTTACAAGCTCGAACTCGACTCGTTAGTTATATAATATTTTTTTCTTTATATTATTTAATTTTTTATATTTCAAATTTATTGTTTTTGTAATTTTTATTAACATATAATAAGATTTACTATTATTCTTTCAACTATTATTAATATATAACACTACTAGAAAATCAGTGATTAGGGACGGCAAAATCTGTCCCGAATCCGTCCCTAAACGGGTTTAGCGACAGATTTCTGACGGAAATAGGTCGACAGTAAAAACGGCCTCGGTAATATTTAGCGACAGATTTTGCGACGGAACTGAAATTAGGGACGGATTAGCGACGGACGTTTGCGACGGATTAGCGACGGACGTTTTGCGACGTATTAGCGACGGATTGATTAGCAATGTATTAGCGACGGGCCGATTAGGGACAGATTAACGACATACCGATTAGGGCAGATTAGCGACGGCAGATTTTACCGACAGCAAAATCCGTCCCAAATCCGTCACTAATTATATTTTTTCTGCATTTTTTTTTTTTAAAGTTGCTTTTTAGAATAAACTCGGTTTTACCATCCCATCCCACCAATAATAATAAAAATAAAAAATAATAAGAATACAAAATAAAAAATAATAACAATAGAATAAAAAATAATTAAATTAACGATAATCAATAAAAGTATTACAGAGTATACCATTCCATATTATCATTGACTCTTTGACCACAAACAATCTGAATTTTAAATTCGGTAACAACAGTATACAATTAATATTCGTAAACCATTGGAAATATTCAGATTATACAAAAATTAGCATTTGCCTTTTTCACTCCTCCGGTCGCTGAAGCATATTTCCTTACGACTTTGATGCCCAATTGCTTCCTTGAAGCTTTTCCTCAAGTTGATTTTCCTTCTTGTTTGCTTAATACGAGCCATTAGGTGGTTATGTGGAGATAGAAAATGTGAAATGTCTTGCAATTTTAGAGAGAATTTTATTCGGTGGTCGTTGGTGAAGGGTTTAATTTCCTACTTGATTAGATCTTGATTTAGTAAAAGATGAAGAATAGTTTGAAAAGAGAGAAATGGAAGAGATAAATGAGAAAAATGTAGGGTAAAATGTTTATATATGAGGTGAAGGGTATTATGTGATTGGTAGAAATTGGGTGTGAAGGATTGCTAACATTGACCGTTGATTTGTTAAGGGTTGATCTAATGGACTGTATTCAATTATTTGTGTTTTATCTTTTTTGTCTTAACTAGGGAGATAGGAATGAAAGCTTCCGGAAATTTTATGTGGGGTTTCAAATTTGGTGTAGCCTATGGGTTATTTATATTTATATTTATATTTATATTTATATTTATATTTATATCCATCCATAATCCATAATCCATAATATTTTAACAAAGTAAAAGGAGATATCCAAGGCTAAGTTGATAGAATTATGAGCTGTCAATTTTATCAAATCTAAACATCTTAAATTTCTTTAGTCACTTGAACCTGCCGAATTATTCAAGACCAATTATCCAAAACTCAATCTTTTAATTAATCTATTTATATTTATTTTGATTTATTCATTCTAATTATATCTGTCTACTCCGTAAATTAAGTAATCGTATATTTTAAATTGATCCCCTCAAATAAAATCCCAATGTCACACGTCTTCTTGTTTCCATATAACTAAGATTTTATCTATTAATTAATCTTGTTTTAATATACTTAAAAATTATACTTAAAAATTAAAAATTAAAAACCTAAAAACTCAAGCACTTGTGCCACTATAAATACAACTACTGATGTTCGAGTCTGAAACTACAAATTACATAAACTCAAAGAAAGGTTTAACCGCAACAAGAAGATAGTGTATTTGTGTATATATCATCCGAAAAATGCATAATATATTGATGTATATATATTATATTTGATAGTAAACATGTGTTCTAAGACATTTTGGCACTTATACGTGTTCATTCGTGCTCGTAAACTTCATAAAATGTCAATTATTAAAATCATCAGTCCCAAATCCGTCCCTAATTACCGACGGATTAGGGACGACCATATATTTATATATTTTTTTAAATAACGATGGAGACGAAAATGTATAGACACTCATTCCTAAATGCATCTATATGAGTTAACAAACATTTTAAAAATACTAAGTGGCGTATAAATGCAAACAAACGTAGGAGTATGCATATATTCACTAACAACGATTATGGAACTTATATAACAAAACATTAGATCAAAGATATACATCCGACAAATGCATAAAATATTGATGTTTATATGTTATAATTGATAGTAAAAGTGTATTCTAAAACATTTTGGTACTTATATGTGTTCATTCGTGTTCGTAAACTCGATAAAATCTCAATTATTAAAAACATCCGTCCCAAATCCGTCCCAAATTACCGACGAATTAGGGACGGTCATATATGTATATATTTTTTAAAATTATGATTTAGAAGAAAATACATAGACACTTATTTCTAAATGTATCTATATTAGTTAACAAATGTTTTAAAAATACTAATTAGCATATAAATATAAGCACACGTACGAATATGCATATATTCACTAACAACGATTATGGAACTTATATATAAAAACACTAGATCAAAGGTATACATTCGACAAACATATAATATATTGATGTATATATGTTATATTTGATAGTAAAAGTGTATTCTAAGACATTTTGATACTTATACGTGTTCATTCGTGCTCGTAAACGCGATAAAATCTCAATTATAAAAAACATCCGTCCCAAATCCGTCCCTAATTACCGGCGGATTAGGGACGGATTATGGACGGATTTATGGACGTAGCTAATCTGTCGGTAATCTGTCGCAAAATTTATATTTAGGGACAGATTACCGACGGATGTGTCGCCGTAGTTAATCCGTCGCTAAACTGTCGCAAATGTGTTTTTTTTAGTTCGTTGGAAAGTCGTCGGAAATTCGCTGGTAATTAGGGACGGAATTATAGGCCGTCGCAAATCTGAAGCTAATTCCAGATTTTCTTGTAGTGTAATTAATTATTATATAACTATTTATTATTTTATTTAAAATTAATATATGGTGTATATAAATGAAAAAATCGTTTAGGCTCGCAAGCTTGTTCGAGCTCGAGATATGAAGCTCGAGCTCGAGATATGAAGCTCGAGCTCGAGCTCGTTTACTAAACGAGCTTCAAATTAAGTTCAAGCTCGGGCTCGAGCTCGTTTACGCTCGGCTCGAACCGAGCTTTTAACGAGTCGAGCTCGGATAGCTCGCGAGTAGCTCAGCTCATTTACACCCCTACTTCTGAAGCACCCCCTGAACAACTGCTATATGACAGACTCAGACAGCCAGTGGCGGAGCCACCTTGCATGTTATGGTGGCACGTGCCCCCATTCATTTTTTGGTAGCAACTTCACCATCCGCGCTAAAGCTTATGATCTCTACAATATAAGTTCTATGTTGATGGAAAAAGATTCAAAGTCAAACTTTGCGTCTCATGTCAAGTGGATTTGTATCGTGTACAGTCTATTTAATTAAAATTCGATTTAGTAAGAATTTATTTTCATATTTAAGGTATAATAAAATTACATTGTTTTAAAAAGATTTAAATTATAATTTCTATATGTATTTGGTAACTTAATAAACTGTAAGCGAAAATTTTGAAAGTTTGAATCTATAAATATTAAATTATAATATATAAAAAAAAAGTTTAAGCTCGTTTACTAAACAATATTTATGAATTATGTTCAAGTTCGAGCCCGAGCTTGTTGAACTTAGATAGAATTGATTTTTTTAACGAGTTGAGCTCGAGTCTCTTGCGAGTGCCACCACTGAATACATAGGACTCCATAACCAACTGCAAAGCAAATTGCATTATGAAATCGATCCCCGGGTGAAACTCGAAGTCGAAACTTCATGAACATTCAGAAAAGCAGTCACCACTCAGCTAAGTGGAGATGGTTTCGAGTTTTCTAAGTTGTGTTCTACTTTTTATGTATAAAAGATCATCCTCGGTAATACATTTGGACCATTAACTTGAACTCACCGTTGGGTAAAACAAACAAATTTAATGAAAGACCCACAAATTGTGTATCATCATGTTTAATAATACTCGAAAGTTAAGTGAAAAAAATAATTGAATGGTGAAGAAATGAACACAAATCTTGACAATCTTCCCAATAGTCAAAAACAGTGACCCATAACAAGTTGGCTGAGATAGGTTTCATTAAAGCCACTTTTAATGGGCTTTCAGTACCCAACAGAGTCTTTAAAATGCACACCTACCTATCAACTTCAAATCAAATATATACAACCATATATATGTGTGTGTGTGAATGTTACGAGTACATTTTATGTAATTGACTTAATTATTATTATTTAATTCCTAAAGTAATGGATCGGATCTACACTGTGCTCGACATTGACTGTACCAGAATCAGTTTGTTTAGATATGAGCTGTTACGGACTTACGATGTTGTTACAGACCAATCGTTGTAACTTGTGAGCATTGTCGATTATTTTAGAATGAAATTCCATGTGGAGTAATACACATGGTCATGTGGCTTATTTCTGATATAAAAATTGAAATACATATGGTCATGTGGCTTATTTCTGATATAAATATTGGTCTTCGGTTTATTAGAGCTTTGCACATGATATTGATGAAATTATATATATATATATATCTTTAGTCAGTCGCAATATCAATTCTAAACATTATAGTTTCGAGTATATTTGAAGAGCTTTTGATTCGCATTTAGTTAAATTGTTAATTTGATAGTTAAAGTGTTCATTGGAGCATTGTGGTGGAGTCTAGCAAGAGTTTCAGCTTGAAAAGACGTTAAAAATGCAGATTCCAAAAAGCAAAAGAGAAAAAAAGTTCATACAACAGCAATCTCACGATCACAGTTGAGCACTTCGCGATCGCTAGAATTAGTTACTACTGTAATTTCCATGGTTACAGTCGCGTGGGCTTCACAAAAAATTGTTTTATTCCACACTTCGGTTAATCTCGTTTTTTATTTTTCTCTAGAGCAACACCCACGAATTTTTAAGGTTATTCATCATTGTTCTTGAGGTTTAACACTTGGATTTCAATTTTAGCCACATTTAATCGTTCGGTAACATTATTCTTATTAATTTGATTAATACAATGGTTTTGATTGTTCATCTTTGCGTTTGATTGTTTCTTTTACATGTATGAGTAGCTAAATCATTCATATCTGCTTAGATGATTAAACTCTGGTGATGGATTGTTATCTTTAGATTATATACAATTAATTAAATTGCTTAAATATTGATTGAAAAACGACTGATATTAAAGTTTAGTGACTAATTCTATCACGGAGATTATTGATTATTTAATGACAATTAAGTTGATTGATGATCTTTACCAGACTATTGAACGTGAACAGTTTAGGAAATCGTTAAATTATATGTGAGACGCCAATATAACTAGATGATCAGTGATTTAATTACAAATTTGATGCGATAACTATGATGTTGTAAAGGACACCAAAACAACCTAAGTTAAATCATATTCTTGAGTAATTGTGTTTGTGGATTAATTAATTAATAGACTAAGTTAACGATAGTTAGTCTTAGCACGCTAGTTAAGAACTTGTAAGAATCGACAGATACTTACAATGCCACTAGCTACTTCTATAACTGTAATGAACAGGTTTAATAACAATCACGGCCAGGGGAATTGAATCTAAGTGGATACCGTTGTCTTCATTGAAATCTAGCTTTAATTTATTCGCATTTTAGTTTAATTAAAAATTACTTTTAAAAACCTCTTTTCTAGAATAATTATTGGTTTTGCTAATATTTAAGAATCTTTGTTACTAGTAGTGAATACTTATTAGTTTTGAGTTCTTAATCACGCTTCATAAATTTATAATTACAATTCATATATGTAGTGATTGGTACAGATCTTTTATTAAATAAAAAATTAAAAAATACATACTACACTCTCCTAAATTTATAAAAATTAATTGAAATAAATATCATTTAAAAAATTAAAGAAAAAACGTTAAAAAGCTTTTAGCAAAAAAGAAAAAACCAAATATAAGAATCTAAAATTGTATATAAAAAAGTTGACGGTGACGTCAGGATGATGTCACCATGACATCAGTAGAATTGTTGTTCAACACCGATTTTACTAGTGGTATAATGGGTAATACGCTCTATATTTATAATTTAATATATATAATTTAACTTATTCTACTTTATCAAGATAACTTAAGGTAAGCTTAAAATACGATTTATATAATTTTATCTATTATGGAATATGTCTTACTTTTTATAAACAAAGTGTAAGTGAAACAAGCTACTAGTAGTGACTGAAGACTTGATGCAGATTTCTACTACCACTTTTGAAACAACTGCATATTCATCTCTTGTCATAAAAAGTAAACCATAGCGGACAATAGGGGTGGTCAGTATTTGGTTTGAAACCGTGGAACCCGAAAACCAAACCGAAACCAAACTGGAAAAAAACCAAACCGAATTTGAAAAATGGTTTTCGGATCGAGTCAAACCGAAACCGAATTTGAATTCGGTTTTCGGTTCGGTTTTCGGTTTTGAAAATTCGGAATTCGGTTAACCGAAAACCGAATTCAAAACCGAATTCAAAATTTTTAAATATTTAATTTGTATAATTATGTTTTAATGTCATTATAATTTACGATCGAATCAATAAAATATGTTCTCACTCATATGACGATTTGGTAGCTCAGATTATAATTATGTTCTCAAATTATTATGTTCTTCTTCTTAATAACAGAAGTAGTAAACGTCATAATTAAGTTATAAATATTAATAAATCATCGAATTCTTGATAATTTAATAGTACATCATTGTTTTCGGATATAAATAACTAAGACATTAGTAACGCCACAGTTAAACTAACATCGTTCTCAGTCTTTTCATAATATTCGGTTTTAACCGAAAACCAAACCGAATCCGAATTCGAATTCGGTTTTCGGTTCGGTCCGGTTTTAAATTTGAATTCGGTTTTTGGTTCGGTTTTCGGTTTTGCACAAAAAAATTTCAAAACCGAATACACCGAACCGAATAAACCGAACAAACCGAAAACCGAACCGATGAACACCCCTAGCGGACAATAGGAGTTTAGTAACGATCATCCTAGCCACACGACGCTTGGCAACATTACTTAAAAGCTGAACTACCTCATGCCATTTGTCACTTGTGATCTCCAAAGAAAACAACTGTCTAACTCGTATCAAAACTTGCTTAGAAAACAGACATTCAAAGAACAAATAAGCATGAGAGTTTTGTTGGGTTTTACGCGACATGCATGAGACATTATCTTGTCGTAAGCCAAACTCTTAAAACTTGAGCTTATCGCGTAGTGATTTTTGTTTTGGGAAAACCAAAATTGTGAAAGAACATTACTGAAAAACTTGACTTAAGACAAATTAACAGTTCAATAATTAAAAAAAATCTTGAGGTTGATTCGAGTTTTTACTAAAAATATACTCCGTAAATTTTTACGAATGGTCCTTGTAGTTTATATCGAATTACAATAATGGTCCATGTGCTTTTTTTTCTCTAAATATGATCCCCTATCATTTGCACTTGTTTCACCGGTAGTCCCTATCCCTAACGATCGTTATTTTTTCCATTAAAATTTGACATGTTCAAGGCACACGAGAGTACAACAGTCTGCTCATTTTTCAACATTCATTCACTTCTTTTCCTTTCCTATTTATTAAAACTCAAAAACACAAATCAAATTTATTTTTCTTGCACTGTCTTTTCGATCTCTCCAAAATAAAACTACGAAACATAGTCTAGATCCTTAATAAATTCCCAAATACCTAAGATACAAAATCCCTTAATCATGGATGTAGTTTTGATATAACATTCCGACCTCGCCAAAAAACAAAATAATTGCCAAAAAAGTAAATGGAATTAGCCAACAACATCGCCGCCGTCACCATACCTGTTACCGTCATTGGTCGTTGATCGTTTCGTATTTTATGCTCACACTTATGATTAATTGGCGAAGATTGCAAGAGTTTAGAAGTGAAAATGAAGGTAATAAGAGGTTTTGTGATTATTGAAGATTGAAGACGAATGCACGAATGGATGTTAAAAAAAAGAAAATGTTATGTATAATTAGGCTGGCGTAAATTACGACAATTTTGGTGTAATTTATGGCGGAGGTATTTTTGGTCTCATCAGAACACTTGTTGACGTAACTTTACGCAAGTAATAAGTTAATAACGGTGATGGCGTAATTTACGCCTGACTTGTCGTAAATTACAGTAGGGTCATATCAGCTTATTTTTGAAAATTCGAATTTTGAAGGATTTCGACTTAGGAAACAAATTTGTTAACTATTATAAATAAAGAACCATAGACCCACGAATTTTATTATCTTCTACATCAAGTTTTTGAGTTACAAACACAAACCCTAACACCAAAAGCACACATCTTCTCAAGGATCAAAGGCACGTTCTTTATGTTCCATCAACTATTCAACGTGTTCATCATCACCAACATGCAAGGCTAATTCTTTTACTTTCTTCCTTCCATAAAAAGTCAATGTATGCTCAATTCTTTCGTGTATTTTGTGTGGTTTATGATTTTGTAATGCTTATGTCTTTTGAATTATGAATTCTATAAATCGTTTGAATTAATGATTAATGCAAGTTTGTCAATTTTGGTTGTTTCAAGATAAATTATTATGATTTAACATATTGTGCTTAATCCACCTTAGTGATAATTTAGATTGGGATAGCGTTTAAGTTAAATAATTTATGCCCAAAATAGCCATTATGATAAACTTATGAAAATCTTGTCTATGAGATTTAATCGGTAACTTGATAAAGCATAATACATGATTGAATGAATACATGCTTAATTGGGATTTGAATGAATAAAGACTTTTAATCTATTATTTACAACTTTGCGTTTTTACTCTTTTGTTTACGCTATTTTCTTTTAATCGATAAAGTTTAAGTCTGTTAGTTTGATTCTTTTAATTAATCCAAGTACTTTAGTTTAAATCAAATCAACTCCTGAAAATTGCTTGCTTTTGACCACAATCACCTTTTAAACGAATCCTACTTACCCTAGCTAGACTAGAGTATTTAGTACATTTTCGATTATTACTTCAACGCCCATCAAATTTTGGCACCGCTGTCGGGGAGTGTGCGCTTTGTTGCAAAATCTTATTTGTAATTTGTTTTCTTTTAAATATTTAAAAAATCAAAACAAAAAATTATAAAAACAATTCAAAAATATTTTTCTTTCTGCATCTAGTTTACTTTAGTTCTTTGTTTGGTTGGTTTTGTTCGGTTTTACATGTGGTGTTTTCTGTTTTGTGTTTTCAAGTTAGTGTATGCATACTCGAATTTCGGGAAGAAATTCACCGCTGATTTACAACCTAGAAATCAAGAAATCCGCAAAAGCAAACCATAAAGCTTCAAAAGCTTCCGCTAGTTCAACTGTGGCTCAATCCACACAGAGGACAAGCACCACCGGAAATACCACCGGATTTATCAAAGTCAAGTGAGCATTCTTAAAACTCTCAAGGTACGGAAACCTTTGAGGACGAGTCAAAGATGGGAGATAGAGACACACGTGGGGTGGACTCGAACTACTAACCGGGTAAGTAAGAGGATCATTCACCCATTGTTTATCTCGCCGCTTCGAATACGGGTAACTGACGGAGATTTCAGGTTCGACCTCAATTGATCGTTATTTTGCTAACATATCGAGGTATGGCATCGGAAGAACCATTTGAGCATATTACGAAATTCAGTGAGATTTGTGGTACAAATCAGGTAAACGAGTTCTAGGATGAAGAGGTACGGCTTCGCTTATTTTATTACACTTTGAAAGATAAAGCAAAGAGTTGGTTTTTGTCTTTGATGTTAAAGCGAAGGGGTATAAAATAATATTAATTTTTACAAGGAAATACTATTAAATACGATACAATTTTACACAAGTGATTTATTTATTTATAGAGTGGATATACCTAAACCTTGCTACAACACTTATAGGCAGTGTACCTAATCGTACAGTAGTGTAGTTTTTAGTAAGTCCGGTTCGTCCACAGGGAACTCTAGCCAAGCTTAACGCTATATTAGTTTTAACTTATAATTGTAAAAATACAAAAATATATATAAGTAGTATTATTATTATAAAAGGGGGGTTTTTACCGTTTAATGACCGGTTTGTCGATTTTAAAACTTAAGTCGCAGTTAAAAATTCATATTATTAAAATTAAAATTTCACACCAAATTTATATTATAATTTTGTTTTTATACATACAATCTTATATTAAAAATATTAATTTTTCAAATATTTACAAACTTAAATATATTGATTTAAAAATTTACAATAATAATTTAATATTTATATATTAATTTTAAAAACATGGTAAAAATTAAAAATTAAAAATCTTTTTGGTCTTTTATCCCACTTTAATAAATCAAATATTATCAAAAATATACGCCCCTCTTTTCGGTAAAGTAATTTCGGCTATATTACCTAGTTTTACTCCTGACGAATTTCTGAAATATTTTGGGTTGATTGATTAAAGATATTTATACCTTAAGAATAAACGGTAAATTTCGCAGTGATGTAATAAATTTTTGTATGATATCAATAATTTCGGTCGCAAAACCTAATTTTATTGAGTATTAATTTAATACTTTATAGCGAATAATTTAGCGTTTATTATTAAAAGGTTAAAAGCAATAAAATAAAAATAAAAACTGTACATACTTACCTGTAAGATAGAATTCTCAGTGACCTGTTTTAGCTCACTCATAAGATAGTCGGACTAATTGGTTTTCCATAGCTACATAGGCATAACCTCGAGCATTCAACGATTTTTCTTCGAAATATATGAACGGTCCTTCTCTGCATAAAGTAACGAACTCGGTATTGGAATATGTTTGATTTGTCGAGCATTTTCCTTCGTGTGACCATTTTCCGCATTTGTGACATCTTTCAAGGTGTCGTGCTCTTTTTTTCGCTGCAGATTTTGATTTACCTTTACCAAAATGTAACTTATTATGATCATTCCTGAGTTCTTTTCTTACTCCGTCCAATTTGGCTCTTATTACTGATACCAGGTCACTCGGGAGTGTGTCATTATTACGTTTAGTGATCAAAGCGTGTAGCATTAGACCATGGTTCAGATCAAAGGAATTCTTCATCTCATAAAACCAAAAAAAATAAAAATTCAGAATGGGGGGAGAAGACTAGTTCTTTAGGGTCTGCTAGGGAAAGACCATTCGGATTCCATTCTCGAGAACTACACGAAAACAGAATATCTAACTCTAATTGAAATACATATTACCCTAAAAAGATTCGAACCTCCCCACACTTAGTTAGATGTGGTGTTGAAATTGTGATTAACTTCGTTGTCAACTTCCATCGGACTATCTATATAATGTTTAACTCTGTGACCATTAACTTTAAATTCAATCCCATTTGAATTTATTAACTCTATTGTTCCGTATGGGAAAACTCTTTTTACTATAAATGGTCCAGACCATCTTGATTTCAATTTTCCAGGAAATAGCTTGAATCTTGAATTAAAAAGAAGAACTCTGTCTCCTTCTTTAAATTCTTTTGAACTTATGATTCTTTTATCATGCCATTTCTTCGTTCTTTCCTTATAGATTAACGAATTTTCATATGCTTAATGTCTTAATTCTTCTAATTCGTTTAATTGACTTAACTGTAGACGTCCAGCTTCATGTAAATCAAGATTACATGTCTTCAAAGCCCAAAATGCTTTGTGTTCAATTTCTACTGGAAGATGACATGCTTTTCCGTAAACGAGTTTAAAAGGTGTGGTTCCAATTGAAGTTTTGTAGGCTGTTCTAAAAGCCCAGAGTGCATCCTCCAATTTCATGGACCATTCCTTCGGATTTGATCCTACATTTTTCTCTAGAATACGTTTTAATGCTCGGTTGGTATTTTCAACTTGTCCACTTGTCTGTGGATGATAAGCAGTGGAGATTTTATGAGTTACTCCATATCTTTTGAGAACTTTCTCAAGTTGATTATTACAAAAATGAGTACCCCGATCACTTATTAAAGCTTTCGGTGTTCCAAACCTTGCAAAAAGACGTTTTAAAAAGTTGACTACAACTCGTGCATCATTTGTCGGGAGAGCTTGTGCTTTCGCCCATTTAGATACATAATCAATGGCAACGAGAATGTAGAGATTATTATGAGATTTAAGAAATGGACCCATAAAGTCAATACCCCAAATGTCAAATACTTCACATACTTGAATGACATTTTGTGGCATTTCATCACGTTGACTTATTTTTCCGGCCCTTTGACAAGCATCACAGGATTTGCAAAGAAGGTGTGCGTCTTTGAAAATTGTAGGCCAATAGAATCCACCATCGTAAACTTTTATTGCTGTGAGTTGAGGCCCATAATGCCCTCCTGTTGGTCCTGTGTGACAATGGTTTAAGATTTTACTAGCTTCATCTCCGAATATACATCGGCGTATTATTCCATCGGGACAACTTTTAAACAAATGTGGATCTTCCCAGAAATAGTGTTTTATATCACTAAAGAATTTCTTTTGTTTTTGGTACGATAATCCTTTTTTCAAGGAATCCACAAACTAAGTAGTTTGCATAATCTGCAAACCATAGAATTTCATTATAATCTATCTTCAATAGATATTCATCAGGAAAGTTGTCTTGTATGGTCGATTCATTCAGAACTTCTAATTCGGGATTTTCAATACGAGAAAGATGATCAGGGGCGAGATTTTCTGCTCCCTTTTTGTCTCGGATTTCAATATCGAACTCTTGTAAGAGTAAGATCCAACGGATTAATCTTGGTTTAGCATCTTGTTTCGAGAAAAGGTATCTAAGAGCAGAATGGTCAGTATAGACTACCGTTTTAGCTAGAATGAGATATGAACGAAATTTGTCAAAAGCAAAGACAATAGCAAGGAGTTCTTTTTCGGTAGTTGTGTAATTCATTTGTGCTCCTTGTAACGTCTTACTAGCATAATATATAGGTTGAAATCGTTTTTCAATCCTTTGTCCTAAAACGGCTCCCATTGCAAAATCACTTGCATCGCACATTAGTTCAAAAAGTAGATTCCAATTTGGAGTTATCATAATCGGCGCATTAGTGAGTTTCTCTTTAAGAATATTAAAAGATTTGATGCATTCATCCGAAAAGATGAATGGTGCATCTTTTTCTAGGAGTTTATTCATAGGAGTGGCAATTTTAGAAAAATCTTTTATGAAACGTCGGTAAAAGCCGGCATGCCCTAGAAAACTCCTAACTCCTCTAATATTGGTGGGATGTGGAAGTTTAGCAATTACATCTACTTTAGCTCTATCCACTTCAATTCCTTCCTTTGAAATTTTATGACCAAGAACGATGCCTTCTTTAACCATGAAATGACATTTCTCCCAATTAAGTACTAGATTTGATTGTTCGCATCTAATAAACATTCTTTCAAGATTAACTAGACATGATTCAAATGTATCACCGAAGACTGAAAATTCATCCATGAAAACTTCCATGCATTCTTCTATCATGTCGTGAAAAATCGCCATCATGCACCTTTGAAAGGTTGCAGGGGCATTGCAAAGTCCAAATGGCATGCGTTTGTAAGCAAAAGTACCATAAGGGCATGTGAATGTGGTTTTCTCTTGATCTTCGGGTGCTATTGGAATTTAAAAATATCCGAAAAAACCATCAAGAAAACAATAGTAACTATTTTCGGCTAATCTTTCTAACATTTGATCAATGAAAGGTAAGGGAAAGTGATCTTTTCTGGTGGCGTCATTTAATTTTCTATAATCAATACAAACACGCCATCTTGTTACCATCCTAGTAGGAATAAGCTCATTTTTTTTTCATTTGTGATGACAGTCATGCCACCCTTCTTAGGTACGCATTGAACTGGGCTTACCCATGGATTATCAGAAATTGGATAAATTAAACCTGCATAAAGCAGTTTAATAATTTCTTTCTTAACAACATCTTGCATATTTGGATTTAGTCTTCGTTGGCGTTGCACATATGTTTTATGACCTTCTTCCATAAGGATTTTATGTGTGCAATACGAAGGACTTATTCCTTTAATATCATGAATTTTCCATGCAATAGCTGGTTTATGAGCTTTTAGCACAGAAATGAGTTGAGATTTTTCATTTTTGGTAAGAGAAGATGATATTATTACAGGTAATTCAGATTCACCATGTAAATAAGCATATTCCAAATGGTTTGGAAGTGGCTTTAACTCTAATGTCGGTGGTTCTTCTATCGATGATTTGTATCGATATCTGTCTTCTTCTTTTAACATTTGAATTTCTTCTGTTGTTGGTTCATATCCATTAGCCATAAGTGTAGATAACATTTCAATTTCATCAATTGGTTCAGTTCCTTCTCCTAAAGAACATTCTCCTGTTCCTTGTAATTCTGGAAATTCTTCTAACAATTCTGCATGTGAATCTATAGTTTGAATATAATAACATGTATCATCTGCAGATTGCGGTTGTTGCATGGCTCTATCAACTGAAAAGGTAACACTCTCGTCCTCTATACTTAGGGTCAGTTTCTTACCAAACACATCTATTATTGCTTTAGCTGTGTTTAAGAATGGTCTTCCTAATATGAGAGGAAATCGAGAATCTTCTTCCATGTCCAGAATAACAAAATCTACTGGAAATACTAAAGTACCAACTTTAACTAGCATGTTCTCCATTATCCCTCTAGGATATTTTACTGATCTATCGGCTAGTTGTATGCTTATTCGTGTTGGTTTCAATTCTCCAAGGTCTTGTTATCATCGGTTTGTGGTGGTTTGTTTTGAAAAATAGGTCTTTGCTGATTGTAAGTATTATTGGATACTTGTTGATTACTAGGACCTTGTTGGTTGTTGTATGGAACATTTCGGTTATAATTCTGATTTTGATTGTAGATTGGCCTTGGCGATTGATAATTATTCTGATAATTATTTCCAGGCCTTTGGTTTATGTATGTAACATTCTCTCTTTGTTCCATTGTTAGTTCAATACTGAGACAATCTTTTGTCAAATGTGGTCCTCCACACTGCTCACAACTAATTCGTATTGAGTGGATATCTTTAGTCATCTTTTCCATTCGTCTCTCGACAGCATCTATCTTTGCAGAAATGGAATCTAAGTCATGGCTAGAATCGGCTCTAGCTGCTTTAGATGATCTAACGATATCTTTTTCTTGGTGCCACTCATGTGAGTGGGAAGCAGTGTTATCAATAATTTTGTAAGCGTCAGTTGCGGTTTTCTTCATAATGGAACCACCAGCTGCTATATCGATGTCTTTTCTTGTAGTGATGTCGCATCCTTGGTAGAATATTTGTACTATTTGACAAGTGTCTAAACCATGTTGCGGACATCCTCTCAATAACTTTCCAAATCTTGTCCACGCTTCATATAGAGTTTCGTTTGGCTTTTGTGTGAACGTAACAATTTCTCCTTAAAGTCTTACGGCTTTAGATGCCGGAAAGAATTGTTTAAGAAATTTTTCAACTAAAACGTCCCATGTATCAATCGCCCCTTCAGGTAATGATTCTAACCAATCTTTGGCTTCTCCCTTTAAAGTCCAGGGAAATAACATGAGATATATCTGTTCATCCTCAACTTCTCGGATTTTAAATAAAGTACAGATCCTATTAAAGGTACGAAGATGTTCATTTGGATCTTCCTTCAGCGCACCACTAAATTGGCATTGATTTGTTACCATGTGTAGAATTTGTTCTTTGATTTCATAATCTGGCGCATTAATGTCAGGTTGAGTAATTGCGTGACCTTGGCCAGTGCGTTTAGCTCGCATTCGGTCTTCCATACTTAGAGGTTCCAGATTTTCCATGATTGAATTTATTGAATCTGAATCACTAGAGTATTCTGATTTAATGGTTGGTTCCTCTACAATCTCTGTTTGAATGATTGGTGGTTCCGGAGGAAAGATTAATGGTTCAGGATCTCTGAATTGTCCCTGAATATCCTCCGGATTCTCAATTGTGAGGTCGGGTTCAAAAAATGGATTATCGGAAATTTGAATTGGAGTACTTGGTCGACTAGATGACGATTCTAAAGAAAAATCAATGGCGACAATATTTTCTAGATGTCTTGATCGAGTTACAGGTGGTGAACGTACGAAAGGTGGTGAACGTTTTGCTCGTTGCATTCACTGAATATCCTATTAGTTATAAAAATAAAAATTATATAAGTTATCAAATTAATAGACTTTTCTGCTTTTACAAGGAAATACTATTAAATACGATACAATTTTACACAAGTGATTTATTTATTTATAGAGTGGATATACCTAAACCTTGCTACAACACTTATAGGCAGTGTACATAATTGTACAGTAGTGTAGTTTTTAGTAAGTCTGGTTCGTCCACAGGGAACTCTAGCCAAGCTTAACGCTATATTAGTTTTAACTTATAATTGTAAAAATACAAAAATATATATAAGTAGTATTATTATTATAAAAGGGGGTTTTTACCGTTTAATGACCGGTTTGTCGATTTTAAAACTTAAGTCGCAGTTAAAACCTAATGTAAAAGATTAAAAATAAATATAACTTAATTTAAAGCGTAAAGTAAATAACGATAATGAAATTGCGATAAATAAAAGTGCGATAAATAAAATAACGGTAAATAAAATTGCGATAATTAAATAGTGCAATTAAATAAAATGACAATAAATAAAAGTGCGATAATTAAAAGTGCAATTAAATATGAAATAAAGGAAATTAAATATGAAATAAATGAATTATGCTTATTTAAACTTCCGTAATCATGATGTTTAACGTGTTGATTTTAGTTTTATTACCATGGGTTAATTGTCCTTTGTCCTGGATTATTCAATATGTCCGTCTGGTTTTTGTCCATAACAGTCCATCAGTCATAAATATAAAGTGCGAGTGTCCTCGTCAAATTATCCTTATATCCGAAGTTAAATATTCCAACTAATTGGGGACTTAAACTGTAACAAGGTCTTAATACTTTGTTTAATAATTACACCAGGATATCGACTGCGTGTAACCCAATGTTTTAATACTTTGTTAACAATTACGCCAAGTGTCCTTGTACATAATTTCACCCCTGTTTTAATAATTTCATTGACTATTAATCCATTCCCGTGTCCGGTTAAATGAACGATTATTAGTACTTATAAATATCTCGCCCATCGTGTCCGATCGAGTGTATATGGTTATTTATAGGTACGTCCAATTGTAAATCTTTATATTAAATTAACAAACTATCATTTAGTTAAACAAATATAAAGCCCATTAATAGCACATAGTCTAATTTCCACAAGTGTGTAAGACCCAAGTATTTTCCTTGTACATACGTGTGTTTAAGATACTTGAAGTGGAAGTTTTGTTGTACATAATTAAAAATGCAAAAGAAGCTGAACTGGGCATTCGGCGCACCGCGCCATTTCGGGCTGACAGATTCTTCCCTCTTTTTAAATTAGATATTTTTGGGGCAATTTGGTAAAATCACTTTGGGGTCCGACTTTAAGGCCTCAAAGCAGTTGTTGGAGTCTCCTTTACTCCATTTCCATCTACCTTATCACTTTCCATTAAATCCTAGAGAGAGAGGAAGTTCTAGAGTGAGAGAGCTCCATTAAAGGAAGAAGGAAGTTGAATCGGGTCTTATTGCGAGTTCTAAAGTCGTTCATCTAGTCGCTAGCTCCATGGTGATTGTGTTGGTAAGTTATAAAACCTAATTTCTTACTTTAATTGTATTAAGGGTTAGGGTTTGGGTTATTGGCACATAAAAACCCATTTGTTAGTGAATTTGGGGTTTTTGGGTGAATTTGGGTCATGTAGACTCAAAGTTGGCTAACTAGGGTTTTCAAAGTATTAATCTATGTTTATAAGCTTAAATTAGTTAGTTAAATTACTAGCACACTTAAATATATGTAAAGGGGTGTTAAGTGGGTTAGTAGATGACCCGAAATGGGTGTATTGACTTTAAATGGTCAAATGGGTCAAGATGGTCCTAAGTGGGTTAATGTATGTGTTTGATGCATAAAGCTTGTATTGGAAAGTGTCTTAGGACTTAACTTGGAAAATGATTAGGGTTTTGGGGATGTTAACCCAAATATTAGGGTTAGGGTTGCAAATGGGTCAAAATTGCACAATGGGTCAAGATAACCCTAAAATGGAGTTTTAGTGGGTTGACCAACTTGAGTTGTGATTGATATTGTGTAAAATGTAATAGGTGCATTACCTTGAAGATTCTCGGACTTGATTATCTTTCACAAGAGACTTTGAGGTGAGTGGAGTAATTATACAAGTATGTATATAGTATATTTATTTGTATGCTATGGTATGACCAACGGAGCCGGGAGTGCCATAGTGTGTGTGTGTGAGTGTGCTATGATGTGAACCACGGAGCCGGTAGCATCATAGAGCACGTTTGTGATGTGAACCACGGAGCCGGTAGCATCAAAGTGTGAACCACGGAGCCGGTAGCACTATAAAACAAAGTGTGAACCACGGAGCCGGTAGCACTATTAAAGAGTATGACTCGAATGCGTAGTGACGTGAACCACGGAGCCGGTAGCGTTATAGCATTGCGTATGGTGTGAACCACGGAGCCGGTAGCACCATGACGCATTTATGGTTAACCATATAGTTATTTATGTATATGTCGGGATGTATCATATTATATTAGTGCGGAGCTTGTGATATTGATATTGCTAGTTGCGGTATTTGGAGGTAATTAGCTTACTTGGAGTTTGTATGCTAATTTTTATTACTAACGATTATGCAGTGTGTGTAAGTGTATGCAAGTAGGTATATTATATATGTATATGTATAATTATTGCATTCACTAAGCTTTGCTTACCCTCTCGTTGTTTACCTTTTTATTGGTTCGATTGTGGACAAGGGTAAGGGCATTATCTTAGATTAGAGATCCCGCTTTGTTGATTAGGGGACGCTTTTTGGATGTGATAGCTCTTGGAGTTTGACCGAGACTTGGGTAGTTTAATCCCAAACGCCATGCTCGTAGTGTAGTTTGGTACTTAAACTTTTTGGCGGTCGAAACTCATATTTTGTATTTAAACTTGTAATTTGGGTCGTGTGGGCCCCGCTTCGTAAAACTAATTTTATTAATGGAACGTGCTAGTTTTCATATATGAACTTGTGGGTGAAAGCGTTTTGTCTAATTATGTCGGGAAACGGCCAAACATTTTCGTGTATTTGGTTCTCGGGGACAGCAGGCTGTCCAGGTGGTTTCGCGCGCCGCGCCATATGCTGGCCAGTTTAAAAATATTTTTTTTTTGTGATAGTTTGCACGGGTTTGGTTCGGGTTGTTACAAGTGGTATCAGAGCATGGTCTAAGGGATTTAGGCGACTTGAGATAGGTGCCTAGACTTTGACTTTATTGTATGTGCGCTTTATGCGGGACTTGTAGGACTTTGGGTCTAATCGGGAATTGTTAGTGCTTCGGGTTATGTGAACTAACCTCGTACTAATTGTTTTGTGTTGTGTTTAGTAATCATCAAGCGAGATGGACGTTGTACTAGCGAGTTAATGCGACGTGCTCGTGTAACAATGATTAGCTACCATTGTTACGGGTGCAAATCGTGTCAAACAAGTAATGTACGACGATTGTTGAGCAAGATGGAGTAGTGTGGCGTATATGCATATACAATTGTGTTATGTCCTTTCGTTTCGTTGTTTAATCTAATTCATTTTATAGAATGAAGATGAGAAACGGGCACGACACAAATGATGGAAGTACGAGTGAGGACGTTGAGTTCACGGCCAAAGTTGAGGCCATCTTTAAACGTCAAAAGGCGGAGTTCCTCGAGGATGTTAAGAAAATGTTTCTAGATTCGATTGACGAGCAATTAATCAATGTAGTCAAGGAGCAAGTGAAGGCCGTTCATCAAGAGGATAATGTGGAGAGACGGGACTTCTTTTATAAGAATTTCAAGGACTGTCAACCTCCCACCTTCGATAGTGAACGGGACCCACTTAAGAGTGCCCGTTGGATCTCCAATATGGAGGGGGCTTTTCGTACGTATGAATGTCCTCTTTATAAGAAGATAAGATACGGGTGTAGCATGTTAAGAGGTGATGCTAAATTGTGGTGGGACGCAAAGATTCAAGTTTATGGTGAAGAACAATGTATGGAGTTCACATGGGATGAATTCAAGGCAGAGTTTTTCGATGAGTACCGAACTTCGGCCGATCTTACTAGGCTTAAGGACGAGTTACGTTCCTTGAGGCAAGGGTCGATGGATTTGAACACTCTCAAATCCGTGTTTTTATCTAAGACCCAATTTTGCCCGGAGTATGTCGGGAATGATAAGATGTTGAAAGAAGATTTTTATCGGATCTTGAATGATAGTTATCAAGAGAAGATAAGTGTGAATGTAGTGAAGAGCTTTGATGAATTATTCAATATGGCGAAGGGTTTTGAAGCGCTTGTGATAAGGAAGGGTGGTTTTACTTTTGGTAAGAGGAAGTTCGAGAATTCGAGCCATTCGAACTTCTCAAACAAGAAAAGTAAGAAAGGTTGGAAAGCGTTGGTAGTGTGAAGAAAGGTACGTCCTGGGGTTTTGGGCCCAAATGTTATAATTGTGGGCAATAAGGACACATGGCTCGCGATTGTACAAGTGCGACTTCAACACCAAAAGTCACTTGTTATAATTGTGGCAAAGAGGGGCACAAGAGGTCGAAATGTCCCGAATTGAATAAAGATAATGTTAAGCGGTTGGAGAAGGCGGCGGGTACGGCTAGGGGTCGCAATTATTTGATGACCAATGATGAAGCCAAACAATCGAACGAAGTTGTCTCAGGTACTTTCATGGTTAATTCTAATCCGGCAAGGATACTTTTTGATAGTGGTGCTAACTTGTCGTTCGTGTCACCAAAATTCGTGCCTAAACTTAATAAACCATTAGCTAAGTTGAGTCATCCGGTAGAAGTCAAAATAGAGGACGGCAAGACGGTGTTAGTGGTTGATGTATGTAATAATTGTGATGTTGTATTTGGTGCCGAAAACTTTAAAATTGATCTAATCCCGATGACTTTGGGTGATTTCGATATCGTTGTTGGTATGGATTGGCTCGATCGAAATAGAGCCGATATTGCATGCCATGAAAAATCTATTCGGGTGAGGGCCCCGAGTGGGGGAGAGTTAATTATTCACGGTGATAAACGAAGAAGACTTGTGCCGATATGTTCTTTTGCACGGGTACGTCGTTTTCTTGTTAGTGGTGGCATGGATTTTCTTGCCCATGTTGTTGATACTCGTGATGAGCCACCACCTATTCGTGAAATTACGGTGGTAAGTGAATTCGAAGACGTTTTTCCGGATGAGTTACCGGGTGTTCCGGCGGAAAGACAAGTTGAATTTCGCATTGAGTTGGTTCCGGGAGCTACTCCCATTGTTAAAACTCCTTATCGTTTAGCGCCAACGGAAATACAAGAGTTGTTAAATCAAACCCAAGAGTTGCTTGAGAAGGGTTTTATTCGACCGAGTGCTTCGCCATGGGGCGCTCCGGTTTTATTCGTGAAAAGAAAGATGGTAGTATGCGGATGTGCATCGATTACCGGGAGTTGAATAAAGTGACGATCAAGAATCGTTATCCATTGCCTCGGATTGACGATTTGTTTGACCAACTCCAAGGTGCGACGTATTTCTCTAAGATCGACCTACGGTCCGGCTATCACCAAATGCGGGTCCGCGAGGAAGATATTGAGAAAACGGCTTTTCGAACACGTTATGGGCATTTTGAGTTTGTAGTTATGCCTTTTGGTCTTACGAATGCACCGGCGGCATTCATGGACCTTATGAACCGAGTGTGCCAACCTATGTTGGACAAGTCGGTAATTGTGTTCATTGACGACATACTTGTTTATTCAAGGAGTATGAACGAACATGAACGTCATTTGCGTGAAGTATTGAAGACGTTACGAAAGGAGAAGTTGTATGCTAAGTTCTCCAAATGTGATTTTTGGCTAAGGGAAGTTCAATTCCTTGGTCATATTGTGAACAAGGAGGGTATTCAAGTGGATCCGAGGAAGATAGAGACAGTGAAGAGTTGGAGTCAACCGACTACGCCTACGGAGGTTCGAAGTTTTCTCGGATTGGCTAGTTATTATCGTCAGTTTATCCAAGACTTTTCTAAGATCGCTTCATCGTTGACAAAATTGACGAGGAAGAATGCGAGATTTAATTGGGAGAACGAGCAAGAAATTGCTTTTCAGTTGTTAAAAGAGAAGTTGTGTCAAGCTCTGGTGTTAGTGTTGCCGGAAGGAGTGGAAGACATGACGGTTTATTGTGATGCATCGTTAAATGGGCTCGGGTGTGTTCTAATGCAAAGAGGTAAAGTCATCGCTTATGCCTCTCGACAATTGAAGGAACACGAAACGAGATATCCGACTCATGATCTTGAGTTGGCGGCGGTTGTGCATGCATTGAAAATTTGGCGCCATTACTTGTATGGTGTCAAGTGTACGATTTATTCGGATCATAAGAGTTTGAAACATCTCTTTAATCAACGAGATTTGAATTATCGCCAACGAAGGTGGATGGATGTGGTGAAAGATTATGATTGTGAGATACTTTATCATCCGGGCAAGGCGAATGTGGTCGCGGATGCGTTGAGTCGAAAGAATCATCACCCGGCGTTACGATTGGGATTGTTATGAAATGTCCCGTTCATATTGATTATAAACGTTCCATATTAATTGATTTCGTTGCGAGGTTTTGACCTCTATATGAGACGTTTTTCAAAGACTGCATTCATTTTTAAAACAATCATAACCTTTATTTTATTAATAAAAGTTTTACAAAAACATTATGTAGATTATCAAATAATGATAATCTAAAATATACTGATTACACACGACCATTACATAATGGTTTATAATAGAAATATATTACATCGACATATGTTTCTTGAATGCAGTTTTTACACAATATCATACAAATATGGACTTCAAATCTTGTCCTTATTTTAGTATGCAACAGCGGAAACTCTTAATATTCACCTGAGAATAAACATGCTTTAAATGTCAAAAAAAAATGTTGGTGAGTTATAGGTTTAACCTATATATATCAAATCGTAATAATAGACCACAAGATTTCATATTTCAATTCACATCCCATACATAGAGATAAAAATCATTCATATGGTGAACACCTGGTAACCGACATTAACAAGATGCATATATAAGAATATCCCCATCATTCCGGGACACTCTTCGGATATGATATAAATTTCGAAGTACTAAAGCATCCGGTACTTTGGATGGGGTTTGTTAGGCCCAATAGATCTATCTTTAGAGTTCGCGTCAATTAGGGTGTCTGTTCCCTAATTCTTAGATTACCAGACTTAATAAAAAGGGGCATATTCGATTTCGATAATTCAACCATATAATGTAGTTTCAATTACTTGTGTCCATTTCGTAAAATAATTATAAAAGCAGCGCATGTATTCTCAGCCCAAAAATATAAAAGGGTAAAAAGGCAAATGAAACTCACTTTCACAGATTTTTACTTCGTCAGGAAGTAAGACTTGGCCACTGGTCGATTCACGAACCTATAACAAATATGTACATATATATCAAAGTATGTTCAAAATATATTTACAACACTTTTAATACATTTTGATGTTTTAAGTTTATTAAGTCAGCTGTCCTCGTTAGTAACCTACAACTAGTTGTCCACAGTTAGATGTACAGAAATAAATCGATATATATATTATCTTGAATCAATCCACGACCCAGTGTATACACGTCTCAGGCTAGATCACAACTCAAAGTATATATATTTTTGGAATCAACCTCAACCCTGTATAGCTAACTCCAACATTACTGCATATAGAGTGTCTATGGTTGTTTCAAATAATATATATACATGGGTCGATATGATATGTCAAAACATTTGCATATGTGTCTATGGTATCCCAAGATTACATAATATATTAGAATACATGTATAATACAATATAAGTTAGCTAGGATATGATTTGTATAGAATTGTTAATATTTCCCGTAGCTACAAAAATCAAAAATATATCCAATCTTGTTTTACTCATAACTTCTTCATTTTAAATCCGTTTTGAGTGAATCAAATTGCTATGGTTTCATATTGAACTCTATTTTATGAATATAAACAGAAAAAGTATAGGTTTATATTCAGAAATATAAGTTACAAGTCGTTTTTGTAAGAGGTAGTCATTTCAGTCGAAAGAACGACGTCTTGATGACCATTTTGAAAAACATACTTCCACTTTGAGTTTAACCATGATTTTTGGATATAGTTTCATATTCATAAGAAAAATCATTTTCCCAAAAGAACAACTTTTAAATCAAAGTTTATCATAGTTTTTAATTATCAAACCCAAAACAGCCCGCGGTGTTACTACGACGGCGTATGTCCAGTTTTACGGTGTTTTTCGTGTTTCCAGGTTTTAAATTATTAAGTTAGCATATCATATAGATATATAACATGTATTTAGTTGATTTTAAAAGTCAAGTTAGAAGGATTAACTTTTGTGTGCGAACAAGTTTAGAATTAACTAAACTATGTTCTAGTGATTTCAAGTTTAAACCTTCGAATAAGATAGCTTTATATGTATGAATCGAATGATGTTATGAACATCATTACTATCTCAAGTTTTATGGATAAACCTACTGGAAAAGAGACAAATGGATCTAGCTTCAAAGGATCTTGGATGGCTTGAAAGTTCTTGAAGTAGAATCATGACACGAAAACAAGTTCAAGTACGATTTCCACTCGAAATAAGATTGTTATAGTTATAGAAATTGAAACAAAGTTTGAATATAATTATTACCTTATATTAGAAAGATATCTTACTGTAAATAAGAAAGATTTCTTGAGGTTGGATGATCACTCTACAAGATTGGAAGTAAGCTAGCAAACTTGGAAGTATTCTTGATTTTATGAAACTAGAACTTGTAGAATTTATGAAGAACACTTAGAACTTGAAGATAGAACTTGAGAGAGATCAATTAGATGAAGAAAATTGAAGAATAAAAGTGTTTTTAGGTGTTTTTGGTCGTTGGTGTATGGATTAGATATAAAGGATATGTAATTTTGTTTTCATGTAAATAAGTCATGAATGATTACTCATATTTTTGTAATTTTATGAGATATTTCATGCTAGTTGCCAAATGATGGTTCCCACATGTGTTAGGTGACTCACATGGGATGCTAAGAGCTGATCATTGGAGTGTATATACCAATAGTACATACATCTAAAAGCTGTGTATTGTACGAGTACGAATACGAGTGCATACGAGTAGAATTGTTGATGAAACTGAACGAGGATGTAATTGTAAGCATTTTTGTTAAGTAGAAGTATTTTGATAAGTGTTTTGAAGTCTTTCAAAAGTGTATGAATACATATTAAAACACTACATGTATATACATTTTAACTGAGTCGTTAAGTCATCGTTAGTCGTTACATGTAAGTGTTGTTTTGAAACCTTTAGGTTAACGATCTTGTTAAATGTTGTTAACCCAATGTTTATAATATCAAATGAGATTTTAAATTATTATATTATCATGATATTATGATGTATGAATATCTCTTAATATGATATATATACATTAAATGTCGTTACAACGATAATCGTTACATATATGTCTCGTTTCAAAATCATTAAGTTAGTAGTCTTGCTTTTACATATGTAGTTCATTGTTAATATACTTAATGATATGTTTAATTATCATAATATCATGTTAACTATATATATATATCCATATATATATGTCATCATATAGTTTTTACAAGTTTTATCGTTCGTGAATCACCGGTCAACTTGGGTGGTCAATTGTCTATATGAAACCTATTTCAATTAAATCAAGTCTTAACAAGTTTGATTGCTTAACATGTTGGAAACACTTAATCATGTAAATAACAATTTTATTTATTATATATATAAACATGGAAAAGTTCGGGTCACTACAGTACCTACCCGTTAAATAAATTTCGTCCCGAAATTTTAAGCAGTTGGAGGTGTTGAAGTATCTTCTGGAAATAAATGCGGGTATTTCTTCTTCATCTGATCTTCTCATTCCCAGGTGAACTCGGGTCCTCTACGAGCATTCCATCGAACCTTAACAATTGGTATCTTGTTTTGCTTAAGTCTTTTAACCTCACGATCCATTATTTCGACGGGTTCTTCGATGAATTGAAGTTTTTCGTTGATTTGGATTTCATCTAATGGATAGTGAGATCTTCTTTAGCAAAACATTTCTTCAAATTCGAGACGTGGAAAGTGTTATGTACAGCCACGAGTTGTTGAGGTAACTCAAGTCGGTAAGCTACTGGTCTGACACGATCAATAATCTTGAATGGTCCAATATACCTTGGATTTAATTTCCCTCGTTTACCAAATCGAACAACGCCTTTCCAAGGTGCAACTTTAAGCATGACCATCTCTCCAATTTCAAATTCTATATCTTTTCTTTTAATGTCAGCGTAGCTCTTTTGTCGACTTTGGGCGGTTTTCAACCGTTGTTGAATTTGGATGATCTTCTCGGTAGTTTCTTGTATTATCTCCAGACCCGTAATCTGTCTATCCCCCACTTCACTCCAACAAATCGGAGACCTGCACTTTCTACCATAAAGTGCTTCAAACGGCGCCATCTCAATGCTTGAATGGTAGCTGTTGTTGTAGGAAAATTCTGCTAACGGTAGATGTCGATCCCAACTGTTTCTGAAATCAATAACACATGCTCGTAGCATGTCTTCAAGTGTTTGTATCGTCCTTTCGCTCTGCCCATCAGTTTGTGGATGATAGGCAGTACTCATGTCTAGACGAGTTCCTAATGCTTGCTGTAATGTCTGCCAGAATCTTGAAATAAATCTGCCATCCCTATCAGAGATAATAGAGATTGGTATTCCATGTCTGGAGACGAATTTCTTCAAATACAGTCGTGCTAACTTCTCCATCTTGTCATCTTCTCTTATTGGCAGGAAGTGTGCTGATTTGGTGAGATGATCAACTATTACCCAAATAGTATCAAAACCACTTGCAGTCCTTGGCAATTTAGTGATGAAATCCATGGTAATATTTTCCCATTTCCATTCCAGGATTTCGGGTTGTTGAAGTATACCCGATGGTTTCTGATGCTCAGCTTTGACCTTAGAACATGTCAAACATTCTCCTACGTATTTAGCAACATCGGCTTTCATACCCGACCACCAAAAATGTTTCTTGAGTTCCTTGTACATCTTCCCCGTTCCAGGATGTATTGAGTATCTGGTTTTATGAGCTTCTCTAAGTACCATTTTTCTCATATCTCCAAATTTTGGTACCCAAATCCTTTCAGTCCTATACCGGGTTCCGTCTTCCCGAATATTAAGATGCTTCTCCGATCCTTTGGGTATTTCATCCTTTAAATTTCCCACTTTTAAAACTCCTTGTTGCGCCTCCTTTATTTGAGTAGTAAGGTTATTGTGAATTATTATATTCATAGATTTTACTCGAATGGGTTCTCTGTCCTTCCTGCTCAAGGCGTCAGCTACCACATTTGCCTTCCCCGGGTGGTAACGAATCTGAAAGTCGTAATCATTCAACAATTCAATCCACCTACGCTGCCTCATATTCAGTTGTTTCTGATTAAATATGTATTGAAGACTTTTGTGGTCGGTATATATAATACTTTTGACCCCATATAAGTAGTGCCTCCAAGTCTTTAATGCAAAAACAACAGCGCCTAATTCCAAATCATGCGTCGTATAATTTTGTTCGTGAATCTTCAATTGTCTAGACGCATAAGCAATTACTTTCGTTCGTTGCATTAATACACAACCGAGACCTTGCTTTGAGGCATCACAATATATCACAAAATCATCATTCCCTTCAGGTAATGACAATATAGGTGTCGTAGTTAACTTTTTCTTCAATAACTGAAACGCTTTCTCTTGTTCATCCTTCCATTCAAATTTTTTCCCTTTATGCGTTAATGCAGTCAAGGGTTTTGCTATTCTGGAAAAGTCTTGGATGAACCTTCTGTAGTAACCAGCTAGTCCTAAAAACTGGCGTATGTGTTTCGGAGTTTTCGGGGTTTCCCACTTTTCAACAGTTTCTATCTTTGCCGGATCCACCTTAATACCTTCTTTGTTCACTATGTGACCGAGGAATTGAACTTCTTCCAACCAAAATGCACACTTTGAAAACTTAGCGTACAATTCTTCCTTCCTCAATACTTCTAACACCTTTCTCAAATGTTCACCGTGTTCTTGGTCATTCTTTGAGTAAATAAGTATGTCATCAATGAAAACAATGACAAACTTGTCAAGGTATGGTCCACACACTCAGTTCATAAGGTCCATGAACACAGCTGGTGCATTAGTTAAACCAAACGGCATGACCATAAACTCGTAATGACTGTAACGTGTTCTGAAAGCAGTCTTAGGAATATCATCTTCTTTCACCCGCATTTGATGATGCCCGGAACGTAAGTCAATCTTTGAATAAACAGACGAGCCTTGTAGTTGATCAAATAAGTCTTCGATTCTCGGTAGTGGGTAGCGGTTCTTGATGGTAAGTTTGTTCAACTCTCGGTAGTTGATACACAACCTGAATGTACCATCTTTCTTCTTGACAAACAAAACAGGAGCTCCCCACGGTGATGTGCTTGGTCGAATGAAACCACGCTCTAAAAGTTCTTGTAATTGGCTTTGAAGTTGCTTCATTTCGCTAGGTGCGAGTCTGTATGGAGTACGAGCTATTGGTGCAGCTCCCAGTACAAGGTCTATTTGAAATTCAACGGATCGATGTGGAGGTAGTCCCAGTAATTCTTTCAGAAATACATCGGGAAATTCTTTTGCGACAGAAATATCATTGATGTTCTTTTCTTCGGAATTGACTTTCTCGACGTGTGCTAGCACAGCATAGCAACCTTTTCTTATTAGTTTTTGTGCCTTCAGGTTACTAATAAGATTTAACTTTGCGTTGCTCTTTTCTCCGTACACCATTAAGGGTTTTCCTTTTTCTCGTATAATGCGAATTGCATTTTTGTAACAAACGATCTCTGCTTTCACTTCTTTCAACCAGTCCATACCGATTATCACATCAAAACTCCCTAACTCTACTGGTATCAAGTCAATCTTAAATGTTTCGCTAACCAGTTTAATTTCTCGATTCCGACATATATTATCTGCTTAAATTAATTTACCATTTGCTAATTCGAGTAAAAATTTACTATCCAAAGGCGTCAATGGGCAACTTAATTTAGCACAAAATTCTCTACTCATATAGCTTCTATCCGCACCCGAATCAAATAAAACATAAGCAGATTTATCGTCAATAAGAAACGTACCCGTAACAAGCTCCGGGTCTTCCTGTGCCTCTGCCGCATTAATATTAAAAACTCTTCCGCGGCCTTGTCCATTCGTGTTCTCCTGGTTCGGGCAATTTCTAATAATGTGGCCCTGTTTTCCACATTTATAACAAACTACATTGGCATAACTTGCTCCGACACTACTTGCTCCGCCATTACTCGTTCCGACACCATTTGTTCCTTTCGTTCTGTTAACCCCTGGTCCGTAGACCTCACACTTCGCCGCGCTATGACCATTTCTTTTGCACTTGTTGCAAAATTTGGTGCAGAACCCCGAGTGATACTTTTCACACCTTTGGCATAGCTGCTTCTGATTGTTGTTGTTGTTGCGGTCGTTATTGTTGTTGGGATGATTGTTGTAGTTGTTGTTGTTGTTGTGCCATTTGTTGTAGTTGCGATTGATGTTGCGATTAGGGCTGTTAACGAACCGAGCTTTTAACGAGCTACTCGAGTTTGAGCTCATTTATTTCGAATTCGAGCTTTACCGAGTTCGAACTCGAGTCGAGTTCGAACAAAAAATGATATTCGATTTGTTTCACGAGTCGAGCATAAAAAAGTTAATATTCGACTCGGCTCGCTCGAAAACTCGTTTAATTATCGAGCGAGTTAATTGAGCAAATATGGCTCGAATAGTTCGTATGCTCGTTTGTGTTAATCGAGCTACACGAACCGAGCTACACGAATCGAGCTTCGCGAACATGTAGAAAAATTTAGTATTGTTGCATGCAAGATTCGAACTAGAGACCACATGATTAGATTCTCTTTGTTTAACCACTAAGCTATAAGTTGTTTTTATTCAAAATTTAGTATTAGTGGTACTTGTATCTTATAATAATAATAATAATATATTTTATTTTCCACATAAAAACATAACTTTGTACGTTTATTTGTAATTAAGCTTTTCAAACATTCATTCGTAGCAGTATATTGTGTTACATTTTAATTTTATATTTTTGAAATGAGCTAATGAACACCTACAAAGTAGGGAAGCACTAAAGCAAAAGACACATTCATACCATGACAACAGCTTATAAAATGTGTTTTTAAAACACAAAATTACAAAAATAGACAAGTTTCACAGTAACTATCGTTTTTTCTAATTGATTATATATTTATATATATGATATATATGATAAATATAACCACCGTACGCAAAATTACATACGGTAGTTTTTTTCCCTCTATAAACTTTGTTCATTAATCGATTTTTTTTTCAAATAGTGGATAGTTCTAGTAATTTGAATAAAATAATATAAAACTAGTATAACCAGCATTAACCGAACTTGGCAAGGTCAGTTTTTACCTATGTGACATTTTTTTAATATTACAAACTACTAGAAGGAAAAATTACAAACTTGCGAGTAGTAATTTTTTGAGATTCTAAAATGGATTATTATCATATGTTGATAACAACCAATTGTAATGAAGTACTAGTACTTCATGAACAAAATAAGAATACTATATGTTCAATCCAAATATCTTAGGAACAACAAATTATCCTAATTTACGTGTTCAATACAAGGATCTTAAATAGTCCACTGTCATTTTAAAGTCATTTTATGTACATGACATTTGATTGAATTGTTGTACTCATCCAACTAGTCAATACTATTCGTTTATCTTCAATGCTCAAGTCTCATACAATAAACATGCTTCGTTAACCTTCAATGCTTAAGCCATTTAGTAAACATTATTCGTCAATGTTCAAGGATTAAGCCTCAAGCCGTAAACGTTGTTCATTAATCATCAATCCTCAAATTCTCGAGATTAACATGATGCTTAATTGAATTGTTGTACTAATCTGACTAGTCAATACTTATCGTTAATACTCAATGCTTAATTCTCAAACAGTAAACATTGTTCGTTAATCTTCAATGCTTGAGTCACATAGTAAACATTATTTGTTAATCTTATTAAATTTTCATTAATAGGATATTAGTAATGGTTTGAGTTACATTTGAGAGAAAATTGCGCGGTTGGTCCCTGTGGTTTACATGAAATGGGATGTTTGGTCCCTGAACTTCATTTTCGGGGTTGTTGGTCCCTGTGGTTTTCAAAACACGCTGGTTTTCAAAACACGCGTGGTTGGTCCCTGACAGGTACCAACAACCCCAATAATGAAAGTTCAAAACAGGTGTAGTTGGTCCATGTCAGGGACCTACCACACGTGTTTTGAAAACCACAGGGACCAACAACCCCGAAAATGAAGTTCATGGACCAAACACCCCATTTCATGTAAACCACGGGGACCAACCGCGCAATTTTCTCTACATTTGATCGGTATAGTAACATGACACTTAAGTCTCAAGAGTAACACGACATTTAATTGAATAATTAATCTGGTTAAATAGTAGACGGTGTTCTTAATCTTCTATGTTTAAGTCTCGGATAGTAGATATTGTTCGTTAATCTTCGATTTTAAGTCTCAGAGGTAATATGACACTTAATTAAATAATTGTATAATTTAAATAGTAAACATTGTTTGCTAATGTTAGTAAACCTTGTTTGCTAATGTATATATGTTTATAAATAATATATTTATAGATAATACATACATTTTCAATTGATATTGAAAATGAAATTTCACAAGAATTTTGAATCACCTACAATAAGTATAAAAGATGAAATATATAATACTACTATTCGTAAACTCGTTTGGACTTTTAATACATTGTACCATTTTAAAATAATAAAATTCCAATGAAACAGAGAATGGAACTTTCACACAACCTTTCATGTTATTTAGTTATGACGTTTCAATCATATATACAAGAGAAAAATATCTATAAATTTGTAAGTAATTTATGTGATATTGTTTGAAGAATTGTTGTTAATTATGAAAAAAAAAAGACTAAAAAAAAAGTAAAGTAAAGAAGTTTCATCCCACATTGGATGATGGAAGAAACTAACAAGGAGAAACTCAAGTATAAATAGAGAGGTTAAACAAGTTTGGCAATTTGAAGAATTGTAAATGTATAATTTATAAGTATAAATATATACATTTATTCAATATGATAACAATCTTCAATTTTAAGTTATTTTTAATTTTTTATGCTAATATTTTAGCTTCTTTATATCTCGAAAAAAGATCTTTTTAACATCCAAATGAGCTTAGTCGAGCTCGAGTTTGATTGAGCTCGAGTTCAAGCTTAGTCGAGCTTGAGTTCCGGTTAAAATACGAGCATTGAACTTAAAGATTTTGAACGAACATCGAGTTCGAATTCGATCTTGAAAAAAATAATCGAGTTCGAACTCGAACATAATTTGAAATATTTAATCGAACTCGAGTCGAGTTCGAACCGAACAAATATTAAACGAGCCGAGCTCATATTCTTTCTGCTCGACTCGATTCAGTTCATTAACAGCCCTAGTTGCGATTGTTGGGATAGTTTTTGTTGTTTTGGTGACTCTTATCACTGTTTTCCTCCCACTTTCTTTTGACTAACTTCACGTTGGCCTCTTCGGCCGCCTGTTCTTTAATTCTTCCCTCAATCTGGTTCACTAGTTTGTGAGCCATTCTACATGCCTTTTGTATGGAGGCAGGCTCGTGTGAACTTATATCTTCTTGGATTCTCTCCGGTAACCCTTTCACAAACGCGTCGATCTTCTCTTCCTCATCTTCGAACGCTCTCGGACACAATAGGCACAATTCTGTGAATCGTCTTTCGTACAAAGTAATATCGAATCCCTGTGTTCGTAACCCTCTAAGTTCTGACTTGAGCTTATTGACCTCGGTTCTGGGACGGTACTTCTCATTCATCAAGTGCTTGAATGCTGACCATGGTAGCGCGTAAGCAGCATCTTGTCCCACTTGCTCTAGATAGGTATTCCACCATGTTAACGCACTACCTGTGAAGGTATGCGTAGCGTACTTCACTTTGTCTCCTTCAGCACACTTACTTATGGCAAACACCGATTCAACTTTCTCGGTCCACCGTTTCAATCCGATTGGTCCTTCAGTCCCATCAAATTCCGAAGGTTTGTAGGTAGTGAATTCCTTGTTGGAGTATCCTACACAATTTCTTGCGCCGTTAGCTGTATTGCTAGATTCAGAGTTATTGTTGGTATGTAGCGCGGCCTGTACTGCGGCTATGTTTGAAGCAAGAAAGGCACGAAATTCCTCTTCGCTCATATTCAAGGTGTGTCGAGTAGTCGGTGCCATTTCCTTCAAAATAGTCAAATGAAACAATTTAATCATACAGAATATTAACAGTAGTCAATAGTATCTCGTAGCATAATATGAACTCGTTTATAAAAGCTTTTTCTTCATATTAGCGTTTTATAAGTTTAAATTCGGGTACTACCTACCCGTTAAGTTCATACTTAGTAACTAATATACAATTCAACTACTACAATTCCATATGAAAAACTGATTATAATAATATATCACATACAAATATTCTTCAAACTTACAACTTCGCTATATTACATATAACATGAAATATAGTACACTATGATACAGGACAGTTTTGAAGATAAATCTAGTTAATACGCAAGTTGTTCAGCAAAGAAAATAAAGACACGTAATTCATAAGTCCAGAAACAAGTCATGCATTCTGGTTTTACTAAGACGACTTCCCATCCTTGGTCTTGTGGAAAATAACCGTTATGACCATTAGCTAGGCATCATGATGTAATGTCGTCAAAAGGACGAGGGTTTCGTAATGACCAACAGTCTCGTAATAACCTAAAAACCTCATTTCTTACCCCAATTACCGACTCCGTCACTTGTGGGAACGTTTTGTTTAATAGTTGTAGCCTGATGTTCTTGTTCTCACTTTGGTGAGAAGCGAACATTACTAACCCGTAAGCAACATGCTTCTTTATATTGCATGTTAGCCGCTTTTTCTAAATCACGAAGTCCTATATTCGGATATATTGAGTCAAAATAATTTCTTAACCCATTACCTAAAATAGCATTTGGGTTCCCCGCAAGATATGCATCAAAGTAAACAAATCGCAACTTATGGATTTCCCAATGTGATATCCCCCATCTTTCGAACGAAAGCCTTTTATAAACCAAGGCATTCTTGGAACGTTCTTCGAATGTCTTACAAACTGATCTCGCTGTAGTGACCCGAACTTTTACATGTTTATATATATATTAAATGAAATTGTTATTTACATGATTAAGTGTTTTCAACATGTTAAGCAATCAAACTTGTTAAGACTTGATTAATTGAAATAGGTTTCATATAGACAATTGACCACCCAAGTTGACCGGTGATTCACGAACGTTAAAACTTGTAAAAACTATATGATGACATATATATGGTTATATATATAGTTAACATGATATTATGATAAGTAAACATATCATTAAGTATATTAACAATGAACTACATATGTAAAAACAAGACAACTAACTTAATGATTTTGAAACGAGACATATATGTAACCATTATCGTTGTAACGACATTTAATGTATATATATCATATTAAGAGATATTCATACATCATAATATCATGATAATATAATAATTTAAAATCTCATTTGATATTATAAACATTGGGTTAACAACATTTAACAAGATCGTTAACCTAAAGGTTTCAAAACAACACTTACATGTAACGACTAACGATGACTTAACGACTCAGTTAAAATATATATACATGTAGTGTTTTAATATGTATTCATACACTTTTGAAAGACTTCAAGACACTTATCAAAATACTTCTACTTAACAAAAATGCTTACAATTACATCCTCATTCAGTTTCATCAACAATTCTACTCGTATGCACCCGTATTCGTACTCGTACAATACACAGCTTTTAGATGTATGTACTATTGGTATATACACTCCAATGATCAGCTCTTAGCAGCCCATGTGAGTCACCTAAAACATTTGGGAACCATCATTTGGAAACTAGCATGAAATATCTCATAAAATTACAAAAATATGAATAATCATTCATGACTTATTTACATGAAAACAAAATTACATATCCTTTATATCTAATCCATACACCAACAACCAAAAACACCTACAAACACTTTCATTCTTCAATTTTCTTCATCTAATTGATCTCTCTCAAGTTCTATCTTCAAGTTCTAAGTGTTCTTCATAAATTCTAAAAGTTCTAGTTTCATAAAATCAAGAATACTTCCAAGATTGCAAGTTTACTTCCAAGTTTTCTAAATCCATTCCAAGTAATCATCCAAGATCAAGAAACCTTTGTTACTTACAGTAGGTTATCTTTCTAATACAAGGTAATAATCATATTCAAACTTTGATTCAATTTCTATAACTATAACAATCTTATTTCGAGTGGAAATCTTACTTGAAATTGTTTTCGTGTCATGATTCTGCTTCAAGAACTTTCAAGCCATCCAAGGATCCTTTGAAGCTAGATATATTTTTCTCATTTCCATTAGGTTTATCCAAGTAACTTAAGGTAGTAATGATGTTCATAACATCATTCGATTCTTATATAAAAAGCTGTCTTATTCAACGTTATAAACTTGTAATCACTAGAACATAGTTTAGTTAATTCTAAACTTGTTCACAAACAAAAGTTAATCCTTCTAATATGACTTTTAAAATCAACTAAACACATGTTCTATATCTATATGATATGCTAACTTAATGATTTAAAATATGAAAACACGAAGAACACCGTAAAACCGGACATACACCGTCGTAGTAACACTGCGGGCTATTTTGGGTTAGTTAATTAAAAACTATGATAAACTTTGATTTAAAAGTTGTTCTTCTGGGAAAATGATTTTTTCTTATGAACATGAAACTATATCCAAAAATCATGGTTAAACTCAAAGTGAAAGTATGTTTTCCAAAATGGTCATCAAGATGTCGTTTTTTCGACAGAAATGACTACCTCTTTAGTAATTGACATGTAACTTAATTTTCTGAATATAAACCTATACTTTTCTGTTTAGATTCTTAAATTAGAGTTCAATATGAAACCATAGCAATTTGATTCATTCAAAACGGATTTAAAATGAAGAAGTTATGGGTAAAACAAGATTGGATAATTTTTCTCATTTTAGCTACGTGAAAATTGGTAACAAATCTATTCCAACCATAACTTAATCAACTTGTATTGTATATTATGTAATCTTGAGATACCATAGACACGTATACAATGTTTTGACCTATCATGTCGACACATCTATATATATTTCGGAACAACCATAGACACTCTATATGTGAATGTTGGAGTTAGCTATACAGGGTTGAGGCTGATTCCAAAATATATATAGTTTGAGTTGTGATCAATACTGAGATATGTATACACTGGGTCGTGGACTGATTCAAGATAATATATATCGATTTATTTCTGTACATCTAACTGAGGACAACTGACTTAATAAACTTAAAACATTAAAATGTATTAAAAGTGTTGTAAATATATTTTGAACATACTTTGATATATATGTATATATTGTTATAGGTTCGTGAATCAATCAGTGGCCAAGTCTTACTTCCCGACGAAGTAAAAATCTGTGAAAGTGAGTTATAGTCCCACTTTTAAAATCTAATATTTTTGGGATGAGAATACATGCAGGTTTTATAAATGATTTACAAAATAGACACAAGTACGTGAAACTACATTCTATGGTTGAATTATCGAAATCGAATATGCCCCTTTTTATTAAGTCTGGTAATCTAAGAATTAGGGAACAGACACCCTAATTGACGCGAATCCTAAAGATAGATCTATTGGGCCTAACAAACCCCATCCAAAGTACCGGATGCTTTAGTACTTTAAAATTTATATCATATCTGAAGGGTGTCCCGGAATGATGGGGATATTCTTATATTATGCATCTTGTTAATGTTGGTTACCAGGTGTTCACCATATGAATGATTTTTATCTCTATGTATGGGATGTGTATTGAAATATGAAATCTTGTGGTCTATTATTATGATTTGATAATATATAGGTTAAACCTATAACTCACCAACATTTTTGTTGACGTTTTAATCATGTTTATTCTCAGTTGATTATTAAGAGCTTCCGCTATCGCATACTTAAATAAGGACGAGATTTGGAGTCCATGCTTGTATGATATTGTGTAAAAACTGCATTCAAGAAACTTATTTCGTTGTAACATATTTGTATTGTAAACCATTATGTAATGGTCGCGTGTAAACATGATATTTTAGATTATCATTATTTGATAATCTACGTAAAGCTTTTTAAACCTTTATTGATGAAATAAAGGTTATGGTTTGTTTTAAAATGAATGCAGTCTTTGAAAAACGTCTCATATAGAGGTCAAAACCTCGCAACGAAATCAATTAATATGGAACGTTTTTAATCAATAAGAACGGGACATTTCACTCGCCTTAAATAGTTGTGCCGAGGAATTCTGACCGACTCTAGACAAGATTTCATCAATCATGTCTCCGGGTAGGTCTCTTAAAATATTGGGTTGTCTATCCATTTTGTGTTTTTATACTGTAAAATAGACAAGAGTTAGATTCATAAAAAAATACTTATTAATACAAGCAATTTTTACATATATCATAAAGCATAAGCACACTATATTACATATATTACACCACACGAATACAACTATCTTATTCCGACTCGCTCGTTTCTTCTTCTTCGGTTTTGGTTCGTTTTGCCAAGTTTCTAGGGATATATGATGTTCCCCTAATACGAGCCATCGTTTTCCACATTGGTTTAGAAAAACCTGGTGGTTTAGAGGTTCCCGGGTTTTTGCCACAACTTAAGAAATACGGGTGTTGATGATACATATAAAGTTCATCGGGTTTGGAATCAAATTTCTCTATTTTTATACCCTTTCCCTTATTGTTCTCTTTTGCCTTATTAAATTGTGTTGGCATAATTTCTATAACATCATCGGAATCCTTGTCGGGATCCGATTCATCGGAGAATTGATAATCCTCCCAATACTTTGCTTCCTTGGCAGAAACACCATTGACCATAATTAACTTTGGTCTGTTGGTTGAGGATTTTCTTCTACTTAACTATTTTATTATTTCCCCCACTGGTTCTATTTCTTCTTCCGGTTCTGATTCTTCTTCCGGTTCCTCTTCGGGAACTTGTGAATCAGTCCACGAATCATTCCAATTTACATTTGACTCTTCATTATTATTAGGTGAGTCAATGAGACTTGTTCTAGAGGTAGACATCTATCACATAATATCAAACACGTTAAGAGATTAATATATCACATAATATTCACATGTTAAAAATATATAGTTTCCAACAAAATTTGTTAAGCAATCATTTTTCAAGTAAACACGGTCGAAGTCCAGACTCACTAATGCATCCTAACAAACTCGATAAGACACACTAATGCAAAATTCTGGTTCTCTAAGACCAACGCTCGGATACCAACTGAAATGTCCCGTTCATATTGATTATAAACGTTCCATATTAATTGATTTCGTTGCGAGGTTTTGACCTCTATATGAGAAGTTTTTCAAAGACTGCATTCATTTTTAAAACAACCATAACCTTTATTTTATCAATAAAGGTTTTAAAAAAACATTACGTAGATTATCAAATAATGATAATCTAAAATATACTGATTACACACGACCATTACATAATGGTTTATAATAGAAATATATTACATCGACATATGTTTCTTGAATGCAGTTTTTACACAATATCATACAAATATGGACTTCAAATCTTGTCCTTATTTTAGTATGCAACAGCGGAAGCTCTTAATATTCACCTGAGAATAAACATGCTTTAAACGTCAACAAAAAATGTTGGTGAGTTATAGGTTTAACCTATATATATCAAATCGTAACAATAGACCACAAGATTTTATATTTCAATTCACATCCCATACATAGAGATAAAAATCATTCATATGGTGAACACCTGGTAACCGACATTAACAAGATACATATATAAGAATATCCCCATCATTCCGGGACACCCTTCGGATATGATATAAATTTCGAAGTACTAAAGCATCCGGTACTTTGGATGGGGTTTGTTAGGCCCAATAGATCTATCTTTAGAGTTCGCGTCAATTAGGGTGTCTGTTCCCTAATTCTTAGATTACCAGACTTAATAAAAAGGGGCATATTCAATTTCGATAATTCAACCATATAATGTAGTTTCAATTACTTGTGTCCATTTCGTAAAATAATTATAAAAGCAGCGCATGTATTCTCAGCCCAAAAATATAAAAGGGTAAAAAGGCAAATGAAACTCACTTTCACAGATTTTTACTTCGTCGGGAAGTAAGACTTGGCCACTGGTCGATTCACGAACCTATAACAAATATGTACATATATATCAAAGTATGTTCAAAATATATTTACAACACTTTTACTACATTTTGATGTTTTAAGTTTATTAAGTCAGCTGTCCTCGTTAGTAACCTACAACTAGTTGTCCACAGTTAGATGTACAGAAATAAATCGATATATATTATCTTGAATCAATTCACGATCCAGTGTATACACGTCTCAGGCTAGATCACAACTCAAAGTATATATATTTTTGGAATCAACCTCAACCCTGTATAGCTAACTCCAACATTACTGCATATAGAGTGTCTATGGTTGTTCCAAATAATATATATACATGGGTCGATATGATATGTCAAAACATTTGCATACGTGTCTATGGTATCCCAAGATTACATAATATATTAGAATACATGTATAATACAATATAAGTTAGCTAGGATATGATTTGTATAGAATTGTTAATATTTCCCGTAGCTACAAAAATCAAAAAAAATATCCAATCTTGTTTTACTCATAACTTCTTCATTTTAAATCCGTTTTGAGTGAATCAAATTGCTATGGTTTCATATTGAACTCTATTTTATGAATCTAAACAGAAAAAGTATAGGTTTATAGTCGGAAATATAAGTTACAAGTCATTTTTGTAAGAGGTAGTCATTTCAGTCGAAAGAACGACGTCTTGATGACCATTTTGAAAAACATACTTTCACTTTGAGTTAAACCATGATTTTTGGATATAGTTTCATGTTCATAAGAAAAATCATTTTCCCAGAAGAACAACTTTTAAATCAAAGTTTATCATACTTTTTAATTATCAAACCCAAAACAGCCTGCGGTGTTACTACGCCGGCGTATGTCCAGTTTTACGGTGTTTTTCGTGTTTCCAGGTTTTAAATCATTAAGTTAGCATATAATATAGATATAGAACATGTATTTAGTTGATTTTAAAAGTCAAGTTAGAAGGATTAACTTTTGTTTGCGAACAAGTTTAGAATTAACTAAACTATATTCTAGTGATTTCAAGTTTAAACCTTCGAATAAGATAGCTTTATATGTATGAATCGAATGATGGTATGAACATCATTACTATCTCAAGTTTTGTGGATAAACCTACTGAAAAAGAGACAAATGGATCTAGCTTCAAAGGATCTTGGATGGCTTGAAAGTTCTTGAAGTAGAATCATGACACGAAAACAAGTTCAAGTAAGATTTCCACTCGAAATAAGATTGTTATAGTTATAGAAATTGAATCAAAGTTTGAATATAATTATTACCTTATATTAGAAAGATATCTTACTATAAATAAGAAAAAGATTTCTTGAGGTTGGATGATCACTCTACAAGATTGGAAGTAAGCTAGCAAACTTGGAAGTATTCTTGATTTTATGAAACTAGAACTTGTAGAATTTATGAAGAACACTTAGAACTTGAAGATAGAACTTGAGAGAGATCAATTAGATGAAGAAAATTGAAGAATGAAAGTGTTTGTAGTTGTTTTTGGTCGTTGGTGTATGGATTAGATATAAAGGATATGTAATTTTGTTTTCATGTAAATAAGTCATGAATGATTACTCATATTTTTGTAATTTTATGAGATATTTCATGCTAGTTGCCAAATGATGGTTCCCACATGTGTTAGGTGACTCACATGGGCTGCTAAGAGCTGATCATTGGAGTGTATATACCAATAGCACATACATCTAAAAGTTGTGTATTGTACGAGTACGAATACGAGTGCATACGAGTAGAATTGTTGATAAAACTGAACGAGGATGTAATTGTAAGCATTTTTGTTAAGTAGAAGTATTTTGATAAGTGTCTTGAAGTCTTTCAAATGTGTATGAATACATATTAAAATACTACATGTATATACATTTTAACTGAGTCGTTAAGTCATCGTTAGTCGTTACATGTAAGTGTTGTTTTGAAACCTTTAGGTTAACGATCTTGTTAAATGTTGTTAACCCAATGTTTATAATACCAAATGAGATTTTAAATTATTATATTATCATGATATTATGATGTATGAATATCTCTTAATATGATATATATACATTAAATGTCGTTACAACGATAATCGTTACATATATGTCTCGTTTCAAAATCATTAAGTTAGTAGTCTTGCTTTTACATATGTAGTTCATTGTTAATATACTTAATGATATGTTTACTTATCATAATATCATGTTAACTATATATATATATATATATATATATATATATATATATATATATATATATCCATATATATGTCATCATATAGTTTTTACAAGTTTTAACGTTCGTGAATCACCGGTCAACTTGGGTGGTCAATTGTCTATATGAAACCTATTTCAATTAAATCAAGTCTTAACAAGTTTGATTGCTTAACATGTTGGAAACACTTAATCATGTAAATAACAATTTCATTTATTATATATATAAACATGGAAAATTTCGGGTCACTACATGTTAGGTATGATTATTACTAACGATTTTCTTGAAAAACTTGGTGTGATTCAAATTGAGGCTTACGTTCACAACAAGGGTGAGGAACGAATTGTGGGGCAATCGGAGTTTATTACTATGGGTTCGCGTGGTTTGTTGTCTTTTCAAGGAAGAGTGTGGGTTCCTAAGATGGGTGATTATCGACAAGTGCTACTTGATGAAGCACATAAGTCAAAGTATTCCATTCATCCGGGCGCGATGAAAATGTAACTTGATTTAAGGAAAGATTATTGGTGGCCGGGCATGAAACGTGATGTTGTAAAATATGTTGAGCAATGTGTTACATGTTTGCAAGTTAAGGCCGAGCACCAAAAGCCGTATGGTAAGTTACAACCATTAGAAATCCCGAAATGGAAATGGGAGCACATTACCATGGATTTCATCACAAAGTTACCTAAAACGGCGAGGACCCAATTTGATTCGATTTGGGTTATAGTTGATCGATTAACGAAAAGTGCTTTGTTTCTTCCCATTAAGGAAGCGATATCATCGGAGACCTTGGCTAAGTTGTTTATCAAGGAAGTTATCTCACGACACGGAGTTCCTATATCTATTATTTTGGATCGAGATACCCGTTTTACATCTCGGTTTTGGGAAAAGTTTCACGAAGATATGGGTACACAATTGAAATTGAGCACGGCGTATCATCCTCAAACGGACGGTCAAACCGAGCGTACGAATCAAACATTGGAGGATATGTTACGGGCGTGTATTATTGATTTTGGGGGTAGTTGGGATGAGCACTTACCCTTGGTAGAATTCTCGTACAATAATAGTTATCATACTAGTATTGGGATGACACCTTATGAGATGCTTTATGGGCGTAGGTGTCGAACCCCGATTTATTGGGGCGAAGTGGGACAAAAGGAAATCGGGAGTACCGATTTGGTTTTAGAGACGAATAACAAGATTGACATTATTCGGGATCATTTGAAGAAGGCTCAAGATAGATAAAAGTCGTATGCCGACAAACGTAGACGAACGATCGAATTTCAAGAAGGTGACATGGTGATGCTTAAGGTTTCGCCATGGAAAGGTATTATTCGATTTCGAAAACGGGGAAAGTTAGCTCCTCGGTTTATTGGACCATTTAAGGTTTTAGCTCGCGTTGGTGAAGTCGCGTATCGGTTGGAATTACCCGAAGAGCTTGCGGGGATCCATAATACATTTCATGTTTCCCATCTCCGTAAGTGTCTTGCGGATGATTCAACTTGGGTGCCATTAGACGAGATTGAGCTAAAAAATAAGTTAGAGTATATTGAGGAGCCGATTGCTATACTTGATGAGAAGGTCAAAAGGTTGAGGCATAAAGAGGTTATGACCTTCAAAGTTCAATGGCGACGAAGTAAGGGTTCCGAGTTTACTTGGGAGCCCGAAGAGTTTGTGTTGGTTTATCTTCCTTCTTGTCATGCGGCTTGGATCGCGAGGACGCAATCCGAATAAGTGGGGGAGAGTTGTAAGACCCAAGTATTTTCCTTGTACATACGTGTGTTTAAGATACTTGAAGTGGAAGTTTTGTTGTACATAATTAAAAATGCAAAAGAAGCTGAACTGGGCATTCGGCGCGCCGCGCGGCCTTATGGCGCGCCGCGCCATTTCGGGCTGACAGATTCTTCCCTCTTTTTAAATTAGATATTTTTGGGGCAATTTGGTAAAATCACTTTGGGGTCCGACTTTAAGGCCCCAAATCAGTTGTTGGAGTCTCCTTTACTCCATTTCCATCTACCTTATCACTTTCCATTAAATCCTAGAGAGAGAGGAAGTTCTAGAGTGAGAGAGCTCCATTAAAGGAAGAAGGAAGTTGAATCGGGTCTTATTGCGAGTTCTAAAGTCGTTCATCTAGTCGCTAGCTACGTGGTGATTGTGTTGGTAAGTTATAAAACCTAATTTCTTACTTTAATTGTATTAAGGGTTAGGGTTTGGGTTATTTGCACATAAAAACCCATTTGTTAGTGAATTAGGGGTTTTTGGGTGAATTTGGGTCATGTGGACTTAAAGTTGGCTAACTCGTGTTTTCAAAGTATTAATCTATGTTTATGAGCTTAAATTAGTTAGTTAAATTACTAGCACACTTAAATATATGTAAAGGGGTGTTAAGTGGGTTAGAAGATGACCCGAAATGGGTGTATTGACTTTAAATGGTCAAATGGGTCAAGATGGTCCTAAGTGGGTTAATGTATGTGTTTGATGCATAAACCTTGTATTGGAAAGTGTCTTAGCACTTAACTTGGCAAATGATTAGGGTTTTGGGGATGTTAACCCAAATATTAGGGTTAGGGTTGCAAATGGGTCAAAATTGCACAATGGGTCAAGATAACCCTAGAATGGAGTTTTAGTGGGTTGACCAACTTGAGTTGTGATTGATATTGTGTAAAATGTAATTGGTGCGTTACCTTGAAGATTCTCGGACTTGATTATCTTTCACAAGAGACTTTGAGGTAAGTGGAGTAATTATACATGTATGTATATAGTATATTTATTTGTATGCTATGGTATGACCCACGGAGCCGGGAGTGCCATAGTGTGTGTGTGAGTGTGCTATGATGTGAACCACGGAGCCGGTAGCATCATAGAGCACGTTTGTGATGTGAACCACGGAGCCGGTAGCATCAAAGTGTGAACCACGGAGCCGGTAGCACTATAAAACAAAGTGTGAACCACGGAGCCGGTAGCACTATAAAAGAGTATGACTCGAATGCGTAGTGATGTGAACCACAGAGCCGGTAGCGTTATAGCATTGCGTATGGTGTGAACCACGGAGCCGGTAGCACCATGACGCGTTTATGGTTAACCATATATTTATTTATGTATATGTCGGGATGTATCATATTATATTAGTGCGGAGCTTGTGATATTGATATTGCTAGTTGCGGTATTTGGAGGTAATTAGCTTACTTGGAGTTTGTATGCTAATTGTTATTACTAACGATTATGCGGTGTGTGTAAGTGTATGCAAGTAGGTATATTATATATGTATATGTATAATTATTGCATTCACTAAGCTTTGCTTACCCTCTCGTTGTTTACCTTTTTATAGGTTCGATTGTGGACAAGGGTAAGGGCATTATCTTGGATTAGAGATCCCGCTTTGTTGATTAGGGGACGCTTTTTGGATGTGATAGTTCTTGGAGTTTGACCGAGACTTGGGTAGTTTAATCCCAAACGCCATGCTCGTAGTGTAGTTTGGTACTTAAACTTTTTGGCGGTCGAAACTCATATTTTGTATTTAAACTTGTAATTTGGGTCGTGTGGGCCTCGCCTCGTAAAACTAATTTTATTAATGGAACGTGCTAGTTTTCATATATGAACTTGTGGGTGAAAGCGTTTTGTCTAATTATGTCGGGAAACGGCCAAACATTTTCGTGTATTTGGTTCTCGGGGACAGCAGGCTGTCCAGGTGGTTTCGCGCGCCGCGCCACCACCTGGCGAGCCGCGCCATATGCTGGCCAGTTTAAAAATATATTTTTTTTTTTGTGATATTTTGCACGGGTTTGGTTCGGGTTGTTACAAAGTGTCGTTCTTTTGTCCAAACCCCAATTATGGTCCAAAGCCCAATTACCCACTCTTTAATATTTTAGCCCAACATCATGATTACTTCGTCTTAAATAAGCATAATAATAACTTAGCTACAAGACATTAAATTAAAAAGGTTGAACATTACTTACAATGATTAATAATAGCGTAGCGTTACACGGACAGAATTTCGACTTACACCCTTACAACATTTGCTAACATACCCTTATTATTAGAATTTAAAATTAAAATTAAAATTAAAATTAAAATTATAATATATATATATATATATATATCGTTGAATGATGGAAGAGAAAAAGATGTTGTAAAGTTCGATCAAAACCGCGAAATTTATAGGCATGTGGCCACAAAAAGTGGCCCATGCGATCGCATGGAGAATAAGCCTACAGGCCATGCGATCGCATGGAGGTAGGTACCAGCTCACATATTTTTGTTTTCAAGCTTGTCGACGTTTTAATAAATAAATATAATATATAAATAATTTTAAGAATTATTTAAATATTATATTATATTTATGTGCATAGTTAACTTGTAATTTTTAGTCCGTTGCGTCGAGCGTTGAGAGTTGACTCTGGTCCCGGTTCCGGATTTTCGAACGTCCTTGCGTACAATTTAATATCTTGTATTTTGCGTTTTGCGACTTGTACTCTTGTAATTTTGAGACGTTTCTCATCAATAATTTGAACCACTTTGATTGTACTTTGTACTTTTGAGCTTTTTGGTCGTTTGCGTCTTCAATTCGTCGAATCTGTCTTTTGTCTTCACCTTTTATTATTTAAACGAATATCACTTGTAAATAGAACAATTGCAACTAAAAGCTTTTCTTTCTTGAGGGATAATGCTATGAAGTATATGTTCGTTTTTAGCATTATCAGTCTTTACCTGTCAGAAGTATCACTACTTGGACGTTGATGAAAAAGCAATTCCTTGAGGAATTCTACCACATAAGTCTTCGGATATGCGTATGCAAATAAAATCTTTTTGACAATTGCCAGGTGAACTTTTCATGAAGCATTCGAATGTCTTAAGGAATTACTTAGATCTTGTCCCAACCATGAAATACCGAAATGGGAACTTTTTAAAGTTTTCTTTGATGGTATAGATCTGCAAAATCGACAATTCCTATTAGCTTCAAGTGATGGTGTATTTTTAACATAATATAGTGAGGATGAGTGGACATTTTTCGAGCAATTAAGGGTTCCAAAACTCAAGCTTCGGTTGAACAGGAAACTCGCAATTCTTTCCATGTTAACCAAGTGTCTACTTCGAGAGGGTCTTCTAGGAATTTAGAAAAGGAATTACATGAGATAAAGATGTTACTTCACATGCTTAACAACCCGAACCAGGGAGTTCGTTTGTTAGCGGGTGCTCGTTGTCATTAGGAGTTCGTTTGTTAGTTATGAGCTTAATCGTCGTGGTTTAGTTGTATGATGGTTGGTTTCTTTTTTCAATGAAAGGATTATTGTTATAAAGTTTTTGTTATTTTTGTTAAAAGAAAACAAAAAAAAAACCAAAAAACCAAACATCCCTTAGTTTGTTATACATGCGTGTACTAATAAAAAAAATACTCCTTATTTAACTTATTAAAAATTAACTTAAACTTTCATATAAACTACGTTTTCGTTTACACATCTATCTATTACGGAGTATGGAAAATATAAAAAGAAAAAAAAAAAATTTAAGTTCAAGTGTCTTGAGAAAGGGGATGTTTTTTTTCACCCATATGTACACGCTATAATCGTATTATTTCAACTGAAACCTACATTAAAGAAATGAGGATCACAACCACTAGTTTATCTTAAAATTAATTGTGTAATCATTTATTATAATTATTATATACTCCTTATATACTCCTTAAATAATAGAAGTTAACTAGTCCGGAGCAGCCCGCGCGATGCGACGGTGACTTTCGGCCTGCATGTTCGTATTTAACGTAGCGTTGTGTATGTACAGAGAGGGAAACGGTCCATGTGTTAAGACCGTTTAAATGCCCGCATGGTTAGCGTTTTTAAAAAGGTATCCGCTTCGAACGTAGTTAGTCTCATTTTGTTTGTAAACTTATTTTAAGTTTAATGGTGGTAGCGGTGAAAATTAATTCGTGATGAGTAGGAAGATAAGGCCCGTTGAACTTTACGGTGAGTTTTTTTTTTTTTTTTGATTTAAATTAAAAATTAGAGTTACGCTTTTAACCCCTGCAAAAGTTAACAGCTCAAGATAGTAGAGGGGGGTAAGTGAAAATTTCCGGTGTGAATGGGAGGTGGAGAACGACAAAAAAAAAAAAAATGAAGGGGAACAACACCAACTTTCACCTCTTATAGTATATAACTAGAGATGGATCGGCCCGCGCGATGCGGCAGGACTTTTCGGGTTGCCTATTCATATTTAATGTAGCGTTATATATTTACAAAATTAAAAACGCGTTGTTGCGGGTGTGTTTGGATACACGTGGGTAGTACCTAGTATACTTAATGGCATAAGTTTTTTTGACGTTGGAAAAATTGCGTAAAAAAGGGGGACGAAACCATCGATATGATATAGTTATTTGGGTTGTTTATCATGCGTGTATACATACGTACGACAGAAAGCCCGAATTTAGCTATTTTCAGAAAGCGTCCGTTTCGCGTGTAGTTAGTTGTGTTGCATTTGTGAAATTATTTCGAGTTGAACGGTGATGTCGGAGAAATTTAACTCTTGGCTAGCAGGAAGATACGGCCCGTTAAAAATTTTGGTGAAATTTATTTAAGGTTTTTTTTAATGAAATAGTTGTTTTTCACTTTTTACCCCTAGAAAATTGACACATTAAACATAGGTTGGGGAGTGTTTTGAATATTTTTTGTTGTCGTTTCATGAATATCAAACGACCAAATTATGCTGGACTTTTAGTATATATAGAAGTTTCATGAATATCAAACGACCAAATTATGCTGGACTTTTAGTATATATAGAAATAGAAATATCATATTCGTTCTAAGTTGGAAATATACAAAATTAGGCGTTAATAAACAATATAATGATGACTTAATCGTCTAAGTCATAAAATTAGCATATTCAGAGTAATATTTACGCGTTCTAGTGTAGAGTGATTATATGATAAAGAGACGTTTTGTATTAAAAAAATTGTTCATCCGTCCTAAAATATATATAAACCCTATTATTTTTTTGAATTTTTCTAAAGTAGTGGGGTAGTTACTTGAGGTGTTTTTTAAAAATATACAAAAAACTACTCCGTATGTCTTAAATCCCATAGCTCTAAGGGCTATATTTAAAAAAAAAAAAGTTCTATTTTTATTCATTTCAAATAATTATTCATTTTCAAAGATAATTACTATGTATCACTAAATTCTCAATTTTCCACTCCTTTATTACTTTCAATCATTCATTACTTAAATTGATTCTATTAAACTTATCTTGAATTTTTTTTTTTTAAAGCAAAAAGTATTATTATAATATATGGATTTTATCGTTACAAGACCCTACATTCAACTATACAATGCTATGAACAATATCGAAACAGCTGGAAAGATTGGAATATAAACTATATAGTAAAAGTCGGGAGCGACGAAGCCTTCTTAACAATATGAGGGAACGAACTTGAAAAACAAGCGGGGAAGGAGGATGTAACCGTACCGATCAAGCGGCGACAAAGTTGACAAAACACCAACCCATTTAATCTACCCACATAAGCTAACAAGGGACTTCGGACACTACCCGATTTATGTAGAGTCGAATTAACCAATTCCCATGCGATTTGGAGGCGGTGTCGTATAAAAGGAAGGGTTAAGGAGCCATTGGTGCCATTCAATAGGATTTTTCTTCCGAAATTGGTTTGAGATCCAGCTATAACTTTGAGATTGAATTTCGGAGATAAGTATAGCGGGACAATTCAGGGACAATTCGTAGATCCTGAACCACTAATCTTTCCTCCGGAACCACCAATCATTCAAACAGAGATTGTTGAGGAACCAACCATTAAATCAAAATCCTCTAGTGATTCAGATTCAACAAATTCAATCATGGAAAATCTGGAACCTTTAAGTATGGAAGACCGAATGAGAGCTAAACGCACTGGCCAAGGTCACGCAATTACTCAACCAGACATTAATGCGCCAGATTATGAAATCAAAGCACAAATTCTACACATGGTAACTAATCAAGGCCAATTTAGTGGTGCACCGAAGGAAGATCCAAATGAACATCTTCGTACCTTTAATAGGATCTGCACTCTATTTAAAATAAGAGAAGTTGAGGATGAACAGATATATCTCATGTTATTTCCCTGGACTTTAAAGGGAGAAGCCAAAGATTGGTTAGAATCGTTACCTGAAGGGGCGATTGATACATGGGACGTTTTAGTTGAAAAATTTCTCAAACAATTCTTTCCGGCATCCAAAGCCGTGAGACTTCAAGGAGAAATTGTTACGTTCACACAGAAACCAAATGAAACTCTATATGAGGCATGGACCAGATTTGGAAAGTTATTGAGAGGATGTCCGCAACATGGTTTAGACACCTATCAAATAGTACAAATATTCTACCAAGGATGCGACATCACTACAAGGAAAGACATAGATATAGCAGCTGGTGGTTCCATTATGAAGAAAACAGAAACTGATGCTTATAAAATTATTGATAACACTGCTTCCCACTCACATGAGTGGCACCAAGAAAAAGATATCGTTAGATCATCTAAAGCAGCTAGAGCCGATTCTAGCCATGACTTAGATTCTATTTCCGCAAAGATAGATGCTGTCGAGAGACGAATGGAAAAGATGACTAAAGATATTCACTCAATACGAATTAGTTGTGAGCAGTGTGGAGGACCACATTTGACAAAAGATTGTCTTAGTATTGAACTAACAATGGAACAAAGAGAGAATGTTTCATACATAAACCAAAGGCCTGAAAATAATTATCAGAATAATTATCAACCGCCAAGACCGATCTACAATCAAAACCAGAACTATAACCGAAATGTTCCATACAACAATCAACAAGGTCCTAATAATCAACAAGTATCCAATAATACTTACAATCAGCAAAGACCTAATTTTTAAAACAAACCACCATAAACCGATGATAAAAAGCCAAATTTAGAAGATATGATGACGAAGCTAGTTGAATCTCAAACTCAGTTTTTCACATCTCAGAAACAAACCAATGAACAAAATGCTCAAGCATTTAGAAATCAACAAGCTTCTATTCAAAATCTGGAACAAGAAGTAAGTAACCTAGCAAGGTTAATAGGTGAAAGAAAACCGAAAAGTTTACCTAGTGATACGAATGCTAACCCCCGGAATGAAACAGCTAAAGCCATTACCACAAGAAGTGGTATTACACTTAAACCATCTGAAATACCTGTAATTTCTGATGAAACTATTCCTACTCCACAAGAACCACAATCTGAACAAGATAAGGAAAAAGAACCGGTAGTTGAAAAGGTTAATGAAGATAACACAGTTAAGGCTAAACCTTATGTTAAACCATACTAACCACCACTTCCTTACCCGAGTAAAATGAGAAAAGAGAGACTTGAAGTCGAGCAATCTAAATTCTTGGATATGTTTAAATAGATAAATGTAAATCTTCCTTTCATTGATGTGATTTCAGGAATGCCTAGATATGCTAAATTTCTGAAAGATCTAATCTCGAATAGAAAGAAAATGGAAGAACTCTCGGCTGTTACTATGAATGATAATTGTTCTACAGTGCTGTTGAATAAGATACCAGAAAAATTATCTGATCCAGGAAGTTTCACAATTCCATATTTTCTGGGTAGTCTTAGTTCAATAGAAGCATTGGCAGACTTAGGTGCTAGTATAAATTTAATGCCGTATTCACTATACGCTAAAATAGACCTTGGAGAATTGAAACCAACAAGAATAAGCATACAACTAGCCGATCGATCAACAAAATATCCTAGAGGGATAATGGAGAACATGCTAGTTAAAGTTGGTACTTTAGTATTTCCAGTAGATTTTGTTATTCTGGATATGGAAGAAGATTCTCGAGTACCTCTTATATTAGGAAGACCATTCTTAAACACGGCTAAAGCAATAATAGACGTGTTTGGTAAGAAACTGACCCTAAGTATAGAGGATGAGGGTGTTACATTTTCAGTTGATAGAGCCATGCAACAACCGCAATCTGCAGATGATACATGTTATTATATTCAAACTATAGAATCACATGCAGAATTGTTAGAAGAATTTCCAGAATTACAAGGAACAGGAGAATGTTCTTTAGGAGAAGGAACTGAACCAATTGATGAAACTGAAATGTTAGCTACACTTATGGCGAATGGATATGAACCAACAACAGAAGAAATTCAAATGCTAAAAGAAGAAGACAGATATCGATATAAATCATCGATAGAAGAACCTCTGACATTAGAGTTAAAGCCACTTCCAAACCATTTGGAATACGCTTATTTACATGGTGAATCTGAATTACCTGTAATAATATCGTCTTCTCTTACTGAAAATGAAAAATCTCAACTCATTTCTGTGTTAAAAGCTCATAAACCAGCTATTGCATGGAAGATTCATGATATTAAAGGAATAAGTCCTTCGTATTGCACACATAAAATCCTTATGGAAGAAGGTCATAAAACGTATGTGCAACGCCAACGAAGACTAAATCCTAATATGCAAGATGTTGTTAAAAAAGAAATTATTAAACTGCTAGATGCATGTTTAATTTATCCAATTTCTGATAGTCCATGTGTAAGCCCAGTTCAATGCGTGCCTAAGAAGGGTGGCATGACTGTCATCACAAATGAGAAAAATGAGCTTATTCCTACTAGGACTGTAACAGGATGGCATGTTTGTATAGATTATAGAAAATTAAATGACGCCATTAGAAAAGATCACTTTCCCTTACCTTTTATTGATCAAATGTTGGAAAGATTAGCCGGAAATAGTTACTATTGTTTTCTTGATGGTTTTTCCGGATATTTTCAAATTCCAATAGCACCCGAGGATCAAGAGAAAACCACATTCACGTGCCCTTATGGTACTTTTGCTTAAAAACGCATGCCATTTGGACTTTGCAACGCCCCTGCAACCTTTCAAAGGTGCATGATGGCGATTTTTCATGACATGATAGAAGAATGCATGGAAATTTTCATGGATGACTTTTCTATCTTCGGTGATACTTTTGAATCATGTCTAGTTAATCTTGAACGAATGCTTATTAGATGTGAACAATCAAATCTAGTTCTTAATTGGGAGAAATGTCATTTCATGGTTAAAGAAGGCATCGTTCTTGGTCATAAAATTTCAAAAGAAGGAATTGAAGTGGATAGAGCTAAAGTAGATGTAATTGCTAAACTTCCACATCCCACCAATGTTAGAGGAGTTAGGAGTTTTCTAGGGCATGCCGGTTTTTACCGACGTTTCATAAAAGGTTTTTCTAAAATTGCCACTCCTATGAATAAACTCCTAGAAAAGGATGCTCCATTCATCTTTTCAGATGAATGCATTAAATCTTTTAATATTCTTAAAGAAAAACTCACTAATGCGCCGATTATGATAACTCCAAATTGGAATTTACCGTTTGAACTAATGTGTGATGCAAGTGATTTTGCAATGGGAGCCGTTTTAGGACAAAGGATTGAAAAACGATTTCAACCTATATATTATGCTAGTAAGACGTTACAAGGAGCACAAACGAATTATACAACAACTGAAAAAGAACTCCTTGCTATTGTCTTTGCTTTTGATAAATTTCGTTCATATCTCGTTCTAGCTAAAACAGTGGTCTATACTGACCATTCTTCTCTTAGATACCTATTTTTGAAATAAGATGCCAAACCACGATTAATCCGTTGGATCTTACTCTTACAAGAGTTCGATATTGAAATCCAAGATAAAAGAGGAGCAAAAAATCTCGCCGCTGATCATCTTTCTCGTCTTGAAAATCCTGAATTAGAAGTTCTAAATGAATCGGCCATACAAGACAACTTTCCTGATGAATATCTATTGAAGATAGATTATAATGAAATTCCATGGTTTGCAGACTATGCAAATTATTTAGTATGTGGATTCCTTGAAAAAGGATTGTCGTACCAAAAACGAAAAAAATTCTTTAGTGATATAAAACACTATTTCTGGGAAGATCCACATTTGTTTAAAAGTTGTCCCGATGGAATAATATGTCGATGTGTATTCGGAGATGAAGCTAGTAAAATTTTAAACCATTGTCACACAGGACCAACAGGAGGGCATTATGGGCCTCAGCTCACAGCAAGAAAAGTTTATGATGCTGGATTTTATTGGCCTACAATTTTCAAAGACGCACACCTTCTTTGCAAATCCTGTGATGCTTGTCAAAGGGCCGGAAAAATAAGTCAACGTGATGAAATGCCACAAAATGTCATTCAAGTATGTGAAGTATTTGACATTTGGGGTATTGACTTTATGGGTCCATTTCCAAAATCTCATAATAATCTCTACATTCTCGTAGCCATTGATTATGTATCTAAATGGGCGGAAGCACAAGCTCTCCCAACTAACGATGCAAGAGTTGTATTCAACTTTTTAAAACGTCTTTTTGCAAGGTTTGGAACACCGAAAGCTTTAATAAGTAATCGGGGAACTCATTTTTGTAATAATCAACTTGAGAAAGTTCTTAAAAGATATGGAGTAACTCATAAAATCTCCACTGCTTATCATCCACAGACAAGTGGACAAGTTGAAAATACCAACCGAGCTTTAAAACGTATTTTAGAGAAAACCGTAGGATCAAATCCGAAGGAATGGTCCATAAAATTGGAGGATGCACTCTGGGCTTTTAGAACAGCCTACAAAACTCCAATTGGAACCACACCTTTCAGACTCGTCTACGGAAAAGCATGTCATCTTCCAGTAAAAATTGAACACAAAGCATTTTGGGCTTTGAAGACATGTAATCTTGATTTACATGAAGCTGGACGTCTACGGTTAAGTCAATTAAACGAATTAGAAGAATTAAGACATGAAGCATACGATAATTCGTTAATCTATAAAGAAAGAATGAAGAAATGGCATGATAAAAGAATCAGAAGTTCCAAAGAATTTAAAGAAGGAGACAGAGTTCTTCTTTTCAATTCACGATTCATGCTATTTCCTGAAAAATTGAAATCAAGATGGTCTGGACCATTCATAGTCAAAAAAGTTTTCCCGTACAGAACAGTAGAATTAATAAATTCAAATGGGATTGAATTTAAGGTTAATGGTCACAGAGTTAAACATTACATAGATAGTCCGATGGAAGTTGACAACGAAGTTAATCACAATTTCGACACCACAGCTAACTAAGTGTGGGGAGAATCAAGTCTTTAAAGGATAATATGTATTTCTGTTAGAGTTAGATTTTCTGTTTTCGTGTAGTTCTCGGAAATGGAACCCGAATGGTCTTTCCCTAGCAGACCCTAAAGAACTAGTCTTCTCCCCCCATTCTGATTTTTTTTTTTTTTTAGGTTTTACGAGATGAAGACTTCCTGTGAACTAAACCATGGTCTAATGCTACACGTTTTGATCACTAAACGTAATAATGACACCCTTCCAAGTGAAATAGTATCATTAATCAGAAGTAATTTGGACGGAGTAAGAAAAGAATCCAGATGTGAAAATAATAAGTTACAATTTGGTAAAGGAAAATCAAAATTCGCAGCGAAAAGGAGAGCACGACACCTTAAAAGATGTCACAAATGCGGAAAATGGTCACACGAAGGAAAATGCTCGACGAATCAAACATATTCCAATACCGAGTTCGTTACTTTATGCAGAGATGGACCGTTCATATGTTTAGAAGAAAAACGTTGAATGCTCAAGGTTACGCCTATGTAGCCATGGAAAACCAATTAGTCCGACTATCTTATGAGTGGGCTAGAGCATATCACTAAGAAATCTTTTTCACAGGTAAGTTTGTACAGTTTTCAGTTTTTGTTTTTATTTTTTTTATTTTTAACCTTTTGATAATAAACGCTAATTTGTTCGCTATAAAGTATTAAATTGGTATTCGATAAAATTAGGTCTTGCGACCGAAATTATTAATATCATACAAAAATTTACTACATCACTGCAAAATTTACCGTTTATTCTTAAGGTATAAATATCTTTAATCAATCAACCCAAAATATTTTAAAAATTCGTCATGAGTTAAACTAGGTTATGAAACCGAAATTTCTTTACCGAAAAGAGGGGCGTATATTTTTGATAATATTTGATTGATTAAAGTGGGATAAAAGACCAAAAAGATTTTTAATTTTATTTTTACTTTGTTTTTAAAATTAATATTAAAATAATATTGTAAACTTTTTAAATCAATATATTTAAAATTGTAAATATTTGAAAAATTAATATTATTAATATAAGTTTGTATGTATAAAAACAAAAATATAATTTAAGTTTGGTGTAAATTTTTAATATGAATTTTTAATTTTATGCATTTTAAATTTAAGTTTGATGTGAATTTAAAAACAAAAATTTACTTTATTTCGCTAAGTTAAAAATATGATTCTTAAAATTCGTCGTGAGTTGAAGACTAGGTCGTTGAACCGAAATTGCTCTACCCAAGGGAGGGACGAGAACTTTTATTATCATTATTTTTAATCTTATTGAATTAAAGTATGCCAAAAACATTAAAAACCCCAAAAATCTTTACTTTTAAAAGCGCGATTAAAAAGTGACAAATTTTAAAATTTTGTCGAGGGACGGACTAGGACATCGATTCGAAACGCCCTCATCCTAAAAAGAAACAAATTTTATTAATTTTATGTTTTATAAAGTGTAAGGTTTTATATAAAAAAAAACCAAAATTACTGTACCCGGACCCTCATGCGATCGCATGGGGTTTACACTTCAACTCCATGCGATCGCATGGAGCTGAAAATCAGGCCAGGATCAAAAGGCAGTCTGTTCTGTTCTTCACACCACAACACACACACATACCCGAAAATACTCTCAAATCTTCACAAAATTTTACCAAAATTCACCGTAATTCGTCAAATTTCTTGCTCTAATCATGCCTAGATTCGCATTCTTCGGCAAAAAGGTAAAAATTACACCCCTAAACATTTAAATTCTCTAGTTTTTGTGATAATTACCAATATTTTACCTAATGCAATTTTGTTAATTTCTAGTGTAATTAGTGTTAAATTGATAGTATTTTATGCATGTATAACCTAGATTGATGCTATTTAACATGATTTGAAGCCAAAAACTTCAAAATTTTTAGAAATCTAGGGTTTGTGTTCTTGAGCAATTTGGGGCTTTTTGATATAAACAGGTTATGGCCGATTTTTGTCATGAATTATTGCTAAATTGAGTAGTGTAACATGTTTAGGTAGTTAAATGATCCAAACATTGATACTAAACATGATTTTTGGAGATTAAAGTGGACTTTTTAAGTCCAAAATTCATGAACTTGATTAATTTGATATATTTGCCATTTGAGACTTGTTTAATTGTTAGTAATTACTATTTTGACATGTTATTTGAGTTAAATGCTTATGAACTTTGTCTACATTTCCATATGTGCTTATTTGAAAAAGTATAGAATTGTAAAAATTGTGAAAATGTGTATAAGTTTAATTTTGATTTAACATGTTAGTGTGATTGTTTTAAGTTGATATTTTGCTAACACTAATGCATATTTGGATGCACAAATTTTGTGTTTAATGTGTTTTGCAGAAATCCGATACTGGAGGTTCATCATCGTCATCATCTAGACGACCTGGTCCAGCTCCAGAACCAGAACCAGAAATGCAATATGAACCTGAACAAGTACGACAACAGGAACCACAACAACAGCCTGATCAGCACGTACCTTATTATGACCCGCTACAGTTACCTAATGAATTCATAGTATTTCCGCCACATCCACCTGTATAATACCCAACGATTCCTGAACACACATTGCATCCTAATTTGAGATTCGATAGACGATGGAGAGATTACCCATCATATCAAAGTAATAAATTCAAATTAGTAACAAAAGAGGTAGAGGTGCCGAGGGTAATTGATTGGAATCCTTTAGAAACGGTCCATCTAGCTGACCGTCTTAGACAACATTTGATTCAAAGGTATGGCAGTTCTTCTTTTACAGATTGGGAACGTCTTTTCACCATTCGTAGACCTGTATATAAGGAATGGTGTGTTGAGCTGATGAGTACTATAGCGTTAAATGTAGATGTAGATAGGTTAGATGATAGAAGTTTTCTTAGATTTATCCTTGGCGGTAAGATATACAGAATGTCCATGATGAACATGGCCAGGGCATTACAGATTTACACTCCTAGTGAATTGCTACTACCCGACTGTATGAGTTTGATTTATCGTGGTGAAAGGGTAGATAGGAATTTTGACGCGAATGCCGTTTGGAGGCGTATGTCAAACTATAATGTTTTTACACTAGGAGGAAAACACTCCTACTTACATATTAACAAACCCGAGCTTCGTGTAATTCATAGATTTTTGGCTAACTCGATTACACAGAGAGGTCACAATAAGGAGAAAATGACCTTACATGATTTATTTTACCTAAAGTGTATTCGAGACCCGAGAAGCTTTGTTAATATCCCTTACTGTGTTAGTTTTTATTTATCTAAAATGGTAGAAGGAATGCAGGACGGGAGTATAATAGGAGGAGGTATTTTTGTTACTCTCATCGGAGAGTATTTAGGTGTTGATAGGAACCAAGGGAGTCCATTACAGGTTTGTAGGGAACAGGATGAGACCATAGAATTGCGGGTTTATACGGGTGCTAAGGTATTGAAGAGTAGACGCAACCAGGAAATTCCCTATGAAGGTAATCATCCTCAGGTAGAGAGAGGCTCAGACGAGGAAATGGAGGAAGCGGAAGACATTAGAGATGTCTTTCGAGATGCTATTCTTGACGTCCACGTTCGTATAGATGAGGAAGTAATAACGAGCGCGGCCAGACATAGTATGTACGAGCAGTGGAACTCCGAGCGAGTATACGAGGATTATAGATGACGCCAACACGATAGCTGGTTAGTTCATCAGCACCAAATCATGAGCCAGCTATCATGTCAGGTACCAAATAATTACGTGCCTACTCGACCTGCTCATTTTCCGCCACACAACCCCGACATCCGACCACCCTTTAACCGGTATGACTATAACCAAGCCTATCAGAACACCTATAACCAACAATGGAACCCACCTGACGAGATGAACTGGAACCCATATCCAGACTGATTTGGTTCCATTGGTTATTTTTATGATTTTTATGTTTTTATCTTTTTACTTTTTCATGTTTAAACTTATGTTATTGGATATTTTTATGTAATTTTTATCATTTTTATTATTATTGTGTACTAATATTTCACATTTAGGATTTGAAAGTGGGATTTTAAGTCCCATTTCAAATTCCCATGCATGTTTATATTTGTATTGTATGTATATTGTCGATTGTACAAAACAGGGTAAAACAGCGCATTTTCAAAGACTGGCATTAAGTTCAGCAAAAGCTAGTACTTTTGACGACAAAACGAAAAACAAATGTGATGTAACAACAAGACTGAATGAACAAATGATGTGCACCATTTATCATTCAGCAAACAAACGCCAATATGTTTGGAAATTTTGGTAAAATTTAATCAATTTTCTACGCTAATCACCCTCAATAATTTAAATTGTTACTGATTTCTTGCAAATGAGGGCATTGCATGATCTTAAGTGTGGAAAGGGGTTAAATTCTTTCGGATTTTTAAAATTTTTAACTTATACACTTGGTTACCATTAAAAATACTAGTAACGCAGTAGTTGTATTAGAATCTAGTGCTCTCTGATAATAATGAACAACCCTAGTCTTATATACTGACTACCCAATTCTAGTAAAATTTTTCAAAATTTTCAATTAAATGAATTCAAAATCATGTTTATACATATTTATGAACGATAAAACTAGGTGTTAACACCGAAATTATTGTTACCTCGGAAAGGACATAAATTGAGAAACAACCCAAAATGTTAGAATTCATTTAAAATGGAATAGAGGACAATAAAAAGGAAAATAAAAGCCAAGTGTGAGAAAATTTACCAAGTTATTTAAAACATATATCACACATATTTTTGTAACAAATAACTGAAGATACTTTTGTTTTGGACGATTTTAATCAGTTTTACCCGATTTACTGTAATATATTTGAAAGAAAGATGGATCTACACGATGAATCAATTCCATCATTAAAAGGAAGTAAAGTCTTCCGAAAAAGAAACGCGCTTCTTGATTTAGGTCATGAAGTTGTCGTCCAGACCAGCTGTAGGTTGACGAAAAATCTAGAAAAGTCATCACTAAAATCAGCAGGAAATCCACGGACCTCAGCATCAAACAGGGTCGCCAAGTGGTCAGACTTATCCTAACCATGAGAGGATCTGTTTCGTAAAATGGGGAGGACGCCGTGCAAATTAGCTTGATAAGACTAATGAATCAGATCCCCAGAAAAGGATAATCTCCTTAAAGATCAAAAATCAGCTTTTAAGCCTGATATTACTCAATCCTAGAGATTGACCTTAAAGATTGAGAATTATAAACTCATGGAATTCGATGATATCTAAACTCGAGCTTGAACGAGAAAATATTTTGATCAAAATTGCAAACCGATTTGTTTTCTGAAAACCCATTTTCAATGCGTTCATTACCATTGAACGTAAAATCCTAGGAATTCACCTGAAATTCATTAGGTCACCTGAACCAAATCGGGTGTCAACCGTAAGAACGGTGGTTGTATAGCATGGTCAAAGACAGGACCTTGTGCCAAACCGAAAAATTATAAGGGTGAGCTTTACTATTGCTCCTACAAAGGATAGTAATTGCATCCGACACGTTATAGACTATAATTAAAAGCATGTCAGGGGACATTGCCTTAACAGTTGCTTGTTCAACGCTTTCCTTTACAACCGGACGGTAGTTTACCGAAAGGTAATATACAGAACAAGTATACTGGACGTGTTGCTTTCCCAATACAAGGTTAGCAAGTGGGTGACACAAAACCGCAAGTTTTGTACTAAAATTTTCAAATCTGAAACCCACCAAACCCACAAAAACAATTTGCACACACCGGTGAAGGGTTATTCCGGAAAACTTATCTAGGGTAAAAACTAGATTTAATTTTCAAAAGATCAAATGTTTTCATAAAGATCCAATTTCCTTAAAGGATCTAAAATTTTTATAGTCATGTGGGACTGTAAACCATAACGTTACTACCATTGTTCATACCGCCGTATAGAAATCACTGATGTACAAAGTGTGAAGAATAAAGAAGTGATTCTAGTATATTTCAAGACTATATTGTTTGGGGACAAGCAACGCTCAAGTGTGGGAATATTTGATAATGCTAAAAACGAACATATATTTCATAGCATTATCCCTCAAGAAAGACAAGATTTTAGTTGCAACTGTTCTATTTACAAGTGATATTCATTTAAATAATAAAAGGTAAAGACAAAAGACAGATTCGACGAATTGAAGACGCAAAAATCCAAAAAGCTCAAAAGTACAAAGTACAATCAAAGAGGTTCCAATTAGTGATAAGAAACGTCTCAAAATTACAAGAGTACAAGAAGAAAAACGCAAAGTACAAGATAGTAAATTATACGCAAGGACGTTCGAAAATCCGGAACCGGGACCAAAGTCAACTCTCAACGCTCGACGCAACGGACTAAAAATTACAAGTCAACTATGCACACGAATATAATATAATATATAATTAATTCTTAAAATTAATATATATATTATATTATATTATAAAAACCGTCGGCAGAAGAAAACAACAACATGTGAGCCTCCCCAGCTGGCCATGCGATCGCATGACCTAGAGGAGCAAAACTCATGCGATCGCATGAGCCCCTTTTCCAGCCCACATTGCCTATAAAACTCGCATTTTTGGTGAACATCAAACACATCTTTTTCTCCTCATTCATCATACGATATATATATATATATATATATATATATATATATATATATATATATATATATATATATATATATATATATATATATATATATATATATATATATATATATATATTATATTTTAATTTTAATTTTAATTTTAATTTTAATTTTAATTCTAATAATAAGGGTATGTTAGCGAATGTTGTAAGGGTGTAAGTCGAAATTCTGTCCGTGTAACGCTACACTATTTTTAATCATTGTAAGTTATGTTCAACCTTTTTAATTTAATGTCTCGTAGCTAAGTTATCATTATGCTTATTTAATGCCGAAGTAATCATGATGTTGGGCTAAATACTAAAATTGGGTAATTGGGCTTTGTACCATAATTGGGGTTTGGATAAAAGAACGACACTTGTGGAAATTAGACTATGGGCTATTAATGGGCTTTATATTTGTTTAATTAAATGATAATTTGTTAATTTTAATATAAAGATTTACAATTGGACGTCCCTATAAATAACCATATACACTCGATCAGACACGATGGGCGGGATATTTATATGTACGAATAATCGTTCATTTAACCGGACACGGGAATGGATTAATAGTCTATAGAATTATTAAAACAGGGGTGAAATTATGTACAAGGATACTAGGCGTAATTGTTAACAAAGTATTAAAACCTTGAATTACACGCAGTCGATATCCTGGTGTAATTATTAAACAAAGTATTAAGACCTTGTTACAGTTTAAGTCCCCAATTAGTTGGAATATTTGACTTCGGGTATAAGGATAATTTGACGAAGACACTCGCACTTTATATTTATGACTGATGGACTGTTATGGACAAAAACCAGACGGACATATTGAATAATCCAGGACAAAGAACAATTAACTCATGGGAATAAACTAAAATCAACACGTCAAACATCATGATTACGGAAGTTTAAATAAGCATAATTCCTTTATTTTCATATTTAATTGCACTTCTAATTATCGCACTTTTATTTATTGTCATTGTATTTAATTGCACTTTTAATTATCGTACTATTTAATTATCGCAAGTTTATTTTATCGCACTTTTATTTATCGCAATTTCATTATCGTTATTTACTTTATGCTTTAAATTAAGTCTTTTATTTATTTAATATTTTTACATTAGGTTTTAACTGCGACTAAAGTTTTAAAAATCGACAAACCGGTCATTAAACGGTAAAAAACCCCCTTTATAATAATAATATTACTTATATATATATATTTGTATTTTTATAAAATTAAAACTAATATAGCGTTAAGCTTTGTTTAAAAGATTTCCCTGTGGAACGAACCGGACATACTAAAAACTACACTACTGTACGATTAGGTACACTGCCTATAAGTGTTGTAGCAAGGTTTAGGTATATCCATTCTATAAATAAATAAATATCTTGTGTAAAATTGTATCTTATTTAATAGTATTTCCTAGTAAAATATAAGCTATTTCATATACGCCTCGCATAACATCACCTCCCTAGAAAAATTTCCGTCTTTTAGATTCAAGTACCTTAAGAATATCGGCTGGTGCATGGAAAAGTGAGAATTAGTATAATGGAATGCTACTAAGGATGGATTTGATAATCGTAAGGCGACCCCCGAAGGAGATAGATTTGGCAGCCCAATCCGAGAGTCTCTTGTCGAATTTTTCAACAATTGGTTGCAAGAAGATGCGTGGGATGTGGGTACACCAATAGGAGGCCGAGGTAAGAAAACGGGGCAGAACGCGCAGTGCAGTTAATGTAACTGGGCATTTGTTCGGTTTCAGTGATGGATGTTCCGATACCATAAAGTTTGCTTTTGCGAAAGTTGACTTTAAGGCCTGAAATGTTTTCGAAACACTTTAAGAGTTTAGAGATATATTTGGCATTTCTTTTATTCCACTCACCAAAAAAAATTGTATCGTCCACATATTGGAGATGTGTGATGACAAGGTTGTCGTGGCCAATTTTTAAACCTTGCAGGTGACCATTGGATAGTGCTCTTTTGACAAGAATATTAAGGTCTTCGGCGACGATGATAAAAAGAAACGGCGATATGGGATCACCTTGTCGAATTCCCCTTTCAGGGGCGAATTCTCTGGTGGGTGAGCCGTTGATTAGTATGGATATGGATGATGAGGAGTGGCATGCTCGAATGAAGCTAATCCATTTTGAACCAAATCCCATGGTGTTAAATAGAAAATCCCATTCGATGCAGTCGAATGCCTTTTCGAAATCAACTTTGAATATTAGGCCTTTTTTTTACGTTTTAATTCATCGATTATTTCATTAGCGATTAATACACTATCTAAGATGTTGCGGCCCTTGAGAAAGGCGGTTTGTTCGGAGCCTATGATTTTATGAATGACTTTGGCAAGACGGTTGGAAAGAATTTTCGTGAAAATTTTGTTGTAGCTACCTATTAGGCAAATTGGGCGATATTCGTTAAGACCGATAGGGTTAGATTTTTTCGGGATTAAGGTGAAGAAAGAAGCGTTACATCCTTTGGATATTTTCGAGTTATTCCAGAACCAATCTAGAGATTTTATGAGGTCGTTTTTGATCAGTTCCCAGTGCTTTTTAAAGAATTTCATATTGAAACCGTCCGGGCCAGGTGCTTTTGAGCTATCACAATTAGATATGGCTTCCCATATTTCTTTTTCGCTGAATTTAGATTCTAATAGTTGATTGTCCAAGGAGGTGATATAATCGAGATGTGGAACATTATCGAAGGGTATTCCTCACGAAGATGTTTGGATTTGAAGAGGTTGTTAAAATATGAGAATGCTTCTTGTTTTATAAGGGTAGGATCTTCGGACTATGTACCGTTTATTGACAAACCATGGATATTATTTTTACTTGTTCGACGCTTAATGTAGTTGTGGAAATATTTTGAATTTTCATCACCCTCGAGTGCCCATTTAATTTTTGATTTTTGTTTAAGCATATTAACTTTCTTTTTTTCTTTAACAAGGTGTTGCATTTTTTCTTCAATCCATTTTTGTTTTTCCGATTCAAGTAATGGTCTGGTTTCCGCAATATGTTCCCAGTTATTACATTCGGTTTGATGTTCGCGGATTTGTGAATCAATGTTATCAAGTTGTGCGCTATGTTTTTTAAGTTCAATTTTAACATTTTTTAATTTGTTACGGAAGATGCAGTCAGGTCTATTACCAGTAAGAGGGATCGACCAAGCCCTTTCTATGACGGTGTCGGCATCTTTAAGGTTAAGCCATGTGTCAAACACGCGTATAGGTTTAGGGCTAGAGTCGAATGGATTATTTCTTAGGATGATGGGACAATGATCAGAAAGGTCACGATCGAGAGTTTTGGAAGATGTGTTAGGCCAAAGTGTAAATATGCTATCGGAGACAAGAAAGCGATCTAATTTACTAAATTTCATTGTTTTCTCACATATCCTTGTAAATATTTTACCCCCTAGAGGAAGATCAATTAAGCCCGCGTTATTAATGAAATTATTAAAGTTAACTGCCCAATGTTGGTTATATTCAGAGTTCATACGTTCTGTTTTATTTCGGACTTCGTTAAAGTCACCAAAAATAATATGAGGAATGGTGAGGGAATTGGTGAGAGATGTAAGTTCGATCCAGAATTGTAAGACCCGAATAATTGAAGTGTACACATGTGTATATAAGTGTATTGTGCGGTACTCGAATCGGGGTTTGGTTGTATATATTTAAAAAGGCAAAAGGAGCTGGACTGGGAGAGTTGCGCGCCGCGCGGCCTGGTGGCGCGCCGCGCCATCTGTCTGTGACAGATTCTCTCTTTCTTTTAAATTAGATATTTTGAGGGTATTTTGGTAAAATCACTTGGAGGCCGGATTTAATGCCTTAGATCAGTTTTGGGGAGTTCATTTACTCCTTCCACAACTACCAACACTTATCCAAATCAATTCTAGAGAGAGTGTGGCTTTTAGTGAGGGAAACCCCATTTTGGAGAAGAAGAAGAAGGTTTCTTGCTTAAGTCCAAGCATTAAAGTTGTTCGCCTTCCCTCTAGCTTCGTTGTGATAGTTGTGGTATGCTCTAATCTTAATTTCTTTGTTTAATTTGATTTAGGGCTAGGGTTTGGGGTGAAGATGAACATAAAACCCATTTTGTTAGTGTTTTGGGTGTTCTAGGGTAATTTGAGTCATGTAGACTCAATATTGGGTTAACTAGGGTTTGGAAGAGTTAATTGTTGTTAGAGAACCCTAATTAGCTAGTAAAATTGCTAGAACACCATGATTTATGTAAATGGGTGTAAATGGGTTAGTGGTTGACCCAAAATGGGTAGGTTGACTTTGAAAGTGTCAAATGGGTCAAAATGAACCTAAGCTAATTAATATGTGTGGGTGAAGCCTAAAACTAGTGTTAAAATGTGTAATGAACCTACTTTGGTTAATGATAGGGTTTTGTGATGAGTTAACCCGATTTTAGGGTTAAGGGTGCAAATGGGTCGGATTTGCACCATGGGTCAAATTAACACTAGGAGTGAGCTTTAGAGTGTTGACCAACTCGAGTTGTGATTTTGATATTGTGATAAATGTAATAGGTGCGTTACATTGAAGTGTTCAAGCTCGGTTGTCTTTTCACCAAGAGATTTTGAGGTGAGTGGAATAATTATATGCGTATGTATATAATGTATCTATTTGTTGTAGCGTGAAAGGTGTAGTGTTGAGGTGTTAAGACACCACGTTTCACGTGAAGAGTGTAGCATCGAGGTGTTAAGATGCCACTCGGGTGTAGCATCGAGGTGTTAAGATGCCACCTAGGAGTGTAGTGTCGAGGTGTTAAGACACCACTCCGTAAAATAACGAGTGAAGCATCGAGGTGTTAAGATGCCACTCGGGGTGAAGTGCCGAGGTGTTAAGGTGCCACCCTAGGGGTTAGTGGTGCGAGGTGTTAAGTGCCCTAACGGATGTTACGAACACCGATGGCGTTTTCGCGAGCGCCGTTCCCTTGTACTATTGGTTAACCATGGTTATTGGTGATGTAAGCATATTGTATTATTCGAGTTATATTTATATGCGGTTGTTATGCTAGCTTGTGGTATTGGAGATTTATAGCTTGATATTGCGACGATAAGCTAATGTTGTTTGCTAGCATGTTTGCGGTTGTGTAGTGTATGCAAGTAGGTATAATTATATATGTATTCGTATAATTATTGCATTCACTAAGCTTTGCTTACCCTCTCGTTGTTTACCATTTTATAGGTTCGGTTTTGGACAAGGGTAAGGGCATCGTTTTGGACTAGAGATCCCGCTTGATGCTAGGGGACGCTTTTGGCTTTAGTAGCTCTTGGAGTTTGACCGATAGTTGGGTAGTTTAATCCCAAACGCCATGCTCATTGTGTAGTTTGGAACTTAAACTTTTGGTGGTCGAAACTCGTAAATTTGTATTAAACTCGTAAAACGGCCGATGTGGGCCCCGCTTGTAAAACTTTAATTTTATGTTTGAAACATGTTAGTTTTACATATTTGGTAGTATGGTAAAAAGCGTTTTGTCTAAAAGTGCCGGGAACTAGTCAATCTTTTCGCGGTTAAAAAGTCCCGGGGACAGCCAGATATGGCGCGGCGCGCGGGCCATATGGCGCGGCGCGCCGATGGTCTGCAACAGAAATTTTTTTTTATTTCGTATTTTCACAAGGATTTAGTCGGGTGTTGGTTTGGGTTGTTACAAGTGGTATCAGAGCATGGTCTAAGGGATTTAGGTGACTTGAGATAGGCGCCTAGACTTAGACTTTTTGTGTGCGCGTTTATTCGGGACTTGTAGGACTTTGGGTCGGATCGGGATTGGTTTGTGCATAGGTTTATGTAAACTAATCATGTGCTATTTGTTATGTATGTTTAGCGAGCATCGAGCGAGATGGACGTTGTACTAGCAAGTTAATGCGACGTGCTCGCGTAACAATGATTAGCTACCATTGTTAAGGGCGCGAATCGTGTCGAACGAGCAATGTACGACGATTGTTGAGCAAGATGGGTAGTGTGGTGTATATGTATATACTTATGTGTTAAATCCTTTTCGTCTCGTTGTTTAATCTATTCCGTCTTATAGAATGAAGATGAGAAACGGGCATGATATCAACGGCGGAGGTACTAGTGAAGAAGTCGAGTTTACGGCCAAGGTTGAGGCCATTTTGAAAAGGCATCATGAAGCTTTTCTCGAGGACGTTAAGAAGATGTTCCTAGATACGATTGACGAGCAATTAGTCAATGTGGTAAGGGAGCAAGTTAAGGCCGTTCTTCGCGAAGATAATGTGGGAAGACGGGACTTTTTCTATAAGAATTTCAAGGACTCTCAACCTCCCTCTTTTGATGGTGAAAGAGATCCTCTTAAGAGCGCCCGTTGGATCTCCGATATGGAGGGGGCCTTCCGTACTTGTGAATGTCCTCTCGATAAGAGGACAAGGTACGGGTGTAGCATGTTGAGGGGCGATGCCAAGTTGTGGTGGGACACAAAGCTCCAAGTTTATGGTGAAGAGCAATGCATGGAATTCACTTGGGATGAATTCAAGTCCGAATTTTTCAAGGAATACCGAACTTCGACCGATCTTACTAGGCTTAAGGACGAGTTACGTTCCTTGAGGCAAGGGTCGATGGATTTGAACACTCTCAAATCCGTGTTTTTGTCCAAGACCCAATTTTGCCCGGAGTACGTCGGGAATGATAAAATGTTGAAGGAAGATTTCTATCGAACCTTGAACGACAACTATCAAGATAAGATTAGTGTGAACGTAGTGAAAAGCTTTGATGAGTTGTTTGACATGGCCAAAGGTTTCGAGTCGCTCATCTTAAGAAAGAGTGGTTTTACTTTTGGAAAGAGAAAAAGTGAAGGTTCGAGCTATTCAAACTTTTCGAACAAAAAGAACAAGAAAAGTTCCGAAAGTGTCAATAGCGTGAGGAAGGGCGCTTCCGGTGGTTTTACTTTTACGTGCTACAATTGTGGGCAAGCGGGTCATATGGCTCGTGATTGTCCAAAACCATCTTCCGGAAACAAGCTCACTTGTTTTAATTGCGGTAAAGAAGGGCATAAGAAGCCGGAGTGTCCCGATTTGCGCAACGATAATGTTAAGCGTTTAGAGAAGGCGGCGGGTACGGCTAGGGGTTGCAACTATTTGATGACCAATGATGAAGCCAAACAATCGCGCGAAGTTGTCTCAGGTACTTACATGGTTAATTCTAATCCGGCAAGGGTTCTTTTCGATAGCGGTGCAAATTTGTTGTTTGTGTCTCCTAAATTTGTACCTAAACTTAATAGACCGTTAGCTAAGTTAAGTCGTCCGATAGAAGTCGAAATAGCGGACGGCAAGACGGTGCTAGTGGTTGATATGTGTGAAAATTGTGATGTTGTTTTTGGTGCTGAAACCTTTAAAATTGATCTTATTCCAATGACCTTGGGCGACTTTGATATTGTCATTGGTATGGATTGGCTCGATCATTATAGAGCCGATATTGCATGCCATGATAAGTTTATTCGTGTGAAGACCCTAAGTGGGGGAGAGTTAATTATTCATGGTGATAAGCGAAGGAGACCGGTGCCGATATGCACTTTTGCACGGGCACGTCGTTTTGTTGTTACCGGTGGCTTGGCTTTCCTTGCTCATGTTGTTGATACTCGCAATGAGCCACCACCTATTCGTGAAATTCCGGTTGTTAGTGAATTCGAATACGTTTTTCCGGACGAATTACCGGGTGTTCCGGCGGAAAGACAAGTTGAGTTTCGTATTGAGTTGGTTCCGGGAGCTACTCCCATTGCTAAAACTCCTTATCGTTTAGCACCAACGGAAATGCAAGAGTTGTTAAATCAAACCCAAGAGTTGCTCGAGAAGGGTTTTATTCGACCGAGTGCTTCGCCATGGGGCGCTCCGGTGTTATTTGTGAAGAAGAAAGATGGTAGTATGCGTATGTGCATTGATTACCGTGAGTTGAATAAAGTGACGATCAAGAATCGTTATCCATTACCTAGGATTGACGATTTATTTGATCAACTTCAAGGTGCAACGTATTTCTCTAAGATCGACCTACGGTCCGGCTATCACCAAATGCGGGTCCGTGAGGAAGACATAGAAAAAACGGCTTTTCGAACGCGTTACGGGCATTATGAGTTTGTAGTTATGCCCTTTGGTCTTACGAATGCACCGACGGCATTCATGGATCTTATGAACCGAGTGTGCCAACCTATGTTGGACAAGTCGGTAATAGTGTTCATTGACGACATACTAGTCTACTCGAAAAGTATGAACGAACATGAACATCATTTGCGTGAAGTATTGAAGACGCTACGAAGGGAGAAGTTGTATGCAAAGTTCTCCAAATGTGAATTTTGGCTAAGGGAAGTTCAATTCCTTGGTCATATCATGAACGAAAACGGTATTCAAGTAGATCCGGGGAAGATCGAAACGGTGAAGAGTTGGGGGCGACCGACTACGCCTACGGAAATCCGAAGTTTTCTCGGGTTGGCCGGTTATTATCGTCGGTTTATCCAAGATTTTTCTAAGATCGCTTCTTCGTTGACGAAATTGACAAGGAAGAATGCGAAGTTTGTTTGGGAGAACGAGCAAGAAATTGCTTTTCAATTGTTAAAAGAGAAGTTATGTCAGGCTCCAGTGTTAGTGTTACCAGAAGGTGTTGAAGACATGGTGGTTTATTGTGATGCTTCCTTAAATGGTCTCGGGTGTGTTCTAATGCAAAGAGGTAAGGTCATCGCTTATGCCTCTCGACAATTAAAGGAACATGAAACGAGGTATCCGACTCATGATCTTGAGTTGGCGGCGGTAGTGCATGCGTTGAAAATTTGGCGCCATTACTTGTATGGTGTCAAGTGTATGATTTATTCGGATCATAAGAGTTTGAAACATCTCTTTAATCAACGAGATTTGAATTATCGCCAACGTAGGTGGATGGATGTGGTGAAAGACTACGATTGTGAAATACTTTATCATCCAGGTAAGGCGAATGTGGTCGCGGATGCGTTGAGTCGAAAGAGTCAACATCCGGCGATAAAAGTGGGGTCGTTACGTTTGATTATTACCAACGATTTTCTTGAAAAGCTTGGTGAGATTCAAATAGAGGCTTATGTTCACAACAAGCATACGGAGCGAATCGTGGGCCAATCGGAGTTTATTACTATGGGTCCGCGTGGGTTGTTGTCCTTTCAAGGAAGGGTGTGGGTGCCTAAGATGGGTGATTACCGACGGGTGCTACTTGATGAAGCACATAAGTCAAAATATTCCATTCATCCGGGCGCGACGAAAATGTACCTTGACTTGAAGAAAGATTATTGGTGGCCGGGCATGAAGCGTGATGTTGTGAAGTATGTTGAGCAATGCGTCACGTGTTTGCAAGTAAAAGCCAAACACCAAAAACCGTATGGTAAATTGCAACCGTTAGAAATCCCGAAATGGAAATGGGAACACATTACCATGGATTTCATTACAAAGTTACCTAAAACGGCGAGAACCCAATTCGATTCGATTTGGGTTATAGTTGACCGATTGACAAAAAGCGCTTTGTTTCTTCCCATTAAAGAAGCGATATTGTCGGAGACCTTGGCTAAGTTGTTTATCAAGGAAGTGGTCGCTCGTCATGGGGTTCCTATATCTATTATCTCGGATCGAGATACCCGTTTTACATCTCGATTTTGGGAAAAGTTTCATGAAGATATGGGTACGCAATTGAAGTTGAGCACGGCGTATCATCCTCAAACGGACGGTCAAACCGAACGTACGAACCAAACTCTAGAAGATATGTTACGGGCGTGCATTATTGATTTTGGTGGTAGTTGGGACGAGCATTTGCCTTTGGTGGAATTCTCGTACAATAATAGTTATCATACTAGTATCGGGATGCCACCGTATGAGATGCTCTATGGGCGTAGATGTCGAACTCCCGTTTGTTGGGGAGAAGTGGGCCAACGAGAGATCGGGAGTACCGATTTGGTTTTGGAGACGAACAACAAGATTGATATTATTCGGGAACATTTGAAGAAGGCTCAAGATAGGCAAAAGTCGTATGCCGACAAACGTAGGCGAACGATCGAATTTAAAGAAGGCGACATGGTGATGCTTAAAGTTTCGCCATGGAAGGGTATTATTCGATTTCGAAAACGGGGAAAGTTAGCTCCTCGGTTTATTGGGCCATTCAAGGTTTTAGCTCGTGTTGGCGAAGTTGCATATCGATTGGAATTACCCGAAGAGCTTGCGGGGATCCATAATACATTCCATGTTTCCCACCTTCGTAAGTGTCTTGCGGATGATTCCTTATGGATGCCTTTAGACGAGATCGAGCTAAACAACAAGTTGGAATATGTCGAAGAACCGGTCGCCATACTCGATGAGAAAGTTAAGAGGTTGAGACATAAAGAAGTGAGGACTTTTAAAGTCCAATGGCGGCGTAGCAAGGGTTCCGAGTTCACTTGGGAACCCGAAGAGTTCGTGTTAGTGTATCTTCCCTCTTGTCATGCGGCTTGGATTGCGAGGGCGCAATCCGAATAAGTGGGGGAGAGTTGTAAGACCCGAATAATTGAAGTGTACACATGTGTATATAAGTGTATTGTGCGGTACTCGAATCGGGGTTTGGTTGTATATATTTAAAAAGGCAAAAGGAGCTAGAATGGGAGAGTTGCGCGCCGCGCGGCCTGGTGGCGCGCCGCGCCATCTGTCTGTGACAGATTCTCTCTTTCTTTTAAATTAGATATTTTGAGGGTATTTTGGTAAAATCACTTGGAGGCCGGATTTAATGCCTTAGATCAGTTTTGGGGAGTTCATTTACTCCTTCCACAACTACCAACACTTATCCAAATCAATTCTAGAGAGAGAGTGGCTTTTAGTGAGGGAAACCCCATTTTGGAGAAGAAGAAGAAGGTTTCTTGCTTAAGTCCAAGCATTAAAGTTGTTCGCCTTCCCTCTAGCTTCGTTGTGATAGTTGTGGTATGCTCTAATCTTAATTTCTTTGTTTAATTTGATTTAGGGCTAGGGTTTGGGGTGAAGATGAACATAAAACCCATTTTGTTAGTGTTTTGGGTGTTCTAGGGTAATTTGAGTCATGTAGACTCAATATTGGGTTAACTAGGGTTTGGAAGAGTTAATTGTTGTTAGAGAGCCCTAATTAGCTAGTAAAATTGCTAGAACACCATGATTTATGTAAATGGGTGTAAATGGGTTAGTGGTTGACCCAAAATGGGTAGGTTGACTTTGAAAGTGTCAAATGGGTCAAAATGAACCTAAGCTAATTAATATGTGTGGGTGAAGCCTAAAACTAGTGTTAAAATGTGTAATGAACCTACTTTGGTTAATGATAGGGTTTTGTGATGAGTTAACCCGATTTTAGGGTTAAGGGTGCAAATGGGTCGGATTTGCACCATGGGTCAAATTAACACTAGGAGTGAGCTTTAGAGTGTTGACCAACTCGAGTTGTGATTTTGATATTGTGATAAATGTAATAGGTGCGTTACATTGAAGTGTTCAAGCTCGGTTGTCTTTTCACCAAGAGATTTTGAGGTGAGTGGAATAATTATATGCGTATGTATATAATGTATCTATTTGTTGTAGCGTGAAAGGTGTAGTGTCGAGGTGTTAAGACACCACGTTTCACGTGAAGAGTGTAGCATCGAGGTGTTAAGATGCCACTCGGGTGTAGCATCGAGGTGTTAAGATGCCACCTAGGAGTGTAGTGTCGAGGTGTTAAGACACCACTCCGTAAAATAACGAGTGAAGCATCGAGGTATTAAGATGCCACTCAGGGTGAAGTGCCGAGGTGTTAAGGTGCCACCCTAGGGGTTAGTGGTGCGAGGTGTTAAGTGCCCTAACGGATGTTACGAACACCGATGGCATTTTCGCGAGCGCCGTTCCCTTGTACTATTGGTTAACCATGGTTATTGGTGATGTAAGCATATTGTATTATTCGAGTTATATTTATATGCGGTTGTTATGCTAGCTTGTGGTATTGGAGATTTATAGCTTGATATTGCGACGATAAGCTAATGTTGTTTGCTAGCATGTTTGCGGTTGTGTAGTGTATGCAAGTAGGTATAATTATATATGTATTCGTATAATTATTGCATTCACTAAGCTTTGCTTACCCTCTCGTTGTTTACCATTTTATAGGTTCGGTTTTGGACAAGGGTAAGGGCATCGTTTTGGACTAGAGATCCCGCTTGATGCTAGGGGACGCTTTTGGCTTTAGTAGCTCTTGGAGTTTGACCGATAGTTGGGTAGTTTAATCCCAAACGCCATGCTCATTGTGTAGTTTGGAACTTAAACTTTTGGTGGTCGAAACTCGTAAATTTGTATTAAACTCGTAAAACGGCCGATGTGGGCCCTGCTTGTAAAACTTTAATTTTATGTTTGAAACATGTTAGTTTTACATATTTGGTAGTATGGTAAAAAGCGTTTTGTCTAAAAGTGCCGGGAACTAGTCAATCTTTTCGCGGTTAAAAAGTCCCGGTGACAGCCAGATATGGCGCGGCGCGCGGGCCATATGGCGCGGCGCGCCGATGGTCTGCAACAGAATTTTTTTTTTATTTCGTATTTTCACAAGGATTTTGTCGGGTGTTGGTTTGGGTTGTTACAAGAATCTGCGTTTTTTGAGCTGGAGTAAGGGCCATATACATTAATGAGAGCAATATCTGAATCATATCCCACCCATGATCCACAAATTACTAAGAAAAATTCACCCTCGATAGCATATTTAAACGAGAAGATATTGGTGTCCCAAATAGTTAGGATACCACCGGATGCACCAACCGAATCCTTTTGGACGAATTTAAAATCGGAATTGCCCCAGAAAGATTCAATGGTGTTTTCTCTTGATTGTCCGCATTTGATTTCTTGGAGCCCTAAAATCGATGGTTTTTCATTATTACAAATTCGTTTGAGCCAGCTTATTTTACCCGTTTGCCCAATCCCCCGAATATTTAAAGAAATCGTACACATGATAGAAAAACTTACAAAAAACGATGCAACGGATGGTGGAATCAATGGATGTTACGTCGGATCCCGATACATTTTCCGAATTCGTTCGTATCCAAGCTGCTACTAGTGGAAGATCCTGCTTTATTGTTGCTTTTGACACGTATCGGTTCATTGGAGGTCCCTCTAGTAGAGTTTGATGCGTTACCACCAACAATAGATGAAGGTTTACAACGTTTAGCCAAGTGTGAGATTCTTAGTTTTTGTCCGCTTTTCGCAAGATGTTTAATGTAGAGCATATTGGACCTTGGCCTAATTTTTTTGGTGCCATGGGAGGTGTCGTGGGGGATTTTAGAAGTATCATCTCTGCTAACCCTTTTAAAGGTTTTGGACGTGTGTTTTGAAATATTGGTGGGATTGGTACCGATGTTGATGCTTTTTTTCTTTTTAGCTATAACCTTACCGGAACAAAGTAGTGCATCAATCTCGAATGGATCGGAGTCTGTTTGTTGTGTGTTGTTTGGAGCGGGCATAAAATTTATCGGGGAGTTTGGTTGGAGGGTTGAGAGAGGTTTAGGAGGTTCGATATTTGTGTCAGTGGGGTTATTATGATCGTGACCAGAACCTAATAGATGGGTTTCCACATTTTCGCTGATATAAGGAATATGGATGGTAGTATTGGGCTCATCGACAATGGGCTGTGAAGAGTCCATCGGCCCAAGATTGATATGCTCATTAATTGATGGATCAAGGTTAGTGTCGGTTATCTCAATGATAGGCTGTGGGTTGTCCACCGAACCAGAACAAACAGGTTCATCACTTGTTGGGCTAGGAATGTTGTTAATAGCATCATGGTCAGAAAACTTAGGAATAGGGAGTGGCTCTTTTAATTCGGGTTCACTTGAAGGGTTGTGATTTTGTGAAGAGCTGCCGGTATTTGGAGTGCAGGTAGGGGTAGAGGGATTTTGTGTGTTTTCATTGTTGATGGATGTCGAAAGGTTGGGTGATTGTTTTGATAGAGTATCGACTCTTTGTTGAAGTGGTATAGTATCCATTCGTTTGGAAGAATTGGATGAAGTGTGTTTTTCGGGTGAAGTGGTATTATGAGATTGATCGGGGTTGTGATAGGTTGTATGCTTTTTCATTTTATCCTTTCCTTCAACAAAGTTATCGTAATCAAGATGAGATTCTTCGTCCAAAATTTGGTCATCCGAGAGGCTATCATCATCCCAATTTGATGAATCGTCTATATCTCCGTAAAGATTGAACATAGAAAAGTTTTGTACTTCATTGATATAAACTGTGGTTTGGTTGATATCCCCGGGATTGATAATAGCTTGACCGTTTATCGGGGAGAAATCGTTTGTTTTGACGATAACCGAACCATGTGAAAGGTCTTGATTGTTCTCGTTGGTGATGGAACAATTAATCGTTTCAATAACGTCACCCCAATTTTTGGCTATATCGATAAAAGTAGTTTCCAACCAACATGTAATAGGCACCCCGAATATGTTAATATAAGCTAATCGCCCCGAGGATTTATAAACTTCGGGATCCCTTGGGTTAATATCCTCAAGCCATTTCCAAAGAGGGTGTTCCGAGTTATTAATCAAATCAAGGGCCGGTTCAGATTCATCAAATATGAGCATAATATCATGACCACCTAAGTATTTGATTGTAAAACCACTAAAATTTTCGCTTTCACAGATTTCATTAAAATATTCTAAATACTCGAGATCTTTTACTTTGGCAATGACGGCTTGACCAAGGATTTGAATAAGTTCGTCGTTAGAATTTACCTTGATCGATGGAATGTTGTTTTTCGTGGCCTGCCGATTGAGAATCACATCTATAAAGTTCCTGTCATCCACCTGAGAAGAGAAAGCAGCCGAGGCATTGTTACAAGGGGCTGTTCTAGTAGAATAATGGTGCTCAACATGTTTCTTGTCGATTGAATCACGAGCCTCATAGACCTTGAGCATATAGTCACAAACCACGATGAGGTTAAGTCTTCTTGCTAGAGAATCTTTGTGGTATTCGGGTACATCAAGGAATCTAACGAAGCCAAATTTCCTTCCACTTTTTAAAGTCTTCTTTGGGATATATACCTCATGAATGTTTCCATATTTTTTAAATATATCCCAAAAATCTATGGAACGCCACTCATCGGGAAAGTTGTGAAAAAGATACGATGTTATTCTGTCCTTATTGATCGGTTTAGGAGTATGTTTGGTGCTAGGGTTTGCCGAATCTTGATTAGGGTTTCCAAAACGTTTGATAAGATTAATGGATGATTCACGATGTTTGAAGTTATTATAGATCTGATGGGAAGAAGTGTTTAATCTTGAAATATTGGGTTTAGGGTTGTGGAGGTGTCGGTTCAGGTTATGCATCTGATTATGGGAATTAGGGTTAGGGTTTTTGGTAGGTGAATGTTGTTTGTTTCGGTCCACCTTAACCCAGATGCCTTCATTGATCGGTCTGTAGGTGATGTTGTGGTTATCGGTGGAGATTGCAGGTTTATGTTGTGAATGAGAGTTTTGATTTTTGGGGGTGAACGGGGACACAGGTATATGATACATGGTGATAAACGGACTAGATGATGATATAGAACAAAAAAGAATAAAGCAGAAACAAAAATAGGTCTAAGAACGATGTGTTACAAGCTGTCGGAGATGTTTACCGGCGAAAAGGCGATGGGAGCAGACGAGTGACTATAATCGTAATTTATCTTGAATATATATATATATATATATATATATATATATATATATATATATATATATATATATATATATATATATATATATATATATATATATATATATATATATATATATATATAGGGGCAGGATCATTGGAGAAGTAACCAATCGGGGGGAAGCGGGGGGAAGCAAAAATTTTTTTTCGTTTTTTTGAATTTTTTTTCCGGCATCAAGATCACACGAAAATATGAACATTTAGAAGAGACACTTCGTGATGAATGTTATTATTTAGGCGGGAAAACGATCGACAAAAATAACATTCAAGATAATATTGTTCGTGAAGAATATGAACGTTTTTTTTTCTTCATGTTTTGTGAAGTAAAATTTAGCCCGATTTAGAGTTTAGGGTTTAGGGTTTAGGGTTTGGTGTTTTGGGTTTATTCCATAAACCCAAAACACCAAACCCTAAACCCTAAACCCTAACTCTAAACCGTTCGTATTAAAAACTCAATTTAAATCCTAAATCTAAACCCTAAATCTAAACCCTAAACCCTAAATTTCTAACCCCTAATATCTAAACCCTATAAACCCTAATATCTAAACCCTAATATCTAAACCCCAATAGCTAAAACCTCAAAATACGCTCGAAAAACACGATAATTGTTATATATTACTTCTTCGAGCGTTTTTCCGCCAAAATAAAAACATTTATCACAAAGTGTCTCTACTAAATGTTCATATTTTCATCTCATCTATAATGTTCGTGAACAAAGTTTTTTCAAAAAACGAAAAAAAAAGTTTTTACTTCCCCCCGCTTCCCCCCGAATGGCTACTTCCCTCTTGATCCTACAATATATATATATATATATATATATATATATATATATATATATATATATATATATATATATATATATAAATAGACATTTATCCGACCTATCTTTGATCAAACTAAATTTACTAAGACACAATTAAAATATGAAACAAAAAGTAGTTTTTATAATATGTTTTGAAAAGTTTCGATTGACGAGATAATTTCAAATCACAAATTTTACAAAAAAAAGAAAAATAAACTTCTTCCGTGTCAAATTTATGGTCTCTATACAAAAAAAAAAAAGAAAAAAGAAAAAAGAAAAACAGTTTAAGAAAAATCTATCGCACATGTTTGTTTACTTTATAGTTTTACTTTTTACTTTTAACTTATTTTATGTTTTATATGTATAATGTATATATTAAGGGTATAAAGGAATTTTATTTCATCACAACAACAATAACAACAAAACACAATTCCATATGTGTGTGGAATGGGAGAGGTGAGAACTACTTTATCCCATCGTGCTTATTTATTTATAGAGGCGAACTATTAATTTGGGATCGTTCAAAAGAAATACTCCGTAGTAGACTATTGATCTGAAACGGAGGGAACAGTAAAAACACTATGATTCCTTGAAAAACTTTAAAATTTTTGGGGATTAATAAAGCAATCACATAATCTCTATTTCATCCAAATATTTGAGCATTATGTGTTCATTAGAGCACCAATATCCATCTCTTCTCACACTACGCAGTCACATTTCATCTGAGAACACTAACATTAGCAACCATGTTCTCATTTGATAGTTCGCTTAGCGATGGTGAGGATGAAACTGAGAACTAACTTGTGGCAATGTTAATTTGTACATTTTACATTCGTACTTGTCTTTTAGGTTATTCAATAGTCTCTATTATTGTTGGAATGGTGTTACGAGTGTCAAGTTTTTTTTTTTTTTTTTCCTGTAAAGGACGTGTTGACGTGACGGTAATTTGACAGTCATTTTTTAAGAAAGATCTTTTATATAAATAACTCATAAAAGTGTTTTAGTATTAGTAAGTATTTGGCCAACCCGATTGCATTATGGGCTGGGTCCGTTAGGATTTCAATAGTGTTAGGGGCCAACCTATAATAACCAGTTTAACAAAAAGTACTCGAAGTAACAACCATAATATTGTTATTGATGAGTTACTTCGATATTCTCAAATTAAGGGTAGGTTTATCAAAGTTTAGTAGTAGTAGAAACGGAGTACATGTGTTGTTAGACCACCCCCTATGCTTAGTTACCCGCTCATTACCCGTTCATTACCCGTAGTTACCCGTAGTTACCCGTAATGAACTATAGGCACGGCTTAGTTACCCGCATTAGTTAACCGCACTCACCATGGATTTAATGGAAGAGTTTTGGTTAGTTATAGGTATTGTGGGTCCCAGTAGCTTTTTATTGTTGGACTTGATGCTTTATTATTTGTACGTTGTATATTAAGAGGGGTATTGTTTTAGTCATGATAGGGAGTGTTTAGTTATGAGTTAGTTATAGGATATTGGTGTTGATGTGGCGCTAATGTGTAAGGTTAAGAGGATGAATAGTTTAGTTACGATAGGGAGTGACCTTATAGGTTTCACTTTGAGATCATCAAATTTGATACCACAATGAAGTGCCGTAAAAAACACAATCAATCTTCAACCATCTTAGATACATGCCACGTCGATTGAGTTATCTTTCAAATATCCTTATTTTTGCATTATTTCTTGTTTGGTTGAAACTTATAATTGAAAGTGACACCCATCGACCAACCATATGAAAGTACTAGCACAATTGCTATTTTAATATGATGAGACTTTCGTGTGTATAAAATCTATCCGTCTATGTTCAAACTGGAATGACTTGCAACTTTATCGATAATTCAATAAGTTAAATTACGTCTAAAAATGACAAACTTCTATTACAGTTAACCAATCTATTCTATAACGATTTAATACCGTGTAACAAACTTTTGTATGTATATGATCTCCTATAGCTTTTAAGTAGTGACGTGACACCTCTTACTGATACTAAAAATGTTTTTACTGTTTATGCTAACCAAAAATAACGTAGTACTTTTAATTAGATTTACGAAACCTTATTAGACTTTTTTTGTTTTCAAATTTTTTTCTCGTGACCTCAAAATATGTTACTAGGCTCTATAAGTTGCGGTCGTGTGCTCATGTTCCGTAACTTAGAAACGCAACCAAGTAGACCAACCAATTAAGATCGGCGTGGTAATAACAATAAAATTTTGTTATATCGACAGTAATAAAACAACACAAAGCAATTTCATAAGCAAAAACCAGATAAAATAGCAGTAAACTATACTAAAACGAGTACTAGTATCAATCAATGGTCCGAAACGGTATTTACACTAAAATAAAGCCAAAACGTCAAATCACAAAACAAGGTGCGGCCATCGCTCCAAATCTGAACCGTTTAGCTTGAAAAAACAATAAAGAAAACATAATAGTTACAGAGCAGTAGATTGCATATATCAAAAGATGAAAACCAATAAACCATATATATCTATGGGTAGCGTTTCCATGAGTTTTCTGCACGGTTATTTCGGAATGCACAACAACCAATGCTGTAAACAATGATGAGGAATACAAGGAATACGACATTGAGGATAGCAACCTTTTTCCAATCGCTTTTTATGTTATCGAGAAGTCCAGCTTTGCATGATTGGCAGTTGTAGCAAAGAGTGTTTTGGTTACTGTCCCAAGCAGTACAATCCGGGTTGTTAGATGTTGTAGGTGTTTTCGTCCAGTTAGTTGGAGTCACGTAAGTGAAACCGCAGTCGCTTGAAGGCTTGCAGCAACCAGACTACACGAAACATCATATTAATCAGAAAATATGAAACAAAAAACTATTGGCATAGTTGCTTACATCCTATCCTATCATTCAACTAAAATGATCAAAAATAGACTATTTGACCCACTTTGTTATGATTGGGTCAATTCAAGTTGAGTTATGTCTCAAACGGGTCAAATTGAAAATTTGTCTAAACAATGAGTTGTACCGTCTAAGTGATGTGCCAAAAAAAGCACCGTTAGCAGCCTTAAGCCAATCTTCATACGTGGTGATATGCAAAAAATTTGTTCTACATAAACCAATAAAAATTGTACATTGTATTAATAAATTAATTTAGAGGGTCCTAATTTATGTGAACAGCTTATGTCATCGTTGGGAGTGAAATGTATTTGACTATTTGGGTGTGTGATGGGAAGGAAATGCTGAGGTGGCGCAGATGTGGCACTGTGTTGATTAAGACATGAGCTTCATGGTTGGGAGTGGTCTAAGAGCTTAACTCAAATTTCAGACTAATATCGTAGCCAAATAGTTTTATAATCATTTTTAACATTTTCACTCTACAAGATATAAAGTACAGGTGATCAACACAAGTACACAACCCAATCAGACCGGGTCCGAGTGTCCGACACACACTTATAAATTACCTTTTTTTTTTTTTTTACCAAAACCCATTGACCCGTTACTCCCACCTTTCTAAGGCGATATCAGTACATCAACTACAAAATTCTAAAATCATGATTTATCAAAAACTCAAGAATCACACGCCAAAAATTGAAAGCTTATTATTGTGCCTTTTAATGCAACTTTAGTAAATTTAGTTAAATATAACCTCTTAAAGTGCAAAAACAAAATTTATGCAAACTAGCACATGAACCTTTAACAATTATATTTAAAAAGGATTAGGTTCAACCACAAAAATAAGTCAACTAAAATCTGTTGTCACTTTTCTATTAAAAAAATAAGCCCATCATGGCTTCATATTCAGTAATTAATTCACATTAACAGTTACTTTTCCCATCATATAAGTCAAGTTAGTAAGTACCAAACACTTTTCATCCACTAAGGTCAGTCGACTTTTAGCTTGAAAGGTTAGCAACTTTAGACTTTTACAAAGAGACAATTACATATTACGTATCTTTCGTAAACCAAATGCTTTATAATCATATAAGCAAAGTTCCACCCACATAAACCTTTATTCTTATTACATGATGTTTCTTATTGAAACAATTATGACTCCGGTAATTAATCTAACCAACCATACAATCCAAAAATGAGAAAGTAGATATGCTAATTGTGACGTTCAAATCCTAATGTATGACGTAACTTGTATATAAGGGACGAGTATATTAATAATGAGAATTGATGCATATACAGTGGATGGTTCGAGAAGGTTCAAGAAGGGTGTATGATGAGTTCGACTAGGAAGAGTTTGATTTAATTTCTAATTAGTTGCCTAGTTATTTTTAAATAAGGATTATCCGTTATTTGTTTCCTTTTTATGTTTATCTTGTTATCCAAATTAGGGTTTTAGTCCTCCAAATAAAGGATCTTGGATTTCATTATTCATTCAATTTTTGATATTATTTGATTTAGAAATAAAAGGATACGCAAGTTTGCGTTTTTATCCTATTTGTTTGTTTCATTCTTTGTTACTATTTTAGCCACGCTCCATTAGTCATTAAGAATGCTAAACGGTAAAGTATAAATATTTAGTTTTTATGTTGGCTTTCCATTTTATATTTGGTACAAAAATAAGAATAAGAAATTAAGTTATATATGATATGCTTAAAAGGAATTCTAATTAGCATTCTCCTAATAATAGTACTCCGTAATTAATACTCCATGTTATGTTACTTGTAATTAGTAACAACAACAATGCGTAATCTCACGCATATGGATTATGGGGTATGAATTACTCGAAATTTATAATAATATTATCATTAACAATTATTAATAATAAATAATAATATAAGCAATAAGCAATAATCTCCTAGCATATGCTTATCAAATCACCCCTTTATTTGGTCCTATCATAATAGTAATCCGAATTCTTCTTCATCATCATCATCATCATCATCATCATCATCATCATCATCATAAGTAGCTTATAATAGTATTGACTATATTGTCTAAAAGTCCACCTAACTATGATGTTAAATTGTTGACCCAGTTTATATCCACTCCATCATCATATAATAAATTCCTAAAAAATCATCATCAATTCATCATAGAAAAATCAATGCATAATAAATCAAATCATATGATAAACTTATTTAACCAGCAGCATTTAATATATCAGATCAAAATCAATTTCAAGGATCATGCAATCATTTTACTCTAACCCAACTCAGATCCAAAATTTCGCAACAAAATAGAAAAATATATGATTATATGATACGGAGTATTAAATATAAATAAAAATACCTGAATAGCAGACAGATGTTTGTTATAAAATTCATCTCTAGGAGTATTTCCATCATCAATCAAACTCTTACAAACTTTACTCTCTTCCAAACAACTTCTAATTTTATTCCAATTCTTATCACTATTAACCCTTTTTTGCAACCAGCTCGAATAATCACCTAATCTATATTCCTTATACCCTCTACCAGAAACCACTTCACCCGCACCTTTATTCGTAACCACAAATGCGAAAATAGTGAAACAAGTCAACAACAAAATCAACAAAAACATAACGAGTAGGTAAACCCATAGTAACCATGACACGCGACAACACGCGCCAATTAGTCCCGCGAGTGACACGATCATTAGGAATGCGCCGAGTGCGATTACGGGTTTATCGAGAAACCGTTCGCATTCGGATGTTCCTTGACGTGAAAGCCACACGCCGCCAGCAATGATTGGAATTGATAATAGGAATGTGATAAAATTTAGGATCCCGACGAGGTTGTTGCTGATGCGTACCATGATTGTTTGGGGAAAAGGTTAGTGACTTTTTTGGAATGTGGAAAGTAAAAAGATGAAGATTTTGTGGCAGATTAAAAAAGGGGAATTATTATAAAGTGAGAGGAAGAGATATAAAGAGTTAAAAAGATTGCAGGGTGGGTTGGGTTTTTGTAGGATCGGTGTGACGGTGTGAATGGAGGATTTTATGAAAACTACCCTTATGGTATGACTTTTGTGTAATATGCTCCCTTATAACACCATTTCCATTCATAACATCCTTCTTGGTATTAACAAACTGCCACATCAGCGTCACATCATTATTTTCATCCCTTTTACTTCTCATCACTAATCTATTACAATTCACTCTCAACCATAATATACCATCACATAGACCCACTTTATTAATTTTATTATTAAACTTAATTTTATTATTATTATTATTATTAATTATTTATTATTTATAAAAATAAATAAAACTTCATGGATTTAAATTATACTCTGTATGACATTCGTGTTATAATTCAGTAGGCTTATAACTACCTTTAGTGGTTTGGTTCGTGTTATAATTCAGTAGGCTTATAACTACCTTTAGTGGTTTGGTTCGTGTTATAATTCTTTATAGTATGAAGAATTAATAGTATAGAGAAATAGAAAATATATTTCTTATTCTTGTAAGAAATTGGTGTTTGTTCTTTCTTACATTCATCATCTATTTATACATAAGAATAATAACTGTATAGAATCAATCACGAGATATGAATTGTAAATTTGTCTCCTAAATTTGAATTATTGTGGATGGAGATATAAATTGTCAAACATCCGTTTTGGCTTTTTATGATTATAACACTCCCCCTTGGATGACAATTTTTGTTTCATTAGAGATCAACTAGTACTGCCTCGTTAAAAACCTTGCTAAAGAAAACCCAGTGGGAAAAAACTTTAGCTAAGGGAAAAAGAGTGCAGCATGAGTTGACTCCCCCTCAAGTAGACATCAGTGAGCTGTTACATCCTTTTAACATGCCTCATGCCAATATTGTGAACATGCGCTCTGAAAATAGCAGTTGGAAGTGCTTTGGTGAAAAGATCAGCAGAGTTTTTGCTGGATTGAACATATCTCATTTCAATCTGGTTGTTCTTAATGAGATCTTGAGTGTATGAGAAGAATCTAGGAGGTATGTGTTTTGTTCTGTCACTTTTGATATACCCTTCTTTCATCTGTGCTATGCAAACTGCATTATCTTCATAGATAGTTGTTGGACTTTTATCGCGTTCTAGTCCACAAGAATCAGTAATGAGTTGTGTCATTGATCTCAACCAAAAACATTCCCGAGTAGCTTCATGTAATGCAATTACTTCGGCATGATTTGATGATCAAATGTTTGTTTTTGAGAACGCCATAAAATTGCGGTACCTCCATTTAGGAATACATATCCAGTTTGAGATTTAGCTTTATGTGGATCGGATAAATAACCTGCATCTGTATAACCAACTAAATCTTGTTTTGAATCATTAGAATAAAATTATCCCAAATCAGCAGTTCCTCGAAGGTACCGAAATATGTGTTTGATTCCATTCCAGTGTCTTTTGGTAGGAGCTGAGCTGAACCTTGCCAACAAATTAACTGCAAAAGAAATGTCAGGTCTTGTACAATTTGTAAGATACATAAGAGCTCCAATTGCACTAAGATATGGTACTTCAGGTCCCAGGATATCTTCATGATCTTCACAAAGACGAAATGGATCAGTGTCAACATTAAGTGATCTAACAACTATAGGAGTACTTAATGGTTTTGCCTTGTCCATATTGAAACGTTTCAAAATCTTTTCCGTATAAGTTGTTTGATGTACAAGTAAACCATTAGGCATATGCTCAATCTGCAAACCAAGGCAATACTTGGTTTTTTCGAGATCTTTCATTTCAAATTATTTCTTTAGAAGTTGAATGTTTTCATGGATCTCTTTATTTGTACCTTTGATGTTAAGATCATCGACATAAACGGCTATGATCACATATCCGGATGTTGTTTTCTTAATGAATACACATGGGCAAATAAGATTATTGGTATACCCTTTGCATATCAAGTAATCACTTAATCGTTTATACCACATGCGATCCGATTGTTTCAACCCATATAAAGACCTTTGTAACTTGATTAAGTACATTTCTTTGAATTTTGCATTGGTTTCTTTTGATACCTTAAATCCTTCAGGTATCTTCATATATATATATCACTATCAAGTGATCCATATAGATAAGCAGTCACAACATCCATGAGATGCATTTCTAAATTTTTAAAAACTGCCAGACTGATTAAGTATCTAAAAGTAATTGCATCCATAACAGGAGAATAAGTTTCCTCATAATCAATTCCTGGTCTTTGAGAAAAACCTTGAGCTACAAGTCTAGCTTTATACCTTGCAACTTCATTTTTCTCATTTCTTTTTCGCACAAAAACCCATCTATATCCCACAGGTTTCACATCTTTTGGTGTGAGAATGATAGATCCGAAAATTTTTCTTTTATTGAGCGATTCAAATTCAGCTCGTATTGCTCTTTTCCAATGATCTCAATCATGTCTATTTTGACATTCCATGACAGATTTTGGTTCTTATAACAACCCACATATTTCCATATCTGAATTGACTAATTTGACTATAGGGTTGTTATCCATACGTAATATATAATTAAATTTGACATTGATCAAATATTTATTTTTAGTCGACACTTTTTGTTAACTAAAGTTTACACTAATTATATAAAATAACTTTAGTTAATATTAATATTAATGCGTATTATATTTAAAACTATATGAAACATAATTATTAATTAAATGATAAGTTATTTTAATCATTATATATATATTTTTAGCTTATAAAAAAATAAAAATAAAAAGAAATAAGATTTTTTTTATAAATTAAATAATGAGCCCATGAATTTTGACTAAATATTTTCAAAAACAAAAACTTATTAAAAACATTTTTAACATGTTTTTATTATTTTGTCAAAATTGTCACCTTTATTTTATTATTTTTTTTCTTTTCACCAACTATTTTTTACCTATAAATACATGGCTCCTCATTCATTTTTTCTTGCCAAACACAAAAACTTAAGTTATTCTCTCAAAACCTTGAAGAAAATTTGAGGTACTTTCTATTTTTATTAATTTTTTTCAATATTGTCATTTATATTTATATTTATTGTATATTCTTTGTAAAATTCGAAATTAATTATGTTTATATGTTATAATTAGTATTATAAGTGTTATGATGCATAAAAATAATTTTGATAATTTATGGAATATTATTTATAATTAAATACGAATTATGTAGTGTTTAAACGTAAAAACAATGTAAAATTCGTAATAAATACTTTTAACCAAAAATAAAATATATATAATTTTTTTCTGAGTTTTTAAAACTTATATAGATCTGAAAAAATTATAAAAATAATTACTTGGGTCGAATTGGTATTTATTATATAATTAAACTCTATTATTATGTAATTCGAAGGTAAATTAAGAATAAATATAAAATAATAAAATAATAAAAAATTTAAATATTTTTCTACAGGTTATTAGACTGATAGAAACTTATAAAAATTATAAAAATAATTATTTGGGTTTATTTAGTAATTATGTAGAATTAAAATTGTTTTGTGAATACATTAAGGGTAAAAACAAAAATAAATACAAAAATATAATAAAAACGTTTTCTTAAATTTTTATACTAATCTATATGATTAACTAAGACTATAAAAATTATGTATGTAATTTTTAGATATTTAATTTATTATTTAGATATTTTTTGAATAATGTTCGATTAATAAAACACTATTATTTTTGAAGTAATTTAGGTATTTATTTAAAGGTAATTATATTTAATATATATAAGACATACTAAGGTATAATAACTAAATATTAAATAAAACTTAGGTTATATTATTACATATATAATTATTAAGTATATTAATAATTCGTTGTGTGTATACACCTAAAGTGAAGGTTAATCAAAGATAATGTATAATTCATGTGAACTTCATCGCTACTCACGGTCGTAAGTGAATGATGTCTAGGTTGCCATTTATGGGTAAGCTTGTGGATCTCGAATGCCATGACTTAGATTCTGGTCAAGAATCCTGGGCCCCCGGTTACATCTGGTCATTCCTGACTTATTTGATAGCAACGAAGTTTGAGTAGAGTTGTACAACATCTTGATAAAGATTAACCCGAACTTTCTAAAATTGGAAAATTACTATAAGTGGAAACTTTCCATAAATAGTAACCTTTCGAAAATGGAAATTCTTTAGTGAACCATTACTATCAATATAGTACTATATACTATTGTCTGTTAGGCAATGTCTGATCATACGTTCTATCTCTAGGTTGAGATCTCGGTCACGTCCTTCCGTTCAATTCTTTCGTGTGCTACTAAGGTGAACTTCATAGCCCCACTTTTTACTGTTTCATAACTGTTTTATAACTTTTAGGGTGAGACACATGCTTGCTTTATAAATGTTTTACGCTTAGACACAAGTACTAAATTGTTAACTATGCTGTCATGCTTTGATTCATGCTAAATCCCTACCGTAATATCGTTAATTGCTACGTTTAAATGCAAACTTAATTATTGTGAGTAGGCCTATTGAGAGTAACGTCTCTAACCATTCGACCGTTGGTCTTTGGTTACATAATAATGATTCCATGACACTGACAGTACAAGGTGTCATAGGGTAAACTTGTTTAGTAGCGATATTACAAAATGCAGCAACACTTTTAGATTGATATTTCTATATCAATCAACTTTAAACTAAATGTTGTGGTCTAAAACTTTGGATATTATTTATAAACCTATGAATTTCACTCAACCTTTTTGGTTGACACTTTAAGCGTGTTTTGTCTCAGGTGATGATTGAGCTAGCTGCTACTTGCTACTAGATGATTGATGTATGCTTTGCTGCTTGCATGGAGTCCATCATTCATATTTATCATTTTGTTTAAGACATTTTCCATTTACTGTACTCTTATGATGTAAAACTTTGAATAATGCTTCCGCTGTTTATTTAATAAATAAAACGTCTCATTTAGAGTCGTTCTCGCTTATACAACTGTGTTATGATATGATTGGTCACAATTACCCCTGGTCCATTTTGGGGGTGTGACAGATTGGTATCAGAGCAGTGCTGTTGTAGAGAACCAGGATTGCATTTTAAGTGTGCCTTATACAATTAGGTACATTAGCAATGTAGGACTATAACTTTCCTTGACTATAGTGCCTTTAATTGTTGCCTTTAATTGTTAAATGCTACACTATACTTTAGAAACTTTACTTATCTTAGAATGCCAAGTCAATCTAAGAACTCTGTTCACTTTTCTAAGTACTATCCAATTACGCCACCATGTTTAAATGTGACACTATGATTTCTGAAATTCTTGACATTCCTAAGTCATCTATCATGATTTGTGTATTACATATGTATTACATGAAATATTATCCATGAATTTTGAAACTTCTATATTTGTTACTATTCATACTTAAATGTATATAACTCCCTGTTATAGCACGTACCTATATGCCTTATGCCTTTATGAATCGGTTTGCGAACCAGAAAATGTTATTGAGTTATCGAGAATCTCAAAGACATTATAATGTCATCACTATTCATATTCATTACTTTCTTTGCTTTCTTGTTGTTTTGATCATTGAATTTTCCTGACGGATGACGTCTACGAAACTATAGAATAGAAAGCATTTGGATTACTGATTTAAAGGATCCTATAGCTCAAGCCCCTGGACCTGAATAGGACATTACGAATTGAAAATCTTTAATCAAAAGATTATCAGTTTACATCTAAACACGTCATACTACCATTATTAGAGTATAGACACATCATATCTTATTATATCTTATCGTATCTATCCCAATAATCTTTATCTAACACTTTTCCTAAATTTCCTCCGTAAATTACGGAAATCTTTTTGCTACATATACATATTCAAGGAGATGAATATATCATCCAGTATTCAACACTAATCTCATATCAAACCCTAAATCAAATCACATAATATGGATTTCTTAACCGATTCCTCGAGCTCCAATGGCAGCGTAACCGGAACAAACGAACCAATCAGCCATCATCTATTTTGGATGAATTGGGGATGGGTTCGTAGTAAACTTAATCAATGGAGACAAGAAGAAGGTAATCCCTTCCACCAACCGAATTCACCTCTTGGTGAAGAACCTGAAGCACTTACTGGCGAACCTGTTCGGAACACTATTTTCACCCTCATTTCCAAGATATCCAGTCACGAATATATAATATCTAAAATTCTAGATCTTATTCATCCACTTGTCCGAACCGCCAATCATCCCGGAATAATAGAAGAAGTCAACGAGCTTCGCGCTCGAGTGGTGGCTCTGGAGAATATGGTGCGAAACCTACGAACACCAGTGGCAGCACCAGCAGCATAACCAGTACCATCAGCATCACCACCAACAGCATCAGCATCACCAACAACAACATATGCATTTCACGCCTCAACATCACACTCAGTACCTCGGATATCAACATCATACGCCCTATAGATACCAAGGAATATTAGTAATAATGAGTTAAGATGTATTGACTCATTCTTCCTGAAGAATTATATATGTATACTTTATATATATATGGTTTGAAACAATAATAAATCTTTTCGTACTAAGCTATTACGTGTAAATCTTAACTAGTATGTACTACTTGGTTAATTCATATCACTAATATGCTATACTGTACATCCTTCGTTAATGACTTAATGATCGTTAATCACTGCTTCAGCACAATAAACTCCATTTCATAATAAATTAAGTGTATTATTCAAATACATTTCTGATTTTACACTTCCATTTTCGATGTACTCGAAACTTTTTAGAAAACATTATTCGTTTCTTGTGAATTTCACAAGAATTCCACGAGCACCAACATCATATACCGAGGTATATCAATAACAATGAACGATGAAGTATTGATTCATAACTCCATTAAAGAAATATTCCGCGACGATTATGTAATCTCTCAAGTTTTGAAGATTATTTATTCTTGTTCCAACCGCAAATCAAATGATTTTAATATTATATTAACTCATTAAATCTATATTATATTTGAAGAATACATATATGAACGTATATCTCCATAAAGATTGTAATTAAAGTTCTTTTGTATAAACTGTTAATTGTGAAAATATTTTAACGGGTAGGTAATACCCGAGAAATATTTATATCTCACATTAATATGTTGTATTGTACATTCTTCAATTCTGATTCAATAATCAGTAACTATACTACTTACGTTCACAAGATATATGTATCCGTTCACTAAAGAACAACCATTTTCGTACAAATTCAATTACATATTCTAATTTTGACATATCAGAATCCAAGTAAAGCTTTAGCAGGTGTTATCTTCCTAAAGATTACTAAATTCATATATATATTCATTCGTATTCTATGATGAATTATCACATCAAACCACCGAAATTATCGTTCATTTCTTTTGAAATCAACAACGCCTATTCATCAACCATTAGATCCGTTGACGATTACAATCAGCGTTTAATCATCTAAAAATGAAATTTCTTGAAACCATCTCGGATTGATAACCAATGATTCAAATATGGCTGCATTAAATGCAGAGGAAACAGCAAAATTGTAGATGGTCTCAATGGCCAAAAGTTTTATAATAAAGAATGGTACGTTGGAAAAGCTCAAAAGAAAATTTGGAACTGAAAAACGAATTGAGCTAACCATGGAGGAGACCAAGGACAAATACAAGGATCAAACCCTATATTCAAAGAATCCAGGTAATTCTGGATCCGATGAATTCTTTAGAGAATATCTTGCTCCGAAGTCATGTTAAAAGCTTGCGGAAAATTTTTCTTCATCAACTTTCGAACTTAGAAATTCCAAAATATCATCATAAATATCCTCTATATTTCTGATGATATCATCATAACGATTCTTGTCCGCAATTAATTATCTCTTTGCGATATCTTTATCACATCATAAAGGAAACTGTATTAGTTTCTATATTCTGTAAAATTCAAGTTTAAATTATGAATGATTTGAAGAAGTGTTGGGAATTGAAGCATGAGTTAGTATAATATAATGACGTCAGGCCAACGTGATTATATTACAGTAAGTCATGCTAAATTTTTAATGGAAGATGATGATTCATAGACTGTATAAATCACCATTCGCCATGTTACACGACTCTTACATTCTATTTAACCTCTAAACATATCAAGAAAATATTTTTCTTGATGATTCGGTCTTTTCCGAATATTCTGGTAATTTGACAAATCAAATCGTGCTATTACCTTTCCTTTCTACTTTATAGATTATGATCATTCGAAACTTCATACCTACTAGTTCTGGACCATTATTCGCTTGAATTGAAGTCGGGAAGAAGAAACAAAAGCATAAAGCTCCCACATATAAGGGAAAATATAAAGCCCGATAACGACACCGAAACTACAAACCGTGTATATCAATGCGTATAGCAATATAAAGACACGGGAGAATTAAAAACACTATAACCCCAAGAGCATAGTAGAAGTAAACAGATTCCTCTTGTGGTAAAAGAAAAAGAAGAATGACTGCATATATGGTCAATATAATAACAAGTATCAATACAGGATTGAGCATATTAACAACTCTTTTGGAAGTATGAATTTAGGAAGAAAGTATAGAAGTGGTGATGATAATGAAACGGAAGAAGCTAATTTATAGCAAAATTTCCAAACACGTCAATCAAGGCAATTCACCGCATTTAATCAAAGAAATCTCAAAATTCCGTGAATACCGAAGAATCAAATCTTATAGATTACGAAGATTTCCTTTAATCCCTTGAATTCCGGAAATCAATCGTGACTACGTCAAAAGTTAAGGCGAACATTTAATTTTCTCATTCACTCTTTTACGATAGCTTCGTTTATACGCTTCCTATAATCGAATCGTTTTATCCATATTATTAAATAGTGATAAAATTTTATTTTTCAACTCATATTCATCATTAAGATATTCTTGTTGTAAACAATGATAATCTTTATCAAATTTCATGAATATGATTTCACGAACTCCTCTCTGTCTTATCTGCCCCAATATTGTGGCATAAACGATCAAGGTTTTAAATGAGCACAATATTATTCATAACATATTTCATGTATCTAATTTACTGAAATGACTTGTAAAACATCATCATTTTGAATGATCTCCGCATTAATAATAAAATGCAATTCGTAGAAGAACTTGTAGAAATTATGGTTTGTATGATTTTAATTCTTGAAACAGAACAATATTCTATCCGTTGGAATTCACGCAAGGCCCCGAGCATACCTGGGAACGTGAAAACCAAATAAAACGTAAATATCCTCGTCTATGTACGAACAACACCGATTAATGGAAACAACTAAATTTCGGGACGGAATTTCTTTTAACGGGTAGGTACTATAACAACCCTCATATTTCCATACCTGAATTGACTAATTTGACTATAGGGTTGTTATCCATACGTAATATATAATTAAATTTGACATTGATCAAATATTTATTTTTAGTCGACACTTTTTGTTAACTAAAGTTTACACTAATTATATAAAATAACTTTAGTTAATATTAATATTAATGGGTATTATATTTTAAACTATATGAAACATAATTATTAATTAAATGATAAGTTATTTTAATCATTATATATATATTTTTAGCTTATAAAAAAATAAAAATAAAAAGAAATAAGATTTTTTTTTATAAATTAAATAATGAGCCCATGAATTTTGACTAAATATTTTCAAAAACAAAAACTTATTAAAAACATTTTTAACATATTTTTATTATTTTGTCAAAATTGGCACCTTTATTTTATTATTTTTTTTCTTTTCACCAACCATTTTTTACCTATAAATACATGGCTCCTCATTCATTTTTTCTTGCCAAACACAAAAACTTAAGTTATTCTCTCAAAACCTTGAAGAAAATTTGAGGTACTTTCTATTTTTATTAATTTTTTTCAATATTGTCATTTATATTTATATTTATTATATATTCTTTGTAAAATTTGAAATTAATTATGTTTATATGTTATAATTAGTATTATAAGTGTTATGATGCATAAAAATAATTTTGATAATTTATGGAATATTATTTATAATTAAATACGAATTATGTAGTGTTTAAACGTAAAAACAATGTAAAATTCGTAATAAATACTTTTAACCAAAAATAAAATATATATAATTTTTTTCTGAGTTTTTAAAACTTATATAGATCTGAAAAAATTATAAAAATAATTACTTGGGTCGAATTGGTATTTATTATATAATTAAACTCTATTATTATGTAATTCGAAGGTAAATTAAGAATAAATATAAAATAATAAAATAATAAAAATTTAAATATTTTTCTACAGGTTATTAGACTGATAGAAACTTATAAAAATTATAAAAATAATTATTTGGGTTTATTTAGTAATTATGTAGAATTAAAATTATTTTGTGAATACATTAAGGGTAAAAACAAAAATAAATACAAAAATATAATAAAAACGTTTTCTTAAATTTTTCTACTAATCTATATGATTAACTAAGACTATAAAAATTATGTATGTAATTTTTAGATATTTAATTTATTATTTAGACATTTTTTGAATAATGTTCGATTAATAAAACACTATTATTTTTGAAGTAATTTAGGTATCTATTTAAAGGTAATTATATTTAATATATATAAGACATACTAAGGTATAATAACTAAATATTAAATAAAACTTAGGTTATATTATCACATATATAATTATTAAGTACATTAATAATTCGTTGTGTGTATACACCTAAAGTGAAGGTTAATCAAAGATAATATATAATTCATGTGAACTTCATCGCTACTCACGGTCATAAGTGAATGATGTCTAGGTTGCCATTTATGGGTAAGTTTGTGGATCTCGAATGCCATGACTTAGATTCTGGTCAAGAATCCTGGGCCCCCGGTTACATCTGGTCATTCCTGACTTATTTGATAGCAACGAAGTTTGAGTAGAGTTGTACAACATCTTGCTAAAGATTAACCCGAACTTTCTAAAATTGGAAAATTACTATAAGTGGAAACTTTCCATAAATAGTAACCTTCCGAAAATGGAAATTCTTTAGTGAACCATTACTATCAATATAGTACTATATACTATTGTCTGTTAGGCAATGTCTGATCATACGTTCTATCTCTAGGTTGAGATCTCGGTCACGTCCTTCCGTTCAATTCTTTCGTGTGCTACTAAGGTGAACTTCATAGTCCCACTTTTTACTGTTTCATAACTGTTTTATAACTTTTGGGGTGAGATACATGCTTGCTTTATAACTGTTTTACGCTTAGACACAAGTACTAAATTGTTAACTATGCTGTCATGCTTTGATTCATGCTAAATCCCTACCGTAATATCGTTAATTGCTACGTTTAAATGCAAACTTAATTATTGTGAGTAGGCCTATTGAGAGTAACGTCTCTAACCATTCGACCGTTGGTCTTTGGTTACATAATAATGATTCCACGACACTGACAGTACAAGGTGTCATAGGGTAAACTTGTTTAGTAGCGATATTACAAAATGCAGCAACACTTTTAGATTGATATTTCTATATCAATCAACTTTAAACTAAATCTTGTGGTCTAAAACTTTGGATATTATTTATAAACCTATGAATTTCACTCAACCTTTTTGGTTGACACTTTAAGCGTGTTTTGTCTCAGGTGATGATTGAGCTAGCTGCTACTTGCTACTAGATGATTGATGTATGCTTTGCTGCTTGCATGGAGTCCATCATTCATATTTATCATTTTGTTTAAGACATTTTCCATTTACTGTACTCTTATGATGTAAAACTTTGAATAATGCTTGCGCTGTTTATTTAATAAATAAAACGTCTCATTTAGAGTCGTTCTCGCTTATACAAATGTGTTATGATATGATTGGTTTCAATTACCCCCGGTCCATTTTGGGGGTGTGACAGTTCTGGATCATCATCATTATTCATGATGTCATATGCAACAATATATGAAAATATCTCATCAAGATTTTTCATTTCATTTCGGTTCCATAATATTTTTGAATGTGCATAATTGATTAAAAATTCTGTATTGACATCATCAATCTCCTCTGCAGAATGAGTATTGATTTGTGGCTCTTCTTGAACACTTTCTTTTACCTCATTATTAGCTGATTTTATTTTTCGAGGATTTTTATCTTTGGAACCAATTGGTCTCCCACGTTTCTGGCATGGCAAAGACTCAAGAGCAACATTATTGCCAGTTTTTGGAATTTCAATTCGAGCTGGAGCATTTGCTGCTGGTATATATGATTTAGTCACTCTTTTTGTATCTGTAAATACATCAGGCAATTTATTCGCAAGTTCTTGCATATGCATTATTTTTTGAACTTCGGTCTCGCATTCTTTTGTACGAGGATCAAGATACATTAATTGAGGTTCACACCATGAAACATCATTTTCTTTATTTTTTATTTCTCCCCTTAATCTAGGGAACAATGTTTCATTAAAGTGACAATCAGCAAAACGTGCTGTAAAAACATCACCCGTCATGGGTTCAATATATCTTATGATTGAAGATGTTTCATATCCAACATATATTCCCATCCTTCTTTGAGGACCCATTTTAGTGCATTGTGGTGGTGCGATAGGAACATAAACCGCACAACCAAATGTTCTAAGGTGGGAAATATTTGGCTGATGGCCAAAAACAAGTTGCAAAGGAGCATATGTATTTCTTGCACTTGGTCTAATGCGAATTAATGATGCAGCATGTAAAATTGCGTGACCCATACAGATACTGGGAGTTTTGTTCTCATTATCAATGGTCTAGCTATTAACTGCAATCGTTTGATTAGTGATTCGGCTAAACCATTTTGTGTATGCACATGGGCAACAGGATGTTCAACAACAATCCCAATAGACATGCAAAAATCATTAAATGTTTGAGATGTAAACTCACCAGCATTATCCAATCTCACCCTTTTAATAGTATAATCGGGGAAATGTGCTCTCAATTTAATAATTTGAGCAAGAAATTTTGCAAATGCAACATTTCGACTTGATAACAGACAAACATGAGACCATCTACTAGATGCGTCTATTAGGACCATGAAATATCTAAATGGTCCACATGGTGGATGAATTGGTCCACGTATATCACATTGAATTCTTTCAAGAAACATTGGTGATTCTTTTTCAACCTTAAGAGGTGATGGTCTTATTATCAATTTTCCAAGTGAGCATGATGTACATGGAATAAGTGCATCATGAGGGATCTTTTGATCCGTCAATGGATGTCTATGTGTATTTTGAATTATTCTTTTCATCATTGTTGATCCTGGGTGGCCTAATCTTTCATGCCACAGATTGATCATTATAGGATCACATACCTTTTCATTTATTACCATGTGCGCTTCTGGTACATGTATATATGTATAATGTAAACCAGAACTAAGTCTTGGTAGTTTTTCAATCACATGATTCTTCTCAGTGATACTTAAATATTTATAATTTTCTATAGTCACTGACTGATAATCATATCCATTTTGGCAAATGTCAGAGAAGCTTAACAAATTTCTTTTTGACATGGGAGAAAATAAGGCATTTTTTATCAGAAAATTTGTACCATTTGGTAACATGAATTTTGCCTTTCTCGTTCATTTTATTAAATCCGCAGGACCTGATATAGTATGTACCGTTCCTTCTGTTGCTTTAAAATCAGTGAAATATTTTTTAGATTTGAGTATAGTATGTGTGGTACCACTATCTGCAATACAAAGATCCCCACCATTTGACTGATTTTGCACTCCAGTAGTGTACATCATGAACTTCAAAATATGAGAAACAAATAATGAGTACATAATTCATCAATATATTACATTCAAAATATGTTATAAACGAAAGTACATAATAAGGAAACATATAGTAAAGTAGATATGGTATAGATGGTAAATCTACATCCATTTATTTGATATGGACATATAATAGGAAATTTATTCATTAAAGTAGTCACTTGTTGGCTCAGCGATTTTTGTATCAAGGTCATCCACAAGGTTTGCCTCTTTTCCTTTTCCCTTTAGGGATTCTTGATATTGATTAACAGAATATTGATTTGTTCGACAGTTTTTGGACCAATGGCCAATTTTACCACATCGATAACAAGAATCTTCAATATTCTTTAAAGAGCTTCCTTCAACATTATGATTTGTAGGATTGTATGGTGGTTGAAATTTATAATTTTGTGGATTATTATTTCTTTGTCCACGACCACGTCCACTGTAACCATTACGACCACGACCACCACCACGACCAGTACCATAAGGATGATTTCGAACATAGTTATGATTTTCATTATTGTTATGGTAATTTCCATGATGATGGTTTTGGACAATATGACCACGACCTCGCCCACGTCCTCGTCCAGGTGCATTTCTATTTTTATTATTATTATTGTTAATAGCATTAGCTTCAGGGAATGCTAGCGCACTCGTAGGACGAGATTCTTGATTCTTCATCAGTAATTCTTTATTCACTTCTGCAACTAAGAGATAAGTTTGAAGTTTGGAAAAAGTTTTGTAATTCTGCAATCTTAAATTTTCTTGTATAGTAATGTTTGCAAAATGCATTGTGGAGAAAGTTTTCTCCATCATATCAGCATCACTTATTTCTTGACCACGGGATTGAAGCTTTGAACGGTTCTTGAACATGGCCGAGCTGTATTCACTTACCTTTTTAAAGTCTTGGAACCTTAGATTTCTCCATTCTTCCCTCGCAGCTGGGAGTAATATTTCCTTTTGATTATCGAATCTACTCTTGATACTTTCCCATAAAACATGTGGATCTTTGATAGTGAGATACATATGTTTTAAGGTGATATCAATAGTTTGCGAATAAAAGCAATTGATTTTAATTTATCTTGATCAGAACAAGTATTGTTTTCTTTTAAAGTTTCTAGAATACCCAATGATCCAAGATTTATTTCTACATCCATGACCCATGATGTGTAGTTTGTTCCTGATACGTCTAGGGCATCAAACTCAAGCTTTGATAAGTTTGACATTTTCTATTTTCAGAAAGATGAACAACATAAATTATAATCATAATCAATTTCTAACAACATGAAATTAGAATCATTTTAAATTCATAAGTAGCAAACAACAGAATAATGGTATGATTACAAATAATAAAACCACAAGGGCAGGATAGAATATAGGTTCACTCGGTGGTACATTAGCAACAATGATGATAGTTAATATGACCAATACAATAGAAAAAATTATCCTTGTGTGAATCATCTTTACAAAATTTTTTTAAGAGTGGTAATCTGAGAAAATGAAGATTGATTTGTGAAAATGTGAAAACAGAGATGTTTATTTTATATTTGAAAAATATAGTCGTTGTAACGTCGTCAGTTGACGTTAACAACCGTTATGTATATAAGACCGTTGTAACGTCGTTAGTTGACGTTAACGAATGTTATGTACTCGTTGTAGCGACCCGACAAAATCGTCATTGACGGCGCCGCTACTTAGGTCCCGTCACGTGGTCATAAGTCTTTTAAATAACGTTTGACCAAAGATATGTCGCATTCATTTCAAAAGTAAGAGTGTTACAAAGTTTACAAGAATTGTTCAACCAAAAGTTACGTTACTAAGTTATAAGTACAATTGAAACCTATGCGACACAATTTTGGATAAAATCAAAAGACGCTCTATGTATGCATGTATACTCGACATCCAAGCAAGTATCAAAAGTAATGAGCGGAAGCATGTATCACAAAACATTCAAGGACCTGAGAAAAACATAGAAATCTGTCAACGAAAACGTTGGTGAAATCATAGGTTTAAGTAAGTAAGTACAAATGAACCACAAGATTTATATCATTGAAATAATAGTTATCCATTCCAAAAATTGTTATCATGAGCACCCAATTATCAAGGCTTAACTTTCCATCCATAGAACCCCATCACAATAGTGTTAGAACATACACTGTTTCTCGAAAATATATTTCATCCGAAGTAACGGTAGCGAACCGTCTGAATGAGGGTTTGTCAAACCCATATGGACCCATACAACATAAGTTCTCGCTTACACCCGGCAAGTGTAACTAATGATAATCGAATTAAGGATTCTGTTCTATACTCGTATGTAGAATGTTTGTTTTCCTGTACTTGTGTTCACTTAGTAAAAAGAAACGTTTATGTTTTCTCATCCCAAATGTAAGTTCAAAAGAGTAAAAGTGGGACTATGATCTCACCTTAAGTGCAAGCGTATAAAAGTACTTCACAAGTAAACGTGTGCAAGGACGAATGCTAGTCTTGACCTAAACAAGTAGGTCATATCAATAACGGTAAACACGTTTGGTCAAAGTGTGCAATTAGTCCTATGGCTCGTTACGACTCAATTATAATAGCATGTGAATCAAATTATCATGTTTCATGCAAGGTACAAGTATAAAAGTATGTTAGAATGATTGCATAAGTATTTGATTAAGTTTGGACAAAAGTCAACTTTGGTCAAGTCAAAGTCAACGAAAAAGTCAACACGTTCGGGTCGGGTCCCGAACTATTTTTCTGAGGTTTTTATTCATATATAAGCATGTTAGAACAAGTTACATGTGAATCGGAGGTGCGTAGCATAGCAAACATTTTTTGAAATTTGACAATGTAGGTCAGAAGCCAAACACGGCAAATGCCGCGCCGCGACCAAGGAGGACCGCGCCGCGACACTTAACGTGGTCTGGTGCCTGGTCAGTTTCAATAGTTCAAGTCTAAATTCAATCTTCAATTTAGCAAAATTCACAAACCGTAAACACTTAGAACACGTATCTTATATCATTGGAAAGGTAATTTGACGAGGAACACAACTAGACACATTTCATCAATCAAAAGCATGATTTGCAAAAATAAAATTTCCAAGTTGAAAGTTCATTAAATGTTCACCATAAATGCTTTCAAACTCATAAATGCACTTTGATGATTCGGGAATTAAATGCACACATATAATACACCGTTTCATAGGTAATTACGCATACAATGCAACTAAACATTTACAAACAACATTGCATAGCATTTGGTGCATCAAAAATCCATTTTACTCCTATCAAACCCTAACCCAAAATCACAATTTTTGCAATTAAGTTTATGGAGTCTTTCCAAGTCAACCTACACATCAAATTGAAGCTAGTGATGCTAGTAACACAATTAATACATGCATTATAATATTTAACAACATTCAAGCAACCAAATCACCAATTAAACACACCAAAATTCATGTTTATGCTAGTTACTTAAAATAACGAGATCGAGCATATAAATTACATATTCATGTTAGACTTGAGCCATAGACACTAATTAACACTTTTATAAGTTAAAAACATCAAGAACACAAAATCTAGTGATTTTAGAAAGTTACCCAAATGAGAAGTAATCGGTATGGATTCGAAGAGGAAGATGCAAAGATTCTAAATATATAATTTGTTTTGTAAGACACTTGATAAATCGAATTTGAATGATGAATCTTTGGATTTGAGTTTGAGAGAAAATGTGAAAGTATTAAAGAAAAATGAAAAAGGAAAGGATAATGAATGGAGGAGGTGGGTGTTGACTAGTTCATCTAGTCACACCTTTGATCAATTGGCGAAACTAGTCCCTCGAGTTCGGTTGTGGGTGCGTGAATTACCTAAACGAGATAATTTAAAACGCGTATCAACGGGAGATGTTATAAATATTTAACGGACTATAAAATAGTTAAACGGAAAGTAAACGTAAAAGGCGGGATGTTACACTCGTTATATTAATAATCATTTTAATAAAAGAATTTTATTAGTATAAATATGATTACTATTGATGTGTGCGAGGTGTAGTACGAAATAGATTATATTTTTCTAAGAAATCCTGTTAAATACGATACAATTTACACAAGTTATTTATTTATTTATAGAATGGATATACCTAAACATTACTACAACACTTATAGGTAGTGTACCTAATCGTAGAGTAGTGTAGTTTTTAGTAAGTCCAGTTCGTTCCACAGGGAGCTAGCTGAGTTTAACGCTATATATATTTTAAACTATATTTATATAAATATAAATATAAGTAATATTATTATTATTATAAAAGGGGGGTTTTACCGTTTAGTGACCGGTTTGTCGATTTTATGTCTTAAGTCACAATTAAAACCTAATGTAAAATATTAAATATAAATACAACTTAATTTAAAGCGTAAAGTAAATGACGATAAATAAAAGTACGATAATTAAAATGACGATAAATAAAAGTGCGATGAGATATAAAATAAAGGAATTATGCTTATTTAAACTTCCGTAATCATGATGTTCGACGTGTTGATTTTAATTTATTACCATGGGTTAATTGTCCTTTGTCCTGGATTATTCGATATGTCCATCTGGTTTTTGTCCATAACAGTCCATCAGTCATAAATATAAAGTGCGAGTGTCCTCGTCAAATTACCCTTATATCTGAAGTTAAATATTCCAACTAATTGGGGACTTAAACTGTAATAAGGTTTTAATACATTGTTAATGATTACACCAGGTTATCGACTGTGTACAATCCAAGGTTTTAATACTTTATTAACAATTACACCAAGTGTCCTTGTATGTAATCCACCCCTATTTTAATGAGTCCATTGACTATTAATCCATTCCCGTGTCCGGATAAATGAACGATTATTAGTATTTATAAATATCCCGCCCATCGTGTCCGATCGAGTGTATGTGGTTATTTATAATTACCTTAAATTATAAATCTCTATATTAAATTAGCGAACTATCATTCAGTTAAAAAATATAAAGCCCATTAATAGCCCATAGTCCAATTTCCACAAGTGTCAGTCTTTTGTCCAAACCTCAATTATGGTCCAAAGCCCAATAACCCCGTCTTAATATTTAGTACAACATCATGATTACTTCGTCTTAAATAAACATAATAATAACTTAGCTACGAGACATTAATTTAAAAAAGTTGAACATAACTTACAATGAGTATTAATCGTGTAGTGTTACACGGACAGAATTTCGACTTACAAACTTAAAACATTCGCCACTATAACCTTATTATTATTAACTTAATATTAAAATTATAATTATAAAATAAATATATATATATATATATTGAGAGATAGAGAGTATCAGTTGAAGAAGGTGTAAATAACTCGTCGCCCAAACTTGCAATTTATAGCACCTGACCAATGATTTGGGGCCATGCGATCGCATTGTAGTGACCTGAACTTTTCCATGATTATATATTTAATGAGAACCATATTTACATGATTAAATGTTTCCAACATGTTAAGCAATCAAACGTGTTAAGACTTGATTATTTGAAATGAGTTTCATGTAGACAATTGACCACCCAAGTTGACCGGCGATTCACGAACGTTAAAACTTGTAAAAACTATATGTTGATATATATATATATATATATATATATATATATATATATATATATATATATATATATATATATATATATATATATATATATATGAAATGTCCCGTTCTTATTGATTAAAAATGTTCCATATTAATTGATTTCGTTGCGAGGTTTTGACCTCTATATGAGACGTTTTTCAAAGATTGCATTCATTTTAAAACAAACCATAACCTTTATTTCATCAATAAAGGTTTAAAAAGCTTTACGTAGATTATCAAATAATGATAATCTAAAATATCCTGTTTACACGCGACCATTACATAATGGTTTACAATACAAATATGTTACAACGAAATAAGTTTCTTGAATGCAGTTTTTACACAATATCATACAAGCATGGACTCCAAATCTCGTCCTTATTTAAGTATGCGACAGCGGAAGCTCTTAATATTCACCTGAGAATAAACATGCTTTAAACGTCAACAAAAATATTGGTGAGTTATAGGTTTAACCTATATATATGAAATCGTAACAATAGACCACAAGATTTCATATTTCAATATACATCCCAAACATAGAGATAAAAATTATTCATATGGTGAACACCTGGTAACCGACATTAACAAGATGCATATATAAGAATATCCCCATCATTCCGGGACACCCTTCGGATATGATATAAATTTTGAAGTACTAAAGAATCCGGTAATTTGGATGGGGCTTGTTAGGCTCAATAGATCTATCTTTAGGATTCGCGTCAATTAGGGTGTCTGTTCCCTAATTCTTAGATTACCAGACTTAATAAAAAAGAGCATATTCGATTTCGATAATTCAACCATAGAATGTAGTTTCACGTACTTGTGTCTATTTTGTAAATCATTTATTAAACCTGCATGTATTCTCATCCCAAAAATATTAGATTTTAAAAGTGGGACTATAACTCACCTTCACAGATTTTTACTTCGTCGGGAAGTAAGACTTGGCCACTGGTTGATTCACGAACCTATAATAATATATACATATATATCAAAGTATGTTCAAAATATATTTACAACACTTTTAATATATTTTGATGTTTTAAGTTTATTAAGTCAGCTGTCCTCGTTAGTAACCTACAACTAGTTGTCCACAGTTAGATGTACAGAAATAAATCGATAAATATTATCTTGAATCAATCCACGACCCAGTGTATACGTATCTCAGTATTGATCACAACTCAAACTATATATATTTTGGAATCAACCTCAACCCTATATAGCTAACTCCAACATTCACATATAGAGTGTCTATGGTTGTTCCGAAATATATATAGATGTGTCGACATGATAGGTCGAAACATTGTATACGTGTCTATGGTATCTCAAGATTACATAATATACAATACAAGTTGATTAAGTTATGGTTGGAATAGATTTGTTACCAATTTTCACGTAGCTAAAATGAGAAAAATTATCCAATCTTGTTTTACCCATAACTTCTTCATTTTAAATCCGTTTTGAGTGAATCAAATTGCTATGGTTTCATATTGAACTCTATTTTATGAATCTAAACAGAAAAAGTATAGGTTTATAGTCAAAAAATAAGTTACAATTCGTTTTTGTAAAGGTAGTCATTTCAGTCGAAAGAACGACGTCTAGATGACCATTTTAGAAAACATACTTCCACTTTGAGTTTAACCATAATTTTTGGATATAGTTTCATGTTCATAATAAAAATTATTTTCCCAAAATAACAAATTTTAAATCAAAGTTTATCATAGTTTTTAATTAACTAACCCAAAACAGCCCGCGGGGTTACTACGACGGCGTAAATCTGATTTTACGGTGTTTTTCGTGTTTCCAGGTTTTAAATCATTAAGTTAGTATATCATATAGATATAGAACATGTGTTTAGTTGATTTTAAAAGTCAAGTTAGAAGGATTAACTTTTATTTGCGAACAAGTTTAGAATTAACTAAACTATGTTCTAGTGATTACAAGTTTAAACCTTCGAATAAGATAGCTTTATATGTATGAATCGAATGATGTTATGAACATCATTACTACCTCAATTTCCTTGGATAAACCTACTGGAAATGAGAAAAATAGATCTAGCTTCAAAGGATCATTGGATGGCTTGAAAGTTCTTGAAGCAGAATCATGACACGAAAACAATTTCAAGTAAGATTTCCACTCGAAATAAGATTGTTATAGTTATAGAAATTGAATTAAAGTTTGAATATGATTATTACCTTGTATTAGAAAGATAACCTACTGTAAGTAACAAAGGTTTCTTGATCTTGGATGATTACTTGGAATGGATTTAGAAAACTTGGAAGTAAACTTGCAATCTTGGAAGTATTCTTGATTTTATGAAACTAGAACTTTTGGAATTTATGAAGAACACTTAGAACTTGAAGATAGAACTTGAGAGAGATCAATTAGATGAAGAAAATTAAAGAATGAAAGTGTTTGTAGGTGTTTTTGGTCGTTGGTGTATGGATTAGATATAAAGGATATGTAATTTTGTTTTCATGTAAATAAGTCATGAATGATTACTCATATTTTTGTAATTTTATGAGATATTTCATGCTAGTTGCCAAATGATGGTTCCCACATGTGTTAGGTGACTCACATGGGCTGCTAAGAGCTGATCATTGGAGTGTATATACCAATAGTACATACATCTAAAAGCTGTGTATTGTACGAGTACGAATACGGGTGCATACGAGTAGAATTGTTGATGAAACTGAACGAGGATGTAATTGTAAGCATTTTTGTTAAGTAGAAGTATTTTGATAAGTGTCTTGAAGTCTTTCAAAAATGTATGAATACATATTAAAACACTACATGTATATACATTTTAACTGAGTCGTTAAGTAATCGTTAGTCGTTACATGTAAATGTTGTTTTGAAACCTTTAGGTTAACGATCTTGTTGAATGTTGTTAACCCATTGTTTATTATAAAAAATGAGATGTTAAATTGTTATATTATCATGATATTATGATATATAATATATCTTAGTATGATATATATACAGTTAAATGTCGTTACAACGATAATCGTTACATATATGTCTCGTTTCGAAATCATTAAGTTAGTAGTCTTATTTTTACATATGTATTTCATTGTTAATACACTTAATAATATATTTACTTATCATTTAACATAATTAAACAAGTGTATCAATATCTTAATATGATTCATATGTACCTAGTAAGACGTTGTTATAACGATAATCGTTATATATATCGTTTTCGAGTTTCTTAAATTAATAGTCTCATTTTTATGTATATAACTCATTGTTAAAATACCTAATGAGATACATACTTATAATAAAATCATGTTAACTATATATATAACCATATATATGTCATCGTATAGTTTTTACAAGTTTTAACGTTCGTGAATCACCGGTCAACTTGGGTGGTCAATTGTCTATATGAAACCTATTTCAATTAATCAAGTCTTAACAAGTTTGATTGCTTAACATGTTGGAAACACTTAATCATGTAAATAACAATTTCATTTAATATATATATAAACATGGAAAAGTTCGGGTCACTACAGTACCTACCCGTTAAATAAATTTCGTCCGGAAATTTTAAGTAGTTGGAGGTGTTGACCTATCTTCTGGAAATAAATGCGGGTATTTCTTCTTCATCTGATCTTCTCGTTCCCAGGTGAACTCGGGTCCTCTAAGAGCATTCCATCGAACCTTAACAATTGGTATCTTGTTTTGCTTAAGTATTTTAACCTCACGATCCATTATTTCGACGGGTTCTTCGATAAATTGAAGTTTTTCGTTGATTTGGATTTCGTCCAACGGAATAGTGAGATCTTCTTTAGCAAAACATTTCTTCAAATTTGAGACGTGGAAAGTGTTATGTACAGCCGCGAGTTGTTGAGGTAGCTCCAGTTGGTAAGCTACTGGTCCGAAACGATCTATAATCTTGAATGGTCCAATGTACCTTGGATTTAGTTTCCCCCGTTTACCAAATCGAACAACGCCTTTCCAAGGTGAAACCTTAAGCATGATTATTTCTCCAATTTCAAACTCTATATCTTTTCTTTTACTGTCCGCGTAGCTCTTTTGTCGACTCTGGGCGGTTTTCAATCTTTGTTGAATTTGGATGATTTTCTCGGTAGTTTCTTGTATTATCTCTGGACCCGTAATCTGTCTATCCCCCACTTCACTCCAACAAATCGGAGACCTACACTTTCTACCATAAAGTGCTTCAAACGGCGCCATCTCAATGCTTGAATGGTAGCTGTTGTTGTAGGAAAATTCTGTAGTGACCCGAACTTTTCCATGTTTATATATATTAATTGAGATTGATATTTACATGATTAAATGTTTCCAACATGTTAAGCAATCAAACTTGTTAAGACTTGATTAATTGAAATATGTTTCATATAGACAATTGACCACCCAAGTTGATCGGTGATTCACGAACGTTAAAACTTGTAAAAACTATATGATGACATATATATGGATATATATATAGTTAACATGATACTATGATAAGAAAACATATCATAAAGTATATTAACAATGAACTACATATGTAAAAACAAGACTACTAACTTAATGATTTTTAAACGAGACATATATGTAACGATTATCGTTGTAAAGACATTTAATGTATATATATCATATTAAGAGATATTCATACATGATAATATCATGATAATATAATAATTTAAAATCTCATTTGATATTATAAACATTGGGTTAACAACATTTAACAAGATCGTTAACCTAAAGGTTTCAAAACAACACTTACATGTAACGACTAACGATGACTTAACGACTCAGTTAAAATGTATATACATGTAGTGTTTTAATATGTATTTATACACTTTTGAAAGACTTCAATACACTTATCAAAATACTTCTACTTAACAAAAATGCTTACAATTACATCCTCGTTCAGTTTCATCAACAATTCTACTTGTATGCACCCGTATTCATACTCGTACAATACACAGCTTTTAGATGTATGTACTATTGGTATATACACTCCAATGATCAGCTCTTAGCAGCCCATGTGAGTCACCTAACACATGTGGGAACCATCATTTGGCAACTAGCATGAAATATCTCATAAAATTACAAAAATATGAGTAATCATTCATGACTTATTTACATGAAAACAAAATTACATATCCTTTATATCTAATCCATACACCAACGACCAAAAACACCTACAAACACTTTCATTCTTCAATTTTCTTCATCTAATTGATCTCTCTAAAGTTCTATCTTCAAGTTCTAAGTGTTCTTCATAAATTCCAAAAGTTCTAGTTTCATAAAATCAAGAATACTTTCAAGTTTGCTAGCTCACTTCCAATCTTGTAAGGTGATCATCCAACCTCAAGAAATCTTTGTTTCTTACAGTAGGTTATCATTCTAATACAAGGTAATAATCATATTCAAACTTTGGTTCAATTTCTATAACTATAACAATCTTATTTCAAGTGATGATCTTACTTGAACTTGTTTTCGTGTCATGATTCTGCTTCAAGAACTTCGAGCCATCCAAGGATCCATTGAAGCTAGATCCATTTTTCTCTTTTCCAGTAGGTTTATCCAAGGAAATTAAGGTAGTAATGATGTTCATAACATCATTCGATTCATACATATAAAGCTATCTTATTCGAAGGTTTAAACTTGTAATCACTAGAACATAGTTTAGTTAATTCTAAACTTGTTCGCAAACAAAAGTTAATCCTTCTAACTTGACTTTTAAAATCAACTAAACACATGTTCTATATCTATATGATATGCTAACTTAATGATTTAAAACCTGGAAACACGAAAAACACCGTAAAACCGGATTTACGCCGTCGTAGTAACACCGCGGGCTGTTTTGGGTTAGTTAATTAAAAACTATGATAAACTTTGATTTAAAAGTTGTTATTCTGAGAAAATGATTTTTATTATGAACATGAAACTATATCCAAAAATTATGGTTAAACTCAAAGTGGAAGTATGTTTTCTAAAATGGTCATCTAGACGTCGTTCTTTCGACTGAAATGACTACCTTTACAAAAACGACTTGTAACTTATTTTTCAGACTATAAACCTATACTTTTTCTGTTTAGATTCATAAAATAGAGTTCAATATGAAACCATAGCAATTTGATTCACTCAAAACGGATTTAAAATGAAGAAGTTATGGGTAAAACAAGATTGGATAATTTTTCTCATTTTAGCTACGTGAAAATTGGTAACAAATCTATTCCAACCATAACTTAATCAACTTGTATTGTATATTATGTAATCTTGAGATACCATAGACACGTATACAATGTTTCGACCTATCATGTCGACACATCTATATATATTTCGGAACAACCATAGACACTCTATATGTGAATGTTGGAGTTAGCTATACAGGGTTGAGGTTGATTCCAAAATATATATAGTTTGAGTTGTGATCAATACTGAGATACGTATACACTGGGTCGTGGATTGATTCAAGATAATATTTATCGATTTATTTCTGTACATCTAACTGTGGACAACTAGTTATAGGTTACTAACGAGGACAGCTGACTTAATAAACTTAAAACATCAAAATATATTAAAAGTGTTGTAAATATATTTTGAACATACTTTAATATATATGTATATATTGTTATAGGTTCGTGAATCAACAGTGGCCAAGTCTTACTTCCCGACGAAGTAAAAATCTGTGAAAGTGAGTTATAGTCCCACTTTTAAAATCTAATATTTTTGGGATGAGAATACATGCAGGTTTTATAAATGATTTACAAAATAGACACAAGTACGTGAAACTACATTCTATGGTTGAATTATCGAAATCGAATATGCCCCTTTTTATTAAGTCTGGTAATCTAAGAATTAGGGAACAGACACCCTAATTGACGCGAATCCTAAAGATAGATCTATTGGGCCTAACAAACCCCATCCAAAGTACCGGATGCTTTAGTACTTCGAAATTTATATCATATCCGAAGGGTGTCCCGGAATGATGGGGATATTCTTATATATGCATCTTGTTATTGTCGGTTACCAGGTGTTCACCATATGAATGATTTTTATCTCTATGTATGGGATGTGTATTGAAATATGAAATCTTGTGGTCTATTGTTTCGATTTGATATATATAGGTTAAACCTATAACTCACCAACATTTTTGTTGACGTTTAAAGCATGTTTATTCTCAGGTGAATATTAAGAGCTTCCGCTGTTGCATACTAAAATAAGGACAAGATTTGGAGTCCATGTTTGTATGATATTGTGTAAAAACTGCATTCAAGAAACTGATTTCGATGTAACATATTTGTATTGTAAACCATTATGTAATGGTCGTGTGTAAACAGGATATTTTAGATTATCATTATTTGATAATCTACGTAAAGTTTTTTAAACCTTTATTTATGAAATAAAGGTTATGGTTTGTTTTAAAAATGAATGCAGTCTTTGAAAAACGTCTCATATAGAGGTCAAAACCTCGCAACGAAATCAATTAATATGGAACGTTTTTAATCAATAAGAACGGGACATTTCAGTTGGTATCCGAGCGTTGGTCTTAGAGAACCAGAAAATTTGCATTAGTGTGTCTTATCGAGTTTGTTAGGATGCATTAGTGAGTCTGGACTTCGACCGTGTTTTCTTTAAAAATGATTGCTTAACATTTTTGTTGGAAACTATATATTTTTGACATATGAATATTATGTGATATATTAATCTCTTAACGTGTTTGATATTATGTGATAGATGTCTACCTCTAGAACAAGTCCCATTGACTCACCTAATAATAATGAAGAGTCAAATGTAAATTGGAATGATTTGTGGACTGATTCACAAGTTCCCGAAGAGGAACCGGAAGAAGAGTCGGAACCGGAAGAAGAATCGGAACCGGAAGAAGAATCGGAACCGGATGAAGAAATAGAACCGGTGGGGGAAATAATAAAACGGTTAAGTAAAAGAAAATCCTCAACCAACTGACCAAAGTTAATTATGGTCAATGGTGTTTCCGCCAAGGAAGCAAAATATTGGGAGGATTACCAATTCTCCGATGAATCGGATTCTGACGAGAATTCCGATGATGTTATAGAAATTACCCCAACTGAATTTAAAAAGGCAAAAGAAAATAATAAGGGAAAGGGCATAAAAATAGAGAAATCTAATTCCAACCCCGATGAACTTTATATGTATCGTCAACCCCCGAAGTCCTTAAGTTGTAACAATGACCCGGGAACCTCTAAACCACCAGGTTTTTCTAAACCAATGTGGACAACGACGGCTCGTATTAGGGGAACATCATATATCTCTAGAAACTTGGCAAAACGAACCAAAACCGAAGAAGAAGAAACGAGCGAGTCGGAATAAGATAGTTGTATTCGTGTGGTGTAATATATGTAATATAGTGTTCTTATGCTTTATGATATATGTAAAAATTGCTTGTATTAATAAGTATTTTTTTATGAAACTAACTCTTGTCTATTTTACAGTTTAAAAACACAAAATGGATAGACAACCCAATATTTTAAGAGACCTACCCGGAGACATGATTGATGAAATCTTGTCTAGAGTCGGCCAGAATTCTTCGGCACAACTATTTAAGGCGAGATCAGTTTGTAAGACATTCGAAGAACGTTCCAAGAATGTCTTGGTTTATAAGAGACTTTCGTTTGAAAGATGGGGGATATCACATTGGGAAACCCATAAGTTACGATGTGTTTACTTTGACGCATATATTGCGGGGAACCCAAATGCTATTTTACGCAACGGGTTAAGAAATTATTTTGACTCAATATATCCGAATATTGGACTTCGTGATTTAGAAAAAGCGGCTAACATGCAACATAAAGAAGCATGTTATGCTTACGGATTAGTAATGTTCGCTTCTCACCAAAGTGAGAACAAGAACATCGGGCTACAACTATTAAACAAAACGTTTCCACAAGTGACGGAGTCGGTAATTGGGGTAAGAAATGAGGTTTTTAGATTATTACGGGACTGTTGGACATTACGTAACCCTCGTCCCTTTGATGACGTTACAACACGCTGTCTTATCAACGGCCATAACGGTTATGTTGCACAAGACCAAGGATGGGAAGTAGTCCTAGTAAAACCAGAATGCATGACTTGTTTCTGGACGTATGAATTACGTGTCTTTATTGCCTTTGCCGAACGACTTGTGTACTAGCTAGAATTGTCTTCACAACTATCTTGTATCAAAGTTATTGTGTGCTATATTTCATGCTTTATGTAAAATAAGAGGTATTGTAAGTTTGTAAAATATTGTATAAAAGTTTGAACGCGAAATATTATTACAATCAGTTTTTCATATAGAATTGTAGTAGTTGAATTGTATATTAGCTACTAAGTATGAACTTAACGGGTAGGTACTACCCGAATTTAAACTTATAAAACGCTAATATGAAGAAAAAGCTTTTATAAATGAGTTCATATTATGCTACGAAATACTATTAACTACTCTTAATATTCTGTATGATTAACTTGTTCCATTTAACTATTTTGAAGGAAATGGCACCGACTACTCGACACACCGTGAATATGAATGAAGAGGAATTCCGTACTTTTCTAGCTTCAAACATAGCCGCAGTACAGGCTGCGCTACATACCAACAATAACCTTGGATCTAGCAGTACAGGAAATCGTGTAGGATGCACCTACAAAGAATTCACTGCCTGCAAACCTTTGGAATTTGATGGAACCGAAGGACCGATCGGATTGAAACGGTGGACCGAGAAGGTTGAATCGGTGTTTGCCATAAGTAAGTGTACTGAAGAGGACAAAGTGAAGTACGCTACGCATACCTTCACAGGTTCTGCGTTAACATGGTGGAATACCTATCTAGAGCAAGTGGGACAAGATGATGCGTACGCACTACCGTGGTCAGCATTCAAGCACTTGATGAACGAGAAGTACCGTCCCAGAACCGAGGTCAATAAGCTCAAGACAGAACTTAGAGGGTTACGAACCCAAGGATTTGATATTACCACGTACGAAAGACGATTCACAGAATTGTGCCTATTGTGTCCGGGAGCATTCGAAGATGAGGAAGAGAAGATCGACGCGTTTGTGAAAGGATTACCGGAAAGAATCCAAGAAGATATAAGTTCACACGAGCCCGCCTCCATACAACAGGCATGTAGAATGGCTCACAAACTAGTGAACCAGATTGAAGAAAGAATTAAAGAACAGACTGCTGAAGAGGCCAATGTGAAGCAAGTCAAAAGAAAGTGGGAGGAAAACGGTGATAAGAATCACCAATACAACAACAACAGCAATTACAACAATAATCGCAACAATTATCCCAACAATCGCAACATCAATCGCAACTACAACAAACGGCCCAACAACAACAACAACAACAACAACAGCAACTACAACAATCATCCCAACAACAATAATAACCGCAACAACAACAACAATCAGAAGCAGCTATGCCAAAGGTGTGAAAAGAATCACTCGGGGTTCTGCACCAAATTTTGCAACAAGTGTAAAAGAAATGGTCATAGCGCGGCGAAGTGTGAGGTCTACGGACCAGGGGTTAATAGAACGAAAGGAACAAATGGTGTCGGAACGAGTAATGGCGGAGCAAGTAGTGTCGGAGCAAGTTATGCCAATGTAGTTTGTTATAAATGTGGAAAACCAGGCCACATTATTAGAAATTGCCCGAACCAGGAGAACACGAATGGACAAGGCCGTGGAAGAGTTTTCAATATTAATGCGGTAGAGGCACAGGAAGACCCGGAGCTTGTTACGGGTACGTTTCTTATTGACAATAAATCTGCTTACGTTTTATTTGATTCGGGTGCGGATAGAAGCTATATGAGTAGAGATTTTTGTGCTAAATTAAGTTGTCCATTGACGCCTTTGGATAGTAAATTTTTACTCGAATTAGCAAATGGTAAATTAATTTCAGCAGATAATATATGTCGGAATCGAGAAATTAAACTGGTTAGCGAAACATTTAAGATTGATTTGATACCAGTAGAGTTAGGGAGTTTTGATATGATAATCGGTATGGACTGGTTGAAAGAAGTGAAAGCGGAGATCGTTTGTTACAAAAATGCAATTCGCATTATACGAGAAAAAGGAAAACCCTTAATGGTGTACGGAGAAAAGGGCAACACGAAGCTACATCTTATTAGTAATTTGAAGGCACAAAAACTAATAAGAAAAGGTTGCTATGCTGTTCTAGCACACGTCGAGAAAGTACAAACTGAAGAAAAGAGCATCAATGATGTTCCCATTGCAAAAGAATTTCCCGATGTATTTCCGAAAGAATTACCGGGATTACCCCCACATCGATCCGTTGAATTTCAAATAGATCTTGTACCAGGAGCTGCACCAATATCTCGTGCTCCTTACAGACTCGCACCCAGCGAGATGAAAGAACTGCAAAGCCAATTACAAGAACTTTTAGAGCGTGGTTTCATTCGACCAAGCACATCACCGTGGGGAGCTCCTGTTTTGTTTGTCAAGAAGAAAGATGGTACATTCAGGTTGTGTATCGACTACCGAGAGTTGAACAAACTTACCATCAAGAACCGCTACCCACTACCGAGAATCGACGACTTATTTGATCAACTACAAGGCTCGTCTGTTTATTCAAAGATTGACTTACGTTCCGGGTATCATCAAATGCGGGTGAAAGAAGATGATATTCCAAAGACTGCTTTCAGAACACGTTACGGTCATTACGAGTTTATGGTCATGCCGTTTGGTTTAACTAATGCACCAGCTGTGTTCATGGACCTTATGAACCGAGTGTGTGGACCATACCTTGACAAGTTTGTCATTGTTTTCATTGATGACATACTTATTTACTCAAAGAATGACCAAGAACACGGTGAACATTTGAGAAAGGTGTTAGAAGTATTGAGGAAGGAAGAATTGTACGCTAAGTTTTCAAAGTGTGCATTTTGGTTGGAAGAAGTTCAATTCCTCGGTCACATAGTGAACAAAGAAGGTATTAAGGTGGATCCGACAAAGATAGAAACTGTTGAAAAGTGGGAAACCCCGAAAACTCCAAAACACATACGCCAGTTTTTAGGACTAGCTGGTTACTACAGAAGGTTCATCCAAGACTTTTCCAGAATAGCAAAACCCTTGACTGCATTAACGCATAAAGGGAAGAAATTTGAATGGAATGATGAACAAGAGAAAGCGTTTCAGTTATTGAAGAAAAAGCTAACTACGGCACCTATATTGTCATTGCCTGAAGGGAATGATGATTTTGTGATTTATTGTGATGCATCAAAGCAAGGTCTCGGTTGTGTATTAATGCAACGAACGAAGGTGATTGCTTATGCGTCTAGACAATTGAAGATTCACGAACAAAATTATACGACGCATGATTTGGAATTAGGCGCGGTTGTTTTTGCATTAAAGACTTGGAGGCACTACTTATATGGGGTCAAAAGTATTATATATACCGACCACAAAAGTCTTCAACACATATTTAATCAGAAACAACTGAATATGAGGCAGCGTAGGTGGATTGAATTATTGAATGATTACGACTTTGAGATTCGTTACCACCCGGGGAAGGCAAATGTGGTAGCCGATGCCTTGAGCAGGAAGGACAGAGAACCCATTCGAGTAAAATCTATGAATATAATGATTCATAATAACATTACTACTCAAATAAAGGAGGCGCAACAAGGAGTTTTAAAAGAGGGAAATTTAAAGGATGAAATACCCAAAGGATCGGAGAAGCATCTTAATATTCGGGAAGACGGAACCCGGTATAGGGCTGAAAGGATTTGGGTACCAAAATTTGGAGATATGAGAGAAATGGTACTTAGAGAAGCTCATAAAACCAGATACTCAATACATCCTGGAACGGGGAAGATGTACAAGGATCTCAAGAAACATTTTTGGTGGCCGGGTATGAAAGCCGATGTTGCTAAATACGTAGGAGAATGTTTGACGTGTTCTAAGGTCAAAGCTGAGCATCAGAAACCATCAGGTCTACTTCAACAACCCGAAATCCCGGAATGGAAATGGGAAAACATTACCATGGATTTCATCACTAAATTGCCAAGGACTGCAAGTGGTTTTGATACTATTTGGGTAATAGTTGATCGTCTCACCAAATCAGCACACTTCCTACCAATAAGAGAAGATGACAAGATGGAGAAGTTAGCACGACTGTATTTGAAGGAAGTCGTCTCCAGACATGGAATACCAATCTCTATTATCTCTGATAGGGATGGCAGATTTATTTCAAGATTCTGGCAGACATTACAGCAAGCATTAGGAACTCGTCTAGACATGAGTACTGCCTATCATCCACAAACTGATGGGCAGAGCGAAAGGACGATACAAACGCTTGAAGACATGCTACGAGCATGTGTTATTGATTTCGGAAACAGTTGGGATCGACATCTACCGTTAGCAGAATTTTCCTACAACAACAGCTACCATTCAAGCATTGAGATGGCGCCGTTTGAAGCACTTTATGGTAGAAAGTGCAGGTCTCCGATTTGTTGGAGTGAAGTGGGGGATAGACAGATTACGGGTCCGGAGATTATACAAGAAACTACCGAGAAGATCATCCAAATTCAACAACGGTTGAAAACCGCCCAAAGTCGACAAAAGAGCTACGCTGACATTAAAAGAAAAGATATAGAATTTGAAATTGGAGAGATGGTCATGCTTAAAGTTGCACCTTGGAAAGGCGTTGTTCGATTTGGTAAACGAGGGAAATTAAATCCAAGGTATATTGGACCATTCAAGATTATTGATCGTGTCGGACCAGTAGCTTACCGACTAGAGTTACCTCAACAACTCGCGGCTGTACATAACACTTTCCACGTCTCGAATTTAAAGAAATGTTTTGCTAAAGAAGATCTCACTATTCCGTTAGATGAAATCCAAATCAACGAAAAACTTCAATTCATCGAAGAACCCGTCGAAATAATGGATCGTGAGGTTAAAAGACTTAAGCAAAACAAGATACCAATTGTTAAGGTTCGATGGAATGCTCGTAGAGGACCCGAGTTCACCTGGGAGCGTGAAGATCAGATGAAGAAGAAATACCCGCATCTATTTCCAGAAGATTCGTCAACACCTTCAACAGCTTAAAATTTCGGGACGAAATTTATTTAACGAGTAGGTACTGTAGTGACCCGAACTTTTCCATGTTTATATATATTAATTGAGATTGATATTTACATGATTAAATGTTTCCAACATGTTAAGCAATCAAACTTGTTAAGACTTGATTAATTGAAATATGTTTCATATAGACAATTGACCACCCAAGTTGATCGGTGATTCACGAACGTTAAAACTTGTAAAAACTATATGATGACATATATATGGATATATATATAGTTAACATGATACTATGATAAGAAAACATATCATAAAGTATATTAACAATGAACTACATATGTAAAAACAAGACTACTAACTTAATGATTTTTAAACGAGACATATATGTAACGATTATCGTTGTAAAGACATTTAATGTATATATATCATATTAAGAGATATTCATACATGATAATATCATGATAATATAATAATTTAAAATCTCATTTGATATTATAAACATTGGGTTAACAACATTTAACAAGATCGTTAACCTAAAGGTTTCAAAACAACACTTACATGTAACGACTAACGATGACTTAACGACTCAGTTAAAATGTATATACATGTAGTGTTTTAATATGTATTTATACACTTTTGAAAGACTTCAATACACTTATCAAAATACTTCTACTTAACAAAAATGCTTACAATTACATCCTCGTTCAGTTTCATCAACAATTCTACTTGTATGCACCCGTATTCATACTCGTACAATACACAGCTTTTAGATGTATGTACTATTGGTATATACACTCCAATGATCAGCTCTTAGCAGCCCATGTGAGTTACCTAACACATGTGGGAACCATCATTTGGCAACTAGCATGAAATATCTCATAAAATTACAAAAATATGAGTAATCATTCATGACTTATTTACATGAAAACAAAATTACATATCCTTTATATCTAATCCATACACCAACGACCAAAAACACCTACAAACACTTTCATTCTTCAATTTTCTTCATCTAATTGATCTCTCTAAAGTTCTATCTTCAAGTTCTAAGTGTTCTTCATAAATTCCAAAAGTTCTAGTTTCATAAAATCAAGAATACTTTCAAGTTTGCTAGCTCACTTCCAATCTTGTAAGGTGATCATCCAACCTCAAGAAATCTTTGTTTCTTACAGTAGGTTATCATTCTAATACAAGGTAATAATCATATTCAAACTTTGGTTCAATTTCTATAACTATAACAATCTTATTTCAAGTGATGATCTTACTTGAACTTGTTTTCGTGTCATGATTCTGCTTCAAGAACTTCGAGCCATCCAAGGATCCATTGAAGCTAGATCCATTTTTCTCTTTTCCAGTAGGTTTATCCAAGGAAATTAAGGTAGTAATGATGTTCATAACATCATTCGATTCATACATATAAAGCTATCTTATTCGAAGGTTTAAACTTGTAATCACTAGAACATAGTTTAGTTAATTCTAAACTTGTTCGCAAACAAAAGTTAATCCTTCTAACTTGACTTTTAAAATCAACTAAACACATGTTCTATATCTATATGATATGCTAACTTAATGATTTAAAACCTGGAAACACGAAAAACACCGTAAAACCGGATTTACGCCGTCGTAGTAACACCGCGGGCTGTTTTGGGTTAGTTAATTAAAAACTATGATAAACTTTGATTTAAAAGTTGTTATTCTGAGAAAATGGTTTTTATTATGAACATGAAACTATATCCAAAAATTATGGTTAAACTCAAAGTGGAAGTATGTTTTCTAAAATGGTCATCTAGACGTCGTTCTTTCGACTGAAATGACTACCTTTACAAAAACGACTTGTAACTTATTTTTCAGACTATAAACCTATACTTTTTCTGTTTAGATTCATAAAATAGAGTTCAATATGAAACCATAGCAATTTGATTCACTCAAAACGGATTTAAAATGAAGAAGTTATGGGTAAAACAAGATTGGATAATTTTTCTCATTTTAGCTACGTGAAAATTGGTAACAAATCTATTCCAACCATAACTTAATCAACTTGTATTGTATATTATGTAATCTTGAGATACCATAGACACGTATACAATGTTTCGACCTATCATGTCGACACATCTATATATATTTCGGAACAACCATAGACACTCTATATGTGAATGTTGGAGTTAGCTATACAGGGTTGAGGTTGATTCCAAAATATATATAGTTTGAGTTGTGATCAATACTGAGATACGTATACACTGGGTCGTGGATTGATTCAAGATAATATTTATCGATTTATTTCTGTACATCTAACTGTGGACAACTAGTTATAGGTTACTAACGAGGACAGCTGACTTAATAAACTTAAAACATCAAAATATATTAAAAGTGTTGTAAATATATTTTGAACATACTTTAATATATATGTATATATTGTTATAGGTTCGTGAATCAACAGTGGCCAAGTCTTACTTCCCGACGAAGTAAAAATCTGTGAAAGTGAGTTATAGTCCCACTTTTAAAATCTAATATTTTTGGGATGAGAATACATGCAGGTTTTATAAATGATTTACAAAATAGACACAAGTACGTGAAACTACATTCTATGGTTGAATTATCGAAATCGAATATGCCCCTTTTTATTAAGTCTGGTAATCTAAGAATTAGGGAACAGACACCCTAATTGACGCGAATCCTAAAGATAGATCTATTGGGCCTAACAAACCCCATCCAAAGTACCGGATGCTTTAGTACTTCGAAATTTATATCATATCCGAAGGGTGTCCCGGAATGATGGGGATATTCTTATATATGCATCTTGTTATTGTCGGTTACCAGGTGTTCACCATATGAATGATTTTTATCTCTATGTATGGGATGTGTATTGAAATATGAAATCTTGTGGTCTATTGTTTCGATTTGATATATATAGGTTAAACCTATAACTCACCAACATTTTTGTTGACGTTTAAAGCATGTTTATTCTCAGGTGAATATTAAGAGCTTCCGCTGTTGCATACTAAAATAAGGACAAGATTTGGAGTCCATGTTTGTATGATATTGTGTAAAAACTGCATTCAAGAAACTGATTTCGATGTAACATATTTGTATTGTAAACCATTATGTAATGGTCGTGTGTAAACAGGATATTTTAGATTATCATTATTTGATAATCTACGTAAAGTTTTTTAAACCTTTATTTATGAAATAAAGGTTATGGTTTGTTTTAAAAATGAATGCAGTCTTTGAAAAACGTCTCATATAGAGGTCAAAACCTCGCAACGAAATCAATTAATATGGAACGTTTTTAATCAATAAGAACGGGACATTTCAAATTCTGCTAACGGTAGATGTCGATCCCAACTGTTTCCGAAATCAATGACACAAGCTCGTAGCATGTCTTCAAGCGTTTGTATCATCCTTTCGCTCTGCCCATCAGTTTGTGGATGATAGGCAGTACTCATGTCTAGACGAGTTCCCAATGCTTGCTGTAATGTCTGTAGTGACCCGACAAAATCGTCATTAACGGCGCCGCTAACTTAGGTCCCGTTACGTGGTCGTAGTCCCTATATGAGACTCGTTTGACCAAAATTATGTCGCATTCATTTGAAATGTACAAAACTTACAAAGTTTAGTTTACCAAACGGTTCGACAACAAGTTTAAGTTTACAAAAGTTGTAAAGTATAAATGAAATAACTTGTGACATAATATAAGTTGAAAGTCACGGTTTGCTATAAATAGCGTAAGTATGTAAACGATATGTTTGAATCCAAAGGTGCTATCACTAGCATATGTATGTATGTATGCTTGACCCCAAGCAAGAAATCAGAGTGTATGCATGCATGCTTGACTCCAAGTAAGTATGAGTGTACGCGGAAGCATGTATCAAATAGCCAAGTATGAACCTGAGAAACATATAGAAAACTGTCAACGAAAAACGTTGGTGAAATCATAGGTGTATTTGTAAACGTTGTTTTTGAACCACAAGATTTAGTATTCCCATAGTTGATTATCAAAAATCGTTTGCATTCCAAAAGTATTGTTCGCGAGCACCCAATTATCAAGACTTAACGTTTCCTTCCATAGAACCCCATCACAATAGTGTTAGAACATACACTGTTTCTCGAAAATATATTTCATCCGTAGACGGTAGCGAACCGTCCGTAATGAGGGTTTGTCAAACCCGTATGGCCACACAATATAAGTTCTTGCTTACACCCTGCAAGTGTAACTAATGATAATCGAATTGAGGATTTTTGTTCTAACTCGCTGTGGAATGTTTGTTTTCCTTGTACTTGTGTTCAAAGTATAAAAGTAAGTAGTACAAAATGTAACAAAGTATATTTCTCAGCCCACAATTTAAAAGTATAAAAAGTTGTTGAAAAGGTGGGACTATGATCTCACCTCGAGTGCACGAGTATAAATGTACTTCACAAAGTAAACGTGTGCATGAAAGTTGCTTAGCCTTGACCTAAACAAATAAGTTGTATCAATTAACCGGTTACGACACAAGGTCGGGTGAAATGTGTTCAATTAGTCCTATGGCTCGTTACGACTCGATCATGTAGCATGTGAATCACGTTGTCAAGTTTCATGCAAGAATCAAGTATAAAATAAGATTAGAACGATTGCATAAGTGTTTTGTTAAGTTTGACTAAAAGTCAAACTTGGTCAAAGTCAACGAAAAAGTCAACGGGGTCGGGTCGGGTTCCGAACTATTTTTCTGAGCTTAGAAATCATATATGAGCATGTTGGTCAAGTTTCATGTGAATCAGAGGTCCGTAGCATAGCAAACATTTTTCGAAATTTGACAAAGTAGGTCAGAACCCAAATACAGCTATTGCCGCGCCGCGGCCAGAGGTGTCGCGCCGCGACATTAGGCGTGGCCTGGTACCTGGTCAGTTTCAAAAGTTCAAGTCTTGATCCAAAATTCAATTTAGCACAAAACGCAAACCGTAAACACTTAGAATACGCATCTTATATCATTGGAAAGCTCTTTTGACAAGGAATACAATTAACTACCTTTCACAAGCAAAAACATCAATTACAATAACCAAAAACTCGTCAATTGATCAAGAAAGGTTTATTTTCAAAGTTTCAAGTTTGTAAAATGTATTTTATGATTCGGGAATCCAATTTACACATACGATATGCCGTTTCGAAGGTAATTAAGCATACATTGCATCTAAACACTTACTAACAACATTAACAAGCATTCAACGCATCAAAAGTTCATTTCAAAGTCTATCAAACCCTAACCAAAATTCACAAAAATCAATAATCATGTGTTTGAAGTTTTCTTAATCAACCTACGCATCAAAACGAAGCTAGTGATACTAGTAACACAAATAAAACATGAACTTTAACAATCAAACAACATTTAATCTTCCAAAATGCAAGATTAAGCAAACCCATTTCAAATGTTCAAACTAGCTACTCAAAACAACAAATCGAGCAAACAAAATATATATTCATGTTACACACGAGCCATAGACACTAACTAACACCATTTCAAGTATATAAAATGAATTTAGAGAAATCTAGAGTTTTTAGAAAGTTACCCAAACGAGATGAAATTGGTACCAAAATGTAGAGGATGAAGAGAGGATCACGAAAATGTAATTTGTTTTGATGTTTGCTTCTTGATCCGGATTTAGATGATGATTTTGTGAGTTGGTTGTTTAAGTTCCAAAAATGAAAGTATGAAGAGAGGAAGAGGAGAAAGAGATGAGAAGGTGGGTGGAGATGAATGGGTAGATGAGGTGGGTTGACTAGTTGACCTAGTCAACTAGTTTGCCCACTTGGCAACCTCGGTCCCTCAAGTTTCAAAGCGGGTGCGTGAACTCACCAAACGAATATTTTAAAAACGCTCGAGTAAACGAGTGATGTTATAATTAAATAACAGAAATATTATGAATGTTAGTCAACGGAAACTAGGAATTTAAATAACAAAAGATATTATTAAAAAAAAAGATAGTGTTAAAAATAAATTTAACGGAAAAAGGCGGGATGTTACAATGTCTGCCAGAATCTTGAAATAAATCTGCCATCCCTATCAGAGATAATAGAGATTGGTATTCCATGTCTGGAGATGACTTCCTTCAAATACAGTCGTGCTAACTTCTCCATCTTGTCATCTTCTCTTATTGGCAGGAAGTGTGCTGACTTGGTGAGACGATCAACTATTACCCAAATAGTATCATAACCACTTGCAGTCCTTGGCAATTTAGTAATGAAATCCATGGTAATGTTTTCCCATTTCCATTCCGGGATTTCAGGTTGTTGTAGTAGACCTGATGGTTTCTGATGTTCAGCTTTGACCTTAGAACACGTCAAACATTCTTCTACGTATTTAGCAACATCGGCTTTCATACCCGGCCACCAAAAATGTTTCTTGAGATCCTTGTACATCTTCCCCGTTCCAGGATGTATTGAGTATCTGGTTTTATGAGCTTCTCTAAGTACCATTTCTCTCATATCTCCAAATTTTGGTACCCAAATTCTTTCAGCCCTATACCGGGTTCCGTCTTCCCGAATATTAAGATGCTTCTCCGATCCTTTGGGTATTTCATCCTTTAAATTTCCCTCTTTTAAAACTCCTTGTTGCGCCTCCTTTATTTGAGTAGTAAGGTTAGTGTGAATCATTATATTCATAGATTTTACTCGAATGGGTTCTCTGTCCTTTCTGCTCAAGGCGTCGGCTACCACATTTGCCTTCCCCGGGTGGTAACGAATCTCAAAGTCGTAATCATTCAACAATTCAATCCACCTACGCTGCCTCATATTCAGTTGTTTCTGATTAAATATGTGTTGAAGGCTTTTGTGGTCGGTATATATAATACTTTTGACCCCATATAAGTAGTGCCTCCAAGTCTTTAATGCAAAAACAACCGCGCCTAATTCCAAATCATGCGTCGTATAATTTTGTTCGTGAATCTTCAATTGTCTAGACGCATAAGCAATCACCTTCGTTCGTTGCATTAATACACAACCGAGACCTTGCTTTGATGCGTCACAATAAATCACAAAATCATCATTCCCTTTAGGCAATGACAATATAGGTATCGTAGTTAGCTTTTTCTTCAATAACTGAAACGCTTTCTCTTGTTCATCCTTCCATTCAAATTTCTTCCCTTTATGCGTTTATGCAGTCAAGGGTTTTGCTATTCTGGAAAAGTCTTGGATGAACCTTCTGTAGTAACCAGCTAGTCCTAAAAACTGGCGTATGTGTTTTAGAGTTTTCGGGGTTTCCCACTTTTCAACAGTTTCTATCTTTGCCGGATCCACCTTAATACCTTTTTTGTTCACTATGTGACCGAGGAATTGAACTTCTTCTAACCAAAATGCACACTTTGAAAATTTAGCGTACAATTCTTCCTTCCTCAATACTTCTAACACCTTTCTCAAATGTTCACCGTGTTCTTGGTCATTCTTTGAGTAAATAAGTATGTCATCAATGAAAACAATGACAAACTTGTCAAGGTATGGTCCACACACTCGGTTCATAAGGTCCATGACCACAGCTGGTGCATTAGTTAAACCAAATGGCATGACCATAAACTCGTAATGACCGTAACGTGTTCTGAAAGTAGTCTTTGGAATATCATCTTCTTTCACCCGCATTTGAAGATACCCGGAACGTAAATCAATCTTTGAATAAACAGACGAGCCTTGTAGTTGATCAAATAAGTCGTCGATTCTCGGTAGTGGGTAGCGGTTCTTGATGGTAAGTTTGTTCAACTCTCGGTAGTCGATACACAACCTGAATGTACCATCTTTCTTCTTGACAAACAAAACAGGAGCTCCCCACGGTGATGTGCTTGGTCGAATGAAACCACGCTCTAAAAGTTCTTGTAATTGGCTTTGCAGTTCTTTCATCTCGCTGGGTGTGAGTCTGTAAGGAGCACGAGCTATTGGTGCAGCTCCTGGTACAAGATCTATTTGAAATTCAACGGATCGATGTGGGGGTAATCCCGGTAATTCTTTCAGAAATACATCGGGAAATTATTTTGCGACGGGAACATCATTGACGCTCTTTTCTTCAGTTTGTACTTTCTCGACGTGTGCTAGAACAGCATAGCAACCTTTTCTTATTAGTTTTTGTGCCTTCAAATTACTAATAAGATGTAGCTTCGTGTTGCCCTTTTCTCCGTACACCATTAAGGGTTTTCCTTTTTCTCGTATAATGCGAATTTCATTTTTGTAACAAACGATCTCTGCTTTCACTTCTTTCAACCAGTCCATATCGATTATCACATCAAAACTCCCTAACTCTACTGGTATCAAGTCAATCTTAAATGTTTCGCTAACCAGTTTAATTTCTCGATTCCGACATATATTATCTGCTGAAATTAATTTACCATTTGCTAATTCGAGTAAAAATTTACTATCCAAAGGCGTTAATGGACAACTTAATTTAGCACAAAAATCTCTACTCATATAGCTTCTATCCGCACCCGAATCAAATAAAACGTAAGCAGATTTATTGTCAATAAGAAACGTACCCGTAACAAGCTCCGGGTCTTCCTGTGCCTCTGCCGCATTAATATTGAAAACTCTTCCACGGCCTTGTCCATTCGTGTTCTCCTGGTTCGGGCAATTTCTAATAATGTGGCCCGGTTTTTCACATTTATAACAAACTACATTGGCATAACTTGCTCCGACACTACTTGCTCTGCCATTACTCGTTCCGACACCATTTGTTCCTTTTGTTCTGTTAACCCCTGGTCCATAGACCTCACACTTCGCCGCGCTATGAGCATTTCTTTTACACTTGTTGCAAAATTTGGTGCATAAACCCGAGTGATACTTTTCACACCTTTGGCATAGCTGCTTCTGATTGTTTTTGTTGCGGTTATTATTGTTGTTGGGATGATTGTTGTAGTTGCTGTTGTTGTTGTTGTTGTTGTTGTTGGGCCGTTTGTTGTAGTTGCGATTGATGTTGCGATTGTTGGGATAGTTGTTGCGATTATTGTTGTAATTGCTGTTGTTGTTGTATTGGTGATTCTTATCACCGTTTTCCTCCCACTTTCTTTTGACTTGCTTCACATTGGCCTCTTCAGCCGTCTGTTCTTTAATTCTTTCCTCAATCTGGTTCAATAGTTTGTGAGCCATTCTACATGCCTGTTGTATGGAGGCGGGCTCGTGTGAACTTATATCTTCTTGGATTCTTTCCGGTAATCCTTTCACAAACGCGTCGATCTTCTCTTCCTCATCTTCGAACACTCCCGGACACAATAGGCACAATTCTGTGAATCGTCTTTCGTACGTGGTAATATCAAATCCTTGGGTTCGTAACCCTCTAAGTTCTGTCTTGAGCTTATTGACCTCGGTTCTGGGACGGTACTTCTCGTTCATCAAGTGCTTGAATGCTGACCATGGTAGTGCGTAAGCATCATCTTGTCCCACTTGCTCTAGATAGGTATTCCACCATGTTAACGCAGAACCTGTGAAGGTATGTGTAGCGTACTTCACTTTATCCTCTTCAGTACATTTACTTATGGCAAACACCGATTCGACCTTCTCGGTCCACCGTTTCAATCAGATCGGTCCTTCAGTTCCATCAAATTCCAAAGGTTTGCAGGCAGTGAATTCTTTGTAGGTGCATCCTACACGATTTCTTGTACTGCTAGATCCAAGGTTATTGTTGGTATGTAGCGCAGCCTGTACTGCGGCTATGTTTGAAGCTAGAAAAGTACGGAATTCCTCTTCATTCATATTCACGGTGTGTCGAGTAGTCGGTGCCATTTCCTTCAAAATATTCAAATGGAACAAGTTAATCATACAGAATATTAAGAGTAGTTAATAGTATTTCGTAGCATAATATGAACTCATTTATAAAAGCTTTTTCTTCATATTAGCGTTTTATAAGTTTAAATTCGGGTAGTACCTACCTGTTAAGTTCATACTTAGTAGCTAATATACAATTCAACTACTACAATTCTATATGAAAAACTGATTATAATAATATTTCGCGTTCAAACTTTTATACAATATTTTACAAACTTACAATACCGCTTATTTTACATAAAGCATGAAATATAGCACACAATAACTTTGATACAAGATAGTTGTGAAGATAATTCTAGCTAGTACATAAGTCGTTCAGCAAAGGCAATAAAGACACGTAATTCATACGTCCAGAAACAAGTCATGCATTCTGGTTTTACTAGGACTACTTCCCATCCTTGGTCTTGTGGAACATAACCGTTATGGCCGTTGATAAGACAGCGTGTTGTAACGTCGTCAAAGGGACGAGGGTTACGTAATGACCAACAGTCTCGTAATAACCTAAAAACCTCATTTCTTACCCCAATTACCGACTCCGTCACTTGTGGGAATGTTTTGTTTAATACCTGTAGCCCGATGTTCTTTTTCTCACTTTGGTGAGAAGCGAACATTACTAACCCGAAAGCATAGCATGCTTCTTTATGTTGCATGTTAGCCGCTTTTTCTAAATCATGAAGTCCTATATTCGGATACATTGAGTCAAAATAATTTCTTAACCCGTTGCGTAAAATAGCATTTGGGTTCCCCGCAATATATGCGTCAAAGTAAACACATCGTAACTTATGGGTTTCCCAATGTGATATCCCCCATCTTTCAAACGAAAGTCTCTTATAAACCAAGACATTCTTGGAACGTTCTTCGAATGTCTTACAAACTGATTTCGCCGTAAATAGTTGTGCCGAAGAATTCTGACCGACTCTAGACAAGATTTCATCAATCATGTCTCCGGGTAGGTCTCTTAAAATATTGGGTTGTCTATCCATTTTGTGTTTTTATACTGTAAAATAGACAAGAGTTAGATTCATAAAAAAAAAATACTTATTAATACAAGCAATTTTTACATATATCATAAAGCATAAGCACACTATATTACATATATTACACCACACGAATATAACTATCTTATTCCGACTCGCTCGTTTCTTCTTCTTCGGTTTTGGTTCGTTTTGCCATGTTTCTAGGGATATATGATGTTTCCCTAATACTAGCTGTCGTTTTCCACAACGGTTTAGAAAAACCTGGTGGTTTAGAGGTTCCCGGGTCATTGTTACAACTTAAGGACTTCGGGGGTTGACGATACATATAAAGTTCATCGAGGTTGGAATTAGATTTCTCTATTTTTATGCCCTTTCCCTTATTAATTTTTTTTCCTTTTTAAATTCAATTGGGGTAATTTCTATAACATCATCGGAATTCTCATCGGAATCCGATTCATCGGAGAATTGGTAATCCTCCCAATATTTTGCTTCCTTGGCGGAAACACCATTGACCATAATTAACCTTGGTCGGTTGGTTGAGGATTTTCTTTTACTTAACCGTTTTATTATTTCCCCCACCGGTTCTATTTCCTCCTTCGGTTCCTCCTCTTCCGGTTCTGATTCTTCTTCCGGTTCTGATTATTCTTCTGGTTCTTCTTCGGGAACTTGTGAATCAGTCCAATATATATTCGACTCTTCGTTATTATTAGGTGAGTCAATGGGATTTGTGCTAGAGGTAGACATCTATCACACAATATCAAACATGTTAAGAGATTAATATATCACATACTATATACATGTTAATAATATATAGTTTCCAACAAAAATGTTAAGCAATCATTTTTAAAGAAAACACGGTCGAAGTCCAGACTCACTAATGCATCCTAACAAACTCGATAAGACACACTAATGCAAATTTTCTGGTTCTCTAAGACCAACGCTCGGATACCAACTGAAATGTCCCGTTCTTATTGATTAAAAACGTTCCATATTAATTGATTTCGTTGCGAGGTTTTGACCTCTATATGAGACGTTTTTCAAAGACTGCATTCATTTTAAAATAAACCATAACCTTTATTTCATCAATAAAGGTTTAAAAAGCTTTACGTAGATTATCAAATAATGATAATCTAAAATATCCTATTTACACGCGACCATTACATAATGGTTTACAATACAAATATGTTACAACGAAATAAGTTTCTTGAATGCAGTTTTTACACAATATCATACAAGCATGGACTCCAAATCTCGTCCTTATTTAAGTATGCGACAGCGGAAGCTCTTAATATTCACCTGAGAATAAACATGCTTTAAACGTCAACAAAAATGTTGGTGAGTTATAGGTTTAACCTATATATATCAAATCGTAACAATAGACCACAAGATTTCATATTTCAATATACATCCCATACATAGAGATAAAAATCATTCATATGGTGAACACCTGGTAACCGACATTAACAAGATGTATATATAAGAATATCCCCATCATTCCGGGACACCCTTCGGATATGATATAAATTTCGAAGTACTAAAGCATCCGGTACTTTGGATGGGGCTTGTTAGGCCCAATAGATCTATCTTTAGGATTCGCGTCAATTAGGGTGTCTGTTCCCTAATTCTTAGATTACCAGACTTAATAAAAAAGGGCATATTCGATTTCGATAATTCAACCATAGAATGTAGTTTCACGTACTTGTGTCTATTTCGTAAATCATTTATTAAACCTGCATGTATTCTCATCCCAAAAATATTAGATTTTAAAAGTGGGACTATAACTCACCTTCACAGATTTTTTACTTCGTCGGGAAGTAAGACTTGGCCACTGGTTGATTCACGAACCTATAATAATATATACATATATATCAAAGTATGTTCAAAATATATTTACAACACTTTTAATATATTTTGATGTTTTAAGTTTATTAAGTCAGCTGTCCTCGTTAGTAACCTACAACTAGTTGTCCACAGTTAGATGTACAGAAATAAATTGATAAATATTATCTTGAATCAATCCACGACCCAGTGTATACGTATCTCAGTATTGATCACAACTCAAACTATATATATTTTGGAATCAACCTCAACCCTGTATAGCTAACTCCAACATTCACATATAGAGTGTCTATGGTTGTTCCGAAATATATATAGATGTGTCGACATGATAGGTCGAAACATTGTATACGTGTCTATGGTATCTCAAAATTACATAATATACAATACAAGTTGATTAAGTTATGGTTGGAATAGATTTGTTACCAATTTTCACGTAGCTAAAATGAGAAAAATTATCCAATCTTGTTTTACCCATAACTTCTTCATTTTAAATCCGTTTTGAGTGAATCAAATTGCTAAGGTTTCATATTGAAGTCTATTTTATGAATCTAAACAGAAAAATTATAGGTTTATAGTCAAAAAATAAGTTACAAGTCATTTTTGTAAAGGTAGTCATTTCAGTCGAAAGAACAACGTCTAGATGACCATTTTAGAAAACATACTTCCACTTTGAGTTTAACCATAATTTTTGGATATAGTTTCAAGTTCATAATAAAAATTATTTTCCCAAAATAACAACTTTAAAATCAAAGTTTATCATAGTTTTTAATTAACTAACCCAAAACAGCCCGCGGGGTTACTATGACGGCGTAAATCTGATTTTACGGTGTTTTTCGTGTTTCCAGGTTTTAAATCATTAAGTTAGCATATCATATAGATATAGAACATGTATTTTGTTGATTTTAAAAGTCAAGTTAGAAGGATTAACTTTTATTTGTGAACAAGTTTAGAATTAACTAAACTATGTTCTAGTGATTACAAGTTTAAACCTTCGAATAAGATAGCTTTATATGTATGAATCGAATGATGTTATGAACATCATTACTATCTCAAGTTCCTTGGATAAACCTACTAGAAATGAGAAAAATAGATCTAGCTTCAAAGGATCCTTGGATGGCTTGAAAGTTCTTGAAGCAGAATCATGACACGAAAACAATTTCAAGTAAGATTTCCACTCGAAATAAGATTGTTATAGTTATAGAAATTGAATTAAAGTTTGAATATGATTATTACCTTGTATTAGAAAGATAACCTACTGTAAGTAACAAAGGTTTCTTGATCTTGGATGATTACTTGGAATGGATTTAGAAAACTTGGAAGTAAACTTGCAATCTTGGAAGTATTCTTGATTTTATGAAACTAGAACTTTTGGAATTTATGAAGAACACTTAGAACTTGAAGATAGAACTTGAGAGTAGGGATGGCAATGGATCGAATATGGATCGGGTGAGGCCGTATCCATATCCATATCCATTTATTTTTTTACTTTTCATCCATCCATATCCATATCCGTCGGGTGAAACGGGTTAATGGATAATTATCCATATCCGTTTAAATTTATTTTATTTTTAACAATTATAAGCGGTGGTTCACTATATAAGATCAAAAGTAATATTTTTAATAGTTTATGCGACCGAAAGTCACATTTTACTAATCTATATAACAAATATTCAATAGATAACCTATTAAACATGTAAAGATATCGACATGTAAGTTGCTTACTTTTAGTTACATTGAATCACATTTGAACCACCAAAGTACGATAAATACATTTGATTATTTAAACAAAACAAAACATAAGAAGAAAGTTATATTTTTAGAGAAAATATAAAGAAAGATGAATATGAATATAATTAATGAAAATATCACTATATAAATGATACTAATTTGAGTGATAAATTTATATATTTAGTTATTTCGGGTGAAAGCGGGTTCATCCATGGATGAAATTTTTTCATCCACATCCATATCCATATCCATTTAGATCGTCCATATCCACGAATAATCGGGTGGATATCCATTGGATCGGGTATCCATTGCCATCCCTACTTGAGAGAGATCAATTAGATGAAGAAAATTGAAGAATGAAAGTGTTTGTATGTGTTTTTGGTCGTTAGTGTATGGATTAGATATAAAGGATATGTAATTTTGTTTTCATGTAAATAAGTCATGAATGATTACTCATATTTTTGTAATTTTATGAGATATTTCATGCTAGTTGCCAAATGATGGTTCCCAAATGTGTTAGGTGACTCACATGGGCTGCTAAGAGCTGATCATTGGAGTGTATAGTGTAGTGACCCGAACTTTTCCATGTTTATATATATTAATTGAGATTGATATTTACATGATTAAATGTTTCCAACATGTTAAGCAATCAAACTTGTTAAGACTTGATTAATTGAAATATGTTTCATATAGACAAATGACCACCCAAGTTGACCGGTGATTCACGAACGTTAAAACTTGTAAAAACTATATGATGACATATATATGGATATATATATAGTTAACATGATACTATGATAAGTAAACATATCATTAAGTATATTAACAATGAACTACATATGTAAAAACAAGACTACTAACTTAATGATTTTTAAACGAGACATATATGTAACGATTACCGTTGTAAAGACATTTAATGTAGATATATCATATTAAGAGATATTCATACATGATAATATCATGATAATATAATAATTTAAAATCTCATTTGATATTATAAACATTGGGTTAACAACATTTAACAAGATCGTTAACCTAAAGGTTTCAAAACAACACTTACATGTAACGACTAACGATGACTTAACGACTCAGTTAAAATGTATATACATGTAGTGTTTTAATATGTATTTATACACTTTTGAAAGACTTCAATACACTTATCAAAATACTTCTACTTAACAAAAATGCTTACAATTACATCCTCGTTCAGTTTCATCAACAATTCTACTCGTATGCACCCGTATTCGTACTCGTACAATACACAGCTTTTAGATGTATGTACTATTGGTATATACACTCCAATGATCAGCTCTTAGCAGACCATGTGAGTCACCTAACACATGTGGGAACCATCATTTGGCAACTAGCATGAAATATCTCATAAAATTACAAAAATATGAGTAATCATTCATGACTTATTTACATGAAAACAAAATCACATATCCTTTATATCTAATCCATACACCAATGACCAAAAACACCTACAAACACTTTCATTCTTCAATTTTCTTCATCTAATTGATCTCTCTCAAGTTCTATCTTCAAGTTCTAAGTGTTCTTCATAAATTCTACAAGTTCTAGTTACATAAAATCAAGAATACTTTCAAGTTTGATAGCTTACTTTCAATCTTGTAAGGTGATCATCCAACCTCAAGAAATCTTTGTTTCTTACAGTAGGTTATCATTCTAATACAAGGTAATAATCATATTCAAACTTTGGTTCAATTTCTATAACTATAACAATCTTATTTCAAGTGATGATCTTACTTGAACTTGTTTTCGTGTCATGATTCTGCTTCAAGAACTTCGAGCCATCCAAGGATCCGTTGAAGCTAGATCCATTTTTCTCTTTTCCAGTAGTTTTATCCAAGGAACTTAAGGTAGTAATGATGTTCATAACATCATTCGTTTCATACATATAAAGCTATCTTATTCGAAGGTTTAAACTTGTAATCACTAGAACATAGTTTAGTTAATTCTAAACTTGTTCGCAAATAAAAGTTAATCCTTCTAACTTGACTTTTAAAATCAACTAAACACATGTTCTATATCTATATGATATGCTAACTTAATGATTTAAAACCTGGAAACACGAAAAACACCGTAAAACTGGATTTACGCCGTCGTAGTAACACCGCGGGCTGTTTTGGGTTAGTTAATTAAAAACTATGATAAACTTTGATTTAAAAGTTGTTATTATGAGAAAATGATTTTTATTATGAACATGAAACTATATCCAAAATTTATGGTTAAACTAAAAGTGGAAGTATGTTTTCTAAAATGGTCATCTAGACGTCGTTCTTTCGACTGAAATGACTACCTTTACAAAAACGACTTGTAACTTATTTTTCCGACTACAAACCTATACTTTTTCTGTTTAGATTCATAAAATAGAGTTCAATATGAGACCATAGCAATTTGATTCACTCAAAACGGATTTAAAATGAAGAAGTTATGGGTAAAACAAGATTGGATAATTTTTCTCATTTTAGCTACGTGAAAATTGGTAACAAATCTATTCCTACCATAACTTAATCAACTTGTATTGTATATTATGTAATCTTGAGATACCATAGACACGTATACAATGTTTCGACCTATCATATCGACACATCTATATATATTTCGGAACAACCATAGACACTCTATATGTGAATGTTGGAGTTAGCTATACAGGGTTGAGGTTGATTCCAAAATATATATAGTTTGAGTTGTGATCAATACTGAGATACGTATACACTGGGTCGTGGATTGATTCAAGATAATATTTATCTATTTATTTCTGTACATCTAACTGTGAACAACTAGTTGTAGGTTACTAACAAGGACAGCTGACTTAATAAACTTAAAACATCAAAATATATTAAAAGTGTTGTAAATATATTTTGAACATACTTTGATATATATGTATATATTGTTATAGGTTCGTGAATCAACTAGTGGCCAAGTCTTACTTCCCGATGAAGTAAAAATCTGTGAAAGTGAGTTATAGTCCCACTTTTAAAATCTAATATTTTTGGGATGAGAATACATGCAGGTTTTATAAATGATTTATAAAATAGACACAAGTACGTGAAACTACATTCTATGGTTGAATTATCGAAATTGAATATGCCCCTTCTTATTAAGTCTGGTAATCTAAGAATTAGGGAACAGACACCCTAATTGACGCGAATCCTAAAGATAGATCTATTGGGCCTAACAAACCCCATCCAAAGTACCGGATGCTTTAGTACTTCGAAATTTATATCATATCCGAAGGGTGTCCCGGAATGATGGGGATATTCTTATATATATGCATCTTGTTAATGTCGGTTACCAGGTGTTCACCATATGAATGATTTTTATCTCTATGTATGGGATGTGTATTGAAATATGAAATCTTGTGGTCTATTATTATGATTTGATATATATAGGTTAAACCTATAACTCACCAACATTTTTGTTGACGTTTTAAGCATGTTTATTCTCAGGTGATTATTAAGAGCTTCCGCTGTCTCATACTTAAATAAGGACGAGATTTGGAGTCCATGCTTGTATGATATTGTGTAAAAACTGCATTTAAGAAACTTATTTTGTTGTAACATATTTGTATTGTAAACCATTATGTAATGGTCGTGTGTAAACAAGATATTTTAGATTATCATTATTTGATAATCTACGTAAAGCTTTTTAAACCTTTATTGATGAAATAAAGGTTATGGTTTGTTTTAAAATGAATGCAGTCTTTGAAAAACGTCTCATATAGAGGTCAAAACCTCGCAACGAAATCAATTAATATGGAACGTTTTTAATCAATAAGAACGGGACATTTCAGTTGGTATCAGAGCATTGGTCTTAGAGAACCAGAATTTTGCATTAGTGTGTCTTATCGAGTTTGTTAGGATGCATTAGTGAGTCTGGACTTCGACCGTGTTTACTTGAAAAATAATTGCTTAACAAATTTTGTTGGAAACTATATATTTTTAACATGTGAATATTATGTGATATATTAATCTCTTAACGCGTTTGATATTATGTGATAGATGTCTACCTCTAGAACAAGTCCCATTGACTCACCTAATAATAATGAAGAGTCAAATATAAATTGGAATGATTCGTGGACTGATTCACAAGTTCCCGAAGAGGAACCGGAAGAAGAGTCGGAACCGGAAGAAGAATCGGAACCGGAAGAAGAATCGGAACCGGATGAAGAAATAGAACCGGTGGGGGAAATAATAAAACGGTTAAGTAAAAGAAAATCCTCAACCAACCGACCAAGGTTAATTATGGTCAATGGTGTTTCCGCCAAGGAAGCAAAATATTGGGAGGATTACCAATTCTCCGATGAATCGGATTCCGATGAGAATTCCGATGATGTTATAGAAATTACCCCAACTGAATTTAAAAAGGCAAAAGAAAATAATAAGAGAAAGGGCATAAAAATAGAGAAATCTAATTCCAACCCCGATGAACTTTATATGTATCGTCAACCCCCGAAGTCCTTAAGTTGTAATAATGACCCGGGAACCTCTAAACCACCAGGTTTTTCTAAACCAATGTGGAAAACGACGGCTCGTATTAGGGGAACATCATATATCCCTAGAAACTTGGCAAAACGAACCAAAACCGAAGAAGAAGAAACAAGCGAGTCGGAATAAGATAGTTGTATTCGTGTGGTGTAATATATGTAATATAGTGTGCTTATGCTTTATGATATATGTAAAAATTGCTTGTATTAATAAGTATTTTTTTTTTATGAATCTAACTCTTGTCTATTTTACAGTATAAAAACACAAAATGGATAGACAACCCAATATTTTAAGAGACCTACCCGGAGACATGATTGATGAAATCTTGTCTAGAGTCGGTCAGAATTCTTCGGCACAACTATTTAAGGCGAGATCAGTTTGTAAGACATTCGAAGAACGTTCCAAGAATGCCTTGGTTTATAAAAGGCTTTCGTTCGAAAGATGGGGGATATCACATTGGGAAATCCATAAGTTACGATGTGTTTACTTTGACGCATATATTGCGGGGAACCCAAATGCTATTTTACGCAATGGGTTAAAAAATTATTTTGACTCAATATATCCGAATATTGGACTTCGTGATTTAGAAAAAGCGGCTAACATGCAACATAAAGAAGCATGTTATGCTTACGGATTAGTAATGTTCGCTTCTCACCAAAGTGAGAACAAGAACATCGGGCTAAAAATATTAAACAAAACGTTCCCACAAGTGACGGAGTCGGTAATTGGGGTAAGAAATGAGGTTTTTAGATTGTTACGGGACTGTTGGACATTACGTAACCCTCGTCCCTTTGACGATGTTACAACACGCTGTCTTATCAACGGCCATAACGGTTATGTTCCACAAGACCAAGGATGGGAAGTAATCCTAGTAAAACCAGAATGCATGACTTGTTTCTGGACGTATGAATTACGTGTCTTTATTGCCTTTGCTGAACGACTTGTGTACTAGCTAGAATTATCTTCACAACCATCTTGTATCAAATTTATTATGTACTATATTTCATGCTATATGTAAAATAAGCGGTATTGTAAGTTTGTAAAATATTGTGTAAAAGTTTGAACGTGAAATATTATTATAATCAGTTTTTCATATAGAATTGTAGTAGTTGAATTGTATATTAGCTACTAAGTATGAACTTAACGGGTAGGTACTACCCGAATTTAAACTTATAAAACGCTAATATGAAGAAAAAGCTTTTATAAATGAGTTCATATTATGCTACGAAATACTATTAACTACTCTTAATATTCTGTATGATTAACTTGTTCCATTTGACTATTTTGAAGGAAATGGCACCGACTACTTGACACACCGTGAATATGAATGAAGAGGAATTCCGTACTTTTCTAGCTTCAAACATAGCCGCAGTACAGGCTGCGCTACATACCAACAATAACCTTGGATCTAGCAGTACAGGAAATCATGTAGGATGCACCTACAAAGAATTCACTGCCTGCAAACCTTTGGAATTTGATGGAACCGAAGGACCGATCGGATTGAAACGGTGGACCGAGAAGGTCGAATTGGTATTTGCCATAAGTAAGTGTACTGAAGAGGACAAAGTGAAGTACGCTACGCATACCTTCACAGGTTCTGCGTTAACATGGTGGAATACCTATCTAGAGCAAGTGGGACAAGACGATGCGTACGCACTACCGTGGTCAGCATTCAAGCACTTGATGAACGAGAAATATCGTCCCAGAACTGAGGTCAATAAGTTCAAGACAGAACTTAGAGGGTTACGAACCCAAGGATTTGATATTACCACGTACGAAAGACGATTCACAGAATTGTGCCTATTGTGTCCGGGAGCATTCGAAGATGAGGAAGAGAAGATCGACGCGTTTGTGAAAGGATTACCGGAAAGAATCCAAGAAGATATAAGTTCACACGAGTCCGCCTCCATACAACAGGCATGTAGAATGGCTCACAAACTAGTGAACCAGATTAAAGAAAGAATTAAAGAACAGACTGCTGAAGAGGCCAATGTGAAGCAAGTCAAAAGAAAGTGGGAGGAAAACGGTGATAAGAATCACCAATACAACAACAACAGCAATTACAACAATAATCGCAACAATTATCCCAACAATCGCAACATCAATCGCAACTACAACAAACGGCCCAACAACAACAACAACAGTAACTACAACAATCATCCCAACAACAATAATAACCGCAACAACAACAACAATCAGAAGCAGCTATGCCAAAGGTGTGAAAAGTATCACTCGGGTTTCTGCACCAAATTTTGCAACAAGTGTAAAAGAAATGGTCATAGCGCGGCGAAGTGTGAGGTCTACAGACCAGGGGTTAATAGAACGAAAGGAACAAATGGTGTCGGAACGAGTAATGGCGGAGCAAGTAGTGTCGGAGCAAGTTATGCCAATGTAGTTTGTTATAAATGTGAAAAACCGGGCCACATTATTAGAAATTGCCCGAACCAGGAGAACACGAATGGACAAGGCCGCGGAAGAGTTTTCAATATTAATGCGGCAGAGGAACAGGAAGACCCGGAGCTTGTTACGGGTACGTTTCTTATTGACAATTAATCTGCTTACGTTTTATTTGATTCGGGTGCGGATAGAAGCTATATGAGTAGAGATTTTTGTGCTAAATTAAGTTGTCCATTGACGCCTTTGGATAGTAAATTTTTACTCGAATTAGCAAATGGTAAATTAATTTCAGCAGATAATATATGTCGAAATCGAGAAATTAAACTGGTTAGCGAAACATTTAAGATTGATTGATACCAGTAGAGTTAGGGAGTTTTGATGTGATAATCGGTATGGACTGGTTGAAAGAAGTGAAAGTAGAGATCATTTGTTACAAAAATGCAATTCGCATTATACGAGAAAAAGGAAAACCCTTAATGGTGTACGGAGAAAAGGGCAACACGAAGCTACATCTTATTAGTAATTTGAAGGCACAAAAACTAATAAGAAAAGGTTGCTATGCTATTCTAGCACACGTCGAGAAAGTACAAACTGAAGAAAAGAGCATCAATGATGTTCCCATTGCAAAAGAATTTCCCGATGTATTTCCGAAAGAATTATCGGGATTACCCCCACATCGATCCGTTGAATTTCAAATAGATCTTGTACCAGGAGCTGCACCAATAGCTCGTGCTCCTTACAGACTCGCACCCAGCGAGATGAAAGAACTACAAAGCCAATTACAAGAACTTTTAGAGCGTGGTTTCATTCGACAAAGCACATCACCGTGGGGAGCTCCTGTTTTGTTTGTCAAGAAGAAAGATGGTACATTCAGGTTGTGTATCGACTACCGAGAGTTGAACAAACTTACCATCAAGAACCGCTACCCACTACCGAGAATCGACGACTTATTTGATCAACTACAAGGCTCGTCTGTTTATTCAAAGATTGACTTACGTTTCGGGTATCATCAAATGCGGGTGAAAGAAGATGATATTCCAAAGACTGCTTTCAGAACACGTTACGGTCATTACGAGTTTATGGTCATGCCGTTTGGTTTAACTAATGCACCAGCTGCGTTCATGGACCTTATGAACCGAGTGTGTGGACCATACCTTGACAAGTTTGTCATTGTTTTCATTGATGACATACTTATTTACTCAAAGAATGACCAAGAACACGGTGAACATTTGAGAAAGGTGTTAGAAGTATTGAGGAAGGAAGAATTGTACGCTAAGTTTTTAAAGTGTGCATTTTGGTTGGAAGAAGTTCAATTCCTCGGTCACATAGTGAACAAAGAAGGTATTAAGGTGGATCCGGCAAAGATAGAAACTGTTGAAAAGTGGGAAACCCCGAAAACTCCGAAACACATACGCCAGTTTTTAGGACTAGCTGGTTACTACAGAAGGTTCATCCAAGACTTTTCCAGAATAGCAAAACCCTTGACTGCATTAACGCATAAAGGGAAGAAATTTGAATGGAATGATGAACAAGAGAAAGCGTTTCAGTTATTGAAGAAAAAGCTAACTACGGCACCTATATTGTCATTGCCTGAAGGGAATGATGATTTTGTGATTTATTGTGACGCATCAAAGCAAGGTCTCGGTTGTGTATTAATGCAACGAACGAAGGTGATTGCTTATGCGTCTAGACAATTGAAGATTCACGAACAAAATTATACGACGCATGATTTGGAATTAGGCGCGATTGTTTTTGCATTAAAGACTTGGAGGCACTACTTATATGGGGTCAAAAGTATTATATATACCGACCACAAAAGTCTTCAACACATATTTAATCAGAAACAACTGAATATGAGGCAGCGTAGGTGGATTGAATTATTGAATGATTACGACTTTGAGATTCGTTACCACCCGGGGAAGGCAAATGTGGTAGCCGACGCCTTGAGCAGGAAGGACAGAGAACCCATTCGAGTAAAATCTATGAATATAATGATTCATAATAACCTTACTACTCAAATAAAGGAGGCGCAACAAGGAGTTTTAAAAGAGGGAAATTTAAAGGATAAAATACCTAAAGGATCGGAGAAGCATCTTAATATTCGGGAAGACGGAACCCGGTATAGGGCTGAAAGGATTTGGGTACCAAAATTTGGAGATATGAGAGAAATGGTACTTAGAGAAGCTCATAAAACCAGATACTCAATACATCCTGGAACGGGGAAGATGTACAAGGATATCAAGAAACATTTTTGGTGGCCGGGTATGAAAGCCGATGTTGCTAAATACGTAGGAGAATGTTTGACGTGTTCTAAGGTCAAAGCTGAGCATCAGAAACCATCAGGTCTACTTCAAAAACCCGAAATCCCGGAATGGAAATGGGAAAACATTACTGTGATGACCCGAAAATTTCTGACCAAATTTAAACTTAATCTTTAATGTTTCCGACACGATAAGCAAAGTCCATGAAGTTGAATCTCAAAATTTCGAACTATTCAATTACCCTTCGATTGTTCTCAACGATTCGCGAACAATTATATGTAAATAGATACATATACTATAACTTGAAAATGTAACAAAGTGTTATGAAAATGATACTGTGCATTAACCTTATTGGTTTGATTATCTGATTAATATTTAGATAAGTTAACTAAAACCTTTAAGATGAACCAGTAAAACACTAATATGCTACAGTATTTTCGAATTGCTACAGTACCCGAAAAGCTACAGTGTTTTCAAAAATCACTATTTGCTACAGTAAAATTTACTTGCTACAGTGAATTGCTACAGTAACTTTGCTATAGTAAACACTATTTTTAAAAATGAAAACGTATATATGTATACGTATATACTACGAGACAATAATTTATAGAAGTAAATGACCAAAACACTCGAAAGTTTAAGATACACTTTGAGTGATATAATTTAGGGATAATTTAAGATTATATTTTGACAAAGGTACGTGTCCCAAAATGTAAATTACAAGTTTTCTCAGCGTACGAAGGGACATTCGAAAAATCAGAACCGGGACATAAGTCCAGTGACAACGTACGAATCATCGGTACCAAAATTACAAGTTAATTATACACGTAAATATAATATATTATATAATTAATTATTTAAATTATATATATTATATTTATATTTTATTATGTCGACGAACTAGATTACAAACAAGTTGTGAGCTGGAGAATCTTCCCATACGATCGCATGGGAAATGGTCATGAAGGCCATGCGATCGCATGGCAGTCTGGGTCAGGCACTCTCTATAAATTCGATCGATTTCAGCTCAGTTTTACACACTTATATATTCATTTTACTCCGTAAATATTTATTATTATTATTATTATTATTATTATTATTATTATTATTATTATTATTATTATTATTATTATTATTATTATTATTATTATTATTATTATTATTATTATTATTATTATTAATCTTATTATTATTAGTATTATTAATTAGTATTATACATAAAATACTACGACGAAGTCATGAGCGTGTCACTTTTAAAATGGTTTTCAAGCGGGATAGAGTTAAGGAAATTATGGGTTATTGCCAAGGCGGTTATGGGAAATGTTCGGGGGTATATTCGCGAGTCAAACCTAGTGTTTATCATCTCCGTTACGTCTACGTACTTTCCTACAATATTGAATCTCAATATTGATACGTTGAGATCTACGATTATTTGATATTCCGAGTTTCGGTCACATTACGATGAACAAATTTATGTGCTGCTAAGGTGAGTTTCATAAGATCCCTTTTACTCTCTACATTTTTGGGCTGAGAATACATGCAAATGCTTTATTAACCGATATACAATATTTATATGCGTGAGTTTCATAAGATCCCTTTTACTCTCTACATTTTTGGTCTGAGAATACATGCAAATGCTTTATTAACCGATATACAATATTTATATGCGTGAGTTTCATAAGATCCCTTTTACTCTCTACATTTTTGGGCTGAGAATACATGCAAATGCTTTATTAACCGATATACAATATTTATATGCGTGAGTTTCATAAGATCCCTTTTACTCTCTACATTTTTGGGCTGAGAATACATGCAAATCCTTTATTAACTGATTTACAATATATATATATATATATATATATATATATATATATATATATATATATATATATATATATATATATATATATATATATATATATATATATATATATATATATATATATATGCGTGAGTTTCATTTGCTCCCTTTTTAATTGCCTTTGAAATCTATATTTTTGGGCTGAGAATGCATGCACTTTATTTTAAATGCAATGGATACAAGTACATACTAAATTCTACACCGATTTTGAACCGAAAATCCCTTAGCTTTGGTAACTAGTAACTGCCGGTTATAAGAACTGGTGGGCGCGAGTTGTTATATATGGATCCATAGGGCTTGACATCCCCGTCCGAGCTAGAGCGCTAGCCTTTTAACGGACGTATGCTATTTGAGAAGCGTACACGTTGGTTTGCGTGTATTATTAAGATGATTATACAAAGGGTACAAATTATATATACGTTAAAGTTTAGTTACCAGGGTGCTCAATTTCGTAGAATATTTTGATAAACGTTTCTGGATGAAACAACTGAAATCTTGTGATCCACTTTTATATAATCTATTGATAAACTTTTCTGGATGAAACAACTGAAATCTTGTGATCCACTTTTATATACAGATTATGCGAAACACTAAAACTATGAACTCACCAACCTTTGTGTTGACACTTGTTAGCATGTTTATTCTCAGGTTCCCTAGAAGTCTTCCGTTGTTTGCTTATATGTTAGACAAGCTATGTGCATGGAGTCATACATGGCATATTTTTCAAGGAAACGTTGCATTCACCAAATCATCACCATGTATCTTATTTTGACTGCATTGTCAACGGAAGTACTATTGTAAACTATTATTTACAGTGATTGTCTATATGTAGAAATTATCAGATGTCGAAAACCTTTGATTTAAATATTCATTTATGGTGTGCCTTTTCAAAAGAATGCAATGTTTACAAAACGTATCATATAGAGGTCAAATACCTCGCAATGAAATCAATGAATGACGTATTGTCCATATGGATTTGGAGCGATCGTCACAAATACCATGGATTTCATCACTAAATTGCCAAGGACTGCAAGTGGTTTTGATAATATTTGGGTAATAGTTGATCGTCTCACCAAATCAGCACACTTCCTGCCAATAAGAGAAGATGACAAGATGGAGAAGTTAGCACGACTGTATTTGAAGGAAGTCATCTCCAGACATGGAATACCAATCTCTATTATCTCTGATAGGGATGGTAGATTTATTTCAAGATTCTGGCAGACATTACAGCATGCATTAGGAACTCGTCTAGACATGAGTACTGCCTATCATCCACAAACTGATGGGCAGAGCGAAAGGACGATACAAACGCTTGAAGACATGCTACGAGCATGTGTTATTGATTTCGGAAACAGTTGGGATCGACATCTACCGTTAGCAGAATTTTCCTACAACAACAGCTACCATTCAAGCATTGAGATGGCGCCGTTTGAAGCACTTTATGGTAGAAAGTGCAGGTCTCTAATTTGTTGGAGTGAAGTGGGGGATAGACAGATTACGGGTCCGGAGATTATACAAGAAACTACCGAGAAGATCATCCAAATTCAACAACGGTTGAAAACCGCCCAAAGTCGACAAAAGAGCTACGCTGACATTAAAAGAAAAGATATAGAATTTGAAATTGGAGAGATGGTCATGCTTAAAGTTGCACCTTGGAAAGGCGTTGTTTGATTTGGTAAACGAGGGAAATTAAATCCAAGGTATATTGGACCATTCAAGATTATTGATCGTGTCGGACCAGTAGCTTACCGACTTGAGTTACCTCAACAACTCGCGGCTATACATAACACTTTCCACGTCTCAAATTTGAAGAAATGTTTTGCTAAAGAAGATCTCACTATTCCGTTAGATGAAATCCAAATCAACGAAAAACTTCAATTCATCGAAGAACCCGTTGAAATAATGGATCGTGAGGTTAAAAGACTTAAGCAAAACAAGATACCAATTGTTAAGGTTCGATGGAATGCTTGTAGAGGACCCGAGTTCACTTGGGAGCGTGAAGATCATATGAAGAAGAAATACCCACATCTATTTCCAGAAGATTCGTCAACACCTTCAACAGCTTAAAATTTCGGGACGAAATTTATGTAACGGGTAGGTACTGTAGTGACCCGAACTTTTCCATGTTTATATATATTAATTGAGATTGATATTTACATGATTAAATTTTCCAACATGTTAAGCAATCAAACTTGTTAAGACTTGATTAATTGAAATATGTTTCATATAGACAATTGACCACCCAAGTTGACCGGTGATTCACGAACGTTAAAACTTGTAAAAACTAAATGATGACATATATATGGATATATATATAGTTAACATGATACTATGATAAGTAAACATATCATTAAGTATATTAACAATGAACTACATATGTAAAAACAAGACTACTAACTTAATGATTTTTAAACGAGACATATATGTAACGATTATCGTTGTAAAGACATTTAATGTATATATATCATATTAAGAGATATTCGTACATGATAATATCATGATAATATAATAATTTAAAATCTCATTTGATATTATAAACATTGGGTTAACAACATTTAACAAGATCGTTAACCTAAAGGTTTCAAAACAACACTTACATGTAACGACTAACGATGACTTAACGACTCAGTTAAAATGTATATACATGTAGTGTTTTAATATGTATTTATACACTTTTGAAAGACTTCAATACACTTATCAAAATACTTCTACTTAACAAAAATGCTTACAATTACATCCTCGTTCAATTTCATCAACAATTCTACTCGTATGCACCGTTATTCGTACTCGTACAATACACAGCTTTTAGATGTATGTACTATTGGTATATATACTCCAATGATAAGCTCTTAGCAGCCCATGTGAGTCACCTAACACATGTGGGAACCATCATTTGGCAACTAGCATGATATATCTCATAAAATTACAAAAATATGAGTAATCATTCATGACTTATTTACATGAAAACAAAATTACATATCCTTTATATCTAATCCATAGACCAATGACCAAAAACACCTACAAACACTTTCATTCTTCAATTTTCTTCATCTAATTGATCTCTCTCAAGTTCTATCTTCAAGTTCTAAGTGTTCTTCATAAATTCTACAAGTTCTAGTTACATAAAATCAAGAATACTTTCAAGTTTGCTAGCTTACTTCCAATCTTGTAAGGTGATCATCCAACCTCAAGAAATCTTTGTTTCTTACAGTAGGTTATCATTCTAATACAAGGTAATAATTATATTCAAACTTTGGTTCAATTTCTATAACTATAACAATCTTATTTCAAGTGATGATCTTACTTGAACTTGTTTTCGTGTCATGATTCTGCTTCAAGAACTTCGAGCCATCCAAGGATCCGTTGAAGCTAGATCCATTTTTCTCTTTTCCAGTAGTTTTATCCAAGGAACTTCAGGTAGTAATTATGTTCATAACATCATTCGTTTCATACATATAAAGCTATCTTATTCGAAGGTTTAACTTGTAATAACTAGAACATAGTTTAGTAAATTCTAAACTTGTTCGCAAATAAAAGTTAATCCTTCTAACTTGACTTTTAAAATCATCTAAACACATGTTCTATATCTATATTATATGCTAACTTAATGATTTAAAACCTGGAAACACGAAAAACACCGTAAAACTGGATTTACGCCGTCGTAGTAACACTGCGGGCTGTTTTGGGTTAGTTAATTAAAAACTATGATAAACTTTGATTTAAAAGTTGTTATTCTGAGAAAATGATTTTTATTATGAACATGAAACTATATCCAAAAATTATGGTTAAACTCAAAGTGGAAGTATGTTTTCTAAAATGGTCATCTAGACGTCGTTCTTTCGACTGAAATGACTACCTTTACAAAAACGACTTGTAACTTATTTTTCCGACTATAAACCTATACTTTTTCTGTTTATATTCATAAAATAGAGTTCAATATGAGACCATAGCAATTTGATTCACTCAAAACGGATTTAAAATGAAGAAGTTATGGGTAAAACAAGATTGGATAATTTATCTCATTTTAGCTACGTGAAAATTGGTAACAAATCTATTCCAACCATAACTTAATCAACTTGTATTGTATATTATGTAATCTTGAGATACCATAGACATGTATACAATGTTTCGACCTATCATGTCGACACATCTATATATATTTCGGAACAACCATAGACACTCTATATGTGAATGTTGGAGTTAGCTATACAGGGTTGAGGTTGATTCCAAAATATATATAGTTTGAGTTGTGATCAATACTGAGATACGTATACACTGGGTCGTGGATTGATTCAAGATAATATTTATCTATTTATTTCTGTACATCTAACTGTGGATAATTAGTTGTAGGTTACTAACAAGGACAGCTGACTTAATAAACTTAAAACATCAAAATATATTAAAAGTGTTGTAAATATATTTTGAACATACTTTGATATATATGTATATATTGTTATAGGTTCGTGAATCAACCAGTGGCCAAGTCTTACTTCCCGACGAAGTAAAAATCTGTGAAAGTGAGTTATAGTCCCACTTTTAAAATCTAATATTTTTGGGATGAGAATACATGCAGGTTTTATAAATGATTTACAAAATAGACACAAGTACGTGAAACTACATTCTATGGTTGAATTATCGAAATCGAATATGCCCCTTCTTATTAAGTCTGGTAATCTAAGAATTAGGGAATAGACACCCTAATTGACGCGAATCCTAAAGATAGATCTATTGGGCCTAACAAACCCCATCCAAAGTACCGGATGCTTTAGTACTTCGAAATTTATATCATATCCGAAGGGTGTCCCGGAATGATGGGGATATTCTTATATATATGCATCTTGTTAATGTCGGTTACCAGGTGTTCACCATATGAATGATTTTTATCTCTATGTATGGGATGTGTATTGAAATATGAAATCTTGTGGTCTATTATTATGATTTGATATATATAGGTTAAACCAATAACTCACCAACATTTTTGTTGACGTTTTAAGCATGTTTATTCTCAGGTGATTATTAAGAGCTTCCGCTGTCGCATACTTAAATAAGGACGAGATTTGGAGTCCATGCTTGTATGATATTGTGTAAAAACTGCATTCAAGAAACTTATTTTGTTGTAACATATTTGTATTGTAAACCATTATGTAATGGTCGTGTGTAAACAGGATATTTTAGATTATCATTATTTGATAATCTACGTAAAGCTTTTTAAACCTTTATTGATGAAATAAAGGTAATGGTTTGTTTTAAAATGAATGCAGTCTTTGAAAAACGTCTCATATAGAGGTTAAAACCTCGCAATGAAATCAATTAATATGGAACGTTTTTAATCAATAAGAATGGGACATTTCATATAGACCAATAGTACATACATCTAAAAGCTGTGTATTGTACGAGTACGAATACGGGTGCATACGAGTAGAATTGTTGATGAAACTGAACGAGGATGTAATTGTAAGCATTTTTGTTAAGTAGAAGTATTTTGATAAGTGTCTTGAAGTCTTTCAAAAGTGTATGAATACATATTAAAACACTACATGTATATACATTTTAACTGAGTCGTTAAGTCATCGTTAGTCGTTACATGTAAATGTTGTTTTGAAACCTTTAGGTTAACGATCTTGTTGAATGTTGTTAACCCATTGTTTATTATAACAAATGAGATGTTAAATTGTTATATTATCATGATATTATGATATATAATATATCTTAGTATGATATATATACATTTAAATGTTGTTACAACGATAATCGTTACATATATGTCTCGTTTCGAAATCATTAAGTTAGTAGTCTTATTTTTACATATGTATTTCATTGTTAATACACTTAATAATATATTTACTTATCATTTAACATAATTAACCAAGTGTATCAATATCTTAATATGATTCATATGTACCTAGTAAGACGTTGTTATAACGATAATCGTTATATATATCATTTTCGAGTTTCTTAAATTAATAGTCTCATTTTTATGTATATAACTCATTGTTAAAATACCTAATGAGATACATACTTATAATAAAATCATGTTAACTATATATATAACCATATATATGTCATCGTATAGTTTTTACAAGTTTTAACGTTCGTGAATCACCGGTCAACTTGGGTGGTCAATTGTCTATATGAAACCTATTTCAATTAATCAAGTCTTAACAAGTTTGATTGCTTAACATGTTGGAAACACTTAATCATGTAAATAACAATTTCATTTAATATATATATAAATATGGAAAAGTTCGGGTCACTACAATATATATATATATATATATATATATATATATATATATATATATATATATATATATATATATATATATATATATATATATATATATATATATATATATATGTATGTATATATATATGTATATAGCTAACATGATATTATGAAAAGTAAGTATCTCACTAGGTATATTAACAATGAGTTATATACATAAAATGAGACTATTGAATTATGAAACTCGAAACGATATATATAACGATTATCGTTATTGCAACGTCTTACTAAATACATATGTATCATATTAAGATATATTCATTGTTGGTGATTTGTGTCACCAATATGATTTAAGTGTAATGGGATTAATTTGTTAACCAAAATAACCTTGATAAATATCGAACAAGTTTGGGAAAGTGTGGAGTGCACACTTGTTTGAACTTATCGTATTTATGACAGGGGTTCGGAGGCAGCGCCCCCGATAGCGGGGTCCAAGGGGCAGAGCCCCTGACTAAGGTCGAGCTACCAGGTCAGCTTGGAATTTTTTTTTTAGGTTAATATCGCTTTATTAAAAATGTGTTAAAATTTGATTTAAAGATTTCAACAACATTAAATGAGATCGTTAATTTAAAGCTTTCAAAAACAACACTTACATGTAACGACTAACGTTGACTTAACAACTCAGTTAAAATGAATATACATGTAGTGTATTAAGATGTATTAATACACTTTTGAAAGACTTCAAGACACATATCAAAGTACTTCTACTTAGCAAAAATGCTTACAATTACATTTCCATTCATTTTCATCAACAATTCTACTCGTAGCCATTCCGTATTCGTACCCGTATTATACACAGCTTCTAGACGTACTTACTATGGGTATATACCAATAGGAACTAGCATGGGATTCCACTCTTGATTATGTCATGCATGACTAATCAAATTTAACTTCTACCATGAACTAGTCAACTAACTAGAACTCCTTTTAACCCCACTCACCACTCACCATTCACCACTCACCAATCAATCCATTTCACTTTCAATTCTCTTTCTAATTCTCTCTAAACACACACACACTCTTAGGAACGAAATTTCCAGTAAACTAATCATCATCTTCATTAAAAATTACTTCAAGAATCAAGCTATAATCATCATAGGAAGAACACTTCAAGAACACTTCGAAAATCCTTTCAAGTTTGCTAGTTTACTTTCAATCTTGCAAATCCATTCCAATTAATCATCTAAGATCAAGAAACCTTTGTTAATTACAGTAGGTTATATTTCTTATTTAAGGTAATATTCATATCCAAAATTTTATTCGATTTCTATAACTATAACCTATCTTAATTCGAGTGATAATCTTACTTGTACTTGTTTTCGTGTCATGATTCTACTTCAAGAACTTTCAAGCCATCCAAGAATCCTTTGAAGCTAGATCAATTTTTTGTCATTTCCAGTAGGTTTACATACTAAACTTGAGGTAGTAATGATGTTCATAACATCATTCAATTCATATATATAAAACTATCTTATTCGAAGATTATAACATGTAATCACTAGAACATAGTTTAGTTAATTCTAAACTTGTTCGCAAAAAAAGTTAATCCTTCTAACTTAACTTTTAAAAATCAACTAAACACATGTTCTATATCTTTATGATATGCTAACTTAATGATTTAAAACCTGGAAACACGAAGAACACCGTAAAACCGAACATAAGCCGTCATAGTAACACCGCGGGCTGTTTTGGGTTAGATAATTAAAAACTATGAAAACTTTGATTTAAAATTTTTCCTTCTGGGAAAATGATTTTTCTTATGAACATGAAACTATCTCCAAAAATCATGGTTAAACTCAAAGTGGAAGTATGCTTTTCAAAATGGTCATCAAGACGTCGTTTTTCGACTGAAATGACTACCTCTTACAAAAATGACTTGTAACCTGTATTTCCGACTATAAACTTATACATTTTCTGTTTAGTTTCATAAATTTCAGTTCATTATGAAACCATAGCAACTTGAATCACTCAAAACGGATTTAAAACGAAGTTGTTATGGGTAAAATAAAATTGGATATTTTTGCTTGTTGTAGCTACGTGAAATTTGTAACAAATCTATTCTAACCATAACTTAACTAACTTATATTGTATTATACATGTACTCTAACATATTATGTAACCTTGATAGACCATAGACACGTAAACAATGTTTTGACATATCATATCGACCCATCTATATATATTATTTGGAACAACCATAGACACTCTATATGCAGTAATGCTTGAGTTAGTTATACAGAGTTGAAGTTGATTCCAAAATAATATATATACTTTGAGTTGTGATCGAGTCTGAGACTTGTAGACACTGGATCGTGGATTGATTTGAGATAATATATATTGATTTATTTCTGTACATCTAACTATGGACAACTAGTTGTAGATTACTAACGTTGGACCGCTAATTTAATAAACTTAAATCATTAAAACGTAATAAAAATGTTGTGAATATATTTCGATCATACTTTGATATATATGTATACTAGATTTTGAGCCCGTGCGTTGCACGGCTACTCAAAAACCATTTAAATTTAGTTAGATGTAGATATAGTTTATATATTCTATAAGAAACTTTGAATATATAACGAAACACATTAGAATAACGACATACACAGTTAACAAACGATCTACAACTCAATGGACCCGTTCATAAGTATACAGGTCGACATTGACACCTCTAAGTTATTGAACAATCTACAAAACTGTGTAGGTAAATAGACCACTTACACTTGTTGTTATCACTTATATCAGGCCCATCCTCTATCCCTTTACCATAGTTTAACCATATTGTACAAACAAAACTTATGTGATAGTTCGTCCACCTGCATAGAATCATGTTAAAGTAGCATATACCAGCAACATTGGAAGTACTGAAATGAAACAGTTGGAAAATGGGTCATGACATAGCCCTTTTAACTTTAGACTTGAAAATACTATATTTTCCCTTAATGTAACACTTTTCGACATTGAGAACATCATGTTATTGGCAATACGAACATCACGTTCTTCGCATAGCAGACTTCAACACAATATCTCTTCCCTTACACCCAGAGACCAATTGAATCGAATAACCTGCAAAAGATTTGGTCATGACCTACCTTTTATCCCTTTAACGACCAACTTTTTTCATAAATATAAATTAGTGCAGATATCCATGTTATTTAATCACATAGTACCAATGGCACTAAATATTATCGTTATGACTGTAATTTACATAAATAGTGAAGGTAGTGGCATATTCTTTATTTATATACTGAGCATATGCTATGGTTTATATTTGAAAAAATATTTGCTAATGACATCTACTATATATCAAATATCAAAAAGAATGGAGTCAATAGTGATTACTAATGGGTTACAATATAAGTAATATTGGTCTCACGCATGCGAAGATTGAAACAATGACAATGCAGGTTCGAATCTCGGGTCTGGCATGCTGTGGGGTAATTGGTGATGGTGTTTCGCCAGGCTCCAGTGGGCTACCGGGGACCGCTGGATGGGTTGACAAAAGTCAACACAGGGCTAACATGTCCCTGTCGATACACATGTTTTATGAAACAATAAACATGGTTTAATTGTACAAACTGTTAATGTAAAGTTATGGTGTATGTAATAAAAAAGATGTTGGATTTATCAATTTCCATTTTACTTGGGCAGGTTTATACACCCCGTGCCTTGTAATTTGTTTGCAATTTTCTGCTTGTATTTGATTTGGGCAGGTTTATACACCATGTGCCTTGTAATTTGTTTTTGGTCATTAATATATGACTATGTTTTGCCAAAAAAAGAAAAGGAAAAAAAAAAGGAACATGATTATTAGTATGTAACTAAACAAAGCATATAAGAAGAAAAATATAATTAACACACCAAGAACTTTTATTTCAAAATGATCAGCCAAACAGGCAAGCATCATCCAATCACATATATCATCCATAACTAAGGGAGCACAGTAAACATCAACAGAAATTCAAGAAATTATAATAGGCATCAATAAGTAACACAAATAGATTATGCAAGTCAAAGAACTTTGGTTTTAAGAACCATGAATCTTGATGTGATCCTTCTTGACAATCCCAGCTTTGGTAAAACACGTTTTTACGTTGATCACCTTGAAGCTGGATTATTTACCCTAGTTCTTTGTCTTGTAAAACAGTACCATTGCAACAAAACTCTTTCTTTAAATCTTTTAAAATCTTTTCGTAACTGAGCTCTGTGATTATTCCAACATCTATATCTATCTATATATAATAGATCATCGCTAATTCAGGATAATATCATCAATATCAACAATCGAAACAAATAATCAAATAATGAATAATATAAGTAATACAAACCTGGTTATCGTTCTTGAAATCGTTTTACGCTTTTCCGTTGTTTGATATTAGAGATAATATCATCCTCTTTTAATTTTTAAGGCGATTGCCCTTGATTCTTCCTCGTTAATTTGGCAACGATAAATTAGGTTTAAATCGTGCGATGTGTTTACAGTCGAATATGTTGAAAAGGGGTTTCTGATAATGCTAAAAACGAACATATATTTCATAGCATTATTCCTCAAGAAAGACAAGGTTTTAGTTGCAATTGTTCTATTTACAAGTGATATTCGTTTAAATAATAAAAGGTGAAGACAAAAGATAGATTCGACGAATTGAAGACGCAAACGACCAAAAAGCTCAAAAGAATAAAATACAATCAATGAGGTTCCAATTATTGATAAGAAACGTCTCGAAATTACAAGAGTACAAGATTCAAAACACAAAGTACAAGATATTAAATTATTCGCAAGGACGTTCGAAAATCCGGAACCGGGACTAGAGTCAACTCTCAACGCTCGACGCAACGGACTAAAAATTACAAGTTAACTATGTATATAAATATAATATAATATATAATTAATTATATAAATTATATATATATATATTATATTTATATAATAAACTGTCGGCAGACTAAGATCCAAATTGGAGTGAGCTGGAATTTCAAACTCCGCGACTCGCGGAGTTTGAAGAGCAAAAATGCCGCGAGTCGCGGAGCTCACCTGGACTCAAATCCCTATAAAAGCAAACGCAGTTTGATCGAAAAAATCATTAATCTATCTCTCTCTCAATATATATACGTAATATATATATTTATATTTTAATTTTAATTTTAATTTTAAATCCTAATAATAAGGGTATGTTAGCGAATGTTGTAAGGGTGTAAGTCGAAATTCTGTCCGTGTAATGCTACGCTATTTTTAATCATTGTAAGTTATGTTCAACCTTTTTAATTTAATGTCTCGTAGCTAAGTTATTATTATGCTTATTTAATCCGAAGTAATCATGATGTTGGGCTAAAAATATTAAAATTGGGTAATTGGGCTTTGTACCATAATTGAGGTTCGGACAAAAGAACGACACTTGTGGAAATTAGACTATGGGCTATTAATGGGCTTTATATTTGTTTAACTAAATGATAGTTTGTTAATTTTAATATAAAGATTTGCAATTGGACGTCCCTATAAATAACCATATACACTCAATCGGATACGATGTGCGGGGTATTTATATGTACGAATAATCGTTCATTTAACCGGACACGGGAATGGATTAATAGCCACTAGAATTATTAAAACAGGGGTGAAATTATGTACAAGGACACTTGGCATAATTGTTAACAAAGTATTAAAACCTTGGGTTACACTCAGTCGACATCCTGGTGTAATTATTAAACAAAGTATTAAAATCTTGTTACAGTTTAAGTCCCCAATTAGTTAGAATATTTGACTTCGGGTATAAGGATAATTTGACGAGGACACTCGCACTTTATATTTATGACTGATGGACTGTTATGGACAAAAACCAGACGGACATATTAAATAATCCAGGACAAAGGACAATTAACCCATGGGCATAAAACTAAAATCAACACGTCAAACATCATGATTACGGAAGTTTAAATAAGCATAATTCTTTTATTTCATATTTAATTTCCTTTATTTTATATTTAATTGCACTTCTAATTATCGCATTTTTATTTATTGTTATTGTATTTAATTGCACTTTTAATTATCGTACTTTTTAATTATCGCAAGTTTATTTTATCGCACTTTTATTATTCGCAATTTCATTATCGTTATTTACTTTACGCTTTAAATTAAGTCGTTTATTTATTTAATATTTTACATTTTGTTTTAACTGCGACTAAAGTTTTAAAATCGACAAACCGGTCATTAAACGGTAAAAACCCCCCTTTATAATAATAATATTACTTATATATATATTTGTATTTTTATAAAATAAAACTAATATAGCGTTAAGCTTTGTTTAAAAGATTCCCTGTGGACCGAACCGGACTTACTAAAAACTACACTACTGTACGTTTAGGTATACTGCCTATAAGTGTTGTAGCAAGGTTTAAGTATATCCATTCTCTAAATAAATAAATATCTTGTGTAAAATTGTATCGTATTTAATAGTATTTCCTTGTAAAATTTAATAGTATTTTATACTCCTTAGCTTTCACACACCAAGTATTTTTGGCGCCGCTGCCGGGGAACTTAAACGCCGAAAGCGCAACGCTAAATATTAAAAAAAAATTATTTTTAGTTTACTTTTATAAAAAGACGCTTTTGTAAAAATACGTTTTAAATATTCGAAAACATAAAAAGAAAAACAAAAATATAATATTTTTTTAAGAGTTTATTAAATATTTAAGTTTTATAAAGTTTCTTTATTTTTATTTTATAAAAATATAAGTTTTATTTAAATATTTTGTGTTTATTTAGAACATAAAATCAAAAACCGAAAAAAAATTTATATATAAATCTAGTTTTAATATTTTTATTATAAAGTATTTCTATTTTTATTTTAGTTTTTAAAACATAAGTTTTTATTTAGTTTTTATAAATATTTTATTTAAATATTTAAACAGAAAATATAAAAAACAAAAACAAAAACGCGTCGAATTTAAATCAGCCTGTCATCTGAAATTTGGAACCCCGCGACTCGCGGAGTTTTCCAACTTCGAGAACCGCAACTCGTGGAGCAGCCCTGACACAGGTGACCAGAAACCCTAACTGCATCATTACGGTGTAATTATTATTATTATTATTTTAATTAAAACCCTAATTAGTTTTTTAGTTTTTAATTATTTAATTTAAGTTATTATTATTTTGTATATTTAGTTTAATTAATTTAAATAAATTATAAAATTTGCACTTTTATAAAATAAATAATATAAGAATAATATTTTTATAAAAATTGTACTTTTTACAACTTTTAGTATATTTTTATATTTTGTCCCTTTTTAATTGTTTTAACGTAATATTTGTGTTTTTCGCTAGTTTTTAGTTTTAAACATAGTTTTTGCCATAGTTATTTTTACTTCTAGATTTTTAGGCTTTGCCGTAAAATCCCTTAAGTGCCTTTTCTTTAGACTAAGATTTAAGTGCTTTAGAATTTTGCGACGCCTTTTTAAGTTTTAGTACCTTTTTAAGTTATTGCCATTAGGGATATAGTTTTACTTGTAAGCTTTAATATTTTTAGAAGCAACTTTTAATTTTTAGTTTTTAGTGCCTTTTTAAGTTTCAACGCGCTACTTTCTTATTTTTATTTTTCGACGCCTTTTACCTATGTATCAATTATCATTCCAATTAGTAATCTCAATTTGCGATTATAATTTTAAGTTAGTGATAGTAATAAGGTTGGGTTAGTCGAGTGTTTTTAAGTTCTATAAGTCATTTCTTTTTATTTCTTATTTTCTGACGCCTTTTATTTTTCAACCCTTTTCTTTTTCTTTTTCGACGCGCTCTTTTTCTTTCTTATTTCTCGCTATTCTAGTTTTAGGACATAGATTTTTATTCTACTTCTTATCTAAATTTCTTAAAATTACGAAAATTTATTTTAAGTGGTTAAATTGATAGACATCAAAATTTTCTGGTTCGTAGTAATAGTTGGATTTGTACGTGGACCGGGTTATTGGAGCCAAACAGTCCTCAATTATATTGAGACCAAACGAATCCTGCCCCTCTGCTGCATCTTTTGGCTATTCGAAACGTGGGCAAAATCAGATAAGTCTATTAATTGGATAACTTATATAATTTTTCTTTCCTTTTTAAAAACTAATATGATATTCAGTGAATGCACCGAGCAAGACGTTCACCACCTTTTGTACGTTCACCACCTGTAACTAGATCAAGACATCTAGCAAATATTACCGCCGTTGATTTTCCTTTAGAATCGTCATCCAGTCGACCAAGTACTCCAATTCAAATTTCCGATAATCCATTTTTTGAACCTGACCTCACAATTGAGAATCCGGAGAATATTCAGGGACGATTCATAGATCCTGAACCATTAAATTTTCCTCTGGAACCACCAATCATTCAAACAGAGATTGTTGAGGAACGAACCATTAAATCAGAATCTTCTAGTGATTCTGATTCAATAAATTCAATTATGGAGAATCTGGAACCTTTAAGTATGGAAGACCGAATGAGAGCTAAACGCACTGGCCAAGGTCACGCAATTACTCATCCGGACATTAATGCGCCAGATTATGAAATCAAAGGACAAATTCTACACATGGTGACTAATCAATGCCAATTTAGTGGTGCGCCGAAGGAAGATCCAAATGAACATCTTCGTACCTTTAATAGGATCTGCACTCTATTTAAAATAAGAGAAGTTGAGGATGAATAGATATATCTCATGTTATTTCCCTGGACTTTAAAGGGAGAAGCCAAAGATTGGTTGGAATCGTTACCTGAAGGGGCGATCGATACATGGGACGTTTTAGTTGAAAAATTTCTTAAACAATTCTTTCCGGCATCTAAAGCCGTAAGACTTCAAGCAGAAATTGTTACGTTCACACAGAAGCCAAATGAAACTCTATATGAGGCGTGGACAAGATTTGGAAAGTTATTAAGAGGATGTCCGCAACATGGTTTAGACACCTGTCAAATAGTACAAATATTCTACCAAGGATGCGACATCACTACAAGGAAAGACATCGACATAGCAGCTGGTGGTTCCATTATGAAGAAAACCGAAACTGATGCTTATAAAATTATTGATAACACTGCTTCCCACTCACATGAGTGGCACCAAGAAAAAGATATCGTTAGATCATCTAAAGCAGCTAGAGCCGATTCTAGCCATGACTTAGATTCCATTTCCGCAAAGATAGATGCTGTCGAGAGACGAATGGAAAAGATGACTAAAGATATCCACTCAATACGAATTAGTTGTGAGCAGTGTGGAGGACCACATTTGACAAAATATTGTCTCAGTATTGAACTAACAATGGAACAAAGAGAGAATGTTTCATATCTAAACCAAAGGCCTGGAAATAATTATCAGAATAATTATCAACCGCCAAGACCGATTTACAATCAAAATCAAAATTATAACCGAAATATTCCATACAACAACCAACAAGGTCCTAGCAATCAACAAGTATCTAACAATACTTACAACCAGTAAAGACCTAATTTTCAAAACAAACCACCACAAACCGATGATAAAAAGCCGAATTTAGAAGATATGATGACAAAGCTAGTTGAAACTCAAACGCAGTTTTTCACATCTCAGAAACAAACTAATGAACAAAATGCTCAAGCATTTAGAAATCAACAAGCTTTTATTCAAAACTTGGAACAAGAAGTAAGTAACCTAGCAAGGTTAATAGGTGAAAGAAAACCGGGAAGTTTACCTAGTGATACAAATGCAAACCTCCGGAATGAAACAGCTAAAGCCATTACCACAAGAAGTGGTACAACACTTAAACCACCTGAAATACCTGTAACTTCTGATGAAGCTATTCCTACTCCACAAGAACCACAACCTGATCAAGATAAGGAAAAAGAACCGGTAGTTGAAAATGTTAATGAAGATAACACAGTTAAGGCTAAACCTTATGTTAAACCATACCAACCACCACTTCCTTACCCAAGTAAAATGAAAAAAGAGAAACTTGAAGCCGAGCAATCCAAATTCTTGGATATGTTTAAACAGATAAATGTAAATCTTCCTTTCATTGATGTGATTTCAGGAATGCCTAGATATGCTAAATTTCTAAAAGATCTAATCTCGAATAGAAAGAAAATGGAAGAACTCTCGGCTGTTACTATGAATGCTAATTGTTCAGCATTGCTGTTGAATAAGATACCAGAAAAACTATCTGATCCAGGAAGTTTCACAATTCCATGTTTTCTGGGTAGTCTTAGTTCAATAGAAGCATTGGCAGACTTAGGTGCTAGTATAAATTTAATGCCGTTTTCACTATACACTAAACTAGACCTTGGAGAATTGAAACCAACAAGAATAAGCATACAACTAGCCGATCGATCAATAAAATATCCTAGAGGGATAATGGAGAATATGCTAGTTAAAGTTGGTACTTTAGTATTTCTAGTAGATTTTGTTGTTCTGGACATGGAATAAGATTCTCAAGTTCCTCTCATATTAGGAAGACCATTCTTAAACACGGCTAAAGCAATGATAGACGTGTTCGGTAAGAAATTGACCCTAAGTATAGAGGACGAGAGTGTTACCTTTTCAGTTGATAGAGCAATGCAACAACCGCAATCTGCAGATGATACATGTTATTATATTCAAACTATAGATTCACATGCAGAATTGTTAGAAGAATTTCCAGAATTACAAGGAACAGGAGAATGTTCTTTAGGTGAAGGTAATGAACCAATTGATGAAGCTGAAATGTTAGCTACACTAATAGCTAATGGATATGAACCAACAACAGAAGAAATTCAAATGCTAAAAGAAGAAGACAGATATCGATATAAATCATCGATAGAAGAACCTCCGACATTAGAGTTAAAGCCACTTCCAAACCATTTGGAATACGCTTATTTACATGGTGAATCTGAATTACCTGTAATAATATCGTCTTCTCTTACTGAAAATGAGAAATCACAACTCATTTCTGTGTTGAAAGCTCATAAACCAGCCATTGCATGGAAGATTCATGATATTAAAGGAATAAGTCCTTCGTATTGCACACATAAAATCCTTATGGAAGAAGGTCATAAAACGTATGTGCAACGCCAACGAAGACTAAATCCGAATATGCAAGATGTTGTTAAAAAAGAAATAATTAAACTGCTAGATGCAGGTTTAATTTATCCAATTTCTGATAGTCCATGGGTAAGCCCATTTCAATGCGTGCCTAAGAAGGGTGGCATGACTGTCATTACAAATGAAAAAAATAAGCTTATTCCTACTAGGACTGTAACAGGATGGCGTGTATGTATTGATTATAGAAAATTAAATGACGCCACCAGAAATGATCACTTTCCCTTACCTTTCATTGATCAAATGTTGGAAAGGCTAGCCGGAAATAGTTACTATTGTTTTCTTGATGGATTTTCCGGATATTTTCAAATTCCAATAGCACCCGAAGATCAAGAGAAAACCACGTTCACGTGCCCTTATGGTACTTTTTCTTACAAACGCATGCCATTTGGACTTTGCAATGCCCCTGCAACCTTTCAAAGGTGCATGATGGCGATTTTTCACGACATGATAGAAGAATGCATGGAAGTTTTCATGGATGACTTTTCAGTCTTCGGTGATACATTTGAATCATGTCTAGCTAATCTTGAACAAATGCTTATTAGATGCGAACAATCAAATCTAGTTCTTAATTAGGAGAAATGCCATTTCATGGTTAAAGAAGGCATCGTTCTTGGACATAAAATCTCAAAGGAAGGAATTGAAGCGGATAGAGCTAAAGTAGATGTAATTGCTAAACTTTCACATCTCACCAATGTTAGAGGAGTTAGGAGTTTTCTAGGGCATGCCGGTTTTTACCGACGTTTCATAAAAGATTTTTCTAAAATTGCCACTCCTATGAATAAACTCCTAGAAAAGGATGCTCCATTCATCTTTTCAGATGAATGTATCAAATCTTTTAATATTCTTAAAGAGAAACTTACTAATGTGCCGATCATGATAACACCAAATTGGAATCTACCGTTTGAACTATTGTGCGATGCAAGTGATTTTGCAATGGGAGCCGTTTTAGGACAAATGATTGAAAAACGATTTCAACCTATATATTATGCTAGTAAGACGTTACAAGGAGCACAAACGAACTATACAACTACTGAAAAAGAACTCCTTGCTATTGTCTTTGCTTTTGACAAATTTCGTTCATATCTCGTTCTAGCAAAAACGGTGGTCTATACCGACCATTCTGCTCTTAGATACCTATTTTCGAAACAAGATACCAAACCAAGATTAATCCGTTGGATCTTACTCTTACAAGAATTCGATATTGAAATCCGAGATAAAAGAGGAGCAGAAAATCTCGCCGCTGATCATCTTTCTCGTCTTGAAAATCCTGAATTAGAAGTTCTAAATGAATCGGCCATACAAGGCAACTTTCCTGATGAATATCTATTGAAGATAGATTATAATGAAATACCATGATTTGCAGACTATGCAAACTACTTAGTATGTGGATTCCTTGAAAAAGGATTATCGTACAAAAAACGAAAGAAATTCTTCAGTGATATAAAACACTATTTCTGGGAAGATCCACATCTGTTTAAAAGTTGTCCAGATGGAATAATACGCCGATGTGTATTTGGAGATGAAGCTAGTAAAATTTTAAACCATTGTCACACAGGACCAACAGGAGGGCACTATGGGCCTCAACTAACAGCAAGAAAAGTTTATGATGCTGGATTCTATTGGCCTACAATTTACAAAGACGCACACCTTTTTTGCAAATCCTGTGATGCTTGTCAAAGGGCCGGAAAAATAAGTCAACGTGATGAAATGCCACAAAATGTCATTCAAGTATGCGAAGTATTTGATATTTGGGGTATTGACTTTATGGATCCATTTCCAAAATCTCATAATAATCTCTATATTCTCGTAGCCATTGATTATGTATCTAAATGGGCGGAAGCACAAGTTCTCCCAACTAACGATGCACGAGTTGTAGTCAACTTTTTAAAACGTCTTTTTGCAAGGTTTGGAACACCGAAAGCTTTAATAAGTGATCGGGGAACTCATTTCTGTAATAATCAACTTGAGAAAGTTCTTAAAAGATATGGAGTAACTCATAAAATCTCCACCGCATATCATCCACAAACAAGTAGACAAGTTGAAAATACCAACCGAGCTTTAAAACGTATTCTAGAGAAAACCGTAGGATCAAATCCGAAAGAATGGTCCATTAAATTGGAGGATGCACTCTGGGCTTTTAGAACAGCCTACAAAACTCCAATTGGAACCACACCTTTTAAACTCGTCTACAGAAAAGCATGTCATCTTCCAGTAAAAATTGAACACAAAGTATTTTGGGCTTTGAAGACATGTAATCTTGATTTACATGAAGCTGGACGTTTACGGTTAAGTCAACTAAACGAATTAGAAGAATTAAGACATGAAGCATACGAAAATTCGTTAATCTATAAAGAAAGAATGAAGAAATGGCATGATAAAAGAATCAGAAGTTCAAAAGAATTTAAAGAAGGAGACATAGTTCTTCTTTTCAATTCACAATTCAAGCTATTTCCTGGAAAATTGAAATCAAGATGGTCTGGACCATTCATAGTCAAAAGAGTTTTCCCATACGGAACGATAGAATTAATAAATTCAAATGGGATTGAATTTAAGGTTAATGGTCACAGAGTTAAACAGTACATAGATAGTCCGATGGAAGTCGACAACGAAGTTAATCACAATTTCGATACCACAGCTGACTAAGTGTGGGGAGAATCAAGTCTTTAAAGGATAATATGTATTTCTGTTAGAGTTAGATTGTCTATTTTCGTGTAGTTCTCGAAAATGGAACCCGAATGGTCTTTCCCTAGCAGACCCTAAAGAACTAGTCTTCTCCCCCCATTCTGAATTTTTATTTTTTTTTAGGTTTTTAGGAAATGAAGACTGCCTGTGAACTAAACCATGGTCTAATGCTACACGCTTTGATCACTAAACGTAATAATGACATACTTCCGAGTGAAATAGTATAAGTAATCAGAGAAAGATTGGACGGAGTAAGAAAAGAATCCAGATGCGAAGATAATAAGTTACAATTTGGTAAAGGAAAATCAAAATCCGCAGCTAAAAGAAGAGCACGACACCTAGAAAGATGTCACAAATGCGGAAAATGGTCACATGGAGGTAAATGTTCAAATAATCAAACCTATTCAAACACCGAATTTGTTACTTTATGCAGAGACGGACCGTTCATATGTTTAGAAGAAAAAACACTGAATGCTCGAGGTTACGCCTATGTAGTCATGGAAAATCAATTAAACCGACTATCTTATGAATGGGATAGATCATATAACTAAAAATACTATCTCACAGGTAAGTCTGTACAGTTTTTATTTTTTTTATTTTTATTTTTAACCTTTTGATAATAAACGCTAATTTGTTCGCTATAAAGTATTAAATTGGTATTGAATAAAATTAGGTTTGGCGACCGAAATTATTGATATCATTCAAAAATTTATTACATCACTGCGAAATTTAACGTTTATTCTTAAGGTATAAATATCTTTAATCAATCAACCCAAAATATTTCAAAAATTCGTCATGAGTTAAATTAGGTCATGGAACCGAAATTACTTTACCGAAAAGAGGGGCGCATATTTTTGATAATATTTGATTGATTAAAATGGGATAAAAGCCAAAAAGATTTTTAATTTTTTTTTACCATGTTTTTAAAATTAATATATAAATATTAAATTAATATTGTGAACTTTGTAAGATCAATATATTTAAGTTTGTCAATATTTGAAAAATTTTAATATTTTTAATATAAGTTTGTATGTATAACAACAAAATTAAATATAAGTTTGGTGTGAATTTATAATATGAATTTTTAAATTAATTTTGGTGTGAATTTTTAATTTTTATTATATGAATTCTTAATTTTATGCATTTTAAATTTAAGTTTCGTGTGAATTTAAAAACAAAAATTTACTTTATGTCGCTAAGTTAAAAATATGATTTTTAAAATTCGTCGTAAGTTGAAGACTAGGTCTTTGAACCGAAATTGCTTTACCCGAGGGAGGGACGAGAACTTTTATTATCATTATTTTTAATCTTATTGAATTAAAGTATGCCAAAAACAAAAAAAAAACCCAAAAATCTAAGCTTTTAAAACAATCGCTTGAAAAGGACAAATTTTAAAATTTTATCGAGGGACGGACTAGGACATCGATCCGAATCGACCTCGTCCTAAATAACAAAGGAAAACAAAATTTTAAATTTATTAAATAATTGTTTTATAAGTTAATCTTTTTATAAAAAAAAAAAAAAAAAAACCAAACGCCGCGACTCGCGGAGTTTGAAGAGTCAAATACCGCGACTCGCGGAGAGACCAAATTACAGAAAAAAATAAAAACGTAAAGAACAGCTCAGTTGCACACTACCACACCAAATACTGCGAAAAACACTCGAAAATACACGAAAAAACACTCCCAAATTCGCAATTTTTGACCGTTTATCATCAAATCTTTTACTAAAATCATGTTGAGAAGGATGTTATCAAGGAATTACTCAAGAAAAACGGTAAATTTCAACACCTAAACACCATTTAATCCGAAAATTAGTGTTCTTGAGCAATTTTATACCCAATTCGATTTTGATACTTTTTAGTGTAATTATACTTAAATTACTTGTGTATTATGCTTGTATAACCTAGATTGATGCTATTTAACATGATTAGAAGCCTTAAACTTCAAATTTTGAGTAATCTAGGGTTTGTGTTCTTGAGCAAATTTGGGACTTTTTGATATAAACAGGTTATGGCCGATTTTTGTCATGAATTGTTGCTAACTTAAGTAGTGTAACATGTTTAGGTAGTTAAATGATCCAAACTTTGAGCCTAAGCATGATTTTGAGAATTAAAGTGGACTTTTTCAAGTCTAAAATTCATGAACTTGATTTTTGAGAGATAATGCCATTTGAAACTTGTTTAATTGCTAGTAATGATTATTTTGACATGTTATTTGAGTTGAATGCTTATGAACTTGGTGAACATTTTCGTATATGCTTATTTAAAAAAGTGTAGATTTGATAAAAATATGAAAATGAGCATAAGTTTGATATAAATTGAACATGTCATTGTAATTATTTTGATTGATGATTTTGCTGACACTAATGCATATTTGGATGCACAAAAATTGTGTTTGATGTGTTTTGCAGACTGAAAGGGGTGAATCTTCATCCCAAGCTCGCAATGCTCCTGCTGAGAATGCGGAACAACAGGAGGTGGATAACTACTACAAACAAGATATACCTCATCCAGTCATGACATTTTCAGATATGCACTTGGAAGAGTTGCACCCGAACTTGAGATTTGACAGACGTTGGATAGATTATCCAAAATACTAAAGGGGCTTGCATACTCTTCATTCTAAAGCTGTTGAAGTACCTAGGGTAATAGAATGGGCACCGTTAGAAGCTTTAGAATTAGCCGGGCCAATTAGAGAATTACTTACACAGAGGTATGGTAATTCTACTTTTAACGATTGGGTACGTTTATTCAACATGCGTAGACCTGTATATAAAGTATGGTGTGAAGAATTATTGTGTAGTATAGAAATAAATGATCGGGTAGCTAGTTTAACCGATCGATCTTTTATTAGATTTTTGTTAGGAGGTTCGATGCGCCACATGTCTCTACTAGCCATGGCTCAGGCCTTACGTATATATACGCCTGAGGAGTTAGCATCTGCCGATTGTAGAGGGTTGATACTAAATGGTAGAAAGATAGACGAAAATTTTGATACGCATGGTGTATGGAGTCAAATGACTAGCCATCACCGATTTAAAGGGGGAAATTACTCTTATTTGGATATAGATAGAGCAGAGTTAAGAGTAATTCATAGGTTTTTAGCCAATTCGATTACACAACGAGGTAAGAACAAGAAAAAGGTAAATGAACAGGATTTGTTTTACCACATGTGAATTCGAGACCCACAAAGCGCTGTAAGTATACCTTATTGTGTGGGTTATTATTTATCAGCTATGTTTAGGGGGATGAGACCGCATAGCATAATAGGAGGTGGTATATTTATTACTTTGATTGCTGAATATCTCGGTGTGGATATAAGTCGGGGGGATTATTAGTCGAAGAACCAAAACCACGCGATACAATAGGTTTAAATGTATACCATGGTGCGAAGGTTTTGAAGAGGCGGAATAACGCTGCAGTACAATACCATGGTAGACATCCACAGGTTGAGAGAAACCAACAGCCAGGTAATGTGGGAGGAGGAAATGAAATGACAGAAATGCAAAGGTTTATAGCTTCACAAGAGTACGAAAATGCTAGACATCGAGCATTTGAAGATTGGCAAGTTCATCAAAACCAAATCATAGCTCATTGCCAACATGTAGATAGAAACTATATTCCTACTCCATCGCCCGTATTTCCTCCCTGGTCTATAGAGATCCAACCACCGTATCCTACGTATAACCCAGCCGAAGCATTTTATAACACATATGGTTATGCATGGAACCCCTACTGGTATCAGTATCATCCCTAGTCTACTTAGTTTTATTTATTTTATAATTTGTAATGTTGATACATTTAATACTTATGTTGAAATTGTATTAGTTTTTATAATTTACAAATATTTATTTTTAGATTTTAATAATGTTTGAATGTGGGGTAATATACCAAACTTCAAAAATATGTATATATGTTTGCAGTTTATCTTATGTACACAACAGGGTAAAACAACGCATTTTCAAAGACTGGCATTAAGTTCAGCAAAAGCAACTAATTTTGACGACAAGATGCAAAATATATGTGAAATAACAATAAGACGGAATGAACAAATGATATGCACCATTTATCATTCAGCAAACAAACGCCAATATGTTTGGAAACTTTGGTAAAATTTAATCATTTTCACACAAATCACCTTCAATAATTTAAATTGTTACTGATTTCTTGCAAATGAGGGCATTGCAAGATCTTAAGTGTGGGAAGGGGTTAAATTCTTTCGGATTTTAAAATTTTTACTTTATACACTTGGTTACCATTAGAAATACTAGTAAAGTAGTAGTTGTATTAGAATCTAGTGCTCTCTGATAATAAAGAACAGCCCTAGTCTTATATACTGACTACCCAATTCTAGTAAAATTTTTCAAAATTTTCAATTAAATGAACTCAAAATCATGTTTATACATATTTATGAACGATAAAACTAGGTTTTAACACCGAAATTATTGTTACCTCGGAAAGGATATAAATTGAGAAACAAACTAAAATGTTAAAATTCATTTAAAATGGAATAGAGGACAATAAAAAGGAAAATAAAAGCCAAGTGTGGAAAAATTTACCAAGATATTTTAAACATATGTCACATATTTCTGTAACAAATAACTGAAAATACTTTTGCTTTAGACTAAACTAAACTGTTTTACTCGATGAAAGAAAAGAAGAGATGGATCTACACGATGAATCAATTCCATCATTAAAAGGAAGTAAAGTCTTCCGAAAAAGAAACGCGCTTCTTGATTTAGGTCAGGAAGTTGTCGTCCAGACCAGCTGTAGGTTGACGAAAAATCTAGAAAAGTCATCACTAAAATCAGCAGGAAATCCACGGACCTCAGCATAAAACAGGGTCGCCAAGTGGTCAGATTTATCCTAACCATGAGAAGGATTTATCTCGTAAAATGGGGGGGGGCACCGTGCAAATTAGCTGGATAAGACTAATAAATTAGATCCCCAGAAAGGATAATCTCCTTAAAAGATCAAAAATCAACTTTTAAGCCTGATATTACTCAATCTTAGAGATTGACCTTAAATATTGAGAATTACAAACTCATGGAATTCAATGATATCTAAACTCGAGCTTGAACGAGAAAATATTTTGATCAAAATTACAAACTGATTTGTTTTCTGAAAACCCATTTTCAATGCGTTCATTACCATTGAACGTAAAATCCTAGGAATTCACCTGGAATTCATTAGGTCACCTGAACCAAATCGGGTGTCAACCGTAAGAACGGTGGTTGCATAGCATGGTCAAAGACAGGACCTTGTGCCAGACCGAAAAATCATAAGGGTGAGCTTTACTATTGCTCCTACAAAGGATAGTAATTGCGTTCGACACGTTATAGACCATAATTAAAAGCATGTCAGGGGACATTGCATTAACAGTTGCTTGTTCAACGCTTTCCTTTATAACCGGACGGTAGTTTATCGAAAGGTAATATTCGGAGCAAGTATACTGGACGTGTTGCTTTCCCAATACAAGGTTAGCAAGTGGGTGACACAAAACCACAAGTTTTGAGCTAAAGTTTTCAAATCTGAAACCCACCAAACCCACAAAAATAATTTGCAAACACCGGTGAAGGGTTATTTCGGAAAACTTATCTAGGGTAAAAACTAGATTTAATTTTCAAAAGATCAAATGTTTTCATAAAGATCCAATTTCTTAAAGGATCTAAATTTTTATAGTCATGTGGGACTGTAAACCACATCGTTACTACCATTGTTTATACTGCCGTAAAGAAATCACTAATGTACAAAGTGTGAAGAATAAAGAAGTGATTCTAGTATTTCAAGACTATATTGCTTGAGGACAAGCAACGCTCAAGTGTGGGAATATTTGATAATGCTAAAAACGAACATATATTTCATAGCATTATTCCTCAAGAAAGACAAGCTTTTAGTTGCAATTGTTCTATTTACAAGTGATATTCGTTTAAATAATAAAAGGTGAAGACAAAAGATAGATTCGACGAATTGAAGACGCAAACGACCAAAAAGCTCAAAAGAACAAAATACAATCAATGAGGTTCCAATTATTGATAAGAAACGTCTCGAAATTACAAGAGTACAAGATTCAAAACACAAAGTACAAGATATTAAATTATTCGCAAGGACGTTCAAAAATCCAAAACCGGGACTAGAGTCAACTCTCAACGCTCGACGTAACGGACTAAAAATTACAAGTTAACTATGTATATAAATATAATATAATATATAATTAATTATATAAATTATATATATATTATATTTATATAATAAACCGTCGGCAGACTAAGATCCAAATTGGAGTGAGCTGGAATTTCAAACTCCGCGACTAGCGGAGTTTGAAGAGCAAAAATGCCGCGAGTCACGGAGCTCACCTGGACTCAAATTCCTATAAAAGCAAACGCAGTTTGATCGCAAAAATCATTAATCTATCTCTCTCTCAATATATATACGTAATATATATATATATATTTATATTTTAATTTTAAATCCTAATAATAAGGGTATGTTAGCGAATGTTGTAAGGGTGTAAGTCGAAATTCTGTCCGTGTAACGCTACGCTATTTTTAATCATTGTAAGTTATGTTCAACCTTTTTAATTTAATGTCTCGTAGCTAAGTTATTATTATGCTTATTTGATCCGAAGTAATCATGATGTTGGGCTAAAAATATTAAAATTGGGTAATTGGGCTTTGTACCATAGTTGGGGTTTGGACAAAAGAACGACACTTGTGGAAATTAGACTATGGGCTATTAATGGGCTTTATATTTATTTAACTAAATGATAGTTTGTTAATTTTAATATAAAGATTTACAATTGGACGTCCCTATAAATAACCATATACACTCAATCGGATACGATGGGCGGGGTATTTATATGTACGAATAATCGTTCATTTAACCGGACACGGGAATGGATTAATAGCCACTAGAATTATTAAAATAGGGGTGAAATTATGTACAAGGACACTTGGCATAATTGTTAACAAAGTATTAAAACCTTGGGTTACACTCAGTCGACATCCTGGTGTAATTATTAAACAAAGTATTAAAATCTTGTTACAGTTTAAGTCCCCAATTAGTTGGAATATTTGACTTCGGGTATAAGGATAATTTGACGAGGACACTCGCACTTTATATTTATGACTGATGGACTGTTATGGACAAAAACCAGACGGACATATTAAATAATCCAGGACAAAGGACAATTAACCCATGGGCATAAAACTAAAATCAACACGTCAAACATCATGATTACGGAAGTTTAAATAAGCATAATTCTTTTATTTCATATTTAATTTCCTTTATTTTATATTTAATTGCACTTCTAATTATCGCATTTTTATTTATTGTTATTGTATTTAATTGCACTTTTAATTATCATACTTTTTAATTATCGCAAGTTTATTTTATCGCACTTTTATTATTCGCAATTTCATTATCGTTATTTACTTTACGCTTTAAATTAAGTCGTTTATTTATTTAATATTTTACATTTTGTTTTAAATGCGACTAAAGTTTTAAAATCGACAAACCGGTCATTAAACGGTAAAAAACCCCCCATTTATAATAATAATATTACTTATATATATATATATTTGTATTTTTATAAAATAAAACTAATATAGCGTTAAGCTTTGTTTAAAAGATTCCCCGTGGACCGAACTGGACTTACTAAAAACTACACTACTGTACGATTAGGTACACTATCTATAAGTGTTGTAGCAAGGTTTAAGTATATCCATTCTCTAAATAAATAAATATCTTGTGTAAAATTGTATCGTATTTAATAGTATTTCCTTGTAAAATTTAATAGTATTTTATACCTCTTAGCTTTCACACATCAGTTTCCATATGTTTTTTTATAATAATCTGTATTTACAGTTGTGAATAGAGATTAGGTTTGTGAAAAAGGAACGGGGACCAATTTATATAACTGGTTTTAATCATAAACACTCATGATTTGACAGCTGTAAATTACACATGTCAATTGTTGCTATTAATACGGTTTTAATGACAATTAGGATATAATTAACTCTCTTTTATATAAGTATATAGATATTTGTTATAGGTTCGTGAATCGATCCGTGGCCAAGTCTTAAATTCCTTACGAAGTAAAAATCTGTGAAAGTGAGTTATAGTCCCACTTTTAAAATCTAATATTTTTGGGATGAGAATACATGCAGTTTTATAAATGTTTTACAAAATAGACACAAGTACGTGAAACTATATTTTATGGTTGAATGATCGAAATCATGCCCCTTTTAGCTTGGTAGCCTAAGAATTAGGGAACTGGCCCCTAATTGACGCGAATCCTAAAGGTAGATCTACGAGAACTAACAACCCCCATTCTGAAATTTGGAATGCTTTAGTACTTCGAGTTTATCATGTCCGATGGGTGTCCCGGAATGATGGGGATATTCTATATGCATCTTGTTAATGTTGGTTACCAGGTGTTCACCATATGAATGATTTTTATACAGATAGCTTTATGCCTGTATGTTACTTATGAAAAATGAAATCTTGTGATCTATTATTATGAATTGATAACATATAGGTTAAACCTATAACTCACCAACATTTTTGTTGACGTTTTAAGCATGTTTATTCTCAGGTGATTATTAAGAAGCTTCCGCTGTTGCATGCTATATAAAGACAAGTATTGGAGTCTGCATGCTTGTATAATATTGTTTAAAAACTGCATTCGTAGAATTTAATCGATGTGTAATATTATTGTAAACCATTATGTAATGGTCATGTGTAAAACGTTATATTCTAGATTATCATTACTTGATAATCTACCTCATGCTTTAAAAACCTTTATCGATAAAATAAAGGTTATGGTTTGTTTTTAAAAATCGAATGCAGTCTTTGAAAAACGTCTCATATAGAGGTCAAAACCTCGTAAAGAAATCAATTAATATGACACGTTTATAATCGCTATGAACGGGACATTTCACGCATGGCGTGGGAGTGTTATTATCATACGATCGCATGGAGGCCTGGGACAGTTCACATATTTTTTTTTCTTATTTGCCGACGTTTTATTTAATATATATAATATAATATATATAATTTTATATAATTATATATATATATATATATATATATATATATATATATATATATATATATATATATATTATATTCTTGTGCATAGTTGACTTGTAATTTTAGGTCCGTTGCGTCGCGCGTTGATAGTTGGTTCATGTCCCGGTTCCGGATTTTCGAACGTCCTTTTGTACGATTTAATATCTTGTACTTTGCGTTTCACGGGCTTGTACTCTTGTAGTTTCTAGACGTTTCTCATCAATAATTTGAATCACTTGGATTGTACTTTGTACTTTTTAGCTTTTTGGTCGTTTGCGTCTTCAAATCGTCGAGTCTGTCTTTTGTCTTCACCTTTTATTATTTAAACGAATATCACTTGTAAATAGAACAATTGCAACTAAAAGCTTATCTTTCTTGAAGGATAATGCTGAAAGGACCCGTTCATATATATTATAAACGATTCACAATAGTTGATTACATTGCGAGGTATTTGACCTCTATATGATACATTTTACAAACATTGCATTCGTTTTTAAAAGACAATCTTTCTTTACATCAAAAATTGACAGGCATGCATACCATTTCATCATATCCACTATCCAACTATAAATTGATTTAATAATAATCTTTGATGAACTCAATGACTCGAATGCAACGTTCTTCGAAATATGCTATGAAAGACTCCAAGTAATATCTTTAAAATGAGCAAATGCACAGCGGAAGATTTCTTTAACACCTGAGAATAAACATGCTTTAAAGTGTCAACCAAAAGGTTGGTGAGTTCATTAGTTTATCATAATCATTTATTTCCATCATTTTAATAGACCACAAGAATTTCATTTTCAGTTCTCATAAATATACGTCCCATGCATAGAGACAAAAAATAATCATTCATATGGTGAACACCTGGTAATCGACATTAACTAGATACATATAAGAATATCCCCTATCATTCCGGGATCCTCCTTCGGACATGATATAATTTCGAAGTACTAAAGCATCCGGTACTTTGGATGGGGTTTGTTAGGCCCAATAGATCTATCTTTAGGATTCGCGTCAATTAGGGTGTCTGTTCCCTAATTCTTAGATTACCAGACTTTAATAAAAAGGGGCATATTCAATTTCGATAATTCAACCATAGAATGTAGTTTCAATTACTTGTGTCTATTTCGTCAAACATTTATAAAAGCGCATGTATTCTCAGTCCCAAAAATATAAAGGGTAAAAAGGCAAATGAAACTCACCATACTGTATTTCGTAGTAAAAATACATATAACGTTATTGAACAAGTGCAAGGTTGGCCTCGGATTCACGAACCTAAATTAATTATATATATTTATGTGTTGGTCAATATTTGTCTAACAAATTAGGTCAAGTCATAGTGTACCACAATCCTAATGCTCGAGACTAATATGCAAAAGTCAACAAAAGTAAATTTGACTCAAAATAATTTCCAAAAATTTATACATGATTAATATATAGTTTAAATATCGTCGTTTTATATTTTTAAATATTTTTAAAAGATTTATTAGAGTAAATAATATAATTTATTTATTAATAAATAAAATTTTATATTATATTTATATAATAAAATATACTTTTATATAATTTAAGTAATAAAATTTATAGGGTTCATTTAATATTATAAAGATAATATGATACGTATTATTAAAGTAAGTTATTACACGTAGTAAAATATGTTTGTATCAAATATTCATTTGATAAAATAATATCTATAATGATAGTAAGTAAAAGTTGTATTATTTTGTAATAATAATAATTATTATAAAAATATCAATATTTATAATTACTAAGATGACATTATGATAAAACGATAATTCTAATTATGATAACTTTAATATTTACGATAATTTTTAATATTATCTTTAAAATAATAATTCTATTTAAAATAATAATAATAATGATATTTTATAGTAACAATGACATTTCTATTAAAATGATAATTTTTGTTAAAATGATAGTTTTAGTACTAACGATAATTTTAATAATAATAGTAATGATAAAAATAATAAGAACGATAATTTTATCTAAATCAATATCTTATAATATTTTAATTTCATCATGACACTCTTTCCCATTATTTCCTAATCGTTTCGTTTAATAGCTTTTAATCGTCTTTTATATCGTGTTCGTAATAATGATAATAATAGTAATCAAAATAATTAGGTGTTACAAATATTTGTTTTAATTACACTAATATTAATAATGATAGTTACTATAACATTATTAACGATAATACTAATAATTATCTTAATGATAATATAGTAATAATAATAATAACAATAACAATAACCATTTTTAAATAATGATATATATATTAATAATGATAATAATAATAATAATAATACCAATAATAATAATAATAATAATAATAATAATAATAATAATAATAATAATAATAATAATAATAATAATAATAATTAGATAATAATAATAATACTAATTATAACTTTAACGATAATAACGATAGTAATAATAAAAAAATAACAATTTTTAATGATAAATCCTTTTATTGATAAAGATAATAATAATAATAATAATAATAATAATAATAATAATAATAATAATAATAATAATAATAATAATAATAATAAGATAAAACTAGAACGACGATAATAACGACGATAATAATAATCATTTTTAATAATAATACAAAAATTCGATGGACTATAACTTCGAATCCGTTCATCGAAATCATTCGATATCTAAATGAAAAGTTCTTAATTTTTCGCTAGCTTTCCAACGACATGCATATCTTATACCTTATCTCAGTCGCATATATAACTAATTCAGGATTCAACATAACCTAACTAAAGGCAATATCAAAACTACAAACATACATAATCCTATATACTCGAGCACTAGTCAGGGATACACTATTAGTATGTAAAAGTTAAATTATGAGTACTCACGTATCAATATTGAGATTCAATATTGCAGGAAAGGTACGTAGACGCAACGGAGATGATAAACACTATATTGACCTCACGAGCATACCCATGAACCATACCAATCACCTCCATAGCTATAACCCATAATTTCCTTAATCCAATCCCACTCGAAAAAACAATTTCGAAATCACTCGGACAGCACTCTGATGTAATATTTTATGTATACTAATAATATCTTGAAATAATACGGAGTAAATATATATATGTAAATCGATTGAGAGAGTTTAGAGAAAAATATTTTCAAGTTTCTATGAAATACTGAAACCTATTGAATTCTATTTATAATAGATTTTTGAATTATTAAAGTGAATTATTAAAGTATGAATTATTAAAGTGAATTATTAAAGTATGAATTATTAAAGTGAATTATTAAAGTATGAATTATTAAAATGAATTATTAAAGTATGAATTATTAAAGTGAATTATTAAAGTATGAATTATTAAAGTGAATTATTAAAGTTAAAGTAAAGTAAAAATAAAGTAAAGGTAAAGTTTAAGTATAGTAAAAGTATAAAACTATGTACGTATAATACGAGTATAAATATATATAATATTAATTTAAATCGTTATATATATTTAATAAAATAAAATATAAATATCGTTATCTTTATCATACTGGTTAAGTAATGAGTTGTCAAAAGTGGTTCTAGATATTTATAAAAGTTATATACGTTTTAATAATAAAGTTCTTTTTGAACTGAAAACGTTTTTGTACGTTTGAAACTAAATCAAATAAATATAATAATTTTGTTTTCCAAAACCAAATATATTTTTAAGAATCATTTTGTTTAAAGGTTAAAATAATGGAAATCGTTATATCATAAAATGTTTTTAAAAAAGTAGAATCATATATATTCATAATAGGTTTCAAGTTTTTAAATTACAGTTTGTTGGTGAAGCATGGGATAAAGTTCAAAGGTTAAATAAACGTATGAAATCATCTTAATGAAAAATGTCGAGTTACTTAACTTGTCGATATCCAACATCTAAGTTATTTACACTTCACGTTCTTACTTATAAATCACTTTACCATTTTCCGAATGTTGTCAAAAAGAATAGATTTCTTAAATCACAGTGGACCTCATAACATAGACCCGTAATCATATCATAATGTATCTGATAAATCAACAATTTGATATTATCTTATAATTCCATCGATAAACATATTGAAACAAATACGATCATGTAAAGTATTATACGTTTAATACTTTATTAATATTCTCAAGTTATAATATATATATATACATATATATAAATATTTATTTATATATAACGGTTCGTGAATCGTCTGAATTTGGTCGAGGTTATAATGAATGTATGAACACAATTTAAAATTCTTGAGATTTAACTTAACAAACTTTGCTTATCGTGTCGGAATAATATAAAGATAAATTTTAAATTTGATTGGAAATTTCCGGGTTGTCACAGTACCTACCCGTTAAAGAAATTTCGTCCCGAAATTTGAGTGGAAAGGTCGTGAATGATAATAAGTATGTTTTCATGATGCATACAGGCTGAAAATTAGAGTTTTATCATCAGCGAATAATTTGGATAAACAATCCATTTATATGAAGAGTACGAATGAAGCTAACATAGAAGAGTGAAATGAGTAAGTGTAGATTCATCTTATCATTTGACGTAGATATGATTGATTTCCAAATTTCAAGGTATTTGAAGAAAATCTTTGTAATAAGATTTGATTCTCTAGTAATAAAAGGAATTAGGATCCGTTTTAAATGCGATCGTCCATTTTAATTGTTCTGTCGGAGATTTTCTTATAAATTCACCTCCTTCCTTTTCTTACAACTCACACCTTCTGTTGATGCATTTTATGCAAGTCCCTAGACATCTACCCACGTCCATTGCAGGTACAACAGTTTACAGGCCACCATGATCATTCGTTATTATCCTATCCGTGTTTGTATGTAGTTATAGCAACTGCAGGAACGAGATGTGGATGTTTGACTATGTTAGACTTAGTCAGACGTCCGAGTGAAGCCTCACTCGTACGGCTGACAGGCTCATACGCACGGTTGATGCTGAGTTAAGTCACAATTACAACCTAAATGAGAAGACACGAGTGAGTGATCACCCGTACGGCTGATGAAGCCAACTCGTATGTGTGATGGATGAATCGTGCGGGTGAGTCAACAGCAGGGGTATATAAAGTCTTATGTTCTTCATTTTTAGGTTAAGCCTCTCATTTGTTACACACACTTAGATCTGGTGAGCTCCTCCGATTCTCTCTCAACCCAAATCACCCAGGTGGTGAATAATAGCTCTAGGTGTTGATCTAATCACACTTGATTTAGTTGTGGTATGACTAAATTAATCACAAAAAGCTTAACCTATTCACTAGAGGGTTTGATTCACTTATTCCGTCATTGTGTGAGTTAAATCTGTTGATTTCTAAGTTCCTAGTCATGTTTCATCACCTTCTATTCTTTCCCCCTCAAATCATATTTTAAAGTATTCATCAATATGCTCCATCCAGTTCTGATTCTCGATATACTTATAACTTTCATATCGGTCATTCTTCTTTTTCATCTACCGCTGGAAGAATCTATTTACTTCTACTATACTCTTGGGTTTATAGTGTTTCTAGTTCTCCCGTGTCTTTATATTGCTATATGCATCGATATATATGGTTTATAATTTTTGGTTTGTCGTTGGGCTTTATATCTTCCCTTATATTTCAAAGTCTCTGTTTCTATCTTCTATAATCATTGTCATTCACAGTTAATGCTCTCTTTTATTTGCTGCAATTTATACCCCAATTTCTATTTCGGAGTTTTGTCCTTTCGTTTCTTCTTCTTGCGATTAAGCACCGCTTGTAATGGTCCAGAATTCACAAATATGATTTTCGGAATGAACATTGTTAATGTTCTAGGAAGAAAATTGTGATGGCACGATCTTGACTTGTCAAATTACTAGAATACCTTGGAAAAGGCCGAATCATCAAGAAATATTTTCTTGATATTTTAGAGGTTAAATAGAATACAAGAGTCGTATAACATGGCACATGATGATGTTATGATCTGTGAATCATCACGTTCCATTTAGAAACTCAGCATGAATTACTGTAATATAATCACGTTGATCAAGTGTCATTATATTATATTAACTCATGCTTCAGTTTCCAACACTACTTCAAAAACATTCATATTTTAAACTCAAAGGTTTACAGAGTATAGGAACTAAACAGTTTCCTTTTTGATGTAATACAGATAGCGCAAAGAGATAAATGATTCCAGATAAGAATAGTTATGGAAATATCTTCAGAAATATGGAGGATATTTATAATGAAAGATACGATGATATCTTAGAATTTCTAATATCAGAGGATGATGAAGAATATTGTCTGTAAGGGTTTAGTGTCAGGAGCAAGGTATTCGTTAATGACTTCAGCAGACACTGAATCATTTGGATTCTTTGAAGGCAGGTTCAGTCTTTGTGATTTGTCCACAGCCTCCTTCATACTTTGCTCAATCCGTTTTTCAGTTCCAAAACTTCTCTATTTCTGAGCTTTGTTAATACACTAATCTTTATCATCAAACTTTTTACTGCTAAGGTCGTTTACAGTTTTTGTTGCTTCATCAGCATTTCGAGAACTAGTTCGCGGTTCAGAGTGTTTTTCAGAAACTTCACATTCGAAGTATGTAAGCCTTGGAAATAGACGTTATGTATAACTGTTGGTGTCAACATGCTGTGAGATTTCAAAATACTGATTGCTAACTCCCAATGATTCGTATGACAATTCTCGTTACAAGAGGCAGATGAGTAAATGATGAGGTTTCGATAAATATAAAGATTCTTCGGAATGCCCAAGATCAGTGAAGTTGTTGGTAAGTTTATTGCTAATGTGGTGGAATATGAAAGGTTCTCTGGTAACAAAAGGGTAATCACATATATCAAAATTATGATAAGGCTACTCCGAATGAAAAAATCGAAGTTGTCTTGCTGGAGCTGTGATATAATTTGCTAGTTTGCAAAGGAATTGCAAGGTTATTTTTGCTAATAAATGCCAAAAGATCTGACACAGATATGTGTTGAATTATGACTTTGGTTTCGAGAGCTTTTTAAGTACATAACTGTGGGTAATATGTTGTTGGATCATCATCTCGATTGCTCATTATTTGAAGTGTCTTCAGAGATTTTCGAAGGGTTTGAACATAGATTGTAATCGTTTGTATACATTTGATGTTCTAACACACTTTTGAAGTCAAAGTATAGCTTTGAAAGATGTAGGAATCTAAAAGTAATGGTACCGGTTATATCTCGAATTGAATTCTGAGATTTTAAAATCAGAATACGTAATTGGGTTTGAATGAGTATGGTTGTTTTGATTTCTATGAAAGAATGTATATTATTGTGAAAGTAGGAAGTATAATTGATAATTTGCTTAATCTGATTCGAAGAATTTAACATATTAATTGTGAATTTATATATATCTCTCGGGTATTACCTACCCGTTAAAAAAATTTTCACAATTAATATTTTGTACATAAGAATTTTATTACAGTCTTTATGAAAATATATATGTATATATTCTCCTCAGATGTAACATAGATTTTAATGAGTTAATACTAAATTAAACTCATTCGATTTACGGTTGGAACTATAATTGAATAATTCCTTGAAGGTTTAGAGGTTACATAAGTATTTCTTCAATAATATTGAAATTATGATTCAATACTTCGTTATTTGTTGAGATGTGATGTTGGTTTTCGTTAAATTCTTGTGAACTTCGCAAAGTACGAATGATGTTATCTAAAAAGTTTCGGTTACATCAATGATGAAGTGTAAAATCAAATATATACTTGATTTATTAGGAATTGGAATTTGTTGAATTGAGACAGAGATTGTAGTTAACGATGGTTAAGTCGCGGGTGAGGGACGTACATTATTGCATATTTGTAATATGAATTAACTGAGTAGTTAAGATTCACACACAATAGCTTACCACGGAAAGATTTATTTTTTATTTCAAAATATATATATATATATATATATATATATATATATATATATATATATATATATATATATATATATATATATATAATATATACATAATTTCTTCAGAGGGAATGAGTTAATTCTTCATAACTTGTTGATACAATATACACGTTATTGATTCGTAATGATGTCCACAGTGATTCTTGAACTAACGGAGTTTGTGATGTTATAGGTGTTGTTGATTCTGATGTTGACTGTACTGACGATGCTGGTGACGTTGACGGTACTGTTGATGCTGTTGGTAAAACAAGTTTAACTTGTTAATCACACACCATTTTTGTCAGGGTTTCTACTCTTCCTTCTATCATTTTGGTTCGCTTAACTGATTTATGGTTAGGGCTAGATTAGATAATCTCTAAGACTTTAGAGATTATATAATCGCCGCGGAATGTTTCTCCAATGAAGTTATGAATTAATACTTCGTCAGTTATTGTTGTTGGTACTCCTTGGTATCTATGGTGCGTATGACGTTGATGCTCGTGGGACAGATTGTGAAGTTGAGGTTTACAACGCGGTTGTGGTTGGAGGTGGTAATGGTACTATTGGCATTGATGATGGTGGTACTGGTTATGCTGCTGGTGCTGCTGCTGGTGTTTGTAATCTCTTCTACCCGAGCGCGAAGTTCGTTGACTTCTTCTATTATTCCAGGATGATTGTCCGTCGGAACGAGTGGATAAATAAAATATAGAATTTGATGTAGTATATAATCGTGACAAGATACCCTGGAAATGAGAGAGAAAATGGTGTCTCGAACAGGTTCGCCGGTAAGTGCTTCAGGTTCTTCGCCAAGAGGGCAATGTGGTGGATGGAAAGGATCGCCTTCTTCTTGTTTCCAATGATTAAGGAGGCTACGAACCCATCCCCAATTCATCCAGAATAGGTGATGACTGATTGGTTGATCCATTCCGGTCACACTGCTTTCGGAGCTTGAGTGAGATTCCATTTCGGAATCCGAGTGACTTGAACTAATGACAAATTCCATTTCGTACGATTGGATAAAGGATTTTCGATATAAAAATGATTTTTCGGCTATCGGGTGGTATTCTATTTACATAGGATATCTATATATAGAGATCAAAAGATTTCATAGATTACGGAGGAATTTGCGGGGTATGTCAGGTAAAGTTTAAAGTAACAGATACGATAAGATATGATTTAGCAGATACGCTAAGATATGAAGTTTGTCTATACACTACTCATGCAATTAATGTAGTAAGACGTGTCTAAACTAATAATGATAAGCAGGTAATTTCCTATGGATGATAAGCAGATGATTTCCGACTAGAAATGATAAGCAAAACTTTTGACATACAGACACGGTCGAAGTCCAGACTCACTAATGCATCCTAACGACTTATCAGTTAGACACACTAATGCAGACCTGGTTCGCTAAGACCACCGCTCTGATACCAACTGAAAGGACCCGTTCATATATATTATAAACGATTCACAATAGTTGATTACATTGCGAGGTATTTGACCTCTATATGATACATTTTACAAACATTGCATTCGTTTTTAAAAGACAATCTTTCTTTACATCAAAAATTGACAGGCATGCATACCATTTCATCATATCCACTATCCAACTATAAATTGATTTAATAATAATCTTTGATGAACTCAATGACTCGAATGCAACGTTCTTCGAAATATGCTATGAAAGACTCCAAGTAATATCTTTAAAATGAGCAAATGCACAGCGGAAGATTTCTTTAACACCTGAGAATAAACATGCTTTAAAGTGTCAACCAAAAGGTTGGTGAGTTCATTAGTTTATCATAATCATTTATTTCCATCATTTTAATAGACCACAAGAATTTCATTTTCAGTTCTCATAAATATACGTCCCATGCATAGAGACAAAAAATAATCATTCATATGGTGAACACCTGGTAATCGACATTAACTAGATACATATAAGAATATCCCCTATCATTCCGGGATCCTCCTTCGGACATGATATAATTTCGAAGTACTAAAGCATCCGGTACTTTGGATGGGGTTTGTTAGGCCCAATAGATCTATCTTTAGGATTCGCGTCAATTAGGGTGTCTGTTCCCTAATTCTTAGATTACCAGACTTTAATAAAAAGGGGCATATTCAATTTCGATAATTCAACCATAGAATGTAGTTTCAATTACTTGTGTCTATTTCGTCAAACATTTATAAAAGCGCATGTATTCTCAGTCCCAAAAATATAAAGGGTAAAAAGGCAAATGAAACTCACCATACTGTATTTCGTAGTAAAAATACATATAACGTCATTGAACAAGTGCAAGGTTGGCCTCGGATTCACGAACCTAAATTAATTATATATATTTATGTGTTGGTCAATATTTGTCTAACAAATTAGGTCAAGTCATAGTGTACCACAATCCTAATGCTCGAGACTAATATGCAAAAGTCAACAAAAGTAAATTTGACTCAAAATAATTTCCAAAAATTTATACATGATTAATATATAGTTTAAATATCGTCGTTTTATATTTTTAAATATTTTTAAAAGATTTATTAGAGTAAATAATATAATTTATTTATTAATAAATAAAATTTTATATTATATTTATATAATAAAATATACTTTTATATAATTTAAGTAATAAAATTTATAGGGTTCATTTAATATTATAAAGATAATATGATACGTATTATTAAAGTAAGTTATTACACGTAGTAAAATATGTTTGTATCAAATATTCATTTGATAAAATAATATCTATAATGATAGTAAGTAAAAGTTGTATTATTTTGTAATAATAATAATTATTATAAAAATATCAATATTTATAATTACTAAGATGACATTATGATAAAACGATAATTCTAATTATGATAACTTTAGTATTTACAATAATTTTTAATATTATCTTTAAAATAATAATTCTATTTAAAATAATAATAATAATGATATTTTATAGTAACAATGACATTTCTATTAAAATGATAATTTTTGTTAAAATGATAGTTTTAGTACTAACGATAATTTTAATAATAATAGTAATGATAAAAATAATAAGAACGATAATTTTATCTAAATCAATATCTTATAATATTTTAATTTCATCATGATACTCTTTCCCATTATTTCCTAATCGTTTCGTTTAATAGCTTTTAATCGTCTTTTATATCGTGTTCGTAATAATGATAATAATAGTAATCAAAATAATTAGGTGTTACAAATATTTGTTTTAATTACACTAATATTAATAATGATAGTTACTATAACATTATTAACGATAATACTAATAATTATCTTAATGATAATATAGTAATAATAATAATAACAATAACAATAACCATTTTTAAATAATGATATATATATTAATAATGATAATAATAATAATAATACCAATAATAATAATAATAATAATAATAATAATAATAATAATAATAATAATAATAATAATAATAATAATAATAATTGGATAATAATAATAATACTAATTATAACTTTAACGATAATAACGATAGTAATAATAAAAAAATAACAATTTTTAATGATAAATCCTTTTATTGATAAAGATAATAATAATAATAATAATAATAATAATAATAATAATAATAATAATAATAATAATAATAATAATAATAATAATAATAAGAAGAAGATAAAACTAGAACGACGATAATAACGACGATAATAATAATCATTTTTAATAATAATACAAAAATTCGATGGACTATAACTTCGAATCCGTTCATCGAAATCATTCGATATCTAAATGAAAAGTTCTTAATTTTTCGCTAGCTTTCCAACGACATGCATATCTTATACCTTATCTCAGTCGCATATATAACTAATTCAGGATTCAACATAACCTAACTAAAGGCAATATCAAAAGTACAAATATACATAATCCTATATACTCGAGCACTAGTCAGGGATACACTATTAGTATGTAAAAGTTAAATTATGAGTACTCACGTATCAATATTGAGATTCAATATTGCAGGAAAGGTACGTAGACGCAACGGAGATGATAAACACTATATTGACCTCACGAGCATACCCATGAACCATACCAATCACCTCCATAGCTATAACCCATAATTTCCTTAATCCAATCCCACTCGAAAAAACAATTTCGAAATCACTCGGACAGCACTCTGACGTAATATTTTATGTATACTAATAATATCTTGAAATAATACGGAGTAAATATATATATGTAAATCGATTGAGAGAGTTTAGAGAAAAATATTTTCAAGTTTCTATGAAATAATGAAACCTATTGAATTCTATTTATAATAGATTTTTGAATTATTAAAGTGAATTATTAAAGTATGAATTATTAAAGTGAATTATTAAAGTATGAATTATTAAAGTGAATTATTAAAGTATGAATTATTAAAATGAATTATTAAAGTATGAATTATTAAAGTGAATTATTAAAGTATGAATTATTAAAGTGAATTATTAAAGTTAAAGTAAAGTAAAAATAAAGTAAAGGTAAAGTTTAAGTATAGTAAAAGTATAAAACTATGTACGTATAATACGAGTATAAATATATATAATATTAATTTAAATCATTATATATATTTAATAAAATAAAATATAAATATCGTTATCTTTATCATACTGGTTAAGTAATGAGTTGTCAAAAGTGGTTCTAGATATTTATAAAAGTTATATACGTTTTAATAATAAAGTTCTTTTTGAACTGAAAACGTTTTTGTACGTTTGAAACTAAATCAAATAAATATAATAATTTTGTTTTCCAAAACCAAATATATTTTTAAGAATCATTTTGTTTAAAGGTTAAAATAATGGAAATCGTTATATCATAAAATGTTTTTAAAAAAGTAGAATCATATATATTCATAATAGGTTTCAAGTTTTTAAATTACAGTTTGTTGGTGAAGCATGGGATAAAGTTCAAAGGTTAAATAAACGTATGAAATCATCTTAATGAAAAATGTCGAGTTACTTAACTTGTCGATATCCAACATCTAAGTTATTTACACTCCACGTTCTTACTTATAAATCACTTTACCATTTTCCGAATGTTGTCAAAAAGAATAGATTTCTTAAATCACAGTGGACCTCATAACATAGACCCGTAATCATATCATAATGTATCTGATAAATCAACAATTTGATATTATCTTATAATTCCATCGATAAACATATTGAAACAAATACGATCATGTAAAGTATTATACGTTTAATACTTTATTAATATTCTCAAGTTATAATATATATATATACATATATATAAATATTTATTTATATATAACGGTTCGTGAATCGTCTGAATTTGGTCGAGGTTATAATGAATGTATGAACACAATTTAAAATTCTTGAGATTTAACTTAACAAACTTTGCTTATCGTGTCGAAATAATATAAAGATAAATTTTAAATTTGATTGGAAATTTCCGGGTTGTCACAAATGCTATGAAATATATGTTCGTTTTTAGCATTATCAAATATTCCCACACTTGAGCGTTGCTTGTCCTCAAGCAATATAGAACTTGAATATAGCTTTACTAGAATCACTTCTTTATTCTTCACACTATGTACATCAGTGATTTTAATACGGTGGTATGAACAATGGTAGTAACGATGTGGTTTACAGTCCCACATGACTATAAAAATTTAGATCCTTCAGAAAATTGGATCTTTATGAAAACATTTGATCTTTTTGAAAATTCAATCTAGCTTTTACCCTAGATAAGTTTTTCGAAATAACCCTTCACCGGTGTTTGCAAAATGTTTTTATGGGTTTTGTGGGTTTCAGATTTAAAAATTTTAGCTCAAAACTTGAGGTTTTGTGTCACCCACTTGCTAACCTTATATTGAGAAAGCAACACGTCCAGTATACCGTCCGGTTGTAAAGGAAAGCGTTAAACAAGGAACTGTTAAGGCAATGTCTAATGACATGCAGATGTTCATGGTCCATAACATGTCGGATGCAATTACTATCCTTTGTAGGAGCAATAGTAAAGATCACCCTATAGTTTTTCGGTCTGGCACAAGGTCCTGTCTTCGACCATGCTATGCAACCACCGTTCTTACGGTTGACACCCGATTTGGTTCAGGTGACCTAATGAATTCCAGGTGAATTCCTAAGATTTTACGTTCAATGGTAATTAACGCATTGAAAATGGATTTTCAGAAAACAAATCGGTTTGTAATTTGATCAAAATATTTTCTCGTTCAAGCTCGAGTTTAGATATCATTGAATTCCATGAGTTTGAATTCTCAATCTTTAAGGTCAATCACAAGGATTGAGTAATATCAAGCTTAAATGTTGATTTTTGATCTTTAAGGAGATTATCCTTTCTGAGGATCTGATTCATTAGTCTTATAAGCTAATTTGCGCGGTGCCCCCCCCCCCTTTGTACGAGACAGATTCTCTCATGGTTAGGATAAGTCTGACCACTTGGTGGCCCTGTTTGATGCTGAGGTCCGTGGATTTCCAGCTGATTTTCGAGAAAATTTTTCAAGGTTTTTCGTAGACTCTACAACTGGTCTGGACTACAACTTCCTGATCTAAATCAAGAAGCGCTTGTCTTGTTCTCGGAAGACTTTACTTCCTTTTAAATTCTATTTATATTACAATAAACTGGGTAAAACTGATTAATATCGTCCAAAACAAAAGTATCTTCAATTATTTGTACAAAAATATGTGATATATGTTCTAAATAACTTGGTAAATTTTTCCCACACTTGGCTTTTATTTTTCTTTCTTTGCCTTTTTATTCTCTTCTATTCCATTTTAAATGAATTTAAGCGTTTTGGGTTGTTTCTCAATTTATGTCCTTTGCGAAGTAACAATAATTTCGGTGTTAACAAGTGGGTAGTCAGTATATAAGACTAGGGCTGTTCTTTATTATCAGAGAGCACTAGATTCTAATACAACTACTGCGTTACTAGTAAAGTTTAACGGTGGCTATTAAACCAAGTGTATAAGTCAAAAATTTTAAAACCGAAAGAATTTAATCCCTTCCCACACTTAAGATCTTGCAATGCCCTCATTTGCAAGAAATCAGTAACAATTTAAATTATTGAGGGTGATTAGCGTAGAAAAATGATTAAATTTTACCAAAGTTTCCAAACATATTGTTGTTTGTTTGAATGATAAATGGTGCACATCATTTGTTCATTCCTGCAGTTGTTATTTCACATATATTTTGCATCTTGTCGTCAAAATTAGTTGCTTTTGCTGAACTTAATGCCAGTCTTTGAAAATGCGTTGTTTTACCCTGTTGTGTACATGAGATAAAATACATACAATACAAATATAAATATACATGGTAATTTGAAATGGGACTTAATATCCCACTTTCAAATTACAAAAATGAAATATTAGTACGCAATAATAAAAATATTAAACATTACATAAAAGTATCAAAATGTTAAATGTTTAACATAAATAGATAAAAATAATAAAAGATAAGAAATCACCAATGGAACACTATTGATTTGGATAGGGATTCCAGTTCATATCATTGCTCGGGTTCCATGGTTGGTGATAGGTGTCCTGGTAGGCTTGATTGGGGTCGTACAGGTCAAAGGGTAGTCGCATGTCGGGCTGATGTGGTGGATAGTAAGCAGGTCGAGTCGGGATATAGTTATTTGGTACTTGATATGATAGCTGGCTCATGATTTGGTGCTGATGAACTTGCCAGCTATCGTGTTGGCGTCGCCTAGAGTGCTCATACTTATCCGCGACTCTCCACTGCTCATACTGATGATGCCTAGCCTGGTTATTCATTTCCACCTCATCTACATGTTGGAAGACATCAGTATAACTATCCCTAATGACATGTCTAATGTCATTTGCTTCCTCCATCTCCTCATCCGAACCCCTCTCTACCTGTGGATGGGTGCCATGATATGGTATTGGCATATTGTGCCTCCGTTTTAGTACCTTTGCACCTTGATAAACCTGCAAGCCTATGCTCTCGGCTTGTTCCTCAATCTCTACCATCGGACCCTCATGTTCTTTATCTACACCTAAGTACTCTCCAATGAGAGTAACAAAAATACCTCCCCCTATAATACTTCCTGCTTGCATACCCTCAACAACTTTAGACAAATAGTGGCCTACGCAATAAGGAATGTTAACAAACCTCCTTGGGTCTCGAATACACTTCAGGTAAAATAAATCGTTTAAGGTCATTTTTTCCTTATTTCTACCCCTTTGTGTAATTGAGTTTGCTAAGAATCTATGTATTACCGGAAGCTCTGCTCTATCAATATCTAAGTAGGAGTGTCTTCCACCCCCGCGTAAACTCCCTAAATCTTGACATACGCCTCTATATGGCGTTAGCATCAAAATTCCTATCTACTCTTTCACCTTCAGTAATTAAACTATTACAATCAGCTGTAATAATCTCAGCGGGGGTGTAGATCAGTAAAGCTCTAGCCATGTCCAACATGGACATCCTGTACATTGTAACTCCTAAAAGAAATCTAATAAAACTTTTATCTCCTATCATAGTAACTTCATTATTTAACTCTATAGTGCTAAACAATTCAACACACCATTCTCTATATATAGTTCTACGCGTGGTAAATAAGCGGATCCAATCGTTAAATGTAGAGCTACCATACCTCTGAACTAGTAAATCCCTAACCGGTTCGGCTAGGTTAACCGCTTCCAAAGGCTCCCAATCGATTACCCGAGGCATTTCAATATTTTTGTGGTAAAGAATTTGCATGTTCTTTTGAAATTTCGGGTATTCTGTCCAACAACGATCGAATCTTAGGTTGGGATGTAACTGTTGATCATCGATAAGTGGGTGCATAATCCTCGGATGAGGCTGAAATTGACGATAATGAGCATAAAACAGTGGTTCCGGCTCATAATATAGCATGTGTTTGTAACGACCCGACTTTTTCGACTTGCTTTTGTGCCTTGTGTTTTTTTGCGAAACTCCGTATTTGTGCGTACTGTGCTACTTTATACTCTGGAATCTTAATACACATGGCTTACTTTCATTTATGTGTTAAAACGTGCCTTTAAGTACGTAGGATACTTAACTTGATCACCGGAAACCTTTATGACCGTTAGTGTCACTTGACGTTACGAATAAACTGCGTACTGCGTACACGTTTAACTTTTGTCGTAATCGGAATATTATGACTACGAAATCTTAATTATTATTTTATAATAATAATTACTTGGGTTTTTGGATGCTTAATTACGCGTAGTAATTTACTTATGCTTACTAGTTAGTCTTGTTGGACTTTCTCCCTTGTTGGGCCTTAGCCCACCCTACACTAGTTAGTGGACTATTTAATTAGCCCAATTATTATTAGCTAGTGACCCATTAATATGTAAGATAAATGCCCATTTATTATAGGGAACATACTAGCATTTATGTCAAGTATTATCTTTAATGTTGCATGGGATCCCAACATACGCACCAACTTTAGACAACCATTAACCAAAAAGCAAAATTTTGTCCCCCTTGTCCCCCCCCCATTTCCAACAGCCACAAACACCACCACCATCCCCTCACCACCTATAAATACTAGCCTTATTTCATCCATTTTACACTTGCTTTCATTTGTAATTAACACACACTCACTCTCAAATTCTCTCTAGTTCTTTCTCTCTCTAAAAGTGTAAGTATTTTGAATTTCTCTTCTTCTTCTTCTCCTTCTCATCTTCACGAATTCATCATCATCATCATCATGGGTCTAGCTTTTTAGCTTTTGATCTTGATTACATCTTGTAGATTCAAACTTAGATTTGAATCTTTCAAGAACATGGAAGATTCAAGCTTTCTAGCTTTGAATCTTCACCTACTTTGTAGATCTATATCTTTTAACTTTAAATCTTGTTATTTTGTTATAAAGATTCAAACTTGTGTTTGTAATCTTCATGTAACTTAAAGATCCAAGCTTTATGCTTCAAGATCTTCAAGAACAACCAAGATGCAAGCTTTCTAGCTTGGATCTTCATATCTTTTGTTGGATCTAAGTTTTCTAATTTATGATCTCATTATTTTGTTATAAAAATCAAAACTTGTGTTTATGGTCTTCATGTAACTTAAAGATCTAAGCTTTATGCTTCAAGTTCTTCAAGAACACTAAAGGTTCAAGCTTTCTAGCTTTGTGACCTTATAACTTGTGTGAAAGGGATCCAAGCTCTCTAGCTTAGGGTTCCATCACTTTATTTGACTTATATTATGTTCATACTTTCTTGATTAAAGTAAAGTTTGTAGCTTTAGTTGTAAATGTAACTTGTAAATGTGTTAAGACTAAGGATATGATGTAACCTTGGTTCATCATCCATCTAAGACTCTTAAATGAGTTGTGTTCTTACTTGGTCTTAACATATTGTGTGTTGATGGTAGAATCTTGGTCAAGGTGATGCTAACCCATCAACGAGTTGTACATTTGAAGCTACAAGCATCAAGGATGAGAACCGTGATGAGCATCAAGCACTAAGAACCCCACTGGAGCACTTTGCTTACTGTTTTCGGGATCTGATCAGACCATCTGAGCTACTGGAAAGTTGATTTTCAGTTAGTTCGGTTCGAGTAGATGATTTTCTGTTTAGACCTCGTCCTAATCCGAGTTACGGTTTAGGATTTATGGCCTTCCGAAAGTCATTACACCCTATTAACGTTGTGCTGAAATTTCTGACCTACTCGCACTTAAACTGTCACCACGGTCAAACGAAGACGATTTTGGTTCTGGAAATTGGTCAGAAACTAGGGGACTCATATACGGAGCCATAGCCACTGATTACGTGTCTTTTTGATTTACGTAGAGGTCGTAAAAGCTGACCGAAGTCAGCCTATTGTTTCGATCTCTATTCTTGTAAAACTTACTTAGCTTTTATGATGATGAAAGATGATGATGATGACACTTAAACTTATTTTATGCACTATTAAAACTTATGAGGATAACCTACTGACCTAATAACCTTTGACTTAGGTTGACGACCTTTCGGACCGACTTACTACTTGCATACTTTCATTATCGACTTTACCGCTCTTATCACTGTGAGTTATAGCATCCCTTTTTACTTTAATTATTTTGGGACTGAGAATACATGCGATTTTTACGTTTTACATACTAGGCACGAGTACTTAAACTTTATATATGTGTGGGTTATACAACGGCATAAACTTTTCCCTTAGCTCGGTAATGTTTAGTCATTGGTCTTTGAACCAGTGAACGCGAATCTTAGATATGGATTCGTAGGGTTTGACATCTCCACTCGAGCTAGTTGCGCTAGTATTTAACGGGTGTTTAATACTTCGTAAATATACGCACTCGCCAGGTGTACTTTTAGGGGGTTATAAACGTTAAGTTAGTTACCAAGTACCCACGGTTAAACATATACTTTTCATACTATTTTGATACGCTGGTTGAAGCACTGAAATCTCGTGGCCTACCTTACATTATTGTTACAACTTAAACTATAGCTCACCAACATTATTGTTGACGTTTTTAAGCATGTTTTCTCAGGTGCTTAGAGGTTTGTTGCTTCCGCTGTTTAGACTTGCTGTCTTGGTGTTTAAATTTGCTGTTAAGGACCTGCTGTGCTAGAATTCCGCTGCATTACTTAGAGATGTCTCAATCATGGAACTTTTCTTTTGCATTCGTAGTTTATGTTATTTTCAAATAATGACTTTGTAACGACCTTTGTGTCACGTTATCTTTTGTAAACGCTATCTTTTATGAATGCAAAACTGGTTTTCAAATAGCATGTAGTACTTGACCGTGTAAAGATCCTGTTGTTGACGAATCGTACATGATGGTTTTGTACGGGGCGTCACATTTGGTATTAGAGCATTGGTTGTAGGGAATTAGGTTGCATTAGTGAGTCTAGACCAGATCAAGTAGGATTCACTAATAGGACTAATATACAACTTGCTAGTTTACTTGTTTTCGCGAAACTTACTGCATGCTATTATCTGCTTTCGATTTGCATGATACTTCTGTACGACTTGCTATTATTGCCATGCTATTTACTGCTATGGATGATCTAGACTGTCGTAGTTATTTTTCCTAATACGTGCTTGCTTTATGACTTACTGACATGGAAAAAGTCATTTTTCCTTGTTCAGATGTCGGATGTCCCGCCCGTTATCATTTTGGAGAGCGACTCAGACTCACCCTCCATATCGCCTACCATTGTTGCCGATTCACAGATCCCGTCGTCGACACACTCCAGTGACTCTGGCGCTTCGTCCTCTAGAGCCAGTGGCCATGCACCCGACCCAGTGATCACTACAGACGGACACGAGGATCCACAAGAGATTCCAGCTCCACTCATCCCAGGACCCTCGGAGCCACAGCACCATTCCGGTGGTGTTGTGATTCCCGGGGAATACGGGGACGTTCCGTTCCGTAATGAGCATAACCATTAGTGCCAACGCCTTCCTGATGGACGTATCGTGCCGATTCCTCCTTTTAGATATCGGATTATGACTACCTGCCGAGCAGAGCCACCTCCAGCTGTTTTCGACGACTCATCATCCGACGACTCATCCTCTGATGACTCCAGTGACGAGGATTCCGACGAGGACCCTGAGTAGGCGCCCGTGTAGCCACCCTCTAGCCCGCCGAAGAAGCGGTATCATTTCGATGGTACCGTTATTCCAGGGGTTAACGGAGGTAGGTTGTCTGTTAACGCACATGGACTGAGGACTAAGGTCACCGCCCGCAAGCGGGTTGTGCCGTATCCTGCCGATCCATTCGTGCGTAAGGCTTACCGTTACGCACCATCTACTTCTGGCGCTGTGTGACGACCCAAAAATTTCCGACCAAATTTAAACTTAATTCTTACATGGTTTCGACACGATAAGCCAAGTCTATTAAACTGAGTCTCAAAATTTTTGAACTGTTACATTGAAACATTTAACCTTTGACTATTTCCGACGATTCACGAACAATTATGTGTAAGTAAATATGTAAATATGTAAATATATATATATATATATATATATATATATATATATATATATATATATATATATATATATATATATATATGAACATAAATATAAATATAAGTGTATATATAATATTTTGAATTATTAATGTACACTTAATCAATTTGAATTAAAAATATAAAATAATAAATAGAATAGTTAAGTTACTATTATATAAATATATATATAATATTATTATGAATTTATATATATATATATATGATTATTTCTATATCGTAAGGTATAAATACTAAATATTCAGTATATGTTATTGTATCTATATATATGTATATGTATGAAACTTGATAAGTATAAATTATTATATTATTATTACTGTTAATATAATTATTATCAATAAAACTAATACTATTATAACTAATAATATTATTAGTACCATTAATAATATTAACATTTTTATCAGTGTTAGATACATTATCATAATCAATATATTATATATAAATATGAAAGTTGATATACATAAATTGTTATATTATTATTATTATTACCAGTGTTATTGTTATTAGTATAATTAGTATTATGGTTAATAATAATATTAGATATTTCATTAGTAATAGTAATACTACTATTACTATTATGTTTGTATTACTAATGTTTATAATATTAAAGAGTTTTATTATTGTATTTAAATCTATTAATAAGATTGATTATAATCTATAAGTACAAATAATATTGTAAAAATAATTAAAAGTATAACTTAGTTATAATTAAAATGTCATTAGTTATTATTATTACTAAAAATTTCATTATTTACATTGTTATTAATAATATTCAGTATCCTTGTTATTAATATTATTTATTCATTATCATTATTTTTGGTAAGTAATATTATAAGAACTATCATTTATATTGTATTTTACTAATATTATTATTGTTATAAATATGATTTTTTATATTAATATGATTATTATTATTAGTAGTATTATTTTTATATTATTAATTAATATCTCTATTATTGGTTCTATTATTATTTAAAAGTATTGTATATATTAAAAAATTAATTAATATATATATATATATATATATATATATATATATATATATATATATATATATATATATATATATATATATATAATCAGATAGAGATCAAATTAAGCTGGCTATCTCCAACAAACTGTATTTACCTCTTATCTTTGTCTCTAATCTATTATAAGTCAGTATCTGATTGCTAGAAACAAACAAACCATCGAATTTCATTTATTATAATTTTTTTTATTTTTATTTTTTGGCTGATTGAAGAAATTCACAACTTTAATGCCTGATTCGTTGCCCGTCAATTTCTTAAATCAATTAGGATCCATTGTAACTGTTAAATCATGTACTCTATAGCATTATATGAGTTATTACACTGCCATTCAATAATTAAAGTCAAAAACTCATAAAAATAAGAACTTTGTTCTCTGTTCGTGCCAACAATTTTGAAAATCTTGAATTCGAATTTTATTTCAAAATGTGTTAATGAGGTTTTGTTAAGAATCTTGTGTTTAAACTATCTGTAAAATATCAACCTTCAATTCCTCTTTACGATCTCGAATTTTTGAGTCAAATCTTAATTTCAGAAAGTCAACCAAATTGTTCTTGAGGAAAATTGGAGTTCGTATTAATGTTTCAGCTAAAATTGATAACTTGGAAAGTTTACAGAATTGATTTAGAACCTTTTTCATTTTATAATTTTATCCTGAAAATGTCAAGAGATCAGAATCAAGGTATGACTTCTATTTTTTTTTCTCCTTTCAATCAGCGACCTGCAAAAATTGGTGTTCTGTTTTAAGTTTTTTTCCTCGCGTTTGATTAAGTGAAAATAATATGTTTAAGAACCTATTTCTTTGTAAATCCTAAACCCAAAAACGAAAATCAGTTGTTGATATCAATATTACTCCTGGTCGACTAGTGTTGTGAGGAAGAAGAAGAAGTAAAAACAAGAAAATACAGTTTATAAATAAATGGGTCGAGCTTAATTACAGATAAACAAGTCAGCCCAGCTGGTTTGATGTGTTAGAAGTTATTCGGGAGGTCACGGGTTCGAGCCTCGCTTAAGGCAATTTTTTTAATAAAAAACTTATATGAAGGTCTATTTCATTTATTATGTTATATTTATTATTATTATTATTATTATTATTATTATTATTATTATTATTATTATTATTATTATTATTATTAATTATTATTATTATTGTTATTATTATTAATTATTATTGTTGATATTAATTATTGTTATCATTATAAGTATTATAATAATAATTATTATTATTGTTACTAAAATAGGTATAACTATAAAAGTTATTATTTATTATCATTATTAGAATATTTAGATACAATTATGAATATTATTAGTATTATTATGAAAATAATAAAAGTGTTGCTTTTCATTAATATTGATATTAGTACCATTTCTATTAGTATAGTAACACATTTAAAATTTGTAATATCATTAATATCATTATTATTAAAAGTATTATGAAGATAAAAAAAAGTTTTAAAAATATTATTATAAGTATATATTAATTATATTAACAAATTATTTTAGAAATACTCATATATAACAATTAGGCATTTTTACTATAACACTAAACAGATATACCTATATATAACTATAAAAATATAAATTATTTTAAATATATACACAAATTAAATATATATAATATATAAATTAAGATATAATAAATAAATTTGTTTAGTTTCGATTATATGTTTTAATATTTATATACAAATGGTATAGGTTCGTAAATCTGAGGCCAACCCTGCATTGTTCAGATGTTCAATGTCATTATATGTATTTTTACTACAAAATACAGTATGGTGAGTTTCATTACTCCCCTTTTAAATGCTTTCGCAATATATATTTTTGGGACTGAGAATACATGCGCTTTTATAAATGTTTTACGAAATAGACACAAGTAATCGAAACTACATTATATGGTTGAAAGATCGAAGCCGAATATGCCCCTTTTAGCTTGGTAGCCTAAGAATTAGGGAACATCACTAATTTTGAGAATTAGTGCACGCCTAATTGACGCGAATCCTAAAGATAGATCTATTGGGCCTAACGAACCCAATCCAAAGTACCGGATGCTTTAGTACTTCGATTTTGTTTTTATCATGTCCGAAGGATTTCCCGGAATGTAGGGGATATTCTTATATGCATCTTGTTAATGTCGGTTACCAGGTGTTCAATCCATATGAATGATATTTTTGTCTCGATGCATGGAATGTATATTTATGAGAACTGGAAATGAAATTCTTGTGGTCTATTAAAATGATAAAAATGAATGATTATGTTAAACTAATGAACTCACCAACCTTTTGGTTGACACTTTAAAGCATGTTTATTCTCAGGTATGAAAGAAATCTTTCGCTGTGCATTTGCTCATTTTAGAGATATTACTTGGAGTCATTCATGACATATTTCAAAAGACGTTGCATTCGAGTCATTGTGTTCATCAAGATTATTATTAAGTCAATTATAGTTGGATATATTATGAAATGATATGCATGCCGTCAACTTTCGATGTAAAGAAAGTTTGTCTTTTAAAAACGAATGCAATGTTTGTAAAATGTATCATATAGAGGTCAAGTACCTCGCGATGTAATCAACTATTATGAATCGTTTATAATCGATATGGACTTCATCCGGATGGATTAGGACGGGTCGCTTCAGTTGGTATCAGAGCGGTGGTCTTAGAGAACCAGGTCTTGCATTAGTGTGTCTAACTGATAGTTATTTAGATGCATTAGTGAGTCTGGACTTCGACCGTGTCTGCATGTCAAAAGTTTTGCTTATCATTTCGTGTCGAAAATCATCTACTTATCATCCTTAGGAAATTACCTGCTTATCATCCTAGTCTAGACACATCTTACTGCATTGATTGCATGAATAGTGTATAGACAAATCCATATCTTATTGTATCTGTTACTGTAGACTTTATCTGACACGTTTCCTTAATTTCCTCCGTAATCTACGGGATCTTCTGTACTATATTAGATATTCTATATAATTAGGATATTATCCGATAATCGAAAATCATTTCATATCGAAAATCCTCTAACTGATCATAAGAGATGGATCCTACACCTAGCTCGGATTCCATTAGTTCCGGAAGCAATTTCGAGATGCGTATTGAAGTAGACTCCGAAGTCAATGAACCCGAAGTGTCTCCACCATTTAGCTATTTTTCTTTTTGGAGGAGATGGGGGTGGGTCCGAGACTTACTCACTCGATGGAGAAATGAAGAAGGCGAGCCCTACCGCGAACCAAACTTACCTCCTAACATCGGAGAAAATGATGTACTCACCAGTGAACCTATGCGTAACACTGTATTCACCCTTCTTGCTAAAGTTTTCCACCTCAAAGGTCGCATTACTGCAATCTCAGAAAATATTCAACCTCTACTTCCGAATACCAATCGAAGGGGAATATTAGAAGAAGTTAGGGAACTTCGAATTGATAATCAAGATCTATCGAATCAGATGAGTGGATGGATAGAAATGATAGAGGGTAGGATAGAAACCCTGACAAGAATGGTGCGTGATCTACAAGTTATACTTACTACACCAACATCATCACCAACCTCAGCACTAACAACACTTGTAGCACCGACAGCAACAGTACCACCATCAGCAGCACCAGCAGCATAACCAGTACCAACAACAACAAAATCATCACACGTCTCAACCTCGCAATCTATACCTCAAGCATAATCATCATTCTACGAATCGTTCTACATAAACTATCTTCGTCCTTCATGATGGTTATGTAACCTCTAATGTTTTAGAGATTATGTACTCTAGTTCTAGCCGTAAATCTGATGAGTTTAATATCACATTGACTCATTAAATCCATGATTACGTCTGAAGAAAATATATATGTATATATGTTTTCATAAAGATTGTAATTAAAAATTCTTTTGTACAAACTGTTAATGGTGAGAATATTTTAACGGGTAGGTAATACTCGAGAAATATTTAGATTTCACATTAATAAGTTACACTGTACATTCTTCAAATCTGATTCAACATTCATTTACTATCCCACTTACATCTACAAAGATACGAATCCGTTCACCATAGAATAACCATTTTCATTCAATTTCATATTTAGATTTTGACCTATCAGAATCCAACAAGTGGCATAATGAAGAAAATATTGGACAAAATAAAATTTGTTAGAAACAAACAAATTAACTATGAAAAAAAAATTGTTAAGAATCCACGCTAACTGTTCCTAGCTAACTGTTCCTAGCTAACTGATTACATTTTATTTATCGCAATTTATTTATCGCAATTTTATTTATCGTCATTTAATTTCTGTTATTTATTTTACGCACTTTAAATATCGGGACATGTATACAAGGTTTTGACATATCATATCGACGCATATATATATATATATATATATATATATATATATATATATATATATATATATATATATATATGTATATATATATATATATATATATATATATATATGTATGTATATATATATATATATATATATATATATATATATATATATATATATATATATATATATATATATATATATATATTATTTGGAATCACCATAGACACTCTATAAGCTGTAATGCTAGAGTTCGCTATACAGGGTTGAGGTTGATTCTATAATGATATATATACTTTGAGTTGTGATTGTGACGACCCGGGAATTTTTGACCAAATTTAAACTTAATCTTTAATTGATTTCGACACGATAAGCAAAGTCTAGTCAACTGAATCTCAAAAATTTTGAAACTGTTTCCATGGAATCAATTAACCTTCGACTGTTCTCGACGATTCACGAACAACTATTTGTAAATAGATACATATATATGTGTGTGTATATAAATGTGTATATAAATACTACTTGAAAATATATAAAATAATATTAAATCTATTTGTTTATTTATGTGATAAAACTTGTTATTTAAAACTGATTATATTTAGAGAGAGAGTAAATGGAAAATGAATGATTTCGAGCTTAATTGAAAAACGTCGGTAACACTCGGTTGATGTTTTGTTAGTTTTAATATAGATATTGTATGTGTTCATGAAGGATTGAAATAAAAGTTGAACTGTAAATTGATTACGAAGATTTTAGATTTGTCAAAAATATTTTTTTATCTTTTTAAGTTTAAATATTAGTACTCCGTACATATAAATCGGAACAGAAAATAAATAATTTTCGAACCATTTTGATCAGGTTTCAAACAGTTAATGAGTGAAATAATTAAATATATTTAATCTAAAAATTTGGGATTTTTAGGAACACTTTTAAACGTTAACTGTTTAGCAATGAACACGTTATAGTCAATTGGGATAAAGTGTCGGTAGGATATGTAGAATGATATGTCACGGGATGTTAATTATGTTACTGTGTTTAAAGATTGTTAATTTATTATTATTATAAATTACTATTAATATTATAATATATATAGGTTACATCTATTATATATATTTGTGTACCAAGAATTACAGGAGGATACACAAACCATCTATCTTCCTCTCATCTCCTAGCACCACACCATTTTCTTTTTCCTACTTTGTAGTCTAAACAAACACTCACCACCACGAACCATCTTGGGTCTCGGTTACGTTTATTTGATCATCACCGGAAACCACCACCTCAATCCATTACCATCCTTTTCTCTCTCTAGGTCTCTCTCTCACTTTGTTTTCCGTTTCTAATTCGAACAAACCCACACCCATGTTGCTGCTACTGCTCGCAAATCACTGTCTTTATCCGCTGTTACACCTACAAACATCACCATAACCTACGATTTATTGCTGCTCTCCTGTTTCGATCGACCCAAAGATAAAGCACCAACACAAACCACCATGATATCCTCAAAACCGCCACCAAATTGAAACCACTCTACTACTGTTTTTTCTATCGAAGATCACCACCGTCCCTCGCCACTACCTTATCACAACCATAATCAACCTCCCAACTTTTGACAATTATCATGAACCATGAACCATCACCTAAACCGACCATCTTAACCCACCACTATAACCACCGTGAACCACCATTAAACTATTGCAGTTGCTCGCCTACTTTCTATTTCTTTCCTGATCAAGTACCGCCACCACCTCTCCATTCTACCACCTCCACCTTGCCAACTCTCAACACACCAACCGTTAACAACTACAACTACTTCGTTCCTGTTTTAACCATAGTAAACCACCACTCTTTTAGTACTCTTCGAACACCACCACAGAACCTTTCTCTTCTTCTCTCTCTTCTCTCTCTACTATTTCTGACCGAGAAGAAGACCACCTGCAACTTCCTATATTTCGATTTCTAATTCAAACCCAAAAACAAAACCCAAGTACTACAGCTACTGTTCCGGTACACCTACAATGTCAATTGCTACTGCCGTTTACTATTATTGTTCCTGCCATTGTTACCTTCGAATTCAAACCTTTTGAATAGCTCGATACAGCTACTTATGTCTGTTTCTTTTATTTTATTTTTTCGTTATAAACGAAGGAGAAGTATGAAGATGATGATAATCGATGACGGGTATTGTTGATGAAAAAGATATACGATATTGATGATGATGATGTGTTTTTTTTTTGCTGCTACCCAATTATGTTTATGATTTTATGATTGCTAATGTTATGATGATAACGATGAAACTTGATGATAATTACCGATACGATATTGATAGTGTTATACGAAATTGTTTTTTTGACGAAGACGCTTGCAACCGTACGGGGTATACCCTAAATCCGAACCCAGCTATCCACGGCAATTAATATATCTTCATAGCTAATTGGGTTATTGTTAAAAGGTTAATGCACTTTTGTGTATTGGGCCATTATTTTCTTAGTTGGGCCGAAATACATGTTGGGCCGATTTATAATTTATCTTGGGTCGAATTCTTGTTGGGTCGAGATATGAGTCATAATAATCTATTTCGGTATTAAAACTGAAACACATAAGCCGAGTAGATGGTTTGAGGTTGTTTGTGTTATTCGGGAGGTCTTGGGTTCGAGACTAACATGGGGCATTTTTTTGAAACTTTAAAGGTAGCCTATTTCATTATCATCCTTATTATTACTATTATTATTGTTATTATTATTATTATTATTATTATTATTATTATTATTATTATTATTATTATTATTATTATTATTATTATTATTATTATTATTATTATTATTAAAAACTATCATTATTAATATTATCATTGCTAATAACTATTTTTATCATTATAATTAAAATGATCATTTTTTTAGGGCTATTTCTTTGAGGTAGTTTATTTATTACTCACATTTATCATTATCATTATTATTATTATATTACTATTATGATGATAATTGTTATTATTCCAAATATTTAAAAGTATGATTATTATTATCATTAATCTAATTAATAGTATTATCATTATTACAAAAATTATCATGTTTATTAAAACTATTATTATTATCATTATTTTTATGACAAATAAATATTATTCATATAAAAATATATTTTTATTACATATAATTATATATTAAAACATATTTTTTATATAAATGATAAATATAATAAATTATTGATATAATACTAGTTAGTATATATTGATAAACTATAAACATTAATTATTTTAAACAGATATATAAAATAAATATAGAAATTTAAGATATAATAAAAAATATATATATATATATATATATATATATATATATATATATATATATATATATTCTAATTACGATTTAATATAAATTTTATATAACTACAACACTATATATATATATATATATATATATATATATATATATATATATATATATATATATATATATATATGTTATGTAATTAATTGATGAAATTACTTGAGTACAATTATATGTGTTAATATATATACTTGATATAGGTTCGTGAATCTGAGGTCAACCCTGCATTGTACAATATCGTTATATGTATTTTTACTACAAAATACAGTATGGTGAGTTTCATTTGCTCCCTTTTTAATTGCTTTTGCAATATATTTTTGGGCTGAGAATACATGCGCTGCCTTTATAAATGTTTTACGAAATAGACACAAGTACTTAAAATACATTCTACGTTGAGTTGTACCACTGGCATATTTCCCTGTAGCTTGGTAACTAATATTTACATGGGTATTGTAAACGCAAATCCTGTTGATAGATCTATCAGGCCTGACAACCCCAACCGGACTGGACGACCAGTATTCAACGGTTGCACAGTACTTCGTTTTGTTACTACAGTTGGTACAGTGTAGGGAGATTTCATAATAAAGGGAATATGCGACGTTGATTAAATGTTAAGTATGGTTACCAAGTGCTCAACCACTTAGAATGCTTTACATACACTTGCGAGTGTATTATGTTTATGATTATGAAATCTCGTGGTCTATTAATATATTGAAATGATTGTTACGATAAACCTATGAACTCACCAACCTTTTGGTTGACACTTTTAAGCATGTTTATTCTCAGGTACGAAATAAGTCTTTCACTGTGCATTTGCTCATTTTAAGGACATTATTTGGAGTCGATCATCGCCATGGGACCAAATGTTGAAGACTTCGTCCGGATGGATTAGGTCGGGGTCTTTACAGTGATCGAGTCTGAGACATATACACAGGTCACGATACATATTAATTAATTCGAATATTATAAACTATATATGAATTATTGAGTTAGTGACTGTGGACTGCTAACTGTGGACTACCAAGATTGGACAATTAAAATAAATTAAAATATTGATTATAACATATGAAACTAAACAATTCTTCAAGTTTGCCACTTGATTTCATCTTAAACCTCATTTGTATCTTGACGATTACAATCTGCGTTCAAACTTTTCATGATTCTTGACAATACCTCAATCGAGAAGAGGAACCAATCGCACTTCATATACGGAAGAAAAGAGTGATGCATATAGTTATGCACCTGAAAAACACTCAAAACTTGAGTAAACGTTTAACACGTATCTGTGATAGCTCTTTTGACATTGTTATTACCGAAAATAACATTGCAATTCTTTTTCAAATTAGCCAATTTTGTCACAGCTCCAGCAAGTCAATTTTGACTTTTCATTCGGATTAGCCTTATTATAACCTTGATATATAAGTTTGCCTTTCATCATCGTTACCGGGGAACCGTTTATATTCCACCATATTAGCAGTAAACTTATCAGCAACTTCATTGATCTCTGACTTTCCGAAGAATAATTATATTCATTGAAACCTTATCATATACTCATCCACATCTTGTAACGAGAATGACCATACCAATTACCGGGAATTAGCAAGTCAGTATTTTGAATCTCGCAACGTTTCTACATTAACAGTTATATGAATACATATAACATTTATCTCTTAGAATTATGATCTTCCATCCTGAAATTCTGAAAAGCATCAGTCGGCGAATCAATACTCGGAATGTTGCAAAAGCTGAATTAAGCAGCAAAAACTGTAAACGACCTTAACTGTCAGAAGTTGATGATAAAAGAATAGTATGTTGGCAAAGCTCAGAAAAAGGGAAGGTTTGAAACTGGAAAACGAATTGAGCAAACCATGAAGGAGGCTATGGATAAATCACAAAGACTAAATCTGCCTTCAAAGGATCCTGATGATTCTATTTCTGATGAAATCTTTAGCGAATACCTTACTTCTTAATTGCTTTAAATCATTGTGAATGAATTTCTTCATCACAATTTGATTCTAAAATTCTAAGATAATATCGTATCTTTCATTATGAATATCCTCAATATTTCTGAAGATATCTTCATAAATATCTCATCCGATATTAATTATCTCTCCGCACTATCTGTGATATATCATAAAAGGAAACTATTTTAGTTTCTAAATTCTAAAAAAAATTCGAATTTAAATTATGAATGATTTTAAAGTAGTGCTGGAAATTGATGCATGGGTTAGTATAATATAATGACACTTGATCAACGTGATTATATTAAAGAAAGTCATGCTGAGTTTCTAATGAAACGTGATGATTCACAGACCATAACGTCATCATGTACCATGTTACATGACTCTTACATTCTATCTAATATATAAACATATCAAGAACATAATTTCTTGATAGTTCTATCTTTTCTCTTGAACCCTGGTAATTTAACCAGTCAAGATCGTGTCATTACAATTTCCTTCTTAGAACATTAATTATGTTCATTTCGAAATTCATACCTACAAATTCTGGATCATTATTCGTTTGACTTAAAGTCGGGAAGAGGAAAACAAAAGGATGGAACTCCAAAATAATAAGGAAATGAAGGGGGAGGATTTATAGTGAAATATCCGACAGAGCAATCGAAACAGATTATCGCATTTAACCAAAGAGGATACTAATTTCTTTAATTTCTGAATAATCAAATCTTATTACGAAGATTTTGTTTAAATCCCTTGAATTCTGGAATTCAATCAAGACAACGTCAAAAGTTAAGACGAAACTTAATTTATTCATCTCACTCTTTTGTGATAGCTTCATTCGTGCTCTTCGAATAATCAAATTGTTCTATCTATATTATTCAATAATGATAAAACTCTATTTATCAACTCATATTCGTCATGAAAACATTTTTATTGTTAGCCATGACCACCTCACTCAAATTTCGGGACGAAATTTCTTTAACGGGTAGGTACTGTGACGACCCAGAAATTTCCGACCAAATTTACACTTAATTCTTACATGGTTTCGATACGATAAGCCAAGTCTATTAAACTGAGTCTCAAAATTTTTGAACTGTTACATTGAAACATTTAACCTTTGACTATTCCCGACGATTCACGAAGAATTAAGTGTAAGTAAATATGTAAATATATATATATATATATATATATATATATATATATATATATATATATATATATATATATATATATATATATATATATATATATATATATATATATATAAACATAAATATAAGTGTACATATAATATTTTGAATTAGTAATGTACACTAAATCAATTTGAATTAAAAATATAAAATAATAAATAGAATAGTTAAGTTACTATTATATAAATATATATAATATTATTATGAATTTATATATATGATTATTTCTATATCATAAGGTATAAATACTAAATATTCAATATATGTTATTATATCTATATATATATGTATATGTATGAAACTTAATAAGTATAAATTGTTATAATATTATTACTGTTAATATAATTATTATCAATAAAACTAATACTATTATAACTAATAATATTATTAGTACCATTAATAATATTAACATTTTTATCAGTGTTAGATGTTAGATACATTATCATAATCAATATATTATATATAAATATGAAAGTTGATATACATAAATTGTTATATTATTATTATTACCAGTGTTATTGTTATTAGTATAATTAGTATTATGGTTAATAATAATATTAGATATTTCATTAGTAATAGTATTACTACTATTACTATTATGTTTGTATTACTAATATTTATAATATTAAAGAGTATTATTATTGTATTTAAATCTATTAATAAGATTGATTATAATCTATAAGTACAAATAATATTGTAAAAATAATTAAAAGTATAACTTAGTTATAATTAAAATGTCATTAGTTATTATTATTACTAAAAAATTCATTATTTACATTGTTATTAATAATATTCAGTATCCTTGTTATTAATATTATTTATTCATTATCATTATTTTTGGTAAGTAATATTATAAGAATTATCATTTATATTGTATTTTACTAATATTATTATTGTTATAAATATGATTTTTGTTATTAATATGATTATTATTATTAGTAGTATTATTTTTATATTATTAATTAATATCTCTATTATTGGTTATATTATTATTTAAAAGTATTGTATATATTAAAAAATAAATTAAAAAAGTATGTATATATATATATATAATCAGATAGAGATCAAATTAAGCTGGCTATCTCCATCAAACTGTATTTACCTCTTGTCTTTGTCTCTAATCCGTTATAAGTCAGTATCTGATTGCTAGAAACAAACAAACCATCGAATTTCATTTATTATATATATTTTTTGATTTTTATTTTTTGGCTGATTGAAGAAATTCACAACTTTAATGCCTGCTTCATTACCAGTCAATTTCTTAAATCAATTAGGTTCCATTGTAACTATTAAATCATGTACTCTATAGCATTATATGAGTTATTACACTGCCATTCAATAATTAAAGTCAAAAACTCATAAAAAATAAGAACTCTGTTCTCTGTTCGTGCCAACAATTTTGAAAAGCTTGAATTCGAAATTTATTTCAAAATATGTTAATGAGGTTTTGTTAAGAATCTTGTGTTTAAACTATCTGTAAAATATCAACCGTCAATTCCTCTTTACGATCTCAAATTTTTGAGTCAAATCTTAATTTCAGAAAGTCAATCAAATTGTTCTTGAGAAAAATTGGAGTTCGTATTAATGTTTCAGCTAAAATTGATAACTTGGAAAGTTTACAGAATCGATTTAGAACCTTTTTCATTTTATAATTTTATCCTAAAAATGTAATGAGATCAGAATCAAGGTATGACTTCTATTTTTTTTTTTCTCCTTTCAATCAGCGACCTGCAAAAATTGGTGTTCTATTTTAAGTTATTTTCCTCGCGTTTGATTAAGTGAAAATAATACATTTAAGAACCTATTTCTTTGTAAATCCTAAACCCAAAAATGAAAATCAGTTATTGATATCAATATTACTCCTGGTCGACTAGTGTTGTGAGGAAGAAGAAGAAGTAAAAACAAGAAAATACGGTTTATAAATAAATGGGTCGAGCTTAATTACAGATAAACAAGCCAGCCCAGCTGGTTTGATGTGTTAGCAGTTATTCGGGAGGTCACGGGTTCGAACCTCGCTTAAGGTAATTTTTTTTATAAAAAGCTTTTATGAAGGTATATTTCTTTTATTATGTTATATTTATTATTATTATTATTATTATTAATTATTATTATTATTGTTATTATTATTAATTGTTATTGTTGATATTAATTATTGTTATCATTATAAGTATTATAATAATAATTATTATTATTATTGTTACTAAAATAGTTATAACTTTAAAAGTTATTATTTATTACCATTATTAGAATAATTAGAAACAATTATGAATATTATTAGTATTATTATGAAAATAATAAAAGTGTTGCTTTTCATTAATATTGATATTAGTACCATTTCTATTAGTATAGTAACACATTTAAAATTTGTAATATCATTAATATCATTATTACTAAAAGTATTATGAAGATAAAAAAAAAGTTTTAAAAATATTATTATAAGTATATATTAATTATATTAACAAATTATTTTAGAAATACTCATATATAACAATTAGGCATTTTTACTATAACACTAAACAGATATACCTATATATAACTATAAAAATATAAATTATTTTGAATATATACACAAATTAAATATATATATATATAATATATAAATTAAGATATAATAAATAAATTTGTTTAGTTTCGATTATATGTTTTAATATTTATATACAAATGGTATAGGTTCGTGAATCTGAGGCCAACCCTGCATTGTTCAGTTGTTCAATGTCATTATATGTATTTTTACTACAAAATACAGTATGGTGAGTTTCATTACTCCCTTTTTAAATACTTTCGCAATATATATTTTTGGGACTGAGAATACATGCGCTTTTATAAATGTTTTACGAAATAGACACAAGTAATCGAAACTACATTATATGGTTGAAAGATCGAAGCCGAATATGCCCCTTTTAGCTTGGTAGCCTAAGAATTAGGGAACATCACTAATTTTGAGAATTAGTGCACGCCTAATTGACGCGAATCCTAAAGATAGATCTATTGGGCCTAACGAACCCCATCCAAAGTACCGGATGCTTTAGTACTTCGATTTTGTTTTTATCATGTCCGAAGGATTTCCCGGAATGATAGGGGATATTCTTATATGCATCTTGTTAATGTCGGTTACCAGGTGTTCAATCCATATGAATGATATTTTTGTCTCTATGCATGGGACGTATATTTATGAGAACTGGAAATGAAATTTTTGTGGTCTATTAAAATGATAAAAATGAATGATTATGTTAAACTAATGAACTCACCAACCTTTTGGTTGACACTTTAAAGCATGTTTATTCTCAGGTATGAAAGAAATCTTTCGTTGTGCATTTGCTCATTTTAGAGATATTACTTGGAGTCATTCATGACATATTTCAAAAGACGTTGCATTCGAGTCATTGTGTTCATCAAGATTATTATTAAGTCAATTATAGTTGGATATATTATGAAATGATATGCATGCCGTCAACTTTCGATGTAAAGCAAGTTTGTCTTTTAAAAACGAATGCAATGTTTGTAAAATGTATCATATAGAGGTCAAGTACCTTGCGATGTAATCAACTATTATGAATCGTTTATAATCGATATGGACTTTGTCCGGATGGATTAGGACGGGTCGCTTCACGCTGGACCACCGACTTCACCGCCTGCCCAACCATCTCCCTCCGTCGAGGAACTGACATGGGAAGTGGAGATCCTCCGTGCTCGAGTAACTGAGCTCGAGGACCAGATGTCCCACGTAATGGACATCCTTTACCCACCGTCACCATAGGGCATTGTAGTAGATTTCATTATGTAATCTCGTTTGTAGTTTCATGTTTTACTCATGTATTGTACGAATCTATGCGGATGTATGCAACTTATTATTAATGAATGGAACTTAGTGTTGTTTACTTTTTGCACGGTGTTCTAATTACATTACTGTATGATGTTTCTGTGGTATCTGTATCTGGCTGCATTGCTTAGTTAACATGTGTTGCGTTGGTTCCATGTTGGTTGCCTTATACTATATTATTATTTATTAAATGCTGGATTTTGACTTAAGTCAAAATTTCTGTTTAGAAGAGCAATGGCAAACGGAAGAGCAGCGCCCACAGCAGCACAAATTGAGGAAATGATTGCGGAAAGAGTAGCCGCAGCTATTGCAGAAATTAACCCACAAGCTCCACCAGTTGACCAGCCCATTCGTAACGGGTGTACATATAAAGAATTTCAAAGCTGCAAGCCCCACAACTTTAGTGGTACTGAGGGGCCAGTTGGATTGACTAGATGGTTTGAGAAACTAGAAGCTGTGTTTCGTGTAAGCAACTGCTCAGAGATGAACAAAACCAAGTATGCCTCCTGTACGCTGTCGGACGGCGCCCTGACCTGGTGGAACACACTTGCTCAGGCCAAAGGCATTGACGAGGCTTATGCTACTCCTTGGGAAGAATTTAAGGGAGCCATGATCGAAGAGTACTGCCCCAGAACAGAGATACAGAAAATGGAGGCTGAGTTCTGGGAGTTGAAGGTTGTGGGAAACGATCTTGATGGTTACAACCGTAGGTATCTGGAATTAGCGCTGATGTGTCCCTCGATGGTTACCCCGGAGTTTAAGAGAATGGAACGATACTTGTGGGGACTTCCCAAGTCCATTCGGGGAAATGTCACCTCTTCGAAGCCACCCAATGTCCTGGAAGCTATGCGCATGACGCACACCCTGATGAACCAGATCACCCACAAGGAACCTGAGAAAGCGAAATCAGAATCGGGGACTAGTCATGAGAAGCGTAAGTGGGATGGAAACAAGGGAAAGGTCTTTGATCAAAACCCAGCTAAGAGGCATGAGGGTTTCAAGGGAAACAACGACTGGAGGAACCCCAACCTGACCCCTAGCTCGAACCCCAACTACAAGGGCACTCTATCGCAGTGCAAGAGGTGCTACAAGCACCATACTGGGTACTGTAATGTGGTCTGTGAAAAGTGCAAAAGGACCGGGCATATTGGTAAGGACTGCAAGATTCCCACCCCAACGGTGAAGACAAACCCTACTGGACCAAGGCAGTGCTATGAGTACAGACAACAGGGCCACTTCAGGAATGAATGTCCCAACAAGAGAAAGGACGGCGGACCAGCGCGTGGAAGAGCTTTCAATGTAAACGCAAGGGATGCCCGTGAGAACCCCGACTTGGTTACAGGTATATTCACTATCAACAATCTAGTAGCTTCTGTCCTATTTGATACTGGTGCCGATAGGAGCTATGTTTGTAGACACTTTTGTTCTAAGATAGATTGGTCGTTAGTTCCTTTAAAGGAGAGTATGCTTGTTGAGGTAGCCAATGGAAAACTTGAGAAAGTTGACCAAATTAGCCGAGGAGCTATTATCAACATAGCTGGTGTAGATTTCGAGATTAACTTGATACCCATCAAATTAGGAAGTTTTGATGTAATTGTCGGTATGGACTGGTTGACCAAAGTAAGGGCCGACATTATCCGTGGAGATAAAGCTCTTCGTATACCCCACAGAGATGGTGAGCCACTGATTATTTACGGAGAGAGATGTAGTTCGAAGCTGAACCTCATTAGTTGCATGAAAGCACAAAAGATCATGAAGAAAGGACGTCTTGCTATTTTAGCACATGTGAAAACGTTAGAAGCCGAGGTGAAGAGTGTGAATGATGTACGAGTTGTGAACGAATTTCTAGATGTCTTTCTGGAAGAATTTCCTGGATTACTGCCACCGAGAGCAGTGGAGTTCCATATCGATCTAGTGTCGGGAGCTGCACCCGTAGCTCGCGCACCTTATCGACTAGCACCTTCCGAACTGTAAGAGTTGCAGAGTCAACTGCAGGAATTGCTAGACCGTGGATTTATCCAACCGAGTTCATCACCTTGGGGCGCACCTATTTTATTCGTGAAGAAGAAGGACGGATCTTTCCTCATGTGTATCGATTATCGTGAGCTGAACAAGTTGACGATTAAGAATCGGTATCCCCTTCCCAGAATTGACGATCTTTTCGATCTGTTGCAAGGATCCAGTGTTTATTCCAAGATCGATTTACGATCCGGTTATCACCAATTGAGGGTGAAGGAGAGTGATGTGATGAAAACTGCGTTTAGAACCCGTTATGGTCACTATAAGTTTCTAGTGATGCCATTCGGTTTAACCAATGCACCTGCCGTGTTTATGGATCTCATGAATCGAGTATGCAAGCCATATCTGGACAAGTTCATTTTCGTTTTCATAGATGATATCCTCATCTATTCTCGAAGTGAAGAAGAACATGAACAACATCTTCGACTAGTGTTGGAACTCTTGAGACAAGAGCAACTTTATGCTAAATTCTCCAAGTGTGAATTTTAGTTGAAGGAAGTCCAATTTTTGGGTCATATTGTGAGTGATCAAGGTATCAAAGTTGATCCCACAAAGATCAAAGCTATCAGCAAGTGGGAAACCCCCACTCCTCCGACTCACATCTGCCAATTTCTAGGTTTTGCCGGTTACTACTGAAGATTTATTGAAGGTTTCTCTCTGATTTCGCGACCTTTGACCTCGCTGACTCACAAAGGAAAGAAGTTCGTTTGGGAAAAAGAACACGAATCAGCATTTCAAAACTTGAAGCAGAAATTGACCACCGCACCTATCTTATCTCTTCCTGAAGGCAGTGATGATTTCATCATATATTGTGATGCCTCGAAAAATGGTTTTGGTTGTGTATTGATGCAAAGATCGAAGGTTATTGCCTATGCTTCTCGTCAACTAAAGATTCACGAGCGAAACTACACTACTCACGACCTCGAGCTTGGAGCCGTTGTCTTTGCGCTCAAATTGTGGAGACATTATCTGTATGGAACTAAAAGTACCATCTTCACCGACCACAAAAGCCTCCAGCACATATTCGATCAGAAACAACTGAACATGAGGCAGCGACGATGGATTGAGACGCTAAACGACTATGATTGTGAACTTCGTTACCATCCTGGAAAGGAAAATGTTGTAGCCGATGCCCTGAGCTGGAAGGAGAGGACGGTACCTCTTCATGTCCGCACCTTGAACATCATCATTCATTCAAATCTCAATAGCCAGATCCGAGTAGCCCAAGAAGAGGCTCTCAAAGAGGAGAATATTTCTCAAGAACACTTGAACATTCTCGTTTCATGATTCGAGGTTAAGGAGACTGGACTCCGATGCTTTGCCAGAAGGATTTAGGTACCTAGTTATGGAGATCTACGGAGCCTTATACTAGATGAAGCCCACAAATTGAGATATTCTATTCATCCAGGAGCCGGTAAAATGTACCACGATCTTAAGGAACAGTATTGGTGGCCTAATCTTAAGAAGGATGTTGCAACTTACGTTGGTAAGTGTTTGACTTGCTCGAAAGTTAAGGTCGAACATCAAAGGCCATCTGGATTACTTCAACAACCGGAAATCCCACAATGGAAGTGGGAAAGGATAACGATGGACTTCATCACAAAGCTACCGAAGACGGTAGGCGGCTATGATACCATCTGGGTTATCGTTGACTGACTTACCAAATCAGCACACTTCTTAGCCATGAAGGAAACGGATACGATGGAGAGAATCGCTCAATTATACATCAAAGAGGTTGTATCTCGTCATGGTGTACCCTTATCGATTATCTCATATCGCGATACCCATTTTGCTTCAAGATGTTGGCGTTCTTTGCAAGAAGCCTTGGGAACTCGTCTCGACATGAGTACCGCATATCACCCATAGGCCGACGGTCAGAGCGAACGAACGATTCAGACTTTGGAGGACATGTTGCGTGCCTGTGTTATTGACTTCGGAAAGGCTTGGGAGAGACATTTGCCGCTAGCTGAATTCTCTTACAACAACAGTTATCATTCGAGTATTAATGCCGCACCTTTTGAAGCGTTGTATGGCCGCAAGTGCCGATCTCCTATTTGTTGGGCCAAAGTAGGCAAAAAGCAAATCACCGGACCCGAGGTAGTCCATGAAACAACCGAGAAGATTGTCCAAATCCAAACGAGACTTAAGGCGGCCCGTGATCGCCAAAAGAGTTATGCCGACCTTAAACGTAAAGACTTCGAATTTAACGTGGGTGACCGTGTAATGTTGAAGGTCGCACCTTGGAAAGGTGTGATCCGTTTTGGAAAGCGCGGAAAGTTAAACCCGCGATATATTGGTCCTTTTGAAATCTTGGAGCGTATTGGACCCGTTGCTTACTGTTTGGATCTTCTGACTCAGTTGAGCACAGTTCACCCTACTTTTCACGTGTCGAATATGAAGAAATGTCTGGCCGAACCAGAACTTGTCATCCCTCTCGATGAGCTTACGATTGATGATAAACTTCACTTTGTGGAAGAACCTGTCGAAATCATGGACCGTGAGGTTAAGACTTTGAAGCACAATAAGATTCCAATTGTCCGAGTCCGATGGAATGCCAAACGTTGACCTGAGTTTACTTGGGAACGAGAGGATCAAATGATGCAGAAGTATCCTCACCTCTTCCCGACTTCAACACCTGCCTCAGCTTAAATTTCGGGATGGAATTTCCATTAACAGGTGGGTAATGTAACGACCCGACTTTTTCGACTTGCTTTTGTGCCTTGTGTGTTTTTTGCGAAACTGCGTATTTGTGCATACTGTGCTACTTTATACTCTGGAATCTTTATACACATGGCTTACTTTCATTTATGTGTTAGAACGTGCCTTTAAGTACGTAGGATACTTAACTTGATCACCGGAAACCTTTATGACCGTTAGTGTCACTTGACGTTACGAATAAACTGCGTACTGCGTACACGTTTAACTTTTGTCGTAATCGGAATATTATGACTACGAAATCTTAATTATTATTTTATAATAATAATTACTTGGGTTTTTGGATGCTTAATTACGCGTAGTAATTTACTTATGCTTACTAGTTAGTCTTGTTGGACTTTCTCCCTTGTTGGGCCTTAGCCCACCCTACACTAGTTAGTGGACTATTTAATTAGCCCAATTATTATTAGTTAGTGACCCATTAATATGTAAGACAAATGCCCATTTATTAGAGGGAACATACTAGCATTTATGTCAAGAATTATCCTTAATGTTGCATGGGATCCCAACATAAGCACCAACTTTAGACAACCATTAACCAAAAAGCAAACTTTTGTCCCCCGTGTCCCCCCCCCCCCATTTCCAATGGCCACAAAAACCACCACCATCCCCTCACCACCTATAAATACTAGCCTTATTTCATCCATTTTACACTTGCTTTCATTTGTAATTCACACACACTCACTCTCAAATTCTCTCTAGTTCTTTCTCTCTCTAAAAGTGTAAGTATTTTGAATTTCTCTTCTTCTTCTCCTTCTCATCTTCACGAATTCATCATCATCATCATGGGTCTAGCTTTTTAGCTTTTGATCTTGATTACATCTTGTAGATTCAAACTTAGATTTGAATCTTTCAAGAACATGGAAGATTCAAGCTTTCTAGCTTTGAATCTTCACCTACTTTGTAGATCTATATCTTTTAACTTTAAATCTTGTTGTTTTGTTATAAAGATTCAAACTTGTGTTTGTAATCTTCATGTAACTTAAAGATCCAAGCTTTATGCTTCAAGATCTTCAAGAACAACCAAGATGCAAGCTTTCTAGCTTGGATCTTCATATCTTTTGTTGGATCTAATTTTTCTAACTTATGATCTCATTATTTTGTTATAAAGATCAAAACTTGTGTTTATGGTCTTCATGTAACTTAAAGATCTAAGCTTTATGCTTCAAGTTCTTCAAGAACACTAAAGGTTCAAGCTTTCTAGCTTTGTGACCTTATAACTTGTGTGAAAGGGATCCAAGCTCTCTAGCTTAGGGTTCCATCACTTCATTTGACTTAGATTATGTTCATACTTGCTTGATTAAAGTAAAGTTTGTAGCTTTAGTTGTAAATGTAATTTGTAAATGTGTTAAGACTAAGGATTGATGTAACCTTGGTTCATCATCCTTCTAAGACTCTTAAATGAGTTGTGTTCTTACTTGGTCTTAACATATTATGTTTTGATGGTAGAATCTTGGTCAAGGTGATGCTAACCCATCAACGAGTTGTACATTTGAAGCTACAATTATCAAGGATGAGAACCGTGATGAGCATCAAGCACTAAGAACCCCACCAGAGCACCTTGCTTACTGTTTTTGGGATCTGATCAGACCACCTGGGCTACTGGAAAGTTGATTTTCAGTTATTTCGGTTCGAGTAGATTATTTTCCGTTTAGACCTCGTCTTAATCTGAGTTACGGTTTAGGATTTACGGCCTTCCGAAAGTCATTACACCCTATTAACGTTGTGCTGAAATTTCTGACCTACTCGCACTTAAACCATCACCACGGTCAAACGAAGACGAGTTTGGTTCTGGAAATTGTTCATCAACTAGGGGACTCATATACGGAGCCATAGCCACTGATTACGCGTCTTTTTGATTTACGTAGAGGTCGTAGTATCTGACCGAAGTCAGCCTATTGTTTCGATCTCTATTCTTGTCAAACTTACTTAGCTTTTATGATGATGAACGATGATGATGATGACAATTAAACTTATTTTATGCACTATTAAAACTTATGAGGATAACCTACTGACCTAATAACCTTTGACTTAGGATGACGACCTTTCGGACCGACTTACTACTTGCATACTTTCATTATCGACTTTACCGCTCTTATCACTGTGAGTTATAGCATCCCTTTTTACTTTAATTATTTTGGTACTGAGAATACTTGCGCGTTTTACATTTTACATACTAGGCACGAGTACTTAAACTTTATATATGTGTGGGTTATACAATGGCATAAACTTTCCCCTTAGCTCGGTAACGTTTAGTCATTGGTCTTTGAACCGGTGAACGCGAATCTTAGATATGGATCCATAGGGTTTGACATCCCCACTCGGGCTAGTCGCGCTAGCATTTAACGGGTGTTTAATACTTTGCAAACATACACACTCGCCAGGTGTACTTTTAAGGGGTTATAAATGTTAAGTTAGTTACCAAGTGCCCACGGTTAAACATATACTTTTCATACTTTTTTGATACGCTGTTTGAAGCACCGAAATCTCGTGGCCTACCTTACATTATTGTTACAACTTAAACTATAGCTCACCAACATTATTGTTGACATTTTTAAGCATGTTTTCTCAGGTGTTTAGAGGTTTGTTGCTTCCGCAGTTTAGACTTGCTGTCTTGGTGTTTAAACTTGCTGTTAAGGACCTGCTGTGCTAGAATTCCGCTGCATTACTTAGAGATGTCTCAATCATGGAACTTTTCTTTTGTATTTGTAGTTTATGTTATTTTCAAATAATGACTTTGTAATGACCTTTGTGTCACGTTATCTTTTGTAAACGCTATCTTTTATGAATGCAAAACTGGTTTTCAAATAGCATGTAGTACTTGACCGTGTAAAGATCATGTTGTTGACGAATCGTACACGATGGTTTTGTACGGGGCATCACAGTGTTGATCATAATGTTGTTGTTCAGGTTGTGGTTACAGTTGTGGTTCTTCATCAGGTTCTTGTTCATGTTGTCTAGACGATGATGCACCGTCCGTATCTGTATTTCTCTGCAAAACACATTAAACACAAAATTTGTGCATCCAAATATGCATTAGTGTTGGCAAAATAACAAATTAAAACAATTACAATAACATGTTTAATCCATATTAAACTTATACTCATTTTTCATATTTTTATCAATTCTACAATTTTTCAAATAAGCATATATGAAAAGGTATACAAAGTTCATAAACATTCAACTCAAATAACATGTTAAAATAACCATTACTAGCAATTAAACAAGTTTCAAATGGCATTTATATCAAAATAATCAAGTTTATGAATTTTAGACTTAAAAAGTCCACTTTGATGCTCAAAAATCATGTTTAGGATCAAAGTTTGGATCATTTAGCTACCTAAACATGTTACACTACTTAATTTAGCAATAATTCATAACAAAAATCAGCCATAACCTGTTTACATCAAAAAGCCACAAATTGCTCAAGAACACAAACCCTATATTTCTAAAAATTTTGAAGTTTAAAGCTTCAAATCATGACAAATAGCATCAATCTAGGTTATACAAGCGTAATATACTAACAATTTAACTCTAATTACGCTAGAAATCATCAAAATTAAATTAGGACAATTAATTATAATTATCACAAAAATTAGGAAATTTAGGAGTTTAGGGGTGAAATTTCTACCTTTTTGCTTCCCCATCTGAAGAAAGGCATGATTGGAACGGATTATAGTAAGAAATTTCGTTGAATTTGGTTGAAAAATGATGATTTTAGGGAGAGCTTTGAGAGTGTGTTCGTGTATTTGTGTGTGTGAAAGTGGACAGAGAGCAGCTGCTCGTGGCCTTTTATTCCTGACCAGATTTCCCAGCCCATGCGATCGCATGGGTTGGAAGTGTAAACCCCATGCGATCGCATGGGGTATGGTTTTTTTTTTATAAATCTTTAACTAATAAAAACAATTAATTAATTAATTTTAAAATTTTGTGTTCCTTGATATTTAGAATGAGGTCGTTTCGGTACGTTTACCTAGTTCGTCCATCGCCAAAATTTTAAAATTTTCAATTTCAAAACGATTGTTTTAAAAGCAAAGATTTTTGAGTTTTTTTAATTTTTTTGGCATACTTTAGATCAATAAAATTAAAAAATAATGATAATAAAATTTCTTGTCCCTCCCTTGGGTAAAGCAATTTCGGTTCATCGACCCAGTCTTCAACTCACGACGAATTTTAAATATCAAATTTTTAATTTAATGAAATAAAGTAAATTTTTGTTTTCAAATTCACACCAAACTTAATTTTTAAAATGCATAAAATTTCATATAAATATTATTAATATTTATATACATTAATTTTACAAACTTATATTTAAAAATAGGGTAAAAATAATATAAAAATCTTTTTGGTCTTTTATCCCACTTAAATCAATCAAATATTTACAAAAATATACGTCCCTCTTTTTGGGTAAAGTAATTTCGGCTATATTACCTAGTTTTACTCCTGACGAATTTCTGAAATATTTTGGATTGATTGATTAAAGATATTTATACCTTATGAATAAACAGTAAATTTCGCAGTGATGCATTAAATTTTTATATGATATCAATAATTTCGGTTTCGCATACCTAATTTTATTGAATATCAATTTAATACTTTATAGCGAACGATTCAGCGTTTATTATCAAAAGGTTAAAAGCAATAAATAAAAACAAATAAAAACTGTACATACTTACCCGTGAGATAGAATTCTCAGAGACCTGCTTTAGTCGACTCATAGGAGAGTCTTTCGATTTGGTTTTCCATAGCTATGTAAGCGTAACCTCAATTTTTCAATAATTTTTCTTCTAAACATATGAACGGTCCTTCTCTGCATAGAATAAAGAACTCGGTATTGAAATGTGTTTGATTGTTCGAACATTTCTCTTCGTGTGACCATTTTCCGCATTTATGACATCTTTCAAGGTGTCATGCTCTTCTTTTTGTTGCGGATTTTGATTTTTCTTTACCAAAATGTATCTTCTGATGATCTTTCCTGAGTTCTTTCCTTACTTCGTCCATTTTGCCTCTTATGAATGATACCAGTTCACTCGGGAAGATGTTATTATTACGTTTAGTAATCATAGCGTGTAGTAGTAGGCCATGGGTCAGATCAAATGAATTCTTCATCTCATAAAACCTAAAAGAAATAAAAACTCATAATGGAGGGAGAAGACTAGTTCTTTAGGGTCTGCTAGGGAAAGACCATTCGGATTCCATTCTCAAGAACTACACGAAAACAGAACATCTAACTCTAACAGAAATTCATATTACCCTTAAAAGATTCGAATCTTTCCACACTTAGTTAGCTGTGGTGTCAAAATTGTGATTAACTTCATCTTCAACTTCCATTGGATTATCTATGTAATGTTTAACTCTGTGACCCTTAACCTTAAATTCAATCCCATTTGAATTAATTAACTCTACTCTTCCGTACGGGAAAACTCTTTTGACTATGAATGGTCCAGACCATCTTGATTTCGATTTTCCAGGAAATAGCTTGAATCGTGAATTGAAAAGAAGAACTCTGTCTCCTTCCTTAAATTCTTTTGAACTTCTGATTCTTTTATCATGCCATTTCTTTATTCTTTCCTTATAGATTAACGAATTTTCATATGCATCATGTCTTAATTCTTCTAATTCGTTTATTTGACTTAATCGTAGGTGTTCAGCTTCATGTAAATCAAGATTACACGTCTTCAAAGCCCAAAATGCTTTGTGCTCAATTTCTACTGGAAGGTGACATGCTTTTCCGTAAACGAGTTTAAAGGGTGTGGTTCAAATTGGAGTTTTATAGGCTGTTCTAAAAGGCCAGAGTGCATCCTCCAATTTCATGGACCATTCCTTCGGATTTGATCCTACGGTTTTCTCTAGAATACGTTTTAATGCTCGGTTGGTATTTTCAACTTGTCCACTTGTTTGTGGATGATAAGCGGTGGAGATTTTATGAGTTACTCCATATCTTTTGAGAACTTTTTCAAGTTGATTATTACAGAAATGAGTAACCCGATCACTTATTAAAGCTTTCGGTGTTTCGAACCTTGCAAAAAGATGTTTTAGGAAGTTGACTACAACTCATGCATCGTTAGTTGGGAGAGCTTGTGCTTCCGCCCATTTAGATACATAATCAATGGCAACGAGAATGTAGAGATTATTATGAGATTTTGGAAATGGACTCATAAAGTCAATACCCCAAACGTCAAATACTTCACATACTTGAATGACATTTTATGGCATTTCGTCACGTTGACTTATTTTTCCGGCCCTTTGACAAGCATCACAGGATTTACAAAGAAGGTGTGCGTCTTTGAAAATTGTAGGCCAATAGAATTCAGCGTCATAAACTTTTCTTGCGGTGAGTTGAGGCCCATAATGCCCTCCTGTTGGTCCTGTGTGACAATGGTTTAAGAATTGACTAGCTTTTTCTCCGAATACACATCGGCGTTTTATTCCATCGAGACAACTTTTGAATAAATGTGGATCTTCCCAAAAATAGTGTTTTATATCACTAAAGAATTTCTTTCGTTTTTGGTACGACAAACCTTTTTCAAAGAATCCATATACTAAGTAGTTTGCATAGTCTGCAAACCATGGAATTTCATTATAATCGATCTTCAATAGATATTCATCAGGAAAGTTGTCTTGTATAGCCGATTCATTTAGAACTTCTAATTCAGGATTTTCAAGGCGAGAAAGATGATCAGCGGCGAGATTTTCTGCTCCCTTTTTGTCTCAGATTTCAATATCGAACTCTTGTAAGAGTAAGATCCAACGGATTAATCGTGGTTTGGCATCTTGTTTTGAAAATAGGTATCTAAGAGCAGAATGATCAGTATAGACCACCGTTTTATCTAGAACGAGATATGAATGAAATTTGTCAAAAGCAAAGACAATAGCAAGGAGTTCTTTTTCAGTAGTTGTGTAATTCTTTTGTGCTCCTTGTAACGTCTTACTAGCGTAATAGATAGGTTGAAATCGTTTTTCAATCCTTTGTCCTAAAACGGCTCCCATTACAAAATCACTTGCATCGCACATGAGTTCAAATGGTAGATTCCAATTTGGAGTTATCATGATCGGCGCATCAGTGAGTTTTTCTTTAAGAATATTAAAAGATTTGATGCATTCATCCGAAAAGATAAATGGAGCATCTTTTTCTAGGATTTTGTTCATAGGAGTGACAATTTTAGAAAAATCTTTTATGAAACGTCGAAAAAAATCGGCATGCCCTAGAAAACTCCTAACTCCTCTAACATTGATGGGATGTGAAAGTTTAGCAATTACATCTACTTTAGGTCTATCCACTTCAATTCCTTCCTTTGAAATTTTTTGACCAAGAACGATGCCTTCTTTAACCATGAAATGGCATTTCTCCCAATTAAGTACTAGATTTGATTGTTCGCATCTAATAAGCATTCGTTCAAGATTAACTAGACATGTTTCAAAAATATCACCGAAGACTGAAAAGTCATCCATGAACACTTCCATGCATTCTTCTATCATGTCGTGAAAAATTGCCATCATGCACCTTTGAAAGGTTGCAGGGGCGTTGCATAGTCCAAATGGCATGCGTTTGTAAGCAAAAGTACCATAAGGGCACGTGAATGTGGTTTTCTCTTGGTCCTCGGGTGCGATTAGAATTTGAAGGTATCCGGAGAAACCGTCAAGAAAACAATAGTAACTATTTCCAGCTAACCTTTCCAACATTTGATCAATGAAAGGTAAGGAAAAGTGGTCTTTTTTGTTGGCGTCATTTAATTTTCTATAATCAATACAGACTCGCCATCCTGTTACAGTCATAGTAGGAATAAGCTCATCTTTTTCATTTGTGATGATAGTCATGCCACCCTTCTTAGGTACGCATTGAACTGGGCTTACCCATGGACTATCAGAGATTGGATAAATTAAATCTGCATCGAACAGTTTAATTATTTCTTTCTTAACAACATCTTGCATATTTGGATTTAGTCTTCATTGGCGTTGCACATAGGTTTTATGATCTTCTTCCATAAGGATTTTATGTGTGCAATACGAAGGACTTATGCCTTTAATGTCATGAATTTTCCATGCAATAGCTGGTTTATGAGCTTTTAGTACAGAAATGAGTTGAGATTTTTCATTTTCCGTAAGAGAAGACGATATTATTACAGGTAATTCAGATTCACCATGTAAATAAGCGTATTCCAAATGGTTTGGAAGTGGCTTTAACTCTAATATCGGTGGTTCTTCTATCGATGATTTATATCGATATCTGTCTTCCTCTTTTAGCATTTGAAGTTCTTCTTTTGTTGGTTCGTATTCATTAGCCATGAGTACGGCTAACATTTCAGCTTCATCAATTGGTTCAATTCCTTCTCCTAAAGAACATTCTCATGTTCCTTGTAATTCTGGAAATTCTTGTAACAATTCTGCATGTGAATCTATAGTTTGAATATAATAACATGTATCATCTGCAGATTGTGGTTATTACATGACTCTATCAACAGAAAAGGTAACACTCTCGTCCTCTATACTTAGGGTCAGTTTCTTACCGAACACGTATATTATTGCTTTAGCCGTGTTTAAGAATGGTCTTCCTAATATGAGAGGAACTCGAGAATCTTCTTCCATGTCCAGAATAACAAAATCTACTGGAATACTAAACTACCAACTTTAACTAGCATGTTCTCCATTATCCCTCTAGGATATTTTACTGTTCGATCGGCTAGTTGTATGCTTATTCGTGTTGGTTTCAATTCTCCAAGGTCTAGTTTAGCGTATAATGAATACGGCATTAAATTTATACTAGCACCTAAGTCTACCAATGCTTCTATTGAACTAAGACTGCCCAGAAAACATGAAATTGTGAAACTTCCTGGATCTGATAATTTTTCTGGTAGCTTATTCAACAGCACTGCAGAACAATTAGCATTCATTGTAACAGCCGAGAGTTCTTCCATTTTCTTTCTATTTGTGATTAGATCTTTCGGGAATTTAGCATATCTTGGTATTCCTGAAATCACATCAATGAAAGGAAGGTTGACATTTATTTGTTTAAACATATCAAAAAATTTGGATTGCTCGGCTTCAAGTCTTTCTTTTCTCATTTTACTCGGGTAAGGAAGCGGTGGTTGATATGGTTTAACATAAGGCTTTGCCTTAACTGTGTTATCTCCATTAACCTTTTCAATTATCAGTTATGTTTCCTTATCTTGCTCACGTTGTGGTGCTTGTGTAGTAGAAATAGCGTCATCAGAAATTACAGGCATTTCAGGTGGTTTAAGTGTAATACCACTTCTTGTGGTAATGGCTTTAGCTGTTTCATTCCGGGGGTTAGCATTTGTATCGCTAGGTAGACTCTCCTGTTTTCTTTCACATATTAACCTTGCTAGGTTACTTACTTCTTGTTCCAGATTTTGAATCGAAGCTTGTTGATTTATAAATGCTTGAGCATTTTGTTCATTTTTTTGTTTCTGAGATGTGAAACACTGCGTTTGAGATTCAACTAGCTTCGACATCATATCTTCTAAATTTGGCTTTTTATCATCGGTTTGTGGTGGTTTATTTGGAAAAATAGGTCTTTGCTGGTTGTAAGTATTATTGGATACTTGTTGATTGCTAGGACCTTGTTGGTTGTTGTATGGAATATTTCGGTTATAATTCTGATTGTAGTTTGGTCTTGGCGGTTGATAATTATTCTGATAATTATTTCCAGGCCTTTGGTTTGTATATGAAACATTCTCTATTTGTTCCATTGTTTGTTCAATACTGAGACAATCTTTTGTCAAATATGGTCCTCCACACTGCTCACAACTAATTCGTATTGCGTGAATATCTTTAGTCATCTTTTTCATTCGTCTCTCGAAAGCATCTATCTTTGCAGAAATGGAATCAAAGTCATGGCTAGAATCGGCTCTAGCCGCTTTATATGATCTAACGATGTCTTTTTCTTGATGCCACTCATGTGAGTGGGAGGCTGTGTTATCAATAATTTTGTAAGCTTCAGTTGCAGTTTTCTTCATAATGGAACCACCAGCTGCTATGTCGATGTCTTTTCGTGTAGTAATGTCGCATCCTTGGTAGAATATTTATACTATTTGATAAGTGTCTAAACCATGTTGAGGACATCCTCTCAACAACTTTCCAAATCTTGTCCACGCCTCATATAGAGTTTCATTTGGCTTTTGTGTGAACGTAACAATTTCTCCTTGAAGTCTCACGGCTTTAGATGCTGAAAAGAATCTTTTAAGAAATTTCTCAACTAAAACATCTCATGTGTCAATCGCCCCTTCAGGTAACGATTCTAACCAAACTTTGGCTTCTCCTTTTAAAGTCCATGGAAATAACATGAGATAGATCTGTTCATCCTCAACTTCTCTGATCTTAAATAGAGTACAAATTCTATTAAAGTTACGAAGATATTCGTTTGAATCTTCCTTCGGCGTACCACTAAATTGGCATTGATTAGTTACTGATGTGTTGCGAGGTGTATACGAAATTACTATTATTTTTAATACGAAATACGATACAAATTACACAAGTTTTAATTATTTATTTACAAATGGGATATACCTAAACTTTGCTACAACACTATATGCAGTGTACCTAATCGTAGAGTAGTATAGTTTTTAGTAAGTCCGGTTCGTTCCACAGGGAGACGGCTTATTTTACACTATATTTTTATATAACTATATTTGTACAAAATATAAATATATATATATATATATATATATATATATATATATTATAATTATTATTATTATAAAAAGGGGTTTTTACCGTTTAATGATCGGTTTGTCGATTTTATGTCTTAAGTCGCAGTTAAAACCTAATGTAAAATATTAAAAATAAATATAACTTAATTTAAAGCGTAAAGTAAATAACGATAATAAAAGTGCAATAATTTAAAGTACGATAAATAAAATGACGATAAATAAAATTGCGATAATTAAAAAGTACGATAATTAAAAGTGCAATAATATATAAATTAAAGGAATTATGCTTATTTAAACTTCCGTAATCATGATGTTTGACGTGTTGATTTTATGTTTATTACCATGAGTTAATTGTCCTTTGTCCTGGATTATTCAATATGTCCATACAGTTTTTGTCCATAACAGTCCATCAGTTATAAATATAAAGTGCGAGTGTCCTCGTCAAATTATCCTTATATTCGAAGTCAAATATTCCAACTAATTGGGGACTTAAACTGTAACAAGGTCTTAATACTTTTTTTAATAATTATACCAGGATATCGACTGCGTGTAACCCAAAGGTTTAATACTTTATTAAAAATTACACCAAGTGTCCTTGTATGTAATCCACCCCTGTTTTAATGAGTCCATTGACTATTAATCCATTCTTGTGTCCGGTTAAATGAACGATTATTAGTACTTATAAATATCCCGCCCATCGTGTCCGATCGAGTGTATGTGGTTATTTATAAATACGTCAAATTGTAAATCTCTATATTAAATTAACGAACTATCATTCAGTTAAACAAATATAAAGTCCATTAATAGTCCATAGTCCAATTTCCACAAGTGTCGGTCTTTTGTCCAAACCCCAATTATGGTACAAAGCCCAATTACCCCGTTTTTAATATTTAGCCCAACATCACGATTACTTCGATTTAAATAAGCATAATAATAACTTAGCTACGAGACATTAATTTAAAAAGGTTGAACATAACTTACAATGAGTATTAATCGTGTAGTGTTAGACGGACAGAATTTCGACTTACACACTTACAACATTCGCCACTATAACCTTATTATTATTAAACTTTAATATTTAAAATTAAAATTATAAATATATATATTTGAGGGAGTAAGAGATAGATAAAAGGTGTGTCCTCTGAATGCTGAATTTCCTCTGTATTTATAGCCAAATATTGGCACTGTAGTACTTTGATTGTTAGGTGATAATAATTGCAACTTGTTGATTTTAGTGGATGCAATGAATTTTAAACGGAGCAATCTTTCATGTGATTCTTTATTTATTATATTTTTATATTATATTATATTATTATTATTATGAATTATATATATATATTATATTATATTCATGTGCATAGTTGACTTGTAATTTTCGGTCCGTTGCGTCGCGCGTTGATAGTTCCGGATTTTCGAACGTCCTTTCGTACGCTGAGATATCTTGTACTTTGCGTTTCGCGGCTCGTACTCTTGTAATTTTTAGATGTTTCTCATCAATAAATTGAACCACTTGAATTGTATCTTGTACTATTTAGCATTTTGGTCCTTTGCATCTTCAAATCGTCGAATCTGTCTTTTGTCTTCGTACTTATTTAATATAAACGATTACAACTTAAAAATAGAACAATTACAACTAAAAACTTTACATATTGGAAGGATATTGCGACTAAATATATGATCATTTGGAGCACTATAAAATATCCCCACACTTGAACGTTGCTTATCCTCAAGCAATACAGAACTTGAAATAAAACATAATTCACTCGAATCACTTTTTTTATTCTCAGACTTTATACATCAGTGATTTTGATATGGCAGTATAAACAATGATAGTAATGATGTGGTTTACAGTCTCACATGACTATGAAAATTTAGATCCTTTAGGAAATTGGATCTTTATGAAAATATTTGATCTTTTGAAAATTCATTCTAGCTTTTACCCTAGATAAGTTTTCCGGAATAACCCTTCACCGGTGTTTGCAAAATTGTTTTTGTGGGTTTCGTGGGTTTCAAATTTGAAAATTTTAGCTCAAAACTTATGGTTTTGTGTCACCCACTTGCTAACCTTGTATTAGGAAAGCAACACGTCCAGTATACTTGCTTCGTATATTACCTTTTGGTTAACTATCGTCCGGTTGTAAAGGAAAGCGTTGAACAAGCAACTGTTAAGGCAATGTCCCGTGACATGCTTTTGATTATGGTCTATAACATGTCGGATGCAATTACTATCCTTTGTAGCAGCAATAGTAAAGATCACCCTATAGTTTTTTGATCTGGCACACGGTCCTGTCTTCGACCATGCTATGCAACCACCATTCTTACGGTTGATACCCGATTTGGTTCAGGTGACCTAATGAATTTCGTTGAATTCTTAAGATTTTACGTTCAATGGTAATGAACGCATTGAAAATGGGTTTTCAGAAAACAAATCGGTTTTAATTTGATCAAAATATTTTCTCGTTCAAGCTGGAGTTTAGATATCATTGAATTCCATGAGTTTGAATTCTCAATCTTTAAGGTCAATCTCAAGGATTGAGTAGTATCAGGCTTAAAAGCTGATTTTTGATCTTTAAGGAGATTATCCTTTTTGGGGATCTGATTCATTAGTCTTATAAGCTAATTTGCACGGTGCCTCCCCATTGTACAAGACAGATCCTCTCATAGTTAGGATAAGTTCGACTACTTGGCGACCCTGTTTGATGCTGAGGTCCGTGGATTTCCAGCTGATTTTCGAGAAAACTTTTCAAGGTTTTTCGCAGACTCTACAACTGGTCTGGATGACAACTTCCTGACCTAAATCAAGAAGCGCGTGTCTTTTTCTCTCGGAAGACTTTACTTCCTTTTAAATTTCATTTATATTACAATAAACTGGGTAAAACTGATTAATATCGTCCAAAACAAAAGTATCTTCAATTATTTGTACAAAAATATGTGATATATGTTCTAAATAATTTGGTAAATTTTTCCCACACTTGGCTTTTATTTTTCTTTCTTTGCCTTTTTATTTTCCTCTATTCCATTTTAAATGAATTCAAGCGTTTTGAGTTGTTTCTCAATTTATGTCCTTTCCGAGGTAACAATAATTTCGGTGTTAACACCTAGTTTTATCATTCATAAATATGTATAAACATAATTTTGAGTTCATTTATTTGAAAATTTTGAAAATTTTTACTAGAAATGGGTAGTCAGTATATAAGACTAGGGCTGTTCTTTATTATCAGAGAGCACTAGATTTTAATACGACTACTGCGTTACTAGTATTTTTAATGGTAACCAAGTGTTTTTTAAATTAAATTTTTTTTAAAAAAAATCCGAAAGAATTTAACCCCTTCCCACATTTAAGATATTGCAATGCCCTCATTTGCAAGAAATCAGTAGCAATTTAAATTATTGAGGGTGAGTAGCGTAGAAAAATGATTAAATTTAACCAAAGTTTCCAAACATATTGAATTTTTTTTATTTTTTTAAATCTTTAACTTATAAAACAAATAATTAATTAATTTTAAAATTTTGTTTCGTTCTATAATGAGGGCATTTCGGTACGTTGACCTAGTCCGTCCCTCGACAAAATTTTAAAATTTGTCATTTTAAAGCGTTTGTTTTAAAAGCAAAGATTTTTTAGTTTTTTAAATGTTTTTGGTATACTTTAAATCAATAAGATTAAAAATAATGATAACAAAACTTCTCGTCCCATCATTGGGTAAAGCAATTTCGGTTCAACGACCTAGTCTTCAACTCACGACGAATTTTAGGTATCAAATTTTTAACTTAATGAAATAAAGTACATTTTTTTTTAAATTCACACCAAACTTAAATTTAAAATGCATAAAATTAAAAATTCATATTAATATTATTAATATTTTTATACATTAATTTTACAAACTTATATTGAAAATATTAATTTTTAAAATATTTAAAAACTTAAATATATTGATTTTAAAAATTTACAATATTAATTTAATATTAATATAAAAACAAGGTAAAAATTAAAATTAAAAATCTTTTTGGTCTTTTATCCCACTTTAATCAATCAAATATTATCAAAAATATACGCCCCTCTTTTGGGTAAAGTAATTTCGGCTATATTACCTAGTTTTACTCCTGACGAATTTCTGAAATACTTTGGATTGATTGATTAAAGATATTTATACCTTAAGAATAAACAGTAAATTTCGCAGTGATGTAATAAATTTTTGTATGATATCAATAATTTCGGTTTCGCATACCTAATTTTATTGAATACCAATTTAATATTTTATAGTGAATGATTCAGCGTTTATTATCAAAAGGTTAAAAGCAATAGATAAAAACAAATAAAAATGTACATACTTACCTGTGAGAAAGAATTCTCAGAGACCTGCTTTAGCCGACTCATAAGAGAGTCGTGTGATTTGGTTTTCCATAGCTACATAAGCGTAACCTCGATTCTTCAATAACTTTTCTTCTAAACATATGAACGGTCCTTCTCTGCATAGAGTAACAAATTCGGTATTTGAATATGTTTAATTGTTCGAACATTTACCTTCATGTGACCATTTTCCGCATTTATGACATCTTTCAAGGTGTCGTGCTCTTCTTTTTGTTGCAGATTTTGATTTTCCTTTACCAAGATGTGTCTTATGATGAGCTTTCCTGAGTTCTTTCCTTACTTCATGCATTTTTACTCTTATGAAGGATACCACGGGAAAATGTTATTATTACGTTTAGTAATCATAGCGTGTAGTAGTAGACCATGGTTCAGATCAAAGGAATTCTTCATCTTGTAAAACCTAAAAGAAATAAAAATTCAGAATGGAGGGAGAAGACTAGTTCTTTAGGGTCTGCTAGGGAAAGACCATTCGAATTCCATTCTCGAGAACTACATGAAAACAGAATATCTAACTCTAACAAAAATACGTATTACCCTTAAAAGATTTGAATCTTCCCACACTTAGTTAACTGTGGTGTCAAAATTGTGATTAACTTCATCTTCAACTTCCATTGGATTATCTATGTAATGTTTAACTCTATGACCATTAACCTTAAATTCAATCCCATTTGAATTTATTAATTCTATTGTTCCATATGGGAAAACTCTTTTCACTATGAATGGTCCAGACCATCTTGATTTCAATTTTCCAGGAAATAGCTTGAATCATGAATTGAAAAGAAGAACTCTCTCCTTTTTTAAATTCTTTTGAACTTCTGATTCTTTTATCATGCCATTTCTTCATTCTTTCTTTATAGATTAACTAATTTTCGTATGCTTCATGTCTTAATTCTTCTAATTCGTTTAGTTGACTTAACCGTAAATGCCCGGCTTCATGTAAATCAAGATTACATGTCTTCAAAGCCCAAAATGCTTTGTGCTCAATTTCTACTGGAAGGTGACATGATTTTCCGTAAATGAGTCTAAAAGGTGTGGTTCTAATTGGAGTTTTGTAGGCTGTTCTAAAAGCTCAGAGTGCATCCTCTAATTTCATGGACCATTCCTTCGGATTTGATCCTACGGTTTTCTCTAGAATACGTTTTAAAGCTTGGTTGGTATTTTCAACTTGTCCACTTGTTTGTGGATGATAAGCGATTGAGATTTTATGAGTTACTGCATATCTTTTGAGAACTTTCTCAAGTTGATTATTACAAAAATGATTACCCCGATCACTTATTAAAGCTTTCGGTGTTCCAAACCTAGCAAAAAGAAGTTTTAAGAAGTTGACTACAACTCGTGCATCGTTAGTTGGGAGAGCTTGTGTTTCCGCCCATTTAGATACATAATCAATGGCAACGAGAATGTAGAGATTATTATGAGATTTTGGAAATGGACCCATAAAGTCAATACCCCAAACGTCAAATACTTCAAATACTTGAATGATATTTTGTAGCATTTCATCACGTTGACTTATTTTTCTGGCCCTTTGACAAGCATCACGGGATTTACAAAGAAGGTGTGCGTCTTTGAAAATTGTAGGCCAATAGAACCCAGCATCGTAAACTTTTCTTGCTGTAAGTTGAGGCCCATAATGCCCTCCTGTTGGTCCTGTGTGACAATGCTATAACATTTGACTAGCTTCATTCCCGAATACACATCGGCGTATTATTCCATCGGGACAACTTTTAAACAAATGTGGATCTTCCCAAAAATAGTGTTTTATATCACTAAAGAATTTCTTTCGTTTTTGGTACGACAATCCTTTTTCAAGGAATCCACATACTAAATAGTTTGCATAGTCTGCAAACCATGGAATTTCATTATAATCTATCTTCAATAGATATTAATCAGGAAGTTATCTTGTATGGCCGATTCATTTAGAACTTCTAATGCAGGATTTTCAAGACGAGAAAGATGATCAGCTGCGAGATTTTTTGCTCCCTTTTTATCTCGGATTTCAATATCGAACTCTTGTAAGAGTAAGATCCAACGGATTAATCGTGGTTTAGCATCTTGTTTCAAAAATAGGTATCTAAGAGCAGAATGGTCGGTATAGACCACCATTTAACTAGAACGAGATATGAACGAAATTTGTCAAAAGCAAAGACAATAGCACGGAGTTCTTTTTCAGTAGTAGTGTAATTCGTTTGTGCTCCTTGTAACGTCTTACTAGCGTAATAAATAGGTTGAAATCGTTTTTCAATCCTTTGTCCTAAAACGGCTCCCATTGCAAAATCACTTGCATCGCACATAAGTTCAAAAGGTAGATTCCAATTTGGAGTTATCATGATCGGCGCATTAGTGAGTTTTTTTTAAGAATATTAAAAGATTTGATGCATTCATCCGAAAAGATGAATGGAGCATCCTTTTCTAGGAGTTTATTCATAGGAGTGGCAATTTTAGAAAAATCTTTTATGAAAAGTCGGTAAAAACCGGCATGCCCTAGAAAACTCCTAACTCCTCTAACATTGGTGGGATATGGAAGTTTAGCAATTACATCTACTTTAGCTCTATCCACTTCAATTCTTTCCTTTGAAATTTTATGACCAAGAACGATGCCTTCTCTAACCATGAAATGGCATTTCTCCCAATTAAGAACTAGATTTGATTGCTCGCATCTAATAAGCATTTGTTCAAGATTAACTAGACATGTTTCAAAAGTATCACCGAAGACTGAAAAGTCATCTATGAAAACTTCCATGCATTCTTCTATCATGTCGTGAAAAATCGCCATCATGCACCTTTGAAAGGTTGCAGGGGCGTTGCAAAGTCCAAATGGCATGCGTTTGTAAGCAAAAGTACCATAAGAGCACGTGAATGTGGTTTTCTCTTGGTCCTCGGGTGCGATTGGAATTTAAAAATATCCGGAAAAACCATCAAGAAAACAATAGTAACTATTCTCGGCTAATCTTTCCAACATTTGATCAATGAAAGGTAAGGGAAAGTGATCTTTTCTGGTGGCGTCATTTAATTTTCTATAATCAATACAAACACGCCATCCTGTTACAGTCCAAGTAGGAATAAGTTCATTTTTTTTCATTTGTGATGACAGTCATGCCACCCTTTTTAGGTATACATTGAACTGGGCTTACCCATGGACTATCAGAGATTGGATAAATTAAACCTGCATCAAGCAGTTTAATAATTTCTTTCTTAACAACATCTTGCATATTAGGATTTAGTCTTCGTTGGCGTTGCACATACGTTTTATGACCTTCTTCCATAAGGATTTTATGTGTGCAATACGAAGGATTTATTCCTTTAATATCATGAATCTTCCATGCAATAGCTGGTTTATGAGCTTTTAGCACAGAAATGAGTTGAGATTTTTTATTTTTCGTAAGAGAAGATGATATTATTACAGGTAATTCAGATTCACCATGTAAATAAGCGTATTCCAAATGGTTTGGAAGTGGTTTTAACTCTAATGTCGGTGGTTCTTCTATCGATGATTTGTATCGATATCTGTCTTCCTCTTTTAGCATTTGAAGTTCTTCTGTTGTTGGTTCATATTCATTAGCCATAATTGTAGCTAACATTTCAGCTTCATCAATTGGTTCAGTTCCTTCTCCTATACAAGAAGTCAAATATTCCAACTAATTGGGGACTTAAACTATAATAAGGTTTTAATAGATTGTTAATGATTACACCAGGTTATCGACTGTGTGCAATCCAAGGTTTTAATACTTTATTAACAATTACACCAAGTGTCCTTGTATGTAATCCACCCCTATTTTAATGAGTCCATTGACTATTAATCCATTCCCGTGTCCGGATAAATGAACGATTATTAGTATTTATAAATATTCCGCCCATCGTGTCCGATCGAGTGTATGTGGTTATTTATAATTACCTCAAATTGTAAATCTCTATATAAAATTAACGAACTATCATTCAGTTAAACAAATATAAAGCCCATTAATAGCCCATAGTCCAATTTCCACAAGTGTCGGTCTTTTGTCCAAACCCCAATTATGGCCCAAAGCCCAATAACCCCGTCTTAATATTTAGTCTAACATCATGATTACTTCGGCTTAAATAAACATAATAATAAATTAGCTACGAGACATTAATTTAAAAATGTTGAACATAATTTACAATGAGTATTAATCGCGAAGTGTTACACGGACAGAATTTCGACTTACAAACTTAAAACATTCGCCACTATAACCTTATTATTATTAACTTAATATTAAAATTATAATTATAAAATATATATATATATGTATTGAGAGATAGAGATTATCAGTTGAAGAAGGTGTAAATAACTCGTCGCCCAAACTTGCAATTTATAGCACCTGACCAATGATTTGGGGCCATGCAATCGCATGATCGGGGAGTGTTATTCCCATGCGATTGCATGGAGGCCTGGGACAGCTCACACATTTTTGTTTTCTTGTTTGCCGACATTTTATTTAATATATATAATATAATATATATAATTTCTTATAATTATATATATATATATATATATATATATATATATATATATATATATATATATTATATTCTTGTTCATAGTTGACTTGTAATTTTAGGTCCGTTGCGTCGCGCGTTGATAGTTGGTTCATGTCCCGGTTTCGGATTTTCGAACGTCCTTGCGTACGATTTAATATCTTATACTTTGCGTTTCACGGCTTGTACTCTTGTAATTTCTAGACGTTTCTCATCAATAATTTGAACCACTTGGATTGTACTTTGTATTTCTAGCTTTTTGGTCGTTTGCGTCTTCAAATCGTCGAGTCTGTCTTTTGTCTTCACCTTTTATTATTTAAACGAATATCACTTGTAAATAGAACAATTGCAACTAAAAGCTTGTCTTTCTTGAAGGATAATGCTATGAAATATATGTTCATTTTTAGCATTATCAACTATAAAATACATTTAGTATAAATACGTTTAGTATAAATACGAAGATTAAGAGAATAAACATATTATGCATAAATAATACATTTAAGAAGAAACATTAGTATGCATGAAATAAATAATGAATAATTGCATAAGTAATCATAAATGTTAGATAACATAAATATAAATGTTAGTGAAGTTAATAAGAGTTAGATTAAAGAAATATAATTCAGGCGGTATAACCGACCATATATAACATAAATATAAATGTTAGTTATGATGATAATAATAGTTAGATTATAGATAAATAATAGAAGATATCGTTAAAGAATTTTTATATTACCTTGATTAGTAACTTGTGCTTGCTTAGATAATGTGAAGACCCGTCCTAATCCACCTGGATGAATTCATCAACATCTGGTCCCATTGCTAGGTACTGACCTAAATATGCCATGTACGACTCCATGTAATATCTTTAAAATGAGCAAATGAACAGCGGAAGATTTATTTCATACCTAAGAATAAATATGCTTAAAAGTATCAACCAAAAGGTTAGTGAGTTCATAGGTTTATCATAACAATCATTTCAATATATTAATAGACCACAAGATTTTCGTTTATAAATATATGTACACTCGCAAGTGTATAAAAGTATTCTATAAGTTGTTGAGCGCTTCGGTAACCATGCTTAACAATTAATGTGGCATATTCCCTTTATTATGAAATCTCCCTACACTGTACCAAGTGTGGTAAAAATGAAGTACTATGCAACCGTTTACGATACTAGAGCGACTAGCCCGGTTGGGAGGGTCAAACCCGATAGATCTATCAATAGGATTCGCGCTTACATGTTCTTCCAATATGTAAATATTAGTTACCAAGCTATTAGGGAAGATATGCAGGGTGGTACAACTAAACGTAGAATATATTTTAAGTACTTGTGTCTATTCTGTAAAGCATTTATAAAAGCAGCGCATTTATTCTCAGCCCAAAAATATATATTGCAAAAGCAATTAAAAAGGGAGCAAATGAAACTCACCATATTGTATTTTGTAGTAAAAATATATATGTCGACATTTAACAAGTGTAGGGTTGGCCTCAGATTCACGAACCTATATCATTTATATATGTATATATATATCCATATATATATATATATATATATATATATATATATATATATATATATATATATATATATATATATATATATATATATATATATATACATATATATATATATATACATATATATATATATATATATATATATATATATATATATATTAACACACATCATTGTAATCGAACAAATTTATGTATTATTTGTTATTTTAGTAAATTATATATTTCATTAATAACTTAATTAACTATGTTTATTCTATATACTTTAGATACATATTTAGAATTTATTATAAAAATATTAATACAGTTGTGTCATATGTTTTTAAATATATTTTTATATAACAAATATTTATTTGATAAAATAATATTTATAATAATAATTAAGAAAAAAAAACGTATTTGATTAGTAATAATAATAATAATAATATTAAAAATAATAATAGTAATAATAATAATAATAATAATAATAATAATAATAATAATAATAATAATAATAATAATAATAATAATAATAATGAAAAATGATAGTAATAATAATATTGACTACCTTAGAAAAAGCTTTTCCAAAACAAATTGCCCCAGACCGGGCTCGAACTCAAGACCTCTCATTCACCCATCAACACACTTAATCATCCCACTGTTTCCGTTTTTCTGTTTTTATCTCTCTGTTAAATCTATATAACCCGTTTATTCTGGCCCAACAATAACTTAATCTTAACAGCCCAATGGAAGGAAAAGGATTCGGTCCAATTTAAGATGGCGGCCCAACTAATCAAATCCCATTTAATAAATCTAAAAACGGCCCAACTATGTATATATCCGATATATATACTTGCAACCCAATCGTTACATCATTATTACTGTAGCATTGCTGTAACTCTTTTGCTCGAACAGAAAACACAAAAAAATAATGAGTAACAGTAGGGTTTCATGGTGGTTTAAGCGAACGAGAAGGTGGTTATTAATTAGTGTAACATGTAACCTCCGATGATGGTGTGGTTTTGGGTGTCGATTTTAAATCCAATCGAAAACAGAAGGAACACCTAGCATCGTCATCATCATCAAACAATTACTACTGTTCATCATCTTCTTCGTCTAGTGTCGTTCTTATAATAACAGTAAAACAGCAGCTCAACATGGATGGTTTTATAAAGATGAAGTGGGTTTGTTGTTGTGGCTCAAATTAAAACGCAACCAGAATAGTAGCCGGGTTCAAAGGTAGCAATTTTGGTGGTTTTTACTTTAAGAGATAGATGAGAGAGGTGGGGAAAATAAACAGGAATATGGTTGTAGAAGTAGCAGAAGTATATGGGTGTTCTACTTATGTTAACACAGAAACGATAGTAAGCATTTTAATGGTGTTGGAGTAAAGGTAGTAGTTATGGTGCTCACGGTGAAGGGTGTGTGATGGTGATGATGTTCATAGAAGAAAATAGAGAGAGAGAGAAAGAGATGGTTTGTCATGTGATTTCATTGAACGAGAAATATAGAGAAAGAGAGTGGTGGCTAGGGTGTCTCACGGTGATGGTGGCTGGCGGTGATGAAGTTGAGGTGGTTGACGGTTGTGGTGGGTGATGGTGTTCGAAGGATGGTGACCGATGAAGGGTGAGATGGAAGGCGGTCGAAGATGGGATTGGGAAGATGGTAAGTTTTGTAAAGGAGAAATTTTCTTGATGTTTTTCACTGATAATCTCGTTACATATATATATATACACCAATACATATGACTTAATTTAGGAGAATATAATAATCTTCCAATCATAATAGGAGCAGATATGTACACCTAACTAACAAAGATATGATAATATAATTTACATAAATATGAGATATGCACTTTGTCTATTAGTTTGGTTTTTCTATATATGTGCATATGTATATTTTATATGTATATATTAAAATATGATGGTGGGTTCAATAAGTCAATAAAACGTGTAATAGCATGTACATAGCAGTCTCTCTTTTAAATCTTGTGTCGACAGTTTTTCATGCTCTGGAATATCGTACATTGTTGTAAATTAGTGGCGGATAAAAGTGTTCAGAATAATCCCATATTTTTAAATTAACTTTATTTATTTATTTTGGTCATTATGGTATAAAATTCAATCCTAAATTGGTTAAATGAAAATTACATCAACTGTCCCTCTCATTTTTGGGTAAAATATAAAAAGTTCTAAAATTTAACAAACAGCTCCTAAATACATTTTTAATAAGTCTATAATTTATAGAACTCATTTTCAGATCACCGTTTATTTTAAAATCATATAAGTTTCTTTTTAACTCGTTTACTATCAATCGAATGACAACTGAGCATTACCGCTGTTTACTAAATAACTTCAAAACCTGGTACATGTATATTCTATATACTTTTATAAAAATAATATATATGTATATATATATATATATATATATATATATTTATATTTTATAAAAATAATATATATATATATATATATATATATATATATATATATATATATATATATATATATATATATATATTATTTTATATAATTAATTCTAACAATTACAATATATATTATTTCTTATTATTATATACAAATATATGTATAAGCATATTTATTTACAAGTAATCGTATCGTGAGTCGTCGGAAATAGTCAAATGTTAAATGGATTCATGAAAACAGTTCAAAATTTTTAAGTCTCAACTTAACAGACTTTACATATCGTGTCAAAACATAATATCGTATTGAGAGTCTGATTTAAAATTAGTCAAAATTTTCCGGGTCATGATAGTACCTACCCGTTAAAGAAATTTAGTCCCGAAATTTAATCGTGGTCGTCATGGCTATCAATAAGAATGTTTTTCATGACGAATATGAGTTGATAAATAGAGTTTTATAACTATTGAGTAATATAGATAAAACAATTCGATCATCTAACGAGTATGAGTGAATCTATCGCAAAAGATTGAGATAGAGATTTAACCTTTGACGTAGTCACGGTGGATTTTCGAAATTCAAGGAATTTAAGGAAATTTTCTAATTAGAAAGAAAATGTAATAGCATGATTTATTAGCAACTGTTGGAATTACGGAAGAACAGAAATACTAAGGAAATATTTCAGTGATATGCTTAGAGATTAAGTATAATGAAAGAATTGTGTAACATGGCACATGATGACGGTGTGATCTGTGGATTATCACGTTCCATTAGAAATTCAGCATGACTTACTGTAATATAATTACGTTGGCCAAGCGCATTATATTATACTAACTCATGCTTCTATTTCCAACACTACTTCAGGATTCATTCATAGTTTATGCTTAGATTTTACAGGAATTTCCAATATAATGTATTACATATAGCACGAAGAGGTATATAATTTCGGACGAGAATAGTTATGAAAATATCTTCAGAAATATCGAAGATATTTATGATGATATTTTGGAATTTCTAAGTTTGAAAGTTGATAAGGAAAAATTTCCGCAAGATTTTAACATGACTTCGGAGCAGGATATTCTTTAAAGATTTCATTGGATCCAGAATTACCTGGATTCTTTGAATATAGGGTTAGATCCTTGTATTTGTTGTTGGTCTCCTTCATGGTTAGCTCAATCTGTTTTTCAGTACCAAATTTTCTATCGAGCGTTTCTAACACTCCTTTCTTTATCATCAAACTTTTGGCCGTTTAGACCATCTACCATTTTTCTGTTTCCTCTGCATTTAATGCTACGATATCTGAATCATCGGTTATCAATCTGAGATGGTTTCGGGAGAATTGTATTTTTAGATGATTAAATGCTGATGATAATATGGTAGAATATAAAAGGTTCTCTGGTAACAATAAATGAGCACGCATATATATCAAGGTTATAATAAGACTTATTCGAATGAAAAGTCGAAGTTGACTTGTTGGAGCTGTGATAAAATTGGCTAATTTGAAAAGGAATTGCAATGTTATTTTCGGTATCAACAATGACAAAGGAGTTAGCACAAATACGTGTTAAACGTTTACTCAGGTTTCGAGAGTTTTTCAGGTGCATAACTATATACATCAATCTTTTCTTCCGTAGATGAAGTGCGGTTGGTTCATCCTCTCGATTGAGGTGTTTTTAAGAATCATGATAGATTTAAACGCTGATTGTAATCGTTAAGATACAATTGAGGTTTAAGATAAAATCAAGTGGCAAACTTGAAGAATTATTTAGTTTCATATGTTATAATTAATATTTTAATTCATTTTTAATTGTCCAATGTTGATTGTCCAATAATCGGTTTATATATATATAATCTTAGAGTTACCCCACGACGTATTGTATACGTATTGTCTTTGCATCAACCCAGAGACGTATTGTATACGTATTGTCTTAGAATTAACTAAGACGTATTGTGTACGTATTGTCTTAGGATTTATCAAAACGTATTGTATACTTATTGTGTTAGGATGTACCAAGAATATTATTAAACATATATACAATTACAGAATTTGTGTACATGTCTCAGACTCGATCACAACTCAAAGTATATATATTATTGTAGAATCAACCTTAACCCTGTATAGCGAACTTGTGCATTACAGCATATAGAGTGTCTATGGTTATTCCAAATAATATATATACATGCGTCGATATGATATGTCAAAACTTTGTATACGTGTCCCAATATTTAAAGTGCGTAAAATAAATAACAAAAATTAAATGACGATAAATAAAATTGCGAGAATATAAATTGCGATAATTAAATTGCGGTAAATAAAATGTAACCAGTTAGCTAGGAACAGTTAGCTAGAAACAGTTAGCGTGAATTCTTAACAATATTTCAATTAGTTAGTTCGTGTGTTTCTAACAAATTTTATTTTGGTTCAATGTTTTCTTCATTATGCCACTTGTTGAATTTTGATAGGTCAAAATCCAAATATGAAATTGAACAAAAATGATTACTCTATGGTGAACGGATATGTATATTGAAATGTCCCGTTCATATTAATTATAAACGTTCCATATTAATTGATTTCGTCGCGAGGTTTTGACCTCTATATGAGACATTTTTCAAAGACTGCATTCATTTTTAAAACAACCATAACCTTTATTTTATCTATAAAGGTTTACAAAGCATTGCGTAGATTATCAAATAATGATAATCTAAAATATACCGTTTACACATGACCATTACATAATGGTTTACAATAAGAATATATTACATCAAAAATAAGTTTCTTGAATGCAGTTTTTACATAATATTATACAAGCATGGACTCTAAATCTTGTCCTTATTTTAGTATGCAACAGCGGAAGCTCTTAATAATCACCTGAGAATAAACATGCTTAAAATGTCAACAAAAATGTTGGTGAGTTATAGGTTTAACCTATATATTATCAAATCATAATAATAGACCACAAGATTTCATATTTCAATATACATCCCATACATAGAGATAAAATTCATTCATATGGTGAACACCTGGTAACCGACATTAACAAGATGCATATATAAGAATATCCCCATCATTCCGGAACACCCTTCGGATATGATATTAATTTCGAAGTACTAAAGTATCCGGTACTTTGGATGGGGTTTGTTAGGCCCAATAGATCTATCTTTAGGATTCGCGTCAATTAGGGTGTCTGTTCCCTAATTCTTAGATTACCAGACTTAATAAAAAGAGGCATATTCGATTTCGATAATTCAACCATAGAATGTAGTTTCACGTACTTGTATCTATTTTGTAAATCATTTATAAAACCTGCATGTATTCTCATCCCAAAATTATTAGATTTTAAAAGTGGGACTATAACTCACTTTCACAGATTTTTTACTTCGTCGGGAAGTAAGACTTGGCCATTGGTCGATTCACGAACCTATAACAAATATGTACATATATATCAAAGTATGTTTAAAATATATTTACAACACTTTTAATACATTTTGATGTTTTAAGTTTATTAAGTCAGCTGTCCTCGTTAGTTACCTACAACTAGTTGTCCACAGTTAGATGTACAGAAATAAATCGATATATATTATCTTGAATCAATCCACGACCCAGTGTATACATGTCTCAGGCTAGATCACAACTCAAAGTATATATATTTTTAGAATCAACCTCAACCCTGTATAGCTAACTCCAACATTACTGCATATAGAGTGTCTATGGTTGTTCCAAATAATATATATACATGGGTCGATATGATATGTCAAAACATTTGCATACGTGTCTATGGTATCCCAAGATTACATAATATATTAGAATACATGTATAATACAATATAAGTTAGCTAGGATATGATTTGTATAGAATTGTTAATATTTCCCGTAGCTACAAAAATAAAAAATATCCAATCTTGTTTTACCCATAACTTCTTCATTTTAAATCCGTTTTGAGTGAATCAAATTGCTATGGTTTCATATTGAACTCTATTTTATGAATCTAAATATAAAAAGTATAGTTTTATAGTCAGAAATATAAGTTATAAGTCGTTTTTGTAAAGGTAGTCATTTCAGTCGAAAGAACGACGTCTAGATGACCATTTTAGAAAACATACTTCCACTTTGAGTTTAACCATGATTTTTGGATATAGTTTCATGTTCATAAGAAAAATCATTTTTCCAGAAGAAAAACTTTTAAATCAAAGTTTATCATAGTTTTTAATTAACTAACCCAAAACAGCCCGCGGTGTTACTACGACGGCGTATGTCCAGTTTTACGGTGTTTTTCGTGTTTCCAGGTTTTAAATCATTAAGTTAGCATATCATATAGATATAGAACATGTGTTTAGTTGATTTTAAAAGTCAAGTTAGAAGGATTAACTTTTGTTTGCGAACAAGTTTAGAATTAACTAAACTATGTTCTAGTGATTTCAAGTTTAAACCTTCGAATAAGATAGCTTTATATGTATGAATCGAATGATGTTATGAACATCATTACTACCTCAAGTTTTATGGATAAACCTACTGGAAAAGAAACAAATGGATCTAGCTTCAAAGGATCTTGGATGGCTTGAAATTTCTTGAAGTAGAATCATGACACGAAAACAAGTTCAAGTAAGATTTCCACTCAAAATAAGATTGTTATAGTTATAGAAATTGAATCAAAGTTTGAATATGAGTATTACCTTATATTAGAAAGATATCTTACTGTAAATAAAAAAGATTTCTTGAGGTTGGATGATCACTCTACAAGATTGGAAGTAAGCTAGCAAACTTGGAAGTATTCTTGATTTTATGAAACTAGAACTTGTAGAATTTATGAAGAACACTTAGAACTTGAAGATAGAACTTGAGAGAGATCAATTAGATGAAGAAAATTGAAGAATTAAAGTGTTTATAGGTGTTTTTGGCCGTTGGTGTATGGATTAGATATAAAGGATATGTAATTTTGTTTTCATGTAAATAAGTCATGAATGATTACTCATATTTTTGTAATTTTATGAGATATTTCATGCTAGTTGCTAAATGATGGTTCTCACATGTGTTAGGTGACTCACATGGGCTGCTAAGAGCTGATCATTGGAGTGTATATACCAATAGTACATACATCTAAAAGCTGTGTATTGTACGAGTACGAATACGGGTGCATACGAGTAGAATTGTTGATGAAACTGAACGAGGATGTAATTGTAAGCATTTTTGTTAAGTAGAAGTATTTTGATAAGTGTCTTGAAGTCTTTAAAAAGTGTATGAATACATATTAAAACACTACATGTATATACATTTTAACTGAGTCGTTAAGTCATCGTTAGTCGTTACATGTAAGTGTTGTTTTGAAACCTTTAGGTTAACGATCTTGTTAAATGTTGTTAACCCAATGTTTATAATATCAAATGAGATTTTAAATTATTATATTATTATGATAATATGATGTATGAATATCTCTTAATATGATATATATACATTAAATTTCGTTACAACGATAATCGTTACATATATGTCTCGTTTCAAAATCATTAAGTTAGTAGTCTTGCTTTTACATATGTAGTTCATTATTAATATACTTAATGATATGTTTACTTATCATAATATCATGTTAACTATATATATATCCATATATATGTCATCATATAGTTTTTACAAGTTTTAACGTTCGTGAAGTCAACTTGGGTGGTCAATTGTCTATATGAAACCTATTTCAATTAATCAAGTCTTAACAAGTTTGATTGCTTAACATGTTGGAAACACTTAATCATGTAAATAAAAATTTCATTTAATATATATAAACATGGAAAAGTTCGGGTCACTACATATATCTATGGATACAAGTAGGATAGTGACTGAACGTTGAGTCAGATTCGAAGAATGTACAGTGTAACTTATTAATGTGGAATCTAAATATTCCTCAGGTATTACCTACCCGTTAAAATATTTTCACCATTAATAGTTTGTACAAAAGAATTTTTAATTACAATCTTTATGAAAACATATATACATATATATTTTCTTCAGATGTAATCATAGATTTAATGAGTTAATATGATATTAAACTCATATGATTTTTGGTTTGAGCTAGAATAAGTAATCTCTAAGACTATTAGGAACTACATATTCTTCGCAGAATATTAATGAAGTTATGGATCAATACTTCATCGGTTATTATTGTTGGTACTCCTTGGTATCTATGGTGCGTATGATAAAGATTGTGATGTTGAGGTGTGGGATGCGGATATTGATGTTGGTGGTGGTGATGGTACTGTTGATGTTGCTGATGGTGATACTATTTATGCTGCTGGTGCTGCTGCTGGTGTTTGTAACCTTCGTATCATATTCTCTAAAGCCACTACCCGAGCGCGAAGCTCATTGACTTCTTCTATTACACCGGGGTGACTGTCGGTTTGGACAAGTGGATAAATAAGATCTAGAATTTGGTATAGTATATGATCGTGACGAGATACTCGGGAAATGAGAGAGAAAATGGTGTTTCGGACAGGTTCGCCGGTAAGTGCTTCAGGTTCTTCACCCAGAGGTGAATTCGATTGGTGGAAGGGATCACCTTCTTCTTGCCTCCAATGATTAAGTAGGCTACGAATGATTAAGTAAGCTACGAACTCATCCCCAATTCATCCAGAATTGGTGATGACTAATTGGTTGATCCATTCCAGTTACACTGTCTTTGGAGCTTGAATCGAAATCCATATCGGAATAGCTGTCGAAATCTAAAGAATTTGAACTAGTTGCTAGTTCCGTCTTGTACGGTTAGATAAAGGATTTTTGATATGGAATGATTTTTGGATATCGCATGATATTTTAATTGCATAGAATACCTAAATATAGTACAGAAGATCCCGTATATTACGGAAGAAATTAAGGAAATGTGTCAGATAAAGTCTAAAATAACAGATACGCTAAGATATGGATTAGCAGATATGCTAAGATATGAATTTGTCTATACACTATCAATGCAGTAATTGCGATAAGACGTGTCGAGACTGAAAATGATAAGTAGATATTTTTCAACAAATGGTGGTAAGCAAAAACTTTTGACATGCAGACCAGGTTCAAGTCCAGACTTATTAATATAACCTAATAACTACTAGGCCGAAGTCCAGATTCATTAATGCATCCTAACAACTACTAGTTGGACACACTAATGCAAGACCTGGTTCGCTACGACCACCGCTCTGATACCAACTGTGAAGACCCATCCTAATCCACCTGGACGAAGTCATCAACATCTGGTCCCATTGCGAGGTACTGACCTAAATATGCCATGTACGACTCCATGTAATATCTTTAAAATGAGCAAATGCACAGCAGAAGATTTCTTTCATACCTGAGAATAAACATGCTTAAAAGTATCAACCAAAAGGTTGGTGAGTTCATAGGTTTATCATAACAATCATTTCAACATATTAATAGATCACAAGATTTCCGTTTATAAATATATGTACACTCGCAAGTGTATAAAAGTATTCTATAAGTTGTTGAGCGCTTCGGTAACCATACTTAACAATTAATGTGGCATATTCCCTTTATTATGAAATCTCCCTACACTGTACCAAGTGTAGTAAAAATGAAGTACTATGCAACCGTTTACGATACTAGAGCGACTAGCCCGGTTGGGGTGGTCAAACCCGATAGATCTATCAATAGGATTCGCGCTTACATGTTCTTCCAACATGTAAATATTAGTTACCAAGCTATTAGGGAACAGCTCAACGTAGAATATATTTTAAGTACTTGTGTCTATTCTGTAAAGCATTTATAAAAGCAGCGCATGTATTCTCAGCCCAAAAATATATATTGCAAAAGCAATTAAAAAGGGAGCAAATGAAACTCACCATATTGTATTTTGTAGTAAAAATATATATGCCGACATTTAACAAGTGTAGGGTTGGCCTCGGATTCACGAACCTATATCATTTATATATATATATATATATATATATATATATATATATATATATATATATATATATATATATATATATATATATATATATATATATATATATATATATATATATATATATATATATATATATATATATATATATATATATATATATTAACACACATCATTGTAATCGAACAAATTTATGTATTATTTGTTATTTTAGTAAATTATATATTTCATTAATAACTTAATTAACTATGTTTATTCTATATACTTTAGATACATATTTAGAATTTATTATAAAAATATTAATACAGTTGTGTCATATGTTTTTAAATATATTTTTATATAATAAATATTTATTTGATAAAATAATATTTATAATAATAATTAAGAAAAAAAAAGTATTTGATTAGTAATAATAATTATAATAATATTAATAATAATAATAATAATAATAATAATAATAATAATAATAATAATAATAATAATAATAATAATAATAATAATAATAATAATATTAATATTAATATTAATAATAATAATAATAATAATAATAATAATAGTGAAAAATGATAGTAATAATAATATTGACTACCTTAAAAAAGCTTTTCCAAAACAAATTGCCCCAGACCGGGCTCGAACTCAAGACCGCTCATTCACCCATCAACACACTTAACCATCCCACTGTTTCCATTTTTCTGTTTCTATCTCTCTGTTAAATCTATATAACCCATTTATTCTGGCCCAACAATAACTTAATCTTAACAGCCCAATGGAAGGAAAAGGATTCGGTCCAATTTAAGATGGCGGCCCAACTAATCAAATCTCATTTAATAAATCTAAAAATGGCCCAACTATGTATATATCGGATATCTATAATTGCAACCCAATCGTTACATCATTATTACTGTAGCATTGCTGTAACTCTTTTGCTCGAACAGAAAACACAAAAAAATAATGAGTAACAGTAGGGTTTCATGGTGGTTTAAACGAACGAGAAGGTGGTTATTAATTAGTGTAACATGTAACCTCCGATGATGGTGTGGTTTTGGGTGTCGATTTTAAATCGAATCGAAAACAGAAGGAACACCTAGCATCGTCATCATCATCAAACAATTACTACTGTTCATCATCTTCTTCGTCTAGTGTCGTTCTTATAATAACAGTAAAACAGCAGCTCAACATGGATGGTTTTATAAAGATGAAGTGGGTTTGTTGTTGTGGCTCAAATTAAAACACAACCAGAATAGTAGTCGGGTTCAAAGGTAGTAGTTTTGGTGGTTTTTACTTTAAGAGATAGATGAGAGAGGTGGGGAAAATAAACAAGAATATGGTTGTAGAAGTAGCAGAAGTAGATGGGTGTTCGACTTATGTTTACACAGAAACGATAGTAAGCATTTTAATGGCGTTGGAGTAAAGGTAGTAGTTATGGTGCTCACGGTGAAGGGTGTGTGATGGTGATGATGTTCATAGAAGAAAATAGAGAGAGAGAGAGAGAAAGAGATGGTTTGTCGTGTGATTTCATTGAACGAGAAATATAGAGAAAGAGAGTGGTGGCTAGGGTGTCTCACGGTGATGGTGGCCGGCGGTGATGAAGTTGAGGTGGTTGACGGTTGTGGTGAGTGATGGTGTTCGAAGGATGGTGACCGATGAAGGGTGAGATGGAAGGCGGTCGAAGATGGGATTGGGAAGATGGTAAGTTTTGTAAAGGAGAAATTTTCTTGATGTTTTTCACTGATAATCTCGTTACATATATATATATACACCAATACATATGACTTAATTTAGGAGAATATAATAATCTTCCAATCATAATAGGAGCAGATATGTACACCTAACTAACAAAGATATGATAATATAATTTACATAAATATGATATATGCACTTTGTCTATTAGTTTGGTTTTTCTATATATGTGCATATGTATATTTTACATGTATATATTAAAATATGATGGTGGGTTCAATAAGTCAATAAAACGTGTAATAGCATGTACATAGCAGTCTCTCTTTTAAATCTTGTGCCGACAGTTTTTCATGCACTGGAATATCGTACATTGTTGTAAATTAGTGGCGGATAAAAGTGTTCAGAATAATCCCATATTTTTAAATTAACTTTATTTATTTATTTTGGTCATTATGGTATAAAATTCGATCCTAAATTGGTTAAATGAAAATTACATCAACTGTCCCTCTCATTTTTGGGTAAAATATAAAAAGTTCTAAAATTTAACAAACAACTCCTAAATACATTTTTAATAAGTTTATAATTTATAGAACTCATTTTCAAATTACCGTTTATTTTAAAATCATATAAGTTTCTTTTTAAGTCGTTTACTATCAATCGAATTACAACTGAGCATTACCGCCGTTTACTAAATAACTTCAAAACCTGGTACATGTATATTCTATATACTTTTATAAAAATAATATATATATATATATATATATATATATTATTTTATATAATTAATTCTAACAATTACAATATATATTATTTCTTATTATTATATACAAATATATGTATAAGCATATTTATTTACAAGTAATCGTATCGTGAGTCGTCGGAAATAGTCAAATGTTAAATGGATTCATTAAAACAGTTCAAAATTTTTGAGACTCAACTTAACAGACTTTACATATCGTGTCAAAACATAATATCGTATTGAGAGTTTGATTTAAAATTAGTCAAAAATTTTCGGGTCATGACAGATAAACCTTGATTATACGGAGCACTTCATGCTGATAACGTGTTATAATTCAGTAGGCTTATAACTACCTTTAGTGGTTTGGTTCGTGTTATAATTCAGTAGGCTTATAACTACCTTTATTGGTTTGGTTCGTGTTATAATTCTTTGTCGTATGAAGAATTAATAGTATAGAGAAATAGAATATATATTTCTTATTCTTGTAAGAAATTGGTGTTTGTTCTTTCTTACATTCATCATCTATTTATACATAAGAATAATAACTGTATAGAATCAATCACGAGATATGAATTGAAAATTTTTCTCCTAAAGTTGAATTATTGTGGATGGAGATATAAATTGTCAAACATCCGTTTTGGCTTTTTATGATTATAACAATTCGCATATGTTTATTATATAAAAAATAGATATACACTTGATGAACCCCACCACTATATAATATAATACTAAAAAATTCAACTTAATCTTCCTTTTTTATATCGTTTCTCTGTATCTACACACATATATACATATATACTTCTGTCTGTAACTTCAGTAAATAATCAAAGAATACTAAATAATAACAAGGAAAAAGCCATATATAAACTCGTGATGAGTTATGCTATTCATCGACGAAACTGTGCACGAGTATTAATTGGCGACATTAAAACGAGATGCTGCTATTGGCGGTAAAATTTACACGAGGCATCGACGGTATATTCACCAAAGCGTTGGGAACGCTGTAATACACGTAATTGTGTTGTTTACTTGTTTTTGGGTTCCTAATATTCTACTCATAATATAAATTGTTATTGAATTTTATATCTTTTGATTTGATTTATGAAATAAAACACTCCGTATTAATTACTTATGTCACACAATTTATCTCACACACTTACTTGTCACCATGACATGGCCCATCCACATTACACCTAGATAAAAATAACTGCTCTCATTTGTTAGTAATTTCTGTAATTATCTTTTCCATATAATCTCATCCAAATATCTAACACTCTCTTTTCCCCAAATTTCTCTAGTCAATTAGATAACACATCCATATAATTCTGTTGATTTCTTAAACCAAGAAAACGGCAGCACCATGTTATTATTATTAACAATATAATTATATTATTATACTATTAAATAAAAATTATATATTATATATTATAATTAGAAAAATTATAATCACAGCGAGTATGGTGTAATAAAAGTCTCACATGACCAAAATCGAATCAGATGATAAATAAATCAAACTATGATGAAGGCATCTTATAAATTCAACCACAAACTCATATTAGTAGTTACAGTAATTAGCATTTTTCTTAGAGCAAAGCTTATCAAAAATAGCGTTAGTAGAGATGAAAGCCAACAGAAAATGGTATAGTTACCTATAATCAAACTCATTCGATTGAAAAAATTCTTAATTGATTGAAAAAATTTGCTAGCAACTAAACACCCTCTAATAATACACGTTTAACGAATTAATTTGAAGAGCTTTGTATATTTAACAATGGATGTCATATAAGTTACTCGGGAAGAAAGAGGATATGAGGCAGTATTCAATAAGAAGGATACAAAAGCAATTATTTAGGGTTAGATATAATTTTTAGGGTGTCTTTGGGTGACGAGCTTGTTGGAGCTTATGAGAGCTTATTGGAGCTTGAGCTTATGATTTTAATAAGCTTCAAGTTATAAGCTTCGTTTGGTAGAGAAAAAAAGTAGAGTTTATGAAAATCATAAGCTCTGAAAAAATAAGCTACTTTTAGTAGCTTATGAAAAAAAGTAGAGCTTATGAACTGAAAAATAAGCTCCAGCTAGTTTACCAAACACTTATAAAAAATAATAAGCTCCAGCTACCAGCTTAAAAAATAAGCTCCAGCTCCAGCTCTATCTCATAAACTCTAGCTCCAGCTACAAGCTCCAGCTCCAGCTACTTTCAACAAAACACACCCTTAAACAAAAAACAAATATTCCGTAAATTTAAAAATGTGAAATAAATAATTACCAAAAAATTGGGGAGGTTACCTATCTACGTGGACGGGGCAGGTCATGTGCCAACTCATTGTGTGAAGTAAATTGTGTAAAAATTGAGTGAGTAGAATTCCTCAAGAAAATAAAGTTGCGTGTTGGTAAATATACTTGTAAGTTTTTAAGAATTGATTGATAAGTCATAACGACTGTTTTTGGGTTCATATTCTTTTTTCTTTTTTTGAAAGACGAGCAAATAATTTTATTAATTTAACATTAGAGTACATAGTGGTATAGCAGCTGCACAATACCAAGTAGCAGCAAGCAACAAACACGAGTACTACATCAATAGAACATGAAAACTATGAGTGGGATGTTGAGACTTCATCCCATTCTAATTCGACTTATATTACAGACACGAAACATAACTATCATAGAACACCTCTTGGATTTGTCAGCCACGTATTCCAATCGATATGCCACCTTTTTATCCTTCGCAAAATCCATTCAAAGCTTCTTGACTAAATTTCATCTAGTGCTAATAGTCCGTTCAAACTTTTACCTTTGAAAACTTTTTGGATTTCTATTTTTCCAAATCAGATATCCATGTCTATTCCACCGCCTTCCAAATGTCTTGACCCGAATTTATTAACAGCGAATCAGTGAAACTCTTAAAAGTTTATGACCCGCCTAAATTGCTAGGTATGCCCAAACTCCCCATTTAAAGACACAGACCCATACATCATACACATATTTGCACTTGAACAGTGCATGATATCTGGACTCTATCTCATCATTGCATAGTGGGTACCTAACTGTGTGGAGATCTATCACTCGCTTGTCTATTTCTTATCGAACCGATAATCCAAGTAATTTAACTTTTTTGCTCAGATGGTCCCTTTATTATACCCCAAATCGCTACTTTGGTCCCTCGGTTTTTAATTTGGCAATCAGCGTCCCTGAGTTATTTAATTTTGCAATTCGCATCCCTCCGTCAAGTTTCTGTTAAAAAGATCCGTTAACTCCTGTTATGTGCAATGCATGTGAGGGTATAATCGTCTTTTTACTCTTTTAATTTTAATATTTTTTTTTTGTTTTTTTTGTTTTTTGTTTTTTTTTTTTTTTAAAAGCACCAAATTACATCATTTGTGTATCCAAATTGACAATTTCTAAGCTTCTTAAAAAATTTAAGATATTTAGCTTCATTTTATTTCGATCATATAACAATTTATAAATTTGACAAACCATTGAGCAGTTCGGCTTCAGGAAGATGAAACCGCTCCATCCAAGCCCACCATGGAATAATCGAGGTGTCAAAAACTACAGGAAAGTCATTGTTGGAAGATTCTGGATTGTCTTCTAAATTAGACTTGAACCCTTAATTAAACCCCAAATTCCAAATAAATGTACAAATTTCATAAGTCATATCAACAATGAATTTGGTCTACATAATCTCACCAGCATCAATAACAGCATCCCAGTCGGTAGCTCCACCTTTCTGAAACTGCTTTCAATACAAGTACCCGAAACCCATTTAGGATCTTCATATTTCAGAGCCACTTCCTCAACCAAATTCGCCACCGGAGCTCCGTTTCCAACCTCAGAATCTGTCTTTTCTTCAACAATAACGACAGCAGCTCCAGACCCATTTGCAGTACTTCTAATTGACATAAAAAGCAACTGCCTTTGAGGCTTTATAGAATGATATAAGTTAATTGGTAAGTGGGTTTTCGATGAAGATGAAAAAGAAGGAAGCTTTGTGGTTGGAGTTGAAGAAAATAAATCCATTGATGAAGGCAATATTTATAGTTTGAATTTTTATTTTCTGGAGTATAGATCAGAGCATATTGTGTATGTGATTGAGGAAATTAAGCTAGGGCTGAGAATTGAAGTGGTGAGAGTATTTAAGCAGGAGTGAAATTAGGTTGAAGATATTGGAATATTCATCTATCTATTTTGGGATGTTTGGTAGAGGGTTAAAGAAAAAAATATTTAAAACTGGGAAGAAAACTCAACCATCTTTATCGCAGTCGGACGAATAAACAATTACTCTCCTAATATTTTTAATTTTATAAATTTATAAATTAAAAATATATAATTATAAGATATTTTGCGCCGGTGGTCCCTTGTTTTTAATGAAGAAAAGAGTAAAAAGACGATTATACCCTCACATGCATTGCACGTGACAGGAGTTAACGGACCTTTTTAATAGAAACTTGACGGAGGGATGCGAATTGCAAAATCAAAATAACTCAGGGACGCTGATTGCCAAATTAAAAACCGAGGGACCATAGTAGCGATTTGGGGTATAATAGAGGGACCAACTGAGCAAAAAAGTCAAGTAATTTTGCACACCATATAAAGATCTCAACTTTTCTTGAAACTAAGTTATTTCGATCAGTAGAAACAATATTTGCAGCAGAATTCACACAATTAATTTTATTATCAATTAGACCTACAAGTTTTTTGGTGGTGAATAAGGGTTTATCACCAAAATGGCCAAAAAAAAATTCGGCCCCTGGCACTGGAGCCAAAAATTTTTTGACAAAATGCCCTCGCAAGACGAAAGGAAGCTTGCGTACACACACGCGCAAGCACGCAAGTAACCTTGCGTCCTTATCTTATCAGGATATGATTTTCAGGATAAGATTTCATCAGATTTTCTAGATTTTTATGGATAAAATTTTGATCGTATATATAGAATGACCCTGAAACTTTTAATTCATCATTTCATAAAAACTCATTCCAAAAACATTTCAGAGATTATTGGCAGCTTAAGGTACATTTTTAAGCATTTTTACAATAATTTAAGTATTAATGAATTGTGTTAATGAAGATAAATTTATTGTTCATATATGTTGTGGGGGTTCTTTTGAGTATATTAATAACATCCTCACGTATTTGCCCCTAGATTGTTTTAGAATTCGGTTAAAACTATCTGTTGCACTATAACTACAATGAATCGGAGAATATTATTAAAAAATTTTCTTAAAAAGATAGAAATGTCACCCAATGCACCTGTTTCAATGAGATACATTTATAATAACCATGTTTTTTATATTACGGATGATTATAAAGACTTTCAGGAGTTTTTACAATATGCAATTGTAAATGCTCCTATTGATATTTATGTTGTTGAGAGAGTACGAATGAATCTACCAAAACGAAACCCATAAACAAACTAGTTTCAACGCTTAAACCATCCACAAGGAAACCCAGAAACACACCAACCACAACGAAACCCAGAAACACACCAACTACAACGAAACCCAGAAACACTCCAACCACAACCAAACCCAGAAAGACTCCAACCACAACCAAACCCAGAAACACACCAATTAAAAGACACTGAACCAAACCTTCATAATAACAATTTAGAAGTGGAAGAGCCTGAAATGCCACCTCCAAACACTGAAGAGTTTGATATGTTTAACTATGGTGTTGAAAACGTATGTAAAATTAAAGAAGGAGACCACCCGTTTGAGATATATGTTGTCGCATCTAGTGATTCAGACGAAGATGAAGAAGATCAATTTGAAGAAGAAAAGCAAGATTTATTCTGGAATATGCCACCTCTTTTGAGTTAGCAAGAGCAAGAATGTCCTAATCCCAGTAATCGGATCCAAAAGTCTTCATTTATGTAAATGAATTGGTCATTTTGAAAGATGAACATGCAGCACGTCTCTTGCTTGCTCTCAATCATTGTTTTTGGATCTTTTACTGGGCCTGCATGCTTTTTACCATCTCTCCAGGCATTAGGTGGCGGTGGTTGGAGAGTTTCTTGATCATTTACAAACCTGTCAATCATCCCCCATATTCTTCCTCACTAGCCCAGTCTTGTTCCTTTCTTTTTCTCTTTGAAACTTTAACAGGAGGCTTATCAACTCTCACCTACAATAATTCAACAGATTAGCATAATAAAAGGTTAAACTAAGGAGACGCAAGGACGCAAACATGATCTTGTGTAGGTTGCACCTTCGAGACGCAAGGACGCAAAACGGGCCTTGCGCCTGAAAAAAAAGGGACGCAAGGACGCAAATTGTTGTTTGCGCCAGGTAAAATCCAGTACCCACCTCTGCTGCTGCATCTGTTTCCATAGGTACCACATCATCATTGTTTTGTTGTTGACCTTGATATTCTTCAGTATCTAGGTGTACAACATTCATGCTTTCAACCTTCTCAACAACATCTTTTGACAACTGAGTAAAAAAAAAGTTACTTGGTAAACAGACATGCACAAGGACGCAAATCAAACCCTGGGACACGAATACACAAGGACGTAAATATGACCTTGCGTGTCAAGGATGCCAGGACGCAAGAACTACCTTGCGATATGCAAAGACGCAAGGTATGTCTTGCGTCCACAACAGTCACAGAAATACAACATTATTTTATGCAATAATGTAACATACTAGTAATTAATTGGCTAAAATGTACCTTCTCAATGGGTTTTCTGTACCCAGTTGTTGTGAATGGGGACCTTAATACACCAGTGGGCCTTCTTTCTCTGATTCCACGTCGAATGTGCATTGGAGAAGGCCTTTCGATTTCAGTGTCAGACAAAGATCGTGTAGTGACCCGAACTTTTCCATGTTTACATATATTAAATGAAAATTGATATTTACATGATTAAGTGTTTCCAACATGTTAAGCAATCAAACTTGTTAAGACTTGATTAAATGAAATAGGTTTCATATAGACAATTGACCACCCAAGTTGACCGGCGATTCACGATCGATAAAACTTGTAAAAACGACATGATGATATATGTATATGGATATATATATATATATATATATATATATATATATATATATATATATATATATATATATATATATATATATATATATTTAACATGATATTATGATAAGTAAATATCTCACTAGGTATATTAACAACGAGTTATATACATAAAAATGAGATTACTAAGTTAAGAAACTCGAAACGATATATATAACGATTATCGTTATAACAACGTCTTACTAAATACATATGTATCATATTAAGATATGGTTGAACTACATTAACATGATAAAATGATAATTTTATGTATCATTAAGTATGATAACAATGAACTACATATGTAAAACAAGACTACTAACTTAAGAATTTCGAAACGAGACATATATGTAACGATTATCGTTGTAATAGTATTTTAACATACAAATGATGTTAAGATATATTTTTACACCATGTTGTTATGTTAACATAACAATTTAACATCTCATTTAGGTATAATAACAATGGATGGGTTACATCTAACAAGATCGTTAACTTAAAGGTTTCAAAACAACACTTACATGTAACGACTAACAATGACTTAATGACTCCGTTAAAATGTATATACGTGTAGTATATTTAAATGTATTTAATCACTTTTGAAAGACTTCAAGACACATATCAAAGTACTTCTACTTAGCAAAAATACTTACAATTACATCCTCATTCGTTTTCATCAACAATTTTACTCGTATACACCTGTATTCGTACTCGTACAATACACATCTTCTAAATGTATGTACTATTGGTATATACACTCCAATGATCAGCTCTTAGAAGCCCATGTGAGTCACCTAACCATTTGGGAACCATCATTTAGCAACTAGCATGAATGATTACACAAAATTACAAACTAATGGAGCCTATATGGTGACACCATAATTCACGTGAATGAACACACACATACACACTTTCATTTTGCAACTTACATGCATCAAACTACTTTCTCTCAAGTGTTCTTCCATTGTTCTAAGTGTTCTTCATCATCTTCATCAAAATCTAGCTCAATCTAGTTCATAAATTCATACATAAACCAAGTTATAAAACAAATACTCAAGAACACACCAACAACACTTCCAAGTTTGCTAGCTTACTTCCAATCTTGCAAATCCACTTTGAGTGATCATACAACCTCAAGAAATCTTTCTTATTTATAGTAAGATATCTTTCTAATACAAGGTAATACTCATATTCAAACTTTGATTCAATTTCTATAACTTTAATAATCTTATTTCGAGTGGAAATCTTACTTGAACTTGTTTTCATGTCATGATTCTACTTCAAGAACTTTCAAGCCATTCAAGGATCCTTTGAAGCTAGATCTATTTTTCTAATTTCCATTAGGTTTATCCACAAAACGTGAGGTAGTAATGATGTTCATAACATCATTCAATTCATATATATAAAACCACCTTATTCAAAGGTTTAAACTTGTAATCACTAGAACATAGTTTAGTTAATCCTTCTAACTTGACTTTTAAAATCAACTAAACACATGTTATATATCTATATGATATGCTAAATTAATGATTTAAAACCTGAAAACACGAAAAACACCGTAAAACCGGATATACGCCGTCGTAGTAACACCGCGGGCTGTTTTGGGTTAGTTAATTAAAAACTATGATAAACTTTGATTTAAAAGTTGTTCTTTTAGGAAAATAATTTTTCTTATGATCATGAAACTATATCCAAAAATCATGGTTAAACTCAAAGTGGAAGTATGTTTTCCAAAATGGTTATCTAGACGTCGTTCTTTCGACTGAAATGACTACCTTTACAAAAATGACTTGTAACCTGTATTTCCGACTATAAACTTATAATTTTTATGTTTAGATTCATAAACTTAAGTTCAATATGAAACCATAGCAACTTGAATCACTCAAAACGGATTTAAAACGAAGAAGTTATGGGTAAAACAAGATTAAATAATTTTGCTTGTTGTAGCTACGTGAAAATTGGTAACAAATCTATATTAATCATATCATAGCTAACTCATATTGTATTTTAATATATTATGTAATCTTGGGATACCATAGACACGTATACAAATATTTTGACACATCATATTGACCCATGTATATATATTATTTGGAACAACCATAGACACTCTATATTCAGTAATGTTTGAATTAGCTATACATGGTTGAGGTTGATTCCAAAAAATATATATACTTTGAGTTGTGATCTAGCCTGAGACGTGTATACACTGGGTCGTGCATTTATTCAAGATAATATATATATCGATTTATTTCTGTACATCTAACTGTGGACAACTAGCTGTAAGTTACTAACGAGGACAGCTGACTTAATAAACTTAAAACAGTAAAACGTATTAAAAATATTGTAATTATATTTTGAACATACTTTGATATATATGTGCATATTTGGTATAGGTTCGTGAATCGACCAGTGGTCAAGTCTTACTTCCCGACAAAGTTAAAATCTGTGAAAGTGAGTTATAGTCCCACTTTTAAAATCTAATATTTTGGGATGAGAATACATGCAGTTTTATAAATGTTTTACGAAATAGACACAAGTAAATGAAACTACATTATATGGGTGAATGATCGAAGCCGAATATGCCCCTTTTTGCTTGGTAGCCTAAGAATTAGTAAACCGATCTACTAATTGACGCGAATCCTAAAGATAGATCTATTGGGCCTAACGAACCCCATCCAAAGTACCGGATGCTTTAATACTTCGAATTTATTTTTATCATGTCCGAAGGATTTCCCGGAATGATAGGGGATATTCTTATATGCATCTTGTTAATGTCGGTTACCAGGTGTTCACCATATGAATGATTTTTATCTCTATGTATGGGATGTATATTGAAATATGAAATCTTGTGGTCTATTATTACGATTTGATAAATATATAGGTTAAACCTATAACTTACCAACATTTTTGTTGACGTTTAAAGCATGTTTATTCTCAGGTGATTATTAAGAGCTTCTGCTGTTGCATGCTAAAATATGGACAAGATTTGGTGTCAGCATGCTTGTATAATATTGTTTAAAACTGCATTCGAGATTTACTTTGTTGTAACATATTAATATTGTAAACCAATATGTATTGGTAGTGTGTAAGTGTGATATTTTTAGATTATCATTTCTGGATAATCTAGGTGGTGTCTTTTTAACCTTGTCGATAAAATAAAGGTTATGGTTTGTTTTAAAAATGAATGCAGTCTTTGAAAAACGTCTCATATAGAGGTCAAAACCTCGCAACGAAATCAATTAATATGGAACGTTTATAATCAATATGAATGGGACATTTCAGTTGGTATCCGAGCGTTGGTCTTAGAGAACCAGAAATTTGCATTAGTGTGTCTTATCGAGTTTGTTAGGATACATTAGTGAGTCTGGACTTCGACCGTGTTTTCTTTAAAAACGATTGCTTAACACTTTTGTTGGAAACTATATATTATTAACATGTAAATATTATGTGATATATTAACCTCTTAATGTGTGTGATATTGTGTGATAGATGTCTACCACTAGTACAAATCCCATCGACTCACCTAATAATAATGAAGAGTCGAATATATTTTGGGAAGATTCACAAATTCCCGAAGAGGAACCGGAAAAGGAGGAACCAGAAGAGGAGGAACCAGAAGAGGAGGAACCGGAAGAGGAAGAACCGGAAGAAGAAGAAGAGGTTCCGGAGGAAGAAATATTGATACCTATAGTAAATTTATTAAATAAAAGAAAATCCTCAACCAACGGACCAAAGTCAATAATGGTCAATGGTGTTTCCGCCGAGGAAGCAAAATATTGGGAAGATTACCAATTTTCTGATGAATCAGATCCCGATGAGGATTCCAATGATGTTATAGAAATTACCTCGACCCAATTTAATAAAGCAAAAGAAAATAATAAGGGAAAAGGTATAAAAATAGAGAAACCTGATTCCAACCCCGATGAACTTTATATGTATCGGCAACATCCGTATTTCCTAAAATGTAACAATAACTCGGGAACCTCTAAACTACCAGGTTTTTCTAAACCATTGTGGAAAACGACGGCTCGTATTAGAGGAACACCATATATCCCTAGAAAATTAGGAAAACGAACCAAGTCCGAAGAAGAAGAAACCAGTGATTCAGATTAGAGGGTTGTAATCATGTTGTGTATTATATGTATTGTAGTGTGCTAGTTCTTTTATGTTCTATGTAAAAATTGCTTGTATTGTTTGTTAATTATCTTTTACGAATCTAATCCTTGTCTATTTTACAGTATAAAAACACAAAATAGACGTTAAGGGTAGACAACCGAATATTTTAGAAGACCTACCAGAGGATATGATTGATGAAATCTTGTCTAGAGTCGGTCAGATTCATCAGCACAATTAGTTATGGCGAAATTAACTTGTCAAACATTTGAAAGACTTTCCAGAAATGCCTTAGTTTATAAAAGACTTTCCTTTGATAGGTGGGGTATATCACATTGGGGAGACCGTAAGTTACGCCGTGTTTTCTTTAAAGCGTTAAATGCGAGGAACCCAAATGCAATTTTACGCTACGGGTTAAGAACCGATTTTGACTCAACATATCCCAACATAGGATTTCGTGAGTTAGAAAGAGCTTCTAACATGCAACATAAAGAAGCATGTTATGCTTACGGGTTAGTGATGTTCGCTTCTTACCAAAATGAGAAAAAGAACATCGGATTACAACTTTTGAATAAAACCTTCCCACAAGTGACGGATTCAGTAGTTGGGGTGAGAAACAAGGTTTTTAGATTATTACGGAGCTGTTGGACATTACGAAACCCTCGTACTTTTGACGACATTACAACATGCTGCCTAGCCAATGGTCATAACGGTTACTTTCCACAAGACCAAGGATGGCAAGTCGTCTTAGTAAAACCAGAATGCATGACTTGTTTCTGGACTTATGAATTATGTGTCTTTATTTCTTTTGCTGAACGACTTACGTATTAACTAGAATTGCCTTTATAGCTGCCGAGTAGCAAGTTTATTATGTGCTATATTTCATCCTATATGTATAATAGCGGTATTGTAAGTTTGTAAAATATTGTATAAAATTTGAACGTGAAATATTATTGTAATCAGTTTTTTCATATAGAATTGTAGTAGTTGAATTGTATATTAGCTACTAAGTATGAACTTAACGGGTAGGTACTACCCGAATTAAAACTATAAAACGCTAATATGAAGAAAAAGCTTTTATAAATGAGTTCATACTATGCTACGAAATACTATTGACTACTCTTAAAATTCTATATGATTAACTTAATTCTTTTGGGCTATTTTTGAAGGAAATGGCACCGACGACTCGTCAGAATTTGAACATGAGCGAGGAAGACTTCCGTGTTTTCCTTGCAGCAAATATAGCCGCAGTACAGGCTGCGATACAAAATAACAATAACTCTGGATATAGCAGTGGAACTAATTCCACAAGAAATCGTGTAGGATGCTCCTACAAAGAATTCACTGATTGCAAACCTTTGAAATTTGATGGAACCGAAGGACCAATTGGATTGAAACTGTGGACCGAGAAGGTTGAATCGGTGTTTGCCATAAGTAAGTGTACTGAAGAGGACAAAGTTAAGTACGCTACGCATACCTTCACAGGTACTGCGTTAACGTGGTGGAACACCTATCTTGAATAGGTAGGACAAAATGCTGCTTACGCACTACCGTGGTCGGCATTCAAGCAATTGATGAACGAGCAGTACCGTCCTAGAAACGAAGTCAATAAGCTTAAGGTAGAGCTTAGAGAGTTACGAACACAAGGGTTCGACATTACCACATATGAACGACGATTCACAGAGTTGTGCCTATTGTGTCCGGGAACGTTCGAAGATGAAGAAGAGAAGATCGACACATTTATAAAAGGGTTACCAGTAAGGATTCAAGAAGATGTGAGTTCACACGAGCCCGCTTCCATATAAAAGGCAAGTCGAATGGCTCATAAACTCATAAATCAGATTGAGGGAAGAATTAAAAAGCAGGCGGCCGAAGAAGCCAACACGAAACAACTCAAGAGGAAGTAGGAGGAAAATGGTGACAAGAATCACCAGTACAACAACAATAACAATTACAACCACAATCGCAACAACTATCCCAACAACCGCAACAACAATCGCAACAATAACCGCAATCCTAACAATAACTACAACAAACGTCCCAACAACAACAACAACAACTACAACAACCGTTTCAACAACAATAACAATCCCAACAACAACCTCAATAATAACAACGGCAACAAAAACCAAAATCAGCCATGTCAAAGGTGTGAAGAAAATCACCCGGGGTTTTGCACGACATTTTGCAACAGCTGTAAAAGAAATGGTCATAGCGCGACAAAGTGTGAGTTTTACGGACCAAGGTTTTACATAACTAAAGGAACAAATAGTGTCGGAACAAGTAATGCCGGAACGAATAGTGTCGGAGCAAGTAATACCAACGCTGTTTGTTATAAGTGTGGAAAACCAGGCCACATTATTAGAAATTGCCCGAAACAAGGGAATACTAATGGGCAGGGCCGTAGAAGAGTTTTCAATATTAATGCGACAGAAGCACAGGAAGACCCGGAGCTTGTTACAGGTACGTTTCTTATTGACGATAAATCTGCTTATGTTTTATTTGATTAGAGTACGGATAGAAGCTATATGAGTAGAGATTTTTGTGCTAAATTAAGTTGCCCATTGACGCCTTTGGATAGTAAATTTTTACTCGAATTAGCAAACGGTAAATTAATTTCAGCAGATAATATATGTCGGGATAGAGAAATTAAACTGGGGGATGAAACGTTTAAAATTGATTTAATACCAGTCGAGTTAGGGAGTTTTGATGTAATAATTGACATGGACTGGTTGAAAAAGGTGAGAGCAGAGGTCATTTGTTACAAAAATGCGATTCGCGTTATGCGTGAAAAAGGAAAACCTTTAATGGTGTACGAGAAAAGAACAACGCGAAATTAAATCTTATTAGTAGTTTGAAGGCGCAAAAATTAATAAGAAAAGGTTGTTACGTCATTCTAGCACACATCGAGGAAGTTAAACCTAAAGAAAAGAACATTAGTGATGTTCCCGTCGCAAAAGAATTTTCCGATGTATTTCTGAAAGAATTACCGGGATTACCCCCACATCGATCTGTTGAATTTCAAATAGACCTTGTACCAGGAGCTGCACCAATAGCTCGTGCTCCATACAGACTCGCACCCAGTGAAATGAAAGAATTACAAAGTCAGTTACAGAAACTTTTAGAGCGTGGTTTCATTCGACCAAGTACATCACCATGGGGAGCTCCTGTTCTATTTGTCAAGAAGAAAGATGGTACATTCAGGTTGTGTATCGACTACCGAGAGTTGAACAAACTTACCATCAAGAACCGTTACTCATTACCGAGAATCGACGACTTATTTGATCAACTACAAGGCTCGTCGGTTTATTCGAAGGTCGATTTACGTTCTGGATATCACCAAATGCGGGTGAAGGAGGATGACATTCCTGAAGACTGCTTTTAGGACGCGTTACGGTCATTACGAGTTTATGGTTATGCCATAGGTCCTGATGCTCATCGGGGTACTTATCATCATCTAGTCTTTCTGGCCGCACACTCTTCTGTTGGAGCATGCAATGTACAAGCCCGGGATCATTACCAACGTATTCAAGATCTAACCATGGATCAAAACACGTTTCTTTAAACTTTTTGATTTGATTCTCAGTCATGACTTTCTTCACATCCCCTATGACGCTGAACTTATTCTTCATCGTTAACTTGCCTTCCACATATCCCTGCATAAGTAAGATTAAAATCAGCAGAAAGTAACACAAGGACGCAAAATTAACCTTGCGTCCTTTTAATTGATGGACGCATGGTCGCAAATTCAACCTTGCGTCATCCAAAGTGCACACGCAAGGACGGAAACAAACCCTTGCGTTCCCTAATGTACGATACGCAAGGACGCAAACTAGTTCTTGCGCCTCGTCAATTACCATGTTTTTACAAGCTAATAATGTTTGTTTCACCCCAACATATACACACAATACAGTTGAATATCATTAATCAACGTATGTACTTCAATAAACACAAACACAACTCAAACAGACATTTCATCGAGCAGTTGGTGTGCACACTTATACCATCGAACAAAAAAACGTATAAAACGCACATAAACAACGAACTAACCACTAACCTGGTTGCTCGCCATCGTTGCAAGGGTGATTATTTGGTTGATTTTTCTCGAAAACCCTAATTGTTTTGCGTGAAAGCTTGGGCTTGTTGCGACGGGAATAGAAGCTCACACAGTGACTGGTGGTGGCTAGAGGGGGTTTGGTGGTAGTGGAGGTGATGATGGAGGAAAATATGGTAGTAGCGAATGATGGTGAAGAGAAAATTGCGTTTGTGCTTGCGTTTTTGCGGATTGAATTTGTATGTGTGTTTTTGCGTGTTTGCGAATTCGTGCAAAAGTGTGAAATTCCAGGTAATAATTGTCATTTAACCCTAAATTTTTAAGCAAAGGACGCAAGGTCACTTGCGACTTGCGAGGGCAAATTGTCAATTTTTTTTTTTTGGGCCTCAGTGGAAGGGGTGAAATATTTTTTGGGCATTTTGGTGATAAACCCGGTGAATAATCCATTTCCATCTAACGTCCATCTCCAATAATCCTTTCTTTAGGTATCCATTCCCAAAATTTAAGGTAACACTTATAAGAGTTTATTTATGAATTATTGTGTTTTTGAGTTTTTTCTTCTAATAAAAGAAATAGAAATAATTAAGACCGATAGTTAAATGTTGTTAAGGACTAATGATGCAACGTTAAGTTAAAGACCTTCACTATTATAGTTATGCTGGGGAGGGTAGAAAATTTAGTAAGGCCAAAGTTCAGTTAAATATAATCTGTTAAAAAGTAATTAAACATTTATCAGTTGAAAATTCAGAAACTGGGTTGTGCGTGTGGGGGTGTCGGCTAGAACAAGCTAACGGATAAAACCCTATAAAAAATTGGGAGATCAACACTCGTGCAAGCAACAATACAAGAGATTAAGAGTGCATAAATTCTAGTAGAAGCAGTGAAATCTTCATTTACTTCCTTTTTGTGTGCAATTAGAGTTCTTAAACTCTAAATGCTAAAGGTATGAATTAGTTTGATCAATTATTGCTATATTATTGATATCTACATTATTATAAGTTGCTAAGAATCTTGTTTATGTATGATTCAAGCATAAAAACGAATTTAAGCTTATACAAGTTGTAATTCTTGCATGTGGTAAAGATTAGATATGTTGGCTATGTGCAAGATTTATGAACTTGGATAGTTATGTCACACCCCCAAAATGGACCAGGGGTAATTGTGACCAATCATATCATAACACAGTTGTATAAGCGAGAACGACTCTAAATGAGACGTTTTATTTATTAAATAAACAGCGGAAGCATTATTTAAAGTTTTACATCATAAGAGTACAGTAAATGGAAAATGTCATAAACAAAATGATAAATATGAATGATGGACTCCATGCAAGCAACAAAGCATACATCAATCATCAAGTAGCAAGTAGCAGCTAGCTCAATCATCACCTGAGACAAAACACGCTTAAAGTGTCAACCAAAAAGGTTGAGTGAAATTCATAGGTTTATAAATAATATCCAAAGTTTTAGACCACAAGATTTAGTTTAAAGTTGATTGATATAGAAATATCAATCTAAAAGTGTTGCTGCATTTTGTAATATCGCTACTAAACAAGTTTACCCTATGACACCTTGTACTGTCAGTGTCTTGGAATCATTATTATGTAACCAAAGATCAACGGTCGAATGGTTAGAGACGTTACTCTCAATAGGCCTACTCACAATAATTAAGTTTGCATTTAAACGTAGCAATTAACGATATTACGGTAGGGATTTAGCATGAATCAAAGCATGACAGCATAGTTAACAATTTAGTAATTGTGTCTAAGCGTAAAACAGTTATAAAGCAAGCATGTGTCTCACCCCAAAAGTTATAAAACAGTTATGAAACAGTAAAAAGTGGGGCTATGAAGTTCACCTTAATAGCACACGAAAGAATTGAACGGAAGGACGTAACCGAGATCTCAACCTAGAGATAGAACGTATGATCAGACATTGCCTAACAGACAATAGTATATAGTGCTATATTGATAGTAATGGTTCACTAAAGAATTTCCATTTTCGGAAGGTTACTATTTATGAAAAGTTTCCACTTATAGTAATTTTCCAATTTTAGAAAGTTCGGGTTAATCTTTAGCAAGATGTTGTACAACTCTACTCAAACTTCGTTGCTATCAAATAAGTCAGGAATGATCAGATGTAACCGGGGGCCCAGGATTCTTGACCAGAATCTAAGTCATGGCATTCGAGATCCACAAGCTTACCCATAAATGGCAACCTATACATCATTCACTTACGACCGTGAGTAGCGATGAAGTTCACATGAATTATACATTATCTTTGATTAATCTTCACTTTAGGTGTATACACACAAAGAATTATTAATGTACTTAATAATTATATATGTGATAATATAACCTAAGTTTTATTTAATATTTAGTTATTATACCTTAGTATGTCTTATATATATTAAATATAATTACCTTTAAATAAATACCTAAATTACTTCAAAAATAATAGTGTTTTATTAATCGAACATTATTCAAAAATGTCTAAATAATAAATTAAATATCTAAAAATTACATACATAATTTTTATAGTCTTAGTTAATCATATAGATTAGTAGAAAAATTTAAGAAAATGTTTTTATTATATTTTTGTATTTATTTTTGTTTTTACCCTTAATGTATTCACAAAATAATTTTAATTCTACATAATTACTAAATAAACCCAAATAATTATTTTTATAATTTTTATAAGTTTCTATCAGTCTAATAATCTGTAGAAAAATATTTAAAAAATTATTTTTTTATTATTTTATATTTATTCTTAATTTACCTTCGAATTACATAATAATAGAGTTTAATTATATAATAAATACCAATTCGACCCAAGTAATTATTTTTATAATTTTTTCAGATCTATATAAGTTTTAAAAACTCAGAAAAAAATTATATATATTTTATTTTTGGTTAAAAGTATTTATTACAAATTTTACATTGTTTTTACTTTTAAACACTACATAATTCGTATTTAATTATAAATAATATTCCATAAATTATCAAAATTATTTTTATGCATCATAACACTTATAATACTAATTATAACATATAAACATAATTAATTTCGAATTTTACAAAGAATATACAATAAATATAAATATAAATGACAATATTGAAAAAATTAATAAAAATAGAAAGTACCTCAAATTTTCTTCAAGGTTTTGAGAGAATAACTTAAGTTTTTGTGTTTGGCAAGAAAAAATGAATGAGGAGCCATGTATTTATAGGTAAAAAAATAGTTGGTGAAGAGAAAAAAAAATAATAAAATAAAGGTGCCAATTTTGACAAAATAATAAAAACATGTTAAAAATGTTTTTAATAAGTTTTTGTTTTTGAAAATATTTAGTCAAAATTCATGGGCTCATTATTTAATTTATAAAAAAAATCTTATTTCATTTTATTTTTATTTTTTTTATAAGCTAAAAATATATATAATGATTAAAATAACTTATCATTTAATTAATAATTATGTTACATATAGTTTTAAATATAATACTCATTAATATTAACTAAAGTTATTTTATATAATTAGTGTAAACTTTAGTTAACAGAACATGTCGACTAAAAATAAATATTTGATCAACGTCGAATTTAATTACGTATGGATAACAACCCTATAGTCAAATTAGTCAATTCAGGTATGGAAATATGAGGGTTGTTATAGTACCTACCCGTTAAAAGAAATTTCGTCCTGAAATTTAGTTGTTGCCATTAATCGGTGTTGTTCGTACATAGACGAGGATATTTACGTTTTATTTGGTTTTCACGTTCCCAGGTATGCTCGGGGCCTTGCGTGAATTCCAACGGATAGAATATTGTTCTGTTTCAGGAATTAAAATCATACATACCATAATTTCTACAAGTTCTTCTACGAAGTGCATTTTATTATTAATGCGGAGATCATTCAAAATGATGATGTTATACAAGTCATTTCAGTAAATTGGATATATAAAATGTGTTATGAATAATATCGAGCTCATTTAAACCTTGAGCGTTTATGCCACAATGTTAGGGTAGACAAAACAGAGAGTAGTTCATGAAAATTATGAAGTTTGATAGAGATCATCATTGTTTACAACAAGAATATTGTAATGATGAATATAAGTTGAAGAATAAAGTTTTATCACTATTGAATAATATGGATAGAACGATTCGATTATAGAAAGAGTATAAACGAAGCTATCGTAAAAGAGTGAATGAGTAAATTAAATGTTCGCCTTAACTTTTGACGTAGTGACGATTGATTTCAGGAATTCAAGGGATTAAAGGAAATCTTCGTAATCTATAAGATTTGATTATCCGGTATTTACGTAATTTTGGGATTTCTTTGATTAAATGCGGTGAATTGCCTCGATTGCTGTGTTTGGAAATTTTACTATAAATTAGCTTCTTCCGTTTCATTATCTTCACCACTTCTATACTTTCTTCCTAGATTCATACTTCCAAAAGATTTGTTAATATGCTCAATCCCATATTGATATTTGTTATTATATTGACCATATATGCAGTCATGCTTCTTTTTCTTTTACCACCAGAGGAATCAGTTTACTTCTACTATGCTCTTGGGGTTATAGTGTTTTTAATTCTCCCGTGTCTTTATGTTGCTATACGCATTGATATACACGATTTGTAATTTCCGTGTTGTTATCGGGCTTTGTATTTTCCCTTATATGTCGGAGCTCTTTACCTTTTTATTCTGCTCTCGACTCTAAGTTAAGCGAGTAATGGTCCAGAATTTGTAGGTATGAAGTTTCGAATGAACCTGATGTTCTAAGCGTAATATCACGATTTGATTTGGTAAATTACCAGAATTACTGAGGATAGAACTATCAAGAATATATGTTCTTGATATGTTCAGAGATTAAGTAGAATGTAAGAGTCGTGTAACATGGCAAATAATGATTATAAAGTCTATGAATCATCATCTTCCATTAAAAATTTAGCATGACTTACTGTAATATAATCACGTTGGCCTGACGTCATTATATTATACTAACTCATGCTTCAATTTCCAACATTTCTTCAAAACATTTATAATTTAAACTTGAATTTTACTGAATATAGAAACTAAAATAGTTTCCTTTATAAAGATATCGCAAAGAGATACTTAATTGTGGACAAGAATCGTTATGAAAATATCTTCAGAAATATAGAGGATATTTATAACGACATTTTGGAATTTCTAAGTTCGAAGGTTGATGAAGAAAAATTTTCCGCAAGCTTTTAACATAACTTCGGAGCAAGATATTCTCTAAAGATTTCATCGAATCCAGAATTACTTGGATTCTTTGAATATAGGGTTTGGTCCTTGTATTTGTCCTTGGTCTCCTCCATGGTTAGCTCAATCTGTTTTTCAGTTCCAAATTTTCTTTTGAGCTTTTCCAACGTACCATTCTTTATTATCAAACTTTTGGCCATTGAGACCATCTACAATTTTGCTGTTTCCTCTGCATTTAATACAGCCATATTTGATTCATCGATTATCAATCCGAGATGGTTTCAAGAAATTTCATTTTTAGATGATTAAACGCTGATTGTAATAGTCAACGGATCTAATGGTTGATGAATAGGCGTTGTTGATTTCAAAAGTAATGAACGATAATTTCGGTGGTTTGATGTGATAATTCATCATAGAATACAAATCAATATAATTCATGAATGTAGTGATCTTTAGGAAGATTACACTTGCTAAAGCTTTACTTGGATTCCGTTATGTCCAAATCAGAATAGGTAATTAAATTTGTATGAAAATGGTTGTTCTTTAGTGAACGGATACATATGTGGATGTAAGTAGTATAGTTACTAATTATTGAATCAGAATTTGAAGAATGTACACTGTAAGATATTGATGTGAGATATAAATATTTCTCGGGTTTTACCTACCCGTTAAAATATTTTCACAATTAAAAGTTTGTACAAAAGGATTTTTAATTACAATCTTTATGAAGATATACGTTCATATATGTATTCTTCACGTATAATATAGATTTAATGAGTTAATATACTATTAAAATCATTTGATTTGCGGTTGAAGCGAGAATAAATAATCTTCAAAACTTGAGAGATTACATAATCATCGCAGAATCTTTCTTTAATGAAGTTATGAATCAATACTCCATCGTTCATTGTTATTGATATACCTCGGTATATGATGTTGATGCTCATGGAATTCTTGTGAAATTCACAAGGCACGAATGATGTTTTCTAAAGAGTTTTGAGTATATCGAAAATGAAAGTGTAAAACCAAACATGTATTTGAATAATACACTTAGTTTATTATGAAATGGAGTTTATTGTGATGAAGCAGTGATTAATGAGGAATGTATATCATAGCATATTAGTGATATGAATTAACCAAGTAGTACATACTATTTAAGATTCACACGTAATAGCTTAATACGAAAAGATTTATTATTGTTCCAAACCATATATATATATATATATATATATATATATATATATATATATATATATATATATATATATATATATATATATATATATATATAAAGTATACATATATAATTTTCAGGAAGAATGAGTCAATACATCTTAACTCATTATTACTAATATTCCTTGGTATCTATGGGGCGTATGATGTTGATATCCGAGGTACAGATTATGGTGTTTGTTGTTGGTGAAGCTGATGTTGTTGGTGGTGATGCTGTTGGTACTGGTGGTGATGCTGGTTATGCTGCTGGTGCTGCTGCTGGTGCTCGTAGGTTTCGTACCATATTCTCCAGAGCCACCACTCGAGCGCGAAGCTCATTGACTTCTTCTATTATTCCGGGGTGATTGGCGGTTCGGACAAGTGGATGAATAAGATCTAGAATTTTAGATATTATATATTCGTGACTGGATACCCTGGAAATGAGGGTGAAAATAGTGTTCCGAACGGGTTCGCCGGTAAGTGCTTCTGGTTCTTCACCAAGAGGTGAATTCGGTTGGTGGAAGGGATCACCTTCTTCTTGTCTCCATTGATTAAGTTTACTATGAACCCATCCCCAATTCATCCAAAATAGATGATGACTAATTGGTTGGTTCATTCCAGTTACGCTGCCATTGGAGCTCGAGGAGTTCGAGGAATCATGTGAGAAATCCATATTATCTGATCGGAATAAGGGTTTTTGTTATGAGATGAGTGTTGAATATTGAATGATATATTTGTCTTCTTGATATACGTATATATAGCAAAAAGATTTCCGTAATTTACGGAGGAAATTTAGGAAAAGTGTTAGACAAAGTTTATTAAGATAGATATGATAAGATATAATAAGATATGATGTGTCTATAATCCAATAATAGTAGTATGACGTGTCGAGATCATAAAATGATAAGTATGTAATCTGATAATCTTTCGATTAAAGACTTTTAATTCGTAATGGCCTATTCAGGTCTAGGGGCTTGAGCTATAGGATCCTTTAAATCGGTAATCCAAACCCTTCCATTCTAGAGTTTCGTAGACGCCATCCGTCAAGAAAATTCAATAACGAGAAATAAAAGGTATAAAAGTAATGAATATGAGTAGTGATGACATTATAATGTCTTTGAGATTCTCGATAACTCAATGACATTTTTCGGTTCGCAAACTGATGCATAAAAGCATAAAGCATATAGGTACGTGATATAACAGGGAGTTATATACGTTTGAGTATGAATAGTAACAAATATAGGAGTTTCAAAAATTCATAGATAATATTTCATGTAATACATATGTAATACACAAAACCATGATAAATGACATAGGAATGTTGAGAACGGTGTCGCATTTAAATGTGGTGGCGGAATTGAATACTACTTAGGAGAATGAGCAGAGTTCTTAGATTGGCTCGGCATTCTAAGATAAGTAAAGTTTCTAAAGTATAGTGTAGCATTTAACAGTTAAAGGCAACAATTAAAGGCACTATAGTCAAAGGAAGTTGTAGTCCTACATTGCTAAGGTACCTAATTGTATAAGGCACACATAAGATGCAATCCTGGTTCTCTACAACAACCTGCTCTGATACCAATCTGTCACACCCCCAAAATGGACCAGGGGTAATTGTGACCAATCATATCATAACACAGTTGTATAAGCGAGAACGACTCTAAATGAGACGTTTTATTTATTAAATAAACAGCGGAAGCATTATTCAAAGTTTTACATCATAAGAGTACAGTAAATGGAAAATGTCTTAAACAAAATGATAAATATGAATGATGGACTCCATGCAAGCAGCAAAGCATACATCAATCATCAAGTAGCAAGTAGCAGCTAGCTCAATCATCACCTGAGACAAAATACGCTTAAAGTGTCAACCAAAAAGGTTGAGTGAAATTCATAGGTTTATAAATAATATCCAAAGTTTTAGACCACAAGATTTAGTTTAAAGTTGATTGATATAGAAATATCAATCTAAAAGTGTTGCTGCATTTTGTAATATCGCTACTAAACAAGTTTACCCTATGACACCTTGTACTGTCAGTATCTTGGAATCATTATTATGTAACCAAAGACCAACGGTCGAATGGTTAGAGACGTTACTCTCAATAGGCCTACTCACAATAATTAAGTTTGCATTTAAACGTAGCAATTAACGATATTACGGTAGGGATTTAGCATGAATCAAAGCATGACAGCATAGTTAACAATTTAGTACTTGTGTCTAAGCGTAAAACAGTTATAAAGCAAGCATGTGTCTCACCCCGAAAGTTATAAAACAGTTATGAAACAGTAAAAAGTGGGGCTATGAAGTTCACCTTAATAGCACACGAAAGAATTGAACGGAAGGACGTGACCGAGATCTCAACCTAGAGATAGAACGTATGATCAGACATTGCCTAACAGACAATAGTATATAGTACTATATTGATAGTAATGGTTCACTAAAGAATTTCCATTTTCGGAAGGTTACTATTTATGGAAAGTTTCCACTTATAGTAATTTTCTAAATTTAGAAAGTTTGGGTTAATCTTTAGCAAGATGTTGTACAACTCTACTCAAACTTCGTTGCTATCAAATAAGTCAGGAATGACCAGATGTAACCGGAGGCCCAGGATTCTTGAGCAGAATCTAAGTCATGGCATTTGAGATCCACAAGCTTACCCATAAATGGTAACCTAGACATCATTCACTTACGACCGTGAGTAGCGATGAAGTTCACATGAATTATACATTATCTTTAATTAATCTTCACTTTAGGTGTATACACACAACGAATTATTAATGTACTTAATAATTATATATGTGATAATATAACCTAAGTTTTATTTAATATTTAGTTATTATACCTTAGTATATCTTATATATATTAAATATAATTACCTTTAAATAAATACCTAAATTACTTCAAAAATAATAGTGTTTTATTAATCGAACATTATTCAAAAATGTCTAAATAATAAATTAAATATCTAAAAATTACATACATAATTTTTATAGTCTTAGTTAATCATATAGATTAGTAGAAAAATTTAAGAAAACGTTTTTATTATATTTTTGTATTTATTTTTGTTTTTACCCTTAATGTATTCACAAAAAAATTTTAATTCTACATAATTACTAAATAAACCCAAATAATTATTTTTATAATTTTTGTAAGTTTCTATCAGTCTAATAACCTGTAGAAAAATATTTAAAAAAATATTTTTTATTATTTTATATTTATTCTTAATTTACCTTTGAATTACATAATAATAGAGTTTAATTATATAATAAATACCAATTCGACCCAAGTAATTATTTTTATAATTTTTTCAGATCTATATAAGTTTTAAAAACTCATAAAAAAATTATATATATTTTATTTTTGGTTAAAAGTATTTATTACGAATTTTACATTGTTTTTACTTTTAAACACTACATAATTCGTATTTAATTATAAATAATATTCCATAAATTATCAAAATTATTTTATGCATCATAACACTTATAATACTAATTATAACATATAAACATAATTAATTTCGAATTTTACAAAGAATATACAATAAATATAAATATAAATGACAATATTGAAAAAAATTAATAAAAATAGAAAGTACCTCAAATTTTCTTCAAGGTTTTGAGAGAATAACTTAAGTTTTTGTGTTTGGCAAGAAAAAATGAATGAGGAGCCATGTATTTATAGGTAAAAAATAGTTGGTGAAAAGAAAAAAAATAATAAAATAAAGGTGCCAATTTTGACAAAATAATAAAAACATGTTAAAAATGTTTTTAATAAGTTTTTGTTTTTGAAAATATTTAGTCAAAATTCATGGGCTCATTATTTAATTTATAAAAAAAATCTTATTTCTTTTTATTTTTATTTTTTTTATAAGCTAAAAATATATATAATGATTAAAATAACTTATCATTTAATTAATAATTATGTTACATATAGTTTTAAATATAATACTCATTAATATTAACTAAAGTTATTTTATATAATTAGTGTAAACTTTAGTTAACAGAACATGTCGACTAAAAATAAATATTTGATCAACGTCGAATTTAATTACGTATGGATAACAACCCTATAGTCAAATTAGTCAATTCAGGTATGGAAATATGAGGGTTGTTATAAGTTAAGTGTTAAAAAAGTTTATGCACACCAAGTGTTCGTGAAAATACTTGAAATATGTTCCAAATTGATTATTACTATAATCTCAAGTAAAACTTTGGTAATGTAGTCTTACTGTGTAAGTGACAAGAGAAGTTTATTAGAAAGTTAAATTGTAAGCATTAAAGGATCAAAGATGTGAGGATTTTGATGAAAGGTTTGAATATGTATGTGTGGGGTTAACTAGTTGGAGTAAAATCTAGTTGATTTGGTCAAATGTGAAAATAATGAGTTTAGCACAAATTGTAGGTGCTAGTCAAGGATGGAAGCTATAAGTAGTCAAGGAAGTGCTTTAGAACAAGGTGAGTTTATAGGGGGTAATTTGGGCGGGTCAAGAATGACTTAGTGCTCCCGACTTGCATTCGTGCAAGAGGGTAACGACTAAGGTCACTAGATTGTTAACTTAGACGCTACTACTAGGCTTACCTAGTAATGGAGTCTGTGGTTGATGATTAGCTTAGACGTAATCACCAGTTTCGCCTAATGATTGTGTCTATAGTATGATTTTAGCTTAGACATTTTGTGCGTCTATGTATATATGTCTTATAATTAATGTGTGCTTAGGCATATACGTATGTCTATGGTAGTTGTTAGCTTAGGCACAATTACTAGATCACCCCTAGTAAGTTGTGTCTATGGTACGTTTTAAATTGGATACGATATTTATATGCAACCTTTGGATAGAAAGGTTAAGTTAAAGATTATGTTTATGTTATGTTATGTACGATTTTCCCTTTTATTCGCCTATAACTCACTAAGCATGTAAGCTTACCCCTTTTGTGGTTATGTTTTTGGTAGGATTTAAAGTACATCGTGAAGGTAAGGAACCGACTCGAAGTTAGTGGAGCATCACGATATTAGTAAGTGGAGTTTGCAAGTCTATTTTGAATCTAGCTTTATGATGACCGCTTATTAACGTCTTAAGTCACTTATGTTTTTGTAAGAACTATGTCAAAATTTATGTTATAGGACCAAGCGAGGTGTGTAAGTTGTGTAACGGGTCTTATGTGACCGAGATATATTGATAATGCTAAAAACGAACATATATTTCATAGCATTATTCCTCAAGAAAGACAAGCTTTTAGTTGCAATTGTTCTATTTACAAGTGATATTCGTTTAAATAATAAAAGGTGAAGACAAAAGACAGATTCGACAAATTGAAGACGCAAACGACCAAAAAGCTCAAAAGTACAAAAGACAATCAAAGAGGTTCCAATTATTGATAAGAAACGTCTCGAAATTACAAGAGTACAAGATTCAAAACGCAAAGTACAAAATATAAAATTGTACGCAAGGACGTTCGAAAATCCGGAACCGGGACATGAGTCAACTCTCAACGCTCAACGCAACGGACTAAAAATTACAAGTCAACTATGCACATAAATATAATATAATATTTAAATAATTCTTATAATTATTTAATATATTATATTTATTTATAAAACCGTCGGTAAACAAAGAGCCAAACTCGTGTGAGCTGTAAAAGCAAACTCCGCGACTCGCGGAGTTTGAAGGCCAAAAGGGCCGCGAGTCGCGGAGCCCCAAGTTTTGAAAATCCCTATAAAAGCAAACGAATTCTGATCGCAAAAATAACAAAAAATCCATCCATCTCTCTATCTATATCGTAATATTTATATTTATTTATATTTTAATTTTAATTTTAATTATAATTCTAATAATAAGGGTACGTTAGCGAATGTTGTAAGGGTGTAAGTCGAAATTCTGTCCGTGTAACGCTACGCTATTTTTAATCATTGTAAGTTATGTTCAACCTTTTTATATTAATGTCTCGTAGCTAAGTTATTATTATGCTTATTTAATCCGAAGTAATCATGATGTTGGGCTAATTACTAAAATTTGGGTAATTGGGCTTTGTACCATAATTGGGGTTTGGATAAAAGAACGACACTTGTGGAAATTAGACTATGGGCTATTAATGGGTTTTATATTAACTAAACAATACCTTGTTAATTTAATATACAAACTTATAATTCGACGTATTTATATATAACCACATACGCTTAATCGGACACGATGGGCGGGATATTTATAAGTACGAATTATTGTTCATTTTACCGGATACGGAACTGGATTAATAGTTAATAGACTTGTTGAAACAGGGGTGAATTACATTCAAGGGTAATTGGTGTAATTGTTAACAAAGTAGTAAAACCTTGGTTTACACGCAGTCGATAACCTGGTGTATTCATTAAACAAAGTATTAAAACCTTGTTACAATTCGAATCCCCAATTAGTTGGAATATTTGACTTCGGGAATAAGAATAATTTGACGAAGACTTTCGCTCTTTATATTTATGACTGATGGACTATTATGGACAAATCCGTATGGACATATTAAATAATCCAGGACAAAGGACAATTAACCCATGGGCTTAAAATCAACACGTCAAACATCATGATTACGGAAGTTTAAATAAGCATAATTCTTTTATTTCATATTTAATTTCCTTTATTTTATATTTAATTGCACTTCTAATTATCGCATATTTATTGTTATTATATTTAATTTCACTTTTAATTATTGTACTTTTAATTATCGCAAGTTTATTTTAGCGCACTTTTATTATTCGCAATTTCATTATCGTTATTTACTTTACGCTTTAAATTAAGTCTTGTATTTATTATTTTACATTTGGTTTTAACTGCGACTAAAGTTTTAAAAATCGACAAACCGGTCATTAAACGGTAAAAACCCCCCTTTATAATAATAATATTACTTATATATATATATTTGTATTTTTATAAAAGTAAACTAATATAGCGTTAAAGCTTTGTTTAAAAAGATTCCCTGTGAAACGAACCGGACTTACTAAAAACTACACTACTGTACGATTAGGTACACTGCATATAAGTGTTGTAGCAAGGTTTAAGTATATCCATTCTCTAAATAAATAAATATCTTGTGTAAATTGTATCGTATTTAATAGTATTTCCTGTAAAAATTAATAGCTATTTTATATACACCTCGCGAAACATCAAGTTATTTTTGGCGCCGCTGCCGGGGAACTCTTAAACGCCGGAAGCAACGCTAATATAAAAAAAAAGATTTTTATTTTACTTTTATTAAAATTCGTTTTTATAAAAGTACGTTTTAAATATTCGAAAATATAAAAAGAAAAAAAAAACAAAAGGTTATATATTTTTAAGAGTTTGTTAAAAGTTTTATAAGTTTCTTTATTTTTATTTTAAGTTTATAAAAATATAAGTTTTATTTAAATATCTTTTATTTATATAAAAACAGAAAATAAAAAAAAATAAAAACGCGTCGAATTTTAAATAACCTGTCAGCTGAATTCTGGAACCCCGCGACTCGCGGGGTTTACAGCTTTGTTTATCGCGACTCGCGGAGATAACCTGACACGCCGACAGAAGCCCTAATTCAGCATTAATTACGGGTAATTATTAATTATTATTATTATAACCCTAACTAATTATTATTATTATAATTACTTTTACTTTTTATTTAATTTATATATTTTAGTTAAATTAGTTTTATTAAATTGTAAAATTAATAGTTTTAATAAATAAATAATATAAAAATAATATTTTTATAAAAATTGTACTTTTTACAACTTTTTGTATATTTTTATATTTTGTCCCTTTTTAATCGTTTTAGCGTAATATTTGTATTTTTAGCTCATATTTAGTTTTAAACTTAGATTTTGCCATAGTTATTTTTACTCCTAGATTTTTAGTCTTTGCAGTAGAATTCCTTAAGTGCTTTTTCTTTAGACTAAGATTTAGGTGCTTTAGAATTTTGCGACGCCTTTTTAAGTTTTAGTTTCTTTTTAAGTTATTTCCATTTGGGATATAGTTTTTCTTGTAAGCTTTAATATTTTTAGACACCTTTTACCTATGTATCAATTATCATTCCAATTAGTAATCTCAATTTGCGATTATAATTTTAAGTTAGTTGTAGTAATAAGGTTAGGTTAGTCAAGTATTTTTAAGTTTTATAAGTTTCTTTTATTTTTCCGTCACCTTTTATTTTTCAACCATTTTTCTTTTTCGATCTTTTTCCGACGAACTCTTTTTCTTTCTTATTTCTCGCTATTCTAGTTTTAGGACATAGATTTTTATTCTACTTCTTATCTAAATTTCTTAAAATTACTAAAATTTATTTTAAGTGGTTAAATTAATAGACATCAAAATTTTCTGGTTCGTAGTAATAGTTGGATTTGTACGTGGACCGGGTTATTGGAGCCAAACAGTACTCAATTATATTGGGACCAAACGAATCCTGCCCCTCTGCTGCATCTTTTGGCTATTCGAAACGTGGGCAAAATCAGAAAAGTCTATTGATTGGATAACTTATTATAATTTTTCTTTCCTTTTAAAAACTAATAGGATATTCAGTGAATGCACCGAGCAAGACGTTCACCACCTTTTGTACGTTCACCACCTGTAACTAGATCAAGACATTTAGCAAATATAACCGCCGTTGATTTTTCTTTAGAATCGTCATCCAGTCGACCAAGTACTTCAGTTCAAATTTCCGATAATCCATTTTTTGAACCCGACCTCACAATTGAGAATCCGGAGAATATTCAGGAACAATTCGTAGATCCTGAACCACTAAACTTTCCTCCGGAACCACCAATCATTCAAACAGAGATTGTTGAGGAACGAACCATTAAATCAGAATCCTCTAGTGATTCCGATTCAACAAGTTCAATTATGGAGAATCTTGAACCTTTAAGTATGGAAGACCGAATGAGAGCTAAACGCACTGGCCAAGGTCACGCAATTACTCATCCAGACATTAATGCGCCAGATTATGAAATCAAAGGACAAATTCTACACATGGTGACTAATCAATGCCAATTTAGTGGTGCGCTGAAGGAAGATCCAAATGAACATTTACGTACCTTTAATAGGATCTGCACACTATTTAAAATTCGAGAAGTGGAGGATGAACAGATATATCTCATGTTATTTCCCTGGACTTTAAAGGGAGAAGCCAAAGATTGGTTGGAATCGTTACCTGAAGGGGCGATTGATACATGGGATGTTTTAGTTGACAAATTTCTTAAACAATTCTTTCCGGCATCTAAAGCCGTAAGACTTCAAGCAGAAATTGTTACGTTCACATATAAGCCAAATGAAACTCTATATGAGGCGTGGACAAGATATGGAAAGTTATTAAGAGGATGTCCGCAACATGGTTTAGACACCTGTCAAATAGTACAAATATTCTACCAAAGATGCGACATCACTACAAGGAAAGACATAGATATAGCAGCTGGTGGTTCTATTATGAAGAAAACCGAAACTGATGCTTACAAAATTATTGATAACACTGCTTCCCACTCACATGAGTGGCACCAAGAAAAAGATATCGTTAGATCATCTAAAGCAGCTAGAGCCGATTCTAGCCATGACTTAGATTCCATTTCCGCAAAGATAGATGCTGTCGAAAGACGAATGAAAAAGATGACTAAAGATATTCATTCAATACGAATTAGTTGTGAGCAGTGTGGAGGACCACATTTGACAAAAGATTGTCTCAGTATTGAATTAACAATGGAACAAAGAGAGAATATTTCATACATAAACCAAAGGCCTGGAAATAATTATCAGAATAATTATCAACCGCCAAGACCTATTTACAATCAAAACCAGAACTATAACCGAAATATTCCATACAACAACCAACAAGGTCCTAGCAATCAACAAGTATCCAATACTACTTACAATCAGCAAAGACCTAATTTTCAAAACAAACCACCACAACAAACCGATGATAAAAAGCCAAATTTAGAAGATATGATGACGAAGCTAGTTGAAACTCAAACTCAATTTTTCACATCTCAGAAACAAACCAATGAACAAAATGCTCAAGCATTTAGAAATCAACAAGCTTCTATTCAAAATCTGGAACAAGAAGTAAGTAACCTAGCAAGGTTAATAGGTAAAAGAAAACCGGGAAGTCTACCTAGTGATACAAATGCTAACCCCCGGAATGAAACAGCTAAAGCCATTACCACAAGAAGTGGTACAACACTTAAACCACCTGAAATACCTGTAACTTCTGATGAAGCTATTCCTACTCCACAAGAACCACAACCTGATCAAGATAAGGAAAAAGAACCGGTAGTTGAAAAGGTTAACGAAGATAATACAGCTAAGGATAAACCTTATGTTAAACCATACCAACCACCACTTCCTTACCCGAGTAAAATGAAGAAAGATAAACTTGAAGCCGAGCAATCCAAATTCTTGGATATGTTTAAACAGATAAATGTAAATCTTCCTTTCATTGATGTGATTTCAGGAATGCCTAGATATGCTAAATTCTTGAAAGATCTAATTTTAAATAGAAAGAAAATGGAAGAACTCTCGGCTGTTACTATGAATGCTAATTGTTGAGCAGTGCTGTTGAATAAGATACCAGAAAAATTATCTGATCCAGGAAGTTTCACAATTCCATGTTTTCTGGGTAGTCTTAGTTCAATAGAAGCATTGGCAGACTTAGGTGCTAGTATAAATCTAATGCCATATTCACTATACGCTAAACTAGACCTTGGAGAATTGAAACCAACCAGAATAAGCATACAACTAGCCGATAGATCAATAAAATATCCTAGAGGGATAATGGAGAACATGCTAGTTAAAGTTGGTACTTTAGTATTTCCAGTAGATTTTGTTGTTTTGGACATGGAAGAAGATTCTCAAGTTCCTCTCATATTAGGAAGACCATTCTTAAACACGGCTAAAGCAATGATAGACGTGTTCGGTAAGAAATTAACCCTAAGTATAGAGGATGAGAGTGTTACCTTTTCAGTTGATAGAGCAATGCAACAACCGCAATCTGCAGATGATACATGTTATTATATTCAAACTATAGATGCACATGCAGAATTACTAGAAGAATTTCCAGAATTACAAGGAACAGGAGAATGTTCTTTAGGAGAAGGTAATGAACCAATTGATGAAGCTGAAATGTTAGCTACACTTATAGCTAATGGATATGAACCAACAACAGAAGAAATTCAAATGCTAAAAGAAGAAAACAGATATCGATATAAATCATCGATAGAAGAACCACCGAAATTAGAGTTAAAGCCACTTCCAAACCATTTGGAATACGCTTATTTACATGGTGAATCTGAATTACCTGTAATAATATCGTCTTCTCTTACTGAAAATGAGAAATCACAACTCATTTCTGTGTTGAAAGCTCATAAACCAGCCATTGCATGGAAGATTCATGATATTAAAGGAATAAGTCCTTCGTATTGCACACATAAAATCCTTATGAAAGAAGGTCATAAAACGTATGTGCAACGCCAACGAAGACTAAATCCTAATATGCAAGATGTAGTTAAGAAAGAGATTATTAAACTGCTAGATGTAGGTTTAATTTATCCAATTTCTGATAGTCCATGGGTAAGCCCAGTTCAATGCGTGCCTAAGAAGGGTGGCATGACTGTCATTACAAATGAGAAAAATGAGCTTATTCCTACTAGGACTGTAACAGGATGGCGTGTGTGTATTGATTATAGAAAATTAAATGACGCCACCAGAAAAGATCACTTTCCCCTATCTTTCATAGATCAAATGTTGGAAAGATTAGCCGGGAATAGTTACTATTGTTTTCTAGATGGATTTTCCGGATATTTTCAAATTCCAATAGCACCCGAAGATCAAGAGAAAATCACATTCACGTGCCCTTATGGTACTTTTGCTTACAAACGCATGCCATTTGGACTTTGCAACGCCCCTGCAACCTTTCAAAGGTGTATGATGGCGATTTTTCACGACATGATAGAAGAATGCATGGAAGTTTTCATGGATGACTTTTCAGTCTTCGGTGATACATTTGAAACATGTCTAGCTAATCTTGAACGAATGCTTATTAGATGCGAACAATCAAATCTAGTACTTAATTGGGAGAAATGTCATTTCATGGTTAAAGAAGGCATCGTTCTTGGACATAAAATTTCAAAAGAAGGAATTGAAGTGGATAGAGCTAAAGTAGATGTAATTGCTAAACTTCCACATCCCACCAATGTTAGAGGAGTTAGGAGTTTTCTAGGGCATGCCGGTTTTTACCGACGTTTCATAAAAGATTTTTCTAAAATTGCCACTCCTATGAATAAACTCCTAGAAAAGGATGCTCCATTCATCTTTTCAGATGAGTGTATCAAATCTTTTAATATTCTTAAAGAAAAACTCACTAATGCGCCGATCATGATAACACCAAATTGGAATCTACCATTTGAACTAATGTGCGATGCAAGTGATTTTGCAATGGGAGCCGTTTTAGGACAAAGGATTGAAAAACGATTTCAACCTATATATTATGCTAGTAAGACGTTACAAGGAGCACAAACGAACTATACAACTACTGAAAAAGAACTCCTTGCTATTGTCTTTGCTTTTGACAAATTTTGATCATATCTCGTTCTAGCAAAAACGGTGGTCTATACCGACCATTCTGCTCTTAGATACCTATTTTCAAAACAAGATGCTAAACCAAGATTAATCCGTTGGATCTTACTCTTACAAGAGTTTGATATTGAAATCCGAGATAAAAGAGGAGCAGAAAATCTCGCCGCTGATCATCTTTCTCGTCTTGAAAATCCCGAATTAGAAGTTCTAAATGAATCGGCCATACAAGACAACTTTCCTGATGAATATCTATTGAAGATAGATTATAAAGAAATACCATGGTTTGCAGACTATGCAAACTACTTAGTATGTGGATTCCTTGAAAAAGGATTATCGTACCAAAGACGAAAGAAATTCTTCAGTGATATAAAACACTATTTTTGGGAAGATCCACATCTGTTTAAAAGTTGTCCAGATGGAATAATACGCCGATGTGTATTTGGAGATGAAGCTAGTAAAATTTTAAACCATTTTCACACAGGACCAACAGGAGGGCATTATGGGCCTCAACTAACAGCAAGAAAAGTTTATGATGTTGGATTCTATTGGCCTACAATTTACAAAGACGCACATCTTCTTTGCAAATCCTGTGATGCTTGTCAAAGAGCCGAAAAAATAAGTCAACGTGATGAAATGCCACAAAATGTCATCCAAATATGTGAAGTATTTGACATTTGGGGTATTGACTTTATGGGTCCATTTCCAAAATCTCATAATAATCTATATATACTCGTAGCCATTGATTATGTATCTAAATGGGCGGAAGCACAAGCTCTCCCAACTAACGATGCACGAGTTGTAGTCAACTTTTTAAAACATCTTTTTGCAAGGTTTGGAACACCGAAAGCTTTAATAAGTGATCGAGGTACTCATTTCTGTAATAATCAACTTGAGAAAGTTCTTAAAAGATATGGAGTAACTCATAAAATCTCCACCGCATATCATCCACAAACAAGTGGACAAGTTGAAAATACAAACCGAGCTTTAAAACGTATTCTAGAGAAAACCGTAGGATCAAATCCGAAGGAATGGTCCATTAAATTGGAGGATGCACTCTGGGCTTTTAGAACAGCCTACAAAACTCCAATTGGAACCACACCTTTTAGACTTGTTTATGGAAAAGCATGTCATCTTCCAGTAGAAATTGAACACAAAGCATTTTGGGCTTTGAAGACATGTAATCTTGATTTACATGAAGCCGGACGTCTACGATTAAGTCAACTAAACGAATTAGAAGAATTAAGACATGACGCATACGATAATTCGTTAATTTATAAAGAAAGAACGAAGAAATGGCATGATAAAAGAATCAAAAGTTCAAAAGAATTTAAAGAAGGAGACAGAGTTCTTCTTTTCAATTCACGATTCAAGCTATTTCCTGGAAAATTGAAATCAAGATGGTCTGGACCATTCATAGTTAAAAGAGTTTTCCCATACGGAACGATAGAATTAATAAATTCAAATGGGATTGAATTTAAAGTTAATGGTCACAGAGTTAAAAATTACATACATGGTCCGATGGAAGTTGACAATGAAGTTAATCATAATTTCACCACCCAAGAAAACCTTCAAAATGAAAACATAAATATGTTATCAACAACATATGAAAAATCAAAAGTGGAATATATGGAGGATTCAAATTTGAGTGATGAAGAAGAATTCCTATACAAACCTCCCATTCCAAGAAACGAAGAAAAATGTGAACAAGAAATTCAAATAGAAATGAAAGAACCAAGGAAAGAACACCCGAAAAAGGTTTACAAACCAACTCGACTTACTAAAGCAGGAGACCCGGGTGAATTTATCATTTCTTGCTTACTTAATGATGGTGCTGTATATAATGGACTCGCAGATTTAGGAGCAAGTGCAAATATTATGCCTCTTTCCTTATACAAAAGATTAGGCATGGGTAAATTAAAACCAACCAAAATAGGTGTTCAATCATTTGACCAAACCATTAAACACCCGGTTGGAATAGCAGATAATTTACTTGTTAACGTGGGAAGTTTGACCTTTGTTGCAAACTTCATAGTGATTAATATGGAGGAAAACCTTGATATTCCTCTAATTCTTGGTCGCCCATTTTTAGCAACCACCGAGGCATTCATTGATGTAAGAGAAGGTAGAATAACACTAAGGGATGGTGATACATCGATCACCTTTGTGAACCGAAAGTTTAGATCTCCACAAACCAAAACTGTTAGACCAATAAAAACGCATAAGTGTGGGGAAGATGAAGAAACACTTAACGATGATCCAATCACAAAGAATGCCGTTGATGATACGAAATTAGATGAACCCATTTTTAACAGTTCAACTAAGAAACTTTATAAATGGATTCACGATGCTAAGATTAAAGGAAACTTTAAGTTATATAACCGATTAATATCCAATTTATCGTCAAAAGAAAAGGCAATGTTAGTTGAATTTGTGAAATTTACGGAGGGAATCAACAAATGGATTGAAGTAAAAGTCAAAGATATACAAGTCGTTGATGATTCAATTGACAACGAAGTTAATCACAATTTTGACACCACAGCTAACTAAGTGTGGGGAGAATCAAGTCTTTAAAGGATAATATGTATTTCTGTTAGAGTTAGATTGTCTGTTTTCGTGTAGTTCTCGAAAATGGAACCCGAATGGTCTTTCCCTAGTAGACCCTAAAGAACTAGTCTTCTCCCCCCATTCTGAATTTTTATTTTTTTTAGGAAATGAAGACTGCCTGTGAACTAAACCATGGTCTAATGCTACACGCTTTGATCACTAAACGTAATAATGACATACTTCCGAGTGAATTAGTATCAGTAATCAGAGAAAGAATGGACGGAGTTAGAAAAGAATCCAGATGCGAAGATAATAAGTTACAATTTGGTAAAGGAAAATCAAAATCCGCAGCGAAAAGAAGAGCACGACACCTAGAAAGATGTCACAAATGCGGAAAATGGTCACATGGAGGTAAATGTTAAAATAATCAAACCTATTCAAACACCGAATTTGTTACTCTATGCAGAGACGGACCGTTCATATGTTTAGAAGAAAAGACACTGAATGCTCGAGGTTACGCCTATGTAGCCATGGAAAACCAATTAAACCGACTATCTTATGAATGGGATAGATCATATAACTAAGAAATCTATTTCACAGGTATGTCTGTACAGTTTTTATTTTTATTTTTTTTATTTTTAACCTTTTGAAAATAAACGCTAATTTGTTCGCTAAAAAGTATTAAATTGGTATTGAATAAAATTAGGTTTGGCGACCAAAATTATTGATATCATTCAAAAATTTATTACATCACTGCAAAATTTAACGTTTATTCTTAAGGTATAAATATCTTTAATCAATCAACCCAAAATATTTCAAAAATTCGTCATGAGTTAAATTAGGTCTTGGAACCGAAATTACTTTACCGAAAAGAGGGGCGCATATTTTTGATAATATTTGATTGATAAAAGTGGGATAAAAAGCCAAAAAGATTTTTAATTTTATTTTTACCATGTTTTTAAAATTAATATATAAATCTTAAATTAATATTGTAAACTTTGTAAAAATAATATTTTTAAAATTGTAAATATTTGAAAAATTAATATAAGTTTGGTTTGAATTTATAATATGAATTTTTAAATTAAGATTGGTGTGAATTTTTTTTTATTTTTTTTTTAAAATATGAATTTTTAATTTTATGCATTTCAAATTTTAAGTTTGGTGTGAATTTTTAATATTAATTTTGAATTTTATATTTAAATTGTGTGAATTTAAAAACAAAAATTTACTTTATCTCATTAAGTTAAAAATATGATTTTTAAAATTCATCGTAAGTTGAAGACTAGGTCTTTAAACCGAAATTGCTTTACCCAAGTGAGGGACGAGAACTTTTATTATCATTATTTTTAATCTTATTGAATTAAAGTATGCCAAAAACATTAAAAAACCAAAAAATCTTAGCTTTTAAAATAATCGCTACCAAAAAGACAAATTTTAAAATTTTGTCGAGGGACGGACTAGGACATCGATCCGAAACGACCTCGTCCTAAATAACAAGGGAAACAAAATTTTAAAATTAATTACTTAATTGTTTTAATTAATATAATATGTTAAAAAAAAAAAAAAAAACCAAACTCCGCGACTCGCGGAGTTTGAAGGGTAATTCACCGCGAGTCGCGGGAGGACAAAAATACAGAAAAAAATATAACTGATCAAACTGATCAGTTCCAACACAGAAAAAAAAACAGAGAAAAACCTGCGCGAAAAACTCGAAAAATACACCCCAAAATCACAATTTTTAACCGTTAATCACCAAATCTTTTACTAAAATCATGTTGAGAAGGATGCTATCTAGGAATTACTCAAGAAAAATGGTAAATTTCTACACCTAAACACCATTTAATCCGAAAATTAGTGTTCTTGAGCAATTTTTTTCCCCAATTTGATTTTGATGCTTTTTAGTGTAATTAAGCTTAAATTGTTTATGTATTATGCTTGTATAACCTAGATTGATGCTGTTTAACATGATTAGAAGCCTTAAACTTCAAATTTTGAGTAATCTAGGGTTTGTGTTCTTGAGCAAATTTGGGGCTTTTTGATATAAATAGGTTATGGCCGATTTTTGTCATGAATTGTTGCTAAATTAAGTAGTGTAACATGTTTAGGTAGTTAAATGATCCAAACTTTGAGCCTAAACATGATTTTGAGAATTAAAGTGGACTTTTTCAAGTCTAAAATTCATGAACTTGATTTTTGAGAGATAATGCCATTTGAAACTTGTTTAATTGCTAGTAATGATTATTTTGACATGTTATTTGAATTGAATGCTTATGAACTTGACGAACATTTTCGTATATGCTTGTTTGAAAAAGTGTAGATTTGATGAAAATATGAAAATGAGCTAAAGTTTGATATAAATTGATCGTGTCATTGTAATTATTTTGATTGATGATTTTGCTGACACTAATGCATATTTGGATGCACAAAAATTGTGTTTGATGTGTTTTGCAGACTGAAAGGGGTGAATCTTCATCCCAAGCTCGCAATGCTCCTGCTGAGAATGCGGAACAACAGGAGGTGGATAACTACTACAAGCAGGATATACCTCATCCAGTCATGACATTTTCTGATATGCACTTGGAAGATTTGCATCCGAACCTGAGATTTGACAGACTTTGGATAGATTATCCAAAGTATCAAAGGGGGTTGCATACGCTTCATTCTAAAGTTGTTGAGGTACCTAGGGTCATAGAATGGGGACCCTTAGAAGCTGTAGAATTGGCCGGGCCAATTAGGGAATTACTTGTACAGAGGTATGGTAATTCTACTTTTAATGACTGGGTACGTTTATTCACCATGCGTAGACCTGTATATAAAGTATGGTGTGAAGAATTGTTGTGTAGTATAGAATTAAACGATCGGGTAGCTAGTTTAACCGATCGATCTTTTATTAGATTTTTGTTAGGAGGTTCGATGCGCCACATGTCTTTACTAGACGTGGCTCAGGCTTTACGTATATATACGCCTGAGGAGTTAGCATCTGCTGATTGTAGAGGGTTGATACTAAACGGTAGAAAGATAGATGAAAATTTTGATACACACGGTGTGTGGAGTCAAATGACAAGCCATCACCGTTTTAAAGGGGGAAATTACTCTTATTTGGATATAGATAGAGCTGAATTAAGAGTGATTCATAGGTTTTTAGCTAATTCGATTACACAAAGAGGTAAGAACAAGGAAAAGGTAAATGAACAGGATTTGTTTTACCATATGTGTATTCGAGACCCACAAAGCGCTGTAAGTATACCTTATTGTGTGGGTTATTATTTATCAGCTATGGTTAGGGGGATGAGACCACATAGCATAATAGGAGGTGGTATTTTTATTACTTTGATTGGTGAATATCTCGGTGTGGATATAAGTCGGGGGGAATTATTAGTAGAAGAACCAGAACCCCGCGATACTATAGGTTTAAATGTATACCATGGTGCGAAAGTTTTGAAGAGGCGAAATAACGCCGCAGTACAATACCATGGTAGACATCCACAGGTTGAGAGAAACCAACAGCAAGGTAATGTAGGAGGGGGAAATGAGATGCAAGAAATGCAAAGGTTTATAGCTTCACAGGAGTACGAAAATGCTAGACAGAGAGCATTTGAAGATTGGCAAGTTCATCAGAACCAAATCATAGCTCATTGCCAACATATAGGTAGAAACTATATTCCTACACCAAAACCCATATTCCCTCCCTGGTCTATAGAGATGCAGCCACCATATCCTACGTATAACCCTGCCGAAGCATTTTATAGCACCTATGGTTATGCTTGGAACCCCTATTGGTACCAGTATCATCCCTAGTCTACTTAGTTTTAATTATTTTGTAATTTGTAATGTTGATATATTTAATACTTATGTTAATATTGTAATAGTTTTTATAATTTTCTAACTTTTATTCTTATATTTTAATAATTTTTGAATGTGGGGTAATATACCAAACTTCAAAAATATGAATATATGTTTGCAGTTTATCTTATGTACACAACAGGGTAAAACAACGCATTTTCAAAGACTGGCATTAAGTTCAGCAAAAGCAACTAATTTTGACGACAAGATGCAAAATATATGTGAAATAACAACAAGACGGAATGAACAAATGATGTGCACCATTTATCATTCAGCAAACAAACGCCAATATATTTGGAAACTTTAGTAAAAATTTAATCATTTTCACACAAATCACCCTCAATAATTTAAATTGTTACTGATTTCTTGCAAATGAGGGCATTGCAAGATCTTAAGTGTGGGAAGGGGTTAAATTCTTTCAGATTTTAAAATTTTTACTTTAAACACTTGGTTACCATTAAAAATACTAGTAAAGCAGTAGTTGTATTAGAATCTAGTGCTCTCTGATAATAAAGAACAGCCCTAGTCTTATATACTGACTACCCAATTCTAGTAAAATTTTTCAAAATTTTCAATTAAATGAACTCAAAATCATGTTTATACATATTTATGAACGATAAAACTAGGTTTTAACACCGAAATTATTGTAACCTCGGAAAGGACATAAATTGAGAAACAAACCAAAATGTTAAAATTCATTTAAAATGGAATAGAGGACGATAAAAAGGAAAATAAAAGCCAAGTGTGGGAAAATTCTCCAAGTTATTCAAAACATATGTCACATATTTTTGTACAAATAAACTGAAAATACTTTTGCTTTGGACTAAATTAACTGTTTTACCTGATTTACTGTAAGAAAGATGGATCTACACGATGAATCAATTCCATCATTAAAAGGAAGTAAAGTCTTCCGAAAAAGACACGCGCTTCTTGATTTAGGTCAAGAAGTTGTCGTCCAGACCAGCTGTAGGTTGACGAAAAACCTAGAAAAGTCATCACTAAAATCAGCAGGAAATCAACGGACCTCAGCATTAAACAGGGTCGTCAAGTGGTCAGATTTATCCTAACCATGAGAAGGATTTATCTCGTACAATGGGGGGCACCATGCAAATTAGCTGGATAAGACTAATGAATAAGATTCCCAGAAAGGATAATCTCCTTAAAGATTAAAAATCAGCTTTTAAGCTTGATATTACTCAATCCTTGAGATTGACCTTAAAGATTGAGAATTACAAACTCATGGAATTCAATGATATCTAAACTCGAGCTTGAACGAGAAAATATTTTGATCAAAATTATAAACCGATTTGTTTTCTGAAAACCCTATTTTCAATGCGTTCATTACCATTGAACGTGAAATCCTAGGAATTCACCTGGAATTCATTAGGTCACCTGAACTAAATCGGGTGTCAACCGTAAGAACGGTGGCTGCATAGCATGGTCAAAGACAGGACCTTGTGCCAGACCGAAAAATCATAAGGGTGAGCTTTACTATTGCTCCTACCAAGGATAGTAATTGCGTCCGACACGTTATAGACCATAATTAAAAGCATGTCAGGGGACATTGCCTTAACAATTGCTTGTTCAACGCTTTCCTTTACAACCGGACGGTAGTTTACCGAAAGGTAATATACGGGACAAGTAAACTGGACGTGTTGCTTTCCAAATACAAGGTTAGCAAGTGGGTGACACAAAACCATAAGTTTTGAGCTAAAATTTTCAAATCTGAAACCCACCAAACCCACAAAAATATTTTGCAAACACCGGTAAAGGGTTATTCCGGAAAACTCATCTAGGGTAAAAACTAGATTTAATTTTCAAAAGATCAAATGTTTTCATAAAGATTCAATTTCCTTAATGGATCTAAATTTTTATAGTCATGTGGGACTGTAAACCATATCGTTACTACCATTGTTTATACCGCCATATAGAAATCACTGATGTACAAAGTGTGAAGAATAAAGAAGTGATTCTTGTATTTCAAGACGATATTGCTTGAGGACAAGCAACGCTCAAGTGTGGGAATATTTGATAATGCTAAAAACGAACATATATTTCATAGCATTATTCCTCAAGAAAGACAAGCTTTTAGTTGCAATTGTTCTATTTACAAGTGATATTCGTTTAAATAATAAAAGGTGAAGACAAAAGACAGATTCGACAAATTGAAGACGCAAACGACCAAAAAGCTCAAAAGTACAAAAGACAATCAAAGAGGTTCCAATTATTGATAAGAAACGTCTCGAAATTACAAGAGTACAAGATTCAAAACGCAAAGTACAAAATATAAAATTGTACGCAAGGACGTTCGAAAATTCGGAACCGGGACATGAGTCAACTCTCAACGCTCAACGCAACGGACTAAAAATTACAAGTCAGCTATGCACATAAATATAATATAATATTTAAATAATTCTTATAATTATTTAATATATTATATTTATTTATAAAACCTTCGGTAAACAAAGAGCCAAACTCGTGTGAGCTGTAAAAGCAAACTCCGCGACTCGCGGAGCCCCAAGTTTTGAAAATCCCTATAAAAGCAAACGAATTCTGATCGCAAAAATAACAAAAAATCCATCCATCTCTCTATCTATATCGTAATATTTATATTTATTTATATTTTAATTTTAATTTTAATTATAATTCTAATAATAAGGGTACGTTAGCGAATGTTGTAAGGGTGTAAGTCGAAATTCTGTCCGTGTAACGCTACGCTATTTTTAATCATTGTAAGTTATGTTCAACCTTTTTATATTAATGTCTCGTAGCTAAGTTATTATTATGCTTATTTAATCCGAAGTAATCATGATGTTGGGCTAATTACTAAAATTTGGGTAATTGGGCTTTGTACCATAATTGGGGTTTGGATAAAAGAACGACACTTGTGGAAATTAGACTATGGGCTATTAATGGGTTTTATATTAACTAAACAATACCTTGTTAATTTAATATACAAACTTATAATTCGACGTATTTATATATAACCACATACGCTTAATCGGACACGATGGGCGGGATATTTATAAGTACGAATTATTGTTCATTTTACCGGATACGGAACTGGATTAATAGTTAATAGACTTGTTGAAACAGGGGTGAATTACATTCAAGGATAATTGGTGTAATTGTTAACAAAGTAGTAAAACCTTGGTTTACACGCAGTCGATAACCTGGTGTATTCATTAAACAAAGTATTAAAACCTTGTTACAATTCGAATCCCCAATTAGTTGGAATATTTGACTTCGGGAATAAGAATAATTTGACGAAGGCTTTCGCTCTTTATATTTATGACTGATGGACTATTATGGACAAATCCGTATGAACATATTAAATAATCCAGGACAAAGGACAATTAACCCATGGGCTTAAAATCAACACGTCAAACATCATGATTACGGAAGTTTAAATAAGCATAATTCTTTTATTTCATATTTAATTTCCTTTATTTTATATTTAATTGCACTTCTAATTATCGCATATTTATTGTTATTATATTTAATTGCACTTTTAATTATTGTACTTTTAATTATCGCAAGTTTATTTTAGCGCACTTTTATTATTCGCAATTTCATTATCGTTATTTACTTTACGCTTTAAATTAAGTCTTGTATTTATTATTTTACATTTGGTTTTAACTGCGACTAAAGTTTTAAAAATCGACAAACCGGTCATTAAACGGTAAAAACCCCCTTTATAATAATAATATTACTTATATATATATTTGTATTTTTATAAAAGTAAACTAATATAGCGTTAAAGCTTTGTTTAAAAAGATTCCCTGTGGAACGAACCAGACTTACTAAAAACTACACTACTGTACGATTAGGTACACTGCCTATAAGTGTTGTAGCAAGGTTTAAGTATATCCATTCTCTAAATAAATAAATATCTTGTGTAAATTGTATCGTATTTAATAGTATTTCCTGTAAAAATTAATAGCTATTTTATATACACCTCGCGAAACATCATATATATTAAGATCGTTTTATGTATGATAATGATGTACTTATGCTTAAAAACAGGTTATGAATGCGTTGTGTTTTGAAATTATGTTGTATAAGCTTAAATTGGCCAAGAATGGAATTGTTGAAGTGAAAATGTAGTACCAAGTCAAGGTGGGCCACATTTTTGAAAAAATGCGCCGCACTTTATAGTGTTTTTGCTACTGACTTCGAAGGAATCCATTTTTGCTTAAAGATGCGCCACACGTTGATTTTTGGTGCGCCGCATTTGCTTGAAATACTTGGAAAAAAATGCGTCGCATATTCAGTTACAAAAAAATTCAATATTAATAGGCTTGACATACTTCGGTACATCATTAGGCCTATTATACAAGTTTTTGTGTATAATTTCACGAATTCGCGTGTTTTTAAACCAGTTATCATAATGAATTTGATAAATGAATGATTAGGGGTCTGTTCGGGTAATATAAGTACAAGTTATAACCAAAAGGAAGTTTATAGACAAAGTTCACAAAATGATTAGTCACAATCTAATTGATAATGCTGTTCTCTCTTTTCAATCTATTGATTTATGAAGGGCAACAAGAAACATAAAAAAGAATTAGATTTAATGAATGATCAGGGGTATGTTTGGGTAATATATAAACAAAAAGCAAGTTTACAAAGAAATTTCACAAATTCACAAATTGACTTATAGTGTTATAAAAGTCTTTCTATGTAAAGATTTATTTATGAACCGCAACAAAAAAACATAGAGTATATTTTTGGACACTAGTGAATAGATAGATATACATCACGCGCTAAACACATCGAATGTTTCGATGTTTCGGTTCTCAAACGTTACGGGGAGGTATCTTGAAAGTTTCATTTTATCTCTCAAAAATACTCAAAGACCGTTTCTCTTACTTTCATTTTAATATTTTAGAGTGATATTGTAGTATGGTATGATTATTTAAGAAATGGTATGATTATTTAAGAAATCTTTTGATATATATATATATATATATATATCAATGGGGAAGTAACCAATCGGGGGAAAACAAATTTTTTTTTTTTTTTTGAATGTTTTTTTTCAGACATCAAGATCACACGAAAATATGAATATTTAAAAAAGACACTTCGTGATGAATGCTATTATTTGGGCGGTAAAACGATCGACAAAAATAACATTTAAGATAATATTGATCGTTAAGAATGTTAACGGGTTTTTTTCCATGTTTTGTGCAGTAAAATTAGCCCGATTTAGAGTTTAGGGTTTGGTGTTTCGGGTTTAGTCCCTAAACCCCCTAAACCCAAAACTCCAAACCCTAAACCCTAAACTGTTCTTTCAAGCTGAAGAAGGAAGGGCGCTTTCCTTCGTTGAACACAAGACAGACGGGGACAAATCCAATCCAAATCTAAACCCTAAATATAAACCCTAAACCCTAAATTTCTAAAACATAATATCTAAACCCTATAAACCTTAATATCTAAACCCTAATATCTAAAACCTCAACATACGCTCGAAAAACACGATAATTGTTATATATTACTTTTTCGAGCATTTTTCCGCCAAAATATAAAAACATTTATCACAAAGTGTATTTATTAAATGTTCATATTTTCATTCAATCTATAATGTTCGTGAACAAAGTTTTTCAAAAAACGAAAAAAAAATTTGCTTCCCCCGCTTCCCCTCGATTGGTTACTTCTCCCTTGATCCTACCACTATATATATATATATATATATATATATATATATATATATATATGCCTAATCAATAATCTATACTAGTATTATATAATATAATATAATATAATATAATATAATATAATATATTCATACGTTATTCCTCCGTCCTTCTAAGTTCTTTAAATATCACACTTATATATATATATATATATATATATATATATATATATACCTAATCTATAATCTATGGGAGGTGATTCTCGCACACCACTTTTTGATTCATCTACACCTAATTTACTATTATACCCTTAACTATACTTAAAATAATAATATAAGTTCAACTTTATAAGGGTATAACTGTGAATTTACAAGGCAAAAGTATAGATGGATCAAAAAATGGTGTGTGAGAATCACCTCTCATAATCTATACTAGTATTATATAATATAATATAATAATATATCCATACGTTATTCCTCCATCCTTCTAAGTTCTTTAAATATCACACTTCCTTAGATAGTAGCTGATTATAAAACTCTAATCTTCATTTTCATTACTAATATTATATTATTTTTGTTATATAAAAATATATGTACATAACATCTCTTTTTTCGTGGAAAGCTATATACATAACATCTCTATCTGAGAATGACTATCTTGTTTTGAATAATAATTATAATTATAATTATAATTATTTATATTTATTAATTATAATTATAATTATAATTATAAAAATATAAAAATTGCAGATTTTCCACTTGAAACCGTAAGTTGGAGGTTTTGCCATTTGTATGCAACTGCAACCTCCGTGACCTTTTCAATTGTCAACGCTAATGTTCAATATCTTCACTGAACTTTTACAGATACATTTATTAAATAAATCATCTAACTATAATCACTTTTCATTTTTAATAAGGTGATGATATTTTTACTAGATACTTTTATAAATTCACTAAACTAATACACCGTTTAATTGTACGGTACAAATTGTTAATGTATGAATATGAGTGAATTTATTAAATATTAAAGTGGAAATATCATAACCGTTAGTCCGTGACAACAATAAAAAATATTTACACACCCCCTATAACTTGGCACATCTCCATTTTCTCTTCTTTTAATTTTAAACAATGATAACTCAATTATATGAAAGAGTTATATCTCACTACCACTGCCAGTAAACTCGTCTCTTTTTTACAAACACGTCAATACTAACCTTGTTTTCATCTGACACCTGAAGTGCTGCACGTGATTACGCGTTAAGTGTCAGATAGCAGCAATGTTAGTACTATTTTATTTGCATAATTTTATCATAGCTTTTGAAAGTAAATTATCAGTAAAAGTTGACATATATGGCAACAAACTAGTTAGGGGGATCCGCGCTTCGCTGCGGAGTTTTCGAGTTTACGATAGCGAATAGTTTTGTTACACACATGTTGCATTCAGATTCGATTGGTTTAATGTGCATAATAATCGTAAATATTTAGTTGTAAAAAATTAAAACTAATATTGCTAACAAAATTTAATCCTTGTTTAAACTACTTTCTGTTATCAAATAAAAATATTTTCATATTTATATAGTAACATAATTCATAGTTTATAATAATTGAAAGCTTTTGCATAAGAAATTAACCATATAATTTTAATTAACTATATAAAATAAAATAAATTATACAATACTCTTAAATATCAAAAAATAAAATATATCTGACTTTCTTTTCATGTTTAAATTTCAATTAAATAAATATTATATTATTATTAATAGAATGTATTGTTTAATTAGAACTATTGACAAATACTCCGTAGTTTATTGTCATTTAGAACCAAGTTCATTTAAAAATTTTATATCATTCAGATTATAAACCATTTTAGCATTTAATAATTTTATTTTATCAAACACACCCAAAATCTGTGATTGAAAATCGTCGTTATAAAATCACATAAAGGTAAAATTTAATCTTTTGATAAATATGACATTACAAAATTTAATATAAAATATTAATGTTATTATATTATTAATATTAATATTAATATTAATATTATAATTAATAATAATATTTTATTATTACTATATTAATATTTAATATTCAATATTAATAATATATTATTATTAATAATATTAAATTAATATTAATATTAGTATATTATTATTATTATTATTATTATTATTATTATTATTATTATTATTATTATTATTATTATTATTATTATTTTTTTGTCTATCAACAAATTCATTTTAGATTCTTGGAGAGATTAAAAAATTACTTGTTCTTTCAGCCTGGTAAATTTGTTAGTTTACTAGCCCGGAGTTGTCTTTCATTTTTATAGCAATGTATTTTGCACCACACCTCAGCTTGTTATTACAAGTTTCGTTTCATTTCGAGGAGATTGTTGAGAATTTGAACTTTTCCCCTACTACTGGCTGCTTTCATCGAGTTAGCAGTTTAAGTTGTCTTTCATTTGTACAGCTGAGTTTCCTTGTAACTTGTTTGTTTAGACAGTATAATTCGGGTATGTTTGTCTTGAACTCATATTAGAGTTAGAATCTCAGTTTCAATAATTTTACTTGACAAGCAAGGTATTGATTTTCACTCCGTTTTTTGTCCTCTTTGCGATGATGATATTAAATCGGTCAAGCATTATTTACTTGAGTGCAAATATGTTAGTGTTATTTGAGAAAAAGTTCTATCTTGGTGGGGGTTCGGTTCGATCAATCTCTCTTTTGAGAATCTCCTTCGCGGTTACAATCCTTCACAATGTTCCGATTTGGGTAGCAAAATATGGCAAGCGGTAGAATCGACAAGTAGGTATCTCATTTGGAAAAACAGAAATTAAAAAGTTTTTAAGAAGTCAAATTGGTCACCTTCGGTCGCGCTTAGTGAGATTCATGTTAAGAGTTATGTATGGATTGCGAAGCGATGCAAGGCAAGAAAGATCGAATGACGTGATTGGTTACATAATCCACAGATGTTTTTAATGTAATTCATATATAAGGCTTTCGTGTATTTGTCAATATTAGCGTAGGATTCTAGCTCGGTATCTCTACGTTTTCTTTTTAGTATCATGTGAAGGTTATTGTAAATTGGTGCGAATTTCAAGATATTACTAAAATTTCTGCCTTTCAAAAAAAATAATAATAATAATAACAATTAATAAAATTTCTGTTTGCTTAAAAAAAAAAAAGTTTACTGGCCTGGAATACAGTTGGGCCTAATTACTCTGCTGGAAAGTAACCAGTTTCGTATTTACCGTTTTCAAGATAGGTCGGATTATTCGGTGGCCCATTTAAACAAAAGTACGGATTATAAATTTTCAATTGCTGCTTGTTCCCCAAGATATAAATTCAGTATTCCTCTCGTCTTCGATCCATCTCTCCTAGGGTTCTTTCAAAATCCCCAAATTACATCCGATTAAACGATTCTTCACGCTCGTTTTCAAATTAAATCTAAAATGGTATGTTCTGTAACTCCAATTCTCTATAATTTATGAAATCCGTTCGTAATTCAAGCCACCTGCTGATTTGAAGTCTCTAATTGTGTGTTATTTTACAGGAAGGAGGAAGTAGCTTAGACGCTCAAATTGAGTCATTGTTGAATGTTGAGAAACAGATGAGACTTAATGGCGATGTTGCCGGGACCAAAAAAGCGGCCATTGATATCATTCAACTGTGTTTCGAAAAACGTGCTTGGAAGACGTTGAATGATCAGATTGTTGTGCTATCTAAACGCCGTGGTCAGTTGAAACAGGTAAAAAAAAGTTTCACTCAATTTATTGGTTTGTTTATAACTGTATATTGATTAATATTACTCGAATGAGCCAACGAAGCATTGCTTCACCGGCATCCCTTCACCTTGTGTGTTGGGGCTGAGGGTTAGGTCATGGGTTCGAGCCTCGCTCTGCCCATCCTATTAATTAATTTGCCTGAAATATGGATATCCAGATTGACCTCTGGGGTTTTTCTCTCGGATCCATTCAGGATTCAAACTCGGTCCGCCTGCCCCTCGGGATGGTTAAAGGATCGGGTTCCTGTAATGCGATTCGGGTTTCCTCCCGAACGCGTGTGTGTGCAAATGATGAATGGTTGGAATAAATGATACACTGATGCAAATCTTGCCGTTAAAAAAAAAAAAAAAAAAAAAAAAAAATTACTCGAATGAATCAAATGTTTGAAATATATGTTTCAGTTTTGTTTGAAATATATGTTTATTGTTCTAGTTTGGATTTGGTTTACATATATAAAATGGATGCTTAGAAGGACTGTTAAGATTATTATAAGTTTTGTACTCTTTGGTGGTTCACGAGTTATTACTCAACCACTCGAGAAAGCCTGTTAATATTTAAGCATAGAATACCCAGGCAGTATGAGCTGTTTGGTTTCATCCCAACAATGAACGATTGTCATCTCAGTGTTACATTGTTTTGTTTTACGGATTTATCTAAAGGTTGCGAAGGTATCATTAGTTATACTGAGATTACATGGAAACAAGCATATAGGAATTAACAAGATTTCAAGCTTCATTAGCTAAGTATATTAAAACAACTAGACGTACTTTGTTGCCTATAGAGGGTTGCCTATAGAGGGATGCCAATTATCATCCGATCCAATCCACTAAGAATGGATATGGATTACTTAACATCCAATCCGTTGGATATGGATGAGTGAGTAGTCGATTGGTTATCGATGATAATTTGTAATCCATGTATTCACCCGCTTTCATCTGATGGGGTATATTTATAATTTGTATCAATTATATAGTGTTTTTCTATTCAATATATTCATATTTATCTATTCACTTTAGTTTCTCTAAAAATAGATATCACTGCCTTATGAAAAACAATGAGAGTTTGCATTTAGAAGTGTTTTACAACATTACATAATTGTTTTCGGGAATAAGTTATCCTAATTCCTACATCTATTTTATTTCTACAAAGTTTGTGTATACGACATGCAACTTTTGAGATTTGAATGTGATCCCACATAACCAACAAAGTGAGCAACGAGCATGCGATCGAAGCTTTTGAAAACTTAAATAAGCTATATATTGACATTTGGTTGTAGAAATTAGTATGAAATGTGACTTTCGGATGTATAAACTATTAATAACTATGACTTTTGATCATACAAGAAGAACACCATGCTTTATTAAACAAAGTAGAACAAACTGATATGGATGTTGTGAATATCCATTAACTCGCTTAATCCAACGGGTATGGATATGGATGGACGAATTGAAATTAAACAGATATGGATCAAAATAATTAAGTGGATGTGGATATGGCATCACCCGACCATATCCGATCCGTTGATATCTCTAGGCTCTAATGGTTCAAAGGCTCTTTAGTTCATTTACTTATTCTATGGTATCTGTCTGTTTTTTGGATGCGAAAAGAAATACCTTAGTGTTCTACTTATGCTTATATTTTCTCAAAAGCGTTTAACTAAACAAACTGTAAGGCCTTGTATTTTTTATTGTCTTTGTTATTCTGTTATCATTTGCAGTTCTTTTATTCTGTAGATAAGTAAATATTTCAAGGTGGAGAAAATTATATGTACACTATTAGTTCTTACCAGATGATTTGTTTGTGTGACAGTGGGTATTGACATGGAACGGTTTCTACTTCTGTGCTTTTCCATATTCCATCGTTGTATTCATATAATAAATCTGTTTTAGATGCTAATACTTTAAATTATGCTTTGTGCTGTTATTTTAAAAATTTAAGGTTGTCACTGCTGTGGTGCAACAAGCAATGCAATATATTGAGGAAACTCCTGATATTGAAACTAAGGTTGAGCTCATTCAAACACTTAACAGTATATGCGCCGGGAAGGTAAGCTTGTTGATATATTTGAATATGCTTGTTGACTTGTGCATATATATATTTTGTGTCTCTGATTCGTCTTTTGTTTTTGGTAGATCTACGTTGAGATTGAGAGAGCTCGATTGGTTAAGATGCTAGCTAAAATTAAGGAGGAACAGGGGAAGATAGCTGAGGCTGCTGATCTAATGCAGGAGATTGCTGTATGTTTTGATACAATCCTCTGTTTTTATATGTAGTCTTATTGTATTTTTATTATACAACTTATATTTGATGTGTATGTAACAGGTGGAAACTTTTGGTGCTATGGCGAAAACTGAAAAAATTGCTTTCATTCTTGAACAAGTAGGCATCATCAATTTTTTGAATAGTATTGATTGGAACGAGATTATGATACAATGAAATTGAATTTGTGCAGGTTCGTTTGTGGTTAGACCGCCAAGATTATGTGCGTGCGCAGATCCTTTCTAGAAGGATTAGTCCAAGAGTTTTCAATGCTGAGACGCCAAAAGAAAAGAAAAGGGCAAAAGAGGGCGATAGCATTATTGAAGATGCCCCTGCGGATATACCTTCTTTGCTTGAGTTGAAGCGAATTTACTATGAACACATGATTCGGTAGGTTACTTCTTATCTTTTATATATTAATATCTGCAAATATCTACACAGGTTTTGACTCATTGGATATTAAATTGTTATATCATTATTGAAGATGCTCCCTTTTTTCTTTATAGTTTAAAGATTCTTATGTAATTGACCTGCATTAGTTAGATTTGGTCATTTGAAACATGTTTTCTCTCAGTTAAAAATAGCCTGATTCTGATTAATAGGATTTCAACATTTGAAACTTTACCTATAAATTGATTACCATGTTGACTTCTGTAAAATAGATAACCTGACAATTATATGTGGAGTGTTACACCTCCATTAGGCAACCTCCCAACAAAATTAAATATACATTTTACCAATAAATGTCCCTGAAAATGAACGTTGAAGGAGGGAGGAGGGCTAAAAGGCGAATGCTTTTGTCATCTTAAATTTATAATACATGTGTGCCGCACATGCCTCACCCTAACCCAAATTGTTAGGTTGATCACAAATGAAACGTAAATCGTTATGCAGTTGAAATATGTGGGGACTTTGTCATGCAATTGGAACAATATAGGGACTTAATTCTGCAATTGAAAATAATTGGGGGATTGGTTATGTAGTTTAATCTATTTGGGAGACTTGATTGTGCACTGAAACCTTTAGGGACGAATTTGACATAAGTAGATTCTAGCACCGTGGCGATTTTTTTAGTGTAGACTATTTATAATTACTTTTTTTGTTCTGTGCAGATACTACTCACACAGCAATGACTATCTTGAAATAGCTCGGTGTTACAAACAAATTTACGATATCCCTTCAGTCATAGAGGACCCTGCTAAGTGGATTCCCGTAAGCAATCTTTTTGGTCTAATATTTTTGTTGGTACAATGATTGATATTAATCAAGCATGTCTTATTTTGAACAGGTATTGAGAAAAATCTGCTGGTATTTAGTACTGGCACCACATGATCCAATGCAGTCAAGCCTTTTAAACTCCACCTTGGACGAAAAGAATCTGTCAGAAATTCCTCATTTTAGGTATTTTTTTCTACTGTAATACATATTTTAAACCTCGTTTCGATAAGTAATCTCAAAACATGTGGATGAATCTCTGTGTGTTTTTGCAAGGTCACTTCTAAAACAACTGGTTACAATGGAGGTCATTCAGTGGACTGCTTTGTGGAACACATTTAAAGATGAGTTTGAGAATGAAAAGAACATGCCAGGTGGCTCTTTGGGAGACAAAGCAGCCGAGGATCTGAAGGAAAGAGTTATTGAGCATGTAAATTATACTCTCGTTCATCATTATTTTTTCTTAATTTCATAATTTTTTTATTCACTCACCGAGTACCATCTTTTATTATCAGAACATTCTTGTTGTCTCAAAGTACTATGCAAGGATAACAATAAAACGTTTGGCTGAACTTCTTTGCCTTACAGTTGAGGTACGTATTCCACATACATACATAATTAGAAACACGCAAACAGAAATGAATACTTGCATATAATAAGTTGTTAATTTGTTGGTGTATCAGGAAGCTGAACAACATCTATCTGATATGGTTGTATCAAAGGCACTGGTTGCAAAGGTAGACAGACCTATGGGTGTGGTCTGCTTTCAGTCAGCTAAAGACAGTAATGACATCTTGAACTCATGGGCCTCAAACTTGGAGAAGCTACTTGACCTTGTTGAGAAAAGTTGCCACCAAATTCACAAGGAAACTATGGTTCACAAAGCTGCCTTGAAAGCATGAAAATAGATTCGTTACTAGACTCTATGAATGGCTGGCAAGGTATTTCGACATCAAAGACTGAAGCATCTACATGCTACTTTTAGTCCATTGATCTGTTTGAGACTTGTTAAAAATTCAAATATGTTTGTCGTTACAGTATCTGTCAGCCTTCTGTTTGTTTTTTAGTTCAATGACAACTTATTGATGCATCCGAGAGAGTGATTCTACAAAACATGACCAGTATGTTGTACTTGTTCTTAAATTCAATTCAATTATTAGCGATACTGGAAACTTGGAATCACCATCATGTTGCTTTTGGGCATACGCCTTAAGGTTCTAACTTCTTTAGCAGCTTGATGCCTTGATGACAAGTGATCATTTTATAATCCTGACATAACTTTCAAGTAGTCTGTATATTGGCATCAAATTTTTATCTCAAACACCGCTAATAATCTAAAGCACTGAATTTTCAATTTTTTATATATAAACAAAAAGAAAATGATAGGAAAATAAAAGAAGAAATAAGCTATTCTTATTCGAGTGGAAATTTGATATTTCATTATCTATAGTTTCTATTAAAATTTTATAATGATTTCATTATTAGGATATTTTCTTTGTTAATAAAAAATTAAAAATAAAAAGAAAAAAATCTAAATCATCTTGATGATGTCATTAATATTAATTAAATATTTTAGAATTTATTTAGAATTTTTATCATATATACCCTTCTTAACTTTAATAATAACATATTTACCCACTTAAATATGATTATATCATATGAGCCCATTTTAAACATATTTACTCGTTTATTCAATCTTAATGCGATACGTCTTTATGCCCTAATTTTTTTAGCGGCAATTATTCATGTTTGCTTTTTTCTTCTTCTTCGAGCTATGTACTATGATATTAACTACCATAAAACAATACATGCTAATCATCTAATCCTCAACGGTATAAAGCTATTATAAGGTGACAATACATAATGTAATCACTATTAGTTATCTTTATATATCTTTAGCTGACTGAAATTTTTTTTTATTGTTGTTAATTTCTCTTAATTGATACGCTACGGATACTATAAATCACGTTCAAAAAATTGATATGTATATCTAACTAATTACAGTTGTTTACTTTTTTTGCTCACATCACCAGTAGCACTCCAGTTATTGTTTTGACCAACAATATGATGAGATAACAATACTGATTTACATACATATACAACGATATTACTTCAATAATGAAAATGATAGTGATCCACCTTTCTATTTTGGGTTGTCCCATTTCAAGTATCTAAATGATATTTCAATCAATCAAAAGAGGTTATTCTGGAGAGAGAAGATTTCTGATTGGTGGAGAATGAAGTTAGTGTAAATTCCTAAAACTTTGTGCAAAAAGTAACTGGATACTTGTAGTCAGACTGAGGGAATATTATTATTATTATTATTATTATTCAAAAAAAGGTTTTCTTTACGGGATTAATTACATTACATATGTATGCGAAATACATGTTCCAATAAAATGTTGTAATGTAAATTTTATGATAAAAAAAATAATAATTGTGATCAAAATTGAAAGTAAGTGGTGGGAGAATAAATGTAGTTCATTTATTCTGACTAAGTTAAGTATATCAATATGTTTGTAAAAACAATGACAAGTTTCTTAGTCGGAATATGTGGTTCCACGGGTCATTAAACTAAATGACTTTAACATTTACGTTTACTTAATACATAAAACACATCGTTAAACTGTTTTATTTAAACAAACCCGTGATTCCACGGGTCATTTCACCAGTTATTATTATATTCTTTGAAACTATACAAGGGTAGAAAGGAAAGGAATTTATAGTTTCTATTAAAATCCTATAAAGATGATGTCATTATTAGGCTATTTCCTTTGTTAAAAAAAAAAAAAAAAAATTAAGCTATCTTGATGATGTCATTAACATTAATTAAATATTTTATTATTTATTTAGGGTTTTTTTATCATATATACTCTTCTTAACTTTAATAATAACATATTTACCCACTTAAATATGATTATATCATATGAGCCCATTTTAAACATATAAACTCATCATATTTAATCATTTATTCAATCTTAATGTGATACGTCTTTATGCCCTAATTTTTTTAGCGGCAATTATTCATGCTTGCTTTTTTTTCTTCTCCGAGCTATGTACTATGAGATTAACTACCATAATCAATACAAGCTAATCATCTAATCCTCAACGGTATAAAGCTATTATAAGGTGAGAATACATAATGTGATAACTATTAGTTATCTTTATATATCTTTAGCTGACTGGAAGTTTTTTAATTGTTGTTAATTTCTCTTAATTGATAGGCTACGGATACTATAAATCACGTTTCGTCAAAAAATTGATATGTATATCTAACTAATTACAATTGTTTACTTTTTCTTGCTCACATCACAGTAGCACTTCAGTTATTGTTTTGACCAACAATATGATGAGATAACAATACCGATTTACATACATATACAACGATATTACTACAATAATGAAAATGATAATGATCCACCTTTCTATTTTGAGATGTCCTATTTCAAGTATCTAGTTGATATTTAATCAATCAGAAGAGGTTATTCTGGAGAGAGAAGATTTCTGATTGGTGGAGAATGAAGTTAGTGGAATTTTATAAAACTTTGTGCAAAAAGTAACTGGATACTTGTAGTCGGACGGAGGGAGTATTATATTATTATTATTATTATTATTATTATTATTATTATTATTATTATTATTATTATTATTATTATTATTATTATTATTATTATTATTATTATTATTCAAATATAGGTTTTCTTTACGAGATTAATTACGTTACATATGTATGCGAAATACATGTCTCAATAAAATGTTGTAATGTAAATTTTATGATAAGAAAAATAATAATTGTGATCAAAATTGAAAGTAAGTGGTGGGAGAATAAATGTAATTCATTTATTTTGACTAAATTAAGTATATCAATATGTTTGTAAAAACAATGACATGTTTCTTAGTCGGAATATGTGGTTCAATGGGTCATTAAACTAAATGACTTCAGCATTTACGTTCACTTCATACATAAAACACATCGTTAAACTGTTTCATTTAAACAAACCCGTGATTTCACGGGTCATTTCACTAGTACGTATTTAAAACTAACGAAAAGACTGGTGACTGCGCGTTGTCGCGAGAAATTGTTCCGCTCTATACTTTATTTAATTTTTTGGCCAATTAAATAACTTGTGACTGCGCGTTGTCGCGAGAAATTTTTCCGCTCTATACTTTATTTAATTTTTTGGCCAATTAAATAACTTGGGATAAGCATCTTTTTCAATTTGCATTTAATTGGTAATATATGATATAAATAAATAAGAGAGGATTTTTAAAAATATATTGTTAACTGAGATAAACAATGTTTTAGTGACCGATAATATAATCCAGGCTTAAAAAACAAATATAAAGCAACGTGTAAAATAAGTGATAATAAAAAAAACTTATTGTTCAAGTACCTTTCATAAATAGTATAAAGGGTAATTGTCATTCTCAATTTTTATTCTAGTTTGAAATGAAGAGACTATGAATTACAATAAATGTTTTTTTAGCAACACTTTCCATCAATATTTGAGCGGATTAAAAAGAAAACTTATTTGTTTATCTTAACACTCTGTATTGTATTAGAATAATATTATCATTAATTCTCTTGTTATGTTATAACCAACAATGTTGCTTGTTGTATGCAACAGAAAACGATAGAAAAACTCTATCTAAGTTTTTTTTTTTTTTTTTCCTTTTCCTGTGCTTTATGATACTAACGAGTTAGGGTACCTTGTGTTGTGGTATGGAGACGTTAGCTAAATTCAATTGAGAAAAAGAAGAAGAAATAGATGATAGAACATAAATTTAAAGGGTAGAAACCCAGAGTTTATAAAAAAGAAAGAAAAAGACAAAATAATAACGATTATTTATAATATATCAACCTTTAATTTTACTGTTCACGGCATTATAATAATGCTAAAAGGGTATTTTCGTAAATTACAACTTATATTTGTTGGCGATGGTTTCTTTGATATACCCATTTGCCTACACCGAACCATCTGGATTGCTTCTACCTAAATCCAATTTATGTCCACCGCCTCCTGGATTTCTCTCTGCCGATTTCCTCATCTCCTCCATCGATAGGATTTTTGTGGTTTCACTCCCAACCCTCCGCTCACTTACGTTTCACCACCGCCAACCATTTACCATTGCCGCCCTCGCTTACCTTCGATTATTATTGATAACAACAACGCTAATAATTACAGTTGATTTATAATATGTGAAAAGTTATGCGGTTGATTTGTAATAAGTAAAAAAATAACTATTCACTATTTATTTTTGTGTTTTAGTTTTTGTGTTGTCAAGAGAAAAGACGCAAATGTGTCATTAATAAGTGAGATGTAACCATTTAACTAAATAGAAAAACTATATATATATATATATATATATATATATATATATATATATATATATATATATATATATATATATATATATATTTATATATATATATATATTGAAAAGTTCAAACGAGAACCACTAAAATGGCGAGAACTGTGAGAACTTTTAATTTATAGAGATTTTCACACATGAGTAGACTGAATCACCCATAAATGTTGATGAAGACTAAGAATGAACATAAAATATCCGAAAAAACTTATATTTTGCTTATATATTCAAATATATAGTTTCTCGGTCACATGTGCATATTTGTTTGTAAACATTTCATATAATCAATAATTTAATATGTAATTTGTGGTAATGAACATATGTTTGTTAATGATATGAGCATTAATTAACATTTACATGTAATTTGTTGCATTTAAATGCATAAAAACTACGAAATTAAAAAGTTCTCGCAGTTCTCGCCATTTTTCTCGTTCTCGTTTGAACCCGCCCCTATATAGTGAAAAGAAAGATCAAGATAAAGTCGCCGACTATATCTTTAATAACCCCCGTTTGTGGTGATGAATTCCGTATGCTTGAAACCAAAGTCATCTTAAATAAGGAAAGAGAATTTGAGCCTCATACGAATAAAGGAAAGTCGCCGGCTATCTGGTGATCAAGAATACAGCTGGTGGTTCTGATGATATATATGAAATTACTTGAGCCTCAAGCTACTTGGTGATCAAGAAAACGAGTCCGATTTGGGATAAAAGTCGACAGCCACCGACTGTCCTTATTATTGTGATGACCCGAGAATTTCCGACCAAAATTAAATTTAATCTTTATATGATTTCGACACGATAAGCAAAGTCTATAATGTTGAGTCTCGAAAATTTTGAACTGTTTTATATATTCAATTGACCTGTGACTATTTCCAACGATTCACGAACAGTTGTTGTAAATAAATGTGTGTATAGATATATATAATTATAAGTATATAGATTAAATTACATTAATATAACACAAATAAATCATTCAAATTGAATTGAAAATTTAAAGTGATGAATAAAATAATCGAATTATTAATAAAATGAATATATTATATAATTAGTAAATATAACATAAATAATAATGTATAATATTATGTACAAGTTAAAATATAGTTGTTATAATTATAAAAATAAACATAATAATAATAATATCAGTGTTAATAATTGTATGATATATATATAAAATCAAATATGTATAAATTATTAGATTATTATTAATATTATTATTATCATCATTTAATAGTATCCATATTATTAAAATTAGTATTATTATTTGTATTACTAATAATGTTATTGTTAAAATTATCCTTATTCTTATTATTAATACCATTATACTATTATTATATTTATTTTTATTAGTTTTATAAATATTTCTATAGTTATTATTATTAGTATTCTATTTCTATAATTAATAATAAATATTGTAAATATAATTTTTTTTAAATAAGATTATTATTATAATCATTATTAATATTGATTATGTATTCTAGAAAAACATACATAAGCAAATAATTACAGATGAACTAATACGGATAAACAATTAATTTATTTAAGTCAGATAAATAATTAATTACGGTTATATTAGGGTATATATATAACAGATACGTATAATTATATAGCAGTTAATAACTAAATCTAATTATAAACATACATATATATATATATATATATATATATATAATACTGTATAGCACGTAATATTCATTCATCACAATCAAATTAGCGAGATTTCTATTCCTGATTGGTACTACAGCTACTAATTATTGAATTCCTTTTAGCTATAAAACAAAGTCTGTTGTGTATCCCATCTGCTTTTAATTTTTTTTGTTATTTTACTTCCTTATCGAATTTTCTGTCTACTTTTTGATACACGTCCAAATCAATTGATATAGCAATCAAACTGATGATATCATCTTTATTAGGATTCAATTATTCGAAGTCTATATTATACAAAGTATTACACTTCTGCAATTCAAAAGAAAAATGTAATTTTTATTTATTTACAGTACGAAAACTCTGTTCCTTTTTCCTTTTATACAAAAAACTTGATTTCGAAGGAGATTTTAAAATCTATAAATGTAAGGTTGTTAGAAACCTTTCATTCGAACTTTCTGGAAATTTTCAAACGACAATTTTTCATATTGAGTAAGAATTTAGAGGTCAAACTTATCTTCATAAAAAGTCAAACATTTGTTCATAATCAAATTGGAGTTTTCTGTTAAGATTTAGGTCCAATTTATAATTTGAAAAGTTTCTACGAACGTTTCACTACCTTTTTCATGTTATACATATAGCCTAAAACCTTCTTAATCCACGAAAATGATTTTGAGTCGAGGAGTGTTCTTCACGATTGCACAGTAGGTTTTTTTTTATTTCTTTTATTTAATCGAACCAATAATCGTTACAGTTCATTTACAACTTAATTTCTAAACTTTATTTCAAACATAAAGTAATTAATAGATTGGGAGTGGAGTTCCCTGGTCGAGCGGTTTTGAGTGAGGAAGAAGAAGTATAAACCGTTGAGTATTAATATAAATATAAATGAGAGGAGGATAAAACAGAAAGTAATTAACAGCGAGATGGTAAAGGGGATTGACGGGTGGGCGTGAGGTCGCGGGTTCGAGTCCCGTCTGCAACATCTCTTTTTACTCAGATTTTTAAAGGGTATACTTGTTATTTCTTTATTATTATTATTATTATTATTATTATTATTATTATTATTATTATTATTATTATTATTATTATTATTATTATTATTATCATTGTTATTAACATAATACAATTTATCATTTGTAAATATTATTATTAGTATCATTTTACAAATTGTTGGTAACATTATTGTTATTATCAACAAAAATATTAGTAATAAAATCATTTTTATTATTATTGATAATATGATTATTAGTATGGTTATAATTAAACTTATTATCAATATTAACAAAATAGATATTCTTATTATTAAGAACTAAGTATTATTACCAAGAATTAATATTTTCATGACCATGATTACTAAATTAATCATTCTATGAAAAACTACTGTTTTTTTTTATCGTTATTAATTCATATTAGCAATATCACTAGTAATAATATTAAAATACTACTTTAACAAACAAATGATATTTATATATAAATATAGTTAATACATATAACATAAGAAAATGTAATAGTTTTATATACAAAATGAATGTATGACACATATATATACAATTAATATAAACAGGATATGATTAATAAATTTATATATATAATTGTTCATTTTCAATTATGTATATTAATATATATACAAATAATATAGGTTCGTGAATCCAAGGCCAACCCTGCTTTTGTTCAGTTCCGTCGTATGTATTTTTACTACAAAATACAGTATAGTGAGTTCCATTACTCCCTTTTTAAATGCTTTTGAAATATATATTTTTGGGACTGAGAATACATGCGCTGCTTTTATAAATGCTTTACGAAATAGACACAAGTAATCAAAACTACATTATATGGTTGAATGATCGAAACCGAATATCGCCCTTTTTATTAAGTCTGGTAATCTAAGAATTAGGGAACAGACACCCTAGTTGACGCGAATCCTAAAGATAGATCTATTGGGCCCAACAAGCCCCATCCAAAGTACCGGATGCTTTAGTACTTCGAAATTTATATCATGTCCGAAGAAGGATCCCGGAATGATGGGGATATTCTTATATGCATATTGTTAATGTCGGTTACCAGGTGTTCAATCCATATGAATGATATTTTTGTCTCTATGCATGGGACGTATGTTTATGAGAAATGGAAATATGAAATCTTGTGGTCTATTAAAATTATAAAATGATTATTTGTGTTAAACTAATGAACTCACCAACCTTTTGGTTGACACTTTAAAGCATGTTTATTCTCAGGTACGAAAGAAATCTTCCGCTGTGCATTTGCTCATATTAGAGATATTACTTGGAGTCATTCATGACATATTTCAAAAGATGTTGCATTCGAGTCGTTGAGTTCATCAAGATTATTATTAAGTCAATTATATTTGAATATATTATGAAATGCTTTACATGCCTGTCAACTGTCGATGTAACGAAAGTTTGTCTTTTAAAAACGAATGCAATGTTTGTAAAATTTATCATATAGAGGTCAATTACCTCGCAATGTAATCAACTGTTGTGAATCGTTTGTAATCGATATGGACTTCGTCCGGATGGATTAGGACGGGTCTCTACAGTTGGTATCAGAGCGGTGGTCTTAGCGAACCAGATCTTACATTAGTATGTCAAACTGATAGTCGTTAGGATGCATTAGTGAGTCTGGACTTCGACCGTGTCTGCATGTCAAAAGTTTTGGTTATAAATTTTAGTCGGAAATCATCTGCTTATCATCTTTAGGAAATTACCTGCTTATCATTCTTAGTCTAGACACATCTTACTGCAATGATTGCATGAATAGTGTATAGACAAAAATTCGTATCTTAGCGTATCTGCCAATTCATATCTTAGCGTATCTGTTACTGTAGACCTTGTCTGATATCTCTCGTAAATTTCTCCTTAATTTAAGGGATCCTGGTACTATATATATCTATGTAAATTATGCATTAAGAATAGCATCCAGCTATCAAATTACTGTCACTAAACTCTTCATATCAAAAATCCTTCCTGAGATCGCGTAAGATGGCCTCTACGAATCGACCAAGTTCCTCTGACTCCGAAGACAGCGTGACAGGAACACACCAATCAATCAACTATCGTGATTACTGGAGAAAATGGGGGTGGGTTCGCGACATACTCACCCTATGGAGAAGGGAAGAAGGTACTCCATATCATGAATCGAATCTACCACCTAACCTTGGAGTACTCGACCCGCTCACCGGCGAACCTGTTCGCAACACCGTTTATACCCTTTTTGCCAGAATTTTTCGTCTTGAGACTACCATTAACGGAACTAGAGAAGATATCCAACCTCTACCCCACACTGATAACCAACCAGGGTTAGTAGAAGAAGTTAAAGAACTCCGAGCTCGAGTGTTAACTTTAGAGAGCACGGTACACAGTTTGCAAGCATCAGCAGTATCACCAACACCAGTCACATCACCAACCTTAGCACCAACAGCACTAGTACCACCAACAACAACATCCGCATCACCAGTTTTGACATCTCATTCTGTACCTCGAGTATAATCATCGTTTCACATGACGTTCTACATCATTTATCTTCGTCCGATATGATGATTATGTAAACTCTAATGTTTTAGAGATTATATCTACTTGTTCAAACGGTAAATCAAAAGAGTTTAATATCATATTGACTCATTAAATCCATGGTTACATCTGAAGAAAATATATATGTAAGTATATCTTCATAAAGATTGTGATTAAAAATTCTCTTGTACAAACTGTTAATGGTGAAAATATTTTAACGGGTAGGTAATACCCGAGGACTATTTAAATTTCACATTGATAAGTTACATTGTACGTTCTTCAAATCTGTTTCAACAGTCATATACTATCCTACTTACATCCACCGATATACAAATCCGTTCACCACAGAATAACCATATTCATCCAATTACCTATTTGGATTTTGACCTATCAGAATCCAACAAGTGGCATAATGAAGAAATAACGGACACAATAAAAAAAATGATTAGAAACAGATTAATTAACAATATGAAATTCTATTTAAGAATCCACGCTAACAAAATCCTAGCTAACTGTTCCTAGCTAACTGTTAATTCCGTATTACATTTTATTTATCGCAATTTAATTATCGCAATTTATTTTATCGCAATTTATATTCTCGCAATTTTATTTATTGTCATTTAATTTCTGTTATTTACTTTACGCACTTTATTTATCGTTATTTAATTTCTGTTATTTATTTTACGCACTTTAAATATCGGGACACGTATACAAGGTTTTGACATATCATATCGACGCATCCATATATATTATTTGGAATCACCATAGACACTCTATATGCAGTAATGATCGAGTTCTCTATACAGGGTTGAGGTTGATTCTATAATAATATATATACTTTGAGTTGTGATCGAGTCTGAGACGAATACGGGTCACGATACGTATTAATTAATTCGAATATTATATATTAAATTATATATGAATTATTGAATTGCTAACTGTAGACTATCAATCAAGGACTACCAACATTGGACAATTAAAATGAATTAAAATATTGATTATAATATATGAAACTAAACAATTCTTCAAGTTTGCCACTTGATTTCGTCTTAAACATCATTTGTATCTTCACAATTACATTCTGCGTTCAAACCTTTCATGATTCTTGAAAACACCTCAATCGAGAGGATGAACCAACCGCACTTCATCTACAGAAGAAAAGATCGATGCATATAGTTATGCACCTGAAAGCACTCGGAACCTGAGTAAACGTTTAACATATAGTGGTGCTAATTCCTTTAGCGTTATTATTACCGAAAACAACTTTGCATCTGCTGTTCGAGATAGCCAGTTTTGTCACAGCTCCAGCAAGACAACTTCGACTTTTCGTACGAAACAACCTTATCATAACGTTGATATATACACGTGCTCTTTTATTGTTACCAGGGAACCTTTCATATTCCACCATATTACCATCAGCGTTTAATCATCTAAAAACACAATTTTCCTGAAACCACCTCGGATTAATAACCGATGATTCAGATATCATAGCATTAAATGCAGAGGAGACAGAAAAATGGTAGATGGTCTAAACGGCCAAAAGTTTGATGATAAAGAAATGAGTGTTAGGAATGCTCGATAGAAAATTGGGTATTGAGAAACAGATTGAGCTACCCATGAAGGAGACCAAGGACAAATACAATGACCAAACCCTATGTTCAAAGAATTCAGGTAATTCTGGATCCGATGAAATCTTTAGAAATTATCTTGCTCCGAAGTCATGTTAAAATTTTACGGAAAATCTTTCTCTATCAACCACCGAACTTAGGAATTCCAAAATATCATCATCAATATCTTCGATATTTCTGAGGATATTTTCATAAATATTCTCGTCCAAAATTATATACCTCTTCGTGCTTTCTGTGTATCATTATATTGGAAACATTCAATAGAAAATCTAGTACCGAAAAGCGGATTATGCGAAACTCTGAAAGAAGCCGTGGACAAATCACAAAGAATAAGTTTGACTTCAAAGAATTCAAATGATTCTGTTTCTGATGAAATCTTTAACGAATACCTTGCTTCCGAATCCTAACCCTTACGGATAAATCTTCTTCATCATCCATCGATATTATAAATTCCAAGATATCATCGTATATCCATTTATAAATATCCTCCATATTTCTGAAGATATTTTCATAACTATTCTTAGCTGAAATTATTTATCTCTTTGTGCTATCAGTGTTACATCATATAGAAACTGTTAGTTTCTATATTCTGTAGACCTTCGAGCTTAAAATATGAATGTTATTGAAGAAATGTTGGAAACTGATGCATGAGTTAGTATAATATAATGACACTTGATCAACGTGATTATATTACAGTAAGTCATGCTGAGTTTCTAATGGGACGTGATGATTCACAGATCATAACGTCATCATGTGCCATGTTACATAACTCTTTCATTCTACTTAACTCCTGAACAAATCATGAGAATGTATTCTTGATGATTCTATCTTCCGTGATGTTGATAAATTTGAAAATCAAATCGTGCTATCACGTTCCTTCCTGCTTAGGACATTATAATCATTCGAAACTCTATATCTACGAATTCTGGACCATTATTCGCTTGACTTGAAGTCGGGAAGAGAAAACAAAAGCATAGAGCTTTGAAATTTAAGGGAGAATATAAAGCCCGATAACAACACATAAATTATAAACCGTGTATATCAATGTTTATCGCAACATAAAGACACGGGAAAATTAAAAACATTGTAATCCCAAGGGCGAAGTAGAAGAAAGCAGATTCCTCTGGTGGAAGTTGGAAAAGGAGAATGATTGTTGCAATTGTAAGGATAGGGACCAGGATCAGAACTGGATTAAGCATTTTCAGAATTTTTTGGATGTATGAAACAAGAATGAAAGTATTGAAATGATGAGAATAATGGAACAAAAGAGTTTAATTTATAATGGAAATATCAGACAGAGTAATCGAAGCTGATCACCTTATTAATTGTAGAGATCCTAATTTCCTTATTCGCCGAAGAAATCAAATCTTTTAGATTTTGAAGATTTTCTTTATATCCCTTGAATTCCGGAATTCAACCTAGGCAACGTCAAAAGTTAAAACGAAACTTCATTTAATCATTTCACTCTTTTGTGATAGCTTCATTCGTGCTCTTCGAATAATCGAAGTATTTTATCTGTATTATTCAATAATGACAAAACTCTATTTATCAGCTCATATTCGTCAGGAAAACATTGATAAGGCTAAAAAGGAACAGATATTTCATAGCATTATCCCCCAAAAAAGACAAGATTTTAGTTGCAATTGTTCCATTTTCAAGTAATATTCGTTTATTTTAAATAAGTGCGAAGACAAAAGGCAAAAACGACGAATTGAAGACACAAAGGTCCAAAAAGCTCAAAAGTACAAGATACAATCAAAAAGGTTCAAATTATTGATGAAGAACGTCTAAAAATGACAAGAGTACAAGTTACAAAACGCAAAGTACACGATATAAAATTGTACGAAAGGGCGTTCGAAAATCCGGAACCGAGGCATGAACCAACTTTCAGCGCTCGACGCAACGGTGTAAAAATTACGAGTCAACTATGCACAAGAATAAAATATAATATTTAAATAATTCATAATAAGAATAATATTAAATAATAAAAAGTTGTTAATTGAGCATAGTTCAGGGGTCGTAAATGAAAATTTCAATTCTAATTTCGCCTATAAAAGCTATGTAATACGATCAATTGAATATACCTTTTTTCGATCATATTTCTATCGATCCATCTATCTATTATCAATATCAATTATCAATATCTATATTCTATATCTCTATCATAATGTTAACTTAATAAGATATAACAATAATCTTAATTTTAATTTTAAATTATGATAATAATAAGATTTATGATAGAGATCGTTTGAGTGTGTAAGTCGAAATTCTGTCCGTGTAACGCTACGCTATTTTTAATCATTGTAAGTTATGTTCAACCTTTTTACATTAATGTCTCGTAGCTAAGTTATTATTATGCTTATTTAAAACGAAGTACTCATGATGTTGGGCTAATTACTAAAATTGGGTAATTGGGCTTTGTACCATAATTGGGGTTTGGACAAAAGAACGACACTTGTGGAAATTAGACTATGGGCTATTAATGGGCTTTATATTTATTTAACTAAATGATAGTTTGTTAATGTTAATATAAAGATTTACAATTGGGCGTCCCTATAAATTACCATATACACTCAATCGGACACGATGGGCGGGGTATTTATATGTACGAATAATCGTTCATTTAACCGGACACGGGAATGGATTAATAGCCACTAGAATAATTAAAACAGGGGTGAAATTATGTACAAGGACACTTGGTATAATTGATAACAAAATATTAAAACCTTGGGTTACACTCAGTCGACATCCTGGTGTAATTACTAAACAAAGTATTAAAATCTTGTTACAGTTTAAGTCCCCAATTAGTTGGAATATTTAACTTCGGGTATAAGAATAATTTGACGAGGACACTCGCACTTTATATTTATGACTGATGGACTGTTATGGACAAAAACCAGACGGACATATTAAATAATTCAGGACAAAGGACAATTAACCCATGGGCATAAAACTAAAATCAACACGTCAAACATCATGATTACGGAAGTTTAAATAAGCATAATTCTTTTATTTCATATTTAATTTCTTTATTTTATATTTAATTGCACTTCTAATTATCGCATTTTTATTGTTATTGTATTTAATTGCACTTTTAATTATCGTACTTTTTAATTATCGCAAGTTTATTTTATCGCACTTTTATTATTCGCAATTTCATTATCGTTATTTACTTTATGCTTTAATTTAAGTCTTGTATTTATTTTTAATATTTTACATTTGGTTTTAACTGCGACTAAAGTTTTAAAATCGACAAACCGGTCATTAAACGGTAAAAACCCCCCTTTATAATAATAATATTACTTATATATATATATATTTGTATTTTTACAATTATTGTGTGTAAAAAAATATAGTGTTATACTTCACGAGCTCCCTGTGGAACGAACCGGACTTACTAAAAGCTATACTATAATACGATTAGGTACACTGCCTATAAGTGTTGTAGCAAGGTTTAAGTATATCCACTCGATAAATAAATAAATAACTTGTGTAAAATTGTAGCATATTTAATAGTATTTCGCACTAAAAATAATACTATTTTGTATACACCCCCTACGACATCAAGTATTTTTGGCGCCGCTGCCGGGGAACTCGGCGAAACACTATATTTTTAATTTATATTTGTAAAAAAAAAAGAAAAAAAAATGACACGCTTTGTCCCTCTTTTGTTGTACTAGTTTTTTTTTAAAAAAAAAACCACTATCTTTGTTCCCACTATCGTTTTTCTTAAAAAAAACGTAAAAAAAAAAAAAAAAACGTAAAAAAAAAAAAAAACAAAAACGTAAAAAAAAAAAATTGTGTAAAAAAAATCGTGTTTTTTTTAAAAGAAAAAAAAAACGATATGAGTCCGCCAAGTGTAATTTTGCTAAATTAATAAAGGAAGTGGACAAACGCATTTATAATTATGACCATGTCGTTATTTTTACTAATAACCTTATACAAGTTATTTTATTTATTGTAAATAAGTCTCCCCACACTCAAATTTACTAATTACACAAAGTTATTTCATAGTAAAAAAAAAAAAAAAACGGGCACATTTATATTTATAACGACATGACCAATGAAATATGTAATTTTGCTACCTAATTATTAAAGTATTTTTTTTTTTAATAACACTCTAGTTAAAATTTTTAGTATTAAGATTAGTTTTGCCATAGTTATTTTTATTTCTAGATTTTTTTAGGATTGCCGTAAAATCCCTTAAGTGCTTATTCCTTAAACTAAGTTTTAGGCGCTTTAGAATTTTGCGACGCCATTTTTCGTGCTACTTTCTTATTTTTATTTATCTTTCGACGCCGTTTACCTATGTATCAATTACAATTCCAATTAGTGATCTCTATTTGTAGTTTTAATTTTAAGATAGTGATAGTTATAAGGTTGGATTAACCGCGTGTTTACAAACCACTCTTCGTCTTTTTCATTTTTCGACACTTTTCGACGCGCACTCTTTTTCTCTCTTATTTCTCGCCATTCTAGTTTTTAGGACTTAGATTTTTTTCTACTTCTTCTCTAAATTTCTTAAAATTACGAAAATTTATTTTAAGTGGTTAAATTGATAGACATCAAAATTTTCTGGTTCGTAGTAATAGTTGGATTTGTACGTTGACCGGGTTATTGGAGCCAAACAGTACTCAATTATATTGAGACCAAACGAATCCTGCCCCTCTGCTGCATCTTTTGGCTATTCGAAACGTGGGCAAAATCAGAAAAGTCTATTGATTGGATAACTTATATAATTTTTTTTTCCTTTTTAAAAACTAATAGGATATTCAGTGAATGCACCGAGCAAGACGTTCACCGCCGGTCATACGTTCACCACCTGTAACTCGATCAAGACATCGTTTAACAAATATCGCCGCCGTTGATTTTTCTTTAGAATCGTCATCTAGTCGACCAAGTACTCCAATTCAAATTTCCGATAATCCATCTTTTGAACCCGATTTCACAACTAAGAACTCGGAAGATATTCAAGGACAATTCCAAGATCCTGAACCCCAAACCGTTAAATCAGAATCCTCTAGTGATTCGGATACAACAAATCCAATCATGGAAAATCTAGAACCTCTAAGTATGGAAGATCGAATGAGGGCTAAACGCACGGGCCAAGGTCACGCCATTATTAAACCAGAAGTTAATGCTCCGGATTATGAAATTAAAGGACAAATTCTACACATGGTAACTAACCAATGCCAATTCAGTGGTGCACCGAATGAAGATCCTAACGAACACCTTCGTACGTTTAAAAGAATTTGTACACTATTCAAAATCCGAGAAGTGGAAGATGAGCAGATCTATCTCATGTTGTTTCCCTGGACTTTAAAGGGAGAAGCCAAAGATTGGTTAGAATCGTTACCTGAAGGGGCGATTGACACATGGGATGTTTTAGTTGAAAAATTTCTTAAACGATTCTTTCCGGCATCTAAAGCCGTGAGACTTCAAGGAGAAATTGTTACGTTCGCGCAAAAGCCAAATGAAACATTATATGAGGCGTGGACAAGATTCGGAAGGATGTTGAGAGGATGTCCTCAACACGGTTTAGACACTTATCAAATAGTACAAATATTCTTCCAAGGTGTCAACGTTGCTACACGAAAAGACATCGACATAACAGCTGGTGGTTCCATTATGAAGAAAACCGCAACTGAAGCTTACAAAATTATTGATAACACAGCCTCCCACTCGCATGAGTGGCACCAAGAAAAAGATATTTTTCGTTCATCTAAAGTGGCTAGAGCCGATTCTAGCCATGACTTTGATTCCGTTTCAGCAAAAATAGATGCTTTCGAAAGACGAATGGAAAAGATGAATAAAGATATTCACGCAATACGAATTAGTTGTGAGCAATGCGGTGGACCACACTTAACGAAAGATTGTCACATTGAACCAACGATGGAACAACGAGAGAATGTTTCCTATATGAACCAAAGGCCTGGAAATAATTATCAAAATAATTATCAACAGCCAAGGCTAAACTTCAATCGAAATCAAAACATTCTTTACAATCCAAATGGACCAAACAATAACTCGTACAACCAACAAGGTCCAAATAACCAACCAACTCAAACCAACACTTTCAATCAACAAAGACATGGCTTGTATAAACCACCACAACAAATCGAAGAGAAAAAGCCAAATCTAGAAGAAATGATGGCAAAGCTAATGGAATCTCAAACACAATTTATTACATCTCAAACCCAAACGAATGAGAGGTTTGATCAGTCATTAAGAACTCAACAAGCTTCCATTTTGAATCTAGAAAAACACGTAGGTACTCTTGCTAGCATGATGAGTGAAAGGAAACAAGGAAAGCTACCGAGTAATACTGAAGTAAATCCTCGGAATGAAAATGTTAATATGGTTTCAACAAATTCTGAAAAACCAGCATCAGAAGATGGGAAGGTTTTAGATGTAAGTAACAATGAAGAAGTTACACCACCACCACCACCACCCGAGTATGTAAATCCAGTGGTGGCACCATACAGACCACCCATCCCGTTTCCAAGAAAAGGAGTTGAGTATGAGCAAGTAATAGGTAATAAAGTTTGTGATACCTCTGGAAAGAAGAAGAAAAAGAATAAGAAAGTACAAGAAACAAAAGCCGTAGAAGTAAACCCGGTGAATACAGTTCCACCAAAACCTCCACCTAGGGTAGGTGATCCGGGTGAATTTATTGTTCCTTGTCTACTTAGTGATTATGTCATGTATGATGCACTAGCAGATTTAGGTGCAAGTGTAAGTGTTATGCCTCTTTCATTATATAAGAGATTAGGAGTAGGTAAGTTAAGTCCAACGGATATGAGTGTTCGACTCTTTGATCAAACCATTAAGCACCCAGTTGGAATTGCTGACAACCTACCCATTCAAGTAGGTAATTTAACCTTTCTAGTCGAATTCATTGTCATTGACATAGAAGAGGACCCAAACATTCCTCTAATTTTAGGTCGACCATTCTTTGCGTCCACCGGGGCGTTATTTGATGTAGGAAATGGAAGAATGACACTTAAAAGTGGTGACAAATCTATCACCTTTATGATTCGAAAGTCTAAATCTCCACCAACCAAGACCGTTGAACCAGAAAAAACGATTGATAAGAACCATGTTGTTTTACCAACTCCAACGGTAGTGCTTAATAATAATAAAACGCCTAAGTGTGGGGAAAATGAAGTAACACCTAATGATGACATGATAACAAAGAACCTCGTTATTGATACGAAATTAAATGACCCCGTTATTAATAGTTCAATGAAGAAACTTTTTAAACGGGCTATTGATGCTAGAAGTAAGGGGAACTTTAAGTTATGTAACCGGTTAGTATCCAATCTGTCGCCTAAAGAAAGGGCGAAGCTAGTTGAATTATGGGATATTACGGAAGAAGCCGGACACTGGCTTAAAGAAAAAGTCACGGATATGCAAGTTGATTATGGACCAAGAGAAATTAACGATGAAGTTAATCACAATTTTGACACCACGGCTACCTAAGTGTGAGGAGATTCGAATGTTCTAAAAAGATAATGCTGTCTAAAGTTATTTGTTCTGTTCTCGTGTAGTTCCGAGAATGGAATCCGATTGGTCTTTTCCGCTAGCAGACACTAAAGAACTAGTCTTCTCCCTCCATTCTGAATTTTTATTTTTTTTAGGTTTTATTTGAAATTAATATGCATTTTAATTTATGTTTTATTGTGATTTTAAAAAACAAAATTTACTTTATTTCTTTAAGTTAAAAATATGATTTTTAAAATTCGTCGTAAGTTGAAGACTAGGTCATTGAACCGAAATTGCTTTACCCGAGGGAGGGACGAGAGTTATTATTATCATTATTTTTAATCTTATTGATTTAAAGTATGCCAAAAAAAATTAAAAAAAAAATCCAAAAATCTTAGCTTTTAAAACAATCGCTACAAAAAGACAAATTTTAAAATTTTGTCGAGGGACGGACTAGGGCATCGTTCCGAAACGCCCTCATTCTTAAAAGAAACAAATTTTTAAAATTAATTAATATTTGTTTTATAAGTTAAAGGTTTTATAAAAAAAAAATAGTATGTATATATTTGTTTGTAGTTTATCTTACAAGACAGGGTAAAACAACGCGTTTTCAAAGACTGACATTAAGTTCAGCAAAAGTAACTAATTTTAACAACAAGATGCAAAATTATATGTGATGTAACAACAAACGGAATGAACAAATGACGTGCACCATTTATCATTCAAAACAAACGCCAATATGTTTGGAAGTTTTGGTAAAATTTAATCACTTTACTACGCTAATCACCCTCAATAATTTAAATTGTTACTGATTTCTTGCAAATGAGGGCATTGCAAGATCTTAAGTGTGGGAAGGGGTTAAATTCTTTCGGATTTTAAAATTTTTTTTTGATTTAAACACTTGGTTACCATTAAAAATACTAGTAACGCAGTAGTTGTATTAGAATCTAGTGCTCTCCGATAACAAGGAACAGCCCTAGTCTTATATACTGACTACCCACTTCTAGTAAATTTTTCAAAATTTTCAACAAAATGAATTCAAAATCATGTTTATACATATTTATGAACGATGAAAACTAGGTCATTGAGCCGAAATTATCGTTACCTCGGAAAGGACATAAATTGAGAAACAACTAAAATGTTAGAATTCATTTAAGAATGGAATAGAGGAGAAAAAGGCAAAGAAAAACATAAATAAAAGCCAAGTGTGGGAAAACTTTACCAAGTTATTCAAAACATATATCACATATTTTTGTACAAACAATTGAAAATACTTTTGTTTTGGACGATAATCAACTGTTTTACCCACCTTTAACCACATCGTTACTACCATTGTTTATACCACCGTATTGAAATCACTGATGTACAAAGTGTGAAGAATAAAGAAGTGATTCAAGTGTTTTTCAAGACTATATTGCTTGAGGACAAGCAACGCTTAAGTGTGGGAATATTGATAAGGCTAAAAAGGAACAGATATTTCATAGCATTATCACCCAAGAAAGACAAGATTTTAGTTGCAATTGTTCCATTTTCAAGTAATATTCGTTTATTTTAAATAAGTGCGAAGACAAAAGGCGAAAACGACGAATTGAAGACACAAAGGTCCAAAAAGCTCAAAAGTACAAGATACAATCAAAAAGGTTCAAATTATTGATGAAGAACGTCTAAAAATGACAAGAGTACAAGTTACAAAACGCAAAGTACACGATATAAAATTGTACGAAAGGGCGTTCGAAAATCCGGAACCGAGGCATGAACCAACTTTCAGCGCTCGACGCAACGGTGTAAAAATTACGAGTCAACTATGCACAAGAATAAAATATAATATTTAAATAATTCATAATAAGAATAATATTAAATAATAAAAAGTTGTTAATTGAGCATAGTTCAGGGGTCGTAAATGAAAATTTCAATTCTAATTTCGCCTATAAAAGCTATGTAATACGATCAATTGAATATACCTTTTTTCGATCATATTTCTATCGATCCATCTATCTATTATCAATATCAATTATCAATATCTATATTCTATATCTCTATCATAATGTTAACTTAATAAGATATAACAATAATCTTAATTTTAATTTTAAATTATGATAATAATAAGATTTATGATAGAGATCGTTTGAGTGTGTAAGTCGAAATTCTGTCCATGTAACGCTACGCTATTTTTAATCATTGTAAGTTATGTTCAACCTTTTTACATTAATGTCTCGTAGCTAAGTTATTATTATGCTTATTTAAAACGAAGTACTCATGATGTTGGGCTAATTACTAAAATTGGGTAATTGGGCTTTGTACCATAATTGGGGTTTGGACAAAAGAACGACACTTGTGGAAATTAGACTATGGGCTATTAATGGGCTTTATATTTATTTAACTAAATGATAGTTTGTTAATGTTAATATAAAGATTTACAATTGGGCGTCCCTATAAATTACCATATACACTCAATCGGACACGATGGGCGGGGTATTTATATGTACGAATAATCGTTCATTTAACCGGACACGGGAATGGATTAATAGCCACTAGAATAATTAAAACAGGGGTGAAATTATGTACAAGGACACTTGGTATAATTGATAACAAAATATTAAAACCTTGAGTTACACTCAGTCGACATCCTGGTGTAATTACTAAACAAAGTATTAAAATCTTGTTACAGTTTAAGTCCCCAATTAGTTGGAATATTTAACTTCGGGTATAAGAATAATTTAACGAGGACACTCGCACTTTATATTTATGACTGATGGACTGTTATGGACAAAAACCAGACGGACATATTAAATAATCCAGGACAAAGGACAATTAACCCATGGGCATAAAACTAAAATCAACACGTCAAACATCATGATTACGGAAGTTTAAATAAGCATAATTCTTTTATTTCATATTTAATTTCTTTATTTTATATTTAATTGCACTTCTAATTATCGCATTTTTATTGTTATTGTATTTAATTGCACTTTTAATTATCGTACTTTTTAATTATCGCAAGTTTATTTTATCGCACTTTTATTATTCGCAATTTCATTATCGTTATTTACTTTATGCTTTAATTTAAGTCTTGTATTTATTTTTAATATTTTACATTTGGTTTTAACTGCGACTAAAGTTTTAAAATCGACAAACCGGTCATTAAACGGTAAAAATCCCCCTTTATAATAATAATATTACTTATATATATATTTGTATTTTTACAATTATTGTGTGTAAAAAAATATAGTGTTATACTTCACGAGCTCCCTGTGGAACGAACCGGACTTACTAAAAGCTATACTATAATACGATTAGGTACACTGCCTATAAGTGTTGTAGCAAGGTTTAAGTATATCCACTCGATAAATAAATAAATAACTTGTGTAAAATTGTAGCATATTTAATAGTATTTCGCACTAAAAATAATACTATTTTGTATACACCCCCTACGACATCAAACATATTTAATGTTAGCCATGACGACCTCATTCAAATTTCGGGACGAAATTTCTTTAACGGGTAGGTACTGTGATGACCCGGGAATTTCCGACCAAAATTAAATTTAATCTTTATATGATTTCGACACGATAAGCAAAGTCTATAATGTTGAGTCTCGAAAATTTTGAACTGTTTTATATATTCAATTGACCTGTGACTATTTCCAACGATTCACGAACAGTTGTTGTAAATAAATGTGTGTATAGATATATATAATTATAAGTATATAGATTAAATTACATTAATATAACACAAATAAATCATTCAAATTGAATTGAAAATTTAAAGTGATGAATAAAATAATCAAATTATTAATAAAATGAATATATTATATAATTAGTAAATATAACATAAATAATAATGTATAATATTATGTACAAGTTAAAATATAGTTGTTATAATTATAAAAATAAACATAATAATAATAATATCAGTGTTAATAATTGTATGATATATATATAAAATCAAATATGTATAAATTATTAGATTATTATTAATATTATTATTATCATCATTTAATTGTATCCATATTATTAAAATTAGTATTATTATTTGTATTACTAATAATGTTATTATTAAAATTATCCTTATTGTTATTATTAATACCATTATATTATTATTATATTTATTTTTATTAGTTTTATAAATATTTCTATAGTTATTATTATTAGTATTCTATTTCTATAATTAATAATAAATATTGTAAATATAATTTTTTTTAAATAAGATTATTATTATAATCATTATTAATATTGATTATGTATTCTAGAAAAACATACATAAGCAAATAATTACAGATGAACTAATACAGATAAACAATTAATTTATTTAAGTCAGATAAATAATTAATTACTGTTATATTAGGGTATATATATAACAGATACGTATAATTATATAGCAGTTAATAACTAAATCTAATTATAAACATACATATATATATATATATATATAATACTGTATAGCACGTAATATTCATTCATCACAATCAAATTAGCGAGATTTCTGTTCCTGATTGGTACTACAGCTACTAATTATTGAATTCCTTTTAGCTATAAAACAAAGTCTGTTGTGTATCCCATCTGCTTTTAATTTTTTTTTGTTATTTTACTTCCTTATCGAATTTTCTGTCTACTTTTTGATACACGTCTAAATCAATTGATATAGCAATCAAACTGATGATATCATCTTTATTAGGATTCAATTATTCAAAGTCTATATTATATAAAGTATTACACTTCTGCAATTCAAAAGAAAAATGTAATTTTTATTTATTTACAGTACGAAAACTCTGTTCCTTTTTCCTTTTATACAAAAACTTGATTTCGAAGGAGATTTTAAAATCTATAAATGTAAGGTTGTTAGAAACCTTTCATTCGAACTTTCTGGAAATTTTCAAACGACAATTTTTCATATTGAGTAAGAATTTAGAGGTCAAACTTATCTTCGTAAAAAGTCAAACATTTGTTCATAATCAAATTGGAGTTTTCTGTTAAGATTTAGGTCCAATTTATAATTTGAAAAGTTTCTACGAACGTTTCACTACCTTTTTCATGTTATACATATAGCCTAAAACCTTCTTAATCCACGAAAATGATTTTGAGTCGAGGAGTGTTCTTCACGATTGCACAGTAGGTCTTTTTTTTATTTCTTTTATTTAATCGAACCAATAATCGTTACAGTTCATTTACAACTTAATTTCTAAACTTTATTTCAAACATAAAGTAATTAATAGATTGGGAGTGGAGTTCCCTGGTCGAGCGGTTTTGAGTGAGGAAGAAGAAGTATAAACCGTTGAGTATTAATATAAATATAAATGAGAGGAGGATAAAACAGAAAGTAATTAACAGCGAGATGGTAAAGGGGATTGACGGGTGGGCGTGAGGTCGCGGGTTCGAGTCCCGTCTGCAACATCTCTTTTTACTCAGATTTTTAAAGGGTATACTTGTTATTTCTTTATTATTATTATTATTATTATTATTATTATTATTATTATTATTATTATTATTATTATTATTATTATTATTATTATTATCATTGTTATTAACATAATACAATTTATCATTTGTAAATATTATTATTAGTATCATTTTACAAATTGTTGGTAACATTATTGTTATTATCAACAAAAATATTAGTAATAAAATCATTTTTATTATTATTGATAATATGATTATTAGTATGGTTATAATTAAACTTATTATCAATATTAACAAAATAGATATTCTTATTATTAAGAACTAAGTATTATTACCAAGAATTAATATTTTCATGACCATGATTACTAAATTAATCATTCTATGAAAAACTACTGTTTTTTTTATCGTTATTAATTCATATTAGCAATATCACTAGTAATAATATTAAAATACTACTTTAACAAACAAATGATATTTATATATAAATATAGTTAATACATATAACATAAGAAAATGTAATAGTTTTATATACAAAATGAATGTATGACACATATATATACAATTAATATAAACAGGATATGATTAATAAATTTATATATATAATTGTTCATTTTCAATTATGTATATTAATATATATACAAATAATATAGGTTCGTGAATCCAAGGCCAACCCTGCTTTTGTTCAGTTCCGTCGTATGTATTTTTACTACAAAATACAGTATAGTGAGTTCCATTACTCCCTTTTTAAATGCTTTTGAAATATATATTTTTGGGACTGAGAATACATGCGCTGCTTTTATAAATGCTTTACGAAATAGACACAAGTAATCAAAACTACATTATATGGTTGAATGATCGAAACCGAATATCGCCCTTTTTATTAAGTCTGATAATCTAAGAATTAGGGAACAGACACCCTAATTGACGCGAATCCTAAAGATAGATCTATTGGGCCCAACAAGCCCCATCCAAAGTACCGGATGCTTTAGTACTTCGAAATTTATATCATGTCCGAAGAAGGATCCCGGAATGATGGGGATATTCTTATATGCATATTGTTAATGTCGGTTACCAGGTGTTCAATCCATATGAATGATATTTTTGTCTCTATGCATGGGACGTATGTTTATGAGAAATGGAAATATGAAATCTTGTGGTCTATTAAAATTATAAAATGATTATTTGTGTTAAACTAATGAACTCACCAACCTTTTGGTTGACACTTTAAAGCATGTTTATTCTCAGGTACGAAAGAAATCTTCCGCTGTGCATTTGCTCATATTAGAGATATTACTTGGAGTCATTCATGATATATTTCAAAAGATGTTGCATTCTAGTCGTTGAGTTCATCAAGATTATTATTAAGTCAATTATATTTGGATATATTATGAAATGCTTTACATGCCTATCAACTGTCGATGTAACGAAAGTTTGTCTTTTAAAAACGAATGCAATGTTTGTAAAATTTATCATATAGAGGTCAATTACCTCGCGATGTAATCAACTGTTGTGAATCGTTTGTAATCGATATGGACTTCGTCCGGATGGATTAGGACGGGTCTCTACAATTATAGCCGCCGGCTATTTAGCCGGTAACCCAAGATTATAAATAGATGCCGAATTTTCCATTTTTAATATACACTCAAAGTACAAATTTTCAATTCAAGTTTTAGGGTTCAGTTACGAATTATTTACGAATTTTATCATAGTTATGGTTTAGTTTTCAAGTGTAATTTGCTTTTGGATTAAAGATTTCTATTCAAGTTTTGTTTTCGTTCTTGCTTTTAACGTACATTCTTATTTATTTTTTCGCATCTCTTTAATTAGGTTTATGTTTAATTGTATGTATTTAATTTCGTCTCTATGAACTAAACGTTCATAGTGGTTATTTGGACGAAAAAGTCGATTTTGAGATTAACTGTGTGAGAACCGCCAGCAATGGAGTTACATCCGCCAGCTGTGCTCCATAGAGTAGACGGCTATGTGGTCAAAAATTAGCAGTTTCTGGTTTTTTTTTCCAGATCTGTGTAATTAGGTTTCTGTAATTCGTAATTTTTTGTGAAATTAGGTTAAGTCATCCCAATTAATTAAGGTATTATTTTATGTAATTTAATTATTATATATATGGATGGTATGATTTAGTATAAATAAATGGACAATAGTTAATGTTTGTTAGTTAAGTTGGAAGGGACTAGAGATGCAAAGTTAGAATTAAGGACCTCCCATATTAGAGTTTTGGTGGGGAGGGTAGAAAGTGCAAATAAGACAAAGTTATTTTAATAAAAGATGTAAAATGCAGAATTTTTATATCAGTTGAAAAAAAATAAAATCAGTGTGTGTGTGCTTGTGTGTGTCGAACCAAACAAGAGGAAGAAGAGGAAATCTTCAATTGAAGAAATTGAGCACATGCAATTGAAAATTTGTTAAATCTAGTGTACTCTAATCATCCTAACAAGTTTTAATTCTCTAATTTCTTCTCCCTTGTGCACAATTAGGGTTCTTGAATCCTTAGAGACAAGGTATGAACTTCTATGTCTAAGTATTACTAAAATTGGGTGTTTGTGATGAATCTCATGCTTTAAAGTTGTAGTATGTTGAAATGGTGCACACTTGTATGACTAAAAACGAATTTGTTATTGATATTAGAAGTAAGTTTATGTATGAACTTGCTAATTGAGTGCATGTAGTGAATAAGATGAAATTGATGCTAATTTAGCTTAGAATCAAGTCATGCACACTAGGTGTTTAATGAAATGTCTCAATAAAATATTTATGTGATTTAGTTAAAAATTGTAAAGAAGAAAGTTTATATGTGAATTGTTGTTATTGTTGTAAGTAATGAAATTTGGATAAATGATGATTTAGGGTTGCTAGTAGTAGAAATGGGTTTTATCCACATTTGATGTTTAATGAGATACTTGAAAGAATTGCAAGTCATGATTGTAAGAGATGAACTAGAGAATTGTGTAATTAAGGAAATGATGTTGGCATGATAATGGGGTTATATTAGAAAAGATAAGTTAAAATGTTATTTATATAAGTGTTCATGTGAATGTTGGAGTAAAAAGGGGATTAAGTCAATGTGTAAGTGTATAAAAGTGTTGAAAGCTTTTAAAAGTTGTAATTTTATTGAGTTATGATATTAATGAGATTAGCTCATGTATAGGTGCTAATCAAGGCAAAGGAGCTTCAAGTGACCAAGGAACCTCATTTAATTAAGGTGAGTTTATAGGGGGTAAATTGGTCGGGTCAAGAGTGGCTTAGTGTTCTCGGATTGCATCCGTGCAAGAGAGCATCGACTAAGTGCACTAGTTGGATAGCTTAGATAGAATTATTAGGTTCACCTAATAATTGTATCTATGGATGATGATTAGCTTAGGCAAGATTATTAAGCTTACTTAGAAATCTTGTCTATGGTATGACTTAGCTTAGACACCTGGGTGTCTATGTACATACGCATGAATGAAATGTGATTAAAGTAGCTTATGCATAAGAGTATGTCTGTGGTTGTGTTTAGCTTAGACATAATTACTAGGGTTGGCCTAGTAAGTTATGTCTATGGTAAGTGATGGGTCGGATCCGAAAGTAAGTAAGCAACCATTTGGTTGGAAAAACAAAGTAATGTAATGATTATGCCCAACTTTGTATGCTTTATTATTCGCCTATAACTTACTAAGCGTAAAAGCTTACCCCGTGTTGTTTTATGTTTTATAGGAACGAAAGGTCATTGCGAAGATAAGGAACCCATTTGAGGATAGCGGAGCATTGGCATTGTAGTAAGTGGTAGTGCAAGTCCCTATTTTGAATGTAGCTCAAATGATACCGCTTATCAACGCTAAGTCTTTTGTGTTTGATGATTATGTTTCTTTTAAGCTTTGGGACCAAATGATGTATTTGAAATTGTGTAAACACGTTTTTCTTGATTAAAGGATCTTCGCAATGTTTAACGATGTAAGAAATTGGTTTAACTAAGTTTGTTTATGATTTATGTTGTTTAATTGTGTTGGGTAAGGAAGAAATGGTGAAAATGTGATTTTTGTATCAAGTTGCAGAACAGTACCAGCAACCGTGAAAGGTCGCGCCGCGACCCCATATGTCGCGCCGCGACATATCAAAGATTTTGATTACAGAAGGGCTGCTAAGAAGGGATGATTTCTTTTGTAATGTCACGCCGCGACCAAGGCTCGCCACGCCGCGGCATAACACTTGGTATGGGCGAACACTTGTTTTATTAAAAAAAAAAATTATCGTTTAAATGGCATTAAAAGTTGGTATCAGAGCTATGGTTTAAGGGACTTGGATAACCCACTATAAGGATTATCTAGGCTTAAACCATTGTTGTTAAAGGATAAGCGGTTTTAGAACTTGCATGATAGTTAAGGTTGAATGATTGTGCCATGCTCCATAGGATAGAGTTGTTGACGTGACTTGTTGTGTGATACTAAGATCGTGGTTGATTTAAATAAAGATTTTAATACTCATTAACCATGGGTCATAATGGATTAAGTGCGTAATAAGATGGTGTAATGACGACCGGCCATTGCCATTACTTCATTTTAGTACGCATGAACGTCTACTATGGTCATGGTGTAATGAGTTAGGAATTCTTTCGGTTTCTTTGTTATGATAAATTGATGATGCATGTAATTGAACTAATGAGTTGGATGTCTTGTTTCAGAATGGCTATTGTATCCCCAAATAGAGGTAATGATGAGGACGATGAGTACGTCCACACCCCGTTAATGGAGTCTATAGAAGGCTCACACTCTGAATCCGATGAGGTTACTATGGCAAATGATATTTTGGGACAAATAGGACAAGCTTTGATACTATACACCCCAACCCTTCTAGAGAAGATAAAGACATTGATTAATGATCAATTGTACAAGATATAATCCAAGTGGTTCAATTTATTGGTAAGAAACGTCTAAAAATGACAAAAGTACAAGTTGCGGAACGCAAAGTACAAGATATTAAATAGTACGAAAGGACGTTCGAAAATCCGGAACTGGGACCTGAGCCAACTATCAACGCCCGACGCAACGGACCAAAAATTACAAGTCTACTATGCACAAGAATATAATATAATATTTAAATAATTATATAAATTATTTATATATTATATATATTTATTAAATTACGTCGACAAAGCTAGGATCCAAATTATTGTGAGCTGGATTTTGGACCTCCGCACTCGCGGAGCTGTAAGGCATAAAAGCTCCGCACTCGCGGAGCAGCCAAAATCAAAATCTACCTATAAAAGGCACAAGCTTCTGCCGAATCCATTGCACCCCATATCCAATCTCTCCCTCTATATAATTAATATATATATATATATATATATATATATATATATATATATATATATATATATATATATATATATATATATATATATATATATATATAATATTTATATATATAATATAAATTAGTTTAGTTTTATATTAGATTAGTTTAGTTAATGTAACGGTTATTTACGGGTTTTAAAGTCAAAGTTCTGTCTGTGTAAAGCTACGCGATAAATACTCAATGTAAGTTATGTTCTCCTTTTTAAATTAATGTCTCGTAGCTAAGTTATTATTATGCTTATTTAATGCTGAAGTAATCGTGATGTTTGACTAAAAATACTAAAAATGGGTAATTGGGCTTTGTACCATAATTGGGGTTTGGACAAAAGAACGACACTTGTGGAAATTAGACTATGGGCTATTAATGGGCTTTATATTTGTTTAACTAAATGATAGTTTGTTAATTTTAATATAAAGATTTACAATTGGACGTCCCTATAAATAACCATATACACTCGATCGGACACGATGGGCGGGATATTTATATGTACGAATAATCGTTCATTTAACCGGACACGGGAATGGATTAATAGTCTATGGAATTATTAAAACAGGGGTGAAATTATGTACAAGGACACTTGGCATAATTGATAACAAAGTATTAAAACCTTGGATTACACGCAGTCGATATCCTGGTGTAATTATTAAACAAAGTATTAAGACCTTGTTACAGTTTAAGTCCCCAATTAGTTGGAATATTTGACTTCGGGTATAAGGATAATTTAACGAGGACACTCGCACTTTATATTTATGACTGATGAACTGTTATGGACAAAAACCAGACGGACATATTAAATAATCCAGGACAAAGAACAATTAACCCATGGGAATAAATTAAAATCAACACGTCAAACATCATGATTACGGAAGTTTAAATAAGCATAATTCCTTTATTTTCATATTTAATTGCACTTTTAATTATCGTACTTTTTAATTATCGCAATTTTATTTTATCGCACTTTTATTTATCGCAATTTCATTATCGTTATTTACTTTACACTTTAAATTAAGTCTTATTTTTAATATATTTTACATTAGGTTTTAACTGCGACTAAAGTTTTGAAATCGACAAACGGTCATAAAAACGGTAAAACCCCCTTTTATATATTATTATATATAATTATATATATTTTGTACAAATATAATTGTTTAAAAATATAGTGTAAAATAAGTCGTCTCTCTGTGGAACGAACCAGACTTACTAAAAACTATACTACTCTACGATTAGGTACACTGCCTATAGTGTTGTAGCAAGGTTTAGGTATATCCCATCTGTAAATAAATAAATAACTTGTGTAAAATTGTATCGTATTTAATAGTATTTTTCTTATAAAATATAAGCTATTTCATATACACCTCGCATAACATCAAGTTTTTGGCGCCGCTGCTGGGGAATCGGCGAAACGCTATATTTTTTATTTTTAATATATATTTGTGTAAATATTTTTATATATAATTTTTAGAAAAACAATATAAATTTTTTTAAAAAAAAAAAAATTTCAGAACCTGTCGAATGAAACCAGCACCTCATTTGAATTTTCAGCCTCCGCGACTCGCGGAGTTCGCCTGGCACGTGGCACCTCACTCGCGGAGCCGTCTGACACGAGCCTGGTCCAGCAATTAATACGATTTAGGTTTTAATTAATTATTATTATTATTATTAAACCTAATTAGGTTTTATATATAATATTATTTAGTTTAAGTTTTTAATTAATTTGTAATTAATACTTTTTAATAAATAATATAAAAATAATATTTTTATAAAAATTGTAACCTTAAGTTTTATTTTTACCTTTTGTTTTTTTTAATCGTTTAATCGAAATTTGTATATTTATCATTCGTAATTAGTTTTAAACTTAGTTCTTGCCGTAGTTATTTTATATTTCTAGATTTTTAGGCTTTGCCGTAAAATCCCTTAAGTGCTTTTTCTTTAAGATTAAGATTTAGGCGCTTTAGAATTTTGCGACGCCGTTATAAATTTTAGTGCCTAATAACGTAATTACCGATTTCCTATAGAATTGCATTTAAGTTTTAATACCTTTAGGCTCAACTTTTTAGATTTAGTTTTTAGACTTTTAAGTTTCGACGTTTTTCTTTCTCATTTTTATTTTTCGACGTTTTTCGACGCTACTCTTTTTCTTTCTTATTTCTCGCCGCTCTAGTTTTTAGGACTTAGAATTTTCTCTATTTCTTCTCTAATAATTCAAAACGAAAAATTATTTTAAGCTGTTAAATTGATAGACATCTAAATTTTCTGCTTCGTAGTAATAGTTGGATTTGTTAGTGGCTGAGTTGTGAGCTTCCGATTTAAAGGGTTCTGGCTCCCTGCTGCATCTATTGGCTATTCGAAACATGCGCAAAAGCAGAAAAGTCTATTAATTTGATAACTTATATAATTTTTAGTTTTATAACTAATAGGATAATTAGTAAATGCACCACATTGTAGCTAAAATTTGGTAATAAGCGCATTATGGAAAATCTTGAAAATATTTTGGAAACTCTTTATGACATCCGAAATCAATTTAATCAATACTCTCAAACGAGTGTTGATGACAATTCGTTCGGTCAATCTTGGATCACGAATGACTAAATAATAACTGGTTGTGAAATCTGTGGAGATTATCACTAAACATGGGAATGTTATTATTACGTTTCTATGGAAAATTATGCACCCATGGAACCTGAATGGAACGATTACGAAGAATACAATTCAAATTGGGATTATTCCCAAGAATATTTTCAAACTCAACAACCAGAAGACGAGGAAAATTATGTGCCTGGAAATTCTTTAGATTATATGAAAATCAAACTCGAAGAACTTGATGCTCAAAATGAACAAATGAGAGAGTTTGTAAATCGGCAAGCTGAAACTCTATCAGATTACACACCTGTTGATCTGAGGAGTCGTGTGCAAGAAAATCTCATATCATCCAATTTTGATGAATTGGAGAGCTCCGAAATTTCCAACTATCCCGATGATACTTTTTATTCAGCTTTACCAATTTCACAACATATCGACACATTAGCCTCAACTGACGAAATCATCGATCCATCAATGGATGAAGAAGAAGTAAGGGTGACAAATTGGTACTCTTGGGAAAACAATAACGTTGAAAATTTTACCCCCGAGACCAAAGTGGAGGAACCGATAAAGACCGTTAATGAAGAAGAATTTGCTTCAATCCAGCCACAACCTTCCAACCCAATATTCTCAATAAAAGAGTCATCTACCGAAGATGAACTAAGAGCTGTAATAGATAATGACACCTCGGATTTCACCCAATTGGGTAATAGAGGTGAAAACTTTGATCCCGAGAATAAAAGGAAGGAAATGTTAGGAATTGTCCACCCTATAATATGTATGTCGGTGTATATCGATCCATTTGACCAAGAACCAGAAAAGAGACATATCCATTTACTAAAAGCTACATTTAAAAAAGAATTAAGTAGTGACGATCGGGTGAGTCTAAACTTTAAACCCATTGATATATCATACACCACCCGAGATATAAATAACTGGCTCACTATTTTAATTCGTGGAACTTATTCTACCGACTTCACATGTCGTCAGCTAAGTGTGGGGAAGTCTAACCCCACTTAATGTTAAATTAGGGGTTCGGGTTAGTGCATAACTCGTTAATAAAAATGCACGATTAGGGTAAAAGACGCGTTTTCAAAAATTAGCAAACAGTTCAGAAAAGCAACCGTTTTTGAAGAAAAACATGTGTGATAAAACAAGAAGGAATGAACGGTGATGCGCGCCATATATCATTCGACAAGCTTTGTAATTACAAACTGGGTATTTTTAATTACTTTTCTACACTAATCACCCTCATGAATTTATAATTAGAGTCTGATTTCATGCAAATGAGGGCATTGCATGATCTCAAGTGTGGGGAAGGGTTATAAATTCTCTCGGATTTATACTTGGCTTATTTTCTAAAATTGTGAAAATTTTAAAATTTTTCAACTAAATGAATTCAAAATCATGTTTATATATATTTATGAACGATAAAACTAGGTGTTAATGCCGAAATTATTGTTACCTCGAAAAGGACATAAATTGAGAAACAACTAAAACGCTTGAATTTATTTATTAAGATATAAAAATACGCATGAAAAAAGCCAAGTGTGGGGAGAATGTACCAAGTTATTCAATTAAAAACTATCTATCACATGTTTCTGTAAAGTTTATTGCAGGTGCTTTTGTTTTGGATTAAATTAACTGTTTTACCCGGTTTACTGTAATATATTTGAAAGAGAGATGGATCTACATGATGAATCAATTCCATCATTAAAAGGAAGTAAAGTCTTCCTAAAAAGGCACGCGCTTCTTGATTTAGGTCATGAAGTTGTCGTCCAGACCAGCTGTAGGTTGACGAAAAATCTAGAAAAGTCATCTCTAAAATCAGCAGGAAATCCACGGACCTCAGCATCAAACAGGGTCGCCAAGTGGTCAGACTTATCCTAACCATGAGAGGATCGGTCTTGTAAAATGGGGAGGGCGCCATGCAAATTAGCTGAATAAGACTAATGAATCAGATCCCCAGAAAGGATAATCTCCTTAAAGATCAAAAATCAGCTTTTAAGCCTGATATTACTCAATCCTTGAGATTGACCTTAAAGATTGAGAATTACAAACTCATGGAATTCGATGATATCTAAACTCGAGCTTGAACGAAAAAATATTTTGATCAAAAATTACAAACCGATTTGTTTTCTGAAAACCTATTTTCAATGCGTTCATTACCATTGAACGTAAAATCCTAGGAATTTATCTGGAATTCATTAGGTCACCTGAACCAAATCGGGTGTCAACCGTAAGAACGGTGGTTGCATAGCATGGTCGGAGACAGGACCTTGTGCCAGACCAAAAAATTATAGGATGATCTTTACTATTGCTCCTACAAAGGATAGTACTAGCATCCGACACGTTTTAGACCATGAACATCTGCATGTCATTAGACATTGCCTTAACAGTTTCTTGTTCATCGCTTTCTTTTACAACCGGACGGTAGTTTGTCGAAAGGTAATATACGGAACAAGTAAACTGGATGTGTGCTTTTCGATACAGGGATAGCAGTGGATTACACGAACCTAAAAGTTTTTAGCCAAAATATTGATCCACAAATATATTTTGCAACACCGATGGTGGGTCAAATCAGAAAACTTATCTAGGGTAAAAGCTAGAATGAATTTTTAAAAGATCAAATGTTTTCATAAAGATCCAATTTCCTTAAAGGATCTAAATTTTCATAGTCATGTGGGACTGTAAACCACATCGTTACTATCATTGTTTATACCGCCGTATCAAAATCACTGATGTATAAAGTGTGAGAATAAAAAAAGTGATTCGAGTGAAGTGTGATTTTAATTTTAAGTTATGTATTGCTTGAGGACAAGCAACATTCAAGTGTGGGGATATTTGATAGTGCTCCAAATGAACATATATTTTGTAGCAATATCCTCCCAATATGTAAATTATTTAGTTGTAATTGTCTTATTTTAAGTTGTAATCGTTTATATTAAATAAGTGCGAATACAAAAGGCGAAAACGACAATTTGAAGACACAAATGACCAAAAAGCTCAAATGTACAAGATACAATCTAAGTGGTTCAATTTATTGGTAAGAAACGTCTAAAAATGACAAAAGTACAAGTTGTGGAACGCAAAGTACAAGATATTAAATAGTACAAAAGGATGTACGAAAATCCGGAACCGGGACCTGAGCCAACTATCAACGCCCGACGCAACGGACCAAAAATTACAAGTCTACTATGCACAAGAATATAATATATTATTTAAATAATTATATAAATTATTTATATATTATATATATTTATTAAATTATATCGACAAAGCTAGGATCCAAATTATTGTGAGCTGGATTTCGGACCTCCGCACTCGCGGAGCTGTAAGGCATAAAAGCTCCGCACTCGCGGAGCAGCCAAAATCAAAATCTACCTATAAAAGGCACAAGCTTCTGCCGAATCCATTGCACCCCATATCCAATCTCTCCCTCTATATAATTAATATATATATATAATATTTATATATATAATATAAATTAGTTTAGTTTTATATTAGATTAGTTTAGTTAATGTAACGGTTATTTACGGGTTTTAAAGTCAAAGTTCTGTCTGTGTAAAGCTATGCGATAAATACTCAATGTAAGTTATGTTCTCCTTTTTAAATTAATGTCTCGTAGCTAAGTTATTATTATGCTTATTTAATGCCGAAGTAATCGTGATGTTTGACTAAAAATACTAAAAATGGGTAATTGGTCTTTGTACCATAATTGGGGTTTGGACAAAAGAACGACACTTGTGGAAATTAGACTATGGGCTATTAATGGGCTTTATATTTGTTTAACTAAATGATAGTTTGTTAATTTTAATATAAAGATTTACAATTGGACGTCCCTATAAATAACCATATACACTCGATCGGACACGATGGGCGGGATATTTATATGTACGAATAATCGTTCATTTAACCGGACACGGGAATGGATTAATAGTCTATGGAATTATTAAAACATGGGTGAAATTATATACAAGGACACTTGGCATAATTGATAACAAAGTATTAAAACCTTGGATTGCACGCAGTCAATATCCTGGTGTAATTATTAAACAAAGTATTAAGACCTTGTTACAGTTTAAGTCCCCAATTAGTTGAAATATTTGACTTCGGGTATAAGGATAATTTGACGAGGACACTCGCACTTTATATTTATGACTGATGGACTGTTATGGACAAAAACCAGACGGACATATTAAATAATCCAGGACAAAGAACAATTAACCCATGGGAATAAATTAAAATCAACACGTCAAACATCATGATTACGGAAGTTTAAATAAGCATAATTCCTTTATATTCATATTTAATTGCACTTTTAATTATCGTACTTTTTAATTATCGCAATTTTATTTTATCGCACTTTTATTTATCGCAATTTCATTATCGTTATTTACTTTATACTTTAAATTAAGTCTTATTTTTAATATATTTTACATTAGGTTTTAACTGCGACTAAAGTTTTAAAATCGACAAACCGGTCATTAAACAGTAAAACCCCCTTTTATATATTATTATATATAATTATATATATTTTGTACAAATATAATTGTTTAAAAATATAGTGTAAAATAAGTCGTCTCCCTGTGGAACGAACCGGACTTACTAAAAACTATACTACTCTACGATTAGGTACACTGCCTATAGTGTTTTAGCAAGGTTTAGGTATATCCCATCTGTAAATAAATAAATAACTTGTGTAAAATTGTATCGTATTTAATAGTATTTTCCTTGTAAAATATAAGCTATTTCATATACACCTCGCATAACATCAATTTTGCTAATTGTCATCCACCAGAGTTTCACGGTAAGGTTGATCCGATTGTTAGTCAAAGGTGGATCGATGAGATAGAAGAAACATTCATGTTGTGTGAATGTCCCGAGCACTTAAAATTAATCTACGCGGCTCACCAATTGAAAGGAAGTGGTTATGAATGGTAGAATTTCATAGTTAAGTCACATGGGCGGGAGGTGGCAACAAGTTTTCCATATGAAAAGTTTCGTGAAATATTTATGGATCAATTTGCTCCACCTGCCGAGCTTAGTAGGTTAAAGTCTGAATTCATGAATATAGAGCATGGGAGTAAATCAGTGACTGAGTTTAATGCCGAGTTTAATGATAAGTCTCATTTTTGCCCGGACTTTGTTTCAAGTCCTATGTTGATGATGGATCACTATCATGAAAAGTTAAATCCCGAAATAAGTGAGTTCATTGACAAGGGTACGTATAAGACTTTAGCCGAGATGATGAATATGGCCCTTGTGAGGGAACATGAACTTAGGAAGAAAGCCGCGTTTAAACGAAAGTTAGATCAAGATTCAAAGTCAATGCAAGGTATGAGCCCGAAGAAGGGCAAGTTTAATTTCGAGTCCCCGCACAAATCAAAAGGGGGTTTCATGACGGGGAAGAGTGGTGGTAAAGAAGTGAAGACGTGTAATAGGTGTGGTAAGAATCATACGGGCGAGTGTAAAGCAGGTACTACCGATTGTTATTCATGTGGGAAGCCAGGTCATAGAGCCGCCGAATGTCCTAAGAAGGGCAAACAGTGTTACTATTGTTTTGAAAATGGTCCAGAGTATAAGAAAGATTTGGCGAGTGGTAGTGTTAAGAAGGAGGTTAAAACAGAACCAAAGACTAGTGATAGCCGACCAAGAGCCCGAGCTCATCAGATTTCCGCACTCGAAGCGAAGGAGTCCCAAAATGTGGTGTCAGGTACCTTTATTGTAAACTCTTTACCTGCGCATGTTTTGTTTGATTCCGGTGCTACGCGGTCGTTTGTTTCTTACTCTTTTTGTAAACATTTTAACATGACCCCAATTATGTTAGAGCATCCTTTAGAGGTTGAGATAGCAGATAATAAAAGCGTTATTGTGTATAGTATCATTAAGGGATGTGAAATTATTTTGGATGATGAGAAGTTTGTTATAGATTTAATACCCATGCATATGGGAGAATTTCAAGTAATTGTGGGTATGGATTGGCTAGATGACAATGAAGGAATAATTTTGTGTCGTAAGAAAATTGTATTAGTTCAATCACCAAGTGGGAAAGTTATTTGGATTTATGGGGAACGGGCTAAACGTGCTATCCCTATATGCACGTATGCTAGAGCTAAAAGATTTTTGTCTCATGGGTGTTGTGCATTTTTGGCACACGTGATAGATGATTCGAAGAAGGTTGTTGAATTAAGTGATGTACCGATAGTTAATGAGTTTCCGGATGTGTTTTCGAATGAGTTGCCCGGTGTTCCTCCCGAACGAGAGGTAGAATTTCGAATAGAGTTGATTCCCGGAGTCACGCCAATTGTCAAAGCACCTTATCGACTAGCTCCGTCAGAAATGAGGGAAATGATGACTCAACTACAAGATTTGATAGATAAAGGTTTTATACGTCCTAGTAGTTCATCTTGGGGAGCTCCGGTTTTGTTTGTGAAAAAGAAGGATGGGACAATGAAAATGTGTATAGATTATCGTGAATTGAATAAGGTTACTATTAAGAATAGATATCCATTGCCGAGGATAGATGATTTGTTTGATTAATTACAAGGTGCATGTTTCTTTTCAAAGATAGATCTAAGGTCGGGTTATCATCAATTAAAGGTGAAGGAAGAAGATATCCCTAAAATGTCTTTTCGCACGAGGTATGGTCATTATGAATTCGTGGTTATGCATTTTGGGTTAACTAATGCTCCGGGCGCGTTTATAGATTTGATGAATAGGGTTTGTCGACCGATGCTCGATAAGTTTGTGATTGTATTCATTGACGATATTTTGGTGTATTCAAAAGGGGAAGAAAAGCATGCGGTGCATTTAAGACAAGTATTAGAAACTTTAAGGAAAGAAAAGTTGTTCGCTAAGTTCTCTAAATGCGAGTTTTGGCTTCGTGAAGTTCAATTTTTAGGACATGTCATTAATAAGAAGGGTATTTGTGTTGATCCGACAAAGATTGAAGCGATAATGAGATGGGAACCGCCTATGAATCCCACCGAAGTTAGGAGTTTTCTAGGTTTAGCGGGGTATTATCGATGGTTTATACAAGATTTTTCTAGAATAGCCACCCCACTCACAAAGTTGACCCGTAAGAATGTGCCATGGAGATGGGAAGAAAAGTAAGAACAAGCATTTCAACTCCTTAAGGAGAAACTTGTTCAAGCTCCTATACTAGTTTTACCGGAAGGAAATGAGAATATGACGGTTTATTACGATGCTTCTAAGAAAGGTTTGGGGTGTGTGTTAATGCAAAATGGGAAAGTCATAGCTTATGCTTCCCGACAATTGAAGGTACATGAAAAATGCTATCCCACCCATGATTTAGAATTAACGGTCGTGGTTTTTGCTTTGAAAATATGGCGTCATTATCTTTATGGTGTTAAGTTCTCTATTTATACCGATCATAAGAACTTAAAGTATTTGTTTGATCAAAGAGATTTGAATGATAGGCAAAGAAGAGGGCTCGACTTGGTGAAAGATTATGATTGTGAAATTTTATATCACCCCGGGAAAGCTAATGTGGTGGCGGATGCTCTTAGTAGAAAGACGAGCCATCAACCGATTAAGATAACGAGTTTGGTCATGGTAATATCACCACAAATATTCGATAGTATCCGAGTAGCACAAGATGAAGCATTAAAACCCGAAAACGTGAGGAAAGAAAGGATCAAAGGGCAAGTTAATGATTTTATGGTAGATTCCCGTGATCTAAGGCTTAGATATGGAAGGATTTGGGTACCTTTACAAAGTGGTGTTAGAAGTGAGCTCCTTGATTTGGCTCACAAATCTAAGTATTCGATTCACCCCGAAGCTACAAAAATGTATAGGGATCTAAGGAAAGACTATTGGTGGCCTGGAATGAAGAGAGATATAGTAAAGTACGTGCATAAATGTCTTACTTGCCTTCAAGTGAAAGCCAATCATCAAATGCCATACGGTAAGTTACAACTATTAGAAGTACCGGTTTGGAAATGGGAACACATTACAATGGATTTAGTGACTAAGTTGCCTAAGACCCCTCGACAACACGACGCCATTTGGGTTATTGTTGATAGATTAACTAAGAGCGCACTATTTTTGGCAATAAGAGAAGCTTCATCGTCGGAAGCAATGTCTAAATTATATATGAAGGAGGTTGTTGCAAGGCATGGAGTGCCGGTTTCCATTATTTCGGACCTTGACACCCGATTCACCTCACGATATTGGAGAAAGTTTCAAGAAGAGATGGGCACCAAGTTGCATGTGAGTAGCGCATTTCACCCACAAACGGATGGTCAAAGTGAGCGAACTATCCAAACTCTTGAGGATATGTTAAGGGCGTGTGTCATTGATTTTGGTGGTAATTGGGATACTCACCTACCTTTAGTTGAATTTTCGTACAATAATAGTTATCATTCTACCATCGGAATAGCGCCTTATGAGATGTTATATGGAAGGAGGTGTAGAACCCCAATATGTTGGGGTGAAGTGGGTCAAAGGGAATTAGGAAGCACGGAAGTAGTACAACAAACAACCGAAATGATAGATCAAATTCGTGAAAGAATGAAGGCGGTACAAGATCGACAAAAGTCATATGTGGATAAAAGAAGGAAGCCGATAGAATTTTAAGTGGGTGATAAGGTAATGCTTAAAGTTTCCCCGTGGAAGGGTATTATTCGTTTTAGAAAACGGAGAAAATTGGGTCCAAGATTTGTGGGACCATTTGAAATAGTGGCGAGAGTCGGGAAGGTAGCTTATCGTTTGGCCTTGCCCGATGAATTGAGTAATATACATGACACGTTTCACGTGTCACAATTGAAAAAGTGTTTGGCGGATGAATCAACATATGTTCCATTAAATGAGATTGAAGTGGATGATAAGTTACGGTATGCGGAGAAGCCAATAAAGATTTTGGATCAAAAGGTTAAGCAATTAAGGAATAAGTTGGTTATGTTATTGAAAGTGTTATGGCAATTTAGAAAGGGCTCCGAATGTATGTGGGAACCCGAAGAATGGCTTATGAAGTATTATCCATCATTGCATCAAGAATGGTTCGCGACGACGCGAATAATCCAACGGGGGGAGAGTTGTAACATCCCAATTAATTAAGGTATTATTTTATGTAATTTAATTATTATATATATGGATGGTATGATTTAGTATAAATAAATGGACAATAGTTAATGTTTGTTAGTTAAGTTGGAAGGGACTAGAGATGCAAAGTTAGAATTAAGGACCTCCCATATTAGAGTTTTGGTGGGGAGGGTAGAAAGTGCAAATAAGACAAAGTTATTTTAATAAAAGATGTAAAATGCAGAATTTTTGTATCAGTTGCAAAAAAATAAAATCAGTGTGTGTGTGTGTGCTTGTGTGTGTCGACCCAAACAAGAGGAAGAAGAGGAAATCTTCAATTGAAGAAATTGAGCACATGCAATTGGAAATTTGTGAAATCTAGTGTACTCTAATCATCCTAACAAGTTTTAATTCTCCAGTTTCTTCTTCCTTGTGCACAATTAGGGTTCTTGAATCCTTAGAGACAAGGTATGAACTTCTATGTCTAAGTATTACTAAAATTGGGTGTTTGTGATGAATCTCAAGCTTTAAAGTTGTAGTATGTTGAAATGGTGCACACTTGTATGACTAAAAACGAATTTGTTATTGATATTGGAAGTAAGTTTATGTATGAACTTGCTAATTGAGTGCATGTAGTGAATAAGATGGAATTGATGCTAATTTAGTTTAGAATCAAGTCATGCACACTAGGTGTTTGATGAAATGTCTCAATGAAATGTTTATGTGATTTAGTTAAAAATTGTAAAGAAGAAAGTTTATATGTGAATTGTTGTTATTGTTGTAAGTCATGAAATTTGGATAAATGATGATTTAGGGTTGCTAGTAGTAGAAATGGGTTTTATGCACATTTGATGTTTAATGAGATACTTGAAAGAATTGCAAGTCATGATTGTAAGAGATGAACTAGAGAATTGTGTAATTAAGGAAATGATGTTGGCATGATAATGGGGTTATATTAGAAAAGATAAGTTAAAATGTTATGTATGTAAGTGTTCATGTGAATGTTGGAGTAAAAAGGGGATTAAGTCAACGTGTAAGTGTATAAAAGTGTTGAAAGCTTTTAAAAGTTGTAATTTTGTTGAGTTATGATATTAATGAGATTAGCTCATGTATAGGTGCTAATCAAGGCAAAGGAACTTCAAGTGACCAAGGAACCTCATTTAATCAAGGTGAGTTTATAGGGGGTAAATTGGGCGGGTCAAGAGTGGCTTAGTGTTCTCGGATTGCATCCGTGCAAGAGAGCATCGACTAAGTGCACTAGTTGGATAACTTAGATAGAATTATTAGGTTCGCCTAATAATTGTATCTATGGATGATGATTAGCTTACGAAAGATTATTAAGCTTACTTAGAAATCTTGTCTATGGTATGACTTAGCTTAGACACTTGGGTGTCTATGTACATATGCATGAATGAAATGTGATTAAAGTAGCTTAGGCATAAGAGTATGTCTGTGGTTGTGTTTAGCTTAGACATAATTACTAGGGTTGGCCTAGTAAGTTATGTCTATGGTAAGTGATGGGTCGGATCCGAAAGTAAGTAAGCAACCATTTGGTTGGAAAAACAAAGTAATGTAATGATTATGCCCAACTTTGTATGCTTTATTATTCGCCTATAACTTACTAAGCGTAAAAGCTTACCCCGTGTTGTTTTATGTTTTATAGGAACGAAAGGTCATTGCGAAGATAAGGAACCCATTTGAGGATAGCGGAGCATTGGCATTGTAGTAAGTGGTAGTGCAAGTCCCTATTTTGAATCTAGCTCAAATGATACCGCTTATCAACGCTAAGTCTTTTGTGTTTGATGATTATGTTTCTTTTAAGCTTTGGGACCAAATGATGTATTTGAAATTGTGTAAACACGTTTTTCTTGATTAAAGGATCTTCGTAATGTCTAACGATGTAAGAAATTGGTTTAACTAAGTTTGTTTATGATTTATGTTGTTTAATTGTGTTGGCTAAGGAAGAAATGGTGAAAATGTGATTTTTGTATCAAGTTGCAGAACAGTACCAGCAACCGTGAAAGGTCGCGCCGCGACCCCATATGTCGCGCCGCGACATATCAAAGATTTTGATTACAGAAGGGCTGCTAAGAAGGGATGATTTCTTTTGTAATGTCGCGCCGCGACCAAGGCTCGCCGCGCCGCGGCATAACACTTGGTCTGGGCGGACACTTGTTTTATATAAAAAAAAAATTTCGTTTAAATGGCGTTAAAATTGAACTCAACGACTTGAATGCAACGTCTTTTGAAATATGCCATGAATGACTCCAAGTAATATCTCTAAAATGAGTAAATACACAGCGGAAGATTTCTTTCAAACCTGAGAATAAACATGCTTTCAAGTGTCAACCAAAAGGTTGGTGAGTTCATTAGTTTATCGTAATCAATCATTTCCATAATTTTAATAGACCACAATATTTTCATTTCCATTTCTCATAAATATATATATCATATCAGGCATTTCGCACAAACTGCATAGAGATAAAAATCATTCATATGGTGAACACCTGGTAATCGACATTAACAAAATGCGTCTAGAATATCCCCATCATTCTGGGACTCTCATTGGACATGATAAAATCGAAGTACTAAAGCATTCGTAACCCGGATGGGGTTTGTTAGGCCCAATAGATCTATCTTTAGGATTCGCGTCAATTAGGGTTTATGTTCCCTAATTCTTAGATTACCAGACTAAAAAGGGTGATATTCGATTCGATAATCCAACCATAGAATGTAGTTTCGATTACTTGTGTCTATTTCGTAAAACATTTATAAAAGCAGCGCATGTATTTTCAGTCCCAAAAATATATATTGCAAAAACATTTAAAAAGGGAGCAAATGAAACTCACTCTACGATATTTTGTAGTAAAAATATGCATACGACAGAACTGAACAATGCAAGGTTGGCCTCGGATTCACGAACCTATATCAAGTATATATATTAACACATATAATCGTAATCAAATAAGTTTATATATTAGTATTAGTAATATATTTTATATTTTCATTTTCTATCTTGTTAATAAATAAGTAATATCTATTCTTAACTTAAGTAAGTTCTTAATATTAATAAATCAAATACTTATTAAACTACTTTAATTAACTAATTTATTGATAATTGATATATATAATAAATATAATACATATAACTTAATATTTGTTTGGTAGAAATAATAATAATAATACTAAATAAAAAGTTGTATTATTTTTACAATAAAAACAATAATAGTGATAATAGTACTTAAAATAATATTTGATAATAATAATACTGATAATTATAATAACTATAAAACTAATAATTTTTCTGCTAATGATAATTATGATACTAGTTTAGATGTAATAATAATCCTAATGGTAAAAGTAGTAGTAATAATAATAATAATAATAATAATAATAATGATAATAATAATAATAATAATAATAATAATAATAATAATTCTAATAATAATAATTATAATGATAAGTAAGATGTTAATTTTTATAATAATATTGATAATGATAAAAATAATAATAATTCTAATGATAGTAATAATTTTGATTAAAATGTTAATTTTTAATGTTAATGATAATAATAATAATAATAATAATAATAATAATAATAATAATAATAATAATAATAGTACTAATAATAATAATAATAATAATAATAATAATAATAATAATAATAATAATAATAATAATAATAATAATAATAATAATAAGTAATAAGTAAACTACCTCAAAGAAGTAGTCCTAAAAAATGCCCAAGTCCGGGTTTGAACCCGCGACGTCCCGCTAACCCGATAATAACCTAAACCATTACCATTAACAATATCGTGAACATCATCATATTTACATCATTATGTCATCATCTCTACCATCATACATCACCATAGTCTTCATCTATCATCATAATAACAAAATCATCATCATAATCATATGCATAATCATCATCTTCATGTTCGTCTTATCATGATCATCATAATCATAATCTAATCGTATGCATCATCATAGTCACCTAATACTATCAACCTTCATAGTCGTATGGAAGACAGAAGTTGGGTCTCGGCCCAAAAATGTACAATACGGCCCAATTAACTGTCTAAGCCCAATTAACAAATATTGGCTCAAGAATTTAATCAATTAAGCCCACTACTAGGTTAGCCCTTTTATAAATAAAAACCCATCACGTTTTTGTTCTTAATCGAAATCCAAAATATGCAACTATCACTTTCATCTTCTTATTCTAATCATTTATCTTCGTACATCTCCTTTTATCCATCATCATCATACATCAATACTTTATCATCATCAATCTCGCTATCGATCCATCTATCATCCATACCATCATCTTAATATCAATATCCTAATCATGAATCCACTAACACAATATGTCCCCAACTTGGTTTATAAAAATCACCATCATTAAAAAAACATATATATAAATGCTAATAAGATGTTCCATAAGTGTCGGCCAAAAATTCTCGAGATGTCCCACATGAATCACGTCCAAACTTTGTAAAGTTTTATATAAAGAAATTTCAATACACTTAATTTGTGTAACACCCGCATTTTGGGCCTAGATGAAATGACCATTGTACCATGGGGTAGGGCATAATTAGTGATTTTTATAATTATATGTTTATAATTATTTGGTTGTTTAGTTGAGACCAGTTTGTGATAAGGGTCACAGAACAGGTTGGTTTATTTAATTTAGACTCCGTTAGGACCGCCTAAGGAGATACGAAAGGTTATCAGACAAGATAACTGGTAAATACCTGTGTGATATGGGGTATGAGTTTGTAACTCATTTAAGTGTATGTATCTGGATAGTTCTATCCATTTCTCATTTCATCAAACCCACACACGAACGTATACACAAACACACACATAAACCCTAATTTGATTTTGTGAGCCTTTGGATTAATTGAAGCTAGAGATATATTCCTTGTGATTTCGTGATCAATATAAGGTATGCATATCATAGATTCATGTATTAATTCTTGCTCAAAATGGGTTTTGGGTTTATATGGGTTTTATGCATTTTGATGCTTGATTCTTGATTATATGTGTTTGTGATGCTCAATTGATGTTAGAAATAGGTTGTATATATGTTTAGTAGCTTCCATGTGCTTAAAATTTGATCAAAATTGCTCAAAAATCGAGTTTTTGGGGGAAAAATACGAAATCAGCGAAATTGGTTCGAAACCCAGTTTGCTACAGTACCCGAGTTTCTACAGTACCCGAGTTGCTACAGTACCGAGTTGCTACAGTGTCACTATTTGCTACAGTGTCGCTATTTGCTACAGTGTCACTATTTGCTACAGTGCCGAGTTGCTATAGTGCCGAGTTGTACAGTGCCCGAGTTGCTACAGTGTCACTATTTGCTACAGTGTCACTATTGCTACAGTACATTTTATGAAAGTGAAACGGGCGTAACTTTCAAAACTAACTCCGTTTTTGATGAATAAACTATTGTTAGAATCGTAATAAAGAATACTTTCCAATGGTGAACTTTTAAGAAACTAGATCAAACTGTTTTTGGGTCGGAAAAGGAGTTTTAGTGTGTATGTCGTGTTTTGCACGCACCTGTATGCCATTATTGAATGGAGTCATGATGTAGACTCAGAAAATTATGAATATATGGTGTTATGACCTAGTTTACAGTATGATTTGATTATACTATTGATTGAGATATGTATATTGACTTCGTTGTGTTGTTCTCAGGTGATAAGAACAAGGAAGAAGCTCAGAAGTAAGATAACTGAGCTGTAGCTGGTAATCGGTGAGTGGCATTATCTTCGGGTGTAGTATAGAATAGCAAGTTGTGCTACTATGTTATACTGTTATAGTTGCTATGCTTAGTAGATATGTTGTAATAATGATCATCGTAGAGTTGCCATGCTAGTCGTAGGAACAGTTGTTCGTAGTGGTAGTTGCTTAACAGTTGTGTGCACAAGTTGTAGTTGCCTGTTGGAACCTATTGTTGTTAGGTTCAGCTCAAAGAGGTCAACCTTGTTGTGGTTGGGTCCAGTTGGCTACTGTTTGTTGAGTATAGTGCTGAATGACGCATCACCTGCGTGTGGATTTACTATACTGGGGATTCAGTAGTAAGGACTTTCGGTAGACGCTAGACTGATCAGCTAGTGGTCGTGTGCTCGTACAAGCCGCCGAGTCTCTAGTTGGAGCATAGTTGCTAGTTGATTATTGCCAGTTGATAGTTGCTAGTTATTAGTTGTCAGTTGCCTGTTATGGATTGTTATAGTTGCTGTAGTTGTACAAGTTGGTACTGTATGCTAGATCTGTTAGATGATTCCATTCACTTAGCCTCGTGCTAACCCCCCTCACCTCCTCCCTTGCAGGTTTTCGATCTTAGTGCTGGTAGGGACGGGAGTTGGGTTGACGATATGTTTGACAAGACGAACTCTGATGTCTTAACCTTTATAAATATGTAACTAGTTGTTTAACGTAACACCGGTGGTTTGTAATAAGTAACTAGCTAATGATTTGTGATAATCATGTTCGTAATTAACTAAGGGTATTTATGTGAATTAAGACTTCCGCTGTGATTTAAAAAAATCAGGGTGTTACAACTTGGTATCAGAGCATAGGTTTGGCCGCATGTACATTGTGTTGAATGTCATGTTCCCAAACCTTGTGTTGTGTCAAACATATCTGAGGGGACGGGTTAAGTGAATGTAGGGATTACATGCGTTAGTTGATAGGTACTAACATGTTTTCCACTAAGCGTTGGTGTGAGTTGTTGTGGTAGTGCAGATATGACAGATAATGCAGGAAACGCAACTGGTCCGTCAGCCCCCGGAACATTCAGAGCCCTAGATGAAGACGGGTACGTGTCAGAAGAGGATCCACAGGAACAAATAATAGATTTGCAAAGTAAGTTAAAGGAAGCACAGGACCGAATAAGGGAATTAGAACAACGTCAGGTAACCGTGAATCCAAGTGGTAGTGTACCGAATCAGATGTTTAGTGGGTATCCGGTGCAGCCAAATATGTATCAGCAAACTGGAAGTGCTTTCCAACAACAGCAATGGTTACCATCTCAGTATCAGTTTCCTCAACAGTTTCAGATGCCACCTCAGTATAATCAACAGTTCCCAAATCAGATGTGGGGTCCGTATCAAATGCCAATGTTTCAACAACCAAAGAAATGTACGTTCAAACAGTTCCTGAATTGCAATCCATCAGAGTATTCAGGAAGTTCTAACCCAACAGTGACTCTTAACTGGTTAAGAGAGATAGAAAGAGTTTTTGAGGCATGTCAGTGTGAACCAGAATTGCAGGTTATTTATGCTAGTCGTATGCTGAAGAATAGGGCAATGGTTTGGTGGGATACGGTTATTTCTAGTATACCGAAAGAGCAAGTGAACATGATTACTTGGGAACAATTTTATAGTAAAGTTTGTGAGCAGTATTGTTCGTCCTATGACCTCAATCGAATTAAGACGGAATTTCTGGCGATGAAAATGACACCTCAGATGACGATAGATGAGGTGATTGAGCAGTATATGGATAAATTAAGGTTTGTGCAACAGTGGGTTCCAGATGAGCAGTCCAGAATTCAGCACTTTGTTAACATAATTTTACCAGAGTACAGAACAATGGTTAGGATGGCGATGACGTTATCGCAAGCGTTTGTTGTGGCCAAGATGGTAGAGGATGATGTCAGAGCAGCAAGGAATAGAATAGTAGGTTATGAGACGTCACAACAAGATCAGGTGATGAGTCATTCAGACTCTAGGTCAAGGAAGTCTGTTAAGTTGAAACATAAGAGTGGGTCAGCATCAAGTCAAAATTCTTGGTGTTATAGTTGCAGATCATCTCATAGTGGTCCTTGTTCAGATTCAACCAAAAGATGTTTGAGATGTGGTATTGTGGGACACGAGATTCGAATGTGTTCGTTCCAAGAGGATGTATGTTGGAGATGTCATCAAGTGGGGCATAGGTCAGCTCAGTGTCCGTATATAAGAGGATCAGGTTCTGGGGCTGGGCCAGGAGCGCAGTCGGGATCAGTAGGTGGATCTTCTGGTTCTCCAGTTGGGCAGAAAAGAAAGAATCCACCTACGGAAACAGCAAGAGCTTATCAGATGGTTGCAGATGCAGATGTTGAATGTGATGTGAATACAGGTATGCTTCAAAATCGTCGTATTGTTTAGTCATATACATGTATATGATTGGGTGTATATAAATGTGTGGTAGATTAGTAGATCTTGATAGTAGTGTAAGATTTATTTTGTTGCATTATGTTGTTTATGTTTTAGTTGCGACCCTTCTGTGCCATGTGGGGTAAGGGTGACCCTTAGGTTGACTTTTTGGGATTGAGAACCGTGACTTGGATAGAGATGCGTTGAGTATGTTTGTGTAGTGGACTTTTGGACGAGATGAAGTTGTTGGATAGTGGCATGAGTATGATTGTTATGACGGTATTTCCTAAGCTTGTTGGATGTATGATCTGGTTGATAGATTATATTTGGATGATTGATAGACAAGGTTTGAGTAACTATGATTGGACAGATGTTGTGATTGATTAGTTATAAAGTAGTTAAATTAATTACCGATGCTTATTGAGAAAATTGATTGGTCATAAGTTAGTGAATGAGACAAGTAGAATTTTTCCGTTACGAGCAACTCAGAATGAAGGTATGATTTAGGATAATATGCTTGTGTCTGGCCAACAGAAGTATATTGTGATAAATCATACGGAATTTCTGGGAAGCTGAAGGAAAATTAGGCGGCCTGTGCTATATTGGATTGTGATGTGACTGGATATGAGACGAATAACCTGTGAAGTTCTGATGACTTACGAGACAATTTCGTGGACCTAGGTATATATTTTAGCATGATGACTAATTCTATTGCCTAAGCTTTGGATAATTGGGAAAAGTGGACTGTATAAAGAGTTGAATTGGATAACAGATCGTGAAATTTATGATACGGAATGACGAAGAAACATGAATTTGACTCTGATTATTTGACTTGATCGTGTAATTGGTGGGCTTAAGTGGATTAATGGACGTTGATCGACGGAGATTGTGAGAAGTTATTTGGTATCGGGAGTGTATTGACGTCAGGAATCTCATTTCCCTATGCAATTGTGGTGGATATTGTCGGTATCGGGGATAAGATCGATAAAGTTAACCGTGTGTTTTGGCGGTGCGAGTAACAATTTTTGGGTTTGTTGACCATAGTTGACCCGATTCCGAGGACGGAATCTCTTTTAAGGAGGGTAGATTTGTAACACCCGCATTTTGGGCCTAGATGAAATGACCATTGTACCCTGGGGTAGGGCGTAATTAGTGATTTTTATAATTATATGTTTATAATTATTTGGTTGTTTAGTTGAGACCAGTTTGTGACAAGGGTCACAGAACAGGTTGGTTTATTTAATTTGGACTCCGTTAGGACCGCCTAAGGAGATACGAAAGGTTATCAGACAAGATAACTGGTAAATACCTGTGTGATATGGGGTATGAGTTTGTAACTCATTTAAGTGTATGTATCTGGATAGTTCTATCCATTTCTCATTTCATCAAACCCACACACGAACGTATACACAAACACACACATAAACCCTAATTTGATTTTATGAGTCTTTGGATTAATTGAAGCTAGAGATATATTCCTTGTGATTTCGTGATCAATATAAGGTATGCATATCATAGATTCATGTATTAATTCTTGCTCAAAATGGGTTTTGGGTTCATATGGGTTTTATGCATTTTGATGCTTGCTTCTTGATTATATGTGTTTGTGATGCTCAATTGATGTTAGAAATAGATTGTATATATGTTTAGTAGCTTCCATGTGCTTAAAATTTGATCAAAATCGCTCAAAAATCGAGTTTTTGGGGAAAAAATACGAAATCAGCGAAATTGGTTCGAAACCCAGTTTGCTACAGTACCCGAGTTGCTACAGTACCCGTGTTGCTACAGTACCGAGTTGCTACAGTGTCGCTATTTGCTACAGTGTCACTATTTGCTACAGTGCCACTATTTGCTACAGTGCCGAGTTGCTATAGTAACGAGTTGCTACAGTGCCCCGAGTTGCTACAGTGTCACTATTTGCTACAGTACCTTTTATGAAAGTGAAACGGGCGTAACTTTCAAAACATAACTCCGTTTTTGATGAATAAACTATTGTTAGAATCATAATAAAGAATACTTTTCAATGGTGAACTTTTAAGAAACTAGATCAAACTGTTTTTGGGTCGGAAAAGGAGTTTTAGTGTGTATGTCGTGTTTTGCACGCACCTGTATGACATTATTGAATGGAGTCATGATGTAGACTCATAAAATTATGAATATATGGTGTTATGACCTAGTTTACAGTATGATTTGATTATACTATTGATTGAGATATGTATATTGACTTCGTTGTGTTGTTCTCAGGTGATAAGAACAAGGAAGAAGCTCAGAAGTAAGATAACTGAGCTGTAGCTGGTAATCGGTGAGTGGCATTATCTCCGGGTGTAGTATAGAGTAGCAAGTTGTGCTACTATGTTATACTGTTATAGTTGCTATGCTTAGTAGATATGTTGTAATAATGATCATCGTAGAGTTGCCATGCTAGTCGTAGGAACAGTTGTTCGTAGTGGTAGTTGCTTAACAGTTGTGTGCATAAGTTATAGTTGCCTGTTGGAACCTATTGTTGTTAGGTTCAGCTCAGAGAGGTCAACCTTGTTGTGGTTGGGTCCAGTTGGCTACTGTTTGTTGAGTATAGTGCTGAATGATGCATCACCTGCGTGTGGATTTACTATACTGGGGATTCAGTAGTAAGGACTTTCGGTAGACGCTAGACTGATCAGCTAGTGGTCGTGTGCTCGTACAAGCCGCTGAGTCTCTAGTTGGAGCATAGTTGCTAGTTGATTATTGCCAGTTGATAGTTGCTAGTTATTAGTTGTCAGTTGCCTGTTATGGATTGTTGTAGTTGCTGTAGTTGTACAAGTTGGTACTGTATGCTAGATCTGTTAGATGATTCCATTCACTTAGCCTCGTGCTAACCCCCCTCACCTCCTCCCTTGCAGGTTTTCGATCTTAGTGCTGGTAGGGACGGGAGTTGGGTTGACGATATGTTTGACAAGACGAACTCTGATGTCTTAACCTTTATAAATATGTAACTAGTTGTTTAACGTAACACCGGTGGTTTGTAATAAGTAACTAGCTAATGATTTGTGATAATCATGTTCGTAATTAACTAAGGGTATTTATGTGAATTAAGACTTCCGCTGTGATTTAAAAAAAATCAGGGTGTTACAATTTGACCACTTTATTTTCGTAACCCCTTATCATATTTATATTCTCTAACTTTGTCGTCCATCCTTGTCATATTCACAAAAAGCAGGTAAAATAAATAGCAGCACCATGGATGGAGGTCACGAACAGCAACGGCAGGAAACAGTCAATTAGTAATAGCCGAAGTATTTTTAATGGTGTGGGTGAGGGTTTGTGCAGGCAATAGCAGTAAATAAAAATAAAATAAAATAATGATGGCAGTTTATAGGTGATGGTGGTGATCATGGTTGTGGATGGCGTTTAATGGTAGTGGGTTTGGGGTCTTGGCCGAAACAGAATAAACGATACACATATATAGTAAAAGAGGCAAGTTGTAGGTGGTTTCGTTCAAGTGGGTTTGGTTTTGGTGATCGGTTGTAGAGGTGGTGGCAGTGGTCTTCTAAACGAGTTTAGATGGTGATTGTAGGGGTTTGTGGTGGTCTTGTATATTACGGAGTCATAATAGATGAAATGGAATACAATGAGATGTTTATGTTTGTGTTGGTTGAATTTGAAGTTTACAGTATCAGCAAAACAAGATTTAATTTGCGAAAGAAAACTGGTTGACAGCTAGTTTAACAAAGGTACCCGGCTAAAATTGAAAATCGACTAGATAAATATGCACTTACATTGTATCCTAGAGTTATAACATATCTAGTTGAGTGTATATGATGTAAACATAACAGATAGTAGCAACAGCGAATGATTTAAGTGATTTGGTGATGGTGGCAACGGTTTACAGAACAAGGAAGCGCAGGTGGTGGATGGCGGTCTAAGGTGGTGATGTTCGTGGTTCACTCGAATAGAAACGGAAAACAGAAGAAGGTATTCGTATAGCATGAAACAGGAATAGAAGTGGTGTGATTTATATAACTTAAAATGATGGTGGTGGTTTGATCAAGGGTGACCGTGGCGATATGGGTTGATCGAGTATATATTGCAAGTGTGTTTATATTGCAGAAGTATATGTATATATATTCACTATGAGATATTTGTGGAGAAAGGAAACAATAAAAAGAAACAATAATCATATCCGTGATTAAATAGAAGAAGATTCGATGATTCAAGCCATAAATATATAAAGTAGTACTATAATTAATATAATAATAATTTATATCATATATTAATCAAGAAAGGACCAAAGGAAACGTGCATGGAAACAGTTAAGCCATTTATCAATTGGATTGTCTCTACCGACAGTTTTCACGGGTTGCTAAATCGTGGTCCGTTGGTAATCAGTGGCGGAATAAAAGTCTTCCGAAAAATCTCAAATTTTTTAAATTAAATATATTTATTTATTTTGGTCATTATGGTATAAAATTCAGTCATTAACTATTACTTAAAAATTACATTAATTATTCACTCCCAACCCCAAGTAAAATATAAAAAGTTTTAAAATTCAACAATTAGTTCCTAATTACATTTTTAATAAGCCTATAATTTATAAAACTCATTTTCGGCTAACCGTTTATTTTAAAATAATATAAGTTTGAATTTAACTTGTGTAATATCCATCGAATGATGAACGAGTGCTACTATCGTTACCTAAATGAATTCAAAACCAAATATATATATTCAAAATACTTTATGTATATAGATTTATTTTAACAATAAATTTTATTATTAATTACATCATTTTTCATACTTATTTCTAACAATTAAATTGTATATTATTTTACATATTTATTTATATTAATTATTTCATATAACGATTAATAACATTTATGTGCATATATTTATTTATATACACATATCTATTTATAAATAGTTGTTCGTGAATCGTCGAGAACAGTCGAAAGTCAATTAAATATATGAAACAGTTCAAAATTTTTGAGACTCAACCTATCAGACTTTTCTTATCGTGTCAAAACATATAAAGATTAAGTTTAAATTTGATCGGAAATTTCTGGGTTGTCACAGTCGACATTCTATTTGGTCTTCTTCCCTTTATCGATATTGACGATGGTAACTTCCTGTTTGTTATTTGATGGTTTTTAGGGTTTCGTTTTAATACAATATAATGCTGTTATCTTATTTGTTAAACAAGATTATGTGACTCAAAACGTTTGTAGAGACTGTGATGTTGGATGGTACTGTTGTTAATTGAATTTCAGAGTTGAGTTACACTTCAAAAATCAAAACATTTTTTTCTTGCTTATTGATTTGGTATAAGAATTGAAAGAGGCATTTACTGGTAGCATTGTTTTACTCTGTTTGTATGTATTAATGTTGCTATGTTGTGACAGTTCATCGGCTGAGAATTGTTGATGCATTTGTTGTTGTAAGTATTTTGAAATTGGAAGGTTTTTGCATTTGCTCCTTTGTTGTCTATGATGAATCATGATATCATGATACACAGGTGTTTTGAAAGTGGTTTTAGTGAAAGTGGTTTTAGTGAAAGTGATGTCTACTGTTTGTTTGCAGGACCATGTTTGTGATGCGACCTTCCCGACTTTATCTTAAGTGCACATAATTGGGTCACATGTTGGCAAGGCACCACACGGGTTGCAGCCACGGTGATTCGATGTTGTGTCTTGTTTCTTTTCGTCCAAAAGGTCCAATTAGTCCGTCTTGCCACCATCCTCAAGAAGGTTTTATGGCATTGTCATGTCTTAAAGTTGTGTCTTGGAATATCACGCTCTTCACAAATGTAGTGGGAGCAAGTGCGAGTTTACATAGACACCCGTGGAGTCACGGGACACCGCTAGTTCGAAAATATTCAATAGAAAATACCCGTTAAATTGTATAGGACATTATTAAATTTAATTGGAGAACCCCATATATTATTCAGATATATAGATACTCTTTTAAATTGTGTAAGACACTATTAAATGTAACTACTTGGAGCTCATATATCATTCGAATTTGTAATTTTTGTAAGATAAACTACCAATAAAATAACATTCAAATATCATTAGTGTTTGAAATTTTTTTTGGGACCCCATTCGATAGTAATTCTAGAATCGCCACTGAGTGGGTGTTTCATTTCACTAGGCACAGAATGAAATATGTAGAAAATAAAATGGAAAGTATGAAGTATGAATCAAGTTTCACATTTTTGTCGGACACATAGTTCGAGTCTGTCATGTCATGCAAAATTGAGTAATTATGTCTTACTACAATACTACGCAGACTGATAATTAGAGCACCAGGAGTCGATGAAAAAAACCGCCGTTACCTTGATTTAACGGTGGGGACGGTGGCAAACACCACTCCGTCCCGCCGTTAAATCGGCGTTAAATTGCTTTAACGGTGACCACCGTTACCCTGGCAACGGTGTGTTTAATTTTTTTTCTTTTTTCCTTTTCTTTCTTCTTCTTTTTCTTTATTTCTTCCTTCTTTTTCTTTGCAGTTTGCAGGTTTTGAGGGATGAAGAAGCTTTACAGTTTGCAGATTTTGAGAGATGAAGAAGAAAATAGAATGAAGAAGAAGAAGACTGAAAGAGGCTTGTTTTTTAGGGTTTTTATTGTAAGACTTCAAATATATTAAATTGGGCTAGATTTGGGCTATTAAAGGAACAATTTTTAAAAAAAAAATCACAATAAGACTTATTTATATTTATATTATGTTTTTTGTTATTAGATAAATTAAATAATAATTAAAGTATAAAAATAAATTTAAAAATAATAATTAAATATAGAATTTAACACTGAGATTTAACACTGAACCATTTACCTTGTTTTGACCTCAGTGTTAAATCCAGTGTTAAATTTAACACTGAGATTTAACATCGAACGACTCCCTGTGCTCTTAATTTTAAAAGTATTTACAATTGTCATGCCTAGTGATGGCAATGGATACCCGATCCAGTGGATATCCATCCGATCCACCCGATTATTCGTGGATATGGACGATCTAATTGGATATGGATATGGATGTGGATAAAAAAAATTCATCCATGGATGAACCCGCTTTCACCCGAAATAACTAAATATATAAATTTATCACTCAAATTAGTATCATTTATGTAGTGATATTTCATTAATTATATTCATATTCATCTTTCTTTATATTTTCTCTAAAAATATAACTTTCTTCTTATATTTTGTTTTGTTTAAATAATCAAATGTATTTATCGTATTTTGGTGGTTCAAATGTGATTCCATGTAACTAAAAGTAAGCAACTTACATGTCGATATCTTTACACATTTAATAGGTTATCTATTGAATATTTGTTATATAGATTAGTAAAATAAAATGTGACTTTCGATCGCATAAACTATTAAAAATATTACTTTTGATCGTATATAGTGAGTCACCGTTTATAATTGTTGAAAATAAAATAAATTTAAACGGATATGAATAATTATCCATTAACCCGCTTCACCCGACGGATATGGATATGGATGGATGAAAAGTAAAAAAAATAAATGGATATGGATATGGATACGGCCTCACCCGATCCATATCTGATTCATTGCCATCCCTCATGCCATGCTAAATTGAGTACATCTTACTACACAGATTGAGAATTAATTTTAAAAAGTATTTATAATAACATCATCGTCATTTTTATTAAATGAGATCAGGTGATTGAAATTTACTTACATCTTCTCATTCTCATAGATCACTCTTAAGTAAAGTAACCCATAATAAATTTTATAAATTGAAATATACGGAGTATCGAAATTTATAATATTTTGGTTTAGTTAGGTTTCGGCTAATAACGTAAACGAACCAACCTAATGATTAAATGAGTGACCCTAAACTATTTGTTAAACCATAGTGAATTAGAGAGACTTTAGAATGAAACCCAGACAACAATTGGGCCTTGATTTGGGCTTTTAACCCAATACAGAACCCTAAACACTATAAGTAATTTGAAACACGCAGGCTTTGACGGAACCCTAAATTACGCCTCCTCTGTGCTACCAGCTCCATTTCTGCATCTCGTTACCATGGTAACTACCTCTAATATCTCAGATGTATATATTACGCTAATTACAGATCTTCTATTATTATTTTTTGACTGATACGATCATATCTGATTTTGAAATTTCTAATTCCTTGAATTGTATGCCATAATATCTCGGAGTTATATGTATGTAACGTGTATGTAACATCATCTAATTCTAGTATAATAATAGATTGCTTGTTATTATCATCATCAAATGCTAGTTTATTAATAGATTTTGTGTAATTGATAGTGATGAATTGGAAATTTGTCTTAGACTGTCTTTTTATTAGGGCTTGTGTTATTTACAAATTGAAAATGAAATCTGTGCTTTTAATTTGACATTATGATGTAGATTTCATATATGTATCAGGTGTACATAAGTTAGTAAAGCTTATACTTGTTTAACATAAGTTTGGCTTGAAGATGGTTAGCTCAAACATAGAGTATTGAATCGTGACGCGTAATTAGTTATTGTACATGTTATTCAATTGTTATTATTTGTAGGTTAACGTTCCCAAGACGAAGAAGACTTACTGCAAGAACAAGGAGTGCAAGAAGCACACCTTGCACAAGGTGACACAGTACAAGAAAGGAAAAGATAGTTTGGCGGCACAAGGCAAACGTCGTTATGATAGAAAACAGTCAGGTTATGGTGGACAGACTAAGCCCGTGTTTCACAAGAAGGTGAAAAATACATTATCTTGTGTTTATCTTCTTTAACCTTTTGTTCGACACAATTTTAAGATTTTGTCATCCTGCATAGCAAATAATAATATATGACCAATGAATAGGCAAAAACTACCAAGAAAATTGTGCTGAGGTTGCAATGCCAAAGTTGCAAGCATATGTCCCAACATCCAATTAAGGTTTGTTTTTGACTCATACTGTACCTTTGTGTACTCCGTATTTGATTTCACGCGTAGCTGTTATTGATGGGTTGTTAATGCTTATTTTATCAGAGGTGCAAACATTTTGAGATCGGTGGAGACAAGAAGGGCAAGGGAACTTCTCTTTTTTAAGCAATTATGTTTGGATTTTTCATCGTCATTAATCTTTTAGGTAAACATGTATTGACTTTGCAGATTTTGCCCGTTTTTCGTACTGAACTTATTACTTTTAGAAGTAATGCGAATCTGTGTTTGAGCTTGCTACAATTTATTGTTACCTTACCCATTGAACATCGTTTGTCTACCCTTTTATGTGTATTATCTAGCTCTTCAAGCAAAAGTCAAATTGATTTATTTCTCGGATGTTTTACTGAAAAAAATCTGAGAGTTTATTTTGTGAAAGTTCTGCATAAAAGGAAGTTGATAAACCTTTCATAGTGTTGCGAAACACATATTTACTTTCACATTTGCTAGTGAAAGCTACAACCCGTGTTTTATACTGCATTCATGATTATTGATTATTGATGATGATGTTGAGTAAGCTTTAAACGTTGAGAATTTCAGATGTTGAGCTAACAATCAGAACGTTATAAATATTTGTTTAGTTAGATGTGCCCAAAATTTTCAATATACAATACTAAAACTTTGCTGACATCTTCAAGTTGATTCTGCAAGCATCCTAAGTTCCTAACCAATAATAAGTGTGTTATTAACAAAAAATATCATGATAATATAATTTCTATTATCAAGTGATTGCACCAAATCACAATTACAGATTTTTCATCTACAAATTGGTTTCAATTCATCTCAAATCATATCAATCTTCGCAATTATGTTTTCATATAATCTAAACATAAGAGTTAATTACATTGATGGTTCATGTGGTCTTGGTTAAATTATGTTGCTAATCCCTAACTTTTAAAAATTATATGCTTCGTCCCCGTGGTTTTAAGTCTAAACGGCGGTGGTCCTTGTGTCTTGGTTAAATTACGTCGCTAGTCCATAACTCTTAAAAATTATATGCTTTGTCCCTGTGGTTTTAAGTCCAAACGACGGTGATCCCTGTGGTCATGGTTAAATTACGTCACTAGTATCCAACTCTTAGAAATTATATGCTATATTGTGAAGTGTTATCAGCTGGCTTAAACTAATTACCAACATATTGCATAATACATAAAGATAGATTGTTCAAACAGTAAAAAATAGCATCATAATTTATTCATAAGTTGATAATTTGCGCATCAAATTTTAATTGTTTCACTTGGGACAAACCTAGGACTAATGAAGTTCCCACATAAATGAAAAGGATTAAACTCCATCAGCCTGGATAAAGGGCAGTGAGTATCGATGACATGTTAATATTATTCAATAAGAGAATATCTATTTGAGAATAAGAAATCATACAATCAAGCCAAGGCGACAAGTTTGATCAGTAGTCTTCAACGGATCATCCGTATCTGCATTAAATCATATATAAACCTTGTTAGTTTAACCAAGACCACAGGTTCCACCGTCGTTTGGACTTAAAATCACAGGGACGCAGCATATAATTTTTAAGAGTTAGGGACTAGCGACGCAATTTAACCAATACCAAATGGACCACCACCGTTTGGACTTAAAACCACATGGATGAAACATATAATTTTTAAGAGTTAGGGACCAGCGACGTAATTTGACCAAGACCACAGGGACTATCGGTGTAATTAACTCTAAACATAATTCCATTCCAAACATATCATTAGTGATGTGCCATTGATAATCGCTAAAAATCGAGCTCACATTCGAGCCAAATGTCAAACTTATCTAGGTTTAATTTTATTCCCAACATTATCATGTAACACAATACATGTTCCGAATCAATGTAAAAGAAATATCAAATGTCATCATCAATTGTTTCATCTTCTATAAAGACAATACATACGTTATATATCCCTTAAAATACAATTTATTTATTCACTACGTTTTAACTTAAAAATGAAAAAAGTATATATATGTATATATTTAGTTAGCAAAACTTTACAGATATATGGATGGTGTCAAGTGAATGAAAATTCCAGTAAAACAATGGTCTCATTTTCAAGACAATCTAGCGCGGTCTTGACTCTTTACCAATTCTAGGCTGTCAGAAGTATACAACACCTTCAATGGACATGAATACATATGATAACTGCTCGAGTACAGCTGGACCATTGCTGGCTGCTATTTCATTTCAACATTTACTCCTGTACTAGTATATAGTACGGAGTACCTTCTGGCCATTGTTTCTGTAAGTTTCAATCTAGTCCTCAGACTTTGTTTCTTTAACATTGTTGTCATTTTTATTTAATACTCCCTTTAACATTTTGAATTATGCAATTGAAGAAAAGAGTTGTCATGGATTATTAGAAAATGAAGCAACTACTCCGTACTTATCAAGAACCGTAATATTTCATTAGATTGAAGTACAAACGTTTTTTCTAACACTTTGTTAGAAAATGCGTTATCTTTCACTAGTAAGTTGCAATGCAAGTTGAATAGTAAAATCATAAGTGTATCAGAAATAAGAAATGTTCAGCTTGAATGTATCATTACTAGCGTGCATCCTTATTAACATATTTTTGACCGTTTTAAATGAACACTTACAAAAAATTCATCGGTTGCAGATCACCACAACGCCGTAAACCTTTAACTCCCGAGACAAGCCGTTTAAAAACATTTTGAGGTTTGTTATTTACATAATATATCATTACATCACGTTTTTATTTTATTTTGTAACATTGTTATATTGTAAGGTAAAATAATATCTAACCAAAAGAAATCGGCCCCATGACTAAACAAACATTACTCCGTATTAATAAGAAAACTACTAACTTTAGTTAACAGTTAACACCACCATGTTCGATTTGATTTGAAATAGAAAAGGAAATATTACGGAGCTAAATTCTCTATATGTGTGGGGCCAAATTCAAGAACAATTAATCTGCCCACTCCAGTTATGCAGTTAATCACTTCATCTTTAAGGAGTAACCCCTTTAGCTGTCTATTCTTTAGACATATAATAAATAAATAAATGTTTACAACACCTCATGCTTCTCATACAGTCATACTTGGCAAATTAGTTCCACAAATAACCATAATTGTACAGGACAATAAGTTACCTGTCCTCTCACCAAAATAAAAATTACTCCTTATAAGTTATTGCAAGTTTAGGATTCGTAGTCAGTGGTGTCACTAGTTAAAAGCTCAAAAAAATTTACGCTAACCAGTGGTGTCACACAAAAAAAAATTACACTATCCAGTGATATCACTGGTTAAAAGTCCAAAAAAATTTCTACTGCATCGCATATTTCAGTGGTAGTCCGTGCTACCACTGGAGTTAAGCTAGATCCGCCCATGTTCAGATGTACCCTTAAACTTTATCATCACCTTATTTGATATTGTTTTATAAGACCACTTCCAACCATGACGCACTTTCTTCCCAGAACACACCGTCACATCAGCGCCACATCAGCTTTCTCTCTCCACCTTCCTCACCACTTCCTCCTATAACACTCCCATAACATACTCTTCCTCATTACATACCCCACAAAATTAATTAAATAAAATAAGGTACAAGTTTTTTAGTTTTTGTACAAGTATGTGTTGCACAAAATTAATTAATTCCGTCCTGCAGTATGTCATGGGGATGAAATGAGTGAGGGCGGGGTGGTTGAGGGCACTTGAGGGAGAGTGAGGGCGGGGTGATTGCCAATGGAGTCCTCGAGGGCGGAGCTGAGGAAGCTCGAGGGCGAAGCCCGTTAGGAATGGTCTAACACAAATTCTACAAAATTATAAAACACGTTTGGGGTTTAGTAAAACCTTTGGAATTAATTATACATGTTTACTCGTTGGATTGTATTCTTATTTGCTTGTGAACCAAAACAGTGTGTTAATATGTACTGTAGATAACATTTTTGTCTAATTTAATAGTGTACGTAACACCTCCCTATTCTCTATCACGATAGTCTAACTGATCTATAGATAACACTTAATCATAGTTATAACGTGGTAGACAATATCGAATATGAATGTGGTTGAGTGTTTGAGAATCTCCGAAGGAGACTCAGGTTCAATTCCCACCAACCTTACTTTGAGACCTGCCTTTCAAAAAAAAAAAAAAAAAAATAGTTATACATATTTGACGTCCGGTCATAGTTATACATATTTGACGTCCGGTCATAGTTATACACATTTGACTTATTGGCATTACATACACTTTCGATATCATATTACTTTACGAAGTCTGCTATCAACGAAGTCTGTTATCAACGTTTTTGTAAAAAAATTGTTGCACAATGTCATCAATATACGAAAATCACAAGTTAGAATCTGAATCATATCATAATTTCAAGGTAAAACATGATTCTTGATTAACTAAAAACAAAAATGAACAAAGGATGATAATTGTTTTACCTTATCCCTATATGCAGATGCTCAAAATTTCATCTTTCTAACATAAGTTCTCTAACTTTACCGTACACAAACTAACAAAAAAACAAAACAAACCAATTGCACATAACAAATAACAAAATCCTAACATAAGAAACTAATAAATTACAAATTAGCAACGATCCTCATTCATCGTTAACATAATATGATTTATACCACGAAACAAACTTTCTCAAACCGGTCGGCAAATCTGTCGTGGGTCTATACCCGAGTTTCGATCTCGCTAAACTAATATTCGCGTGCGTAAACGGAACGTCACCGTTTCCCGGCATCGTCACCACATGTTTTTTAGCCTTTTTCTTCAAATTCCTTTCCAAAATGTTAACCAACGCAGGCACAGTAACTGGTGACGTATTCCCCAAATTAAATATACGATACGGTGCGGGTCCTTTCTTTTTCCCACCCGACCCGGTACTCTTACCCGAAGTATCCAATGCCGCTACACACCCTTTCACAATATCATCAATATAAGTAAAATCTCGGGCTAAATCGAGCCGATCCTTTCCTCGATAAATAGTTATCGGTTTACCTTTTAAAATATTCCTGGTAAACGAAAAATACGCCATATCGGGTCTGCCCCACGGGCCGTAAACCGTGAAAAACCTCAACCCGGTTATCGACAACCCGTAGATATGATTATAACTATGAGTAATCGCTTCACCCGCTTTTTTAGTAGCGGCGTAAAGTGAAGCGGGTCGGTCAGTCCGGTCCGATTCTGAAAACGGTGTTTTTTCATTTAACCCGTAAACAGAACTCGAACTCGCCCAAACAATAGCGGGTTGTGGGCCGGCTAACTTACATTGTTCCAGTAACGAAACTAAACCCTCAACGTTGCTGTGAACGTACGAAAGCGGGTTCTTCATCGCGTAACGAACACCCGCTTGTGCAGCTAAATGCATCACGTGACTAAATTGAACAATTTCAAAAAGTTTGGATAAAAGTGGGCCATCATTAATATCTCCTTCGACGATAAAAACGTTATTCGATTCAAGAAGTTGTCGTCTCGCGTTCTTCAGCGACGGGTCGTAATATTCATTAAAGTTATCAATCCCGACAACTCCGTCACCACGTTTTTTTAATGCTAATGACACGTGTGAACCAACGAAACCGGCTGCGCCGGTAACAAGAACGGAGATTCCGTTACGACGACGGATTTTAGCGGATGTACGGATTTGTTTTTCCCAGTGGGGTCGATTGTGAGAAGACGTGCGAGGAAAATTACGGCTAGCGGAATCAACGAAACTTTGAACGCTCATATAAGACGCCGTTAACGCAATTAAAAATAATGCCCATAAAAACATTGTGGTTGTTGATGTGAAACATTTGTGAATTGTTCGATTCATGGTATGATGATTAGCTCGTTCGATTTTGATTTTACCTGGTGTTGAAGGATATAATTCTTCCTCCAATGCCTTTGGCATTATTTAAAATTCAAAATTGGAAGAAGATGTTGTTGATTTGGGTGTATTATTTGGGGTAAATTGAGAAAGTAATGATTTTGTTTGCATTAGGATTAGGAATAGAACAGAAGATACAGAAAATTGTGGTTTGCAGCTGTTAAAAGAGGAAGAGATATATGGAGAATATATAATAATTGGATTCTTTGTACGCGTTGAAACTCAAAATGTACCCCAGCTCAGGGGACTTTATTTGTATATTTTCAAATTTTGAAGGACTGAATTGACCTTTTAATCATAAAAGGTTTACATCCATTTAATTTAACATAATTATTATAATTATAATTATAATTTATTTATTTAGGATTGTAATAATAGTTTAAGTTTGACGAATGAGGTTGGAAGGATATAAAAAATGTGTGTATAATTATCGGTAAATTGATAAATTTTTATATATGAAAGATAATTAGATAAACTCTACTCAACCGATTAAATTTATTTGTGATTATTTATATTAATTTAAAATAATTTTTAACATTGGTGATCGACATGTATGTGATCGACTGGGATAAAATATACATATTCATATTCGAGATTTCTTGGTATTTAATTTACAAGAGCTTTTGTCCAATCAAAGTGGTCTTGGTGGGCCAATTGGCTGACTGTCTACAACAACAATGAATTTAACAAATTAAAAAATCCAAACTATTTACAGTATATAGTTAGAGTATAAAAATACGAGTAATAAACAATATACTTTCATACCAGTTGTACAGAGTGTGTTAGACCGGTAGTAACGGCAGCGCCTTTGGGAGCGCCAAAGCCAAGCTGTTGAAGACATTGATATTAGCAAGCTTGTTAGAAGCTTCCTTATAATACTGTGGTTGTATCTGTCAATGTTTGACATATTAAAGGACGGAATTGTTGCTTTATTTGTTTGTACCATATGCTCTAAAAATAATATGTTATATTAATTAATTAATTTACGTGGGTTCATTTTATGGTAAAGTGGTATGTCATGAATAATACTACCTCCGTCTCATTCCAATAGTCCACAGACAAAAAACACGCAGTTTTAGGAAATCCCACTAACTTCATTTCTCCACCAATGAAATATCTTCTATCTCCAGATCCACCAATGAAATATCTTCTTTTCTTTCTATTTATAGTAGTGGACTATCAGAATGGGACAGCCCAAAATAGAATAATGGCCTATTGGAATGAGACGGAGGTAGTAGTATAAAGTGATGAGTTAGTGATATGAGAAAAGTGTTAGGACTTAAGGTGACACTGATGTGACACAATGTAGTTGTTTGACATGTGTCATGGATAAGAGTAATCTTAAGGCTCATCACGACTAGAGCACACCGATAACGCAACGTGCTATGCTTTAAATTTGTGTGGCGTGTTGCAATCAGCACACAAGATTGAACTGGCGTGTTGATACAACATGATTTTTTTTAAAATCACTTTAATACTTTTTATTTTCCTTTTCATCCGGCTCATAATTGTATTTTGACATACTATACAACACGTTACTCAACACTCCATCCCACAACTCTTTATTTGAGTATTTTGTCAACACATTTAACATATCACCGCCAAATATCCCACTAACCTATCAACACGCTAAAAATTCCACTACTACAAGTGGTCTAATAGATGTTCTTTGTTACAATTTTTTTCCACGGTAAAAACCCGATAACTCGAATGGGTATTCTTTTGTTTCAGTTTAACTGTTTCAACAAAAACGTAATCATTGCTCGTACTAATTAAAATAACGCAATTTTCACATTGAAGAAGTTATGTGTGTGCACATACCCACACATAAATTACGCGTAGATAATGCGCATTTAGACCATTTTTAACCCTGAGAGGCGTGTTGCTGGGTAGGGGTGGGAGTGCTTGATGAGCGTGCTGTCAGACTGCTGTGTAATGGGTGGCGTGCTGAGTGGCGTGTTGGGGGTATTTTTTTTATTTCTTTTTCATTTTTTTTCATTTTTCTTTCATTTTTATTGATTTTAATTGCTTTTATATTATTATTTTGTAATTTATAAAAAAACAAATAAATTTAATAAAATACAATAAAATTCAAATTAAAAAAAGACGATTACATTAAAAATTAAAGTGTCCTAAATTACTTTTTTTTAAAATTCCTAAAAATGAAAAATACATTAATAAAGACGATACGATTTAAAAAAAATCTTAAACTAATAAATCGAATCCTGACTCACGTAACTTTCTTCAAGGCTCGAATCGGAGCACTCCGGATCAACGGGAGAAATGCCCATGTTTACAAGATACAAGACAATTTGATATGGTCGTGTCCCGGCTCGCTCTTTTTGCGCATCTCATTGCTCATCCGTAAACAGGAACTTCAATATTTATCCATCTTCGTCTAAATACACTATTTGCATGAATACGTATGATATTCTTTTTTGAGAAACTTTGACAGCTTCGTCCAATCTTCAATATCGGAAACGTCGACGTCTTCAAATGATTTTTTTTGCCCGTCAACGTACGACTTCCAGTCGTACTCAGCTCGGCCCCCGTAGTGAACGTCAAGAGAAACTTTGTTCGAATTCATTGTGTTTTGATAAAATGCAGAGGTGTATATGTGTTAATGTGTATATGTTTGTGTTATGTGATTGTGTGTGTGTGTGTGTGTGTGTGTATATATATATATATATATATATATATATATATATATATATATATATATATATATAAGAAAGAAAGAAACAAACGTTGCAATATATCCGTTGAATACATGCCACGTACTCAAATTCGAACCAACACGCTCACAAATGTCCGGTGCCAGCTTCAAGCACGCTTCATGTTTTGGCCTCCAACACGCCGCGTTACAGTGTGTTGGTGGCGTGTTGCTTCCGATTTTGGCCCAGCACGCGACCGTTAGAGACGGTCTTAGGTCTTAATTATAAATAAAGTGATTGTTTATGTGAACTAGATAACTTCTTTCACATGTACATTATGTTTATATAAATCACAAGATCCAACAGAGATGACGGATTTGCAAAAATTCGAGATTGATTGAGTATAAAACTAATTTTTTCAAAGGCAATTATAACTCTTTATCACTATTTATTTGCGGAGTATTTATATTCTTAATACTCCATATTAAAGAAACTGGTAGGTACCTAGACCGTATGTACTAATAACGTACATGATATAAGGTACGTTGACAAAAGAAATTACTTAAGGAATAAGTGATAAGTAATGATCAATAATGTGAAGCGTGTTAAAATGGTTGCTTTGAAGTCAAGGTGTTTCAAGACCTAATATATGCACATTAATTTTCTATTACTATTTTTGTAGTAACTATTACTATTACCATACTATGCATATATACACATAATAAAGCCCATACCAATCTACATACTAGCTTTATCCCTCCATTACTTGTTATTATTATTAACTAGTAAAAGTGATCCGCGCGATGTCGCGGGGCCTTTCGGGTTGCATATCATATTTGACGTAGCGTTATGTATTTACAAAATTAAAAACGCTTTGCTACGGATATGTTTGGATTCACAGGGTTAATATGAAATGTCCCGTTCATATTGATTATAAACGTTCCATATTAATTGATTTCGTTGCGAGGTTTTGACCTCTATATGAGACGTTTTTCAAAGACTGCATTCATTTTTAAAACAACCATAACCTTTATTTTATCAAAAAAAGTTTTAAAAACATTACGTATATTATCAAATAATGATAATCTAAAATATACTGTTTACACATGACCATTACATAATGGTTTACAATAGAACTATATTACATCGACATATGTTTCTTGAATGCAGTTTTTACACAATATCATACAAACATGGACTCCAAATCTTGTCCTTATTTTAGTATGCAACAGCGGAAGCTCTTAGTATTCACCTGAGAATAAACATGCTTTAAACGTCAACAAAAATGTTGGTGAGTTATAGGTTTAACCTATATATATCAAATCGTAATAATAGACCACAAGATTTCATATTTCAATACACATCCCATACATAGAGATAAAAATCATTCATATGGTGAACACCTGTTAACCGACATTAACAAGATGCATATATAAGAATATCCCCATCATTTCGGGACACCTTTCGGATATGATATAAATTTCGAAGTACTAAAGCATCCGGTACTTTGGATGGGGTTTGTTAGGCCCAATAGATCTATCTTTAGGATTCGCGTCAATTAGGGTGTCTGTTCCCTAATTCTTAGATTACCAGACTTAATAAAAAGGGCATATTCGATTTCGATAATTCAACCATAGAATGTAGTTTCACGTACTTGTGTCTATTTTGTAAATCATTTATAAAACCTGCATGTATTCTCATCCCAAAAATATTAGATTTTAAAAGTGGGACTATAACTCACTTTCACAGATATTTCCTTCTTCGAAAATAAGACTTGGCCACGGATCGATTCACGAACCTATACAAATATGTACATATATATCAAAGTATGATCAAAATATAATTACAACCATTTTTATTATGTTTTAAAGATTTGAGTGTATTAAGTCAGCTGTCTTCGTTAATAACCTACAACTAGTTGTCCACAGTTAGATGTACAGAAATAAATCGATATATATTATCTTGAATCAATCCACGACCCAGTGTATACACGTCTCAGGCTAGATCACAACTCAAAGTATATATATATTTTTGGAATCAACCTCAACCCTGTATAGCTAACTCCAACATTACTGTATATAGAGTGTCTATGGTTGTTCCAAATAATATATATACATGGGTCGATATGATATGTCAAAACATTTGCTTACGTGTCTATGGTATCCCAAGATTACATAATATATTAGAATACATTTATAATACAATATAAGTTAGATAGGATATGTATAGATTTGTTAAACATTTTTCGTAGCTAAAAAGATCAAAAATATCCAATCTTGTTTTACCCATAACTTCTTCATTTTAAATCCGTTTTGAGTGAATCAAATTGCTATGGTTTCATATTGAACTCTAATTTAAGAATCCAAACAGAAAAAGTATAGGTTTATAATCGGAAATTTAAGTTACATGTCAATTACTAAAGAGGTAGTCATTTCCGTCGAAAGAACGATATCTTGATGACCATTTTGAAAAACATACTTTCACTTTGAGTTTAACCAAGGTTTTTGGATATAGTTTCATGTTCATATGAAAAATCATTTTCCCAGAAGAACAACTTTTAAATCATAGTTTATCATAGTTTTTAATTATCCAAACCAAAACAGCCCCCGGTTTCACTACGACGGCGTATATCCGATTTTATGGTGTTCATCGTGTTTCCAGATTTTAAATCATTAAGTTAGCATATTATATAGATATAGAACATGTGTTTAGTTGATTTTAAAAGTCAAGTTAGAAGGATTAACTTTTATTTGCGAACAAGTTTAGAATTAACTAAACTATGTTCTAGTGATTACAAGTTTAAACCTTCGAATAAGATAGCTTTATATGTATGAATCGAATGATGTTATGAACATCATTACTACCTCAAGTTTTCTGGATAAAACTACTGGAAATGAGAAAAATGGATCTAGCTTCAAAGGATCCTTGGATGGCTTGAAAGTTCTTGAAGCAGAATCATGACACGAAAACAGTTCAAGTAAGATTTTCACTCGAAATAAGATTGTTATAGTTGTAGAAATTGAATCAAAGTTTGAATATGAATATTACCTTGAATTAGAAAGATAACTTAATGTAAATAATAAAGGTTCCTTGATCTTAGATGATTACTTGGAATGGATTAGAAAGCTTGGAAGTAGACTTGCAAACTTGGAAGTATTCTTGATTTTTATGAAACTATACTTATGAAATTTATGAAGAACACTTAGAACTTAAAGATGGAACTTGAGAGAGATCAATTAGATGAAGAAAATTGAAGAATGAAAGTGTTTGTAGGTGTTTTTGGTCGTTGGTATATGGATTAGATATAAAGGATATGTAATTTTATTTTCATGTAAATAAGTCATGAATGATTACTAATATTTTTGTAATTTTATGAGATATTTCATGCTAGTTGTTAAATGATGGTTCCTACATGTGTTAGGTGACTCACATGAGCTGCTAAGAGCTAATCATTGGAGTGTATATACCAATAGTACATACATCTAAAAGCTGTGTATTGTACGAGTACGAATACGGGTGCATACGAGTAGAATTGTTGATGAAACTGAACGAGGATGTAATTGTAAGCATTTTTGTTAAGTAGAAGTACTTTGATATGTGTCTTGAAGTCTTTAAAAAGTGTAAGAATACATATCAAAACACAACATGTATATATATATATTCTAATGGAGTCGTTAAGTCTTCGTTAGTCGTTACATGTAAGTGTTGTTTTGAAACCTTTAAGTTAACGATCTCAATTAATGTTGTTAACCCAATGTTTATTATATCAAATGAGATGTTAAATTATTATGTTATCATGATATTATGATGTATGAATATCTCTTAATATGATATATACATTAAAATATCGTTACAACGATAATCGTTACATATAAGTCTCGTTTCGTAATTCTTGAGTTAGTAGTCTTGTTTTTACATATGTAGTTCATTATTAACACACTTAATGATATATTTAAATATCATTTTATCATGTTAAATATAGTGTATCAATATCTTAATATGATACGTATGTATTTAGTAGACGTTATCATAACGATAATCGTTATATATATCATTTCGAGTTTCTTAACTTAGTAATCTCATTTCTTATGTATATCACACATTGTTAATATACTTTTTGAGATACTTACTCATCATAATCTCATGTCAACCATATATATATGTCTATATATACCACAAAATGTAGTTTTTACAAATTTGTAACGTTCGTGAATCGCCGGTCAACTTGGGTGATCAATTTTCTATATGAAACTTATTTCATTTAATCAAGTCTTAATGATTTGTAATCAAGTCTTAATAATTTTCACTCGAAATAAGATTGTTATAGTTGTAGAAATTGAATCAAAGTTTGAATATGAATATTACCTTGAATTAGAAAGATAACCTACTGTAAGTAACAAAGGTTTCTTGATCTTGGATGATTACTTGGAATGGATTTAGAAAACTTGGAAGTAAACTTGCAATCTTGGAAGTATTCTTGATTTTATGAAACTAGAACTTTTGGAATTTATGAAGAACACTTAGAACTTGAAGATAGAACTTGAGAGAGATCAATTAGATGAAGAAAATTGAAGAATGAAAGTGTTTGTAGGTGTTTTTGGTCGTTGGTGTATGGATTAGATAAAAAGGATATGTAATTTTGTTTTCATGTAAATAAGTCATGAATGATTACTCATATTTTTGTAATTTTATGAGATATTTCTTGCTAGTTGCCAAATGATGGTTCCCACATGTGTTAAGTGACTCACATGGGCTGCTAAGAGCTGATCATTGGAGTGTATATACTAATAGTACACACATCTAAAAGCTGTGTATTGTACGAGTACGAATACGGGTGCATACGAGTAGAATTGTTGCTGAAACTGAACGAGGATGTAATTGTAAGTATTTTTGTTAAGTAAAAGTATTTTGATAAGTGTCTTGAAGTCTTTCAAAAGTGTATGAATACATATTCAAACACTTCATGTATATACATTTTAACTGAGTAGTTAAGTCATCGTTAGTCGTTACATGTAAGTGTTGTTTTGAGACCTTTATGAAATGTCCCGTTCTTATTGATTAAAAACGTTCCATATTAATTGATTTCGTTGCGAGGTTTTGACCTCTATATGAGACGTTTTTCAAAGACTGTATTCATTTTAAAACAAACCATAACCTTTATTTCGTCAATAAAGGTTTAAAAAGCTTTACGTAGATTATCAAATAATGATAATCTAAAATATCTCGTTTACACACGACCATTACATAATGGTTTACAATACAAATATGTTACAACAAAATAAGTTTCTTGAATGCAGTTTTTACATAATATCATGCAAGCATGGACTCCAAATCTCGTCCTTATTTAAGTATGCGACAGCGGAAGCTCTTAATAATCACCTGAGAATAAACATGTTTAAAACGTCAACAAAAATGTTGGTGAGTTATAGGTTTAACCTATATAATCAAATCATAATAATAGACCACAAGATTTCATATTTCAATACACATCTCATACCTAGAGATAAAAATCATTCATATGGTGAACACCTGGTAACCGACATTAACAAGATGCATATATAAGAATATCCCCATCATTCCGGGACACCCTTCGGATATGATATAAATTTCGAAGTATTAAAGCATCTGGTACTTTGGATGGGGTTTGTTAGGCCCAATAGATCTATCTTTAGGATTCGCGTCAATTAGGGTGTCTGTTCCCTAATTCTTAGATTACCAGACTTAATAAAAAGGGGCATATTCGATTTCGATAATTCAACCATAGAATTTAGTTTCACGTACGTGTGTCTATTTTGTAAATCATTTATAAAACCTGCATGTATTCTCATCCCAAAAATATTAGATTTTAAAAGTGGGACTATAACTCACTTTCACAGATTTTTACTTCGTTGGGAAGTAAGACTTGGCCACTGGTTGATTCACGAACCTATAATAATATATACATATATATCAAAGTATGTTCAAAATATATTTACAACACTTTTAATATATTTTGATGTTTTAAGTTTATTAAGTCAGCTGTCCTCGTTAGTAACCTACAACTAGTTGTCCACAGTTAGATGTATAGAAATAAATCAATAAATATTATCTTGAATCAATCCACGACCCAGTGTATACGTATCTCAGTATTGATCACAACTCAAACTATATATATTTTGGAATCAACCTCAACCCTGTATAGCTAACTCCAACATTCACATATAGAGTGTCTATGGTTGTTCCGAAATATATATAGATGTGTCGACATGATAGGTCGAAACATTGTATACGTGTCTATGGTATCTCAAGATTACATAATATACAATACAAGTTGATTAAGTTATGGTTGGAATAGATTTGTTACCAATTTTCACGTAGCTAAAATGAGAAAAATTATCCAATCTTGTTTTACCCATAACTTCTTCATTTTAAATCCGTTTTGAGTGAATCAAATTGCTATGGTTTCATATTGAACTCTATTTTATGAATCTAAACAGAAAAAGTATAGGTTTATAGTCGGAAAAATAAGTTACAAGTCGTTTTTGTAAAGGTAGTCATTTCAGTCGAAAGAACGACGTCTAGATGACCATTTTAGAAAACATACTTTCACTTTGAGTTTAACCATAATTTCTGGATATAGTTTCATGTTCATAATAAAAATCATTTTCTCAGAATAACAAATTTTAAATCAAAGTTTATCATAGTTTTTAATTATCTAACCCAAAACAGTCCGCGGTGTTACTACGACGGCGTAAATCCGGTTTTACGGTGTTTTTCGTGTTTCCAGGTTTTAAATCATTAAGTTAGCATATCATATAGATATAGAACATGTGTTTAGTTGATTTTAAAAGTCAAGTTAGAAGAATTAACTTTTGTTTGCTAACAAGTTTAGAATTAACTAAACTATGTTCTAGTGATTACAAGTTTAAACCTTCGAATAAGATAGCTTTATATATATGAATCGAATGATGTTATGAACATCATTACTACCTTAAGTTCCTTGGATAAACCTACTGGAAAAGAAAAAAATGGATCTAGCTTCAACGGATCCTTGGATGGCTCGAAGTTCTTGAAGCAGAATCATGACACGAAAACAAGTTCAAGTAAGATCATCACTTGAAATAAGATTGTTATAGTTATAGAAATTGAACCAAAGTTTGAATATGATAATTACCTTGTATTAGAATGATAACCTACTGTAAGAAACAAAGATTTCTTGAGGTTGGATGATCACCTTACAAGATTGGAAGTGAGCTAGCAAACTTGAAAGTATTCTTGATTTTATGTAACTAGAACTTGTAGAATATATGAAGAACACTTAGAACTTGAAGATAGAACTTGAGAGAGATCAATTAGATGAAGAAAATTGAAGAATGAAAGTGTTTGTAGGTGTTTTTGGTTGTTGGTGTATGGATTAGATATAAAGGATATGTAATTTTGTTTTCATGTAAATAAGTCATGAATGATTACTCATATTTTTGTAATTTTATGAGATATTTCATGCTATTTGCCAAATGATGGTTCCCACATGTGTTAGGTGACTCACATGGGCTTCTAAGAGCTAATCATTGGAGTGTATATACCAATAGTACATACATCTAAAAGCTGTGTATTGTACGAGTACGAATACGGGTGCATACGAGTAGAATTGTTGATGAAACTGAACGAGGATGTAATTGTAAGCATTTTTGTTAAGTAGAAGTATTTTGATAAGTGTATTGAAGTCTTTCAAAAGTGTATAAATACATATTAAAACACTACATGTATATACATTTTAACTGAGTCGTTAAGTCATCGTTAGTCGTTACATGTAAGTGTTGTTTTGAAACCTTTAGGTTAACGTTCTTGTTAAATGTTGTTAACCCAATGTTTATAATATCAAATGAGATTTTAAATTATTATATTATCATGATATTATCATGTATGAATATCTCTTAATATGATATATATACATTAAATGTCTTTACAACGATAATCGTTACATATATGTCTCGTTTAAAAATCATTAAGTTAGTAGTCTTGTTTTTACATATGTAGTTCATTGTTAATATACTTAATGATATGTTTAATTATCATAGTATCATGTTAACTATATATATATATATATCCATATATATGTCATCATATAGTTTTTACAAGTTTTAACGTTCGTGAATCACCGGTCAACTTGGGTGGTCAATTGTCTATATGAAACATATTTCAATTAATCAAGTCTTAACAAGTTTGATTGCTTAACATGTTGGAAACATTTAATCATGTAAATATCAATCTCAATTAATATATATAAACATGGAAAAGTTCGGGTCACTACAGTACCTACCCGTTAAATAAATTTCGTCCCGAAATTTTAAGCTGTTGAAGGTGTTGACGAATCTTCTGGAAATAGATGCGGGTATTTCTTCTTCATCTGATCTTCACACTCCCAGGTGAACTCGGGTCCTCTACGAGCATTCCATCGAACCTTAACAATTGGTATCTTGTTTTGCTTAAGTCTTTTAACCTCACGATCCATTATTTCGACGGGTTCTTCGATGAATTGTAGTTTTTCGTTGATTTGGATTTCATCTAATGGAATAGTGAGATCTTCTTTAGCAAAACATTTCTTCAAATTCGAGACATGGAAAGTGTTATATACAGCCGCGAGTTGTTGAGGTAACTCAAGTCGGTAAGCTACTGGTCCGACACGATCAATAATCTTGAATGGTCCAATATACCTTGGATTTAATTTCCCTCGTTTACCAAATCGAACAACGCCTTTCCAAGGTGCAACTTTAAGCATGACCATCTCTCCAATTTCAAATTCTATATCTTTTCTTTTAATGTCAGCGTAGCTCTTTTGTCGACTTTGGGCGGTTTTCAACCGTTGTTGAATTTGGATGATCTTCTCGGTAGTTTCTTGTATAATCTCTGGACCCGTAATCTGTCTATCCCCCACTTCACTCCAACAAATCGGAGACCTGCACTTTCTACCATAAAGTGCTTCAAATGGCGTCATCTCAATGCTTGAATGGTAGCTGTTGTTGTATGAAAATTCTGCTAACAGTAGATGTCGATCCCAACTGTTTCCGAAATCAATAACACATGCTCGTAGCATGTCTTCAAGCGTTTGTATCGTCCTTTCGCTCTGCCCATCAGTTTGTGGATGATAGGCAGTACTCATGTCTAGACGAGTTCCTAATGCTTGCTGTAATGTCTGCCAGAATCTTGAAATAAATCTGCCATCCCTATCAGAGATAATAGAGATTGGTATTCCATGTCTGGAGATGACTTCCTTCAAATACAGTCGTGCTAACTTCTCCATCTTGTCATCTTCTCTTATTGGCAGGAAGTGTGCTGATTTGGTGAGACGATCAACTATTACTCAAATAGTATCAAAACCACTTGCAGTCCTTGGCAATTTAGTGATGAAATCCATGGTAATGTTTTTCCATTTCCATTCCGGGATTTCGGGTTGTTGAAGTAGACCTGATGGTTTCTGATGCTCAGCTTTGACCTTAGAACACGTCAAACATTCTCCTACGTATTTAGCAACATCGGCTTTCATACCCGGCCACCAAAAATGTTTCTTGAGATCCTTGTACATCTTCCCCGTTCCAGGATGTATTGAGTATCTGGTTTTATGAGCTTCTCTAAGTACCATTTCTCTCATATCTCCAAATTTTGGTACCCAAATCCTTTCAGCCCTATACCGGATTCCGTCTTCCTGAATATTAAGATGCTTCTCCGATCCTTTGGGTATTTCATCCTTTAAATTTCCCTCTTTTAAAACTCCTTGTTGCGCCTCCTTTATTTGAGTAGTAAGGTTATTATGAATCATTATATTCATAGATTTTACTCGAATGGGTTCTCTGTCCTTCCTGCTCAAGGCATTGGCTACCACATTTGCCTTCCCCGGGTGGTAACGAATCTTAAAGTCGTAATCATTCAATAATTCAATCCACCTACGCTACCTCATATTCAGTTGTTTCTGATTAAATATGTGTTGAAGACTTTTGTGGTCGGTATATATAATACTTTTGACCCCATATAAGTAGTGCCTCCAAGTCTTTAATGCAAAAACAACCGCGCCTAATTCCAAATCATGCGTCGTATAATTTTGTTCGTGAATCTTCAATTGTCTAGACGCATAAGCAATCACCTTCGTTCGTTGCATTAATACACAACCGAGACCTTGCTTTGATGCGTCACAATAAATCACAAAATCATCATTCCCTTCAGGCAATGACAATATAGGTGCCGTAGTTAGCTTTTTCTTCAATAACTGAAACGCTTTCTCTTGTTCATCATTCCATTCAAATTTCTTCCCTTTATGCGTTAATGCAGTCAAGGGTTTTGCTATTCTGGAAAAGTCTTGGATGAACCTTCTGTAGTAACCAGCTAGTCCTAAAAACTGGCGTATGTGTTTTGGAGTTTTCGGGGTTTCCCACTTTTCAACAGTTTCTATCTTTGCCGGATCCACCTTAATACCTTCTTTGTTCGCTATGTGACCGAGGAATTGAACTTCTTCCAACCAAAATGCACACTTTGAAAACTTTGCGTACAATTCTTCCTTCCTCAATACTTCTAACACCTTTCTCAAATGTCCACCGTGTTCTTGGTCATTCTTTGAGTAAATAAGTATGTCATCAATGAAAACAATGACAAACTTGTCAAGGTATGGTCCACACACTCGGTTCATAAGGTCCATGAACACAGCTGGTGCATTAGTTAAACCAAACGGCATGACCATAAACTCGTAATGACCGTAACGTGTTCTGAAAGCAGTCTTTGGAATATCATCTTCTTTCACCCGCATTTGATGATACCCGGAACGTAAGTCAATCTTTGAATAAACAGACGAGCCTTGTATGAAATGTCCCGTTCTTATTGATTAAAAACGTTCCATATTAATTGATTTCGTTGCGAGGTTTTGACCTCTATATGAGACGTTTTTCAAAGACTGCATTCATTTTAAAACAAACCATAACCTTTATTTCATCAATAAAGGTTTAAAAGCTTTACGTAGATTATCAAATAATGATAATCTAAAATATCCTGTTTACACACGACCATTACATAATGGTTTACAATACAAATATGTTACAACAAAAATAAGTTTCTTGAATGCAGTTTTTACACAATATCATACAAGCATGGACTCCAAATCTCGTCCTTATTTAAGTATGCGACAGCGGAAGCTCTTAATAATCACCTGAGAATAAACATGCTTAAAACGTCAACAAAAATGTTGGTGAGTTATAGGTTTAACCTATATATATCAAATCATAATAATAGACCACAAGATTTCATATTTCAATACACATCCCATACATAGAGATAAAAATCATTCATATGGTGAACACCTGGTAACCGACATTAACAAGATGCATATATAAGAATATCCCCATCATTCCGGGACACCCTTCGGATATGATATAAATTTCGAAGTACTAAAGCATCCGGTTCTTTGGATGGGGTTTGTTAGGCCCAATAGATCTATCTTTAGGATTCGCGTCAATTAGGGTGTCTGTTCCCTAATTCTTAGATTACCAGACTTAATAAAAAGGGGCATATTCGATTTCGATAATTCAACCATAGAATGTAGTTTCACGTACTTGTGTCTACTTTGTAAATCATTTATAAAACCTGCATGTATTCTCATCCCAAAAATATTTGATTTTAAAAGTGGGACTATAACTCACTTTCACAGATTTTTACTTCGTCGGGAAGTAAGACTTGGCCACTGGTTGATTCACGAACCTATAACAATATATACATATATATCAAAGTATGTTCAAAATATATTTACAACACTTTTAATATATTTTGATGTTTTAAGTTTATTAAGTCAGCTGTCCTCGTTAGTAACCTACAACTAGTTGTCCACAGTTAGATGTACAGAAATAAATCGATAAATATTATCTTGAATCAATCCACGACCCAGTGTATACGTATCTCAGTATTGATCACAACTCAAACTATATATATTTTGGAATCAACCTCAACCCTGTATAGCTAACTCCAACATTCACATATAGAGTGTCTATGGTTGTTCCGAAATATATATAGATGTGTCGACATGATAGGTCGAAACATTGTATACGTGTCTATGGTATCTCAAGATTACATAATATATAATACAATTTGATTAAGTTATGGTTGGAATAGATTTGTTACCAATTTTCACGTAGCTAAAATGAGAAAAATTATCCAATCTTGTTTTACCCATATCTTCTTTATTTTAAATCCGTTTTGAGTGAATCAAATTGCTATGGTTTCATATTGAACTCTATTTTATGAATCTAAACAGAAAAAGTATAGGTTTATAGTCGGAAAAATAAGTTACAAGTCGTTTTTGTAAAGGTAGTCATTTCAGTCGAAAGAACGACGTCTAGATGACCATTTTAGAAAACATACTTCCACTTTGAGTTTAACCATAATTTTTAGATATAGTTTCATGTTCATAATAAAAATAATTTTCTCAGAATAACAACTTTTAAATCAAAGTTTATCATAGTTTTTAATTAACTAACCCAAAACAGCCCGCGGTGTTACTACGACGGCGTAAATCCGGTTTTACGGTGTTTTTCGTGTTTCCAGGTTTTAAATCATTAAGTTAGCATATCATACAGATATAGAACATGTATTTAGTTGATTTTAAAAGTCAAGTTAGAAGGATTAACTTTTGTTTGCGAACAAGTTTAGAATTAACTAAACTATGTTCTAGTGATTACAAGTTTAAACCTTCGAATAAGATAGCTTTATATGTATGAATCGAATGATGTTATGAACATCATTACTACCTTAAGTTCCTTGGATAAACCTACTGGAAAAGAGAAAAATAGATCTAGCTTCAATGGATCTTTGGATGGCTCGAAGTTCTTGAAGCAGAATCATGACACGAAAACAAGTTCAAGTAAGATCATCACTTGAAATAAGATTGTTATAGTTATAGAAATTGAACCAAAGTTTGAATATGATTATTACCTTGTATTAGAATGATAACCTACTGTAAGAAACAAAGATTTCTTGAGGTTGGATGATCACCTTACAAGATTGGAAGTGAGCTAGCAAACTTGAAAGTATTCTTGATTTTATGAAACTAGAACTTGTAAAATATATGAAGAACACTTAGAACTTGAAGATAGAACTTGAGAGAGATCAATTAGATGAAGAAAATTGAAGAATTAAAGTGTTTGTAGGTATTTTTGGTCGTTGGTGTATGGATTAGATATAAAGGATATGTAATTTTGTTTTCATGTAAATAAGTCATGAATGATTACTCATATTTTTGTAATTTTATGAGATATTTCATGCTAGTTGCCAAATGATGGTTCCCAAATGTGTTAGGTGACTCACATGGGCTACTAAGAGCTGATCATTGGAGTGTATATACTAATAGTACATACATCTAAAAGCTGTGTATTGTACGAGTACGAATACGGGTGCATACGAGTAGAATTGTTGATGAAACTGAACGAGGATGTAATTGTAAGCATTTTTGTTAAGTAGAAGTATTTTGATAAGTGTATTGAAGTCTTTCAAAAGTGTATAAATACATATTAAAACACTACATGTATATACATTTTAACTGAGTCGTTAAGTCATCGTTAGTCGTTACATGTAAGTGTTGTTTTGAAACCTTTAGGTTAACGATCTTGTTAAATGTTGTTAACCCAATGTTTATAATATCAAATGAGATTTTAAATTATTATATTATCAAGATATTATCATGTATGAATATCTCTTAATATGATATATATACATTAAATGTCTTTACAACGATAATCGTTACATATATGTCTCGTTTAAAAATCATTAAGTTAGTAGTCTTGTTTTTACATATGTAGTTCATTGTTAATATACTTAATGATATGTTTACTTATCATAGTATCATGTTAACTATATATATATCCATATATATGTCATCATATAGTTTTTACAAGTTTTAACGTTCGTGAATCACCGGTCAATTTGGGTGGTCAATTGTCTATATGAAACATATTTCAATTAATCAAGTCTTAACAAGTTTGATTGCTTAACATGTTGGAAACATTTAATCATGTAAATATCAATCTCAATTAATATATATAAACATGGAAAAGTTCGGGTCACTACATTGTAGTTGATCAAATAAGTCGTCGATTCTCGGTAGTGGGTAGCGGTTCTTGATGGTAAGTTTGTTCAACTCTCGGTAGTCGATACACAACCTGAATGTACCATCTTTCTTCTTGACAAACAAAACAGGAGCTCCCCACGGTGATGTGCTTGGTCGAATGAAACCACGCTCTAAAAGTTCTTGTAATTGGCTTTGCAGTTCTTTCATCTCGCTGGGTGCGAGTCTGTAAGGAGCACGAGCTATTGGTGCAGCTCCTGGTACAAGATCTATTTGAAATTCAACGGATCGATGTGGGGGTAATCCCGGTAATTCTTTCGGAAATACATCGGGAAATTCTTTTGCAAGGGGAACATCATTGATGCTCTTTTCTTCAGTTTGTACTTTCTCGACGTGTGCTAGAACATCATAGCAACCTTTTCTTATTAGTTTTTGTGCCTTCAAATTACTAATAAGATGTAACTTCGTGTTGCCCTTTTCTCCGTACACCATTAAGGGTTTTCCTTTTTCTCGTATAATGCGAATTGCATTTTTGTAACAAATGATCTCTGCTTTCACTTCTTTCAACCAGTCCATACCGATTATCACATCAAAACTCCCTAACTCTACTGGTATCAAATCAATCTTAAATGTTTCGCTAACCAGTTTAATTTCTCGATTCCGACATATATTATCTGCTGAAATTAATTTACCATTTGCTAATTCAAGTAAAAATTTACTATCCGAAGGCGTCAATGGACAATTTAATTTAGCACAAAAATCTCTACTCATATAGCTTTTATCCGCACCCGAATCAAATAAAACGTAAGCAGATTTATCGTCAATAAGAAACATACCCGTAACAAGCTCCGGGTCTTCCTGTGCCTCTGCCGCATTAATATTGAAAACTCTTCCGCGGCCTTGTCCATTCGTGTTCTCCTGGTTCGGGCAATTTCTAATAATGTGGCCCGGTTTTCCACATTTATAACAAACTACATTGGCATAACTTGCTCCGACACTACTTGCTCCGCCATTACTCGTTCCGACACCATTTGTTCCTTTCGTTCTATTAACCCCTGGTCCGTAGACCTCACACTTCGCCGCGCTATGACCATTTCTTTTACACTTGTTGCAAAATTTGGTGCAGAACCCCGAGTGATACTTTTCACACCTTTGGCATAGCTGCTTCTGATTGTTGTTGTTGTTGTTGTGGTTATTATTGTTGTTGGGATGATTGTTGTAGTTGCTGCTGTTGTTGTTGTTGTTGCTGCTGTTGTTGTTGTTGGGCCGTTTGTTGTAGTTGCGATTGATGTTGCAATTGTTGGGATAATTGTTGCGATTATTGTTGTAATTGCTGTTGTTGTATTGGTGATTCTTATCACCGTTTTCCTCCCACTTTCTTTTGACTTGCTTCACATTGGCCTCTTCAGCAGTCTGTTCTTTAATTCTTTCTTCAATCTGGTTCACTAGTTTGTGAGCCATTCTACATGCCTGTTGTATGGAGGCGGGCTCGTGTGAACTTATATCTTCTTGGATTCTTTCCGGTAATCCTTTCACAAACGCGTCGATCTTCTCTTCCTCATCTTCGAATGCTCCTGGACACAATAGGCACAATTCTGTGAATCGTCTTTCGTACGTGGTAATATCAAATCCTTGGGTTCGTAACCCTCTAAGTTCTGTCTTGAGCTTATTGACCTCGGTTCTGGGACGGTACTTCTCGTTCATTAAGTGCTTGAATGCTGACCACGGTAGTGCGTACGCATCGTCTTGTCCCACTTGCTCTAGATAGGTATTCCACCATGTTAACGCAGCTTCACTTTATCCTCTTCAGTACACTTACTTATGGCAAACACGAATTCGACCTTCTCGGTCCACCGTTTCAATCCGATCGGTCCTTCGGTTCCATCAAATTCCAAAGGTTTGCAGGCAGTGAATTCTTTATAGTTGTATCCTACACGATTTCCTGTACTGCTAGATCCAAGGTTATTGTTGGTATGTAGCGCAGCCTGTACTGCGGCTATGTTTGAAGCTAGAAAAGTACGGAATTCCTCTTCATTCATATTCACGGTGTGTCGAGTAGTCGGTGCCATTTCCTTCAAAATAGTCAAATGGAACAAGTTAATCATACAGAATATTAAGAGTAGTTAATAGTATTTCGTAGCATAATATGAACTCATTTATAAAAGCTTTTTCTTCATATTAGCGTTTTATAAGTTTAAATTCGGGTAGTACCTACCCGTTAAGTTCATACTTAGTAGCTAATATACAATTCAACTACTACAATTCTATATGAAAAACTGATTATAATAATATTTCGTGTTCAAACTTTTACACAATATTTTACAAACTTACAATACCGCTTATTTTACATATAGCATGAAATATAGCACACAATAAATTTGATACAAGATGGTTGTGAAGATAATTCTAGCTAATACACAAGTCGTTCAGCAAAGGCAATAAAGACACGTAATTCATACGTCCAGAAACAAGTCATGCATTCTGGTTTTACTAGGATTACTTCCCATCCTTGGTCTTGTGGAACATAACCGTTATGGCCGTTGATAAGACAGCGTGTTGTAACGTCGTCAAAGGGACGAGGGTTACGTAATGTCCAACAGTCCCGTAACAATCTAAAAACCTCATTTCTTACCCCAATTACCGACTCCGTCACTTGTGGGAACGTTTTGTTTAATAGTTGTAGCCCGATGTTCTTATTCTCACTTTGGTGAGAAGCGAACATTACTAATTCGTAAGCATAACATGCTTCTTTATGTTTCATGTTAGCCGCTTTTTCTAAATCACAAAGTCCAATATTCGGATATATTGAGTCAAAATAATTTCTTAACCCATTGCGTAAAATAGCATTTGGGTTCCCCGCAATATATGCGTCAAAGTAAACACATCGTAACTTATAGATTTCCCAATGTGATATCCCCCATCTTTCGAACGAAAGCCTTTTATAAACCAAGGCATTCTTGGAACGTTCTTCGAATGTCTTACAAACTGATCTCGCCTTAAATAGTTGTGCCGAAGAATTCTGACCGACTCTAGACAAGATTTCATCAATCATGTCTCCGGGTAGGTCTCTTAAAATATTGGGTTGTCTATCCATTTTGTGTTTTTATACTGTAAAATAGACAAGAGTTAGATTCATAAAAAAAATACTTATTAATACAAGCAATTTTTACATATATCATAAAGCATAAGCACACTATATTACATATATTACACCACACGAATACAACTATCTTATTCTGACTCGCTTGTTTCTTCTTCTTCGGTTTTGGTTCATTTTGTCAAGTTTCTAGGGATATATGATGTTCCCCTAATACGAGCCGTCGTTTTCCACATTGGTTTAGAAAAACCTGGTGGTTTAGAGGTTCCCGGGTCATTGTTACAACTTAAGGACTTCGGGAGTTGACGATACATATAAAGTTCATCGGGGTTGGAATTAGATTTCTCTATTTTTATGCCCTTTCCCTTATTATTTTCTTTTTCCTTTTTAAATTCAGTTGGGTAATTTATATAACATCATCGGAATTCTCGTCGGAATCCGATTCATCGGAGAATTGGTAATCCTCCCAATATTTTGCTTCCTTGGCGGAAACACCATTGACCATAATTAACCTTGGTTGGTTGGTTGAGGATTTTCTTTTACTTAACCGTTTTATTATTTCCCCCACCGGTTCTATTTCTTCATCCGGTTCCGATTCTTCTTCCGGTTCCGATTCTTCTTCCGGTTCCGACTCTTCTTCCAGTTCCTCTTCGGGAACTTGTGAATCAGTCCACGAATCATTCCAATTTACATTTGACTCTTCATTATTATTAGGTGAGTCAATGGGACTTGTTCTAGAGGTAGACATCTATCACATAATATCAAACGCGTTAAGAGATTAACATATCACATAATATTCACATGTTAAAAATATATAGTTTCCAACAAAGTTTGTTAAGCAATCATTTTTCAAGTAAACACGGTCGAAGTCCAGACTCACTAATGCATTCTAACAAAATCGATAAGACACACTAATGCAAAATTCTTGTTCTATAAGACCAACGCTCGGATACCAACTGAAATGTCCCGTTCTTATTGATTAAAAACGTTCCATATTAATTGATTTCGTTGCGAGGTTTTGACCTCTATATGAGACGTTTTTCAAAGACTGCATTCATTTTAAAACAAACCATAACCTTTATTTCGTCAATAAAGGTTTAAAAAGCTTTACGTAGATTATCAAATAATGGTAATCTAAAATATCCTGTTTACACACGACCATTACATAATGGTTTACAATACAAATATGTTACAACAAAATAAGTTTCTTGAATGCAGTTTTTACACAATATCATGCAAGCATGGACTCCAAATCTCGTCCTTATTTAAGTATGCGACAGCGGAAGCTCTTAATAATCACCTGAGAATAAACATGCTTAAAACGTCAACAAAAATGTTGGTAAGTTATAGGTTTAACCTATATATATCAAATCATAATAATAGACCACAAGATTTCATATTTCAATACACATCCCATACATAGAGATAAAAATCATTCATATAGTGAACACCTCGTAACCGACATTAACAAGATGCATATATAAGAATATCCCCATCATTCCGGGACACCCTTCGGTTATGATATAAATTTCGAAGTACTAAAGCATCCGGTACTTTGGATGGGGTTTGTTAGGCCCAATAGATCTATCTTTAGGATTCGCGTCAATTAGGGTGTCTGTTCCCTAATTCTTAGATTACCAAACTTAATAAAAAGGGGCATATTCGATTTCGATAATTCAACCATAGAATGTAGTTTCGCGTACTTGTGTCTATTTTGTAAATCATTTATAAAACCTGCATGTATTCTCATCCCAAAAATATTAGATTTTAAAAGTGGGACTATAACTCACTTTCACAGATTTTTACTTCGTCGGAAAGTAAGACTTGGCCACTGGTTGATTCACGAACCTATAACAATATATACATATATATCAAAGTATGTTCAAAATATATTTACAACACTTTTAATATATTTTGATGTTTTAAGTTTATTAAGTCAGCTGTCCTCGTTAGTAACCTACAACTAGTTGTCCACAGTTAGATGCACATAAATAAATCGATAAATATTATCTTGAATCAATCCACGACCCAGTGTATACGTATCTCAGTATTGATCACAACTCAAACTATATATATTTTGGAATCAACCTCAACCCTGTATAGCTAACTCCAACATTCACATATAGAGTGTCTATGGTTGTTCCGAAATATATATAGATGTGTCGACATGATAGGTCGAAACATTGTATACGTGTCTATGGTATCTCAAGATTACATAATATACAATACAAGTTGATTAAGTTATGGTTGGAATAGATTTGTTACCAATTTTCACGTAGCTAAAATGAGAAAAATTATCCAATCTTGTTTTACCCATAACTTCTTCATTTTAAATCCGTTTTGAGTGAATCAAATTGCTATGGTTTCATATTGAACTCTATTTTATGAATCTAAACATAAAAAGTATAGGTTTATAGTTGAAAAAATAAGTTACAAGTCATTTTTGTAAAGGTAGTCATTTCAGTTGAAAGAACGACGTCTAGATGACCATTTTAGAAAACATACTTCCACTTTGAGTTTAACCATAATTTTTGGATATAGTTTCATGTTCATAATAAAAATTATTTTCTCAGAATAACAAATTTTAAATCAAAGTTTATCATAGTTTTTAATTAACTAACCCAAAACAGCCCGCGGTGTTACTACGACGGCGTAAATCCGGTTTTACGGTGTTGTTCGTGTTTCCAGGTTTTAAATCATTAAGTTAGCATATCATATAGATATAGAATATGTGTTTAGTTGATTTTAAAAGTCAAGTTATAAGGATTAACTTTTGTTTGCGAACAAGTTTAGAATTAACTAAACTATGTTCTAGTGATTACAAGTTTAAACCTTCGAATAAGATAGCTTTATATATATGAATCGAATGATATTATGAACATCATTACTACCTTAAGTTCCTTGGATAAACCTACTGGAAAAGGGAAAAATGGATCTAGCTTCAATGGATCCTTGGATGGCTCGAAGTTCTTGAAGCAGAATCATAACACGAAAACAAGTTCAAGTAAGATCATCACTTGAAATAAGATTGTTATAGTTATAGAAATTGAACCAAAGTTTGAATATGATTATTACCTTGTATTAGAATGATAACCTACTGTAAGAAACAAAGATTTATTGAGGTTGGATGATCACCTTACAAGATTGGAAGTGAGCTAGCAAACTTGAAAGTATTCTTGATTTTATGTAACTAGAACTTGTAGAATATATGAAGAACACTTAGAACTTGAAGATAGAACTTGAGAGAGATCAATTAGATGAAGAAAATTGAAGAATGAAAGTGTTTTGTAGGTGTTTTTGGTCGTTGGTGTATGGATTAGATATAAAGGATATGTAATTTTGTTTTCATGTAAATAAGTCATGAATGATTACTCATATTTTTGTAATTTTATGAGATATTTCATGCTAGTTGCCAAATGATGGTTCCCACATGTGTTAGGTGACTCAAATGGGCAGCTAAGATCTGATCATTGGAGTGTATATACCAATAGTACATACATCTAAAAGCTGTGTATTGTACGAGTACGAATACGGGTGCATACGAGTAGAATTATTGATGAAACTGAACGAGGATGTAATTGTAAGAATTTTTGTTAAGTAGAAGTATTTTGATAAGTGTATTGAAGTCTTTCAAAAGTGTATAAATACATATTAAAACACTACATGTATATACATTTTAACTGAGTCGTTAAGTCATCGTTAGTCGTTACATGTAAGTGTTGTTTTGAAACCTTTAGGTTAACGATCTTGTTAAATGTTGTTAACCCAATGTTTATAATATCAAATGAGATTTTAAATTATTATATTATCATGATATTATCATGTATGAATATCTCTTAATATGATATATATACATTAAATGTCTTTACAACGATAATCGTTACATATATGTCTCGTTTAAAAATCATTAAGTTAGTAGTCTTGTTTTTACATATGTAGTTCATTGTTAATATACTTAATGATATGTTTAATTATCATAGTATCATGTTAACTATATATATATATATATATCCATATATATGTCATCATATAGTTTTTACATGTTTTAACGTTCGTGAATCACCGGTCAACTTGGGTGGTCAATTGTCTATATGAAACATATTTCAATTAATCAAGTCTTAACAAGTTTGATTGCTTAACATGTTGGAAACATTTAATCATGTAAATATCAATCTCAATTATTATATATAAACATGGAAAAGTTCGGGTCACTACACTTTAGGTTAACGATCTTGTTAAATGTTGTTAACCCAAAGTTTATAATATCAAATGAGATTTTAAATTATTATATTATCATGATATTATGATATATTAATATATCTTAATATGATATATACATTTAAATGTCTTTACAACGATAATCGTTACATATATGTCTCGTTTCGAAATCCTTAAGTTAGTAGTCTTGTTTTTACTTATGTAGTTCATTGTTAATACACTTAATGATATATTTAATTATCATATTATCATGTTATATATAATATAACAATGTATTAATATGCTTCATATATATTTAGTAAGACGTGGTTATAACGATAATCGTTATATGTATCGTTTCGAGTTTCATACGTCAATAGTCTCCTTTTTAAGTATATAACTTATTGTTACTATTTTTAATGAGATAATTGATGCATATTATATCATGTTAAACATATATATTTATTCATTTATGTATCATCATGTCATATACAACTTATAGCGTTCGTGAATCATTGGTCAAACTGGGTAATTAGACGTTTACAAAATTTCCGTTTCAATTAACCAAGTCTTAACAAGTTTGATTGCTTAACATGTTGGAAACATTTAATCATGTAAATATAGTTTTCATTAAACATATAATCATAGAAAGGTTCGGAAAAGTTCGGGTCACTACAGTACCTACCCGTTAAATAAATTTCGTCCCGAAATTTTAAGCGATTGGAGGTGTTGGCTCATCTTCTGGAAATAAGTGCGGGTACTTCTTCTTCATCTGATCTTCTCGTTCCCAGGTGAACTCGGGTCCTCTACGAGCATTCCATTGAACCTTAACAATCGGTATCTTGTTTTGTTTAAGTCTCTTAACCTCACGATCCATTATTTCAACGGGTTCTTCAATGAATTGAAGTTTTTCATTGATTTGGATTTCGTCCAACGGAATAGTGAGATCTTCTTTAGCAAAACATTTCTTCAAATTCGAGACGTGAAAAGTGTTATGTACAACCGTGAGTTGTTGAGGTAACTCAAGTTGGTAAGCTACTGGTCCGACACGATCAATAATCTTGAATGGTCCAATATACCTTGGATTTAATTTCCCTCGTTTACCAAATCGAACAACACCTTTCCAAGGTGCAACCTTAAGCATGACCATCTCTCCAATTTCAAATTCTATATCTTTTCTTTTAATGTCGGCGTAGCTCTTTTGTCGACTTTGGACGGTTTTCAACCGTTGTTGAATTTGGATGATCTTCTCAGTAGTTTCTTGTATTATCTCCGGACCCGTAATCTGTCTATCCCCCACTTCACTCCAACAAATTGGAGACCTGCACTTTCTACCATAAAGTGCTTCAAACGGAGCCATCTCAATGCTTGAATGGTAGCTATTGTTGTAGGAAAATTCTGCTAATGGTAGATGTCGATCCCAACTGTTTCCGAAATCAATAACACATGCTCGTAGCATGTCTTCAAGCGTTTGTATCATCCTTTCACTCTGCCCATTAGTTTGTGGATGATAGGCAGTACTCATGTCTAGAGGAGTTCCTAATGCTTGCTGTAATGTCTGCCAGAATCTTGAAATAAATCTGCCATCCCTATCAGAGATAATAGAGATTGGTATTCCATGTCTGGAGACGACTTCCTTCAAATACACTCTTGCTAACTTCTCCATCTTGTCATCTTCTCTTATTGGTAGGAAGTGTGCTGATTTGGTGAGACGATCAACTATTACCCAAATAGTATCAAAACCACTTGCAGTCCTTGGCAATTTAGTGATGAAATCCATGGTAATGTTTTCCCATTTCCATTCCGGAATTTCGGGTTGTTGAAGTAGACCTGATGGTTTTTGATGCTCAGCTTTGACCTTAGAACACGTCAAACATTCTCCTACGTATTTAGTAACATCGGCTTTCATACCCGGCCACCAAAAATGTTTCTTGAGATCCTTGTACATCTTCCTCGTTCCAGGATGTATTGAGTATCTGGTTTTATGAGATTCTCTAAGTACCATTTCTCTCATATCTCCAAATTTTGGTACCCAAATCCTTTCAGCCCTATACCGGGTTCCGTCTTCCCGAATATTAAGATGCTTCTCCGATCCTTTGGGTATCTCATCCTTTAAATTTCCCTCTTTTAAAACTCCTTGTTGCGCCTCCTTTATTTGAGTAGTAAGGTTATTGTGAATCATTATATTCATAGATTTTACTCGAATGGGTTCTCTGTCCTTCCTGCTCAAGGCGTCGGCTACCACATTTGCCTTCCCCGGGTGGTAACGAATCTCAAAGTCATAATCATTCAACAATTCAATCCACCTACGCTGCCTCATATTCAGTTGTTTCTGATTAAATATGTGTTGAAGACTTTTGTGGTCGGTATATATAATACTTTTGACTCCATATAAGTAGTGCCTCCAAGTCTTTGATGCAAAAACAACCGCGCCTAATTCCAAATCATGCGTCGTATAATTTTGTTCGTGAATCTTCAACTGTCTAGACGCATAAGCAATCACCTTCATTCGTTGCATTAATACACAACCGAGACCTTGCTTTGATGCGTCACAATAAATCACAAAATCATCATTCCCTTCAGGCAATGACAATATAGGTGCCGTAGTTAGCTTTTTCTTCAATAACTGGAACGCTCTCTCTTGTTCATCCTTCCATTCAAATTTCTTCCCTTTATGCGTTAATGCAGTCAAGGGTTTTGCTATTCTAGAAAAGTCTTGGATGAACCTTCTGTAGTAACCAGCTAGTTCTAAAAACTGGCGTATGTGTTTCGGAGTTTTCGGGGTTTCCCACTTTTCAACAGTTTCTATCTTTGCCGGATCCACCTTAATACCTTTTAATTGTTCACTATGTGACCGAGGAATTGAACTTCTTCTAACCAAAATGCACACTTTGAAAACTTAGCGTACAATTCTTCCTTCCTCAATACTTCTAACACCTTTCTCAAATGTTCACCGAGTTCTTGGTCATTCTTTGAGTAAATAAGTATGTCATCAATGAAAACAATGACAAACTTGTCAAGGTATGGTCCACACACTCGGTTCATAAGGTCCATGAACACAGCTGGTGCATTAGTTAAACCAAATGGCATGACCATAAACTCGTAATGACCGTAACGTGTTCTGAAAGCAGTCTTTGGAATATCATCTTCTTTCACCCGCATTTGATGATACCCGGAACGTAAGTCAATCTTTGAATAAATAGACGAGCCTTGTAGTTGATCAAATAAGTCGTCAATTCTCGGCAGTGGGTAGCGGTTCTTGATGGTAAGTTTGTTCAACTCTCGGTAGTCGATACACAACCTGAATGTACCATCTTTCTTCTTGACAAACAAAACAGGAGCTCCCCACGGTGATGTGCTTAGTCGAATGAAACCACGCTCTAAAAGTTCTTGTAATTGGCTTTGCAGTTCTTTCATCTCGCTGGGTGCGAGTCTGTAAGGAGCACGAGCTATTGGTGTAGCTCCTGGTACAAGATCTATTTGAAATTCAACGGATCGATGTGGGGGTAATCCCGGTAATTCTTTCGGAAATACATCGGGAAATTCTTTTGCGACGGGAACATCATTGATGCTCTTTTCTTCAGTTTGTACTTTCTCGACGTGTACTAGAACAGCATAGCAACCTTTTCTTATTAGTTTTTGTGCCTTCAAATTACTAATAAGATGTAGCTTCGTGTTGCCCTTTTCTCCGTACACCATTAAGGGTTTTCCTTTTTCTAGTATAATGCGAATTGCATTTTTGTAACAAACGATCTCTGCTTTCACTTCTTTTAACCAGTCCATACCGATTATCACATCAAAACTCCCTAACTCTACTGGTATCAAGTCAATCTTAAATGTTTCACTAACTAGTTTAATTTCTCGATTCCGACATATATTATCTGCTGAAATTAATTTACCATTTGCTAATTCGAGTAAAAATTTACTATCCAAAGGCGTCAATGGACAACTTAATTTAGCATAAAAATCTCTACTCATATAGCTTTTATCCGCACCCGAATCAAATAAAACGTAAGCAGATTTATTGTCAATAAGAAACGTACCCGTAACAAGCTCCGGGTCTTCCTGTACCTCTGCCGCATTAATATTGAAAACTCTTCCGCGGACTTGTCCATTCGTGTTCTCCTGGTTCGGGCAATTTCTAATAATGTGACCCGGTTTTCCACATTTATAACAAACTACATTAGCATAACTTGCTCCGACACTACTTGCTCCGCCATTATTCGTTCTGACACCATTTGTTCCTTTCATTCTGTTAACCCCTGGTCCGTAGACCTCACACTTTGCCGCGCTATGACCATTTCTTTTACACCTGTTGCAAAATTTGGTGCAGAACCCCGAGTGATACTTTTCACACCTTTAGCATAGCTGCTTCTGATTGTTGTTATTGTTGCAGTTATTATTGTTGTTGGGATGATTGTTGTAGTTGTTGTTGTTGTTGTTGTTGTTGTTATTGTTGTTGTTGTTGGGCAGTTTGTTGTAGTTGCGATTGATGTTGCGATTGTTGAGATAGTTGTTGCGATTATTGTTGTAATTGCTGTTGTTGTTGTATTGGTGATTCTTATCACCGTTTTTCTCCCACTTTCTTTTGACTTGCTTCACATTGGCCTCTTCAGCAGTCTGTTTTTTAATTCTTTCTTCAATCTGGTTCACTAGTTTGTGAGCCATTCTACATGCCTGTTGTATGGAGGCGGGCTCATGTGAACTTATATCTTCTTGGATTCTTTCCGGTAATCCTTTCACAAACGCGTCGATCTTCTCTTCCTCATCTTCGAACGCTCCCGGACACAATAGGCACAATTCTGTGAATCGTCTTTCGTAAGTGGTAATATCAAATCCTTGGGTTCGTAACCCTCTAAGTTCTGTCTTGAGCTTATTGACTTCGGTTCTGGGACGGTAATTCTCGTTCATCAAGTGCTTGAATGCTGACCACGGTAGTGCGTAAGCATCATCTTGTCCCACTTGCTCTAGATAGGTATTCCACCATGTTAACGCAGAACCTGTGAAGGTATGCGTAGCGTACTTCACTTTGTCCTCTTCAGTACACTTACTTATGGAAAACACCGATTCGACCTTGTCGGTCCACCGTTTCAATCCGATCGGTCCTTCGGTTCCATCAAATTCCAAAGGTTTGCAGGCAGTGAATTCTTTGTAGGTGCATCCTACATGATTTCCTGTACTGCTAGATCCAAGGTTATTGTTGGTATGTAGCGCAGCCTGTACTGCGGCTATGTTTGAAGCAAGAAAGGCACGGAATTCCTCTTCGCTCATATTCAAGGTTTGTAGAGTAGTCGGTGCCATTTCCTTCAAATAGTCAAATGAAACAAGTTAATCATACAGAATATTAAGAGTAGTCAATAGTATCTCGTAGCATAATATGAACTCATTTATAAAAGCTTTTTCTTCATATTAGCGTTTTATAAGTTTAAATTCGGGTAGTACCTACCCGTTAAGTTCATACTTAGTAGCTAATATACAATTCAACTACTACAATTCTATATGAAAAACTGATTATAATAATATTTCGGTTTCAAACTTTTACACAATATTTTACAAACTTACAATACCGCTTATTTTACATATATCATGAAATATAGCACACAATAACTTTGATACAAGATAGTTGTGAAGATAATTCTAGCTAGTACACAAGTAGTTCAGTAAAGGCAATAAAGACACGTAATTCATACGTCCAGAAACAAGTCATGCATTCTGGTTTTACTAGGACTACTTCCCATCCTTGGTCTTGTGGAACATAACCGTTATGGCCGTTGATAAGACAGCGTGTTGTAACGTCGTCAAAGGGACGAGGGTTACATAATATCCAACAGTCCCTTAACAATCTAAAAACCTCATTTCTTACCCCAATTACCGACTCCGTCACTTGTGGGAACGTTTTGTTTAATAGTTGTAGCCCGATGTTCTTGTTCTCACTTTGGTGAGAAGCGAACATTACTAACCCGTAAGCATAACATGCTTCTTTATGTTGCATGTTAGCCGCTATTTCTAAATCACGAAGTTCTATATTCGGATATATTGAGTCAAAATAATTTCTTAACCCGTTGCGTAAAATAGCATTTGGGTTCCCGCAATATATGCGTCAAAGTAAACACATCGTAACTTATGGATTTCCCAATGTGATATCCCCCATATTTCGAACGAAAGCCTTTTATAAACCAAGGAATTCTTGGAACGTTCTTCGAATGTCTTACAAACTGATCTCGCCTTAAATAAAGCATAAGCACACTATATTACATATATTACACCACACGAATACAACTATATTATTCCGACTTGCTTGTTTCTTCTTCTTCTTCGGTTTTGGTTCGTTTTGCCAAGTTTCTAGGGATATATGATGTTCCCCTAATACGAGCCGTCGTTATCCACATTGGTTTAGAAAAACCTGGTGGTTTAGAGGTTCCCGGGTCATTATTACAACTTAAGGACTTCGGGGGTTGACGATACATATAAAGTTCATCGGGGTTGGAATTAGATTTATCTATTTTTATGCCCTTTCCCTTATTATTTTCTTTTGCCTTTTTAAATTCAGTTGGGGTAATTTCTATAACATCATCGAAATTCTCGTCAGAATCCGATTCATCGGAGAATTGCTAATCCTCCCAATATTTTGCTTCCTTAGCGGAAACACCATTGACCATAATTAACCTTGGTCGATTGGTTGAGGATTTTATTTTACTTAACCGTTTTATTATTTCCCCCACCGGTTCTATTTCTTCATCCGGTTCCGATTCTTCTTCCGGTTCCGATTCTTCTTCTGGTTCCGACTCTTCTTCCGGTTCCTCTTCGGGAACTTGTGAATTAGTCCACGAATCATTCCAATTTACATTTGACTCTTCATTATTATTAGGTGAGTCAATGGGACTTGTTCTAGAGGTAGACATCTATCACATAATATCAAACGCGTTAAGAGATTAATATATCACATAATATTCACATGTTAAAAATATATAGTTTCCAACAAAATTTGTTAAGCAATCATTTTTCAAGTAAACACGGTCGAAGTCCAGACTCACTAATGCATCCTAACAAACTCGATAAGACACACTAATGCAAAATTCTGGTTCTCTAAGACCAACGCTCGGATACCAACTGAAATGTCCCGTTCTTATTGATTAAAAACGTTCCATATTAATTGATTTCGTTGCGAGGTTTTGACCTCTATATGAGACGTTTTTCAAAGACTGCATTCATTTTTAAAACAAACCATAACCTTTATTTTATAAATGAAGGTTTAAAAAGCTTTATGTAGATTATCAAATAATGATAATCTAAAATATCCTGTTTACACACCACCATTACATAATGGTTTAGAATACAAATATGTTACATCGAAATCAATTTCTTGAATGCAGTTTTTACACAATATCATACAAAGATGCACTCCAAATCTTGTCCTTATTTTAGTATGCAACAGCGGAAGCTCTTAATATTCACCTGAGAATAAACATGCTTTAAACGTCAACAAAAATGTTGGTGAGTTATAGGTTTAACCTATATATATCAAATCGTAACAATAGACCACAAGATTTCATATTTCAATACACATCCCATACATAGAGGTAAAAATCATTCATATGGTGAACACCTGGTAACCGACATTAACAAGATGCATATATAAGAATATCCCCATCATTCCGGGACACCCTTCGGATATGATATAAATTTCGAAGTACTAAAGCATCCGGTACTTTGGATGGGGTTTGTTAGGCCCAATAGATCTATCTTTAGGATTCGCATCAATTAGGGTGTCTGTTCCCTAATTCTTAGATTACCAGACTTAATAAAAAGGGGCATATTCGATTTCGATAATTCAACCATAGAATGTAGTTTCACGTACTTGTGTCTATTTTGTAAATCATTTATAAAACCTGCATGTATTCTCATCCCAAAAATATTAGATTTTAAAAGTGGGACTATAACTCACTTTCACAGATTTTTTTACTTCGTCGGAAAGTAAGACTTGGCCACTGGTCGATTCACGAACCTATAACAAATATGTACATATATATCAAAGTATGTTCAAAATATATTTACAACACTTTTAATACATTTTGATGTTTTAAGTTCATTAAGTCAGCTGTCCTCGTTAGTAACCTACAACTAGTTGTCCACAGTTAGATGTACAGAAATAAATCGATATATATTATCTTGAATTAATCCACGACCCAGTGTATACATATCTCAGTATTGTTCACAACTCAAACTATATATATTTTGGAATCAACCTCAACCCTGTATAGCTAACTCCAACATTCACATATAGAGTGTCTATGGTTGTTCCGAAATATATATAGATGTGTCGACATGATAGGTCGAAACATTGTATACGTGTCTATGGTATCTCAAGATTACATAATATACAATACAAGTTGATTAAGTTATGGTTGGAATAGATTTGTTACCAATTTTCACGTAGCTAAAATGAGTAGTTTTTACCAATTTTGTTTTGCTCGCCATTTCTTCATTTCTAATCCGTTTTGAGTGATTTAAGCGGCCACGATTTTGTATTGAACTTGAATTTATGAAACTAAACTGAAAAGATATAGGTTTATAGTCAGAAATACAAGTTACAAGTCGTTTTTGAAAGAGGTAGTCATTTCCGTCGAAAGAACGACATCTTGATGACTGTTTTGAAAAACATACTTTCACTTTGAGTTTAACCATGATTTTTGGATATGGTTTCATGTTCATAAGAAAAATCATTTTCCCAGAAGCATAGCTTTTAAATCAAAGTTTTTCATAGTTTTTAATTATCCAAACCAAAACAGCCCCCGGTTGTAACTACGACGGCGTAAATCCAGTTTTATGGTGTTTATCGTGTTTCCGGGTTTTAAATCATTAAGTTAGCATATCATATAGATATAGAACATGTGTTTATTTGATTTTAAAAGTCTAGTTAGAAGGATTAACTTTATTTGTGAACAAGTTTAGAATTAACTAAACTATGTTCTAGTGATTACAAGTTTATAACGTTGAATAAGACAGCTTTTTATGTATGAATCGATTGATGTTATGAACATCATTACTACCTCAAGTTCCTTGGATAAATCTACTGGAAATGAGAAAAATGGATCTAGCTTCAAAGGATCCTTGGATGGCTTGAAAGTTCTTGAAGCAGAATCATGACACGAAAACAATTTCAAGTAAGATTTCCACTCGAAATAAGATTGTTATAGTTATAGAAATTGAATTAAAGTTTGAATATGATTATTACCTTGTATTAGAAAGATAACCTACTGTAAGTAACAAAGGTTTCTTAATCTTGGATGATTACTTGGAATGGATTTAGAAAACTTGGAAGTAAACTTGCAATCTTGGAAGTATTCTCGATTTTATGAAACTAGAACTTTTGAAATTTATGAAGAACACTTAGAACTTGAAGATAGAACTTGAGAGAGATCAATTAGATGAAGAAAATTGAAGAATGAAAGTGTTTTTAGGTGTTTTTGGTCGTTGGTGTATGGATTAGATATAAAGGATATGTAATTTTGTTTTCATGTAAATAAGTCATGAATGATTACTCATATTTTTGTAATTTTATGAGATATTTCATGCTAGTTGCCAAATGATGGTTCCCACATGTGTTAGGTAACTCAAATGGGCTGCTAAGAGCTGATCATTGGAGTGTATATACCAATAGTACATACATCTAAAAGCTGTGTATTGTACGAGTACGAATACGGGTGCATACGAGTAGAATTGTTGATGAAACTGAACGAGGATGTAATTGTAAGCATTTTTGTTAAGTAGAAGTATTTTGATAAGTGTCTTGAAGTCTTTCAAAAGTGTATGAATACATATTAAAACACTACATGTATATACATTTTAACTGAGTCGTTAAGTCATCGTTAGTCGTTACATGTAAGTGTTGTTTTGAGACCTTTAGGTTAACGATCTTGTTAAATGTTGTTAACCCAAAGTTTATAATATCAAATGAGATTTTGAATTATTATATTATCATGATATTATGATATATTAATATATCTTAATATGATATATACATTTAAATGTCGTTACAACGATAATCGTTACATATATGTCTCGTTTCGAAATCCTTAATTTAGTAGTCTTGTTTTTACTTATGTAGTTCATTGTTAATACACTTAATGATATATTTAATTATCATATTATCATGTTATATATAATATAACAATGTATTAATATGCTTCATATATATTTAGTAAGACGTGGTTATAACGATAATCGTTATATGTATCGTTTCGAGTTTCATACGTCAATAGTCTCCTTTTTAAGTATATAACTTATTGTTACTATTTTTAATGAGATACTTGATGATTATTATATCATGTTAAACATATATATTTATTCATTTATGTATCATCATGTCATATACAACTTATATCGTTCGTGAATCATTGGTCAAACTGGGTAATCAGACGTTTACAAAATTTCCGTTTCAATTAATCAAGTCTTAACAAGTTTGATTGCTTAACATGTTGGAAGCATTTAATCATGTAAATATAGTTTTCATTAAACATATAATCATAGAAAGGTTCGGAAAAGTTCGGGTCACTACATGTCGTACGCCGTTGCAATAAATCAGTAGCTATGATGTGTGTGTTAGTAGCTATTAAAAATTGGTAATTTTTGAGGAAATTGAATTACATTGTATAGTCACCTGGGTTTTGGGTCTGTGTCATTTCCGTGATCGACGCATTTATGATTTTAAGCTTTAGTGGACATTGTGAGCAGTGGGTGTAGTACCACGGCTTTGTTGTGTCTACGTTTATCTTCGTCCCCTCGCAAGTGTACAATGTCGACTAAGTTTTAAAAATTTGTTAGTAACTTCAAAATTGTTAGTAGAGGGTTATAAGGCTGTATTTTTTTTTGCTTGATATTACTGAACTTACGTTCTTGGTTAAGCGATTGCGTGTCATCAAGTACTACATAGTATGTCTGTTGTGATTTTTTTTTTCTAGGTTGATATCCTTGAAAAGCCTTCTGGTTATTTGAGGTAGTGGTTCTTCGGTTGATTTAATTCTGTACCTGTTATTTTGCACGCTTAAAGTGTTTTGTTCTACTCAACCTTCCTAGAAGAAGACTTCAAAAGCTCTTCATACCAAAACATGGCATTACAATGACTACACACAGGGCCGGCCCAGTTGGGGTGCAAGATGTTCAATTGCACAGGGCCCAATATTTTTAGGGGCCCAAAATTTTTAATAAACAAACACCAATTATAACTAAGCCCAACGTTTTTTACCGAGAACTAATAAGTCCTAATAAGTCAATTGCTCAAGCCGAAGTGAAGCAAGACATTTTTAATTTTATTATATTAGAGTGCTGAGCTTTTGATTTTATAGAACCTTTTCTCTACTTGACCCACCGATGTGGGATGTATAATACATGAATTCCACCAACAGATTGATCAGTCTTGTGGTTGTCACGACCTAAACATGAGTACCACCCCAAACTAACACATTGTTATATATGTTGGAAAATTAATTCAGCACATGCTTCACGTGCTTGGAAGAAGTCAGTAAGTGGTACAAAGTCATTGCCGAGTAATTTGGGATCGTGGAGAATAGGTATTTTGTGGGTTTCATGTTCCAAACGTGCAGTTTTTTTGTTTACTATTTATTAGGAGTTATTTTCTCAATTTTAGAAGTTATCCTTTTAATATTCTCTGCACATATTTCATTCGATTGTAACCAGTACTTTGCATCAATAAAATCCCAGAAAATTGACCCATATCATTGAGTATTATTTCCTTGTTATTCATATAGTCTGTAGGGTATTTGTGTGTTCAAATCATAATTTTCCCTCCAATATAGGGGCCTCTTTTTACTAGCTCGCTCGGGGCACCGGAAAGCTCAGGACTGGCCCTGACTACACACATAAGTACAGTCACCCAGATCCAAATAATCAAATGTAACACCTGGAAGAACATAAAAGTCAAATGGAAAATTCAAAAACTATAAGGAAAAAAGACACAAAACACGTAAAAGTAGCTGCGAATAATGATGACAGTTAAAATAACACAGGTAAACCACGTATAAAATAAACAGTAACCATCAAACACGTACGCATCCCAATATAAAATAAACATCAATAACTAACCTTCTTATTCCGGGCTGAGCGTAGAATGTCGATAAAAAACCGCAGTAGAGAACCTAGCATGTCCACCTGAAGACGACTCATTATAATGGGTCAACATCACAATTGCAAGACAAATAATGCAACAAAGCACACGAAAGTAAATAACTAAGCAATGTACCTTGATCAGGCTCATCAACTGCCACGGTATCAACATCAACAACGTAATTAACGTCCGTATTTGCTACAACAGATCCCGTAACAACATCGGTAAAACCACCATTAAGCAATTGATTCAAATGATTACGATCCCTCCAATAGTTACGCCTATTAATCTGCCTATGTGATACTGAACTGGAGACACAAATGACAGGCGCACCAGCAGACACAACCGGATTGGAACACTCACCAATTCATTTTCCTCTTTCTACCACTCATGTTATACCAAAACTACCAACTACAAACCAATACTAAAGACAACTTACACTAACCTGGAGACCCACAATGGAATCACCAATATCAACACCAATAGCCAGTAACATCAAAGACACATAAGCAACGACACAAGGATATAAATAAGGGTAACAAAAAGCATGCAAACCAATATAATGCAAACATACACTTACTAAACACAAAACAGATTGTAAAACGATACACCTTACCAGTAAAAACAACAATTGCAGCAACACAGCTTCAAACAACACAGTAATCACTATCGTTAGTAACCTGAAACACAAAACGAAGGTGAATAACCAATAAGACAGCGATGCAAAAAGGAAAAACAAACTAAGTAACTAATTTTTTTTAAATACAGCACGACATTCTTGACTGATGTACTAATTTTACTATCAAACAATTCAAATACCAACGGATAAAACAAAAAACTACATCAAAACATGAAATACATACCCGAATTGCAGATTCCGATGTCCCAAAGTTGTAAACGGAGAATCGGAAACAATGACGGGAAGGCAAAATCAGCGAAAACATTAGTGGACGTTCTTGACAGAGTACTAAATTTTCACTTCCATAGTAAACAGGAGATTAGTAAAAACCCTAATCTTATTAGTTCCAGAAATCCGACGGAGAAAGTCAAGTGTCACAGTACCGCTCGCCACCAGAAAAACCTCATCAGGCGATGAAGAAAGTGGCAAATCGCGACAAACATGCCAAGAAAACGTTTATCATTTAGTGACATAACCTCGGAAATTTCAGGCTCAGCAGCATCAATATTAGGGATGGTAGACAATGACCACTTGCCATATGAAACCCTTTCCTCCTTTTCTTGTTCCGCATTACGGTTCTGTTTGTTCCAGCTATGCCTGGCAAACGGGTCAGGTTGGGTCGGTTTAGGTAACGGGTCAATACTGTTTTGGGTTGAAATGGGTCATAGGTCAAACGGGTCAATTTTTTAAACGGGTCAAAATGGGTCAGGTTGGGTCGGTTTGGGTAATGGGTCAAAACAGGTCAGGTCAGTTGGGTCAAATGGGTTACATCGCTTTTTTTATATTTATTATATTATTTTAGTTATTATTATTTATTATATATACATAAGAACTATTAATAAACATAATAAATGATATAACCATAAATGCTTTCATAAACTTTTGACGGATGAAACTTTTTGTGCTCGACCCATTTGACCCGTTCACAAAACCCATTTGACCCATTTCCATTTATTGATTTTTGAGTATTGATACCCATTAGACCCGTTCCTTTAATTTTTTTATAGGACTCAATAGGTTAGAGAGAAACACATTTAGATCTTTTTTTAACTTTTAATTTATATTTTTAGGCTTAATTTTTTCTCAAGACCCAATTGACATGAAATCTTGACCCATTTGACCCGAATTTGAGTATATGGGTCACAATTGCCAGGTCTAGTTCCAGCAAAATGCCATACAATATACAATAAAAAATAATAACAATAACAATATTGCATAAGAAATTATATGGCATTACCAATCATATATAATGATTGCTGCACAGCTGAAGAAAAAGGAGCATCATCATCTGATACATTTTTTTCATCTCTAAATCTTATACTTTGAGAAAGTTTGGTTATTCATCTTATCACAGCAAGTCATCAACTTTTTCTTATCAGAACCTAACTCCATCTTTCTTCTTTTTATATACCCGAAAGAGGAATATTCATTTGAGTCCATAAATTAAGTTGAGATTCAAGGGATCAATGAGAGCGCGACATGTGTCGCAAAAATCACATGTGATTGAAAAAAAAATTCAAAAAAATTTTAATTTTTTTTTCGAAATTTAAAAAAAAAAAAATTTTAATTTTTTTTTTTACAATCACATGTGATTTACCTACACAATCACATGCGATTGAATTGTACAATCACATGTGATTGGATTTGCCATGCATAATCACATGTAATTGGCATGCATAATCACATATGATTTTAAAAAAAAAAAATTCGAAAAAAAAATTTTGGAAAAAAAATTTCAAAAAAAAAAATTTCGAATTTTTTTTCCAATCATATGTGATTTTCGTGCCACATGTCGCGTTCTCATTGGTCCCTTTGTTTTCAAGCAAATTTATGGATGCAAGTGATTACAACTCATACCCCAAAACCTAATTAGGTATATACGTATATTTTTATATTCATACACCCCAAAAAAATATCAACCACCTATTTGAATTTGATATACCTCTTTATTAAATATCTCAATTAATAAAATCCAAATTTGACTTTTCAAATCAATTATTCTTCAACCTATATCCATAAATTTAGGAAAAATCCATTACAAAAACCCTGACGCATAAATCAAACCCATCAAAAAGATCAAAACTTAACAATCAACTTTGTTTCATTGTGAAAGTATAAAAAAATTGAGTTGGAAGATCTTACCGTGAAATTAGCATCCTCGCGGAGGAAGCGACGATGTTTGAAGCCGGAGACGATGCTGGTGGTAAGCAGATGTTGTGAGTCAGTGAAGCCTCGAGGGTGTTTGCGGCGGTGACGTCGAAGTGAATGGAAATCGCCTGAACAATCGAGAGAGCATCTGAGTGAGAGAGAAATGATAGGGATGGTGGTAAATATCTAAGCATGTGAAAAGACAGAAATACCCTTTATCAATTTAATATTGATGTGAGTAGTAAATTTATATATTCTATTAAATATCTATCTATCTATCTATACATTATTATAAAGCGTGTGACTTAAATCCTACGTGTCATTTTCTTAATTAAACTGTATTAAATAATTCAATTAACCGAAAAATTACACGTGGGATATCCATGAAATAATACGTGCAATTAAAAAAGTAAAAGATTTGTTTATATATAAATCATACGGAATAGTTATCATCATTGCTATTTTGTAGCAAAATAAAAGGTCCATCACCATCTATCTATACGTATATTCCTTAGATTATATAGTGGCCCAAGTAAATGTATAATTCTCGTATATTTTCCATTAACGCAACTCATCTATCTATACGTTATACGTATATTTATAACATCGCCTTATCTGCTACAATATATGGTAAGTATAGATCTCATGATCAATTCTAGCAACTAAACAAAATATTGTTAATAAATCACTATTATAATATTGTTATTAAAATATTTTGCATATTAATATTGTTATTAATCATTTAATTATTAAATCTTATCATTATTATTTATTTAAATTAATAACTAATATCTACGATATTAAAAAAAATATTCATGGTACGAACCAACGTAACATTTTTTTTTAGCAATAAGTATGAAAGTGATTTGAATTTACAGTTGTAAGTTCTTAAATATTTATGAATACGCAAATATAACTATTATAATATTAATTATACATGACGACTCTTCCGAGTACTATTATTTTGCTGAAATAACTAATAACTTTTTTCTAACATTAAACACGCGGATTACACTTTATTCAAAAAATAATTGTATATACTCCTTCCGTCCCAAAAATCTGTCTACCTTTCTATTTTAGTTTGTCCCAAAATTATTGTCCGTTTCTCTAAATAATCATTAAATATCATTAAAGTTCTAATTATGTCCTTTTTAATTTTAGAAATTTAACTTTAAATATATCAATTAATTTATTAGTTACTTTTTATAACTGCATTAAATTAAGGGCAAATTAGACAATTCACTATTATATCTTAAATCCAATAAAAAGTCAGCTAGGACTCTTTTTTAGGATGGAGGGAGTAAAAATTTTAAAATAATATAACTTATACTTTACTAATGTTACGTTCCATGAGAAATTTTCAACGTACTCTAAATATTACATACTATACATATTAAAACGATATTAATGGTGAGAAAATAAATTTGTTGACATTAAGTTACTAACACCACCATAAATCACTTTTAAAATTTGTCAACACCACGTGCTCTTAAACTCAACAGAACTTTTAAAATTCGTCAACACCACGTGCTCTTAAACTTAAAAGAAAATTTTAAAATGTCAATATCACGGGCTCTTTAACTCAAAAGAATTTTTAAAAATTTTCAACATCACGGGCTCTTAAATAATTCTTACACTTTTTCTATTTTGTTAGTATCGCTATTTACATAATATAACTGAAAATTACATTTTTTTCACGGACCCGTGCAACGTACGGGCTCAAGAACCTAGTATATATAATATAATATATTACTCCTTCCGTCTAATTGTTCACCATATTATTTTTGTCTCTTGCTCTATATAACAATTAAAAACTATTAAGCTTCCAATTAGGATGGAGTATATTAAGATATACGAACTCAATTATGTTATGTGATAATGAATAATGATTAATAATGTATTTCCAGTTGCATTTTAGTTTTGTAAAAAATTAATATAATAATTAATTTGGATCTAGATATACGAATCACACTCAATTATGTTTTATGATCTTTGACTGTAAATAACTTGAGGGCCGACCATTGGTTACAAATCAGATTTTCTATACGCTTTGCACATTTTCCAGTAGTACCACTCGTAACTTTTAACCCTTTTAGACACACTTTTGAGGTTTCCCAACAAATGTCTAGCACATAGTGCATGAAATACTTCTGGAAATACGTTTGATATGCCAGCAGCTATTGCAGGTGCCCTGTCAGATATAATGGTAAGATTAACAATACAACACCCCGAAGACTGTAGAGAGTCTCTTAGATTACCAAAAAACCATGTCCAATGATCGGTGGTCTCTCCTGCTCCAATACCGTAGGCTAATGGAAGGATTCCATTGTTAGCATCCATAGCGACAGCAATCAAGTTAGTCCCCAAGTAACGACTTTTTAAATAAGCCCCATCGACTATGATTACTGGTCGTGCATAGTTAACAAACGAACGTGTCTGCATATTAAAGTATTGAAACATTATTTTTAAATACGAGTTAAATTAATAAGTAAATAAAGAGAGCATTAAACATACCGCTGCACCAATGGACATGTAACTCATAACAAATCTGCCTTTGTTGTCCGGTCGAATGTTGGTTACACTACCTGGGTTAGACAATCTAAGATTATATAGATAATTAGGTAGTATTTGAAAGGAATTTTCAAGACTACCCCTCAACATCTCAATTGCGTAACATTTGGCTTTCCATGCTTGGTGGTATGATAGACTTATTTTAAATCACGCCGACATATCAGTCCTTATATCATTCGGTCGATAGACACGACCTTCTTGTTTCATCACCTCTTTCAGTATATTACCTAGGACCTTCTTGGTGGCATCCTTATTGTTCGGAAGAAATTGGGTATTTGAGCACGTGTGTAGATCATTCAACTTCCGTACTTGAAAGTTGTTGCTATCTTGTATACACCTAGTAGTAATTTGCCATGAACAATTTGGTGATATGCATGTAGCTGTATACCTTGACTTGTCTGAGTACTTTGGTTTTATCTGGAACCCTTCAGTAACACACTTTGTACGTAATTGCATAAGAAAATCTTTCTTGTTTTCGAAAGTATGATTCAATTTAACTAGATCTAAGGTTTCATATATTGTCATTGACCTAGGTTTCATTTCGGGTTGGGTGTTCAAAAGTAACGGTGGCATGTTCCAAAATATATCATCTGGTTGGGGATTATACTTAATTGGCTGGTCATAAGTTTATGTTTGGTCGACGTGTTCATCTTCGTATTCATCATCACTATCAGGGACATCATCCTCATCAACTATGTAGTTAGAAAAAGGGTGTTTTGTTGGTTTGATTGGATTCACATTTTCCATATCATCATGCTCAGATCCGCTTTGATCAGATGTAGGTAGGTCAACGATGTAAGGATCTTCGTTACCTTCAAACGGTGGTTGTTTATCATTCAACAAATTGGTGTATTGTATTTGTTGGTTGATTTCATCTGTGGTTTGAGTTTGTAAGTTGAACTGATTTACAGATTGATTTTGTAGGTTCGAATTATTTGTGTATGGATGTGGTTGGTTGTACTGATCAGTGTATGGGTGGTGTAGGTTGAACTGATTGTTACTTTGATGTTCTAGGTCGTACTGATTGATGGTTGACTGTTGTAGGTTGAACTGATTGATGGATGACTGTTGTTGGTTGAACTGATTATTGTATGGATGATGTAAGTTGAACTGATTATTGGATTGCTGAGGTAGGTTGAACTGATTATTGGATGGATGATTAAGGTTGTACTGATTATTGTAAGGATTTTGTAGGTTGAACTGATTATTGGTCGGATGTTGTAGGTTTAACCGATTATTGTATTGTTGTTGTAGGTTGAACTGATCATTAGGATTAGTAAGGTTTCGACCTAAAACATGCATTGAATTCGTAATATCTTCTAGATACATGTGAACTGGTTGATTTGAGATGGCGAAATTCATAAAATCATTAAAATCATCTTCATCATCAGTGATATCCAAGACACAGTTATCGACAACGTATTTCATAGATATAACTAAATCTTGTGAAACATCAATTTTTTTTAACACATATTTTAACAAAAGCGTAGGATTTAATTGTTTGTTTGGCGCGATTGTAAGTTTCAAAGGTACTCTGGGACAATTAAGTGGCATATAAACTATATGATTATTGACATGTTCAAAATAACCTCCTGAACAAATATATATCTTTAACTTACTCATCACTATATATGTAAAGACATATAAAATTAGGGATTACTCACCAATAAGTGATGACCTCAAACTGCGCAAAGAGTTAACTTCAACTACTAAGTTGTTGTGAATATGAATCTGGTGTGTTTGAATATCGATCAAGAGTTGGAATTTATTAAATATGGGAATTACCTATTGGTCTATGATTACTTATATAGTACAAATGGATAACAGGAATAAAAGGATCTACCGTTATCCAATTAAATTCATGAAAGGTGGATTTCCTATCCGTAGCTAATAAGGATAAGAAATGTTATCTAAATGTGGGACCTAGGTTGCCTTTTTAATCATGAAAGTCCACTGTGGTCGACTACTTCATAGATTGTGGTCGACTAAGTTATTTTTATTAAGTGGTCGACCCACATCAGGGTCGACCACAGTGTATTTAAGCAGTGGTCGACCACATTTTACACCAGTGGTCGACCAGGCATTTGGTGACTGTCAAAAGATTACAGTGGAGCATGTTCAACCTGCTGACCTAATATGCCAACACAAACATTAGAGCTACCTTTTACGTACTTTGATTCGAGATCTAAAGAATGTCTTCCCCATCCTATGTCTGTATTATAATGCAACCTTCGCAGTATCTTTCTCGAATGGGTAGGTTAGCTCACAAAATACACGCTCCATGTTTATGCAAACCCATACACCACAGTCACCGTAATATCCTGACTGCTGAGGTGAGTCAATATACGTAAATGTAGATGGCATCGAGACGTGTGGTGGAGGAGTGTAGTTAATTGCCCTCAAAAACTCTGGCAGACACTTACCCAACTCGGAAACATAATAAGCGTGGTGGTCAATTGAGCTGTGCTCGACAAAACTATCATAAATGATGACGGTGAAGTCCTTAAGATCAAGCACAATAAGCACCCAGTGATCCGCATCCTCCAAACATGTTGGGAATAGGACCTACAATTAACGTTAGAAAGTTATACAGATAACTCTAATCTGAATGTATATGTCTATGTATATTTAAACTGTATATGTATATGTATTTGATATTGTAACCTTCTGACACTTCGACTAATGTGGGAAAGGGAGTCTCGATCCGTCTGCATAACAAGTAATATTGGGATTGGTGTAATTCGGGTCAAGTGTTACACCCGTTTTAAAAATCCCCATCCACTTAATCATGTCAACCGGCATGATCGTACATCTTTGGCGGTCCTTTAGTGGCTGAAAATCCATTTGATCTAAACGGTAGCTCCACCACAACAACATAGATCCCCAACCATTAATATTCTGAAATTAACAACCACTTAGTCAATCTCAAGTTAGCGAAGTTAAATGTCGACCACTTTAATAATAAGTTTATAAAACACTTACAAAGTTATCTAAGTAACCGCCTTCAAATTTGTTGTAGATCTGCTCCCAAAACTCATCAGTGATGAATATAAATCCGTCGGATAGGCCCTGAACAAATACCGATAAGCACTCGTAATGTGGAGTCATCATCTCTTCCGGTGTCTTAGGGCCGTCCAGATTCCTTTCATCATCATATAATGTGGAAGGGCCGGGATAGATAAGTCCAGACTTATGAATCAAATCGTCAATGATTTCTAGAATAACATTATCAGGCACTACCGGAGCATTCAGTCTCCCCGTCTTCCGTTGTTTTATCGGGATTTCTTTCTCTGGCATGTCAGGCTTTCTTTTAGCACCCTTTTTGATCATTTGTGACGGTGTAACGAAGGATGACATCCTTGCCCGTGCAACCCGACGGTCCCTTTTGCTTCTCCTCACATAAACCGGTGAAGCAACCTTCACATTATCAAACATATCTTTCTTGGTTGTCTGAACTTCAACATCTGACACATATCCACCAATGAAACCACCATCATCCTGTCACAGAAACACACAGCAGTAAGTCATCAGAAAGTAAGATATGTAGTCGACCTTGACAAGGGTCGACTATAGTATAAATTTAATATAGTCGACCTAGATAATGGTCGACTACAATGTAAACATGGTGATAGTCGATCAAATGAAGGGTCGACTACTCATCTGCACACTGGACAGTTTATATAACTTACCAACTTGCATAAATGAATTATATAATAAGAAATTACCTACTCTTGTTGACGGATATGTTGTTGTAGGTTTTGTATCATAGAATGGAGTTTTAAAATCATTGTCTTGTGGTAGTCTCTAGAAACATATAAACTCTGCACTATCTTTAGTGTCTCACGTGTAACACGGATGTCAGCCTCAACCCGATCACTCATCTCCTTAATCTCCTTGGCATGTTTGTTTTCCTGGTCATCTAATCTCTTTGTCAAATTCTTAATCATATCCGTCAACTCCTTCTTCGTCTCATCATCAAATTTCTTCGGATCATCAACTTTCTTCACCGGTACTTTAGCATCGGGGTCCTTGAAATAGTTTACACTAGCAACCCACCACTCACACTTAACCTCTGTATTGGTGGGCCTCAAACGATTGAGAGGTCGTTCTTCGTCCAGGATATCATCCTGTCATACACATATTCATATACATATACATATACATATACATATACATATACATATACATATACATATACATATACATATACATATACATATACATATACATATACATATACATATACAGTTACAGTTACATATACATATACAGATACATATACAGTTACATATACAAATACAGATACATATACATATACATATACAGTTACATATACACATACAAATACAGTTACATATACCTATAGATATACACATACATATAAACATAACACATACATAAATATTTTGGTATAATTATACTCACCGAGAGTTGCATCAACTCAACGTACTCATTCCAGCCCATGACTTTCTTCTTCCGTTTCCAGTGGATTCCACGAGGTATGCCTTCACTTTCCGGCTTGAAAGCATATGCTTCTATTCGGTGTTTGTATGCCTCCCATATCCACATCTAGAAACAAAAACCAAATTTGGTTAAATATGAAACATGTTAATTGCTTAAAATTTATAAGTACGGATTACTACCTTAAACGCCCAAGTGAAGCCTCTCAAATGGTATGTCATTACCCCCTTCCGGGTTTTATCTAATACCCTCTCTTTATAAGGTACTAACACGTGATGCAAACTATTGTAAAGTTTGGTCCATAAGAAAGAACCCCACGGATACTTGTTCATCAACTCAAAGTCCTCTAATAAAAGAAGCATGTCATCATTTACGCTATCCCGCAACTGCTTCCCAAGGAAGCATAAGTTAATTATCAACGCAATGGCGACTATGACCTTATCCTTGTCAGTTCCTTTCAACTCATCTTTAAAAAAGGTGTCGTGAAACTCCGAAATATGACGTTGACCACTATGTCATTTAATAAAAACACGAGATGAAACCGAGTGGTCAAAATCCGACCTCTCTTGACCTATCCAATCTATAAAAGATGTAACTGGACCTAACCGCATCCCGGTAACCAAGCAAAACTCACGTCTACCACACCTAATGACATGGTCTCGGGTAACTCGAAACCATAGCTCTTCTGACTCCTCACATATTTCGCGTCCGTTGATTACAAACTTTTTTGGACGGTCAGTCTGATTCATTAATAAGCAATGTATGTATCCCGGATCATTGTCATCATACTTTATATCTAACCAATGACCGAAACACATCTCTCTGAAAATCTTTGTCTGAGCCGGAGTGAGTTTGTTCTTAATCTCCCTTATAAGAGACATCTTGCTTCGAATGGTGACCTTGGCCTCGAACCAAACCTGTAATCAGACAATGATAATGTCATTATACATAAATGTTAATATACATACACAAACATACAGGTACATACAATTGAAAAGCAAATACACTATAGTCGACCTTCTTTTTGGTCTACTACAGTTTTATTCAACTATAGGCGACCCAAAATGGGGTCGACTATAGTGTATGTTTTTGGCAGTCGACCATTTGAATGGTCAAGTATGCAAGTGATCTTCTGACCTAAGGCATCCCCATAACCATATACAGATATATACACTTTAGCAAAAACAATGGGAGAATTGTAAATCTACATATACATATACATATACATATACATATACATATACATATACATATACATATACATATACATATACATATACATATACATATACATATACATATACATATACATATACATATACATATACATATACATATACAATTACAGATACCTATCATATACTGACATGTACACACATACAAATACATCCATACACACATAGATATAAATACAGGGACCCATACATAGATATACATATATACACATATATACACATACGGATAAACTAACATATACATACAACAACGAAATAGGTTTTACCTCAATATCTGTCATCTTTGAAGGGAACTCTTGATTGAATCTAGGGACGAAATAGATACACTGACGATGGAATTAGGGTTTATCTACAAACTATTGAAGTGATCTCTTGATTGAATCTGCAATGAATGAGGGTTTATGAATCAGGGTTCGTAACTAGGGCTTGTGGAGCGAATTTTTGTTAGAGTTGAAATTTGAATTTTATTATCCCAACTCGCTATTTCAGTGTCTTTTTGTATACTCGACCATCATTAAGGTCGCCCGTGTTTTTTGGGGTCAAATATAGTGGTCGACCGATAGCCAACAGAAATCGACCTTGCCAGTTATAAACGGTGGTCGACCACATTTAAATTTGGTGTGGTCGACCGGGTATATAGGTAGTCGACCCAAATGGTGGTCGACTTAATGGTGTAAATAGACAATTTTTTTTTAAAAGTGTATTTTGGAATAAAACTTTTTAAAAAAGTGTATTTTGGGGAATTTCCCAAAAATCTTATCTCAAAGCCTCTAAAGTCCAAACCAAATGGGCCTTTCGACACTCCAATCAAGACGACTTAACAAGTACAGTCATGCTATGATATTTGTTTTGGCCATCCGTTAAAAATATGGGTCCATTTTCTGACCCTTTTAAAAAGAATATTGAACCATCAAAATCAAAATTTATTCGTATAAAAAATATCTTAATAAGTTTTTATAAGCGACAGTAGTAAAGTTACTGACGGGGTCATTTGCCACCACCCGATCATATACACGAATCACAAGTCATGCTTAATTCCTACACCCGTTAGGAGGAAATCTCAGAATATTGTACCCACGAAAAACTCCCTAGGGAACTTTGCCATATATTGCAGAACCCACCACTTTCAAGAAATCTCTCAGAGAACTCCATAGCCAACTGCAACGCATATTACTGCAACGCATATTGCATTATGAAATTCTTAAATGAGACTCGAACTTAAGACATCTCAAACACTGTGAAGGCGGTAACCGCTCCTAAATAGAGATGGGTATATGTATCTTAATAAGTTGTCTTGTATAAATATTGATGCCAACTTATTTTATGTAAAAATAAAACATATATGTTGTGATATATAACTTAACTAGTTTTATGAGCCCGTGCGTTGCACGGCTGTTGTACAAATTACTATACAATAATGTTAGTATTGATATTTTATCAAATCTATAATACACATACAATGAAAAAATCATTTATTACTAAAAATATTTATATCAAAAGTATTAGTATTGAATACTCATGTGAGCTCGTCATTACACGACAGTTGTATAAATTAGTATTCGATAACGTCAGTATTGATATTTATCAAATATATATTACAATTACAATGAAAAAACTGTTTATTACTAATAACCTTTGTATCGAAAACATTAGTATTGAATAATAACGCATGGATTATGAGCTCATATATGTAACATATTGTTTATTTAAATATATATACATAGTAGCCTTTAATTATTAAAATATTAAATTTAAGGAGTAATAATTAAAACTTAAAGTCGTACGACATTATATTTTCGCAACTGTAAATATCAGGCTTTGAACTCATACGTTGTACGACTGTTAATGATTGAAAAGTATACGTGTAATAGTATTGAATGAATAGGGTACTTAAAAACCGGTGACTAAATTTCGAAAACATCAAGATCATCATCCAATATTACAAACCAAAATATAAATAAATAGAAATGATCGAGTGATCGTCTTCAAAGAATGTATGTGGTTTTGAGCCCGTGTATTTAAAAAATAAATTTTAAATTATTAACTGTAGTTAGTCTTAATTATAATGTATAGAATCTAATGTAAATAAAAAATTGTTTAAAAGTAACGATATTTACTTCGTATATGAAACAATGAAAACTTAAAATTTAACGATATACCTTGAAGGAGTTTTTTAAGGGAGCATTGTGTTTCTAAAACATTTTTATAAATATACAGTACTTCTATTAACATTTCATAAAACATAATAGATCTACACGTGCTGTGCATGTGAGCTAAAAAATGTCAAATTCTTTCTTCCATCTTTTTTTTAACGGATAACTTTTATATAACAAAAGAAGGTTCATAGAAAATGAAACCTTCTTTAAACATACAAATCAAAAATCTCGAGCAAAACTAAACAAACATAAACTAAGCTCGCAACCCGACACAGAGAACAAAAGGCCTACAAACAACATGGCTTATCCTAACGAAAATATGAAGACCAATCTAACCGATAACTGAGAGATTAGGATTCATATATAACTAAAGATAAGACAAAAAACCACCACCATCTACCCACCTCCATTGAAATCTTTTTACTCACGTCTCTTCTATCATTAAAGTCAAACAAATAAAAATCTATTGAAGAACAAAAAGAGAATCTATAACTAAAATTAAAGTTACTATATGATAATAATCTCAAAAATAGTTTATTGTGTTATGTATTGGACAAAATTTCCAGTCATTGCAAATAATTGATGGTTGTAATCAAGAACGACCAGTCGCACAACACCGCTGGACTTAACCAGTACATCGAAAAATTATCAATTCCGGTCACCGGAGACCATTAATTCCATCGAGTACTTAGTTTACAAGATTCACATCACTACCTGCTTCTACCCTCGTAAGGAACAGGCCACTTGTGTCAGGTTAAATAATGCAAGTGACAGTGATAAGGTTATGAGATTTAGTTGGTTCTTTTTTATCAAACACAATTTATATTAAAGGAGGTTAATAATATATAATCAATTTCACACAAAATTTGAAATTTTTGTTAGATTTAGTTTTGTAAGTATATATTAGGTTTATGATTATTTAACATGGAAGATAAAGGTGAATATATGGTTAAAAAAGAAAGATAAAACAAAAACCATGAATTTACCCTTCGACGAGTATAATATCTAAAAAATATCTAAAATTATTAATGATTTATAGGTAAATATCTAAAATATATCCAGATAATTATTGGTTAATTGAAACATTGAAAGATGATAAGATATAATAAGATTATTTAAAGAAAGAGTTATTTTATTATTAGTTAATTGAAACCTTGAAAGATGATAAGATAATAAGATTATTTAACGAAAGAGTTATTTTAGGAAGTTATAATTATTTAATTTAGTTTAATTGAAAAAATGACACGTGTGCAAATTTAATTCAGATTAATTCAGAAGCCATCACGTAGGATTATTATCTCGTGCTTTATAATAATGTATAGATAAAAATTGTTATTGAATCTGGTTGCTACCAATAAATGACTTACAATCGATGCCCAACATATAATTGAAACATTCACTATAGCTTGACATACATCACTAACTAAGGTAATGTTAATTTATATTTATATTTATATATATCCTAATTTCCGTAAATGACATTTCTAAATTAGGCGGTGTTACTATTCAAACCAATTTTTTATCCACCACGACCCATTTATAAAGTATTAGTGTACGTATTCTTATCATATATACTCCCATGTCCCAAAACCTGTACCCCATCCCTCTATCTCTTCAAAAATAAATACCACTGGACCCTTTCACCATCGATTATACTGTATTCCGGTAGTTTTATGCAACGTGTTACGATCCCACATCGCCCAAGTATGAGATTGGGTGATGGCTTATAAGTCATGGTGTCACCTCCTCCTTCAAGCTAGTTTTTGGGAGCGAGTTCTACACTTGGGCTTATGGCTAGTCCAAGCTCACCTCCGGTTCGTTCCAGGGTGAGAATCCGGGTCTTCTTTCAGTTCGTCCCAGAAAGACCATGACAACTGGTATCAGAGCTAACCTCATCTTTGGGACCCAATACCTCGGAGTGGTGACCTATAGAGTGGTGGCTTGGACCCAGAGAGAGAGTGTCAACCGTAACCAACATAGCTGTGACCCACGAGGGCTCGGAGTGGTGGCCTATGGAGTGGTGGCTTGGACCCGAAAAAGGGTGCCAACCGTAACCAACATAGTCGTGATCAACAAGGACGTTGACTCTTTAAGGGTGGGGTATTGTTACGATCTCATATTTTCCAGGTATGGGATTGGGTGATGGCTTATAAGTAAAGGTGTCCCCTCCTCCTTCAAGCCAGCTTTTGGGAGGGAGTTCTACACTTGGGCTTATGGTTGGTCCGAGCTCACCTCCGGTTCGTCCCACGGTGAGAATCCGGTCTTCTCCGGTTCGTCCCAGGAAGACCATGACACAACGCCGCCACCACCATTTAATTCAATAAGATTTTTTGAGCAAAATCGTACAAATTTTGTATATCTTGGGGGACTAACAAACATTGAAACAAATTAGAGTTTGAGGGTTTCAATCAGGCGATTGCGATTTGTGTTTCCAGGTTTTTTCCTATTTTTTTGTTCTTATTTCCAACTAAGTGATCTAATCAAAGCTTATCAAAGCTTGGAAGAGACTTAGTCATTAGGTAGTTTTTGTATTCAGCCGCCGTTTCACGATTTTTGTTGTTTTAAGGTGAAACGTTCAAATGAGTTGTTGTAGTTGATATAAATAAATCATGTATATATTGACTTATTGTTTCAAGCTTGCATACGTAGATTATTCAGTTTTTTACTAGAATAAGGTTATGGTGAAATTCTTTATATACATTTTGAATTATGCCATAGTTCCGAACTTGCGTGAATATTAACTTCTTGATAGGCCATTATGAGTGAATTTTTTTCTTTTGAAAACTATGAATAATAAATTTTCGGATACAAATGGATATTGGTTTAATATCTTACATGTTGAATATACATTGATGAATAAACAAGAAAAGGACAATCATGGACTTTCTACATGGAAGGAGGTTAAAAATTTGTGAAATTATGTGATAGTGTAGGCCAACTCCACTAATGGATCATAAATAATGGAAAGACAATATTTCACTCCTCCTCCCTTGATTTACACAAACTTTGAATCTTAATCCTTTTACCGATTTTTTTTACATTCCTCGTACCTAATATTTGAACCTTCTAGATTCCTCGTCCTTCTGTCTATTTTAGCTGTTATCTTCCATCACGTGTTGCGCATGTGAGGGTATTTTAGTCAGTTTTTCACCCTTCTCTTTTTTACTTCTCTTTTGACTTGCCCCAATTCATTTCACAAAATCTTAATTTTGTCACCTCCGTATCATCCACCAATGTCATTCATTAATATTAGATTCAGATATGAAATTAAATCATTAAAATAAATCAAAATAATAAAGCCCGATCCACAAGCTTCGTTAGCCACCACCATTCAAATGTGCATCGATTGACAAATATGAATATATAAAAATCTATTAACATATACAAATATGCATTGATTCATTTTCAAAACTCAACTAAACTTCAAACTCCAAAATTTCTTACTCAATTAAACTTCTGCTAACGAGATGTACCTCACAGCGGAGGTCTCCAGTTCATTTCAGCGGCGGCGGAAGGCCGGTGTATTTCACGGTGTAGATCTGGTGACGGTGCTGGTGGAGAAGTGGTGGAAGGTGTACCTCGAGGCGAAGCTCAGACGCCGTTCACCACCACCGTAAACCCTCGGTTTCTTCCACAAGGACGAGGAGTCAAATTTTGTCTAATGAAAATACTAGCAAAAAACAGCCGCAACGCGCCCCATTAAAGGCAGCCAAAACACGATAGCATCCAATAGTAAATGTGTATTTATCCTCTAATACACACACTCCCATTTTGTAACTACAAATTTTCAGATGTCGTAGCTACTATATTTTATAATAGACAAGACAATGTTTTGCCATATGTAATCAAATTTTACTAATTAGAAATGTGTTTTGTATGCACATATTAATACAACTTCGCCGCAACATGTTAACCTCAGTTGTGACGACCCAGAAATTTCTGACCAAATTTAAACTTAATCTTTATATGATTTCGAGACGATAAGCAAAGTCTGTAAAGTTGAGTCTCAAAAAGTTTGAACTATTTTCATATATTCATTGACCTTCGACTGTAAATATGTGGATATATATAAATATGTGTATTTAAATGTATGTGTAATATATATAATAACATGAACATTAATAAACTATTATATACATTTATTGTTATAAATAAATATGTACAATAAAATACATTATAATAAAAACTAATATTTTATATGTATATTTCTTGTATATATATATATATTGTAATATTTAATTTAATTATTTAATATATATTTATGTGCGTAGTAAATTTTGTTATTTAAAACTATTTATATATATACACAGTGTATATTAAATATAATTAATTTTGATCTTAAATGGTAAATGTCTGTAACTTTCGGTTGACGTTTAATTTTTTTTAAAATAGGTCCAATATATATATATATATATATATATATATATATATATATATATATATATATATATATATATATATATATATATATATATATATATATATGAAGTTTTAAAATAAAAGTTGTTCTAAAATTTGATTAGAAAGATAGTAGTTTTGATAAATATTTTTTTTTACCTTTTCAATCTAAGTTTTTGTACTCCGTACATATAAATTGGAACAGAAAAGAAATAATTATCGAATCTTTTTGATCAGGTTTCAAACAGGTAATGACTGAAATAAATAAATGGTCTTAATTTTAAAATATGTGATTTTTCTGAATTAAATTATCCGTAACTATTTAGCAATGGTCACGATATACCCAATAGTGATAGACTGTCGGCATAAGAAGTTAATATGATGGCTGCTATACTGTGTAATTCTTGATTCGTTTGAAATATTATTATTAATTTATTATTATTATATTATATTATATATCCTCCTAATTCTATATATATATGTACACATATGTACATGATAGATCATCACCACCACAGCATTTACTCTGCCCATCATAGACCACCTTCTAACACCATGAACCGCCACCACAGTACACCGCCACTAGTCCACTACCCTCTCCATCTCTCTCTCTATATCGCTATATTTTTCTCTGTATTGAAATCGGAAGCAGACCACCATAAGACTACCATTACAAAACCACCCTCATCCTTGTATGATCACCACGAGCCACCTCTGCCACCATACACGACCACCACCATGAAAACCTCAACCATCAAACCACTCATTTTGAAACCATCGAACACCTTCAAATATCACCATGAAATAATCACCATCACTTTACACAAGCCATCACCTTGGTCACCACCACAGGTTGTTACTATCACACTACTAAACGCCATACGTTTTATTCTTATCTAAATGAACTATCACAACCGTCAACATCACTTCGCAAATCTCATCTGCAACTCGTGTCTGTTGTTGCTTCATTGCTATTATTACCACGCTGCTATGGCTACACATAAAGATGAAGATAAACCTCGAGTGAAGAGGGTAACATTTATGGTTATGTGATGAGGGAACCGATATGATGAAGAAGATGAGAAAGACATTTTTTTTCTTCCCTTTATCTGTAGACCGAACAACACCACCTTTTTCGATTTATTACTACTACTGTATGCTTTTTGTTTCCTATCAAACCCAATTATTGAATTGTGAACGAATTGAAGAATGAAGATGATGATAAACAGTGGGGAAGACGATGAACAGTGAGACTGTAAGGGTGAATGATGATGATCGATGGTGAATAGATGATGGTGATTGTAAACGCGAACCCAGAATGAGATGATATTAGGATTAATCGATGATGATAGAAGCTGAAAGAGATGGCGACTATGGTGAATCACGAATGATGATGAAACTATGAGGTGATAATGATAATGATGATGCCGTCGAGTATGATGATGATAGCGAGATATAATGATGATAATGATGCCATGCGTTTAGATGATAATGATAATTAGGGTTGAAGATGTCAAGAAGATGATACCGTATTTGTTTTGGCACTATTACGTTTTTCTGATTCTTAAATTCACGTATCTAATTAAATGAAGTTTGGGCTGCGTGATCCATTAATCAATAACAGGCCGAAGCCTTTTTATTTTGCTGTTGGGCCGTGAAACAAATGTTTTGGTTGGGCTATGTTTTATTTTCGTTGGGCCAAGAAACGGGTTATATTGATTACGGTAGGAGATGCAACAGAAAAACGTAACAGAGTAGATGGTAGGGAGTGTTGTTGAGGAGCGGGAGGTAGCGGGTTCGAGCCCGGGCATGGGCTATTTTTTTAGAACATCTTCCTTTGAGGTAGTTTTTTATTATTATTATTATTATTATTATTATTATTATTATTATTATTATTATTATTATTATTATTATTATTATTATTATTATTATTATTATTGTTATTATTATTATTATTATTATTATTATTATTATTATTATTATTATTATTATTATTATTATTATTATTATCATTATTATTATTATTATTATTATTATTGTCATGATTGTTAGTGTTATTATTATTATTATTATTATTATTATTATTATTATTATTATTATTATTATTATTATTATTATTAATATTATCCTTTTAATAAAGTTATTATTATTATTAGTAAATCATTAATATCAAAACTATCTTTTTTTGAAAAAAATAAATATATTGTACATAAAACATACTTATTATATATAATACAATTTTACTAATATTCCATATAACTATATATAAATCATATTAACATTACTTATATAAAAACTTACATACAACAAATTAAGTATTTTTAATATAATACTAAATATATAGATATTAATATAACTATATTAATCACTTTAAATACATATACAAAATAAATATATATATATACATATATATATATACATATATCATATAATTTAAGATATAAAATAAAATATATGTTTTAAAAAGGAATATAGTATAAACTTTATATAACTACAAAATATATAGAAATGATATATATATTAATAAATGAAATTATGATATTTCTATTATATGTTTTAATAGAAATACAAATGTTATAGGTTCGTGAATCCGAGGCCAACCATGCATTGTTCAGTTGTTAAATATCGTCATATGTATTTTTACTACAAAATACAGTATGGTGAGTTTCATTTACTCCCTTTTTACTTATTACATTTTCGGGACTGAGAATACATGCGCTGCTTTATAACTGTTTTATTAAATGCCTTTGAAATCTTTATTTTTGATCTGAGAATACATGAACTGCTTTTATAAATGATTGACGAAATGGACACAAGTATTCAAAACTACATTCTATGATAGAATTGTTTGGATTCAGAGGTTCGATTTCTATAAAGATTGTATTATCGACCATCGGTGAGATGATTTTGTCATTGCACTACGCGTTAGCTACCGATATGTTTCGATTTAGTAGTTAGTAACGGTGAGATGATTTCTTCATTGCACTACGCGTTAGCTACCGTTTTAACTACCATCGGTGAGATGATTTCTTCATTGCACTACGCGTTAGCTACCGATGTATTGTATTGTATTATATTATAGTCGACTTTGTAGTTAGTAACGGAGTGATGATTTTGCATTAAGTACGCATTAGCCCCCGTTTTAGCTACCCTCGGAGGGATGATTTTGCATTGCGTACGCATTAGCCCCCGTTGTAAGAATTATATTGTATTAACTACCACGGTGAGACGATTTTGTCATTGCACTACGCATTAGCTACCGTTGGTGAGTTGTTTGAAAGGTTCCGGTGTTCTTCATATGAATGTTTTTCCAGCAATGAGCAGACCTGCACAGATTGTTTTCTAATTATGAGTATCTTGTGGTCTATTAAAATGATGAATGTTATTGTTTACGATAAATCTATAAACTCACCAACCTTTTAGTTGACACTTGAAAGCATGTTTATTCTCAGGTATGAAAGAAATCTTCCGCTGTGCATTTGCTCATTTTAGAGATATTACTTGGAATCATTCATGGCATATTTCAAAAGACGTTGCATTTGATTCATTGAGTTCAACAAGATTATTATTAAGTCATTTATAGTTTGGATATATTATGAAATGGTATGCATGCCGTCAATTTTTGATGTGATGAAAGTTTGTCTTTTAAAAACGAATGCAATGTTTGTAAAATGTATCGTATAGAGGTCAAGTAGCTCGCGATGTAACCAAATGTAATGTATTAGTCCAGATGGATTAGGACGGGTCACTACAGTTGGTATCAGAGCGGTGGTCTTAGCGAACCAGGTGTTGCATTAGTGTGTCTAACTGATAGTTGTTTAGATGCATTAGTGGGTCTGGACTTCGACCGTGTCTGCATGTCAAAAGTTTTGCGTATCATTTAGTGTCAAAAATTATTTACGTATCATCCTTAAAGTCTAAGACACGTCTTACTGCCTCTATTGCATAGACAGTGTATAGATAAATTCATATCTTAGCGTATCTGTTATTGTTACCTTTGCCTGACAGCTTTCGTAGATTCCTCCGTAACTTATGGGATTTTAGTATTATATATGCATATGTAAATTTTGTATTGCAGGGTACTAATCTACATCCTAAAATCTATTTCTTATCGAAAATCCTTCATCTGATCGTACAAGATGAATCCCTCAACCAGTTCGAATTCCTCGGATTCCGACAGCTATTCCGATATGGAGTTTCACCTAAGCTCCGAATGTAGTGTCACCAGAATGTATCCACCAATTCACTTGATGGGTTCGTAGCCTACTTAATCATTGGAGACAAAAAGAAGGTGATCCTTTCCACCAACCAAATTCACCTATTGGCGAAGAACCTGAAGCACTTACCGGTGAACCAGCCCGAAATACCATTTTCACCCTCATTTCCCGAATATCTCATCATGATTACATACTATCTTAGATTCTAAACCTTATTTATTCGCTCGTTCTTACCGACAATCATCCCGAAATAATGGAAGAAGTCAACGAGCTTCGCGCTCGAGTAATCAATTTAGAAAACGTGATGCAAAACCTACCAGCTTCAGCAACAACATTAACACCAGTACCACCAACAACCCAAGTTTCAACATCACATGCCTCAACATCGCAATCTATACCTAGAGCATAATTTTCGTTCTGAAATGCCCCGTCCGAATCCATCTGGACGAAGTCCATATCGATTACAAACGATTCATAATAGTTGATTACATCGCGAGGTACTTGACCTCTATATGATACATTTTACAAACATTGCATTCGTTTTTAAAAGACAAACTTGCTTTACATCGAAAGTTGACGACACGCATACCATTTCATAAAATATCCAACTATAATTGACTTAATAATAATCTTGATGAACTCAACGACTCGAATGCAACGTCTTTTGAAATATGTCATGAATGACTCCAAGTAATATCTTTAAAATGATCAAAATGCACAACGGAAGATTTCTTTTGTACCTGAGAATAAACATGCTTTAAAGTGTCAACCAAAAGGTTGATGAGTTCATTAGTTTAACATAAATAATCATTTCCATCATTTTAATAGACCACAAGATTTCATATTTCCATTTTTCATAAACATACATCCCATGCATAGAGACAAAAATATCATTCATATGGATTGAACACCTGGTAACCGACCTTAACAATATGCATATAGAATATCCCCTATCATTCCGGGATCCTCCTTCGGACATGATATAATTCGAAGTACTAAAGCATCCGGTACTTTGGATGGGGCTTGTTGGGCCCGATAGATCTATCTTTAGAGTTCGCGTCAATTAGGGTGTCTGTTCCCTAATTCTTAGATTACCAGACTTAATAAAAAGGGGCATATTCGGTTTAATAATCCAGCCATAGAATGTAGTTTTAAGTACTTGTGTCTATTTCGTCAAACATTTATAAAAATTGCGCATGTATTCTCAGCCCAAAAATATAAAGGGTAAAAGGGTGCAAATGAAACTCACCTAATGTATTTTGTAGTAAAAATACACATGACGATATTGAACAAAAGTAGGGTTGGCCTCGGATTCACGAACCTATATAATGTTAACATATTATAATATTAATCAACTAAGTTTATATCGTATTAAGACTAATATCCTTATATATTCATATTAATACTTATAATATGTTATAATATGTATATTATATGTAATTTAATTAATGTTATCTTACTATAAATGATATTAAAAAAAACATGGTATTTATGTGATATTAGTATATTTATGATATAGGTAATAAATATATTTTTTGCATGGGTAATATTGTTGTAATAATAATAATGCTTAAAATATTAATAATAATAATATTAGTTATATTAATAATGTTTATGAAAATGATTAGATTTTAATAGTGGTAATGATAATATTAATAGTGATGGTAATAATAATGATAGTAATAATAATTAAAATAAAATAATAATACTTGTACTTATAATATTAAAAATGATAATTTTTAATAATTCTAATAATAATAATCTAATTGATAATACTAATTTTTTTTATTAATGCTAATATTTGTAATAATATTAATGATAACAATATCAATACTTAATAATCCATTTAAATCATTATTTGAGTCTAGTTTTAATCATTCTCTTAATAATATTTGTATTTATAATTTTTTTTATAATCATAACCTTAATAATAATAATAATAATAATAATAATAATAATAATAATAATAATAATAATAATAATAATAATAATAATACTCGATATATATACCTAATAAAAAGGGAATCTGCTTTTGTCGACTGTTCAACCAGGTTGAGGATAATAAAAACGCAGGAGAAGAAATATCACAGTTCAAGGGTTTGTTCGATTCATTCATCAGCAATCGATCAAGCAACAATCACCAATGATTAGTAGATCATCGATTCATCATCATCATCATTGTTCAATCGCCATCATCAATCCTATTCCTCATCGTTATCGCATAACACAGACAAATCGAAGCAGGAGTTGGTGTTCGATTGATGTTTGTTCAAATTAGGAAGCAAGAATAAACACTGCAGCGTATAGTAACAGGGATGGCATCAAGTCATCATCAATCGATCATGAAATCGTCTAATAACCGCTCAATTAGGTAATTGGGGTTTTTCTTTTTTTATTTATTTATTTATTTATATAAATATATATATATATACATATATACATATATATATATATATATATATATATATATATATATATATATATATATATATATATATATATATATATATATATATTTATTGATTGAACACAAATAATAATGAATGAAAATAAAAACGGCTTATTTGGTAGCAGAAGTTACAGGTTAATTAGTAACGATACCTGATAGCAAAAAGGGTTGTGATGGTGGTGTTTCGTGGTGATATGTAGAAACAGAAAGAAGTAATAGTGGCGACAATAAACAGCAACAATTTAATCACCGTTATTCGTTGTTGTAATAGGAAAATAGAGAAGAATACAGGAAGGGAGCAGCATCATCACGATGGTGTAAGTTTATTTGGTTTTCGTTCGTAGTTTGACAAAAAGAACAGAAAGTTAATGGGTTCTTTGGTACTTAATTGATGATCGACTATTGTTGATTAAAGTGGTGTGTTTGTGTGTATTTGAAACAGGAAGATAGAAGTAGGCAGTTGTTATGGTTCGGTTTGGTGGCGTGATGATCATGGTGGTAGCAGAAACAGAAACAAACACTTAGCAGCAAGAGATATTTAATGTTGTAACATTTAAAGGTGTGATTATGATGATGGTTTGTGGTTTTATGTTCTATCAACAAAAGAAACATAAGAATGGGTGTAGCAGTAGCATCACAAAGGTTGCAGGTGTGATAATTCGATGGTGGTTTGAGGTTTGGTCGCAAGCAAAAGAAGCCACAAGATGGGTTATGTGGGTGTCGTTATGGATTGGTCAAATCCAGAGAATAGAATGAAGGTGGTGGTTTAGATGGTAGTTCGTGGTGATAGAGGATGATGTTGGTATCTTATTTATAACCAGAACAGAAAGACAAGCAGGTTAGAGTAAAAAAAAATATAGTTCGGTTGTGGGTCTGTAGTTGTTAGACTATGTCTTTAGCCCATGTAATACTTATAGTTTTGAACTTAAATCATATATCTATCATAAGGTTGTATGCCTATATATATTGTCATTCATCTGGTACGTAAAGCATTATGGGAACATATGCATATTGATTTGTAATACTAGCAAGAAAACAAAAGGATTTTTGGTGATAGTTGCAGATTGAAGTAGTGTTTGGTGTAAGTGGGTTTTTCATAGGTTTGTGTTTGTGTGTGTAATGGATACGTATATCTATATAGTTATAATATAGATTGATAAAGTTAAATAAAGTTAGATATGGATAGATAGGGATAGATAACAAGATGTATCAAAAGTAAAAAAGACAAGTAGGGAAGTGTGGTGAATTCTGTCTATCTAATTGCATTTGTATATATATATATATAATTATATATAGCACTTTGATGAAAGAACAAAAAACAAAGTAAACACAGTAACCCTTTTCACTTGATTCCAAATATGGTTAGATGTTTAATCAACACAAATATATACATATTTATGAATAAATGTATAAGTCTTATATAATGATTAAAATCCAAAAACAGCACCACTAATAATATTCTACATGTTAGTTCACGGATGAACAAGTGGGTTTAAATTTTCAATTACGTGGCCCCAAGTTTGTTGAATTTGATCACAACTTTAATTTGTATAAAGATGTTCAAAGTGAGTTGTAGTTTGACAAAAAGAAAATAGAGAGATGGCAATATCTCTAGTATTCATAAACAAGAAGAAACCTACAAAAGCACATTTGTCACTTCTGACATTTTAAAACATTCGTGAATGATACTTGTTCACCTCTTACCGACAGTTTCAATATAGATATTATTTTAATTTACATTTCTGTTTACAATTAAAGGTTCGTGAATCGTCGGGAGTAGTCAAAGGTCAATTGAATATATGAACATCGTTCCAAAATTTTCTAGACTCAACATTACAGACTTTGCTTATCGTATCGAAATCCTATAAAGATTAAGTTTAAATTTGATCGGAAATTCCCGGGTCATCACAGTACCTACCCGTTAAAGAAATTTCGTCCCGAAATTTGAGTGAGGTGGTCATGGCTAACAATAAAAATGTTTTCATGACGAATATGAGTTGATAAATTGAGTTTTATCATCATTGAGTAATATGGATAGAAATAATTCGATTATTCGAAGAGTACGAATGAAGCTATCACCAAAGAGTGAAATAGAAAAGTAAAGATTCATCTTAACTTTTGACAGAGTCAGGGTTGAATTTAGGAAAATAAGTTGCGTCTTAACTTTTGACGTTATCTTGGTTGAATTCCGGAATTCAAGGGATTTCAAAGGAAATCTTCGAAATCTATAAGATCTGATTCTTCGGGATTTAAGGAAATTAGGATCTCTTTAATTAAATACGATGATCTGTCGCGATTACTACGTCTGATATTTCCATTATAAATTTACCTTTTCCGTTCCATTAGTTTTCACCACTTCTATACTCAATTCCCAGATTCAAGAGATTGTGAAAATGCTTAATCCCATTCTAATCCTTGATATTTTTCTAATTATCACTTCTGTCATCCTTCTTTTCAATCTTCCACCAGAAGAATCTATTTACTTCGACTATTACCTTGGGGTAATAGTATTCTTAATTCTACCGTGTCTTTATATTGCTATTCGTATTAATATCCACGGTTTGTAACCTCCGTGTTGTTATTGGGCTTTATATTTTCTCTTATATTTTGGAGCTCTTTGCCTTTTTATTCTCCTCTCGACTCCTAGTAAAGCGAACAATGGTTCAGAATTCATAGATATGAATTTCGAAATGAACATAGTTAATGTTCTAAGAAAGAAATGGTAATAGCACGATCTTGATTCGTCAAATTACCAGAATATCCGGGAAAGATAGAACTATCAAGAAAATATGTTCTTGATATGTTTATATATCAGATAAAATGTAAGAGTCGTGTAACATGTCACATGATGATGTTATAATCTGTGAATCATCATATCCCATTTAGAAACTCAGCATGACTTACTGTAATATAATCACGTTGATCAAGTGTCATTATATTATACTAACTCATGCATCAGTTCCCAACATTACTTCAATAACATTCATATTTTAAGCTCGAACGTTTACAGAATATAGAAACTAACAGTTTCTATATGATGTAACACTGATATCATGATGAGATTAATGATTTCAGATAAGAATAGTTATGTAAATATCTTCAGAAATATGGAGGATATTTATAATGAAAGATACGATGATATCTGGAAATTTCTAATATCGAAGGATGGTGAAGAAAATCTGTCCACAAGAGTTTGGAGTCAGAAGCAAGGTATTCGCTAAAGATTTCAGCAGACATTGAATCATTTAGATTCTTTGAAGTTAAACTTATTCTTTGCGATTTGTCCACGACTTCTTTCATAGTTTCTCATAATCCGCTTTTCGGTACTAAATTTTCTCTTGAATATTTCCAATATAATGATACACAGGAATCACGAAGAGGTATATAATTTCGGACGAGAATATTTATGAAAATATCCTCAGAAATATCGAAGATATTGATGATGATATTCTGGAATTTCTAAGTTCGATGGTTGATGGAGAAAGATTTTCCGCAAGATTTTAACATGACTTCGGAGCAAGATATTCTCTAAAGATTTCAACGGATCCAGAATTATCTGGATTCTTTGAATATAGGGTATGGTCCTTGTATTTGTCCTTGGTCTCCTTCATAGTTAACTCTATCAGTTTTCCAGTTCCAACGTTTCTGAGCTTTTCCAACATATTATTCTTTATCATCAAACTTTCGACGACTAAGGTCGTTTACGGTTGCCTACAGTTTCTGCTGCTTCATTCAGATTTTTCAGAATTTGAAGTTTTGATTTATAGTCTGGTGCTTTTCAGGATTTCAGAATGGAAGATCATAATTCTAATAGATAAGTGTTATATGTATACATATAACTGTTGATGATGAAACGTTGCGAAATTAAAAATTTTTGATTTCTGATTTTCGATAATTGGTATGGCAATTCTCGTTATAAGATGTGAATGAGTATATGAATAGGTTTTAGCGAACAACTATAATGGTTCTTCGGAGAGACTTAAGTCAATGAGTAGTGAAGTTGCTGGTAAGTTTACTGCTAATGTGGAGTGATATATACGATTCCCCGATAACGATGACGAAAGGCAAACTTATATATCAAGGTTATAATAAGACTAATCCAAGTGAATGTCGAAGTTGACTTGCTGAAGCTGTGACAAAATTGGCTAATCGAACAGGAGTTGCAAAATTATTTTCGGTAATAATAACGTCAAAGGAGCTAGCACAGATATGTGTTAAACATTTTCTCAGGTTTCGAGAGTTTTCAGGTGCATAACTATATGCGTCAATCTTTTCTTCCATAGATGAAGTGCGGTTGGTTCATCCTTTCAATTGAGGTGTTTTCAAGAATCTTGAAAGGTTTGAACGCAGATTAGAATTGTCAAGATACAAATGGCGTTTAAGATGAAATCAAGTGGCAAACTTGAAGAATTGTTTAGTTTCATATGTTTTTATCAATATTTTAATTCATTTTAATTGTCCAATGTTATTAGTCCACAGTCGATAGTCCACAGTTAACAGTCCAATGATTCATATATAGTTTAATATATAATATTCGAATTAATTAATACGTATCGTGACCCGTATACGTCTCAGACTCGATCACAACTCAAAGTATATATATTATTTGAGAATCAACATCAACCCTGTATAGAGAACTCGATCATTACTGCATATAGAGTGTCTATGGTGATTCCAAATAATATATATAGATGCGTCGATATGATATGTCAAAACCTTGTATACGTGTCCCGATATTTAAAGTGCGTAAAATAAATAACAAAAATTAAATGACGATAAATAAAATTGCGAGAACGTAAATTGCAATAATTAAATTGCGATAAATAAAATGTAATCCATTAGTTAGGAACAGTTAGCTAGGATTTTGTTAGCGTGGTTTCTTAACAATTTTTTTTTATATTGTTAATTAGTCTGTTTCTAATCAATTTTTATTGTGTCCATTATTTCTTCATTATGCCACTTGTTGGATTCTGATAGATCAAAATCCAAATATGAAAATTGAATGAAAAGGGTTATTCTGTGGTGAACGGATTTGTATATCGTTGGATGTAAGTAGGATATTAAATGACTGTTGAATCAGATTCGAAGAGTGTACAACGTAACTTATTAATATGAATCTTAAATATTCCTCGGGTATTACCTACCCGTTAAAATATTTTCATCGTTAACAGTTTGTACAAAAAGATTTTTAATTACTATCTTTATGAAAACATATATACATATATATTTTCTTCAGATGTACTCATGGATTTAATGAGTCAATATGATATTAGACTCATTTGATTTACCGTTAGAATAAGAATAACTAATCTCTAAAACATTAGAGATTATATAATCGCCATGCCGAACGAAGATAAATGATGTAGAACGATACGTAGAACGAAGATCATACTCAAGTACAGATGATTATATTGAAGCATGGATTGTTGATGGTACTGGTGCTGTTATTGATGGTACTGTTGGTGCCAGTGATGTTGCTGAAGCTGGTACATTTTGCACCATATTCTCCGAATTGATTATTCGAGCGCGAATTTCGTTGACTTATTACTCCAGGATGATTGTCGGTCAGAACGAGCGGATGAATAAGGTTCAGAATTGTGGATAGAGTATAATCTTGTCGAGTTACCCTGGAAATGAGACTGAAAATGGTGTCTCGAACAAGTTCGCCGGTAAACGCTTCAGGTTCATTGTCAAGAGGTGAATTCAGTTGGTGGAAGGGATTGCCTTCTGCGCGTTTCCATTAATTAAGTTGACTACAAACCCATCAGATGAATTGATAATGGCTGATTGGTTGATTCATGTCGATGACGCTGTTTTCGAAGCTTAGGTGAACATCTATATCGGAATAGCTGTCGGAATAATTATTGGAATAGCTATCGGAATCTGAGGGACTCGAACTGGTTGCAGGATTCATCTTGTACGATCAGATGAAGGATTTTCGATAAGAAATAGATTATAGGATGTAGATTAGTACCCTGCAATACATAATTTACATATGCATATATAATACTAAAATCCCATAAGTTATGGAGGAATCTAAGGAAGTTGTCAGGCAAAGTTACAGTAACAGATACGCTAAGATATGAAGTAGCAGATACGCTAAGATATGAATTTTGTCTATACACTATTCATGCAGTCAATGCAGTAAAACGTGTCTAGACTAAGAATGATAAGCAAGTGTTTCTCTAAGAATGATAAGCAGGTAATTTTTTTTTTACACAAAATGATAAGCAAAACTTTTGACATGCAGACACGGTCGAAGTCCAGACTCACTAATGCATCCTAACGACTTATCAGTTAGACACACTAATGCAGACATGGTTCGCTAAGACCACCGCTCTGATACCAACTGAAATGCCCAGTCCTAATCCATCTGGACGAAGTCCATATCGATTACAAACGATTCATAATAGTTGATTACATCGCGAGGTACTTGACCTCTATATGATACATTTTACAAACATTGCATTCGTTTTTAAAAGATAAACTTGCTTTACATCGAAAGTTGACGACACGCATACCATTTCATAAAATATCCAACTATAATTGACTTAATAATAATCTTGATGAACTCAACGACTCGAATGCAACGTCTTTTGAAATATGTCATGAATGACTCCAAGTAATATCTTTAAAATGATCAAAATGCACAACGGAAGATTTCTTTCGTACCTGAGAATAAACATGCTTTAAAGTATCAACCAAAAGGTTGATGAGTTCATTAGTTTAACATAAATAATCATTTCCATCATTTTAATAGACCACAAGATTTCATATTTCCATTTCTCATAAACATACGTCCCATGCATAGAGACAAAAATATCATTCATATGGATTGAACACCTGGTAACCGACCTTAACAATATGCATATAGAATATCCCCTATCATTCCGGGATCCTCCTTCGGACATGATATAATTCGAAGTACTAAAGCATCCGGTACTTTGGATGGGGCTTGTTGGGCCCGATAGATCTATCTTTAGAGTTCGCGTCAATTAGGGTGTCTGTTCCCTAATTTTTAGATTACCAGACTTAATAAAAAGGGGCATATTCGGTTTAATAATCCAGCCATAGAATGTAGTTTTAAGTACTTGTGTCTATTTCGTCAAACATTTATAAAAATTGCGCATGTATTCTCAGCCCAAAAATATAAAGGGTAAAAGGGAGCAAATGAAACTCACCTAATGTATTTTGTAGTAAAAATACACATGACGATATTGAACAAAAGTAGGGTTGGCCTCGGATTCACGAACCTATATAATGTTAACATGTTATAATATTAATCAACTAAGTTTATATCGTATTAAGACTAATATCCTTATATATTCATATTAATACTTATAATATGTTATAATATGTATATTATATGTAATTTAATTAATGTTATCTTACTATAAATGATATTAAAAAAAACATGGTATTTATGTGATATTAGTATATTTATGATATAGGTAATAAATATATTTTTTGCATGGGTAATATTGTTGTAATAATAATAATGCTTAAAATATTAATAATAATAATATTAGTTATATTAATAATGTTTATGAAAATGATTAGATTTTAATAGTGGTAATGATAATATTAATAGTGATGGTAATAATAATGATAGTAATAATAATTAAAATAAAATAATAATACTTGTACTTATAATATTAAAAATGATAATTTTTAATAATTCTAATAATAATAATCTAATTGATAATACTAATTTTTTTTATTAATGCTAATATTTGTAATAATATTAATGATAACAATATCAATACTTAATAATCCATTTAAATCATTATTTGAGTCTAGTTTTAATCATTCTCTTAATAATATTTGTATTTATAATTTTTTTTTATAATCATAACCTTAATAATAATAATAATAATAATAATAATAATAATAATAATAATAATAATAATAATAATAATAATAATAATAATAATAATAATAATAATAATAATAATAATAATAATACTCGATATATATACCTAATAAAAAGGGAATCTGCTTTTGTCGACTGTTCAACCAGGTTGAGGATAATAAAAACGCAGGAGAAGAAATATCACAGTTCAAGGGTTTGTTCGATTCATTCATCAGCAATCGATCAAGCAACAATCACCAATGATTAGTAGATCATCGATTCATCATCATCATCATTGTTCAATCGCCATCATCAGTCCTATTCCTCATCGTTATCGCATAACACAGACAAATCGAAGCAGGAGTTGGTGTTCGATTGATGTCTGTTCAAATTAGGAAGCAAGAATAAACACTGCAGCGTATAGTAATAGGGATGGCATCAAGTCATCATCAATCGATCATGAAATCGTCTAATAACCGCTCAATTAGGTAATTGGGGTTTTTCTTTTTTTATTTATTTATTTATTTATATAAATATATATATATACATATATACATATATATATATATATATATATATATATATATATATATATATATATATATATATATATATATATATATATATATATATATATATATATATATATATATATATATATATATATATATATTGATTGAACACAAATAATAATGAATGAAAATAAAAATGGCTTATTTGGTAGCAGAAGTTACAGGTTAATTAGTAACGATACCTGATAGCAAAAAGGGTTGTGATGGTGGTGTTTCGTGGTGATATGTAGAAACAGAAAGAAGTAATAGTAGCGACAATAAACAGCAACAATTTAATCACCGTTATTCGTTGTTGTAATAGGAAAATAGAGAAGAATACAGGAAGGGAGCAGCATCATCACGATGGTGTAAGTTTATTTGGTTTTCGTTCGTAGTTTGACAAAAAGAACAGAAAGTTAATGGGTTCTTTGGTACTTAATTGATGATCGACTATTGTTGATTAAAGTGGTGTGTTTGTGTGTATTTGAAACAGGAAGATAGAAGTAGGCAGTTGTTATGGTTCGGTTTGGTGGCGTGATGATCATGGTGGTAGCAGAAACAGAAACAAACACTTAGCAGCAAGAGATATTTAATGTTGTAACATTTAAAGGTGTGATTATGATGATGGTTTGTGGTTTTATGTTCTATCAACAAAAGAAACATAAGAATGGGTGTAGCAGTAGCATCACAAAGGTTGCAGGTGTGATAATTCGATGGTGGTTTGAGGTTTGGTCGCAAGCAAAAGAAGCCACAAGATGGGTTATGTGGGTGTCGTTATGGATTGGTCAAATCCAGAGAATAGAATGAAGGTGGTGGTTTAGATGGTAGTTCGTGGTGATAGAGGATGATGTTGGTATCTTATTTCTAACCAGAACAGAAAGACAAGCAGGTTAGAGTAAAAAAAAAATAGTTCGGTTGTGGGTCTGTAGTTGTTAGACTATGTCTTTAGTCCATGTAATACTTATAGTTTTGAACTTAAATCATATATCTATCATAAGGTTGTATGCCTATATATATTGTCATTCATCTGGTACGTAAAGAATTATGGGAACATATGCATATTGATTTGTAATACTAGCAAGAAAACAAAAGGATTTTTGGTGATAGTTGCAGATTGAAGTAGTGTTTGGTGTAAGTGGGTTTTTCATAGGTTTGTATTTGTGTGTGTAATGGATACGTATATCTATATAGTTATACATATTTATGATAGGTTTGTAATAGATGTTTAATCAACACAAATATATACATATTTATGAATAAATGTATAAGTCTTATATAATGATTAAAATCCAAAAACAGCACCACTAATAATATTCTACATGTTAGTTCACGGACGAACAAGTGGGTTTAAATTTTCAATTACGTGGCCCCAAGTTTGTTGAATTTGATCACAACTTTAATTTGTATAAAGATGTTCAAAGTGAGTTGTAGTTTGACAAAAAGAAAATAGAGAGATGGCAATATCTCTAGTATTCATAAACAAGAAGAAACCTACAAAAGCACATTTGTCACTTCTGACATTTTAAAACATTCGTGAATGATACTTGTTCACCTCTTACCGACAGTTTCAATATAGATATTATTGTAATTTACATTTCTGTTTACAATTAAAGGTTCGTGAATTGTCGGGAGTAGTCAAAGGTCAATTGAATATATGAACATCGTTCCAAAATTTTCTAGACTCAACATTACAGACTTTGCTTATCGTATCGAAATCCTATAAAGATTAAGTTTAAATTTGATCGGAAATTCCCGGGTCATCACACGTTCTACATGTGATGACCCGGAGATTTCCGACCAAATTTAAACTTAATCTGTATATGATTTCGACACGATAAGCAAAATCTGTAATGTTGAGTCTCGAAAGTTTGAATTTTTTTTTTCATGTAATCATTTACCTTTGACCATCCTCGACGATTCACGAACATCGATGTGTAAATGAAAATGTAAATATATATATATATTCTATACATATGTAGTACTGTAATGTATATATACATATATAATTAATAAATATTAAAGATTTAATAAATTCTAGATATTATATAATAAATAGAAATATATTAAACTTAAATTACAAGTTTGAAAATAATTGTTGTATTAATATTAATATGATTACTAGTATTATTATTAAGCAATATTATTAATAATATTATTAAACAGATTGTTATTATTATTAGAATACATATTGTGATGTATAAATATTAAATATTAATTGTATGTTTACATAATATTAAAAGTGATTACAAGTTAAAACATAAATAATGTTATAATTACTTCCGTTATAACTATTAATATTAATATTAATATTTGTACTACTAGTTCTGATATAAATAAATATATGAAATGTGATAAGTATAAGTAATATTAATATTACTATAGAAACATGTAACTTATTATATTTTCAGTATTAGTATTACTAATTTTAACATCATTAAAATTATTAAAATTATCATTTAAATTATCAAGAATTATTATTATTATATACTAATATAATTATTATTATCAGTATTATTATTATTATTATTTATTATTATTATTATTGTAATATAATTATTGTCAACATTATTAGAAGCAAAATCTATAGAATACTTAATTATTTATAGAAAATTGAATATAATTTATTAAATGGAAAGGAGATTTCGTACAGCTGCTTACACATCACAATCCTTCTTTTTGATTCTTGTCCCCAATTCTGTACTAATATTCGAAATCAAAAGTAGATATATACAAAATCAGTTACATGTTTCTTTCTTACTGTGAGTAATTGGAATCCAACATCAAACTCCGTACAAATCACTACCTAATCAAAGAGTAATCCAAAATTTTGTTACACATCTTATTCAATCACGATCTCTCTCTCATCTCTTTCTCCCTCTCTACTTTTCTTCTTCTTTCTCTGATTGGAGTCGTGAACCTAAATAACCATAAAAACTGCTATTGCAGCCCCGCTGCTACTACTCCATGTTTAATTGCTCGTTCGAATATTATAACACCCATTAACACCAACTATAAACCACAATACACGCTGCTACTCATTTTACTTGTCTCCTCTTTGTTTCAACTACTATCATCTTCATTTTTGGGGTACAAACACAAACTAAGAACCACCTTCAGACCACCATAATCACCACCTCACGCCATCCTTGATCAAACCACCACCACTCGACCTCCATCACCATCTTCGGTTTCTGTTTCTATAATCACAAGACACCTGCCAATCGAAACAATAACATTTGTTGATACTACAGCTACTATACTTTTGTTCTTGTTCCTGTTGTAAAACGAACAATCATTCTCATAAACCGTTACCATATCTTCACCCTACTACCACCCTAATTACCTATCACACCATCCTTCACCATATTTTTTTTTGTTTTTCTGTTTTGTATAACCACCAAGACCCATCATTTTATGTTACTTCCTTATTAATTTCTTCTGTTTTGATTTAACGCCACCAACAACCACCTGCAAATAAATTCTCTATGATTGCCATACTTTCGGTTTATCGAACAATTTGATAACCACACTCTCAACCTGCAACACTCACCATGGTCGCTGCTGCTTCACGATTTCTGTTTCTTTTATGAATTTATGAATAATCGATAGTGATGAGGCCTACTGAAGAAGAGTATCATTATATATATATTTATGATATGATACATGGTGAATGAAGATATTTGGGGATTAAGAAGATAATAGCGGTGTTAATGGTATAAAAATAATGATGAAAAGGTTGAGTGCTATTTAGGTGTAAAGTTTGGATATATATATATATATATATATATATATATATATATATATATATATATATATATATATATATATATATATATATATATATATATATATATATATATAAGTACTGAAACCTTTTATATTTTTTTCTGTTGTCGACCTCCATCTAATTCGTGATCACCAGGATATCAGAATAGAACCTTAGGCCAATTAAATTCGATGTGGGCCGCTTTGAGATCCAATTAAACTTTTGGTATTTAAATGGATTTTTGGTTCGGTTTGATTCTAAAATGAAGAAGATGGAAGCAGTTTGGACGGGGTTAAATAAGTATAGAATGGTAATATTGACAGAAATATGAGCATCAGCTCAATGGTCTAGGCGTTTGGTTGGGGAATGGGTGGTCGCAGGTTCGAATCCCGGCAGTGGCACTTTTTTTTTTGATCATTTCTTCAAAGGTTGTAACCATTTACTAATTTTTGTTACTATTATTATTATTATTATTATTATTATTATTATTATTATTATTATTATTATTATTATTATTATTATTATTATTATTATTATTATTATATTTATTATTATTATTATTATTAGTATCATTATTGTTATTATTAGTGTTATAGTTATTATCACATTATGAATAAGTATTATGAATTTTATTTAATACATGTATTATTATAATTATGATTATGACTATTATTATTTTATTAACATAAGTATAATCATTAATAATATCATTACTATTATTAATATTCTTATAATTATTGTTACTATTAAAATTTTTATCAATTAGATCATTTACTATTATTATTATGACTATTGTTACAAATAAGATTATAGTTAAGTATTAAAAGTTTATGAACTAAAATCATATGATATTGAATAAGTAAATATGTATATAACTATAAAGTTTATATTGATTAGGATATGAATAACATATCTATGAACATAAAAATTCATAAACAGAGTATTTATATATATGTACGTACAAACATAAAATTGTTATAATCTTAGGATATTAATATTATTATTATTGTCACTATTATTATTACTATGATTCTTTTTATAATTATTATTATAAATAATGTCATTATTAATATTATCATTATAATCAAATACAACTTTAAATTTCCATATTATTAAGTATATAAAAAAATATACTCATAAATAATATTACACACAAGTATGAATATCTTATATTAACAATTTTTATATAAATACACATATAAAACAAATTAGGTATTTTTAATATATATATATATATATATATATATGTATATATATATATATGTATATATATATATGTATGTATATATATATATATATATATATATATATATATATATATATATATATATATATATATATATATATATATATATATATAACTATATAAATAATAATCATTTTCAAACATATATATATACAAATTAAATAAACAATATATAAAGTTATAACATATATTCTTCGATTACAACTATGTATATTAATAGATATACAAATGATATAGGTTCGTGAATCCGAGGCCAATCCTATACTTGTTCAAAGTCGTTCTATGTATTTTTACTACAAAATACATTAGGTGAGTTTCATTTACTTTTTACCCTTTACATTTTTGGGCTGAGAATACATGCGCAACTTTTATAACTGTTTTACGAAATAGACACAAGTACCTTAACTGCATTCTATGATAGAATTATCTGGGATTGGGGTTGATTATTATGACACGCATTAGCCCCCGATTTTCGTTAGAGCGTGGGAGCTCCCGAGCCGGGTGGATGGTTTATTATTTACGACATTTTGGCACCGGTTGTCCTATATTTTATAAATATGTGTTCAGCCGTGGGGTGTAAAGACCGGCACGGAGGTTCTATATTTTGAAGGCACATGTATTCAGCCGTGGGGTGAAAGACCGGCACAGATGGTTACTATTATATTATGAATCCTCACCAGGTGTTCTTCATATGAAAGATATTTTTTTTGCAGTTGGAATGGGACTTCTGCACGTTTTATAATATTTGAAATCTTGTGGTCTATTAAAATGATGAAAATGAAATGATTACTATAAACTGATGAACTCACCAACCTTTTGGTTGACACTTGAAAGCATGTTTATTCTCAGGTTTGAAAGAAATCTTCCGCTGTGCATTAGCTCATTTTAAGGATATTACTTGGAGTCATTCATGACATATTTCAAAAAATGTTGCATTCGAGTCGTTGAAGTTCATTAGAGATTATTATTAAGTAAATGATAGATTAGGCCATTTAGAGTTGGATATTATGAAATGGTATGCATGCCTGTCAACTTTCGATGAAATGGAAGTTTGTCATTTAAAAATGAATGCAATGTTTGTAAAATGTATCATTTAGAGGTCAAGTACCTCGTGATGAAATCAACTATTATGAATCGTTTATAATTGATATGGACTTCGTCCGGATGGATTAGGACGGGGCGTTAAAGTTAGTATCAGAGCGGTGGTCTTAGCGAACCGGGTGTTGCATTAGTGTGTCTAAGTGATAGACGTTAGGATACATTAGTGAGTCTGGACTTCGACCGTATCTGCATGTCAAAAGTTTTGCTTATCATTTCTTGTCAAAAATTACTTGCTTATCATTCTTAGAGAATCACTTGCTTATCATCCTAAGTCTAGACACATCTTATTGCATTGAGTGCATGATTAGTGTATAGACAAAATTCATATCTTAGCGTATCTCTTATTGTAAACTTTGCCTGACATTTTCTGTAGATTCCTCCGTAACTTATGGGATTTTAGTATTATATATGCATATGTAAATTATGTATTGCAGGATACTAATCTACATCCTATAATTTATTTCTTATCTAAAATCCTTCATCTGATCGTACAAGATGAATCCCTCAACCAGTTTGAGTCCCTCAGATTTCGATAGCTATTCCGATAGTTATTCCGACAGCTATTCCGACATGGATATTCACCTAAGCTCCGAAAGCGGTGTCACCAGAATGAATCCATCAATCAGCCATACCCAATTCATCTGATGGGTTCGTAGTCGACTTAATCAATGGAGATGCGAAGAAGGCGATCCTTTTCACCAACCGAATTTACCTCTTGACGAAGAACCCGAAGCACTTATCAGCGAACCAGTCCGAAACACCATATTTACCCTCAATTCTAGGATATCTCACAATGATTATATGATATCCCAAAATCCCCAACCTTATTCATCCGCTTGTTCCAACCGACAATCATCCCGGGGTAATAGAAGAAGTCGACGAGCTTCGCGCTTGGGTAATCAATCTAGAAAATATGGTGCAAAACGTACCAGCTTCAGCAACATCACCGGCACCAACAGTACCACCACCAACAGCAACATCCGTATCCCACATCTCAACATCACAATTTGTTCCACGAGCATCAATATCATACGTACCATAGATACCAAGGAGTACCAACAATAATTAACGATGAAGTATTGATCCATAACTTCATTAATATTCTGCGAAGAATATGTCGTTCCTGATAGTTTTAGAGATTACTTATTCTAGCCTAAACTGAAAAGCAAATGAGATTAATATCATATTAACTCATTAAATCCATGATTGCATCTGAAGAAAATATATATGTATATATGTTTTCATAAAGATTGTAATTACAAATTCTTTAGTACAAACTGTTAATGGTGAAAATATTTTAACGGGTAGGTAATACTCGAGAAATATTAAGATTTCACATTAATAAGTTACACTGTACATTCTTCGAATCTGATTCAACAAGTCATTTACTATTCTACTTACACCTACCAATATACGAATCCGTTTACCACAGAATAACCATTTTCATTCAATTTCATATTTGGATTTTGATTTATCAGAATCCAACAAGTGGCATAATGAAGAACACATTTGACGAAATAAAAATTTGATAGAAACAAACAAATTAATTACGAAAAATTTTCTTAAGAATCCACGCTAACTGTTCCATCTAACTGTTCCTAGCTAACTGATTACATTTTATTTATCGCAATTTAATTATCGCAATTTATATTCTCGCAATTTTATTTATTGTCATTTAATTTCTGTTATTTACTTTACGCACTTTATTTATCGTTATTTAATTTCTGTTATTTATTTTTACGCACTTTACATATCGGGACACGTATACAAGGTTTTGACATATCATATCGACGCATCTATATATATTATTTGGAATAACCATAGACACTCTATACGCTGTAATGATCGAGTTCGCTATACAGGGTTGAGGTTGATTCTACAATAATATATATAATTTGAGTTGTGATCGAGTCTGAGACATGTACACGGGTCACGATACGTATTAATCAATTCGAATATTATATATTAAACTTTATATGAATTATTGGACTGTCAACTGTGGACTATCGACTGTGGACTAATAATATTGGACAATTAAAAAGAATTAAAATATTGATTATAACATATGAAACTAAACAATTCTTCAAGTTTGCCACTTGATTTCATCTTAAACCTCATTTGTATCTTGACAATTCCAGTCTGCGTTCAAAACTTTCATGATTCTTGAAAACACCTCAATCGAGAGGATGAACCAACCACACTTCAGCTACGGAAGGTAGGATTTATACATATAGTTATGCACCTAAAAACACTCGGAACCTGAATAAACGTTAACACGTATCTGTGCTAATTCCTTTGTCGTTGTTATTACCAAAAATCGATTTGCAATTTCTTTCCAAATTAGCCAAATTTATCACAGCTCCAGCAAGTTAACTTCGACTTTTCAGTCGGACTAGCCTTACTAAAACCTTGATATATATGCATACTCTTTTATTGTTACCGGGGAACCTTTTATATTTCATCTTATTACCAGCAGACGTACCAGCAACCTCGTTGCTCTTTGGGCTTAAATCCCCTGACAAATTACTACATTTATCTATTGAAGTCTCATCATATTCTCATCCGCAACTTGTAACGAGAACTGTCATACCAAATACCGAGAATCAGCAATCGGTACTTTGAAAATTCACAGCATATCTGCATCAACAGTTATATGTATAACATTTATCTTTTAGAATTATGGTCTTTCATTCTGAAATCCTGAAAAGCACTCAGTCTACAAATCAAATACTCTGAATGTTGAAAAAGCTAAATGAAGCAGCAGAAACCGTAGACAACCATAAAAAACCTTAATCGTCGAAAGTTGATGATAAAGAATTGTAGGTTGACAAAGCTCAAAAAAAGTTTGAAACTGAAAAATTGATTGAGCAAACTATGAAGGAAGCTGTGGACAAATCACAAAGAATAAGTTTGACTTCAAAGAATCTAAATGAATCAGTACCTGCTGAAGTCATTAACGAATACCTTGCTTTTGACTCCAAACTCTTGCGGAACAAATTTTCTTCACCATCCTTCGATATTAGAAATTCCAAGATATCATCGTATTTTTCATTATAAATATCCTCCATATTTCTGAAGATATTTTCATAACTATTCTTATCTGTACTCATTAATCTCTTCGTGCTATCAGTGTTACATCATATAGAAACTGTTAGTTTCTATATTCTGTAAACTTTCGAGCTTAAAATATGAATGTTATTGAAGTAATGTTGGGGACTGATGCATGAGTTAGTATAATATAATGACACTTGATCAACGTAATTATATTACAGTAAGTCATGCTGAGTTTCTAATGGGACGTGATGATTCACAGATCATAACATCATCATGTGCCATGTTACATAACCCTTTCATTCTACTTAACTTCTGAACATATCAAGAAAGCATATTCTTGATAGTTCTATCCTCAGTGATTTTAATAAATTTGAAAAATCAAATTGTGGTATCACGTTCCTTCCTGTTTAGAGCATTATAATCATTCAAAACTCCATACTTACGAATTCTTGACCGTTACTCGCTTTACTAGAGGCCGGGAGGAAAATAATAAGGTAAAGAGCTCCAAAATATAAGAGAAAATATAAAGCCCAATAACAACACATAAATTACAAATCCTGGATATTAATACGAATAGCAATATAAAGACACGGTAGATTTAAGAATAGTATCATCCCAAGGTAATAGTAGAAGTAACCAAATCTTTCTGATGGAAGATTGAAAAGAAGGATGACAGAAATGATGATTAGGAAAATATTAAAGATTAGAATGGGATTAAGTATTTTCACAATCTTTTGGATGTACGAACTAAGAAAGAAAGAATAGGAATGGTGAGAATAATGGAACGAAAGAGTTTAATTTATAATGGAAATATCAGACGGAGAAATCGAGACAGATCACCGTATTTAATTATGGATATCTTAATTTCCTTATTCGCCGAAGAATCAAATCTTTTAGATTTCGAGGATTTTCTTTAAATCCATTGAATTCCGGAATTCAACCCTGGCTCCGTCAAAAGTTAAGACGTACCTTATTTTCTAAATTCAACTCTGACTACATCCAAAGCTAAGGCGAATCTCTATTCAAATCTTTTGTGATAGCTTCCCTCATACGCTCTGGTGATTCTATTCAAATATTTAGCGATGATAAACTTTATCTATCAACTCATATTCATCATGAAAACATTTTTATTGTTAGTCATGACCACCTCACTCAAATTTCGGGACGAAATTTCTTTAACGGGTAGGTACTGTAACGACCCGGAGATTTCCGACCAAATTTAAACTTAATCTGTATATGATTTCGACACGATAAGCAAAATCTGTAATGTTGAGTCTCGAAAGTTTGAAATTTTTTTTTCATGTAATCATTTACCTTTGACCATCCTCGACGATTCACGAACATCGATGTGTAAATAAAAATGTAAATATATATATATATTCTATACATATGTAGTACTGTAATGTATATATACATATATAATTAATAAATATTAAAGATTTAATAAATTCTAGATATTATATAATAAATAGAAATATATTAAACTTAAATTACAAGTTTGAAAATAATTGTTGTATTAATATTAATATGATTACTAGTATTATTATTAAGCAATATTATTAATAATATTATTAAACAGATTGTTATTATTATTAGAATACATATTGTGATGTATAAATATTAAATATTAATTGTATGTTTACATAATATTAAAAGTGATTACAAGTTAAAACATAAACAATGTTATAATTACTTCCGTTATAACTATTAATATTAACATTAATATTTGTACTACTAGTTCTGATATAAATAAATATATGAAATGTGATAAGTATAAGTAATATTAATATTACTATAGAAACATGTAACTTATTATATTTTCAGTATTAGTATTACTAATTTTAACATCATTAAAATTATTAAAATTATCATTTAAATTATCAAGAATTATTATTATTATATACTAATATAATTATTATTATCAGTATTATTATTATTATTTATTATTATTATTATTGTAATATAATTATTGTCAACATTATTAGAAGCAAAATCTATAGAATACTTAATTATTTATAGAAAATTGAATATAATTTATTAAATGGAAAGGAGATTTCGTACAGCTGCTTACACATCACAATCCTTCTTTTTGATTCTTGTCCCCAATTCTGTACTAATATTCGAAATCAAAAGTAGATATATACAAAATCAGTTACATGTTTCTTTCTTACTGTGAGTAATTGGAATCCAACATCAAACTCCGTACAAATCACTACCTAATCAAAGAGTAATCCAAAATTTTGTTACACATCTTATTCAATCACGATCTCTCTCTCATCTCTTTCTCCCTCTCTACTTTTCTTCTTCTTTCTCTGATTGGAGTCGTGAACCCAAATAACCATAAAAACTGCTATTGCAGCCCCGCTGCTACTACTCCATGTTTAATTGCTCGTTCGAATATTATAACACCCATTAACACCAACTATAAACAACAATACACGCTGCTACTCATTTTACTTGTCTCCTCTTTGTTTCAACTACTATCATCTTCATTTTTGGGGTACAAACACAAACCAAGAACCACCTTCGGACCACCATAATCACCACCTCACACCATCCTTGATCAAACCACCACCACTCGACCTCCATCACCATCTTCGGTTTCTGTTTCTATAATCACAAAACACCTGCCAATCGAAACAATAACATTTGTTGATACTACAGCTACTATACTTTTGTTCTTGTTCCTGTTGCAAAACGAACAATCATTCTCATAAACCGTTACCATATCTTCACCCTACTACCACCCTAATTACCTATCGCACCATCCTTCACCATATTTTTTTTTGTTTTTCTGTTTTGTATAACCACCAAGACCCATCATTTTATGTTACTTCCTTATTAATTTCTTCTGTTTTGATCTAACGCCACCAACAACCACCTGCAAATAAATTCTCTATGATTGCCATACTTTCGATTTATCAAACAATTTGATAACCACACTCTCAACCTGCAACACTCACCATGGTCGCTGCTGCTTCATGATTTCTGTTTCTTTTATGAATTTATGAATAATCGATAGTGATGAGGCCTACCGAAGAAGAGTATCATTATATATATATGATATGATACATGGTGAATGAAGATATTTGGAGATTAAGAAGATAATAGCGGTGTTAATGGTATAAAAATAATGATGAAAAGGTTGAGAGCTATTTAGGTGTAAAGTTTGGATATATATATATATATATATATATATATATATATATATATATATATATATATATATATATATATATATATATATATAAAGCACCGAAACCTTTTATATTTTTTTTGTTGTCGACCTCCATCTAATTCGTGATCACCAGGATATCAGAATAGAACCTTGGGCCAATTAAATTCGATGTGGTCCGCTTTGAGATCCAATTAAACTTTTGGTATTTAAATGGATTTTTGGTTCGGTTTGATTCTAAAATGAAGAAGATGGAAGCAGTTTGGACGGGGTTAAATAAGTATAGAATGGGAATATAGACAGAAATATGAGCATCAGCTCAATGGTCTAGGCGTTTGGTTGGGGAATGGGTGGTCGCGGGTTCGAATCCCGGCAGTGGCACTTTTTTTTTTATCATTTCTTCAAAGGTTGTAACCATTTACTAATTTTTATTACTATTACTATTATTATTATTATTATTATTATTATTATTATTATTATTATTATTATTATTATTATTATTATTATTATTATTATATTTATTATTATTATTATTATTATTATTATTATTATTAGTATCATTATTGTTATTATTAGTGTTATAGTTATTATCACCTTATGAATAAGTATTATGAATTTTATTTAATACATGTATTATTATAATTATGATTATGACTATTATTATTATTAACATAAGTATAATCATTAATAATATCATTACTATTATTAATATTCTTATAATTATGGTTACTATTAAAATTTTTATCAATTAGATCATTTACTATTATTATTATGACTATTGTTACAAATAAGATTATAGTTAAGTATTAAAAGTTTATGAACTAAAATCATATGATATTGAATAAGTAAATATGTATATAACTATAAAGTTTATATTGATTAGGATATGAATAACATAGCTATGAACATGAAAATTCATAAACAGAGTATTTATATATATGTACGTACAGACATAAAATTGTTAAAATCTTAAGATATTAATATTATTATTATTGTCACTATTATTATTACTATGATTCTTATTATAATTATTATTATAAATAATGTCATTATTAATATTATCATTATAATCAAATATAACTTTAAATTTCCATATTATTAAGTATATAAAAAAAATATACTCATAAATAATATTACACACAAGTATGAATATCTTATATTAACAATTTTTATATAAATACACATATAAAACAAATTAGGTATTTTTAATATATATATATATATATATATATATATATATATATATATATATATATATATATATATATATATATATATATATATATATATATATATATATATATATGTATGTATGTATATATAACTATATAAATAATAATCATTTTCAAACATATATATATACAAATTAAATAAACAATATATAAAGTTATAACATATATTCTTCGATTACAACTATGTATATTAATAGATATACAAATGATATAGGTTCGTGAATCCGAGGCCAATCCTATACTTGTTCAAAGTCGTTCTATGTATTTTTACTACAAAATACATTAGGTGAGTTTCATTTGCTTTTTACCCTTTACATTTTTTGGGCTGAGAATACATGCGCAACTTTTATAACTGTTTTACGAAATAGACACAAGTACCTTAACTGCATTCTATGATAGAATTATCTGGGATTGGGGTTGATTATTATGACACGCATTAGCCCCCGGTTTTCGTTAGAGCGTGGGAGCTCCCGAGCCGGGTGGATGGTTTATTATTTACGACATTTTGGCACCGGTTGTCCTATATTTTATAAACATGTGTTCAGCCGTGGGGTGTAAAGATCGGCACAGAGGTTCTATATTTTGAAGGCACATGTATTCAGCCGTGGGGTGAAAGACCGGCACAGATGGTTACTATTATATTATGAATCCTCACCAGGTGTTCTTCATATGAAAGATATTTTTGTGTGCAGTTGGAATGGGACTTCTGCACGTTTTATAATATTTGAAGTCTTGTGGTCTATTAAAATGATGAAAATGAAATGATTACTATAAACTGATGAACTCACCAACCTTTTGATTGACACTTGAAAGCATGTTTATTCTCAGATTTGAAAGAAATCTTCCGCTGTGCATTAGCTCATTTTAAGGATATTACTTGGAGTCATTCATGACATATTTCAAAAAACGTTGCATTCGAGTTGTTGAAGTTCATTAGAGATTATTATTAAGTAAATGACAGATTAGGCCATTTATAGTTGGATATTATGAAATGGTATGCATGCCTGTCAACTTTCGATGAAATGGAAGTTTGTCTTTTAAAAACGAATGCAATGTTTGTAAAATGTATCATTTAGAGGTCAAGTACCTCGCGATGAAATCAACTATTATGAATCATTTATAATCGATATGGACTTCGTCTGGATGGATTAGGACGGGGCGTTAAACTATATCTTGTCCTACATCGATTATCTTCATTCTACGTATCTTTCTACATCCTTGATCTTCGTTCGACATGACGATTATGTAATCTCTAATGTTTTAGAGATTATGTATTCTTGTTCTAACGGTAAAGCAAATGAGATTAATATCATATTAACTCATTAAATCCGTGATTACATCTGAAGAAAATATATATGTATATATGTTTTCATAAAGATTGTAATTAAAATTCTTTTGTACAAACTGTTAATGATGAAAATATTGTGTGATGCCCCGTACTAAATCAACATGTACGGACCATCAACAACAGGATCATTACAAGGTCAAACACTATATGCTATTTCAAAAGAGTTGCATTTATAATAAAAGCGATGTCTTAACCAACATCAAATGTTTAACAACCCAAAAGTATGCTTCTACGAATAGCAAGCATAAGTAATAGTACGTGACCCATAGATCGTTACAAATATATCATTTCAGAAGTTTCATGTTTGAATGCAAAATAACGTTTCATGCGGTGACATCTCTAATAAGCGCAGCGGGTGTCTACAAAGCATGACTAGTACAGCGAAAGTAAGCAAACCTTAAGCACCTGAGAAATACATGCTTAAAAACGTCAACACGAATGTTGGTGAGCTATAGTTTAAGTATAACATTAATGTAAGGTAGGCCACGAGATTTCAGTGCTACAAAGAGCATTTCAAACAGTAATCCAAATCAGTATGATAAGTATATGTTTAACCGTGGGCACTTGGTAACTAACTTAACGTTTATACCCCTTGAAAGTACACTTGGCAAGTGCGTATGTTTACGAAGTATTAAACACTCGTTAAATGCTAGCGCGACTAGCCCGAGTGGGGATGTCAAACCCTATGGATCCATATCTAAGATTCGCGTTCACCGGTTCAAAAACCAATGACTAAACGTTATCGAGCTAAAGGGAATGTTTGTGCCATTGTATAACCCACACATTTATAAGTTTAAGTACTCGTGCCTAGTATGTAAAACGTAAAAAGCGCATGTATTCTCAGTCCCAAAATAGTTAAAGTAAAAAGGGATGCTATAACTCACAATGATAAAGTAGTAGTAACGGTGGTACGGGAAAATGTGCAAGTACTCGGTCCGAACGTCCTCAACCTAAGTTAAAAGTACTAAGTCAGTAAATCGTCCCAAAAGGTTTACAAGTATATAAAATAGGTCTTAAAGGTCATCATCATTCATCACCAAACGAAAGGTATAAGGTAAGTTTTGTTCAAGGAAAGAGTTTAAAACAAAGGCTGACTTCGGTCAATCGTCACGGACTCTACACAAACCGAACAGAGGTGAGACCAGTGGCCATAGCTCCGTATATGAGCCCTTTAGTTGTGGTAAATTTTCCAGAAGCAAACTCGTCTTAGTTTGACCATGGCGACGGTCTAAGTGCGAGTTGGTCAGAATTTCCAGCACAACGTTAAAAGGACATAGTGACGATCGGAGGGCCATAAATCCTAAACCGTAACTCGGATGAAGACGAGTCTTAAAAGAAAAATTATCTACTCGAACATAGATATCTGAATATCAAACTTCTAGTAGCCCAGGTCGTACTGATCAGACCCAGAAACAGCAAAAAAGTAGGTTCCGGTAGTCCTTGGTGCTTGATGTTCATCACGGCTCTCATTCTTGATGCATACAGCTTCAAGTGTACAACCCGATTATGTGTTTACATCATCTTTACCAAGTTTTGACCATCATAACATATGTGTAATTCTAAGATAAGTAGCACAACTCAATTAAGTGTTTCAAGTGTTTTTATGAACCAAAGTTACATCAAAGTCTTAGATTTAACACATACATGAAGTATAAAAGTAATATTGAACTACAAACTTGAAAGTAAACTAACTAATCAAGATCTTAAGTTGTAGAACATAGTTCTTAGTTAGATCTTGAAGATCCAAGACTCAAAAGTCTAGATCTAAAGTTATTAAGTTATATCCTAAGTATTAACACTTGAATCTTTACTTTAATGAAACCTTAAGCTACAAAACTTAGATTATCATCTTGTAAAGTGTATGTAAGCTCATAAGCTCTTGATTATGACAAAGTTAGAAGACCATAAGCTATATAAACTTAGATCTTACATAAGTACTTGAAGTTATAACTAAAGAGTTATACTTCTATGTTCTTGAAACTTATAAAGTTAACTTTAAGTTCAAGATTAATGAGATCAAAGTTAACTAGTAACACTTGACCAATAATAACCAACAAACATGAATTTAAAGTGTATAATATGAAGTAATAAACTAAGTAAACAAGTAACTAGTTCATGGATTGTTCATACTTTAAAGATTCAAACCAAAGTTTGATCTTTAAGAAAGTAAACTTGAAGTTTACAATCATGAATCACAAGTATGGATTTAACAACTCATGAACTTTAATCTTCCAAACATTAAAAGTAGAACATAAATTAGAGAGTTTAGCTCTTGTGTTGTTCTTGTAAATACAAGATAAAATGTAGAATGAAACTAGGTAGTTTGATTCTTGTAACAAGTAAATATCAACTAACAAGACAAGTAACTAACAACATCCAAGTACAAGTAACAAACAATCAACAAAGAATGATGATTTAAGGGGTGTTGGGCTACGCTTTTGGCCAAAGAAAAGGAAGAGAAAAAGAAGTTCTTGCTACTTACAATTTAGAGAGAAAAAGGAGAGAAAAGTTTGAGAGGAAATGCAAGTTAAGTGTGTATGTGAGGAAATGAGGATACAAGTGAATATGTTAACAAAAAAATTGAAAGCAAAACACTCCCCAAGGAGCCCCCTAGCCGACGGTTTGCTCATGGGATGGGGGAGGGAGTTTGTCCACAAGGTTCTTGTATGAAAAGGTCTTAAAAGTTGGTTAATATGGGTGTTTTCATGGGAAAGAACAAGTAACAAGATTCCATGTGTATTAAACTACCTAGTTAAGTCATAATGTGATACTTACATGTGTAAAAATGGGCTAGCAAGTCCATATAAGATGTAGGGTGGGCTTATAAGCCCAAGTATGTATGTAAGTAACAAGTTAAATAAATAAGCCCAAGTCCAAATAAATAACAATCCAATAAAAGCCCAAGTAATTAACTAATAACCTTAGTTAATTAAAATGATTAATAAAACTTAATCATGAATGTAAATAATATTCAAAAATATTATTCGTGTAATGTACGTGTGTCACAAAGACGTTTCGGGCATTCAAAGTCATGTATGATTAATCATGGTAACGAGTAAATGTAATCATATACATTCGTTAAATCACAAGTATTAATAATAAACATTATTAATTAAAAGTGAAAAAACCAGGGTCGTTACATTACCCACCTGTTAAAGAAAATTTCGTCCCGAAATTTTAAGGAGTGACCAATAATGGTACCGTATTCGAACAAGGAGGGGCGTATCAAAGTTCCGTGAGACTCGTGGGCTCAGAAGTAAGTTATTTACCTTGAAAGGTACTTCGGCGTATGAAAGTAAGAATGGGCATCTGCCGTTAATTAAGTCTCTTGTCCTAAGAGATCAACAAATTGATTATGTTTCCGATTAACCTGAGTATGTCATTTGAATGTATATCCACAAAAGGAAAGATGGTGTGTTTAGCCTTACAGGCATCTTCGGTAAGTCGGATGCGTGAAATGCATCAGGTATGATTCTAAGCTCATCTAAAACATTGAGCGTGTATGTCGTAATATAAGCTGACAGGTAGAATGGAAAACATAGTGATTACAACCATGTGATTTGATGTCTGGATAACATTAGCCACGGATTTTATCAACCCCTTGATTTCGGAAGGAGGCCATAGGCATAGGAACTCGATGTTTAAGAATGTTTCATTTGAGTAAGTGAATCGAAGTTTTAGCTGAAAGTGACCAGTCGGACTTGCAAGCCATAATTATTCATAGTGTCTCCAGAATGGTCTGAACGAACAATGAGGGATACCACCTAGTTTACCATACTACAGGTGAACCTATCCTTGGATGGAATGAAAACACAGTTCCGTAATGTAACTTCATCCTTTCAGTTACATGTTGAATTTAGGGTTAACGTTAACTAGAGCAACATACAGTTGCAACCAATGAAGGAAGGAATGTGTAGAGTAACCACATTCGTGTCGCAGATGTTTTAAGCAGTCCCCTTTCAAGAGGATAACAAGATTCATAGGTTCTCAAAGTATCTTATATTACATTTTCGAAAGAAAGTCGCACGAAAGGTATGGTCTTTGAACGAGAGTGAACTCTTTGAGTGGTTCATTCTGAATTTATACGTGTACTTAAGGGGATGTGCGGATGAGAAGATACGTGAACCCTTGGTCCTAACGAATGGTTTACTCCGAGTGAAAAGAATCTCCAAAAATGATTCTTGTATCTTAACAGACTGATTCATAGAGATGATGTTTACGAGGGTGTTGCGATTTGCCGTGAAGTATTGAGAACAGAAACTCACCTAGTGCCTTTCCTACAAGGGGTGACCATTTAGTGTACTCTGGAAAACTGATTTATCGGCCCGCATTTTTGTCATGTCTAGCTTTAGAAAGAACATTTTATGGGTGCAAATATTTTCTAACAAATTTTATAAAACCGCCATCCAAAGTGGCTCAAGAGTTTTTAACAAAGATCTTAATAGTAAGTTTCATCTCTAACAGAGGGCGAGAAAAAGTGTGATCCATACATGGTGTAGTCTAATATGAAAACCTTTAATAAAATCAACTAAGGGAGTTTTGAAAAACAAAACCTTTAACCATTTGTTGTGACAATGTAAACGGAACGAAGTTCCTAGTAATTTAGAAGTAGGTACAACGTATACCATTTTGCACAAAACTATTTGACTTAAGTTGAATAACTCGGTAAAGGAGTGGTTTTTTTTTTGTTTTTTTTTTATTTTTTATAATTTTAAGATATAACTTAGTATCAAAATAAGTAAGTATAAATTTATGCATATATGATTTTATAAATCGTATAAGTGGTAGAAAAGTTTTTAGTACTTTCATTGTCTGTAAATCTTGTGAGGACTGCACAATATACAACGTGTAAAAATTTTGATAATCATAGTTTTTCGTATTTCAACGGTTGCGAGTTGAAAAAGATTGAGTGGAAAAGTTTTGAATCATAGGGTGACTTGTTACTAAGTAATGAAAACTAATGACATAAATGTAGTTTCGGTAATTATCAGGGCACAAGTCTTTGGGCCAAAAATATTTACGTGCGAAGCCGTTGCTAAAAAAAGTGAGGTACATAGGATAGAGCACGAGGATGAGAAGTTAATCGCTTCATGAATTTGCAAAAAGCCAAACATGTCATGACTAATAATAATAAAGTCGGAATGCTGATGGTGTTAATATCACTAAATGAGAGTTTCTTGGAATGAGTCAGGACTTAGAGTTAACAGGCGTGACAAATAAGATCCGTGGGGTAACGCAATGATTTTGAATGGTGTAAGTGTTAGTGGACGCCCGAAGGCCTTGCATGATGTGGTAGTCAGTGCCCTTATCACATACACATGAATCTCTTATTTTGTCGGTTATAAAGTCTCCATGATGACTTGGATACGGATAAGCAACGAAAAGTTTTATAGAGATTGTTTGTGGTGACAATGTAAGAGAAGAAATGAAGTTCTTGGTAAATTAGGGTTAAGTATAACACGTACCGTTCAAAGTATAATATCCGTTGAATGAAAGATTTGATTTGTAAAAGTGAAAGTAAAGTTTCGTATGTATTTGTCAAAAATAAGTAATCATTTCCTTTATTTTATATAATGGGTACGATTTCAAAAATTTGCATGAATGGCAAACAAAATAATTTTGTTTTTATAAAGCTTTGAGAGGATAGCAGAGTAAAAATAATGTGTGTAAAATTTTTAGCAAACAAAATTTTCATATTTCGGTGGTTACAAATTGGAAAATGATGGATGAGGATTGATTAAAAGAATTTTTTTTTTTTTTTTTTTTGAAAGTTTCAGGTGATATTTGAGCAAAAATGTTACGAGGTAACGATAACTGTTGGATTTAAATGTGGTTGATGTCTATTAGTAGTGCATAAGTTCTTCGACCAAAAAGGCTTAAGTGTGAAGTTGTTGCTTATAAGTGAGATACGAATGGGAGAGTATGAGGATGAGAATTAACTACCCATTGACTTGGAAATTTCGAACTGGCATGACTAATATCGAAGTACGAAGGATGATGTTGTGGTTATTATCGAATAAGGAATCTCTCGAAATAGGTAAGGGTTTAGAGTCGCGTAAGGATGAGTATCAAATGTGATCCTTGGGTAATCCCTAATATAGAATTTGAATTGTTGAAGTAACGGAATAAGATCCCTTTAAGTATCGTTGTGCAAATTTGTCCATTGTATCGGTTTTTTCTTGTGGGTAGAAAGTGAGCAGATTTGGTGAAGCGGTCAACAATAACCCAGACGGATTTTAGCTTGCTATTCTCGCGAGGTATACGAAAAATTTTCTCACTAAAAATGTCTTTTGCTTTCATCCTTGAAAGTCAGTTCGTTCCAATTATTTCATCAAGCTTCCTAACTTGATGAGTATTAGGTTAATCTTAAAGTTCATCCCAACTATTGCATCCAATTTCCCAAATTGATGGGTGTTAGTTTATTCTTAAGGTTCATTCCAACCAATCTTATTATACTGCCGTGAAAATTTTATCAATCTTCTCAAATAACATGTGCCTGTGCGTAGGTAACTAATCCTTTTCAACTGCTACAGTAGAACTCCCAAGTTTGGTTAGTATGAGGTCATCTCCAAATGACCCACCTGTTAATCTTAAAGTACTACCTTAAATTGTTCCTCTATCTCTGCCAGCTTACCATTTTCTTGTCCTATAGGATACTTAACCCTCATGGTTGTTATTGGCTTATTAGTCATAACACTAAGGTTCTTAGATATAAGGTTTCTATCGTTCCAGTGTTAAACAGCCTTGAGACAATAAGACATTGTGATGAAACGTACCCTAACTAAAATCAGGATCTATGCGAGTTTCCATAACTGAGATAACGATTGCTCTACCGCAAGTTAGTACAAAGTTTTTCTTATTTGAGAACTTTTACTTAAATGCCCAGGGTGTCGATATCTATAACAAATTTTCGAGTTATCAGTTCTGCAATCAAGGCCCTTCTTGTACAGTATCTGGGCTACGAGGTTATTCCTCCCCTACCTGTAACAGACTATAATGCGTATGTTCAAGTGATCCCTGCCAAAGTTTTCCCTGGATCACCTCATATTCCTCATGTAGTAACATTGGGACTTCTGCATGATTTACTTCAATATAATCACGCTGGCCTGGCGTCATTATATTGTACTAAATCGTACGTTCATTCCAATATCACTTCATATGGTCAATGTAACGTGATCACTTCAAGTTCTACTCAATCTCATCTAATGGTGCTTTATCTATGTTGTCTCAAAATAAAATCTACATAATTAATCTCACGGTTTCTCGGTGTGGGTGCGTAGGGTTCGTAGGTCATGCATCACTGCCTAAATGTCCCGAGATTTCTTTAAAATATTCGGGTTCAGGTAATTTCGTTAGGTTCCTTTCTAGAAATTCAATCTGGGTCTCGTGTCGAGTTGTACGTGTAGCATGTAGTAATACGATATGTCTTGAGGTGACTCCCGAGTCTTTGGGTACGGCTGAGCATCAGTGAAAGACACTATGAGTTTGTGAAAGGAGATGCCTTCCCGACTTCTCCAATTCCTAAATATAGAAGTGTCGTTAGGTCGTCGAGTAGTGATAAAGAATGAAAGAGATGAGTGACGGTCATGAAAGCGTACAGGGTATGTATCAACTGAACAATCTTCTAGATTGCGGGAAGTAATGTTTTGATCTCTGGAACGGTGGGGCAGTAGTAACAGGTGAATTACACTACTAGTTCTTAGGATTAGACGAGTGGGAAAGTAGTTCAGGAAAACATCTGAACCGGTAAAGATAAGTTCTCCAAGTCGGTATAGCGAATAGTAGACATGTAGCAAGAGTGTAATCAGTCTACAGCAGCACGTAGCATGGCAATAGTAACAGTATCATACCGAAGTAATATGTTAAAGGCAGATAGTAGCATGCAGTAGCGAGAGTAAGCAAAAGCATACAGCGAGTTTACATAGCAGTAAAAGGTAATCAGTAGCATGCAATAAGTTCATACAGCAGTAGAAGTAGGTAGTGGCATGCAGTAGTACTAAGCAGTAACATGCAGTAATATAACACAGTAGCATGCAGTAATATAACACAGTAGCATGCAGTAGTGAAAACATGTAGTAGCATACGGCATATAGCAGTAATAGTAAGCAGCAGCATGCAGTATGTTCAGCGGAAACAAGTAAACTAGCAAGTTGTAGATTAGTCCTATTAGTGAATCCTACTCGGGTCGGTCTTAGACTCACTAATGCAACCTAATTCCCTACAACCAATGCTCTGATACCAAATGTGATGCCCCGTACTAAATCAACATGTATGAACCATTAACAACAGGATCATTACAAGGTCAAACACTATATGCTGTTTCAAAAGAGTTGCATTTATATTAAAAGCGATGTCTTAACCAACATCAAATGTTTAACAACCCAAAAGTATGCTTCTACGAATAGCAAGCATAAGTAATAGTACGTGACCCATAGGTTGTTACAAATATATCGTTTCAGAAGTTTCAGGTTTGAATGCAAAATAACGTTTCATGCGGTGACATCTCTAATAAGCGCAACGGGTGTCTACAAAGCATGACTAGTACAGCGGAAGCAAGCAAACCTTAAGCACCTGAGAAATACATGCTAAAAAAGTCAACACGAATGTTGGTGAGCTATAGTTTAAGTATAACAGTAATGTAAGGTAGGCCACGAGATTTTAGTGCTACAAAGAGCGTTTCAAACAGTAATCCAAATCAGTATGATAAAGTATATGTTTAACCGTGGGCACTTGGTAACTAACTTAACATTTATACCCCCTGAAAGTACACTTGACAAGTGCGTATATTTACGAAGTATTAAACACTCGTTAAATGCTAGCGCGACTAGCCCGAGTGGGGATGTCAAACCCTATGGATCCATATCTAAGATTCGCGTTCACCGGTTCAAAAACCAATGATTAAACGTTACCGAGCTAAAGGGAATGTTTATGCCGTTGTATAACCCACACATATATAAGTTTAATTACTCATGCCTAGTATGTAAAATGTAAAAAGCGCATGTATTCTCAGTCCCAAAATAGTTAAAGTAAAAAGGGATGCTATAACTCACAATGATAAGGTAGTAGTAACGGTGGTACGGGAAAATGTGCAAGTAATCGGTCCGAAAGTCCTCAACCTAAGTCAAAAGTACTAAGTCAGTAAATCGTCCCAAAAGGTTTACAAGTATGTAAAATAGGTCTTAAAGGTCATCATCATTCATCACCAAACGAAAGGTATAAGGTAAGTTTTGTTCAAGGAAAGAGTTTAAAACAAAGGCTGACTTCGGTCAGTCGTCACGGCCTCTACACAAACTGAAAAGAGGTGAGACCAGTGGCCATGGATCCGTATATGAGCCCTTTAGTTGTGATAAATTTTACAGTAGCAAACTCGTCTTAGTTTGACCGTGGAGACGGTCTAAGTGCGAGTTGGTCAGAATTTCCAGCACAACGTTAAAAGGACATAGTGATGATCGGAGGGCCATAAATCCTAAACAGTAGCTCGGATGAAGACGAGTCTTAAACGAAAAATTATATACTAAAACAGAGATATCTGAATATCAAACTTCCAGTAGCCCAGGTCGTACTGATCAGACCCAAAAACATCAAAACAGTAGGTTCCGGTAGTCCTTGGTGCTTGATGTTCATCACGGCTCTCATCCTTGATGCATATAGCTTCAAGTGTACAACTCGTTGATGTGTTTACATCATCTTTACCAAGTTTTGACCATCATAACACAAGTGTAAGTCTAAGATAAGTAGCACAACTCAATTAAGTGTTGCAAGTGTTTTGATGAACCAAAGTTACATCAAAGTCTTAGATTTAACACATACATGAAGTATAAAAGTAATATTGAACTACAAACTTGAAAGTAAACTAACTAATCAAGATCTTAAGTTGTAGAACATAGTTCTTAGTTAGATCTTAAAGATCCAAGACTCAAAAGTCTAGATCTAAAGTTATTAAGTTATATCCTAAGTATTAACACTTGAATCTTTACTTTAATGAAACCTTAAGCTACAAAACTTAGATTATCATCTTGTAAAGTGTATGTAAGCTCATAAGCTCTTAATTATGACAAAGTTAGAAGACCATAAGCTATATAAACTTAGATCTTACATAAGTACTTGAAGTTATAACTAAAGAGTTATACTTCTATGTTCTTGAAACTTATAAAGTTAACTTTAAGTTCAAGATTAATGAGATCAAAGTTAACTAGTAACACTTGACCAATAATAACCAACAAACATGAATTTAAAGAGTATAATATGAAGTAATAAACTAAGTAAACAAGTAACTAGTTCATCGGTTGTTCATACTTTAAAGATTCAAACCAAAGTTTGATCTTTAAGAAAGTAAACTTGAAGTTTACAATCATGAATCACAAGTATGGATTTAACAACTCATGAACTTTAATCTTCCAAACATTAAAAGTAGAATATAATCTAGAGAGTTTAGCTCTTGTGTTGTTCTTGTAAATACAAGATAAAATGTAGAATGAAACTAGGTAGTTTGATTCTTGTAACAAGTAAATATCAACTAACAAGACAAGTAACTAACAACATCCAAGTACAAGTAACAAATCAACAAAGAATGATGATTTAAGGGGTGTTGGGCTATGGTTTTGGCCAAAGAAAAGGAAGAGAAAAAGAAGTTCTTGCTACTTACAATTTAGAGAGAAAAAGGAGAGAAAAGTTTGAGAGGAAATGCAAGTTAAGTGTGTATGTGAGGAAATGAGGATACAAGTGAATATGTTAACAAAAAAATTGAAAGCAAAACACTCCCCAAGGAGCCCCCTAGCCGATGGTTTGCTCATGGGATGGGGGAGGGAGTTTGTCCACAAGGTTCTTGTATGAAAAGGTCTTAAAAGTTGGTTAATATGGGTGTTTTCATGGGAAAGAACAAGTAACAAGATTCCATGTGTATTAAACTACCTAGTTAAGTCATAATGTGATACTTACATGTGTAAAAATGGGCTAGCAAGTCCATATAAGATATAGGGTGGGCTTATAAGCCCAAGTATGTATGTAAGTAACAAGTTAAATAAATAAGCCCAAGTTCAAATAAATAACAATCCAATAAAAGCCCAAGTAATTAACTAATAACCTTAGTTAATTAAAATGATTAGTAAAACTTATTCATGAATGTAAATAATATTCAAAAATATTATTCGTGTAATGTACGTGTGTCACAAAGACGTTTCGGGCATTCAAAGTCATGTATGATTAATCATGGTAACGAGTAAATGTAATCATACACATTCGTTAAATCACAAGTATTAATAATAAACATTATTAATTAAAAGTGGAAAAACCAGGGTCGTTACATATTTTAACGGGTAGGTAATACCAGAGGAATATTTAGATTTCACATTAATAAGTTACACTGTACATTCTTCGAATCTGATTCAATAGTCATTTACTATCCTACTTACAACCACAGAAGTACGAATTCGTTCATCATAGAATAACCATTTTCATTCAATTTCATATTTGGATTTTGACCTATCAGATTCCAACAAGTGGCATAATGAAGAAAACATTGGACAAAAATAAAACTTGTTAGAAACAAACAATTTAATTATGAGAAGAATTTTGATAAGAATTCACGCTAACTGTTCCTAGCTAACTGTTCCTAGCTAACTGATTAATTCCATATTACATTTTATTTATCGCTTATTTATCGCAATTTAATTATCATAATTTATTTATCGCAATTTAAATTCTCGCTATTTTATTTATCGTCATTTAATTTATGTTATTTATTTTACGCACTTTAAATATCGGGACACGTATACAAGGTTTTGACATATCATATCGACGCATCTATATATATTATTTGGAATAGCCATAGACACTCTATATGCAGTAATGCTGGAGTTAGCTGTACAGGGTTGAGGTTGATTCTATAATAATATATATACTTTGAGTTGTGATCGAGTCTGAGACATGTACACGGGTCACGATACGTATTAATTAATTCGAATATTATAAACTATATATGAATTATTGAATTAGTAACTGTGGACTGCTAACTGTGGACTACCGACATTGGACAATTAAAATGAATTAAAATATTGATTATAACATATGAAACTAAACAATTCTTCAAGTTTGCCACTTGATTTCATCTTAAACCTCATTTGTATCTTGACGATTACAATCTGCGTTCAAACCTTTCATGATTCTTTAAAACACCTCAATCGAGAGGATGAACCAACCGCACTTCATCTACAGAAGAAAAGATTGATGCATATAGTTATGCACCTGAAACCACTCAGAACCCGAGTAAACGTTTAACAAGTGTCTGTGCTACCTCCTTTGACATTGTTATTACCGAAAATAATTTTGCAATTCCTTTTCAAAGTAGCCAATTTTGTCACAGCTTCAGCAAATCAATTTCAATTTTTTCATTCGAATAAACCTTATTATAAAGATTACCCTTTCATCATTGTTATCGGAGAACCGTTTATATTACCCCACATTAGCAGTAAACTTACCATTAACTTCTCTACTCATTGGCTTAAGTCTCTTCGAAAAACCATTATATTTGTTCATCAAAACCCTATCATATAGTCATCCACATCTTATAACGAGAATTGCCATACCAATTACTGGGAATTTAACAAATCAGTATTTTGAATCTCGCAGTGTTTCTACATCAACAGTTATATGTATACATATAACATTTATCTCTTAGAATTATGATATTCCATTCTGAAATTCTGAAAGGCACTCGGTCTACGAATCAATACTCGAAATGTTGAAAAAGCTGAATGAAGCAGCAAAAACTGTAAACGACCTTAACAGCTAAAAGTTTGATGATAAAGAATTGTATGTTGGCAAAGCTCAGAAAAGTTGGAATTAGAAAACGAATTTCTTTAGCAAACTATGAAGGAGACTCTGAACAAATCACAAGGACTAAACTTGTACATAAAGAATCCAAATGATTCTGTTTCTGATGAAATCTTTAGCGAATACCTTACTCCTTAACCACTCTAAATCATCGTGAATGAATTTCTTCATCACAATTTGATTCTGAAATTCTAAGATCTCATCGTATCTTTCTTTGTTAATATTTCTAAAGATATCTTCATAAATATTTTTGTCCGATATTAATTATCTCTCCGCTCTATCTGTGTTATATCATAAAAGAAACTGTTTTAGTTTCTAAAATTCTGAAAAATTCGAATTTAAAATATGAATGTTTTTGAAGTAGTGTTGGAAACTGATGCATGAGTTAGTATAATATAATGACACTTGATCAATGTGATTATATTACAGTAAGTCATGCTGAGTTTCTAATGAAACATGATGATTCACATATTATACCGTCATCATGTGTCATGTCACACGACTCTTTCATTCTACTTAACCTCTAAGCATATCACAGAAATATTTCCTTGATATTTTTGTCCTTTCGTAATTCCAACAGTTGCTAATAATTGGTGCTAATACATTTTCTTTTTGATTAGAAGATTTCCTTAAATCTCTTGAATTTCGGAATTCAACCAAGACAACGTCAAAAGTTAAGACAAACCTCTATTTACATCATTTCACTCTTTTGTGATAGCTTCACTCGTACGCTTCGAGTAACCAAATTGTTTTATCCATATTACTCAATGATGATAAAACTCTAATTATCAACTCAAATTCATTATAAAAACATTCTTATTGTTAGCCATGACGACCTCGATCAAATATCGGGACGAAATTTCTTTAACGGGTAGGTACTGTGACGACCCGAAAATTTCCGACCAAATTTAAACTTAATCTTTATATGATTTCGTGACGATAAGCAAAGTCTGTAAAGTTTAGTCTCAAAAAGTTTGAACTATTTTCATATATTCATTGACCTTCGACTGTCCCCGATAATTCACGAACCATTGCTTGTAAATATGTGGATATATATAAATATGTGTATTTAAGTATATGTAAAATATATATAATAACATGAACATTAATAAACTATTATATACATTTATTGTTATAAATAAATATGTACAATAAAATACATTATAATAAAAACTAATATTTTATATGTATATTTCTTGTATATATATATATTGTAATATTTAATTTAATTATTTAATATATATTTATGTGCGTAGTAAATTTTGTTATTTAAAACTGTTTATATATATACACAGTGTATATTAAATATAATTAATTTTGAGCTTAAATGGTAAATGTCTGTAACTTTCGGTTGACATTTAATTATTTTTAAACTTCATATATATATATATATATATATATATATATATATATATATATATATATATATATATATATATATATATATATATATATATATATATATATATATGAAGTTTTAAAATAAAAGTTGTTCCAAAATTTGATTAAAAAGATAGTAGTTTTGATAAATATTTTTTTTACCTTTTCAATCTAAGTTTTTGTACTCCGTACATATAAATTGGAACAGAAAAGAAATAATTATCGAATCTTTTTGATCAGGTTTCAAACAGGTAATGACTGAAATAAATAAATGGACTTAATTTTAAAATATGTGATTTTTCTGAATTAAATTATTCGTAACTGTTTAGCAATGGTCACGATATACCCAATAGTGATAGACTGTCGGCATAAGAAGTTAATATGATGGCTGCTATACTGTGTAATTCTTGATTCGTTTGAAATATTATTATTAATTTATTATTATTATATTATATTATATATCCTCCTAATTCTATATATATATGTACACATATGTACATGATAGATCATCACCACCACAGCATTTACTCTGCCCATCATAGACCACCTTCTAACACCATGAACCGCCACCACCATGCTCAAACCACCTGCTACCACCACAGTACACTGCCACTAGTCCACTACCCTCTCCATCTCTCTCTCTCCCTATATATCGCTATATATTTTTTTTCTGTATTGAAACCGGAAGCAAACCACCATAAAACTACCATTACAAAACCACCCTCATCCTTGTATGATCACCACGAGCCACCTCTGCCACCATACACGACCACCACCATGAAAACCTCAACCATCGAACCACTCTTTTTGAAACCATCGAACACCTTCAAATATCACCATGAAATAATCACCATCACTTTACACAAACCATCACCTTGGTCACCACCACAGGTTGTTACTGTCACACTACTAAACGCCATACGTTTCTATTCTTACCCGAATGAACTATCACAGCTCGTGTCTGTTGTTGCTTCATTGCTATTATTACCACGCTGCTATGGCTACACATAAAGATGAAGATAAACCGCGAGTGAAGAGGGTAACGTTTATGGTTATGTGATGAGGGAACCGATATGATGAAGAATATGAGAAAGACGTTTTTTTTTCCCTTTATCTGCAGACAGAACAACACCACCTTTTTCGATTTATTACTACTATTGTATGCTTTCTGTTTCCTATCAAACTCAATTATTAAATTGTGAACGAATTGAAGAATGAAGATGATGATAAACAGTGGGGAAGACGAGGAACAGTGAGACTGTAAAGGTGAATGATGATGATGATCGACGGTGAATAGATGATGGTGATTGTAAACGCGAACCCAGAATGAGATGATATTGGGATTAATCGATGATGATAGAAGCTGAAAGAGATGGCGACTATGGTGAATCACGAATGATGATGAAACTGTGAGGTGATAATGATAATGATGATACCGTCGAGTATGATGATGATAGCGAGATATAATGATGATAATGATGACGTGCGTTTAGATGATAATGATAATTAGGGTTGATGTTGTCAAGAAGATGATACCGTATTTGTTTTGGCACTATTACGTTTTTCTGATTCTTAAATTCACGTATCCAATTAAATGAAGTTTGGGCTGCGTGATCCATTAATCAATAACAGGCCGAAGCCTTTTTATTTTGCTGTTGGGCCGTGAAACAAATGTTTTGGTTGGGCTATTTTTTATTTTCGTTGGGCCAAGAAACGGGTTATATTGATTATGGTAGGAGATACAACAGAAAAACGTAACAGAGTAGATGATAGGGAGTGTTGTTGAGGAGCGGGAGGTCGCGGGTTCGAGCCCGGGCATGGGCTATTTTTTTTAGAACATCTTCCTTTGAGGTAGTTTATTATTATTATTATTATTATTATTATTATTATTATTATTATTATTATTATTATTATTATTATTATTATTATTATTATTATTATTATTATCATTATTATCATTATCATTATTATTATTATTATTATTATTATTATTATTATTATTATTATTATTATTATTATTATTATTATTATTATCCTTTTAATGAAGTTATTATTATTATTAGTAAATCATTAATATCAAAACTATCTTTTTTTGAAACAAATAAATATATTGTACATAAAACATACTTATTATATATAATACAATTATACTAATATTCCATATAACTATATATAAATCATATTAACATTACTTATATAAAAACTTACATACAACAAATTAAGTATTTTTAATATAATATTAAATATATAGATATTAATATAACTATATTAATCACTTTATATACATATACAAAATAAATATATATATATATATAAATATATATATATACATATATCATATAATTTAAGATATAAAATAAAATATATGTTTTAAAAAGGAATCTAGTATAAACTTTATATAACTACAAAATATATAGAAATGATATATATATTAATAAATGAAATTATGATATTTCTATTATATGTTTTAATAGAAATACAAATGTTATAGGTTCGTGAATCCGAGGCCAACCCTGCATTGTTCAGTTGTTAAATATCGTCATATGTATTTTTACTACAAAATACAGTATGGTGAGTTTCATTTACTCCCTTTTTACTTATTACATTTTTGGGACTGAGAATACATGCGCTGCTTTATAACTGATTTACAACTGTTTTATTAAATGCCTTTGAAATCTATATTTTTGATCTGAGAATACATGAACTGCTTTTATAAATGATTGACGAAATAGACACAAGTATTCAAAACTACATTCTATGATAGAATTATTTGGATTCAGAGGTTCGATTTCTATAAAGATTGTATTATCGACCATCGGTGAGATGATTTTGTCATTGCACTACGCGTTAGCTACCGATATGGTTCGATTTAGTAGTTAGTAACGGTGAGATGATTTTGTTATTGCACTACGCGTTAGCTACCGTTTTAACTACCATCGGTGAGATGATTTCGTCATTGCACTACGCGTTAGCTACCGATGTATTGTATTGTATTATATTATAGTCGACTTTGTAGTTGGTAACGGAGGGATGATTTTGCATTGCGTACGCATTAGCCCCCGTTTCAGCTACCCTCGGAGGGATGATTTTGCATTGCGTACGCATTAGCCCCCGTTGTAAAAATTATATTGTATTAACTACCACGGTGAGATAATTTTGTCATTGCACTACGCATTAGCTACCGTTGGTGAGTTGTTTGAAAGGTTCCGGTGTTCTTCATATGAATGATTTTCCAGCAGTGAGCAGACCTGCATAGATTGTTTTCTAATTATGAGTATCTTGTGGTCTATTAAAATGATGAATTTTATTGTTTACGATAAACTTATGAACTCACCAACCTTTTGGTTGACACTTGAAAGCATGTTTATTCTCAGGTATGAAAGAAATCTTCCGCTGTGCATTTGCTCATTTTAGAGATATTACTTGGAATCATTCATGGCATATTTCAAAAGATGTTGCATTCGAGTCGTTGAGTTCAACAAGATTATTATTAAGTCATTTATAGTTTGGATATATTATGAAATGGTATGCATGCCGTCAATTTTCGATGTAATGAAAGTTTGTCTTTTAAAAACGAATGCAATGTTTGTAAAATGTGTCATATAGAGGTCAAGTACCTCGCGATGTAACCAAATATAATGTATTCGTCCAGATGGATTAGGACGGGTCACTACATCAGTTTCGTATGAAAATATTAATATAGCTCTGCTGCAAAGAGCGAACATCAAATCTAGTTAGACACAGTTGTTATCTTAGAAGCAATATCATACATGCATTAATCATACATCTTCCTAGTAAACCCTAATTATAATTTAATTTTCACCACCAACACCACTTTCATGTCTATATCTATATTCATTTTCCTCACCAAACCCTTATCCATAACCCCTCATCCTCATACCATCCACCACCACCACCTCCTCCTTCTCCTCCCTCCAATACCACCACGTACCGCCTCCTCCACCACCATGAGTGTGTTTTCCTAATTCAGACAAGAAAATCGGTTGAGGAGCCTGCTTGAAAATCTCCCTCGAAGTTTAGAAATTGAACTAGAACTAGAGATAAAACTAAAAAAGTTGGAAGATCAGCGACACACAGAGCCAACTCATACACCAGACCCTACCTCCTGGTCTAGTCCCTATCCCAAAACCAATATCTAGCACCCAAATCCAAGATTAAATCTTTTCTTGCTGCCCTACTGGGTGTAAAGTAGAAGTAAACTAGCCATACTTAATACTTTTACTTTCGCCATAATTAAAACAAAATAAATTGAAGGCCTTCAACACAAACTGTTATCTATATTAGTCACGAACTCATGATGATTAACTTCATGGTTGGCCAAAGCCGGAGAAGAGTGATCGACGACTCGCTACCCAGTTTTTTTAAAGGTCCAAATTTTATAATATGTAATGGATTTGATTACGTCAAAATATTAAATACCATGAACAACGCATTTAGGCCCAAAGAAAAAAAATGTATATAATATGATTCGAAAAAAATATACTTTTATTCTTCTTTCTCAAAAAATTAGTTAACATAAGTGATATTCATTTTATTTTAGGGTTACTACATCAAATTATGGTCTTCAAATAAAGATAATTTTTTTTGTATTGGATATATTATCATATTTGCATTATTCTGTTTTTTATTTTTATTTTGTACTCTTTTAGATTATGATCTTTTATTTTTATTTTATTACAACAACAAAAACAATAACAATCAAACTCAATCCCACATGTGTGGGGTATGAGAGAGGTGAGACGTAGACAATCATTCCTCTATCCTTGAATAGAGAGAAGTCATTTCTCCACCCCGAGTGAAACACTCCAAGAGTATAGAAGGTCTTCCCTCTCTCTGTTCGACGAGTAAAGAAAATGCTTCCAACGAACCTCCGGCAAAAAAAAAAATAAAAAAAAAATGACGCCATGAAAATGGAAGAATCAAATTTTCATGGAATTTAGATCATGTCTGGGATTCAATTTAGGGGTATTGCATGTGAAGATTTATAAATGCTATACTTTCTATGTTTTCTAATATGATGTTAATTGTCTTTTTTAAAATAACTTATATTATTCGTTAAAGACATTTTTTTTGCTTCGTTTTATGTACTAAAATTCTTGAGACCGACCCTGATTAACTTATTTCCCCTGGTGCGTGTGTTGATATGAATGAAAGATATGGATGTATATAGTTGCTTCTGTTATAAATAGGGTATGGTATAATAATATGGATTGATCTTGAATCGCGTAAAACACCTTCGCAATTAAGTATATTCACCCTATCAAGCCTCGGGTTACAAGAAATCGTAACTGGGATATGACAAGACTACAATTCGTTTTCAGACAAGAAGAAATTGAATCAATATTAGAGTGTTTTCGTTATTTTTCTTTGTGTTCTTGAATGAAAGTACGGAGTAACTTTTTATTTTCTGGATTGAAAACCTGTTAAAACAGTTAAACACGAAAGAGTGTAATTAAAGGTCACAATCCTTCGTTTTGGCGGGAAAACTTGTTAATTTAACACACATGACTTTTGCTCAGCTCCCACTATACTTGCTACGATGTCTAGTCAACTCATAGGTGCGTTCACTCCACACGCTCTTAACCTGTTGTTAAGTATAACTAGATAACTCTTACTTTCAAATAAATCTTTAATTATTAAAGTGATTGTTAGAAAACACTAATATCACAACATTTTACAACATTTTTGTGTACCCGAATGAATAATTAATCAAGGGTTGAACCTTGATTAGGATTTGGGAATAGATTTGAAAAATGTCGTTTACAAATCATATCATACTTTATCAAGGAATATGATGAACCTTATGAAGAACCATCGATCGTATCCTCTCCGGAATAATTTAATACTCATCACTCATGATTAAAAAAAAAAAAAAAAAAAAAAAAAACCTATGAACACAATAAATTACCGTTAATTTTAATTCCAACACCATATTCAATTGATAATTAACAATTGCAACACTAAATTACATAGCAATACAATCATAGAAAACAAACCTTAAGGGGCACGCGATACATCCTATACTATAAATGGATAAAATACACAGGTGCTTAACTTTGTGCATGCAATGCACAACTTATTCATAAACAAGCTAAACCATAACACCTACTTATTTGCGATCCCCACCACCTCCATGACCAGACCCGTATCCACTTCCCTCACCCGAACCCTCACCGGATCCTCCACCACGTCCACCGCCTCGTCCCCCACCACCACCACCGCCGCCGCCACCACCACCGCCACCTCCTCTTCCTCCTGAACCAGATCCGGCATGGGATCCAGCAGACGAGCCAGCTTCTGAGCCTGCTCCTCCTCCCCCTCCTCCAGAACTCGAGCTAGAACTCGAGCTTGAAGAGCTGGAGGATGAACCCGACGACCCGGATCCAGCACCTGCGCCAGACCCTGAACCACCTCCGCCCAACCCAATTCCGATTCCGACTCCAGCACCTATCCCTACCCCACCCAAATCCAAACCCAAGTCCTTCCGTGCCACTCGACACTCGGACACCATGACTAAAGTTGAAAGTACTAGCAGACTAGTCAAACTCAATGCCCTCAGTTTTGCCATATCCTGAACCAAAGTTAATCAGCAACAAAAAATGTTAATGTGTTGCTTGGTGAGTCATTTGTAACTGATACATAGGTCTATTTATAGTTGTAGGGTGCAGTGGGGTATTTTTAGTGGGTGAATAACTAAGCACAATGTGAAGCTAGTGTGGTGTACACTTAAGTATATGACCACTAACACTTAATATTTTGTTTGTTATATATATTTTCGGTGTTGAGACGTGGTGAACGACAATTCTAATTTTTTAGTACCCACCAATCCATTATTGAATTTTAAGAATATTTAATTAATTTCATCAAATCAAAAGATTTACACTCATCTAACCTTGCTACCTTACAACCACATACACTGCTAATTAATACATTAATATTGATTTTGTAACAAGTTTGTATCATTAACAAATTTTTTAAACAGGACATTTTAAGCAATTATAACGCGACATACGATGTAATCATCAATTATGTGTAGGCAAATTAAAATTGGTTCGGTGCGGTTTGCACATTTTCCTAATAGATGTGATGTAGTACTCCGTAAAAGGATTAAAAAATTAGAAGTTCTTTTATATCTAAAGGTAAAAAGTTTAAAGTTCACAATAATAATACTACGTAGAATGTAATAATGAATTTTTCTTAAAAGCACCTGTTTTTATTATCTCAATGTTATAAGTTATGATATAAATGTTATAATAATAATAATTGAATCTTGATTGATTTTTAATCTTAGATTTATTCACGAAAATGTTCTAGTGTTTACACGGATGTAAAAAGTACTGAGTAACATTCTACTACAAGTTTCAATAACCGGTGAATTGTACTAAAATAGAAGCCCAGTCCGCATCAAATCGGTAATTATCATTTTAATTACAGAAAATTTTGGGTACCACCGGTACCAAGAGGGTATGCAAGTTTTTTAGTAACAAAACAATTAATCTGTAATAAATACGATAATTAACATCCTAAGTTTAATTAATTTTTTTCTTTAAAATAGGTTGTAAAAAACACAGTGAAGTGTGAAAGAAGCAAAGAGTTTGTGGCTGAAAAATGAAAGCGTGCAAGTGGATGAATGATAACATATATTGTTGCTCAATCGACACGGTTTTAATTTAGGTACCACTTTATATATTGTAGTGGAATTATGCAATTATTTACTGCATAACACACTTCAGTGTGAATGTAAATTCCACCATGGGAATGAATAAGATGTTGCAAAATCAATCAGGAATATGATAAGGATCGCTATTGGGAATGATGATCTTGATTAAAGTATACATAAAACTTGCTGCAATACAATACTCAATATTTATTGATTTTCTAATGCGTTTTCTGGCAATCGAAAAAAAAACCCCGGTACCCGTGCTCATGACGGGCAGATATATATGAAAAAATGTACCCGCAGGCACGGGTTGGGTAAAATTTTGTACCCGTTGGCGGGTCGCGGGTATTTCATATCTGCCACGGGTAATACTTTATCCGTAAATCCGTAATGCCAGTTTGAGCTACCCGCGGATATACCCGTTTATCCGCATACATATACTTAATATATGAAATTTTTAATATAAATTTTTAATGTGTTTTATAATTATTCGCGGATAAAACCTACGGGTAGTAGGTATCCGTGACAAAAAATTAGTTAAAGTGCACATTTTGTAAACGCGGGTATCCGCAGATTGCGGGTACGGACAGAAAAAAATTTCGCGTGGGCGGGTAAACGGGTACCCTCGGGTAAAAAAAAATCTCGACGGACGGGTCGCGGGTATTAAGGACCCTTGTCCGTCGCTCGCGGGTGGCATCCATATCCTTTTCAAACATGTGCTTCAATTCAAAGATCTAGTAAATACTCAACATAATCTAGTGGTTAGGGCCTAGTATATTTGTAAAGAGGTCTCAAATTAAAATTTTGTAGTGACCAACGAATGGTTGGAAACTGCGGTTTTTACAAGAGGTCTCAGATTAATATCTTATATTGGTAAGGAAAATGTTAGAAATGAAGAGAAAGGTTAGAAACGACCATAGAATAATTCAGTTGGACCGCATACATCGACGTACGAGTTTCGAATATTCTTCCTATAACCCGAACACATTAGTTGTTTAATTAATTGATAACTAAAGAAATTACAAGAAACCAACAAATTATAGGTTTTTAATATGCTACTACATTCAAATTATAGATTAATATTGATGTGAATTAACATTAAACGCAAAATTGTTTGAAAAAAAAAACTTAAATTTTTTAAATTTAAATTATTTTTGTTCACATATGAACATTCGTGTCTATGAACATGAGAAAGCTTTTTAACATATATTTTTTTAGTTTTTTTTTTTTTATAATAAAAAAGACTAAATAACATTTATATACGTAGTTTATTGTATTGACATTTATAAATTTTTATAATTTATTGATGCTCCTTGTTGTTAAATTTTGTTAGTTCTCGTTTGAATAAAACAGGACCAATATGATTTGTAAAATATTTGTATCTAAGCTCTTCATGGAGATGCATTATATTTCTTCCGTCTCGCTACAAGTATTCATATTACTATTTTGGGATATCTCATTTCAAGTATCCACTTTGTATTTCAATCAATGAAAAAAGGTTATTCTGAAGAGAGAAAATTTCTATTCGATGGATAGTGAAGTTGGTGGAATTTTCTAAAAGTGTGTGCGAAAAGTAAGTAAACACTTATAATGGGACGGAGATAGTATTACACAGTATCGAAGTTGCGGAAAAATGATATCTGAATGAACTCAAAGAACGGTAAATGAATCAAAGGGAATATAAAAAACTCAATTATGCCTTTTGTAATCAACCTAAACAAATTTACGTTCTACTTTCACTCGATACCTCATACACAATTTCAATAGTTTAAAAATAGAAGAATACACAAATTAACGATTATATACACACTTAATAATCGGGTACTATTCTGAAAAATAATAGTAAATAATTAAAGTACTGCTCATAACCTTCTCCCTAATAAGTATATTATAGTAATTTGATGAAATAAATACTTTGTTAACTAATTAATAAATAATGATGCAAACTTAAGTTAAAAAGATAATGAGGTAAATAAATCTAAAATTAATCGATCACCCATAACTTCAAATAAAACAAATTTAGATCATTTGTAACGCGCGTGTTTAGATCAAATTTTCACCAACACACCACGAACATGTCTATAACGCAGCGTGCTGAGCTTTTATATTGTTTGGCGTGTTGTTTTAGCACACACAAGTTTTTTGACGTGCTAACATCAAACATTTTTTTTAATATTATGTTGATATATATATTTTCAATATTTTATCTTTCTTATTCACCGAACTTTCAATTGTATTTTGACATCTCAGCTAACAGGTCATCCAACACACCACCCTACTACTCTCAATTTTCCAACACATTTGTCACGTCAGCGCTAACTACCTAGGGCTGTAAATGAGCCCAAGCTGATGAACAGTATTAACCTATAAAATCACACAATTTATTACTAATAATATAATTACATAAATAAGTGAAGAATCACATCAAAATATTAAGAAAGGTTGTATAACCATTTATTTATTAATATGGTATAAGTAGCTACAAATACGGTGACATAACACTTAACATCATACGTTTAAGCTTTCATTTAATCACCACCTCGGCGTCCTGATCCTGCACGCGATCCAGCAGAAGATCCTGCAGACGAACCTGCTTCTGAACCGCTACCTCGGCGTCCTGATCCTGCACGAGATCCAGCAGAAGATCCTGCAGACGATCCTGCTTCAGACTCACCTCCTCCGGAGCCACTATTGCTTGAGCTCGATGAGCTTGAAGAGGACGAGGAGCTGGACCTGGATCCTGACCCGGATCCAGATCCAGCACCGGCTCCAGAACCACTTCCACTACCTCCTAAACCAATCCCAACGCCTGCTCCTACCCCGACACCGACTCCTCCAAGATCTACACCTAAATCTTTCCTTGCAATTCGGCCCTCGACGCTCAATTTGATCGATGAAGCAACGACCTGCAGTGCTAGAAGTAGTAATAAGAACTTCATGAATGCCATTATGCTTGTGATAAGTGAGGATATGTACAATGTGGGTTGACTTTTAGAGATCAAAGATTATCAAGATGTATTGTGGTTTGTGGATATGATATGAATGTGAAGTTGCATGGTTCATGTATATATAGTAGTTTTGCATGGTGGAATGGACACGTAGTGAGTGCAAGTGGAGAATTTGAAATGGCGAGTGGACTCTAAAAAGTCAAAATTCTTGTGGCTGACTTTACCCTATATTTTTCAGGATTAACAAGTTTATTACAAGTGTCTGCCGACCCACTTGATTTATTTCATTATATCCATCCCACTAATTATACATTTTCACTGGTTTTTGAAATGAAACTAACACGTAATCTCAAGAGCATCTTTTGTACTTCATTATTACACTCTACTGCCGAATTTGTAACAAGGTCTGTTGAGAATTTATGGACTTAAACAACAATCACCAATTCAGATTTGGTGATTCCACAAACAAAAACGAATGTTAATAAAGAAAAGTAAACAAAAACGAATGTTAATATATATAACCTAGTGAACTTGCGGGCATAGCAACGGTTCTCCCCATGTACTTTGTGTCATGGGATAGGGAGAGGTCATGGGTTCGATCCTTAGGGATGACATGATTTTCTTTAAACCAATTGTGAACACCAATAATGGTGGTATATATTGACCCTATAGGGAGGTTTTACCGGATTCGTTCACGGACCCCTACCCGGAACCACTGCCCGAATGGATGTGTTCCCGGGTACCGTCGATCGGGTTCGGGTTTCCGCCCGAACGTGTGTGTTACGTGCAAATGATGAGGGTCGTTGAAAGAAATGAACTACTGATGCCAAAAAAATCGCCGTTAAAAAATATATATATATATATATATATATATATATATATATATATATATATATATATATATATACATACTAGGTTTTTAAGCCCGTGCGTTGCACGGGTGTGTAAAAAACCGTGCAAAAATGTAATTTGCAGTTCATATTGGTATGTAAATAGCGATACTAAAAAAATAAGAAAAGTATACGAATTATTTAAGAAATCGTGGTGTTTACAAATTTTAAAAAATATTTTGAGTTTAAGAGCCCGTGGTGTTGACAAATTTTAAAATTTTATTTTGAGTTTAAAAGCCCGTGGTGTTGACGAATTTTAAAAGTTCTTTTGAGTTTAAGAGTCCGTAGTGTTGACAATTTTAAAAGTGGTTTTGGGTTGTGTTAGTACTTAATGTCTACAACTTTTTTTTCTCACCATTAATATCTTTTTAATATATAAATTATATACTACGTAATATTTAGAGTACATTGAAAATTTGTCATGGAACGTAAGGAAACTTACGTTTAACTCATGTAGGCTACTTCAAATTGCAACATGGTACACAAGAGAGACCTGCAACTGTAATTAAAGTTTGATTAGGTGAATAAGGATTATAAACAAAATTTAAGATATTGATTTCCCGTTAGTTCAAGTCATTTGAATTAGACATTAACATCCAAATATGTTAAAAAACCCCAAGATCAATTTCGTAAATAACTTCAAACGATCAAACTTTCCGCAACGCGTTCTTCGCAGCGCGTTTTCGTCCCACGTTTTCGCACCACAATTTTGTGGCGCGTTTTCGATTCGCGAATCTGAGAATTGGAAACGCGAGTATGAAAATGAAATAGAAAATTGAATACATAAAATTTTTTTGTATAACCTTTTAGTTATTTCGTATAATGAAATTCAATTCAATTCCATGTCGATAAATAAAAAAGAAAACATTTTTTCACATTCCATAAAATTTATCAATTCTAATTCCTTTGAATTCCAGTTAGACATTCCATATCTTCCAAAATTATCTTCCAACCGAATAGGGCGTAAGAGAGAACATAAACATAGTATGAATATAATTAGGCTTATAAATTTGCAAAGTTAACTTACCGGAACGTACCTAGTATGGAGGACCAGCAAGCACATTCCCACTCGTAGACAACATGACAGGATCAACCACTAAAGCTGATTACATCAATTCAATGAAGAAGCAACAACGTTTACTATCAGTCATACATTGAACCACAAAATAGAGTCAACTATGGTCAAAAATTGCAAGAGCAGCACGATGTAAAAATGTTGACAATTGTGGCATACTGCAACGTGTAGGTCGGAATCGCGTTGTTCTTCAACGATCTCTAAACTATTGATTTATTCGATGAATATCAGTAAAAGGTTGATGATTAGGTCGAATTGGCGTAATCAATTTGTTGGTAGAACCCATCGTCAAAGGAAAACGTTTGTTGTTTTTGGGGAAGAGAGAATAAAGAGTTTAACCCTAATTTTTGTTTGGAAAATGATCGACCCTTATTTCATTATTTGTGTTTTGTATTTTATTTTCAATTTAATTTAATAGTCTTACCGTAAAATAAAATCAATAACTAAATTATTAATTGTAGTAATTATATTAGGTATTTATGGATAATATTTATTTTATATATACATATATATGTAAATCTATATGTATATGTATATATTAAATAATAGTTAATAATTAATTCAGTCTGGTGTCCAACATGTGATGACGGGATCGAAAATTTAGATCATGCTCTCATTCTTTGTAAACACCTCATGAATATTTTGGGAGCGGGCACACAAATGGTGGAAACTCGACCCGGTTACAAATCTTAGTGACGAAGAAATATTTATTGGCAAAAACGCAAAAATAAATTTGAGTTGGGGAATCAAGCTTTGGCAAGCATTGGAATGGGTGTGTGGATATGTCATTTGGAAGAATCGAAATTAATAGTTTTCAACGGGAAATGGTCTTGTGCATCGGTCATCATATTACACCGGACGTCCATCATATTACACTGATTCTTCGAGCGTGATGTTATTCATGAATGTTATTCTTCGATCGTTTTTTCCCATCATATGTGACGTTTTTTTTTTTTCAAGATTTAGCCCGATTTAGGTTTTAGGGTTTAGTTTTTAGGGTTTTGGGTTTAGTCCTAAACCCAAAACCCTAAGCCCTAAACCATAAACTCTAAACCCTAAATTCTAAATCGTCTGTGTTAAAAGTTCAATCTAAACCCCAATTTCTAAACCCTAAACCCAAATTTCTAAATCCAAAACCCTAATTTCTAAATCCAAAATCCTAATTTCTTAATCCCAATAGTTAAACCCTAATTTTTAACCTTTAATTTCTCAACCCGAATTTTTTAACCCTAAAAAGAACTCAGAAGCAAAACATTCATTGCAATGAATGTTATCATTTATTTGTTTGAGCATTTTTCTGCCAAAATAATAACATTCATCACGAAGTGTCTTGTTTAAATCTTCGTATTTTCATGTGATCTTAATGCTTGAATTTTTTTTTCTCAAAAAACGAAAAAAAAATTATTTCTTTTCCCCTAAAAAGTACTTCTTTTAATATTTTTAAAACAAAATTAGTAGATTTTTTAAGCTTATGGAGTGTAAGTCTCATTATAAAATTGAATTTTAGTATTTTAAGAAAAAAATTGTAGATTTAAAAGTTTGTTTTTTCAATTATGGTAATAATCATTTCCTAAATTGTTTTATTTATTTATATAAATTATTAAAATATTAATGACATCATCATGATTATTGTGAAGATGACATGTGTCGAATGATGAGTTAAAATAGAGTTAGGATGACATCATCATTTTAGCAATTTAATAGAAAAGTATATATATATATATATATATATATATATATATATATGTCATAACCCGTCCTTAACCATAAGAACGTGTTAGATAACGTATGATTTCATTGCGAGGTATTGACCTCTATATGCGACATTTTTAAAAGAGAAACTGCATATATTATACATTACAAACCATAACCATTATTTTTGTTACAAGCTTTAGACAATAAAAAGATGATTATCGTTTAGCGATAATCTTCGACTTACAAACTTTACATATAATGATAACAACACGATTTCGAGCATATTTTACAACACAAATCCTTGGGTATGCAGTTTTATTTTTGACACAAATATGCGTACGCAAGATCCTGCTCAAATTCAACATAATGCAGCGGAAGCTTTAGTAATCACCTGAGAATAGACATGTTTTAAAAGGTCAACATAAAGTTGGTGAGATATAGGTTTAATGCCGGCAGCAATATATATATATAGACCACAAGATTTCGTATATAAACAGTTTAATAAAAATATTCTAAATGGTTGAGCACTTGGTAACCATACTTAACATTTAATCACGTCGCATATTCCCTTTATTATGAAATCTTACTACACCGTACCAAGTGTAGTCACGAAACGAAGTACTGTGCAACCGTTGAATACTGGTCGTCCAGTCCGGTTGGGGTTGTCAGGCCCGATAGATCTATCAACAGGATTCGCGTTTACAATACCGCTGTAAATAACAGTTACCAAGCTACAGGGAAGTATGCCAGTGGTACAACTCAACGTAGAATATATTTTTCAGTTACTTGTGTCCATAACGTAAAACATAAAATACATGTATTCTCATCCCGAAATATTTAGAGTTTAAAAGTGGGACTATATACTCACTTTCGTCTTGAAGATATATATATAATTTGACTTGGTCTCCGGTTGATATCACGAACCTATCCATATATAATATATCAATACCTTTTCTTTTTAAACAAACGTCACATATATATACTTGTTATACTTTTAATACTTTGAATAATTCCTTAGTCCGTAGTTAGCAGTTCGTTGTTAGTAATTCAATTTTAATGGTTCATTTTTAGATGTTTAATATACCCGCAATGAAATAAATAAAACCCCCAACGAAATAAATAAAACCCCATCGTATATGTATTGGTCGAGATTAATCTTGACCCATGGTACCGGTGTTGTCAAATGACGTGTTGCGTACATAAAGTACCGGTGTTGTCAAATGACGTGTTGCGTACAATCATGGGATCTTATGATTAATCTTCTCGTGTTGTTTACGGGTAATCCTGAACCATATAAAATTGAATTATAAGTATAAAATATCATGTTAACTTAAAAAGATGTGATTTATTTAATTTTTTCCCAATTATTTTCGTGGCTAAACTAGTCTTGGATATCCGATTTTGTTTCGGTCATAGTTTCTTCGTTACAACTCCGTTTTCGTTGATTCAACTTGTCATCTCCTTGGATCGAGTCCCTCTTTAAGACTATGAACTGTAAATACCTTAGTTTGTATTCAAAATCACACGGCATAGGTCAAACTTTAGTGAAACTTATGAAGTTAATCATTTTCCATCATGTAAACAACCTCAAATGATTATTTTTCTAAAAATACTTATACTTTGAGTTAAATCATGAAATTTTTATGTGTTATCATATTCATAGTAAAAATCATTTTTCCAGAAAATAAACCTCCAATTCAAAGTTTAAGATGGTTTTTAATTATCCAACCCAAAACAGCCCCCGGTTGCACTCCGACGTCGTAAATTCAGTTTTTAAGGTGTTCTTTGAAAAACCAAGTTATACCTTGTTAAGTTAGCATATAATTAAGATATGTTACAGGTCTTGAAGTATTTTAAAAGTTAAGTTAGAAGGATCTATTTAGTTTGCGAACAAGTTTGAAATCATTCAAACTATGTTCTAGTTTATAAACTCTTATATATATAGCTTTAAATATATGAATTGAAAAAGAGTTGAAGTAGAGTTTTTACCTCAAGTTTAAAATGTAAAGTTGCTGAAAAGAAGTAGTAAAATAAAAGTTGAGAGAGTTCTTGCAAGTGTGTGTGAAAATTGGAAGTAAAATTTGGAAAATGAATGTGTAAAAATGAGTTAGAAATGGTGCTTATTTATAGGCTTGAAAATTTGGTTTTTAGTGAAAATATCTAAGATAAGTTAAAATTTATTATGTCATGAATGACATATTATTCCAATAATTGAAGATTTCTATTGGTATATACCAATAGTAAATACTTCTAGAAGCTGTGTATAGTACCCTAGATATACGTATAGGATTATTGAGGAAACGGAACGAGAATTCAAATATAACTATCTTTTGTAAATATACTTATATTGTTTTATGTATAAAAGCCCTTTAAAAATGATTAAATACATTACTTATACGATATATGTATAAACATTATAAATCATCAGTATTTATGTCAAATAACGTTACGTAGGTTATTGTTTTGAAAACTTAAGTTAGTAGTTTCAAAATATACTTATGACTTTTTGTTATTAATACAAAATGAGATATTAAAACATCCTTAGATCATGTTAAATATGTATGTATAATTATCATATATTGTATAGTTCGTGATATCATCGGTCAAACTAGACGGTCAAACGTTGTGTAAAACTCTTTTCAAAAACATAAGTCTCAACAATTTGGATTGCTTATCATGTTGGTAAGGTTTAATTTATGTAAATATTAATCTCATAAGTATAGAACGATCGGAAAAGTGCGGTTCGTTACAGTACCTACCCGTTAAATAAATTTCGTCCCGAAATTTTAAAATTGTACCTATTTTGCGTCATCGAGAAACAAGTGTGGATACTTTTGTTTCATCTGATCCTCTCGTTCCCAAGTAAACTCAGGACCTCTTCGAGCATTCCAACGAACCTTAACGATTGGTATGTTGCTCTGCTTGAGCTGTTTAACTTCACGATCCATGATTTCGATTGGTTCTTCGATGAATTGTAGTTTCTCATCGACATGGATTTCTTCAAGAGGAATGGTGAGGTCTTCCTTTGCAAGACACTTCTTAAGGTTTGAGACGTGAAAGGTATTGTGTACTCTGGTGATTTGTTGCGGTAACTCGAGTCGATAAGCTACCGGTCCAATGCGTTCGATGATCTTGAACGGGCCTACATATCTTGGGTTCAGTTTACCTCTTTTACCGAAACGTATTACACCTTTCCAAGGTGACACCTTTAGCATAACCATGTCCCCAATCTGAAACTCTAATGGTTTCCTTCGGACATCGGCGTAGCTCTTTTGGCGACTTCGGGCTGTTTTCAATCTCTCCTTGATTTGTACTATCTTCTCAGTCGTTTCGTGTATGATCTCGGGACCAGTTAATTGTCGATCTCCTACTTCATTCCAACAGATAGGAGATCTACACTTCCTTCCATACAATGCTTCGAATGGTCCAGCTTTAATGCTTGCATGATAACTATTATTATACGAAAATTCTGCTAACGGTAGATACTTATCCCATCCGTTTCCAAAATCGATCACACATGCCCTGAGCATGTCTTCAAGAGTCTGAATCGTTCTTTCACTCTGCCCGTCGGTTTGCGGATGATATGCGGTACTCATATCTAAACGAGTTCCTAGTGCCTCCTGCAGTGATTGCCAGAACTTTGAGGTAAATCTACTATCACGATCGGATATAATGGAAATAGGTATTCCATGCCTTGAAACAATTTCCTTTATATACAATCGTAATAGTTTCTCCATTCTATCTGTTTCCTTTATAGGCAAGAAATGGGCAGATTTGGTAAGACGATCAACAATCACCCAAATGGTGTTGTATCCCCAGGCAGTCTTTGGTAACTTCGTGATGAAATCCATGGTAATACCATCCCATTTCCATTCTGGGATTTCTGGTTGTTGAAGTAACCCTGATGGTTTCTGGTGTTCTGCCTTGACCTTGGAACAAGTTAAACACTCCCCAACATATGTTGCAACGTCTGTCTTTAAGTTAGGCCACCAATAATGTGTCTTAAGATCTTGATACATCTTTCCAACTCCAGGATGTATCGAGTATCTTGTCTTATGTGCCTCGTTCAATATCAACTTCCTTAATCCACCCAACTTCGGTACCCAAATACGGTTTGCAAAATATCGAATTCCATCTTCCCGTATAACGAGTTGCTTCTCATACTTCTTCATTATTTCATTTCCTATATTTTCTTTAGTAAGTGCTTCTCGTTGAACTTCTTTGATTTGTGAGTTGAGATTCATGCTAATTTTTATGTTCATCGCTCGTACTCGAATTGGTTCTCGTTCCTTTCTGCTTAGTGCGTCAGCCACCACATTCGCTTTCCCGGGATGATAACGAATTTCACAATCATAGTCGTTTATTAACTCGACCCACCTACGTTGCCTCATGTTCAGCTGTTTCTGATAAAAAATATGTTGAAGACTTTTATGATCAGTAAACACAGTGCATCTAACCCCATATAAGTAGTGTCTCCATATCTTTAACGCAAACACGACTGCTCCCAGTTCTAGATCATGCGTCGTATAATTCCGCTCGTGAATCTTCAATTGTCGAGATGCGTATGCAATAACTTTCTTTCGTTGCATAAGAACACAACCAAAACCTTGTCGCGAAGCGTCACAATATATTTCAAAATCATCGTTCCCTTCAGGTAACTATAAAATAGGCGCCGTAGTTAACTTCTTCTTCAGTAATTGAAATGCGTTCTCCTGCTCCGAGGTCCATTCGTATTTCTTCCCTTTTTGCGTTAATGCTGTCAACGGCTTAGCTATTCGGGAAAAATCTTGAATAAACCTTCTATAATAACCGGCTAAACCCAAAAATTGGCGTATCTGCATTGGTGTTTTAGGAGTCTCCCATTTTTCAATGGCTTCAATTTTTGCTGGATCAACCTGAATTCCTTTGCTACTAACAACGTGGCCAAGAAATTGCACTTCTTTCAACCAGAAAGCACACTTAGAAAATTTAGCGTATAGCTGTTATTTTCTCAACAACTCTAATATCAACCTTAAATGCTGCTCATGCTCTTGCTCACTCTTGGAATAGATAAGAATGTCATCAATGAAAACGATAACAAACTTATCTAAATACGGACTACAAACTCGATTCATGAGGTCCATGAATACAGCTGGCGCATTCGTCAATCCAAACGGCATGACCAAAAATTGGTAATGACCATAACGTGTCCGAAAAGCAGTTTTCGGAATGTCCTCTTCTTTGACACGTAGTTGATGATAGCCCGATCTTAGGTCGATTTTCGAATAAACACATGATCTCTGGAGTTGATCAAATAAGTCGTCAATTCTCGGTAGTGGATACCGATTTTTGATAGTTAACTTATTTAATTCACGATAATCTATACACATCCTAAAAGATCCATCTTTCTTTTTAACAAATAGAATCGGAGCTCCCCACGGTGAAGTACTTGGTCGTATGAATCCATGATCCAGTAATTCTTTTAACTGACTCTGAAGTTCTTTTAACTCGGACGGTGCAAGTCTATATGGAGCACGAGCCACTGGTGCGGCTCCTGGTACTAAATCTATTTGAAATTCTACAGATCTAAATGGAGGTAATCCCGGCAACTCTTCCGGAAAAACTTCAGGAAAATCTCTTGCCACAGGCACGTCGTTGATGCACTTCTCTTTTTCTTTCTTTTCGACTTTATTAACTTGTGCTAAGATAGCATAGCACCCTTTCTTCAAGCACTTTTGAGCTTTCAAATAACTAATGAGTTTTAGCTTTGAGTTACCCTTCTCTCCATAAATCATCACCGGCATTCTATCCTTACAAGGAATGCGAATTGCCTTCTTGGCACACACAACTTCAGCTCCTACTTTGGACATCCAGTCCATGCCGACTATTACATCAAAACTTCCTAATTCTACGGGTATTAAGTCAATTTTAAATGTTTCTCCGGCTAAATTTATTTTACAATTACGGCAAATTTTATCGGCTTTAATTAGTTTACCATTAGCTAACTCAATCATGTACTTAGCATCTAGAGGTAATGATGAACAATTCAATTTAGCGTAAAAGCCTCTACTCACGTAACTTCTATCGGCACCAGTATCAAATATAATAGATGCGGATAAGTTATTAATGGTAAACGTACCCGTAACAAGCTCCGGGTCTTCACACGCCTCTCTAGCATTAATAACAAATGCTCTTCCACGTGCAGATCCATTATTCTTCTCTGGATTCGGACACTGGCTCTTATAGTGACCTTGTTTTCCACACCCATAACAAGTAATGGTAGCCAAAGCAGTTCTATTTGCATTGGTGGCAGGAGTCTTGGTACCATTTGTATTTGTAACGAGAGCCCTACAATCTTCAGCAAGATGACCCTTTCGATTACATTTGTTGCATACCACATTACAGTAGCCAGAGTGATGTTTGTGGCATCGGTTGCATAAAGGATTTTGTCCTTTGTAACCAAAGCTTGAACCACCACCTGCACCTTGTATGGTTTCTTGTTTCTTAAAAGATTGTTGTTGGTTACCTCGATCATAATTTCCATTCCACTTTCTTTTGTTACCTGATACCTTCACATCAGTATTGGATGCTTTCTTATCCATGATGACCTGATCCATTAGCTCGTTTGCCATGGTTATAGCTTCATGAATTGTCTTAGGTTTCGATGCTGTAACGTTTGCCTTGACCTTTTTGGGCAAACCATCTTTGTACATTTCAATCTTCCGTTCTTCGGTTGGAACCAATTCAGGACATAGCAAAACTAATTCCATGAATCGCTGATTGTAGTTGGTGATTTCAGTACCAATAACCTTCAGACTTCGTAACTCATCTTCCAACTTCCTAACCTCGTTCCTTGGACAATATTCGTTGATTAACATTGTTTTGAATTCTTCCCACGGAGTATCATAAGCTACATCTCCTCCTACAGCCTTCACATAATTTTTCCACCACGTGAGTGCACTATCTTGTAAAGTGCACGATGCATACTTGGTCATGTCCTTTTCGACACAACCACTGATTTTAAACACAGTCTCCATCTTTTCTATCCACCGGGTTAAACCGATTGGTCCTTCTGTTCCACTGAATGATGAGGGCTTGCAAGCTTGAAAAGTTTTGTAAGTGCACCCCACACGAGGATTTGGGTTAACTGCAGCACCTCTTGCAGCCTCGACCCATAACATTCTGTCGTTCACTCGTTGATTGATGAGTTCCTGGATTTCTTGTTCCGTCATTCGGTTCAATCGCGCCATATTCTTCTATAAGAATGAAAAGAAAATAATTATTCACATGGAATATTATAGATGTAGTGTATATTTACAGTACATTATAGCTTATTAATAATATGAACCAGGTATTATTATAAAAGCCTTTTCTTCTTATTAGCGTTTTATAATTATATCTAGGGTAGTACCTACCCGTTAATGTCCATACTTAATAGCTTAGTACAGAATCAATTACTACCATCTAAATAATACTTAACCATGGAAAATTATTGCACTTCACACTTCACTATTTTACATATGCTTATCTTATATCGAACATTAAGCAAACCACACTAATAATATTATACAAAACATTATATGATCCCATGGTTTAATACGGCAGCGCATCGTTTGGTCTATTTTCTAGGACGTTTAGGTTCAAGGAATGGCCTAACGCTTATCCTAGCTGTCTGCCTATATTTTGGCTGTGGGGCTGAAGAACTGGATGCCGGGACAGAACGAATAGGAATAGCGGAAATAGGGGTGGTAGTGTCTAGTGGAGTTGGTGCCACATCATCCTTATTAAACTCAGGATTTGAATTTTCTAATTCATTAGCCTTTCGTTTCTTTCCTAGTTCGAACTCGTCTTTTGTAATTTCCTGTATTTCTTCCTCGGGTTCACTTTCCTCCTCGGGTTCACTTTCCTCCTCGGGTTCACTTTCCTCCTCGGGTTCACTTTCCTCCTCGGGTTCACTTTCCTCCTCGGGTTCACTTTCCGGGTTCTCTATAGTTGGTTCATCCGGAATTTGTGAGTCTTCCCCAAAGATATCATTTTCGTCATCGGATAGGTTAATGACTGGAACACCATCTGAAGATTCTGGTTCGGAGTCGCTAAATGTGATAACAAGTTTTGAGCCCGACATCTATCATACAACAACTAACCCATTAGTACTACATAATATTTACATATAAATTTTAACCAACAATGATAAGCAATGGTTTTTAAATCAGACCCGGTCAAAGTCCAGACTTACTAATGTATCCTAACGATTTATCGGTTAGACACACTAATGCAAACCTGGTTCGCTAAGACCACCGCTCTGATACCACATGTCATAACCCGTCCTTAACCATAAGAACGTGTTAGATAACGTATGATTTCATTGCGAGGTATTGACCTCTATATGCGACATTTTTAAAAGAGAAACTGCATATATTATACATTACAAACCATAACCATTATTTTTGTTACAAGCTTTAGACAATAAAAAGATGATTATCGTTTAGCGATAATCTTCGACTTACAAACTTTACATATAATGATAACAACACGATTTCGAGCATATTTTACAACACAAATCCTTGGGTATGCAGTTTTATTTTTGACACAAATATGCGTACGCAAGATCCTGCTCAAATTCAACATAATGCAGCGGAAGCTTTAGTAATCACCTGAGAATAGACATGTTTTAAAAGGTCAACATAAAGTTGGTGAGATATAGGTTTAATGCCGGCAGCAATATATATATATATAGACCACAAGATTTCGTATATAAACAGTTTAATAAAAATATTCTAAATGGTTGAGCACTTGGTAACCATACTTAACATTTAATCACGTCGCATATTCCCTTTATTATGAAATCTTACTACACCGTACCAAGTGTAGTCACGAAACGAAGTACTGTGCAACCGTTGAATACTGGTCGTCCAGTCCGGTTGGGGTTGTCAGGCCCGATAGATCTATCAACAGGATTCGCGTTTACAATACCGCTGTAAATAACAGTTACCAAGCTACAGGGAAGTATGCCAGTGGTACAACTTAACGTAGAATATATTTTTCAGTTACTTGTGTCCATAACGTAAAACATAAAATACATGTATTCTCATCCCGAAATATTTAGAGTTTAAAAGTGGGACTATATACTCACTTTCGTCTTGAAGATATATATATAATTTGACTTGGTCTCCGGTTGATATCACGAACCTATCCATATATAATATATCAATACCTTTTCTTTTTAAACAAACGTCACATATATATACTTGTTATACTTTTAATACTTTGAATAATTCCTTAGTCCGTAGTTAGCAGTTCGTTGTTAGTAATTCAATTTTAATGGTTCATTTTTAGATGTTTAATATACCCGCAATGAAATAAATAAAACCCCCAACGAAATAAATAAAACCCCATCGTATATGTATTGGTCGAGATTAATCTTGACCCATGGTACCGGTGTTGTCAAATGACGTGTTGCGTACATAAAGTACCGGTGTTGTCAAATGACGTGTTGCGTACAATCATGGGATCTTATGATTAATCTTCTCGTGTTGTTTACGGGTAATCCTGAACCATATAAAATTGAATTATAAGTATAAAATATCATGTTAACTTAAAAAGATGTGATTTATTTAATTTTTTCCCAATTATTTTCGTGGCTAAACTAGTCTTGGATATCCGATTTTGTTTCGGTCATAGTTTCTTCGTTACAACTCCGTTTTCGTTGATTCAACTTGCCATCTCCTTGGATCGAGTCCCTCTTTAAGACTATGAACTGTAAATACCTTAGTTTGTATTCAAAATCACACGGCATAGGTCAAACTTTAGTGAAACTTATGAAGTTAATCATTTTCCATCATGTAAACAACCTCAAATGATTATTTTTCTAAAAATACTTATACTTTGAGTTAAATCATGAAATTTTTATGTGTTATCATATTCATAGTAAAAATCATTTTTCCAGAAAATAAACCTCCAATTCAAAGTTTAAGATGGTTTTTAATTATCCAACCCAAAACAGCCCCCGGTTGCACTCCGACGTCGTAAATTCAGTTTTTAAGGTGTTCTTTGAAAAACCAAGTTATACCTTGTTAAGTTAGCATATAATTAAGATATGTTACAGGTCTTGAAGTATTTTAAAAGTTAAGTTAGAAGGATCTATTTAGTTTGCGAACAAGTTTGAAATCATTCAAACTATGTTCTAGTTTATAAACTCTTATATATATAGCTTTAAATATATGAATTGAAAAAGAGTTGAAGTAGAGTTTTTACCTCAAGTTTAAAATGTAAAGTTGCTGAAAAGAAGTAGTAAAATAAAAGTTGAGAGAGTTCTTGCAAGTGTGTGTGAAAATTGGAAGTAAAATTTGGAAAATGAATGTGTAAAAATGAGTTAGAAATGGTGCTTATTTATAGGCTTGAAAATTTGGTTTTTAGTGAAAATATCTAAGATAAGTTAAAATTTATTATGTCATGAATGACATATTATTCCAATAATTGAAGATTTCTATTGGTATATACCAATAGTAAATACTTCTAGAAGCTGTGTATAGTACCCTAGATATACGTATAGGATTATTGAGGAAACGGAACGAGAATTCAAATATAACTATCTTTTGTAAATATACTTATATTGTTTTATGTATAAAAGCCCTTTAAAAATGATTAAATACATTACTTATACGATATATGTATAAACATTATAAATCATCAGTATTTATGTCAAATAACGTTACGTAGGTTATTGTTTTGAAAACTTAAGTTAGTAGTTTCAAAATATACTTATGACTTTTTGTTATTAATACAAAATGAGATATTAAAACATCCTTAGATCATGTTAAATATGTATGTATAATTATCATATATTGTATAGTTCGTGATATCATCGGTCAAACTAGACGGTCAAACGTTGTGTAAAACTCTTTTCAAAAACATAAGTCTCAACAATTTGGATTGCTTATCATGTTGGTAAGGTTTAATTTATGTAAATATTAATCTCATAAGTATAGAACGATCGGAAAAGTGCGGTTCGTTACAATATATATATATATATATATATATATATATATATATATATATATATATATATATATATATATATATATATATATATATATATATATTAATTAAGTTTTTGAGCCCGTGCATTGCACGGTTGTGTCAAAAATCGTGCAAAAATATATTTTGCAGTTCATATTGGTATGTAAATAGCGATAACAAAAAATAGGAAAAATATAAGAATTGTTTAAGAGCCCGTGGTGTTGACAAATTTTAAAAATTCTTTTGAGTTTAAGAGCCCGTGCTGTTGACAAATTTTAAAAACTCCTTTTGAGTTTAAGAGCCCGTGGTGTTGACGAATTTTAAAAGTTGTTTTGAATTTAAGAGCCCGTGGTGTTGACAAATTTTAAAAGTTATTTTGGGTGGTGTTACTAACTCAACGTCTACAATTTTTTTTCCTCATTATTAATATCTTTCTAATATATAAATTATATACTACGTATTATTTAGAGTACATTGCGATACCAAAAAAAATAGAAAAAATATAAGAATTGTTTAAGAGCCCGTGGTGTTGACAAATTTTAAAAATTATTTTGAGTTTAAGAGCCCGTGTTGTTGACAAATTTTAAAAACTCCTTTTGACTTTAAGAGCCCGTGTTGTTGACGCATTTTAAAAGTTCTTTTGAGTTTAAGAGCCCATGATGTTGACAAAATTTAATAGTTATTTTGGATGATGTTACTAACTCAATGTCTACAATTTTTTTTCTCATTATTAATATCTTTCTAATATATAAATTATATACTACATAATATTTAGAGTACACTGAAATTTTTTTTATTAAATAATTTAATAATTATTATAAAATTATTTTTTGAATAAAAGTGTAACCCGACGAGGTTAATTTTAGAAAAATTATTAGTAATTTTAGCAAAATAATGGTACTCGGTGTAACGACCCGCACTTTTCCGATCGTTCTATACTTATGAGATTAATATTTACATAAATTAAACCTTACCAACATGATAAGCAATCCAAATTGTTGAGACTTATGTTTTTGAAAAGAGTTTTACACAACGTTTGACCGTCTAGTTTGACCGATGATATCACGAACTATACAATATATGATAATTATACATACATATTTAACATGATCTAAGGATGTTTTAATATCTCATTTTGTACTAATAACAAAAAGTCATAAGTATATTTTGAAACTACTAACTTAAGTTTTCAAAACAATAACCTACGTAACGTTATTTGACATAAATACTGATGATTTATAATGTTTATACATATATCGTATAAGTAATGTATTTAATCATTTTTAAAGGGCTTTTATACATAAAACAATATAAGTATATTTACAAAAGATAGTTATATTTGAATTCTCGTTCCGTTTCCTCAATAATCCTATACGTATATCTAGGGTACTATACACAGCTTCTAGAAGTATTTACTATTGGTATATACCAATAGAAATCTTCAATTATTGGAATAATATGTCATTCATGACATAATAAATTTTAACTTATCTTAGATATTTTCACTAAAAACCAAATTTTCAAGCCTATAAATAAGCACCATTTCTAACTCATTTTTACACATTCATTTTCCAAATTTTACTTCCAATTTTCACACACACTTGCAAGAACTCTCTCAACTTTTATTTTACTACTTCTTTCCAGCAACTTTACATTTTAAACTTGAGGTAAAAACTCTACTTCAACTCTTTTTCAATTCATATATTTAAAGCTATATATATAAGAGTTTATAAACTAGAACATAGTTTGAATGATTTCAAACTTGTTCGCAAACTAAATAGATCCTTCTAACTTAACTTTTAAAATACTTCAAGACCTGTAACATATCTTAATTATATGCTAACTTAACAAGGTATAACTTGGTTTTTCAAAGAACACCTTAAAAACTGAATTTACGACGTCGGAGTGCAACCGGGGGCAGTTTTGGGTTGGATAATTAAAAACCATCTTAAACTTTGAATTGGAGGTTTATTTTCTGGAAAAATGATTTTTACTATGAATATGATAACACATAAAAATTTCATGATTTAACTCAAAGTATAAGTATTTTTAGAAAAATAATCATTTGAGGTTGTTTACATGATAGAAAATGATTAACTTCATAAGTTTCACTAAAGTTTGACCTATGCCGTGTGATTTTGAATACAAACTAAGGTATTTACAGTTCATAGTCTTAAAGAGGGACTCGATCCAAGGAGATGGCAAGTTGAATCAACGAAAACGGAGTTGTAACGAAGAAACTATGACCGAAACAAAATCGGATATCCAAGACTAGTTTAGCCACGAAAATAATTGGGAAAAAATTAAATAAATCACATCTTTTAAGTTAACATGATATTTTATATATATGTACTTATAATTCAATTTTATATGGTTCAGGATCACCCGTAAAACAACACGAGAAGATTAATCATAAGATCCCATGATTGTACGCAACACGTCATTTGACAACACCGGTACTTTATGTACGCAACACGTCATTTGACAACACCGGTACCATGGGTCAAGATTAATCTCAACCAATAAATATACGATGGGGTTTTATTTATTTCGTTGGGGGTTTTATTTATTTCATTGCGGGTATATTAAACATCTAAAAATGAACCATTAAAATTGAATTACTAACAACGAACTGCTAACTACGGACTAAGGAATTATTCAAAGTATTAAAAGTATAACAAGTATATATATGTGACGTTTGTTTAAAAAGAAAAGGTATTGATATATTATATATGGATAGGTTCGTGATATCAACCGGAGACCAAGTCAAATTATATATATATCTTCAAGACGAAAGTGAGTATATAGTCCCACTTTTAAACTCTAAATATTTCGGGATGAGAATACATGTATTTTATGTTTTACGTTATGGACACAAGTAACTGAAAAATATATTCTACGTTGAGTTGTACCACTGGCATACTTCCCTGTAGCTTGGTAACTGTTATTTACAGCGGTATTGTAAACGCGAATCCTGTTGATAGATCTATCGGGCCTGACAACCCCAACCGGACTGGACGACCAGTATTCAACGGTTGCACAGTACTTCGTTTCGTGACTACACTTGGTACGGTGTAGTAAGATTTCATAATAAAGGGAATATGCGACGTGATTAAATGTTAAGTATGGTTACCAAGTGCTCAACCACTTAGAATATTTTTATTAAAATGTTTATATGTGAAATCTTGTGGTCTATATTTATATCGCTGCCGGCATTAAACCTATATCTCACCAACTTTATGTTGACGTTTTAAACATGTCTATTCTCAGGTGATAATTAGAAGCTTCCGTTGCATCATGTTGAATCTAAGCAGGATCTTGCGTACGCATATTTGTGTCAAAAATAAGACTGCATATCCAAGAACTTGTGTTGTAAAATATGCTAGAAATCGGGTTGTTATTATCATTTGTAAAGTGTGTAAGTCGAAGATTATCGCTAAACGATAATCATCTTTATTTTGTCCAAAGCTTGTATCAAAAATAAGGGTCATGGTTTGTAATGTATAATATATGCAGTTTTTCTTTAAAAAATGTCGCATATAGAGGTCAATACCTCGCAATGAAATCATACGTTATCTAACACGTTCTTATGGTTAAGGACGGGTTATGACATGTGGTATCAGAGCGGTGGTCTTAGCGAACCAGGTTTGCATTAGTGTGTCTAACTGATAAGTCGTTAGGATACATTAGTAAGTCTGGACTTTGACCGGGTTTGATTTAAAAACCATTGCTTATCATTGTTGGTTAAAATTTATATGTAAATATTATGTAGTACTAATGGGTTAGTTGTTGTGTGATAGATGTCGGGCTCAAAACTTATCATCACGTTCAGCGACTCCGAACCAGAATCTTCAGATGGTGTTCCAGTCATTAACCTATCCGATGACGAAAATAATATCTTTGGGGAAGACTCACAAATTCCGGATGAACCGACTATAGAGAACCCGGAAAGTGAACCCGAGGAGGAAAGTGAACCCGAGGAGGAAAGTGAACCCGAGGAGGAAAGTGAACCCGAGGAAGAAATACAGGAAATTACAAAAGACGAGTTCGAACTAGGAAAGAAACGAAAGGCTAATGAATTAGAAAATTCAAATCCCGAGTTTAGTAAGGATGATGTGGCACCAACTCCACTAGACACTACCACCCCTATTCCTGCTATTCCTATTCGTTCTATCCCGGCATCCAGTTCTTTAGTCCCACAGCCAAAATATAGGCAGACAGCCAGGATAAGCGTTAAGCGATTCTTTGAACCTAAACGTCCTAGAAAATAGACCAAACGATGCGCTGCCGTATTAAACCATGGGATCATATAATGTTTTGTATAATATTATTAGTGTGGTTTGTTTAATGTTCGATGTAAGATAAGCATATGTAAAATAGTGAAGTGTGAAATGCAATAATTTTCCATGGTTAAGTATTATTTAGATGGTAGTAATTGATTCTGTACTAAGCTATTAAGTATGGACATTAACGGGTAGGTACTACCCTAGATATAATTATAAAACGCTAATAAGAAGAAAAGGCTTTTATAATAATACCTGGTTCATATTATTAATAAGCTATAATGTACTGTAAATATACACTACATCTATAATATTCCATGTGAATAATTATTTTCTTTTCATTCTTATAGAAGAATATGGCGCGATTGAACCGAATGACGGAACAAGAAATCCAGGAACTCATCAATCAGCGAGTGAACGACAGAATGTTATGGGTTGAGGCTGCAAGAGGTGCTGCAGTTAACCCAAATCCTCGTGTGGGGTGCACTTACAAAACTTTTCAAGCTTGCAAGCCCTCATCATTCAGTGGAACAGAAGGACCGATCGGTTTAACCCGGTGGATAGAAAAGATGGAGACTGTGTTTAAAATCAGTGGTTGTGTTGAAAAGGACATGACCAAGTATGCATCGTGCACTTTACAAGATAGTGCACTCACGTGGTGGAAAAATTATGTGAAGGCTGTAGGAGGAGATGTAGCTTATGATACTCCGTGGGAAGAATTCAAAACAATGTTAATCAACGAATATTGTCCAAGGAACGAGGTTAGGAAGTTGGAAGATGAGTTACGAAGTCTGAAGGTTATTGGTACTGAAATCACCAACTACAATCAGCGATTCATGGAATTAGTTTTGCTATGTCCTGAATTGGTTCCAACCGAAGAACGGAAGATTGAAATGTACAAAGATGGTTTGCCCAAAAAGGTCAAGGCAAATGTTACAGCATCGAAACCTAAGACAATTCATGAAGCTATAACCATGGCAAACGAGCTAATGGATCAGGTCATCATGGATAAGAAAGTATCCAATACTGATGTGAAGGTATCAGGTAACAAAAGAAAGTGGAATGGAAATTATGATCGAGGTAACCAACAACAATCTTTTAAGAAACAAGAAAACACGCAAGGTGCGGGTAGTGGTTTAAGCTTTGGTTATAAAGGACAAAATCCTTTATGCAACCGATGCCACAAACATCACTCTGGTTACTGTAATGTGGTATGCAACAAATGTAATCGAAAGGGTCATCTTGCTGAAGATTGTAGGGCTCTCGTTACAAATACAAATGGTACCAAGACTCCTGCCACCAATGCAAATAGAACTGCTTTGGCTACCATTACTTGTTTTGGGTGTGGAAAACAAGGTCACTATAAGAGCCAGTGCCCGAATCCAGAGAAGAATATCGGACCTGCACGTGGGAGAGCATTTGTTATTAATGCTAGAGAGGCATGTGAAGACCCGGAGCTTGTTACGAGTACGTTTACCATTAATAACTTATCCGCATCTATTATATTTGATACTGGTGCTGATAGAAGTTACGTGTGTAGAGACTTTCACGCTAAATTGAATTGTTCATCATTACCTCTAGATGCTAAGTACATGATTGAGTTAGCTAATGGTAAACTAATTAAAGCCGATAAAATTTGCCGTGATTGTAAAATAAATTTAGCCGGAGAAACATTTAAGATTGATTTGATACCCGTAGAATTAGGAAGTTTTGATGTAATAATCGGCATGGACTGGATGTCCAAAATAGGAGCTGAAGTTGTGTGCGCCAAGAAGGCAATTCGCATTCCTCGTAAGGATAAAACGCCAGTAATGATTTATGGAGAGAAGGGTAAATCAAAGCTAAAACTCATTAGTTATTTGAAAGCTCAAAAGTGCTTGAAGAAAGGGTGCTATGCTATCTTAGCACATGTTAATAAAGTCGAAAAGAAAGAAAAAGAGAAGTGCATCAATGACGTGCCTGTGGCAAGAGATTTTCCTGAAGTATTTCCGGAAGAGTTGCCGGGATTACCTCCATTTAGATCTGTAGAATTTCAAATAGATCTTGTACCAGGAGCTGCACCGGTTGCCCGTGCTCCATATAGACTTGCACCGTCCGAGTTAAAAGAACTTCAGAGTCAGTTAAAAGAATTACTGGATCGTGGATTCATACGACCAAGTACTTCACCGTGGGGAGCTCCAATTTTATTCGTCAAGAAGAAAGACGGATCTTTCTGAATGTGTATAGATTATCGTGAATTAAATAAGTTAACTATCAAGAATCGGTATCCACTACCGAGAATTGACGACTTATTTGATCAACTCCAAGGATCATGTGTGTACTCGAAAATTGACCTAAGATCGGGCTATCATCAATTACGTGTCAAAGAAGAAGATATACCGAAAACTGCTTTTCGGACACGCTACGGTCATTACGAATTTTTGGTCATGCCGTTTGGATTGACGAATGCGCCAGCTGTATTCATGGACCTCATGAATCGAGTTTGTAGTCCATATTTAGATAAGTTTGTTATCGTTTTCATTGATGATATTCTTATCTATTCCAAGAGTGAGCAAGAGCATGAGCAGCATTTAAGGTTGATATTAGAGTTGTTGAGAAAAGAACAGCTATATGCTAAATTTTCTAAATGTGCTTTCTGGTTGAAAGAAGTGAAATTTCTTGGCCACGTTGTTAGTAGCAAAGGAATTCAGGTTGATCCAGCAAAAATTGAAGCCATTGAAAAATGGGAGACTCCTAAGACACCAATGCAGATACGCCAATTTTTGGGTTTAGCCAGTTATTATAGAAGGTTTATTCAAGATTTTTCCCAAATAGCTAAGCCGTTGACAGCGTTAACGCAAAAAGGGAAGAAATATGAATGGACTTCTGAGCAGGAGAGTGCATTTCAATTACTGAAAAAGAAGTTGACTACGGCGCCTATTTTATCGTTACCTGAAGGGAACGATGATTTTGAAATATATTGTGACGCTTCGCGACAAGGTTTTGGTTGTGTTCTTATGCAACGAAAGAAAGTTATTGCATACGCATCTCGACAATTGAAGATTCACGAGCGGAATTATACGACGCATGATCTAGAACTGGGAGCAGTCGTGTTTGCGTTAAAGATATGGAGACACTACTTATATGGGGTTAGATGCACTGTGTTTACTGATCATAAAAGTCTTCAACATATTTTTGATCAGAAACAGCTGAACATGAGGCAACGTAGGTGGGTCGAGTTAATAAACGACTATGATTGTGAAATTCGTTATCATCCCGGGAAAGCGAATGTGGTGGCTGACGCACTAAGCAGAAAGGAACGAGAACCAATTCGAGTACGAGCGATGAACATAAAAATTCGCATGAATCTCAACTCACAAATCAAAGAAGTTCAACGAGAAGCACTTACTAAAGAAAATATAGGAAATGAAATAATGAAGAAGTATGAGAAGCAACTCGTTATACGGGAAGATGGAATTCGATATTTTGCAAACCGTATTTGGGTACCGAAGTTGGGTGGATTAAGGAAGTTGATATTGAACGAGGCACATAAGACAAGATACTCGATACATCCTGGAGTTGGAAAGATGTATCAAGATCTTAAGACACATTATTGGTGGCCTAACTTAAAGACAGACGTTGCAACATATGTTGGGGAGTGTTTAACTTGTTCCAAGGTCAAGGCAGAACACCAGAAACCATCAGGGTTACTTCAACAACCAGAAATCCCAGAATGGAAATGGGATGGTATTACCATGGATTTCATCACGAAGTTACCAAAGACTGCCTGGGGATACGACACCATTTGGGTGATTGTTGATCGTCTTACCAAATCTGCCCATTTCTTGCCTATAAAGGAAACGGATAGAATGGAGAAACTATTACGATTGTATATAAAGGAAATTGTTTCAAGGCATGGAATACCTATTTCCATTATATCCGATCGTGATAGTAGATTTACCTCAAAGTTCTGGCAATCACTGCAGGAGGCACTAGGAACTCGTTTAGATATGAGTACCGCATATCATCCGCAAACCGACGGGCAGAGTGAAAGAACGATTCAGACTCTTGAAGACATGCTCAGGGCATGTGTGATCGATTTTGGAAACGGATGGGATAAGTATCTACCGTTAGCAGAATTTTCGTATAATAATAGTTATCATGCAAGCATTGGAGCTGCGCCATTCGAAGCATTGTATGGAAGGAAGTGTAGATCTCCTATCTGTTGGAATGAAGTAGGAGATCGACAATTAACGGGTCCCGAGATCATACACGAAACGACTGAGAAGATAGTACAAATCAAGGAGAGATTGAAAACAGCCCGAAGTCGCCAAAAGAGCTACGCCGATGTCCGAAGGAAACCATTAGAGTTTCAGATTGGGGACATGGTTATGCTAAAGGTGTCACCTTGGAAAGGTGTAATACGTTTCGGTAAAAGAGGTAAACTGAACCCAAGATATGTAGGCCCGTTCAAGATCATCGAACGCATTGGACCGGTAGCTTATCGACTCGAGTTACCGCAACAACTCGCCGGAGTACACAATACCTTTCACGTCTCAAACCTTAGGAAGTGTCTTGCAAAGGAAGACCTCACCATTCCTCTTGAAGAAATCCATGTCGATGAGAAACTACAATTCATCGAAGAACCAATCGAAATCATGGATCGTGAAGTTAAACAGCTCAAGCAGAGCAACATACCAATCGTTAAGGTTCGTTGGAATGCTCGAAGAGGTCCTGAGTTTACTTGGGAACGAGAGGATCAGATGAAACAAAAGTATCCACACTTGTTTCTCGAGGACGCAAAATAGGTACAATTTTAAAATTTCGGGACGAAATTTATTTAACGGGTAGGTACTGTAACGACCCGCACTTTTCCGATCGTTCTATACTTATGAGATTAATATTTACATAAATTAAACCTTACCAACATGATAAGCAATCCAAATTGTTGAGACTTATGTTTTTGAAAAGAGTTTTACACAACGTTTGACCGTCTAGTTTGACCGATGATATCACGAACTATACAATATATGATAATTATACATACATATTTAACATGATCTAAGGATGTTTTAATATCTCATTTTGTACTAATAACAAAAAGTCATAAGTATATTTTGAAACTACTAACTTAAGTTTTCAAAACAATAACCTACGTAACGTTATTTGACATAAATACTGATGATTTATAATGTTTATACATATATCGTATAAGTAATGTATTTAATCATTTTTAAAGGGCTTTTATACATAAAACAATATAAGTATATTTACAAAAGATAGTTATATTTGAATTCTCGTTCCGTTTCCTCAATAATCCTATACGTATATCTAGGGTACTATACACAGCTTCTAGAAGTATTTACTATTGGTATATACCAATAGAAATCTTCAATTATTGGAATAATATGTCATTCATGACATAATAAATTTTAACTTATCTTAGATATTTTCACTAAAAACCAAATTTTCAAGCCTATAAATAAGCACCATTTCTAACTCATTTTTACACATTCATTTTCCAAATTTTACTTCCAATTTTCACACACACTTGCAAGAACTCTCTCAACTTTTATTTTACTACTTCTTTCCAGCAACTTTACATTTTAAACTTGAGGTAAAAACTCTACTTCAACTCTTTTTCAATTCATATATTTAAAGCTATATATATAAGAGTTTATAAACTAGAACATAGTTTGAATGATTTCAAACTTGTTCGCAAACTAAATAGATCCTTCTAACTTAACTTTTAAAATACTTCAAGACCTGTAACATATCTTAATTATATGCTAACTTAACAAGGTATAACTTGGTTTTTCAAAGAACACCTTAAAAACTGAATTTACGACGTCGGAGTGCAACCGGGGGCAGTTTTGGGTTGGATAATTAAAAACCATCTTAAACTTTGAATTGGAGGTTTATTTTCTGGAAAAATGATTTTTACTATGAATATGATAACACATAAAAATTTCATGATTTAACTCAAAGTATAAGTATTTTTAGAAAAATAATCATTTGAGGTTGTTTACATGATAGAAAATGATTAACTTCATAAGTTTCACTAAAGTTTGACCTATGCCGTGTGATTTTGAATACAAACTAAGGTATTTACAGTTCATAGTCTTAAAGAGGGACTCGATCCAAGGAGATGGCAAGTTGAATCAACGAAAACGGAGTTGTAACGAAGAAACTATGACCGAAACAAAATCGGATATCCAAGACTAGTTTAGCCACGAAAATAATTGGGAAAAAATTAAATAAATCACATCTTTTAAGTTAACATGATATTTTATATATATGTACTTATAATTCAATTTTATATGGTTCAGGATCACCCGTAAAACAACACGAGAAGATTAATCATAAGATCCCATGATTGTACGCAACACGTCATTTGACAACACCGGTACTTTATGTACGCAACACGTCATTTGACAACACCGGTACCATGGGTCAAGATTAATCTCAACCAATAAATATACGATGGGGTTTTATTTATTTCGTTGGGGGTTTTATTTATTTCATTGCGGGTATATTAAACATCTAAAAATGAACCATTAAAATTGAATTACTAACAACGAACTGCTAACTACGGACTAAGGAATTATTCAAAGTATTAAAAGTATAACAAGTATATATATGTGACGTTTGTTTAAAAAGAAAAGGTATTGATATATTATATATGGATAGGTTCGTGATATCAACCGGAGACCAAGTCAAATTATATATATATCTTCAAGACGAAAGTGAGTATATAGTCCCACTTTTAAACTCTAAATATTTCGGGATGAGAATACATGTATTTTATGTTTTACGTTATGGACACAAGTAACTGAAAAATATATTCTACGTTGAGTTGTACCACTGGCATACTTCCCTGTAGCTTGGTAACTGTTATTTACAGCGGTATTGTAAACGCGAATCCTGTTGATAGATCTATCGGGCCTGACAACCCCAACCGGACTGGACGACCAGTATTCAACGGTTGCACAGTACTTCGTTTCGTGACTACACTTGGTACGGTGTAGTAAGATTTCATAATAAAGGGAATATGCGACGTGATTAAATGTTAAGTATGGTTACCAAGTGCTCAACCACTTAGAATATTTTTATTAAAATGTTTATATGTGAAATCTTGTGGTCTATATTTATATCGCTGCCGGCATTAAACCTATATCTCACCAACTTTATGTTGACGTTTTAAACATGTCTATTCTCAGGTGATAATTAGAAGCTTCCGTTGCATCATGTTGAATCTAAGCAGGATCTTGCGTACGCATATTTGTGTCAAAAATAAGACTGCATATCCAAGAACTTGTGTTGTAAAATATGCTAGAAATCGGGTTGTTATTATCATTTGTAAAGTGTGTAAGTCGAAGATTATCGCTAAACGATAATCATCTTTATTTTGTCCAAAGCTTGTATCAAAAATAAGGGTCATGGTTTGTAATGTATAATATATGCAGTTTTTCTTTAAAAAATGTCGCATATAGAGGTCAATACCTCGCAATGAAATCATACGTTATCTAACACGTTCTTATGGTTAAGGACGGGTTATGACACTCGGGGAAGTTGTCATGTATAATTAATATTATAATAGTTATATTTGCATGTTTATAAATATTTTAAGGACTTAAACTGTAAATTTAAATCACTTCCATATTTATTGCTAAAAAGAAATGCTCCGTTGGTAGTGCATCGAAGCCCCGTTTTTAATACAATTTATTGCGTTTTGTTCGTAAAATTATTTCGAATTGAAACGTGATGGCGGTGGAACCTAACTCGCGGCGAACAGAAAGGTAAATCCGTTAAAAAAATTTGGTGGGTTTTAATATATATTCCTAATATAATTAATAATATATATATATTCCTAATATTTTAAGTATAGTAATACGGAATAGATTTTAGATATATATTATTATTATTAATATATTATATTATATACATATATATTGTACTCCGTAATTAATTTTTCATTAATTAATTTGTAATTAATTTAATAATATATATAATATAGATATATAGAAATAATATATAGATACAAACATCCTAAAATAACTTTCAACCACAATCAAGAATAACTTTTTCGTTTATATATATATATATATATATATATATATATATATATATATATATATATATATATATATATATATATATATATATATATATATATATATATATCAATTTTGATCGCTATTAACGCTAATGTAATAAAAAAGTAACATTAAACTACATCAATTTTGATCGATCTGACCGACTTTCGACTTATTTTAACCGAATTTTCAACTTTTGACCGGCATTGACATTTTCCGCAATTGATCCCCAACTTTTGACCGTTGACCGTCTTATTAGATGTCCAAGCGAGGACGAGGAGTAATCAAAATGCCGCAACAGACGCCGTTGGCAGCCATGGGAAAGTCAAAGAATGGAATATTGTGCACAAGCTAAATTAAATAATTTTAAAACTAATTCTTGTTTGTAATATGTTCACTAAAAAGCAAATGTAGGAAAACGAACCTCGCAAAAAGTATAAAAGTCCATCAAGCCTACAAGCTCCCTCGCTTGATTATGGCCAATATGTTGCATTCCGGAGCTCTTCAATATCCTTTCTACTAATCTGTACATAAATCGAAATCTACGAGTTGTTGGGGTTGAAGAGTTCGTACAAAAAAAAAAAAAAAAAAAAGTAAGTGCCAAACGGGACACAATGTAGCCAAACTTGAGGCTATGTGTCAAAACATGAGAAAAGTGATTGAGCTCAATCTGGATATATTTTTTTTTAAAATGGTAGTTTTTGGAGGTTAACTCACAAAAATAGAAATTTAGTAATTTTTTTTTATAAAAATGGAAAAACCGAAGTTTCAAACTTCGATTTTGGTGAAACCGAAGTTTCAAACTTCGGTTTTGGTGAAACCGAAGTTTGAAACTCCGGATTTGACACTTTTTGACCACCTGGCTGTTTTGGTCAACAGATTAATGATACGTGACAAATTCGTAGTTTGAAACTCTGGATTTATTTAAACATTCAACCGTTCATTTAATTCTCATATTTATCCCACCGATCCTTGTTTCAAAATACTGGCGAATGGTTGCGTGCCACGTGGAATCCGGCGTTTGAAACTTCGGATTCTTTATTTATATAATCCGAGTCTCATACTTCATTTTCTCGTATTTGCAACCAAAGTCGAGTATTACTTATCAAAAAACCCAAATTAAAAATAAAAAATGGCTCAAATGAATCAAGTTCATGCTAGATCAGTCCCGATCGATAGTTCTTTATTGTTTTTACAAGCAGATTGGTGCCATTAGGCATATTCAATCTTTACTAAGAAGATTGATGACGATGTGTTAATAAAACCAAGAAGATGTGATCTCAACTTTTGGCAACATATCACGGGTCTTGAAAACGAAGAAATACATGAAGGGGTCCAGGAGTACCTTGATTATATCGAATTAGGTTTAGTTTGTAAATTACGTAAATAAAGGCTAGACTAATCACTTATTACTCCACGAGATTTGGACAGGAGATGAGCTTGTTTGAAACAGCTAACTTGCGACCGGGATGCAAATATCCCGAGCACGAAGTGGCCCTGGCGGGTGGAGTTGGTTTTGGACTTGGACATCTCGTTGTGTTTCGATTCGTCCTTCTTTTTGCTCTATAAATAAACGCATTGTAACCCATACATATGTGCACGAAAAATATAGTAAATAATCTCTGTTTTCGCCCTGGAGTAAACCCTTCTACGTGTTTTGGAGTAGGGATATAAACACATTAAATCTCGCGTCGTTTTATGCTTTTATTTATCGTTCATATATATGCTTTAACAATATCGTTTATCGTTTGTGTGTGAGTGATTAATTTAAAACACTCGTTTTGTTGGGTCCAATAATCCTACCTGTCTACGTGTTTAATTGACAGCTAATATGATCTTATAACGAGCTTATAGAAATGTCGATCTCTTACATTTTAAGCTAAAAAAATAGAAATAATAAGAGCTATTGAGAAAATTTTACTAAAACATTGACATTCCTCCCAAGTAGAGCGGTTTATGCTATTCGTTTAAGCATGTTAGGCATTAGCTTTTTGAAGTTTTTAGGAGTTTTTTACTTCTAGCTTTTAAAAAAACTCCTATCATGTAAAAAGCCCCTTTTAGTTACAAGAGTGTAAAGTTTTTTTAAAGAGAAAAAAAGCTAAAAGATAATTGAACTAACGTTTTAGAAAAAGCTCATAGCTTTTTGTCATTTTACTCTTAATTTTTATAGTTTCATACCTACAAAACACCTAAATACATATAAAAAGCTACTAGCTACCTGCTAACAGCTACAAGATATCAGGTACCAGCTATAAGCTACCAGCTATCAGCTAAAATCTTTCAGTTAGTTTTGTCACACATAAACCTTGACTCTGTCATCATCCGTGGTGTCGTTCCCCTCGATGTCAGAGCTCAATGTTGGTTGAAAGAGGTGATCACAAATTTTTTTTCCTTTCTGTTTTTATTTTTTCTTGTTTGCTTGATTATGTTGTGTGTGTGTGTGTGTGTGTGTGTGTGTGTGTTTGTGGTGTGTGGAGGTAAGAAGAAAGTGAAGAACAATGAAGAGTTTGTGTATATTTTATTTTATGTAACATGTGTTTTTCATTTTGTTAAATTATTTAGAATTATTAATGAAGCATTGGTGTGTAGAAAAACTCGAATACGATTTACTCCGCAACAATTTAATGGACGGGCTGAAATTGTTAAAGCCCACATGATCAAATACGGGGAAAAGCTAAACTTAGTAATGGACCGGATCTGTTTTCTTTTGCAATAAAATCAATCGATTTCGAATTTTTAAAAGCTACTCGTAAATACTATAAATCAAATATATATATATATATATATATATATATATATATATATATATATATATATATATATATATATATGTATATATATATATATATATGTATATATATATATATATATATAGATAATAATTTTCAATACTAGACCTCCGTATAAATTTAAGAAGCATGATCAGGGAAAAAAAAATACATAGGTGCTTACAAAATATAAATGTTATTGGATATCATAAATAATAAAGGATATTACAACAACTAATGTGTCCTTTCATTCTATCTACAAAAAATGCAAACTAAATCAATCTTACACAAATGAATGACCTGAAGGTACTTTTTCCCTCTCCATATGAAAGCAAGAAAGTCCTTTCTTTCATATGGGCTACTAAATTATTCCATTCTTATTAATTCACTTGCAAATCTGTGGTTTGCAATGAATACCTACTAAAAATAAATTAATATCCATTTTAAATTACATTAGTTACCAAGCCAAATCATTTTCGGATTAGGGTGACGATGGCTTCATCACGACCTGTAAACTATTGACCATGTTGATAGTAGAGAGTTCACTTGTCAAATTCCGAATGCAACATGTTATGCATGAAATTCATGCCACCAAAAATAAAATCGTCACCACCATTGTAATCACCAAAATCCTGGCTCTCGAAATGTACCTGGACTTCCTCTGGGAACTTGTTGCACGAGGGTTCGAGGGTTGACTCGAGAGGTGTAGAGGTGAACTCGGCCGCAGTGGTCATCTCCATCATTTCTTTAAATTTGGATGACTGTAGCAAAAGTCCCAACGCTGATGTGGCAGTAGGTGACCTAGACGAATACGCAATTGGCTCCGCCAGAGTGGGTAAAACCATTTCCATTGGTGGTTGATTTTTTTGTTGGTCCGGGACATAGTTTAATCCTAAGTCATGGCTAGTACTTGGTAAAGTAACATCAATAATATTTATGTTTGGATTTGATGGTGCACCAATAGTGGTATTGTTATCGGGCCTTAGCCATTTGATGTAACGACTAAGATCAAAGTTTGTGACGGCGTTTAGTCCACGATACTCTATTGCTGCCATGTCATAAGCCACGGCTGCTTCTTCTTGTGTAGCTGCAAATACCCTTTTTTTACTTTAATTTTTATACCTTTTGGAATTTTAAATTTAGATTAAAGTTAATTAAACTAATCACCAAAGTAACTTATATGATGGAAGTTGGCATTTGGCAGACATGAATCCTTAATCGCTTGACAGTGAGAGTTTTGGATTTAGTATGATCTCCATGTAAAAGATTATGATCTCCATGGATTTAGTTGACACGTGGCACAGTTTGTGATTTAACTTGGTTTTAAAATAGTCCAACCAATTAGTTTGTTACTTTATAAAGTAATGTCAGAATTCAATGGTTCTAAATTTTTTTTCAGTACCAGTTATATGTAAATACTATTTTAGAGCTAATTTATTTTCAAAAAATTTATAAATTTAAAAAATATATGGGATGCGAGTAGTTAAACTTGTTGAGGTCATATTTGAAATATATATGGGGTCCTCTACTTAATTTTAGTAGTGACTTTTACAATTTAAAGAGTATTTTTTATTAAAAATTTTCAAACTAGTTGTATCCCGTAAACTTACCACTTGTACGTATGTAGGTTCGCCCCTTACCGTATGTTATAACTTTTTATGAATCTACAGTTATAGTAACAACTAATACCATTTCCAACGTCTCAAAATGAGTGTCATGTTTGACTGTACAATGTTTTTTTTTTAAATTGACTTTAAATATTTTGTTTTGTAATATATAGTATTTGATAAAAGTTATATTAATGAAAAGACATTTTAAATCGAATCTATTCATATAATTTTTATAAAATACTATGTTGCACAAATAAAAATATTTAATCTTAAAATTCTAAGAGAAAAATCTTAAAAAGTCAAACACATTACACTTATTTGGAAACGGATGAAGTAGTAAATATAAATAAAAATTAATAATCATAAAACTATGGTGAATGGAAAAAAAAAAGATAAAATTGTGAGATTCGATTAGTTACCGTATGTTCCCAGGTAAAGATATTTGTTGCCAAAAACTCTCCCTATTCGAGCTTCCCATCTACCATTGTGATGATGCCTGATCGATCATGTAATAATTAATGTTAACAATTAAGTTCCTGACCACTAATAACTCGCGCTCTAACTCTAAGAATACAAGTTAAGGTTATATTAATAAAGTTTCGATTTTCATAAAATGTAAATTATAATTGGTGGCGATGTATAATATGAAATTACATAGTTTAATAAATTAACTAAAATTTTCATAATTAGTGTAATTTATAATTAACGATGAGTCGATGATGTATACTAGGAAATTAACTAGTTTTTTTTTTTTTTTTTTTAAAGCTAGTAAAAAATTAAATACCTTGCAACCCCTCTATATTTTGAAACTCCACGAGAAAATCCGCTGCTTTTTCTACGAAAAGATAAATAAAAAAATTATCAATTAAGTAATATAATCGTTACAATTCTTCATATGATCTCATTGTATTTCATTTCTTGGTATACAAAAAAAAAAAAAAAAAAAAAAAAAAAAAAAAAAAAACCTTCTTAGCGAGCCAATGTATTCCTCTCTTGATTGACCTTCCATTTGTTTCAGCTCCTTATGATATGTCATCAACTACAAATTTAACCTAATTTGATTAATCTACAGCATGCAATTAAAAAAAAGAAAAACCAAACACTAAAGGAAAAAAAATGCACGCTGAAAGAATTACTACAAACATGAATATGGCTTTATGATAATTAATTATTAATTATTTCTGAAGCTAGTAATTTTTATTTATTTAATAAATCCTCAATTACCGGAAAGTTTAAGATTGTATCAGGACCCCAATACTTAAGTGCAGCCAAATCGTACGCATGAGCAGCTGCATCTTCATCATCATAAGCACCTAAATTATTTAACCAAAAAAAGGTAAATAAATAAATTCAAAAAATCTGATTACGTATATATTACTCGTAACACAAACATGCATAACATTGATCATTTAACTTGTAAATAAATATAAGCAAACTTACCAAGATAAACTGATATATTATAGGCCGGCCATTCCATCAAATCAACCACCATCGTGATACATTAAGAAACACAAGAACAAATTCGTAAAATTTTTTAATTAAATAACTTATCATTTCAAAGTAAACGTATGATCGAAAAAAGTAAAGTAACTAACCTTGCCGGCCTTTTTTATTTTGAGATTCATTCCAACAGTTCTTGTCCCATAAATGAGCTTCATATCTCCCCGTCCATCGATGCCTGAACCAAACTAACAAAACGTTAATCTTTTAAACTCATCGGTAATTTGAGATTAGTCGGTTCACAAAGCAAGTCAAAAATTCAGGTAAATAAAAGAAATGAGAACGAAATTATATAACGTTTAAAAAGAATAAAAGATATGTGTGGACCTAGTAACACCGCGATAAATTGAGCTACGTCTAGGAGGAGAATCACGAGGAACTGTTTTACGTGTTCGTTTTGCCTTAGTAACACCAACAGAATTCGTGTTCATTTTGGTCACATCATGATCAATCTTCATACGTTGTTTGAGTAACTTTGTCATTTAGATTAAAATAAATATAAACGTTTATGTTAATTGACCAAAATAAAAATGTCAACTTTAAGAAAGATATATTTAAACAAATACATGAAATGAAGTTGTATATAAAGGGATCGAAGTGAAAGAGACTGTTGGTTACCGGCTGAGCAGGTTTTAGCCGGCGAAAGGCTGTTTTCTGCCGTCGAACAACGATGCAACCGGTTACAAATATTCTATTTATTTGTTTTCATGCTTTATTTTGTTTTACATTTTGTTTGAAATTAACACGAGTTAGATTATATTAGCTGCAATTATTAATTAAAAGGATATATTAGCTGCGGTTAGTTATTAGTTAAATTATATGTGGTAAAATAAGTAGGATTATTAGCTGCTAAAGCTACGGGATTCACAATGTTTTTGGTAGTATTAGATTGGTTACTTTTTATTTATTCATTTAGAAATTAATTCAATTGGAAATTAATTTATCAACACCTGTCAAATGAAGTTTTCTTGCTTTTTTGTATATTTATTTATTTTTTTTTTTGTCTCGTCAAACCGTTTAAAAACTGTATTTGTCAAACTTTAAAATATAAAACAAATTTTTCGTATATTCGATTCGTTATTAGAATAGAATTAGAAAAATAAATAAATCAACATGTATGTTTAAAGGCCAAACGGAAATAGCAGTACGATAATTGCTTGCGAAACTATTTTATTCTTCATTTGAGTCTTTATGATTGTGTTTGAAAAAACTAGCATTATAGCTGGAAACCTATAATTGAAATGCTGAAACTTACAAGGGTAATTTTGTTACTTCTCTTTTAGTTAGCTTTTAGCTTATTTTTAAGACTTTTTTTTTTCGCCTTTCGTCCGTGTATTATACCCAAGGTTGGAGAATTCGGATCTCGGGGATATCTCGTTTAACTTTTTAGGGAGATCTCGGCATCTCGGAATAATCTCGGGGAGATCTCGGACGTTGACTTACGTTGATTTTATAGCTTTTTAATAAAAATATACATAAAAACATAAATATATGTATATTTATATACGTTTTTACGAGATTTCACAAAAATATCCGAGAATTGAGTGAGAAAATATTAGAAATTACGAATTTTGCAAGAAAATCTTACAAATTAGCAAGAAAATCCGAGAAATCGTGACTTTGACTAAGTTTGACCCCGTTGACCGAGAAATCTCGGGAGATGAACATCTCGTCTCGTTGCCTACTAAAAACGAGATCTCGGGGGAGATCTCGGGAAGATCTCGGGAGATTTACAACACTGATTATACCCCCATATTGTTAATAGCATCCATCGGGTTTCTTTTTGCTTTTAGGATCGTTTGTTTTTCAAAAATTTGCAATCAGCATCCGTCCGTCAAACTTCTGTTAAATAAGTCCGTTAAGTCTTAACATGTGAGGGTAAAATCGTCTATTTGCTTGTCTTCTTCATCTGAATATGAATGCACATGTCCAATGAACCCATGATTGAGCAGATTGAAACTCATGTCACAGATTAATCATGGGTTAATAAACTCTAAATTTGATAAATAAAATCAAAGTGAAATCCAAAATCAAAGTTAATAAACACAAAATTAAGAGTTTCAAAGTTTCACAGTTTCCGAACACAAAAATTAAGTGCAGGTCACACCCTTTGATCTAGATCACACACCCATTTCAACTCTATATTATCATCAAATTCAAAAAACAAAATTGAGAACAAAAATTACAAGATCCAAACTGAATTTTCTAAGATATAGAAATTCAAAATCAAAGAAACTAAAAACACATCCTATAAAACCATAATAAAAGTCACTAATTTTTGAACTTTGATAACGGTTGTATAGTTAATCAGAATTCTTTGCCGGAATCAAAATGTTATCAGACGTGGATATGAAACGCTATCGAAATCGATGAAGTTACTGGAATCTGATTGGTTACATAAGGCATGAACTTGTAACGAATTTGATTGTCTTGAGTGGGTTCCCAGTAACCTTTGAGAAAGCAATGAGATGTTTTAAAAAGGAACAATCTCTAGAGGATGTACTGCGACAACAGATGAAGTGTGACGTCATCAGATGTTGTAGATCTTCGATTGTCTTGATTGGGTTCCATGTAATCTTCGATTGCGATGATTTTGTAGATATGAAATTGCGATGTCTCCAGATTTCAACGAAAAGTGATGAAGATTTGTTTGTTTAGTTTCTTAATTTAATGAGCGAAGATGAAGATTTGGGTATTTAATTAAACTAATTTTGTTAAATGCATTTTTAGTAGTACTTGTTATGACGTGAATCCATTTTGAGTACGTGACAATTCGTGAAAAATAGTGAATATTTCACCTCGTTTATCGGATTTGAAATGGAGGGATCAACGCAAAAAAACAATTTTGATTTTGATTTAGGGTTTAGTTAAGATTAAGACGAAGAAGAAGGTAAAAAAGACGATTTTACCCCCACGTGCAAGGCACATGTCAAGAGTTAACGGACTTTTTAACGAAATTTAGACGGAGGAACTTGATATGCTTAAATGACATGATAATGACATGATGTTAGGAAGAAAAAAAAAAACGGATGGACACTGTTAGCTTTTTGATGTATAATGGAGGGACCAACGACACAAAAAAGTCTAGTTCTAAAAGTTATCACAATTATTTCATTATCAAAAGCTTATTGTTTACTCACTCGATTCATCAGAAGTATCAACTATTAACTTGTAAGATCATTCTTATTTAACTTTGACTTCAAATATTTTTGTTTGTGTTATACTCCATTCATCTCGTATTTATTGTAATGCTTTGACTTGGAAGGTTTTTTTTTTTTTTTTTCAACTTTGACTTTGAATATTTTTGTTTGTGTTAAAAATTATTCTATGAAATTTATATCAAAGTATTAGTTTTTGATAATATATTTTAACGGTATAACATTTATCAAGCACTATGTAACACATAAAATAAATTTAAAGTCAAGGTTAAAAGAAAAAAAACCCCTAAATTCAGAACTAGACAATAAATTTCAGACGGAAAGAATATGATATATAATGAAAGTTATATTAATGAAAACACATTTTAAATGTCATACATTCATGTAATTTTTATCAAATATTATATAAAACGCATAAAAAATATAAAAAATGAAATTAGAAAAGAGTGACTATTAAAAGTCAAAGCGAAATGAGTAATAAATTTTAAATTTTTATTAATCAAACAATATACTACTACTATAAGCTTTAGTTTATGTAAGACATAAACCTAAACTTCCATAAACTAATATACGTTGCCTCTTCTGGTTTCAAAACATTACTCTTCTAGTTTCAATACATTTTTATGGCTCTAAGTCCATCAATTTTTATTATGTCCATCTAACTTAACTTACCAAATGCTTTGTTTTTAATATTTGGCCCAATTACATTATTAAATATGTAGATCAAGCTCAAATTTAGATGTCGTTTGTTTTAAGACGTTTTTATCATACTATGTGTTAATCATGTCTATGAAGAAGATATGACCTAAAGGTCAATATGTTGAACATTGAAGATTATTTATTTTCATGTATGCAAAAATAACTTAATCTTGTCTGCAACACTATAAACTATATTTCAAAGTCTACAAGTTTGCAGACAATATAAAGAATTATTTTATCTTATTTGTTCAGAAAAACAAACAGTTTGCAGAAAAAACGTGTGTGATCGCGCAGTAATTGCAGACTAAAAAACAAGGGAATTGATTCGTACACCACCTCAAATTTGCCATACACCACTAAATAAATTATTTGGACATTTATACCCTTCATTTGGTGGTGTATGACAAATTTGATAGTGTAAAAGAAAGGGTAAAAATGTCTAAATAATTTATTTGATGGTGTATGGCAAATTTGAGGTGATGTACGGATCAACCCCTAAAAAACAAACAACACCTTAGTATTTTGTATATAGTTAACAGTTAGATTGGTTAATTAAGGCGGTGCCGACTAAGGATGATAATTAACATTTGATTCGATGGATATACATCTAGTCTGATCTCTTAAAGCGGATATGGATGATCTAAATAAATGAATATTGAATATGAATATGGATAAAGATGTTTATTTTACCAGGTATAGATTACAAATTGTAATCCCAAAATCAATTTAACCAATATGCCTAAATATTTAGACATAAAAATATAAATATAGATTCTTAAATATTCTCAGTTATTTATAATATTTTATTAATATATATATATATATATATATATATATATATATATATATATATATATATATATATATATATATATTCTTTTTCATTTTCTATTGTATGAAACTGTTAAAATATTCTATTCTTGATGGCAAGATATTTGGCTCCACATTCAACCGATATTTCGATCAACGTACTCGTGAAGAAAATGATATTCAAATATGTATTGTATTTGACGACATCATCTGATTATATATATATATATATATATATATATATATATATATATATATATATATATATATATATATATATATATATATATATATATATATATATATATATATAAGGGTAGGATCAAGAGGGAAGTAACCAATCGGGGGAAGCGGGAGGAAGCAAAAAGTTTTTTTTTTTTTTCGTTTTTTGAAAAAACTTTGTTCACGAAAATTATAGATGAGATGAAAATATGAACATTTAGTAGAGACACTTTGTGATAAATGTTTTTATTTTGGAGGGAAAACGCTCGAAGAAGTAATATATAACAATTATCGTGTTTTTCGAGCGTATTTTGAGGTTTTAGCTATTGGGGTTTAGATATTAGGGTTTATAGGGTTTAGATATTAGGGTTTAGAAATTTACGACGTACTAGACCGTTAGGTGATTTGAAGCAAGTCAATTATATACGTTACAAGTTATTTATAGGTAATTATATAATTTTATACTCCGTAACAATATATGACTTTTAATAGTATAAGCTACAAAAAATATCAAAAGTTGAATAATCCAGTGGTTAATATGTAGTGTGGTGTTACAAATGGCAAACCTATAATGTCTCTTTTATTTTTCTAAGTGCTTAATATATATTTTTTATGTGGTGGCGATGTTATCATTACGTCATAAATACTATTATTTTTTAAATATTTTTAAGCATTTTTTGTGTTGACGTTAGTATATCATCATAAATACTATCAATTTTCTTGAAAATATGTTTCTTTTTTAATTTTCTTTTTCACAGTGGATTTTGAAAAGATTATTAACATGCCACATTTTTTGACAAATATAATACGTAATAAAATAAAATCTTTTCAACAAATGATGAATAAAACGAATATAACACCGTACTTTTTTTATACACAGCATAATATATATATATATATATATATATATATATATATATATATATATATATATATATATATATATATATATATAGTGGTAGGATCAATAGGGAAGTAACCAATCGGGGGGAAACGGGGAGAAACAAAAACTTTTTTTTTTTTTTTTAATTTTTTGAAAAAACTTTGTTCACGAACATTATAGATGAGATGAAAATATGAACATTTAGTAGAGACACTTTGTGATAAATGTTTTTATTTTGGCGGAAAAACGCCCGAAGAAGTAATATATAACAATTATCGTGTTTTTCAAGCGTATGTTGAAGTTTTAGCTATTGGGGTTTAGATATTAGGGTTTAGATATTAGGGTTTATAGGGTTTAGATATTAGGGTTTAGAAATTTAGGGTTTAGGGTTTAGATTTAGGATTTAGATTGAGTTTTTAACATGAACGGTTTAGAGTTTAGGGTTTAGGGTTTAGGGTTTGGTGTTTTGGGTTTATGGAATAAACCCAAAACACCAAACCCTAAACCCTAAACTCTAAATCGGGCTAAATTTTACTTCACAAAACATGAAAAAAATGTTCATATTCTTCACAAACAATATTATCTTGAATGTTATTTTTGTCGATCGTTTTCCCGCCTAAATAATAACATTCATCACGAAGTGTCTCTTCTAAATGTTCATATTTTCGCGTGATCTTGATGCCGGAAAAAAAATTCCAAAAAAACGAAAAAAAAATTTGCTTCCCCACGATTGGTTATTATATATATATATATATATATATATATATATATATATATATATATATATATAATTCAACATCTAGTGTTACGTGCAAACTAATTATATTATAACAAAAACATACATTAGAGTTTTAAAGTTGTGTCATACATATCAACGCGTGTAACGCAGTGGCGGAACTTGAACTCAAAGACAGATGGAGCAGATGCGAAAATTTAATAAAATTTTCATTTCCAGCGGGGGTAAACACTAATAAAAACCTTATTTTTTTAGTAATTTTTTTTTTAGTGTAAATTTTTTTTCCAGTTAAATTCAGGTGGGGCGGATACTCTCTTTGGGTTACACTAAGCTCCGCCCCTGCGTACAAGTTCTTCTCCCGCTCCCAAAACATGCATATCATCCTAACTTGCAGGAGAGAAGATGTAGGGGATTATCACGAAACTAAGTGAATGAAATAAATTTATACATACAAGTATATAACATCAAGTTATAATACAATTGCGTATATACATAACAATTACAACAACCACAAGGAGACCAGCTGCCTGGCCTGGCCTGCAAGCACTAGCTGATCATGCTAGAGTTTACCGATAGTTATTGTTACTGAATACTTACTATAGTGATCCAGACATGACTTATGCGTCATTCAACGCTATATTATACAGATGGTACAGTTAAACCCAACCTCACAATTCAAGGTTGACCCCTTTTGTTCAGCCTCACAATTCAAGGCCGACAGTCACATTTTGCACATAAATATACATATACAACATAGTATATACAACAGGAACATAATCAGGCCAGTCTGAAGATGAACATAATAGCATAACTTGCTACTTTATACAAATATTTGAAAGGATAGTCCGACTCACCTCATATCAGCAAAAACTCATAATTCTAATATTACTAAGCCTTCTCTTTGTTATTATTACCTGAGAATATATAATATCCCAAGTTAATACACCTTTCTAGATCATGTTCTATCACTAAAATAGTTTAAACAATCAAACACATCACATGGGTCAAGATTGCACCTGACCATTCATAGAACTAAGTCATTCGTGCACCTAACATCTAAAATGCGCGATGGACTCGACACGAGTACCAAGAACAACATTTAATTAGTACAATATGATATATTTGTTTTTACGTGAAAAACGAGCCACTACACGTGCGCATGAGCTTCAAATTGTGCAATTAGCGCTTCACGCGCATTCTGAATTCTCACCCTAGTAGTTGAAATTCATCATAGCGGTTGAGATGTCACCCAATCAGCTGAGATCTCACTCGATAGGCTAAGATCTCACCCTAGCAGCTGAAATATCACCTTAGTAGCCGAAATCTCACCTTAGTGACTGAGATGTCACTCGATTGGCTGAGATTTCACCCTAGCAGCTGAAATCTCTCCCTATTGGTTCAGATGTAACCCGATCGGTTGAGATCTCATCCAATCGGCTGAGATCTTGTCCGAGCAGATGAAGAACAACAACAACAACATATGACAAGTTGTAATCAACCTAGTGATGCAAGAAGGTCATATAACAAGCATATAACATATTACTGACATCAAACAGCCATTACAAACACTTTTAATCAAGAATCAAAGTATAAAGTCTAGTTAATGAATGAAGGGAGTATGTATATTAAATGGATTTTCTTCATTGGATGGAAACCCATTCCCATGTCACACGTGTATCTACCAGTTAACTGAATCACCACACACCTCATTAAGCAGTCCTCACAAAACGCACTTAACCAAATAATTATAAAAAATAATTATTAAAATAATTAATAAAATCATTTAAGGGCGAAAATTTCATTTACCTATAGACCCGATTCGAGGTTGTTACAAATCTACTCCCTTATGGGGATTCTGCCCTCATAATCTGGTCAAGATCAAACAAATGAGGGTATCTGAATTTTATCAACTCTTCTGTTTCCCACGTCAAATTAACACCCAAACTGTGTTTCCATTTAACAAGCACCATTGATATTTGTTTCTTGCGTAATTTAATAACTTTTCCATCCACAATTCTAACTAGTTCTTTAACTAACTTCTTGCTCATGTCAAATTTCGAATCTTGTAGTGGTAGGATTTGACTTTCATCTTCTACTAGACATTTGCGGAGATAACATACATTAGATTAGTTAGAAATACGAGCTAACTACGGTGGAAGGTCCAAAAGTATCATTTGATCATTCAAAACTTGGCTAATATTACACGGACCAATGTATCTCAGCGCTAATTTCCCACGTTTACCAAAACGAATTTCTCCTTTTCACATTGATACTTTCAAATACATGCGTTCTCCCATGGATAAGTTCACTGGCTGTCTATGTGGATCCGCATACATTTTCTGCCTATCTCTTACACCCTTCAACTTTTCATGTGCGATTGCAAATATCTTTCCAATCGTTTGAACACTCTCAGAACCTGCAAAATATTTCTCCCCGACCTCTAACCAACAAGTAGGAGTCATCGACGACTGTATAGCATCTCACATGATGGCATACCAATACTTGAATGATATGAATTGTTGTAGGCGAACTCAATCAGAGGCAGATGAGAATCTCATGAACCCCAATATTCTATCACACAAGCTCTTAACATATCCTTTAAGGTATGAATTGTTCGTTCACTCTGGCCGTTTATCTGAGGGTGATATGTTGTACTAAGAATAACACGAGTGCCCAGATTTTGTTGTAAACTCTGCCAGAAGTTAGACACAAACCTTGAATCCATGCCTGACACAATAGATAACTGTATCCCATGTTGAGCCACAATTTCATTTGTAACGACCCGCCAAAATCGTCATTGACGGCGTCGTTAACTTAGGTCCCGTTACGTGGTCATAGTCCCTGAATGATACTCGTTTGACCAAAATTATGTCGCTTTCATTTGAAACATATAGGACTTGCAAAGTTTATAGTTTACCAACGATTCGACAACATATTTAAGTTTACAAAAGTTATAAGGTATAAATGAAATGAATTGCGACATAATATAAGTTGAAAATCACGAATGCTATCAATAGCGTATGCATGTATGCTTGACCCCAAGCAAGTAATCAAAGTATGCGCGGAAGCATGTATCAAGTAGCCAATCAAGAACCTGAGAAACATATAGAAAACTGTCAACGAAAAACGTTAGTGAAATCATAGGTGTATTTATTAATGATACACATACCCGATTGACATCGTGTTGCGCATCACACTTGCACCATATGTGCACAGACCTCGCGCTCTAGCACTCCAGGCGCAAGTAAATGTGCGCTAGACTAGAGTAGCACGCTAGACAAGGATGACGTGTCTCGTACTTGCCACGATCTCTACAAAAGAACCGACAGTCAGCAGAACGCAATAGTACTGTTCACTGGTCCCTCCCCTAAACGGCCAGGTAGTACCGACAAGAAAGCAACATGGAACATGTAACTCCAATAAGCAAACGGCACTATAGCTATAAATAACGGACTCGAATCACAAAGCAAAGCATCGATTCTTGGAGAACTTACACACATACTATTTTTAGTATCCACGTACGGACGAACCGCGCTATCTAGGATAGCGCAACTATACCCGTGCAACCGGACTTACAGCATTTCACTAGAAACTCTTGATACACAGGTAACGTTCTGTGAACACAAACCCTACAACCTAGCGCGAGCCATCGCTGACTGGACTACCCGCCGATGGTGGGTCTATGTTTAACCACCCCCGCTGAGATCCTCATCTCGCAGGGGGTTATTCACGGTACTCCGGACCGGAGATTTAAACTCAATTGACCCTTAAATCCCCCTTCATTGATGTCAAGCATGGACCGAACCCGACCCGATTATTCTATGCTTGATCATTTGGTGCCATCCGTGGGACATACAAGTTAAAAGGTTTTGATTTGATCTTTTCTCTATATGTCCACTACTCATTTATTTTTTCTTAACAGGCATCTGTTGCGGAAGGAAAAATGCATTCAATGATTAACTACCGACAACAGCTAGGAACTAAGCGCAAAGCTGACACTGGCGAAAGCTTGAGGGCAACAGGGATATCATTCCCCGCCATACGGATGTTAAACACCTCCTGCGCGCCCATTGTATTGCATGGATACCTACCTGAATCAGGTCATGGTGTTAAGTGCCTTCATATGGACAATGGCAGTAGTGTCGACATCATGTACGAGCATTGCTTCCGACACTTGCCCACGCCGATAAGGCGAACCATCAGACCTCCAACCACGGCCTTATCTGGGTTTTTAGGAGAATCAGCGTGGCCCATAGGGATTCTAGACTTGAAGTTGGAGCTGAGGGACAGCAAGGATAAGTTTAAAAGGCGTACTGAGAGCATCGAATTTTGTATAGTGCGCTCATACTCTAGGTATAATGCTATACTGGGGAGGATCTCCATTCAAAAGTTCGGCGCTATACCCTTCACAGTCCACGGGATGGTCCGATTTCCAACGGAACAAGGAGTCGCCACTCTCAAATCAACACCGCTGGATGCCTTACGTGCGTCTGTTACCGATAAGGGTGACGCCACTTCGGAAGAGAAGGGCGCAAACGGGTGGTTGGTCATTGTCAATCCCAAGTATCTGGAACAAAAGGTAAAGATAGGAGGGAGCCTGACACATGAAACTAAAGAAAAGTTGAGGAACATCCTCATTTCCAACTCTGACGTATTCTGCTGGCGCGACGCCGACATGACTGGAGTACCTCGTGAGATAGCGCAGCATTATCTCCGCGCTAGTACCAATTTGACTCCTATCAAACAGAAAAAGCGACCGATGGCGCCAGAAAGAAGTGAGTGGTTGCGCAGAGAAGTTGACAAGTTACTAAGGGCTAATATCTTGCGCAAAGTGAATTATCAGACATGGGTGGCTAATCCCGTGTTGGTAGCCAAGTCCGATGGAACATGACGGCTACGCATTGATTTCAAGGACATCAACAAAGCCTGCTCCAAGGACAATTATCCACTACCAGAAATAGACTGGAAAGTCGAATCATTGGCAGGCTTCAGGTTTAAGTGTTTCCTAGACGCCTACAAGGGATATCACCAAATACAAATGGCCGAGGAAGACGAAGAGAAGACCGCGTTTCACACAGATCAGGGGATATACTGTTACACCAAAATGTCCTTAGGACTGAAAAACGTGGGCGCTACCTACCAGCGTACCATAGATACAACGTTCGCTAAACAAATCGGGCACAACCTTGAGGCATACATTGACGACCTCGTCATAAAAAGTAACACCGAAGAGCAACTGATAGCGGACATTCTTGAAACATTCAACACGCTCAGAAGCATTAATATGAAGCTTAAACCTACTAAATGTAGCTTCGGAGAAGAGGAAGGAAACTTCCTAGGGCACAACGTAACCCCACAGGGAATCAAAGCAAACCTGAAGAAGATAGAGGCAATTGAAAAGATGCCCTCTCCTAAAAAAGCAGGTTCAAAGCCACAATGGGAAGTTAGCCGCATTAACGTGATTCCTATCTAAGTCCGCCGAAAGATCGCTCCCGTTCTTCCATACTTTGAAAGATTGCGCCAAAAAGTCGGATTTCAAATGGACAGTTGAAGCAGAAAAGGAATTTCAGGAGATGAAGGCACTCCTCAAAGACCTCCCCACGTTAACAGCTCCTGTCGTGGGCGAGACCCTGATACTTTACCTTGCAGTGTCCAAGGAAGCTGTTAGTTCCATCCTTATTGTGAAGCGAGGAGACACTCAAATGCCAATATACTTCGTCAGTAAAGCACTATCAGGGAGTGAGTTAAACTATCTCCCAATAGAAAAACTTGTGTACGCGCTCGTTGTCACTGCGTGACGGTTACGCAGATACTTCCAAGCACATTCGATTACGGTACTCACTGACCAACCTATTAGGCAACTACTTTTCAAGCCAGAAATATCGGGCAGGCTGACCAAATGGGCCATAAAGCTGGGCGAGCATGAAATTGCGTACTGCGCCAGAAGCGCTATCAAAGGGCAGGTGATGGCCGATTATCTGGCCAAAACGGCCACTGATATGCCGACAATCTGCGACCCTGAGCAACTCCCCGCGCCTTCTTCCGAACTATGGGAGCTCTATACCGACGGCGCAGCAAGCTCCAAAGGCGCTGGCGCAGGTTTAATCCTTACGGGTCCGTAACAGGAAGAGCATACATACGCGCTACGATTCAACTTCAAGGTAACAAACAACGAGGCAGAGTATGAAGCGCTAATAGCAGGGATCGTATAGTCCGAGAGTTAGGAGTAAAGAAGCTTCAAGCCTATGTGGATTCGCAGTTAGTCGCCAATCAGATAAATGGCACATTCGATGCTAATGACAAATCTATGCAATCATACGTGGCTCTAGTCCACTCTCTAGCTGATACATTCGTTGACTTCAGGATCAGTCAAATCCCTAGGAGTCAGAACAAGCAGGCAGATGTACTCAGTAAGCTGGCGGCCCTCACCTTTAACCATCTGGAAAAGAAGATACTAGTGGAGCAAGTCTTCAAGAAATCCATAGAGCCAGAGACAACAATTGCGTCCGTTGAAGATGAAGAAGTGACTTGGATGACAGATGTGATGCCCCGTACAAAACCATCGTGTACGAATCATCAACAACAGGATCATTACAAGGTTAAGTACTATATGCGTTTTCAAAAAGAGTGTGCATTCAATAATAAAGTGATGTCTAAACCAACATCGAATGTTTTACAATCCAAAAGCATGCTTCACTAAGTAGAAGCAAATAATAAGTGTATGTGACCACAATGGTCGTTACAAGTCATAGTTCAAAAGTACTAAAGTTTGAATGCAAGATAAAGTAGTTCATGCGATGACAACTCTAAGCAGCGGGTGTCTACAGCACGACTAGTACACAGCGGAAGCTAACCTCAAGCACCTGAGGAAAACATGCTTAAAAACATCAAAACAAAGGTTGGTGAGCTATAGTTTAAGTATAACAGTAAGTAAGGTAGGCCACGAGATTTCAGTGCTACAAAGAGCGTTTCAAAACAGTATGATAAAGTATATGTTAGCCGTGGGCACTTGGTAACTAACTTAACGTTTATACCCCCTGAAATTACACTTGGCAAGTGCATATGTCTACGAAGTATTAAACACTCATTAAATGCTAGCGCGACTAGCCCGAGTGGGGATGTCAAACCCTATAGATCCATATCTAAGATTCGCGTTCACGGTTCAAAAACCAATGATTAAACGTTACCGAGCTAAAGGGAATGTTTATGCCGTTATATAACCCACACATATATAAGTTTAAGTACTCGTGCCTAGTATGTAAAACATAAAATTCACATGTATTCTCAGTTCCCAAAATAAGTTAAAGTAAAAAGGGAATGCTGTAACTCACAATGATAATGTAGTCGTAAAGTCGGTTCGGAAAAGGTGTGCAAGTAATCAGTCCGAAGGTCCTCAACCTAAGTCAAATAGTACTAAGTTAGTAAATCGTCTTAATAGGTTTAAAATTATGTAAATAAGGTCTTAAGGGTCATCATCATTCATCATTTAACAAAAGGTGTAAAGTAGGTTTCGTCTATGAAAGTAGTTTAAAACAAAGGCTGACTTCAGTCAGTCACCACGGCCTCTACCCTTACTGAATTAAGGTGAGACCAGTGGCCATGGCTCCGTATATGAGTCCTTTAAGTGTGGTAAAGTTTACATAAGAAAAATCGTCTTCGTTTGACCGTGGTGACGGTCTAAGTGCGAGTAGGTCAGAAATTTCTGCACAACGTTAAAAGGACATAGTGACGATCGGAGGGCCATAAATCCTAAACCGTAACTCGGATTAAGACGAGTCTTATATGAAAAGTTATCAAATCGAAAAGAACTATTTGAAAATCATAATCACAACAGCCCAGGTCTACTGGTATGTTACAGAAACAGAAGAACAGTAGGAAGAGAACTGTAAGCAGGAAAATAATGGGTTCTGGTGGGTTTGGTGTTTGATGTTCATCATGGTTCTCATCCTTGATGCCTATAGCTTCAAGTGTACAACTCATTGATGTGTTTACATCATATTTACCAAGTTTTGACCATCATAACCCTTGTGTAAGTCTAAGACATGAAGCACAACTTACTTAAGAGTTGTATGAAGTTTGATGAACCAAAGTTACATCAAAGTCTTAGATCTAACACATACATGAACTTTAAAACTAATAATAAGTTACAAACTTGAAAGTGAACTTATAAATCAAGATCTTAAGATGTAGAACATAGTTCTTAGTTAGATCTTGAAGATCCAAGACCCAAAAGTCTAGATCAAGCATAAGTATACAAAGTTATATTTAAAGAAAACTTATTTATATGTTCTTGAACTTTCAAGTTAACTTTTAGTTCAAGATTAATGAGATCAAGACTAACTTGTAGTACTTGACCATTTAAACTAATTACATGAAATTAAAGTGCAAGAATGAAGAAGTAAGCTAAGTAAACAAGTAATTTGTTCATGGTTGTTCATACTTTAAAGATTCAAACCAAAGTTTGATCTTTAAGAAATTAAACGTTAAAGTTTACTAACATGACTTACAAGTATGATTTGCAACACATGAACTCTAAATCTTTGGAAGCATTAAATGTAGAATCATAAACTAGTAAGTTTATGTTCTTGTGTTCTTGAAAAAATACAAGATATTATGGAGAATCAAACTAAAGAGTTTGATTCTTAAATATGTAAGTAAGTAATAACAAGAACAAGTAACAAAGTAACAACAACATCTAACAAGTATCAAGTAATTATACAATATTAAAGAGCAAAGATGATGATGATATGTGTATATGGAAATCGGTTTTGTCAAGAGAAAAAGAGGAAGAGAAAGCCTTGAAAGAACTCACACTTTAGAGAGCAAATGAGAGAAAAATTGTAAGTGTTTGTGTGTGTGTTTGAATGAAAGAGTAATGCAAGTAATGTAGTGATAAAAAAAATTAAAAACCCCCTTCAAATGGCCTATAGGCCGACGGCTTTGGGCACCATGGGGAGGAGGAAAAAGTTTGTTGGTTAATAGCTTGTAAAGTCTTACAAAGTTGGTTAATGGATGGTTGTTCATGGGGATTATGAGCAAACTAGATTCCAATTGATATAACTAACTAGTTTCCATGTTCAAGTAATACTTACTAGTGGAAGTGTGGGCTAATTTGTCCACTTAAAAGGTAGGGTGGGCTTGGAAGTCCAATATCATGAGTCCATTACACTAACAAAGCCCAAGATCAAATAATTAATAAATAAACCCAATCAAAGCCCAAGTAATTAACTAATAGCCATAGTTAATCGAAATGATTAATAAACCTTAATCATGAATGCAAATAATATCTAAAAATATTATTCGTGAAAGTTCCGGGTGTCACAAAGACGTTTCGGGCAATTAAAGTCAAGTTCGGGCAATCATGGCAACATGTAAATGTAATAACATACATTCGTTTAATCACACGTAATAATAATAATAATTATTAATAAATTAACGTTGGAAAATCCAGGGTCGTTACAACAGACATCATAGAATTCCTGCGAACTGGGTCTTTGCCCAAAGGGGAGAAGGAAGCAATGAAGATCAGGGTGAAAGCGCCGAATTACGAACTACGAGGTGAGGTTCTATATCAAAAATCTTATCTAGGCGCATCCCTTCGCTGCATGGGACCCAAAGAAGCCACTATGATTATTGATGAGATTCACAAGGGATCTTGCGGGTTACATTCTGGGTCGAGGACAGTCACCGAGAGGATTAAGCGATTAGGATATTATTGGCCCCGAATGTACGCTGACACTGCTAAAAGGTTAAGAGTTTGCCAAGAATGTCAGTTGCATGCGCCTGTTAGCAGGGTGCTACAACACCCGATGATACTTATCACGTCACCGTGGCCATTCTGCAAATGGGCTATTGATATAGTGGGACCTTTCCCAAAGGGCGTGGGGAACGTTGAGTACCTAGTGGTTGCCATCGACTTATTCTCCAAATGGGTGGAAGCGAAACCACTGCGCACCATTACCAGCAAACAGATCAGAGATTTTTCTGGGAAAGCATTGTATGCAGATTCGGTGTACCTAACAAAATTGTTAGCGACAATGGTACACAATTTGAAGGCAACCCCTTCCGCAGCTGGTGTCGGGATTTGAATATCAAACAACGCTTCACCTCCTCGCGCACCCTCAGGCTAATGGTCAATGTGAGGTTATGAATAGAGATATTGTGCACGCCATCAAAGCAAGGTTGGGAATGAAGTGCAGCGGATGGGTAGATGAGTTGCCAAAAGCCTTATGGGCACACATAACAATGCATAACAACAGCACAGGAGAGACACCGTTCAGTTTAGTATACGGTTCAGAGGCAAGACACCGTTCAGATCAAATAATTAATAAATAAACCCAATCAAAGCCCAAGTAATTAACTAATATCCATAGTTAATCGAAATGATTAATAAACCTTAATCATGAATGCAAATAATATCTAAAAATATTATTCGTGAAAGTTCCGGGTGTCACAAAGACGTTTCGGGCAATTAAAGTCAAGTTCGGGCAATCATGGCAACATGTAAATGTAATAACATACATTCGTTTAATCACACGTATTAATAATAATAATAATTATTAATAAATTAACGTTAGAAAATCCAGGGTCGTTACATTACCCACCTGTTAAAGAAAATTTCGTCCCGAAATTTAAGCTGAGGTAGATGGAGGAGTTGGGAAAAGGTGAGGATACTTCCGCATCATTTGATCCTCTCGCTCCCAAGTAAACTTAGGTCCTCGTTTGGCATTCCATCGTACTCGTACAATCGGAATCTTGTTGCGTTTCAAAGTTTTGATCTCACGATCCATAATTTCAACAGGTTCCTCCACAAAGTAGAGTTTGTCATCAATCGTAAGTTCTTCAAGTGGTATGATAAGTTCAGGTGCAGCAAGACACTTCTTCAAGTTTGACACATGGAAGGTAGGATGAACTGAGCTCAATTGTGCTGGTAGATCCAAACGGTATGCAACGGGTCCAACACGTTCTAAGATTTCAAAAGGACCAATGTATCGTGGGTTTAACTTTCCACGTTTTCCAAAATGGATCACACCTTTCCAAGGTGCAACCTTCAACATTACACGATCACCAACGTTGAATTCAAAGTCCTTACGTTTAAGATCGGCTTAACTCTTTTGGCGATCACGGGCAGTCTTAAGTCTAGCTTGAATCTGAGCAATCTTCTCCGTGGTTTCGTGGAATACCCCGGGTCCGGTGATTTGCTTTTCGCCTACTTCGGCCCAACAAATAGGAGATCGGCACTTGCGGCCATACAATGCTTCAAAAGGTGCAGCATTAATGCTAGAGTGATAACTGTTGTTGTACGAGAATTCGGCGAGTGGCAAATGCCTTTCCCAGGCCTTTCCGAAATCAATGACACATGCACGCAGCATGTCCTCCAAGGTCTGAATTGTTCGTTCACTTTGTCCGTCAGTCTGAGGGTGATAAGCAGTACTCATGTCAAGACGAGTTCCCATGGCTTCTTGTAAAGAACGCCAAAATCTAGAAGCAAAACGGGGATCGCGATCGGAGATGATCGATAAAGGTACACCGTGACGAGATACAACCTCCTTGACGTATAATTGCGCAAGTCTTTCTATTGTATCAGTTTCCTTCATCACTAGGAAGTGTGCAGATTTGGTAAGGCGGTCAACAATAACCCAAATAGTATCGTATCTGAAATGTCCCATTCTTATTGATTAAAAACGTTCCATATTAATTGATTTCGTTGCCAGGTTTTGACCTCTATATGAGACGTTTTTCAAAGACTGCATTCATTTTAAAACAAACCATAACCTTTATTTCATCAATAAAGGTTTAAAAAGCTTTACGTAGATTATCAAATAATGATAATCTAAAATATCCTGTTTACACACGACCATTACATAATGGTTTACAATACAAATATGTTACAACAAAATAAGTTTCTTGAATGCAGTTTTTACACAATATCATACAAGCATGGACTCCAAATCTCGTCCTTATTTAAGTATGCGACAGCGGAAGCTCTTAATAATCACCTGAGAATAAACATGCTTAAAACGTCAACAAAAATGTTGGTGAGTTATAGGTTTAACCTATATATATCAAATCATAATAATAGACCACAAGATTTCATATTTCAATACACATCCCATACATAGAGATAAAAATCATTCATATGGTGAACACCTGGTAACCGACAATAACAAGATGCATATATAAGAATATCCCCATCATTCCGGGACACCCTTCGGATATGATATAAATTTCGAAGTACTAAAGCATCCGGTACTTTGGATGGGGTTTGTTAGACCCAATAGATCTATCTTTAGGATTCGCGTCAATTAGGGTGTCTGTTCCCTAATTCTTAGATTACCAGACTTAATAAAAAGGGGCATATTCGATTTCGATAATTCAACCATAGAATGTAGTTTCACGTACTTGTGTCTATTTTGTAAATCATTTATAAAACCTGCATGTATTCTCATCCCAAAAATATTAGATTTTAAAAGTGGGACTATAACTCACTTTCACAGATTTTTACTTCGTCGGGAAGTAAGACTTGGCCACTGTTGATTCACGAACCTATAACAATATATACATATATATTAAAGTATGTTCAAAATATATTTACAACACTTTTAATATATTTTGATGTTTTAAGTTTATTAAGTCAGCTGTCCTCGTTAGTAACCTATAACTAGTTGTCCACAGTTAGATGTACAGAAATAAATCGATAAATATTATCTTGAATCAATCCACGACCCAGTGTATACGTATCTCAGTATTGATCACAACTCAAACTATATATATTTTGGAATCAACCTCAACCCTGTATAGCTAACTCCAACATTCACATATAGAGTGTCTATGGTTGTTCCGAAATATATATAGATGTGTCGACATGATAGGTCGAAACATTGTATACGTGTCTATGGTATCTCAAGATTACATAATATACAATACAAGTTGATTAAGTTATGGTTGGAATAGATTTGTTACCAATTTTCACGTAGCTAAAATGAGAAAAATTATCCAATCTTGTTTTACCCATAACTTCTTCATTTTAAATCCGTTTTGAGTGAATCAAATTGCTATGGTTTCATATTGAACTCTATTTTATGAATCTAAACAGAAAAAGTATAGGTTTATAGTCGGAAAAATAAGTTACAAGTCGTTTTTGTAAAGGTAGTCATTTCAGTCGAAAGAACGACGTCTAGATGACCATTTTAGAAAACATACTTCCACTTTGAGTTTAACCATAATTTTTGGATATAGTTTCATGTTCATAATAAAAATCATTTTCTCAGAATAATAACTTTTAAATCAAAGTTTATCATAGTTTTTAATTAACTAACCCAAAACAGCCCGCGGTGTTACTACGACGGAGTAAATCCGGTTTTACGGTGTTTTTCGTGTTTCCAGGTTTTAAATCATTAAGTTAGCATATCATATAGATATAGAACATGTGTTTAGTTGATTTTAAAAGTCAAGTTAGAAGGATTAACTTTTGTTTGCGAACAAGTTTAGAATTAACTAAACTATGTTCTTGTGATTACAAGTTTAAACCTTCGAATAAGATAGCTTTATATGTATGAATCGAATGATGTTATGAACATCATTACTACCTTAATTTCCTTGGATAAACCTACTGGAAAAGAGAAAAATGGATCTAGCTTCAATGGATCCTTGGATGGCTCGAAGTTCTTGAAGCAGAATCATGACACGAAAACAAGTTCAAGTAAGATCATCACTTGAAATAAGATTGTTATAGTTATAGAAATTGAACCAAAGTTTGAATATGATTATTACCTTGTATTAGAATGATAACCTACTGTAAGAAACAAAGATTTCTTGAGGTTGGATGATCACCTTACAAGATTGGAAGTGAGCTAGCAAACTTGAAAGTATTCTTGATTTTATGAAACTAGAACTTTTGGAATTTATGAAGAACACTTAGAACTTGAAGATAGAACTTGAGAGAGATCAATTAGATGAAGAAAATTGAAGAATGAAAGTGTTTGTAGGTGTTTTTGGTCGTTGGTGTATGGATTAGATATAAAGGATATGTAATTTTGTTTTCATGTAAATAAGTCATGAATGATTACTCATATTTTTGTAATTTTATGAGATATTTCATGCTAGTTGCCAAATGATGGTTCCCACATGTGTTAGGTGACTCACATGGGCTGCTAAGAGCTGATCATTGGAGTGTATATACCAATAGTACATACATCTAAAAGCTGTGTATTGTACGAGTACGAATACGGGTGCATACGAGTAGAATTGTTGATGAAACTGAACGAGGATGTAATTGTAAGCATTTTTGTTAAGTAGAAGTATTTTGATAAGTGTATTGAAGTCTTTTAAAAGTGTATAAATACATATTAAAACACTACATGTATATACATTTTAACTGAGTCGTTAAGTCATCGTTAGTCGTTACATGTAAGTGTTGTTTTGAAACCTTTAGGTTAACGATCTTGTTAAATGTTGTTAACCCAATGTTTATAATATCAAATGAGATTTTAAATTATTATATTATCATGATATTATCATGTATGAATATCTCTTAATATGATATATATACATTAAATGTCTTTACAACGATAATCGTTACATATATGTCTCGTTTAAAAATCATTAAGTTAGTAGTCTTGTTTTTACATATGTAGTTCATTGTTAATATACTTTATGATATGTTTTCTTATCATAGTATCATGTTAACTATATATATATATCCATATATATGTCATCATATAGTTTTTACAAGTTTTAACGTTCGTGAATCACCGATCAACTTGGGTGGTCAATTGTCTATATGAAACATATTTCAATTAATCAAGTCTTAACAAGTTTGATTGCTTAACATGTTGGAAACATTTAATCATGTAAATATCAATCTCAATTAATATATATAAACATGGAAAAGTTCGGGTCACTACAGTACCTACCCGTTAAATAAATTTCGTCCCGAAATTTTAAGCTGTTGAAGGTGTTGACGAATCTTCTGGAAATAGATGCGGGTATTTCTTCTTCATCTGATCTTCACGCTCCCAGGTGAACTCGGGTCCTCTACGAGCATTCCATCGAACCTTAACAATTGGTATCTTGTTTTGCTTAAGTCTTTTAACCTCACGATCCATTATTTCGACGGGTTCTTCGATGAATTGAAGTTTTTCGTTGATTTGGATTTCATCTAACGGAATAGTGAGATCTTCTTTAGCAAAACATTTCTTTAAATTCGAGACGTGGAAAGTGTTATGTACAGCCGCGAGTTGTTGAGGTAACTCTAGTCGGTAAGCTACTGGTCCGACACGATCAATAATCTTGAATGGTCCAATATACCTTGGATTTAATTTCCCTCGTTTACCAAATCGAACAACGCCTTTCCAAGGTGCAACTTTAAGCATGACCATCTCTCCAATTTCAAATTCTATATCTTTTCTTTTAATGTCAGCGTAGCTCTTTTGTCGACTTTGGGCGGTTTTCAACCGTTGTTGAATTTGGATGATCTTCTCGGTAGTTTCTTGTATAATCTCCGGACTCGTAATCTGTCTATCCCCCACTTCACTCCAACAAATTGGAGACCTGCACTTTCTACCATAAAGTGCTTCAAACGGCGCCATCTCAATGCTTGAATGGTAGCTGTTGTTGTAGGAAAATTCTGCTAACGGTAGATGTCGATCCCAACTGTTTCCGAAATCAATAACACATGCTCGTAGCATGTCTTCAAGCGTTTGTATCGTCCTTTCGCTCTGCCCATCAGTTTGTGGATGATAGGCAGTACTCATGTCTAGACGAGTTCCTAATGCTTGCTGTAATGTCTGCCAGAATCTTGAAATAAATCTGCCATCCCTATCAGAGATAATAGAGATTGGTATTCCATGTCTGGAGACGACTTCCTTCAAATACAGTCGTGCTAACTTCTCCATCTTGTCATCTTCTCTTATTGATAGGAAGTGTGCTGATTTGGTGAGACGATCAACTATTACCCAAATAGTATCAAAACCACTTGCAGTCCTTGGCAATTTAGTGATGAAATCCATGGTAATGTTTTCCCATTTCCATTCCGGGATTTCGGGTTGTTGAAGTAGACCTGATGGTTTCTGATGCTCAGCTTTGACCTTAGAACACGTCAAACATTCTCCTACGTATTTAGCAACATCGGCTTTCATACCCGGCCACCAAAAATGTTTCTTGAGATCCTTGTACATCTTCCCCGTTCCAGGATGTATTGAGTATCTGGTTTTATGAGCTTCTCTAAGTACCATTTCTCTCATATCTCCAAATTTTGGTACCCAAATCCTTTCAGCCCTATACCGGGTTCCGTCTTCCCGAATATTAAGATGCTTCTCCGATCCTTTGGGTATTTCATCCTTTAAATTTCCCTCTTTTAAAACTCCTTGTTGCGCCTCCTTTATTTGAGTAGTAATGTTATTATGAATCATTATATTCATAGATTTTACTCAAATGGGTTCTCTGTCCTTCCTGCTCAAGGCATCGGCTACCACATTTGCCTTCCCTGGGTGGTAACGAATCTCAAAGTCATAATCATTCAATAATTCAATCCACCTACGCTGCCTCATATTCAGTTGTTTCTGATTAAATATGTGTTGAAGACTTTTGTGGTCGGTATATATAATACTTTTGACCCCATATAAGTAGTGCCTCCAAGTCTTTAATGCAAAAACAACCGCGCCTAATTCCAAATCATGCGTCGTATAATTTTGTTCGTGAATCTTCAATTGTCTAGACGCATAAGCAATCACCTTCGTTCGTTGCATTAATACACAACCGAGACCTTGCTTTGATGCATCACAATAAATCACAAAATCATCATTCCCTTCAGGCAATGACAATATAGGTGCCGTAGTTAGCTTTTTCTTCAATAACTGAAACGCTTTCTCTTGTTCATCATTCCATTCAAATTTCTTCCCTTTATGCGTTAATGCAGTCAAGGGTTTTGCTATTCTGGAAAAGTCTTGGATGAACCTTCTGTAGTAACCAGCTAGTCCTAAAAACTGGCGTATGTGTTTCGGAGTTTTCGGGGTTTCCCACTTTTCAACAGTTTCTATCTTTGCCGGATCCACCTTAATACCTTCTTTGTTCACTATGTGACCGAGGAATTGAACTTCTTCCAACCAAAATGCACACTTTGAAAACTTAGCGTACAATTCTTCCTTCCTCAATACTTCTAACACCTTTCTCAAATGTTCACCGTGTTCTTGGTCATTTTTTGAGTAAATAAGTATGTCATCAATGAAAATAATGACAAACTTGTCAAGGTATGGTCCACACACTCGGTTCATAAGGTCCATGAACACAGCTGGTGCATTAGTTAAACCAAACGGCATGACCATAAACTCGTAATGACCGTAACGTGTTCTGAAAGCAGTCTTTGGAATATCATCTTCTTTCACCCGCATTTGATGATACCCGGAACGTAAGTCAATCTTTGAATAAACAGACGAGCCTTGTAGTTGATCAAATAAGTCGTCGATTCTCGGTAGTGGGTAGCAGTTCTTGATGGTAAGTTTGTTCAACTCTCGGTAGTCGATACACAACCTGAATGTACCATCTTTCTTCTTGACAAACAAAACAGGAGCTCCCCACGGTGATGTGCTTGGTCGAATGAAACCACGCTCTAAAAGTTCTTGTAATTGGCTTTGCAGTTCTTTCATCTCGCTGGGTGCGAGTCTGTAAGGAGCACGAGCTATTGGTGCAGCTCCTGGTACAAGATCTATTTGAAATTCAACGGATCGATGTGGGGGTAATCCCGGTAATTCTTTCGGAAATACATCGGGAAACTCTTTTGCAATGGGAACATCATTGATGCTCTTTTCTTCAGTTTGTACTTTCTCGACGTGTGCTAGAACAGCATAGCAACCTTTTCTTATTAGTTTTTGTGCCTTCAAATTGCTAATAAGATGTAGCTTCGTGTTGCCCTTTTCTCCGTACACCATTAAGGGTTTTCCTTTTTCTCGTATAATGCGAATTGCATTTTTGTAACAAACGATCTCCGCTTTCACTTCTTTCAACCAGTCCATACCGATTATCACATCAAAACTTCCTAACTCTACTGGTATCAAATCAATCTTAAATGTTTCGCTAACCAGTTTAATTTCTCGATTCCGACATATATTATCTGCTGAAATTAATTTACCATTTGCTAATTCAAGTAAAAATTTACTATCCAAAGGCGTCAATGGACAACTTAATTTAGCACAAAAATCTCTACTCATATAGCTTCTATCCGCACCCGAATCAAATAAAACGTAAGCAGATTTATTGTCAATAAGAAACGTACCCGTAACAAGCTCCGGGTCTTCCTGTGCCTCTACCGCATTAATATTGAAAACTCTTCCACGGCCTTGTCCATTCGTGTTCTCCTGGTTCGGGCAATTTCTAATAATGTGGCCTGGTTTTCCACATTTATAACAAACTACATTGGCATAACTTGCTCCGACACTACTTGCTCCGCCATTACTCGTTCTGACACCATTTGTTCCTTTCGTTCTATTAACCCCTGGTCCGTAGACCTCACACTTCGCCGCGCTATGACCATTTCTTTTACACTTGTTGCAAAATTTGGTGCAGAACCCCGAGTGATTCTTTTCACACCTTTGGCATAGCTGCTTCTGATTGTTGTTGTTGTTGCGGTTATTATTGTTATTGGGATGATTGTTGTAGTTGCTGTTGTTGTTGTTGTTGTTGGGCCGTTTGTTGTAGTTGCGATTGATGTTGCGATTGTTGGGATAATTGTTGCGATTATTGTTGTAATTGCTGTTGTTGTTGTATTGGTGATTCTTATCACCGTTTTCCTCCCACTTTCTTTTGACTTGCTTCACATTGGCCTCTTCAGCAGTCTGTTCTTTAATTCTTTCTTCAATCTGGTTCACTAGTTTGTGAGCCATTCTACATGCCTGTTGTATGGAGGCGGGCTCGTGTGAACTTATATCTTCTTGGATTCTTTCCGGTAATCCTTTCACAAACGCGTCGATCTTCTCTTCCTCATCTTCGAATGCTCCCGGACACAATAGGCACAATTCAGTGAATCGTCTTTCGTACGTGGTAATATCAAATCCTTGAGTTCGTAACCCTCTAAGTTCTGTCTTGAGCTTATTGACCTCGGTTCTGGGACGGTACTTCTCGTTCATCAAGTGCTTGAATGCTGACCACGGTAGTGCGTACGCATCATCTTGTCCCACTTGCTCTAGATAGGTATTCCACCATGTTAACGCAGAACCTGTGAAGGTATGCGTAGCGTACTTCACTTTGTCCTCTTCAGTACACTTACTTATGGCAAACACCGATTCAACCTTCTCGGTCCACCGTTTCAATCCGATCGGTCCTTCGGTTCCATCAAATTCCAAAGGTTTGCAGGCAGTGAATTCTTTGTAGGTGCATCCTACACGATTTCCTGTACTGCTAGATCCAAGGTTATTGTTGGTATGTAGCGCAGCCTGTACTGCGGCTATGTTTGAAGCTAGAAAAGTACGGAATTCCTCTTCATTCATATTCACGGTGTGTCGAGTAGTCGGTGCCATTTCCTTCAAAATAGTTAAATGGAACAAGTTAATCATACAGAATATTAAGAGTAGTTAATAGTATTTCGTAGCATAATATGAACTCATTTATAAAAGCTTTTTCTTCATATTAGCGTTTTATAAGTTTAAATTCGGGTAGTACCTACCCGTTAAGTTCATACTTAGTAGCTAATATACAATTCAACTACTACAATTCTATATGAAAAACTGATTGTAATAATATTTCGCGTTCAAACTTTTATACAATATTTTACAAACTTACAATACCGCTTATTTTACATAAAGCATGAAATATAGCACACAATAACTTTGATACAAGATAGTTGTGAAGATAATTCTAGCTAGTACACAAGTCGTTCAGCAAAGGCAATAAAGACACGTAATTCATACGTCCAGAAACAAGTCATGCATTCTGGTTTTACTAGGACTACTTCCCATCCTTGGTCTTGTGCAACATAACCGTTATGGCCGTTGATAAGACAGCGTGTTGTAACATCATCAAAGGGACGAGGGTTACGTAATGTCCAACAGTCCCGTAATAATCTAAAAACCTCATTTCTTACCCCAATTACCGACTCCGTCACTTGTGGAAACGTTTTGTTTAATAGTTGTAGCCCGATGTTCTTGTTCTCACTTTGGTGAGAAGCGAACATTACTAATCCGTAAGCATAACATGCTTCTTTATGTTGCATGTTAGCCGCTTTTTCTAAATCACGAAGTCCAATATTCGGATATATTGAGTCAAAATAATTTCTTAACCCGTTGCGTAAAATAGCATTTGGGTTCCCCGCAATATATGCGTCAAAGTAAACACATCGTAACTTATGGGTTTCCCAATGTGATATCCCCCATCTTTCAAACGAAAGTCTCTTATAAACCAAGACATTCTTGGAACGTTCTTCGAATGTCTTACAAACTGATCTCGCCTTAAATAGTTGTGTCGAAGAATTCTGGCCGACTCTAGACAAGATTTCATCAATCATGTCTCCGGGTAGGTCTCTTAAAATATTGGGTTGTCTATCCATTTTGTGTTTTTAAACTGTAAAATAGACAAGAGTTAGATTCATTAAAAAATACTTATTAATACAAGCAATTTTTACATATATCATAAAGCATAAGAACACTATATTACATATATTACACCACACGAATACAACTATCTTATTCCGACTCGCTCATTTTTTCTTCTTCGGTTTTGGTTCGTTTTGCCAAGTTTCTAGGGATATATGATGTTCCCCTAATACGAGCCGTCGTTGTCCACATTGGTTTAGAAAAACCTGGTGGTTTAGAGGTTCCCGGGTCATTGTTACAACTTAAGGACTTCGGGGGTTGACGATACATATAAAGTTCATCGGGGTTGGAATTAGATTTCTCTATTTTTATGCCCTTTCCCTTATTATTTTCTTTTGCCTTTTTAAATTCAGTTGGGGTAATTTCTATAACATCATCGGAATTCTCGTCGGAATCCGATTCATCGGAGAATTGGTAATCCTCCCAATATTTTGCTTCCTTGGCGGAAACACCATTGACCATAATTAACTTTGGTCGGTTGGTTGAGGATTTTCTTTTACTTAACCGTTTTATTATTTCCCCCACCGGTTCTATTTCTTCATCCGGTTCCGATTCTTCTTCCGGTTCCGACTCTTCTTCCGGTTCCTCTTCGGGAACTTGTGAATCAGTCCACAAATCATTCCAATTTACATTTGACTCTTCATTATTATTAGGTGAGTCAATGGGACTTGTTCTAGAGGTAGACATCTATCACATAATATCATATACGTTAAGAGATTAATATATCACATAATATTCATATGTTAAAAATATATAGTTTCCAACAAAAATGTTAAGCAATCATTTTTAAAGAAAACACGGTCGAAGTCCAGACTCACTAATGCATGCTAACAAACTCGATAAGACACACTAATGCAAATTTTCTGGTTCTCTAAGACCAACGCTCGGATACCAACTGAAATGTCCCGTTCTTATTGATTAAAAACGTTCCATATTAATTGATTTCGTTGCGAGGTTTTGACCTCTATATGAGACGTTTTTCAAAGACTGCATTCATTTTAAAACAAACCATAACCTTTATTTCATCAATAAAGGTTTAAAAAGCTTTACGTAGATGATCAAATAATGATAATCTAAAATATCCTGTTTACACACGACCATTACATAATGGTTTACAATACAAATATGTTACAACAAAATAAGTTTCTTGAATGCAGTTTTTACACAATATCATACAAGCATGGACTCCAAATCTCGTCCTTATTTAAGTATGCGACAGCGGAAGCTCTTAATAATCACCTGAAAATAAACATGCTTAAAACGTCAACAAAAATGTTGGTGAGTTATAGGTTTAACCTATATATATCAAATCATAATAATAGACCACAAGATTTCATATTTCAATACACATCCCATACATAGAGATAAAAATCATTCATATGGTGAACACCTGGTAACCGACAATAACAAGATGCATATATAAGAATATCCCCATCATTCCGGGACACCCTTCGGATATGATATAAATTTCGAAGTACTAAAGCATCCGGTACTTTGGATGGGGTTTGTTAGACCCAATAGATCTATCTTTAGGATTCGCGTCAATTAGGGTGTCTGTTCCCTAATTCTTAGATTACCAGACTTAATAAAAAGGGGCATATTCGATTTCGATAATTCAACCATAGAATGTAGTTTCACGTACTTGTGTCTATTTTGTAAATCATTTATAAAACCTGCATGTATTCTCATCCCAAAAATATTAGATTTTAAAAGTGGGACTATAACTCACTTTCACAGATTTTTACTTCGTCGGGAAGTAAGACTTGGCCACTGTTGATTCACGAACCTATAACAATATATACATATATATTAAAGTATGTTCAAAATATATTTACAACACTTTTAATATATTTTGATGTTTTAAGTTTATTAAGTCAGCTGTCCTCGTTAGTAACCTATAACTAGTTGTCCACAGTTAGATGTACAGAAATAAATCGATAAATATTATCTTGAATCAATCCACGACCCAGTGTATACGTATCTCAGTATTGATCACAACTCAAACTATATATATTTTGGAATCAACCTCAACCCTGTATAGCTAACTCCAACATTCACATATAGAGTGTCTATGGTTGTTCCGAAATATATATAGATGTGTCGACATGATAGGTCGAAACATTGTATACGTGTCTATGGTATCTCAAGATTACATAATATACAATACAAGTTGATTAAGTTATGGTTGGAATAGATTTGTTACCAATTTTCACGTAGCTAAAATGAGAAAAATTATCCAATCTTGTTTTACCCATAACTTCTTCATTTTAAATCCGTTTTGAGTGAATCAAATTGCTATGGTTTCATATTGAACTCTATTTTATGAATCTAAACAGAAAAAGTATAGGTTTATAGTCGGAAAAATAAGTTACAAGTCGTTTTTGTAAAGGTAGTCATTTCAGTCGAAAGAACGACGTCTAGATGACCATTTTAGAAAACATACTTCCACTTTGAGTTTAACCATAATTTTTGGATATAGTTTCATGTTCATAATAAAAATCATTTTCTCAGAATAATAACTTTTAAATCAAAGTTTATCATAGTTTTTAATTAACTAACCCAAAACAGCCCGCGGTGTTACTACGACGGAGTAAATCCGGTTTTACGGTGTTTTTCGTGTTTCCAGGTTTTAAATCATTAAGTTAGCATATCATATAGATATAGAACATGTGTTTAGTTGATTTTAAAAGTCAAGTTAGAAGGATTAACTTTTGTTTGCGAACAAGTTTAGAATTAACTAAACTATGTTCTAGTGATTACAAGTTTAAACCTTCGAATAAGATAGCTTTATATGTATGAATCGAATGATGTTATGAACATCATTACTACCTTAATTTCCTTGGATAAACCTACTGGAAAAGAGAAAAATGGATCTAGCTTCAATGGATCCTTGGATGGCTCGAAGTTCTTGAAGCAGAATCATGACACGAAAACAAGTTCAAGTAAGATCATCACTTGAAATAAGATTGTTATAGTTATAGAAATTGAACCAAAGTTTGAATATGATTATTACCTTGTATTAGAATGATAACCTACTGTAAGAAACAAAGATTTCTTGAGGTTGGATGATCACCTTACAAGATTGGAAGTGAGCTAGCAAACTTGAAAGTATTCTTGATTTTATGAAACTAGAACTTTTGGAATTTATGAAGAACACTTAGAACTTGAAGATAGAACTTGAGAGAGATCAATTAGATGAAGAAAATTGAAGAATGAAAGTGTTTGTAGGTGTTTTTGGTCGTTGGTGTATGGATTAGATATAAAGGATATGTAATTTTGTTTTCATGTAAATAAGTCATGAATGATTACTCATATTTTTGTAATTTTATGAGATATTTCATGCTAGTTGCCAAATGATGGTTCCCACATGTGTTAGGTGACTCACATGGGCTGCTAAGAGCTGATCATTGGAGTGTATATACCAATAGTACATACATCTAAAAGCTGTGTATTGTACGAGTACGAATACGGGTGCATACGAGTAGAATTGTTGATGAAACTGAACGAGGATGTAATTGTAAGCATTTTTGTTAAGTAGAAGTATTTTGATAAGTGTATTGAAGTCTTTCAAAAGTGTATAAATACATATTAAAACACTACATGTATATACATTTTAACTGAGTCGTTAAGTCATCGTTAGTCGTTACATGTAAGTGTTGTTTTGAAACCTTTAGGTTAACGATCTTGTTAAATGTTGTTAACCCAATGTTTATAATATCAAATGAGATTTTAAATTATTATATTATCATGATATTATCATGTATGAATATCTCTTAATATGATATATATACATTAAATGTCTTTACAACGATAATCGTTACATATATGTCTCGTTTAAAAATCATTAAGTTAGTAGTCTTGTTTTTACATATGTAGTTCATTGTTAATATACTTTATGATATGTTTTCTTATCATAGTATCATGTTAACTATATATATATATCCATATATATGTCATCATATAGTTTTTACAAGTTTTAACGTTCGTGAATCACCGATCAACTTGGGTGGTCGATTGTCTATATGAAACATATTTCAATTAATCAAGTCTTAACAAGTTTGATTGCTTAACATGTTGGAAACATTTAATCATGTAAATATCAATCTCAATTAATATATATAAACATGGAAAAGTTCGGGTCACTACAGTATCCGCCCACCGTCTTCGGCAGCTTGGTGATGAAGTCCATTGTTATCCGTTCCCACTTCCATTGTGGGATTTCTGGTTGTTGAAGCAATCCAGAGGGCCTCTGATGCTCGGCTTTAACCTTCGAGCAAGTCAAACACTTACCAACATAAGTCGCAACGTCCTTCTTAAGATTCGGCCACCAATACTGTTCTTTAAGGTCGTGGTACATTTTACCCGCTCCAGGATGAATCGAATATCTCGAATTGTGTGCTTCATCAAGTATAAGGTTCCGTAGATCTCCATAAAGAGGTACCCAAATTCTTCTGGCATAACATCGGAGTCTAGACTCCCTAACCTCAAATCGAGAAACAAGTATGTTCAAATGTTCATGAGATATGTTCTCCTCCTTGAGAGCCTCAACTTGGGTTACTCTGATCTGGTTGTTGAGGTTTGAATGGATGGTGATGTTCAGAGCCCGAATGCGAAGAGGTACCATCCTCTCCTTTCGACTCAAAGCGTCAGCTACAACATTGGCCTTGCCAGGGTGATAACGGAGTTCACAATCGTAGTCATTGAGCATCTCGATCCATCGACGCTGTCTCATATTCAGTTGCTTCTGATCGAAGATGTGTTGAAGACTCTTGTGGTCGGTGAAGATAGTGCTCTTAGTTCCATACAAATAGTGTCTCCACAATTTAAGCGCAAAGACAACGGCTCCAAGTTCAAGATCGTGAGTAGTGTAGTTCCGCTCATGAATCTTCAATTGGCGGGAGGCATAGGCAATAACTTTTGATCGTTGCATCAGTACACAGCCAAAACCACTCTTCGAAGCATCGCAATAAACAACGAAATTGTCACTGCCTTCGGGAAGTGATAGGATAGGTGCGGAGGTTAACTTCTTCTTCAAAGTTTGAAATTATGATTCGTGTGCGGGTTCCCAAATGAACTTCTTGCCCTTGTGAGTTAGCGCGGTCAAAGGACGCGCAATCAGAGAGAAACCTTCGATAAACCTTCGGTAATAACCGGCGAGACCTAGGAATTGGCGAATATGCGTTGGAGTAGTGGGGGTCTCCCACTTGCTGATAGCTTCTATCTTGGCGGGGTCAACTTTGATACCCTGGTCGCTCACGACATAACCCAGAAATTGAACTTCCTTCAACCAAAATTCACACTTGGAGAATTTGGCGTAAAGTTGCTCTTGTCTCAAGAGTTCAAGTACTAGTCGGAGGTGTTTCTCATGCTCTTCTTCGCTCTTAGAGTAGATGAGAATATCATCTATGAAGACGATAACAAACTTATCCAAGTACGGCTTGCAGACACGATTCATGAGGTCCATGAACACGGCAGGTGCATTTGTCAAACCGAATGGCATCACGAGAAACTCATAATTACCATAACGGGTCCTGAATGCAGTTTTCATCACGTCACTTTCCTTCACCCTCAATTGGTAATAACCGGATCGTAAATCGATCTTTGAGTAAACGCTCGATCCTTGTAGTTGATCAAAAAGATCGTCAATTCGTGGAAGAGGATACCGATTCTTGATTGTCAATTTTTTGAGTTCACGGTAGTCGATACACATACGGAAGGATCCATCCTTCTTCTTCACAAATAACACAGGTGCGCCCCAAGGTGAGAAACTTGGTTGAATAAATCCACGGTCAAGTAGTTCTTGTAGTTGACTCTGTAATTCTTGCATCTCAGAAGGTGTGAGCCTATAAGGTGCGCGAGCTACAGGTGCAGCTCCTGGCACTAAGTCGATCTGAAACTCTACGACTCTCGGCGGTGGCAATCTAGGTAATTCCTCTAGGAATACATCGGAAAATTCGTTCACAATTCGAACGTCGTTCACGCTCTTCACCTTGGTTTCTACCACTTTCACATGTGCTAGGACAGCAAAGCGTCCCTTCTTCATAATCTTTTGCGCTTTCACGCAACTAATGAGGTTCAACTTCGAGGTACATCTCTCTCCATAGATAACCAGTGGTTCGCCATCTCCTTATGGTATGCGAAGTGCTTTATCTCCACAGATGAAATCGGCTCTTATCTTGCTCAACCAATCCATACCCACGATCACGTCAAAACTTCCCAGTTTGATAGGTATCAAATCAATTTCGAAATCTGCACCAGCTATGTTGATAATAGCTCCTCGACTAATATGGTCAACTTTCTCAAGTTTTCCATTGGTGACCTCGACAAACATACTTTCTTTTAACGGGACTAATGACCAATTAATCTTATCGCAAAAATGTCTACATACATAACTTCTATTTGCACCAGTATCAAACAAGACAGAAGCTAAAAGATTGTTGATTGTGAATATACCTGTCACCAAGTCGGGGTTTTCGCATGCGTCCCTTGCATTAACATTGAAAGCTCTAGCGCGGGGTGGTCCGCCATCTTTTCGCTTATTTGGACACGCATTTCTGAAATGGCCCGTCTGTCCGCATTCGTAACACTTCCTTGGCCCTGTGGGGTTCGGCTTCCCATTCAAAGTGGTAACCTTGCAGTCTTTTCCAACATGCCCAGACCGTTGGCACTTCTCGCAGACAACATTGCAATACCTAGTGTGGTGTTTGTAACACCTCTTGCATTGTGGTAAGGTTCCCTTGTAGTTCGGGTTGGAGTTGGTGTTGTTGTTGGGGTTGGGGTTTCCAAAGTTGTTGTTTCCTCTGAAACCCTCATGTTGTTTCGCCGGGTTCTGATCATAGTTCCTTCCCCTGTTGTTGTTGTTGTTGTTGTTGTGGTTATCCCATTTGTGTTTCTCACTAGTACCCGCTTCAGACTTAGTTTTCTCCGGTTTATCGATGGTTATCTGATTCATTAAAGTATGCGCCATGCGCATCGCTTCGGGAACATTTGGGGTTTTGGATGAGGTGACGTATCCCTTGATGCTCTTAGGGAGTCCCCAGAAGTACCTTTCTATTCGTTTGAATTCCGGGGTGACCATTGTCGGACACATCAGGGCTAGTTCCAGAAATCTCCTGTTGTAACCATCAAGGTCGTTCCCAACGGCCTTTAACTGCATGAATTCCATCTCCATCTTTTGTATTTCGGTTCTCGGACAATACTCCTCAATCATGGCACACTTAAATGCTTCCCATGGCGTAGCATACGCCTCATCAATGCCTTGTGCCTGTGCCATTGTGTTCCACCATGTGAGCGCGCTGTCAGATAGCGTGCAAGAAGCAAATTTGGTTTTGCTGTCCTCCGAACAGTTGCTAACTCGGAATACTGATTCAAGTTTCTCGAACCATCTGGTGAGACCAACCGGTCCCTCGGTTCCACTGAAGTTATGTGGTTTGCAGCTCTGGAATTCCTTGTAAGTACACCCATTTCGAACGGGTGGGATAACCTGTGGTGGTGGCGGTGGAGCTTGGAGGTTTCTTTCTGCTAGGGCTGCGGATACACGTTCTTGGATCATCTCTTCAATTTGAGCAGCAGTAGGTGTGGATCGACCATTAGCCATGGTGTTCTATACAAACATTTTAACTCAAGTCAAAATCCAGCATTCAATATATAATAATATAGTATATAACAACCAACATGTAAACAGCACAACACATGTTAATTAAGTAACGCAAGTTGATACAAGTACCGCAAAACACCATACAGTAATGTAAGTAGAACACTTGTGCAAAAAGTAACATCACAAACTTTCCATTCATTAATAATAATAAGTTTCATACATCATGATAGATTCGTACAATACATAAGTGAAATAAGAAACTACAACTAGATTACATCATGAAATCTAATACAAAAGGTCCTACGGTGAAGGTGGGTGTAGGATGTCTAAAACCTAAGCCAACTGCTCCTTGAGCTCAGTAACCCGAGCTCGGAGGATTCCCACCTCCCTTGTCAATTCCTCGACTGTGGGAGATGGTGGGGCAGGTGGTGCTGGTGGTGCAGGTGGTGCGGGTGGAGCGGATGGTGCTGGTGGAGTGGGTGGTGCTGGTGGAGCGGGTGGTGTAGACCGCACGAAGCGGGGTGCAGATGTCCCGGCTCCAGAAATAGTCAGCACGTAACGAGGTACCTTACGTATGAGTGGGTCGACAGGGTACGGCACAAGCCGCTTACGGGCAGTAACCCTCCGACGTCGAACAAAAGCGTCAGTGAAAGCACGAACTCCATTCACAACTGGAATAACGGTGCCATCAGGATGGTACCGCTTCTTCGGCGGGGTGGAGGGTGCCTGTATAGGTATATCAGTAGGGTCCTCATCGTCACTGGAGTCTGATGAAGAATCATCTGATGAAGAATCGGCGGATGATGAGTCATCTGAATCATGTGGTGGTGACACGGGTGGATGAACTGGCAGTCCGAAGGCGGCCAACATCTCTCTGTGTCTGAATGGCGGAATCGGCACTAAACGTCCATCTGGAGCGCGTCGGCACGGCATGCGCATATGGTTACGGAATGGCCCTTCCCCGAACTCCGCGGGGATCACAACACCACCGATGCGGGGCTGTAACTCCGAGGATCTGGGAGCAGACGGAGCTGGAATCTCCGTAGGGTCCATGTGTCCATCAATAGTAGCCACTGGTGCAGGCGGCTGGCTGCTAGTCCCGGAAGATGAAGCGCCAGGGTCACTCGCGCGTATCGGGATCGGTGGATCAGCAACGGTGGTAGGTGGAGTAGCTGAAGAGTCTAAACTGCCTAAAACACTAGCAGGTGGTACATCCGACATCTAAACAAGGAAAATAAATTTTCCATGTCAGTAAGTCATAAAGCAAGCACGTATTAGGCCAACAGTTTAAATCATGTATAACAATAAGTAGCATGGCAAAAATAACGAATCGTACAGAAGTAGCATGCAATCGAAAGCAAGTGATATCATACAGTAGTGAAATCATGTAGTAGCATACGGCATATAGTAGTAACAGTAAGCAGCAACATGCAGTAAGTTCAGTGAAAACAAGTAAACTAGCAAGTTGTAGATTAGTCCTATTAGTGAATCCTACTCGGGTCGGTCTTAGACTCACTAATGCAACCTAATTCCCTACAACCAATGCTCTGATACCAAATGTGATGCCCCGTACAAAACCATCGTGTACGAATCATCAATAACAGGATCATTAGAAGGTTAAGTACTATATGCGTTTTCAAAAAGAGTTTGCCTTCAATAATAAAGTGATGTCTAAACCAACATCGAATGTTTTACAATCCAAAAGCAAGCTTCACTAAGTAGAAGCAAATAATAAGTGTATGTGACCACAATGGTCGTTACAAGTCATAGTTCAAAAGTACTAAAGTTTGAATGCAAGATAAAGTAGTTCATGCGATGACAACTCTAAGCAGCGGGTGTCTACAGCACTACTAGTACACAGCGGAAGCTAACCTCAAGCACTTGAGAAAAACATGCTTAAAAATGTCAACACAAAGGTTGGTGAGCTATAGTTTAAGTATAACAGTAAGTAAGGTAGGCCACGAGATTTCAGTGCTACAAAGAGCGTTTCAAAACAGTATGATAAAGTATATGTTAACCGTGGGCACTTGGTAACTAACTTAACGTTTATACCCCCTGAAAGTACACTTGGCAAGTGCGTATGTCTACGAAGTATTAAACACTCGTTAAATGCTAGCGCGACTAGCCCGAGTGGGGATGTCAAACCCTATGGATCCATATCTAAGATTCGCGTTCACGGTTCAAAAACCAATGATTAAACGTTACCGAGCTAAAGGGAATGTTTATGCCATTATATAACCCACACATATATAAGTTTAAGTACTCGTGCCTAGTATGTAAAACATAAAATTCGCATGTATTCTCAGTTCCCAAAATAAGTTAAAGTAAAAAGGGAATGCTATAACTCACAATGATAATGTAGTCGTAAAGTCGGTTCGGAAAAGGTGTGCAAGTAATCGGTCTGAAGGTCCTCAACCTAAGTCAAATAGTACTAAGTCAGTAAATCGTCTTAATAGGTTTAAAAGTATGTAAATAAGGTCTTAAGGGTCATCACCATTCATCATTTAACAAAAGGTGTAAAGTAGGTTTCGTCTATGAAAGTAGTTTAAAACAAAGGCTGACTTCAGTCAGTCACCACGGCCTCTACCCTTACTGAATTAAGGTGAGACCAGTGGCCATGGCTCCATATATGGGTCCTTTAAGTGTGGTAAAATTTACAGAAGCAAACTCGTCTTCGTTTGACCGTGGCGACGGTCTAAGTGCGAGTAGGTCAGAAATTTCTGCACAACTTTAAAAGGACATAGTGACGATCGGAGGGCCATAAATCCTAAACCGTAACTCGGATTAAGACGAGTCTTATATGAAAAGTTATTTAATCGAAAAGAGCTATTTGAAAATCATAATCACAGCAGCCCAGGTCTACTGGTCTGTCACAGAAACAGCAGAACAGTAGGCAGAGAACAGTAAGCAGAAAAATAATGGGTTCCGGTGGGTTTGGTGTTTGATGTTCATCGTGGTTCTCATCCTTGATGCCTATAGCTTCAAGTGTACAACTCATTGATGTGTTTACATCATATTTACCAAGTTTTGACCATCATAACCCTTGTGTAAGTCTAAGACATGAAGCACAACTTACTTAAGAGTTGTATGAAGTTTGATGAACCAAAGTTACATCAAAGTCTTAGATCTAACACATACATGAACTTTAAAACTAATAATAAGTTACAAACTTGAAAGTTACAAACTTAAGATGTAGAACATAGTTCTTAGTTAGATCTTGAAGATCCAAGACCCAAAAGTCTAGATCAAGCATAAGTATACAAAGTTATATTTAAAGAAAACTTATTTATATGTTCTTGAACTTTCAAGTTAACTTTTAGTTCAAGATTAATGAGATCAAGACTAACTTGTAGTACTTGACCATTTAAACTAATTACATGAAATTAAAGTGCAAGAATGAAGAAGTAAGCTAAGTAAACAAGTAATTTGTTCATGGTTGTTCATACTTTAAAGATTCAAACCAAAGTTTGATCTTTAAGAAATTAAACTTTAAAGTTTACTAACATGACTTACAAGTATGATTTGCAACACATGAACTCTAAATCTTTGGAAGCATTAAATGTAGAATCATAAACTAGTAAGTTTATGTTCTTGTGTTCTTGAAAAAATACAAGATATTATGGAGAATCAAACTAAAGAGTTTGATTCTTAAATATGTAAGTAAGTAATAATAAGAACAAGTAACAAAGTAACAACAACATCTAACAAGTATCAAGTAATTATACAATATTAAAGAGCAAAGATGATGATGATATGTGTATATGGAAATCGGTTTTGTCAAGAGAAAAAGAGGAAGAGAAAGCCTTGAAAGAACTCACACTTTAGAGAGCAAATGAGAGAAAAGTTGTAAGTGTTTGTGTGTGTGTTTGAATGAAAGAGTAATGCAAGTAATGTAGTGATAAAAAAAAATTAAAAACCCCCTTCAAATGGCCTATAGGCCGACGGCTTTGGGCACCATGGGGAGGAGGAAAAAGTTTGTTGGTTAATAGCTTGTAAAGTCTTACAAAGTTGGTTAATGGATGGTTGTTCATGGGGATTATGAGCAAACTAGATTCCAATTGATATAACTAACTAGTTTCCATGTTCAAGTAATACTTACTAGTGGAAGTGTGGGCTAATTTGTCCACTTAAAAGGTAGGATGGGCTTGGAAGCCCAATATCATGAGTCCGTTACACTAACAAAGCCCAAGATCAAATAATTAATAAATAAACCCAATCAAAGCCCAAGTAATTAACTAATAGCCATAGTTAATCGAAATGATTAATAAACCTTAATCATGAATGCAAATAATATCTAAAAATATTATTCGTGAAAGTTCCGGGTGTCACAAAGACGTTTCGGGCAATTAAAGTCAAGTTCGGGCAATCATGGCAACATGTAAATGTAATAACATACATTCGTTTAATCACACGTAATAATAATAATAATTATTAATAAATTAACGTTGGAAAATCCAGGGTCGTTACAACAGACATCATAGAATTCCTGCGAACTGGGTCTTTGCCCAAAGGGGAGAAGGAAGCAATGAAGATCAGGGTGAAAGCGCCGAATTACGAACTATGAGGTGAGGTTCTATATCAAAAATCTTATCTAAGCGCATCCCTTCGCTACGTGGGACCCAAAGAAGCCACTATGATTATTGATGAGATTCACAAGGGATCTTGCGGGTTACATTCTGGGTCGAGGACAGTCACCGAGAGGATTAAGCGATTAGGATATTATTGGCCCCGAATGTACGCTGACACTGCTAAAAGGTTAAGAGTTTGCCAAGAATGTCAGTTGCATGCGCCTGTTAGCAGGGTTCTACAACACCCGATGATACCTATCACGTCGCCGTGGCCATTCTGCAAATGGACTATTGATATAGTGGGACCTTTCCCAATGGGCGTGGGGAACGTTGAGTACCTAGTGGTTGCCATCGACTTATTCTCCAAATGGGTGGAAGCGAAACCACTGCGCACCATTACCAGCAAACAGATCAGAGATTTTTCTGGGAAAGCATTGTATGCAGATTCGGTGTACCTAATGAAATTGTTAGCTACAACGGTACACAATTTGAAGGCAACCCCTTCCACAGCCGGTGTCGGGATTTGAATATCAAACAACGCTTCACCTCCTCACGCACCCTCAGGCTAATGGTCAATGTAAGGTTATGAATAGAGATATTGTGCACGCCATCAAAGCAAGGTTGGGAATGAAGCGCAGCGGATGGGTAGATGAGTTGCCAAAAGCCTTATGGGCACACATAACAATGCATAAGAACAGCACAGGAGAGACACCGTTCAGTTTAGTATACGGTTCAGAGGCAGTAATCCCGGCTGAAACGACCCGTCCATATTACTATAAACACAGTACGTTATTCATTGGTCCCATAGCTAGGTATTTGACCTCTATATGATACGTTTAAGAAAAATATTACATTCGTTTCATAAAAAGCACACCATTATTATATATAATGCATGTTTTAAACAAGTGGGCGATTATTTAAGAAATAATCCCCATGATACATCGGTTACCAAATACTACACACCTGACATAACTGTCGAATATAATACATGACAAAGGTTTTATTGAATGCAACACTTTATTTAAACAAAAGCATGAGACTCCATGCACAGCTTGCTCAGATAATGCAACAGCGGAAGACTTTCTCTAGGACCTGAGAATAAACATGCTTAAACAGTCAACACAAAGGTTGGTGAGATATATAGGTTTAGCATCGATATAAATATAGACCACAAGATTTCATAGTTATAAATATATGTACACTCGCATGTGTATAAAAGTATTCTATAATTTGTTGAGCGCTTCGGTAACCATACTTAACCATAAATGTACCATATTCCCTTTATTATGAAATCTCCCTACACTGTACCAAGTGTAGTAAAAATGAAAGACTATGCAACCGTTTACGATACTAGAGCGACTAGCCCGGTTGGGGTTGTCAAACCCGATAGATCTATCGATAGGATTCACGCTTACATGTTCTTACAACATGTAAATATTAGTTACCAAGCTATTAGGGAAGATATGCAAGGTGGTACAACTCAACGTATAATATATTTTAAGTACTTGTGTCCATAGCGTAAAACATAAAATGCATGTATTCTCATCCCAAAATATTTTTAGAGTTTAAAAATGGGACTATATACTCACCGTAGTAAAAGTATATTAATAATAAGTTTTCAACTTATTAAAAATATGACCGTCGTCCTTGGATTCACGAACCTATAACAATAATAATGATTCAGATAATGATACGACATATGAATAAAATAAAGCAAGTTCATAGAATACTTATATAATAATTTTTAACATTTTATGTTAGTAGTCCATTGTTAGTAGTCCTTTGTTAGTAGTCCAAAATAGTCCAAAAAGTCCAACAGTCCAATAATAGGTATATATATATATATATATATATATATATATATATATATATATATATATATATATATATATATATATATAAATATAATCTTAGAATTACCCCACGACGTATTGTATATGTATTGTCTTTGCATCAACCCAGAGACGTATTGTATACGTATTTTCTTAGAATTAACTAAGACGTATTGTGTATGTATTTTCTTAAGGTTTACCAAAACGTATTGTATAATTATTGTGTTAGGAAGTACCAAGAATATTATTATACATATATACAATCACAGAATTAACCAAGATTATAATATTTTGTTATACTACTAATAACATGTCCAAATATATATAGGATATAGGAAAAGTTAACAAGGATATGGTTAATATAGTTTTTGTAATATAAATTTGGTCCATACAACGTTAATTTTAGCAGATTTTGTTTTGCTCGCCAAATATTCACTACAACTCCGTTTAAAGTGAATCAAATTGCTATGGATTCCTTAAGAAGTAAATTTTACAAAACCAATTCGAAAAGTTCATCCCAAGTAGTAATTTATAGAGCTTTACCCTCTTTTTGTGTCGGTGGACAGATTTGGAAAAATCCCGGCATCCACCCAATATGTGATTTTTGATAAAATACTTCCACTTTGTCTAAAATCATGAAAAAATACTGGAATTCTTATTTACATATATTAACATATTTCCAAAGTCTTATCTTTGAACTCAAAGTCTAAGATAGGTTTTTAATTCCCAACCCAAAACAGCCCGCTTTTTAACGAATGAAGATTAAAGGATATATGTTAAGTTTCAAGGTGTTCTTCATATGTAAAAGTTATAAGTTCTTATATTAACTTAATATAACATCATAATGAATATAAATAAGTGTTATTAGAGTTAAGTTAGAAGGATTAACTTAGTTTTCAAACAAGCTTGGTGTTCACCAAAACAAGTTCTAGTTTTTACAAGTTTTATAAGCATAATAAGATAGCAACTATATAAGGGATTGAACAAGGATTTTGAGAAGTATTTTACCTTGATTATGAAAAGGAAAGTTTCTGATATTGAAGTATGATATGAGAGCACTCAAGTGTGTGTTTTTAGTTTAAGAAAATGTGGAGTAAAAATGGGTTAAAATGGTCCTTATTTATAAGCTTATAATTTTGACTTTTAGTGAAAATCTCTAAGATAAGTTAAATTGCATTAAATCATGCATGACATATTAAATTTATTAGGTCATGGATGACATATTACACAAATAATTGCAGATTTCTATTGGTATATACCAATAGTAAATACTTCTAGAAGCTGTGTATAATACGGGTAAAAATACCGTATGAATGCGATTAGAATTCTTGAGGAAATTGAACGGAAATACGAGTATAGCTATCCTTTATATGTATTGGTATATTATAAAGTTTATTCAATACTTGTAAGGATGTATTTACACTCGTAAGACATTATATGTAAATACATTTTAACATAAGTTAATTACGTCGTTTAAATAGTAACATATGTATTGTTCAAAAACTCTTTAAATTAGTAGTATGAAAATATATATATAATACTTTGTTAATATACTTAATGAGATATTTAATTATCATATTTTCAAGTTAAATATATATAAATCCATATATATACACAATAATTAAACAATTAAACAATTAAATCAAGTTATGACGTTCGTGAATCGTCGGAATAAAAGGGTGACCAAAAGCTTATGTAAAACTCTTTCCGGAGGTTCAAGATTTATTAAAATTCATTGCTTAACAAGTCAAAATTATATAAAGATTAAGTTTAAATTTTGTCGGAAATTTCCGGGTCGTCACACCGGCGGAAATAACCATTCCAACAGAAAGAGTCTTGTTATACAGCGAGGGTGAAAACGACGAAAGTTTGCGCACGAATCTGAATTATACGAAGGAGCGCAGGGAAATGACAGCAATCCGAGAAGCTGCCAACAAACTGCGCATTGCAAAATATTACAACAAGCGTGTAAGAGCAAGGACTTACAAGGAGGGGGATCTTGTGTAGCGCGACAACCAAGCAAGCAGGGCCCAAAACACTGGGAAGTTAGGCCAAACTGGGAAGGACCTTACAAGGTCATTGGGATCAGTAACACTGAAACTTACAAACTGGCAGAGCTTAAGGGAAATCCAATCAAACGGACCTGGCATGCTACCGCGCTTAAAAAATGCTACATGTAATATTGAAAATAGGAGAATTGATCACTCACCTACTTTGTCAAGATTTATATGTAATTACTAAACAACGCGCCTTTGTAGGTCGACCGTGTGCTGCATTATTGTAAACTCATTTTTTCAATTATATTAAAGAATTAAGTCATTTTCGGTTACGATTTCATGTACCTCTCGGAGCTGAATAACTCTATGATTTGAACTGCACGCGCACAGTAGATTACTAGCGCGGTCCTGCCTACTTAAGGGATGACTTTCCCAAGCTCCCGCACGAAAGAAGTCTGTTTGGCGACAGACTGGATTACTTACCGGAGAGCGACGGTCATTGGGTTGACTTAGTTCCACCCGATCAGATATAGGGATCTGCAAGTGATGACTATAAACAAACAAAAAAAAGCGTTGGTCGCGCTTGACCACAGTCCCAAAATAATATTTGGAAGACTCTTAGATGCGACTACGAGCGCGCGATCTGAGTGTGCGTTGAGTGCAAATCAGCGCACATAAAGATTAGCGACGGCACACCAAGAGTACGAGATAACGATGATTATCAATAACAAATCAATAATACGAGCAGTAGGTGCATCACCAGTTAAATCACAATAATACATTTTCGATTTATTGAAAAACACACATACTACAAAATGATACATGCGTCGTAACGCATTATGAAATCACAAAATAAAACTACAATTCGGAATCTACTAATTCCTGCGCCGTCACTCACGAACTGCGTGACAACTCCTCGAGCAGGGGAATAGGGATATCGCGCAAGGCTCTGCAAGCCTCCCTAGCAGCTTTTCGCGCTCCAGGAATGAGACAATCTCGGATAGCTTTGGGAAGGACGGTAGGTACTTGAATATGCTCCTTCACGATATCCCAAAAATGGAGACGCTCAACATCCTGTATAGCTTTCAGTGCACACTCATAGCGGTCATTTACGGCGTTACTATTTAAAGCATGATCCACTATACGGGGAAGACCCGCCTTTAACACCTCCAACTCATGAACAGCCGACTTCGCTCGCTGCTCCGATTCAACGCACTGTGCCCTAAGAGCGAGACTAGTTTCCTCATGGTCACTATTCTGGCGGTTAGCACAATCTAGTTATGCTTGTATCTTTTTATTGGCTTGCTGCGCATTATCAAGCTTGCCGTAGAGGCGCATTATGGTGTCCCTTATTATAGAGAATTCATCGCCGGAAGACTCATTGCTCAGCCCGGGACTCTGAAAATTCTTACCCTTAGAAGACCCCGTTGAATTAGGGCGCTGCTTTTCAACGGAGGAATCACTATCAACCTGAATGGGGGATGGGCGAGGTCTGTTCATGCCCCCTTCGGCGTTACTTCCGCGACCGTCATCTGCGTAAGAATAACAATAATAAGTAACGTCGACGGACAAGAAAAATAAGTAACAAAAGGAAACATGGCACATACCAGTACGAGCGTGTTTTGATGAAGAAGGAGTGGTTGATCTTTTGTGCTTCTTTGGATAGACGCATCGCTGCGCAACAAAACAAACTTCCCACGGGGATATCGCTTAGCTAAATCAGCATATTGCACTGTAACCTTTTTCTTCTTCTTCCTGCGCGAGGATCCAGAAGCAGAAGTTGCGGTGACAGGACGCTTAGCCGAAAAACCTTTTCCCTAAGGCATACGATCCACCACCACGGAAGCGGAAGAAGAGAATTCAAGGTACTCGGAGAAGGGAATTGCTGTCAATAAAGCATAGAAGCGTTAAGGAAGGAGTAAAAAAAAAGATCTACATACCTTGCAAGTGGGGACTAAAGTGAGGATAGTAGTTGGGATCTGGCCAATGCTTGGATATCCCCCCAGCATACAGCACGTTGTTGTTATACGCACGTAAGGGAATCGCGCGACCTACGCATTTGTCCAACATGGACCTTTCGCTTGAGCTTAAAGGTGGCGCCATATTTAAGCTCCCGTCAAAACCATATTGCCAAGAACCCACATTCGAGAACTCTGAGGGAATGAAGGTATCATTCACGAAAAAGTAGCGCTCTTTCCAGTCCATTGGACTCTCCTCCAGCAATTCACCGGTAAAGCGGACGTTGTCGCGAAAAGAGAACCAACCGGTATCAAGTCGTTCAAAAGAAAATATATTCTTGAACAAATTCACCGTAGGAATAAAATCATGAGCCTTACACCACATCTGGAATACAATGAGGTGACAAGCGCTATCTGGATCCAGCTAACCCATACCTATGTTGAAATGAGAAAGTACGCGCATAAAGAAATTCGTGGGCGGAATACGCAAATTCCCCCTCTAAAAAACTACGCTATGGACAGCCACCTTTCCACCAGGAGAGCGGTTAGCTCAGTCTGAGCGACCAGGAACAATGGGCGACAATGCCCTCATGGGAGGATAGCGTGTCACGAGATGCGCTACATATTCAGAAGAGATGGATGAAGGAATGGAACCAACATTGGATGAATCAATGCAATGAGCCATGCTAAACAATAAGAAGTGAAGAAAGTGAAAAATGAATATGGAAAGCTCTATTTATAGAAGGAGAACAAACGACGGTAAATGATCTTGACCGTACACATGTCAGAACGTGTACAACAAAGAAGGATAGATTTAATGCAATGGAACATGTGATGTGATGGTTGTCACGTCACACCTGCTATGAAGTTGTAGTAGCTGAGTTCGACACCATGCGCAATGCTTGCACATAATATTGAATTGAGGGGACTTAATGATACGCATACCCAATTGGCATCGTGTTGCGCATCACACTTGCACCATATGTGCACAGAACTTATGCTCTAGCACTCCAGGCGCAAGTAAATGTGTGCTAGACTAGAGTAGCGCGCTAGAAAAGGATGACGTGTCTCGTACTTGCCACGATCTCTGCAAAAGAACTGACAGTCAGCAGAAAGCAATATTACTGTTCCCTGGTCCCCTCCCCTAAACGGCCAGGTAGTACCGACAAGAAAGCAACATGGAACACGTAACTCTAATAAGCAAACGACACTGTAGCTATAAATAACGGACTCGAATCACAAAGCAAAGCATCAATTCTTGGAGAACTTACACACATATTATTTTTAGTATCCACGTACGGACGAACCGCGCTATCTAGGATAGCGCAACTATACCCGTGCTACCGGACTTACATCATTTCACTAGAAACTCTTGATATACAGGTAATGTTCTGTGAACACAAACCCTACAACCTAGCGCGAGCCATCGCTGACCGGACTACCCGCCGATGGTGGGTCTATGTTTAACCACCCCCGCTGAGATCCTCATCTCGCAGGGGGTTATTCACGGTACTCTGGACCGGAGAGTTAAACTCAATTGACCCTTAAAATCCCCCTTCATTGATGTCAAGCATGGACCGAACCCGACCCGATTATTCTATGTTTAATCATTTGTAAACATTGTTTTTGAACCACAAGATTTAGTATTTCCATAATGTTGATTATCCAAATCCTTTACATTCCAAAAGTTGTTGTTTGTATCATGAGCACCCAATTATCAAGACTTAACTCTATACGAACCCCGTTATCAAAGTGTAAGAACCTACACTATACCCGAAAATATATTTCATCCGCTAACGGTAGCGAACTGTCCGAATGAGGGTTCGTCAAACCCGTATGGATCCACACAACATAAGTTCTCGCTTACACCCTGCAAGTGTAACTAATGATAATTGAATTGAGGCTTTTTATTCTAACTCGTACGTAGAATGTTTATTTTCGTACTTGTGTTCAAAGCATAAAAGTATAAATCGTGTATATTTCTCATCCCATAATTTAGAAGAGTATAAGTTGTTGAAAAGGTGGGACTATGATTTCACCTTCAAGAGTAAAACGGTACTTCACAAAGTAAATGTGTGCAAGAACGAATGCTAGTTGATAGTGCTCCAAATGGTCATATATTTAGTCGCAATATCCTTCCAATATGTAAAGTTTTTAGTTGTAATTGTTCTATTTTTAAGTTGTAATCGTTTATATTAAATAAGTGCGAAAACGGAAGATAAAAATGAAGATTTGAAGACGCAAACGTCCAAAATGCTCAAACGTACAAGTTACACTCCAAGTGGTATAATTTATCGATGAATAACGTCTAAATATTGACAAGAGTACAAGTTGCAAAACGCAAAGTATAAGATATTAAATCATACGAAAAGACGTTCGAGAATCTGGAACCTAGAGATAAACCGAGTATCAACGTACGGGAAAATGGACCTAAAATTACAAGTCAACTATGCACAAGAATATAATATAATATATATATAATTATATAAAATTATATAAAATTATATATATTATATTATATATTAAAATAAACTCAGCAGCCCATGTTTAAATCAATTGGTGAGCTGGATTCTGAACCTCCACGATCGCGGAGCTGCATAGGGTAAAACCTCCACGATCGCGGAGCTGCCCTGGACACAATTAGCCTATAAAGGCTCGAGCATTCGGCCGATTTCTTTACCCCTTTTTATCAATCTCTCTCTCTGATATATATATATATATATATATATATATATATATATATATATATATATATATATATATATATATATATATATATAATAACCACTGTAAGCTATGTTCTTCCTTTTTAAATTAATGTCTCATATTTAAGTTATTATTATGCTTATTTAAGTCGAAGTAATCGTGATGTTGGACTAAATATTAAGACGGGGTTATTGAACTTTGGACCATAATTAGGGTTTGGATAAAAGACTGACACTTGTGGAAATTAGATTATGGGCTATTAATGGACTTTATATTTGATTAATATAGAGATTTACAATTTGACATATTTATAAATAGCCACATACGTTTGATCTGGTACGATGGGCGGGATATTTATAAATACTAATAATTGTTCTTTTGACCGGAGACGGGGATGGATTAATAGTCAATAGACTCATTAAAACAGGGGTGGATTACTTACAAGGGTAATTGGTCTAATTTTTAACAAAGTATTAAAACCTTGGATTACACGCAGTCGATAACATGGTGTAATTATTAACAAAGTATTAAAACCTTGTTACAGTTCGAATCCCTAATTAGTTGGAATATTTGACTTCGGGTATAAGGTTAATTTGACGAGCATTTTATAATTATGACCGATGAACCATTATGGACAAAAACCAGATAGGTTTCAAATAAATCCAGGACAAAGGACAATTAACCCAGGGTAATAAATTAAAATCAAAACGTCAAACATCATGATTACGGAAGTTTAAATAAGAATAATTATTTTATTTCATTTCATTTCTTAACGCAATTTTATATATCGTCATTAAAATATTGTTATTTATTTTACGCACTTTAATTTTCGTCATTTATATTTACGCTTGACTTAAAATCGACAAACCGGTATTAAACGGTAAATCCCCCTTTTATATATTATTATATATAATTATATATATTTTGTACAAATATAGTTATATAAAAATATAGTGTAAAATAAGCCAGCTCCCTGTGGAACGAACCGGACTTACTAAAAACTATACTACTCTTCGATTAGGTACACTACCTATAGTGTTGTAGCAAGGTTCAGGTATATCCCATCTGTAAATAAATTAAATTAAAACTTGTGTAATTTGTATCGTATTCCGTAATAAAAATAATAGTATTTTCGTACCCCTCCGTTGCATCATCACTAGTCTTGACCTAAACAATTAGGTTGTATCAATACCGGTAAAATACGAGGTCGGTCAAAGTTGTTCAATTAGTCATATGGCTCGTTACGACTCAATTATAAAGCATGTGAGTCAAGTTGTCAAGTTTCATGCAAGATATAAGTACAAGAGAGAGGTTATAATGATTAAACAAAGTATTGGTTAAGTTTGAATAAAAGTCAACTTTGGTCCAAGTTAAAGTCAACGAAAAAGTCAACGTGTTCGGTTCGGGTCATGGACAATTTTTCTACGCTTTATAATCATATATAAGTATGTTGGAACAAGTTTCATGTTAATCGGACATGTATAGCATAGCGGGAATTAAACGGTGTGACAAAAGTTAATACAAAAAACAGGAAGTGCTGATGGAGTCATGGCCGCACCGCGCCAAGGGTTGGCCGCGCCGCGCCACCTCAGTTTACCAGATGTTTCATAACTTGGAAAAAGGCTGACTTCGAATTACTCATGGAGCCGCGCCGCGTGGCCATTTGGCGCGCCGCGGAAAAGCACCTGGGCAGAACTCTGGGCAGTTTTCAAGTGTTTAAGTCGAACCAACTTTCACCAAATCACAATTTATGGTCAACAAACATGGAAAACGCTTATTGTATGTCATTTGAAAACATCCATTACTAGTGGTTCAATTGAACCAATAACAATAACTAAACTAAACATTTACACAACATAAATCGCATTAAATGTTCATCATTAATTACATTCAAGTTCATAAATGCAATTTGATGATTCGGGAATTAAATGCACACATATGATATGCCGTTTCGAAGGTAATTAAACATACATTGTAACTAAACACTTACCAACAACATTACAAAGCATTTATGCATCAAGAGTTCATTTTTTTAGTCTATCAAACCCTAACCAAAAATCACAAAATCAATAATCATGTTAGTGAAGTTTTCCAAGTCAACCTACACATCAAATTGAAGCTAATGATGCTAGTAACACATTTAATACATGAACTTTAACATCTAACAACATTTAATCAACCAAAACTCAAGATTAAACTAACCCTTTTTCCAAGTTTATGCAAGTTATGCAAAATAACAAGATCGAGCAAACAAATCACATTTTCATGTTAGACTTGAGCCATAGACACTAATTAACACTTTTATTAGTCAAGAACACCAAGAACAAGAAATCTAGAGTTTTAGAAAAGTTACCCACTAGAAATGAAATTTGTATCAAGTTGTAGAGGATGAAGAGAGGATTCCAAATATGTAATTTGTTTTGATGCTAGCTTCCTAGTTTGGATTTAGATGATGAATCTTTGAAGTTGTAGATTTGAAAGAAAAATGGAAGTAAGAAGAGAGAAAGAAGAAAAGTGGGAGGTGAAATGAAAGGTGGGGGAGTGGGGTTTGACTAGTTGACCTAGTCACTAGTTTGGCCCCTTGGCAACATTAGTCCCTCGAGTATAAAAGCGGGTGCGTGAATTAACCTTACGAATTATTTTAAATACGCAAACTAACGAAAGATATTATAATTAAATATCAAAAATATTGAAAATGCTAATTAACTAAAGATACGAATTTAGTTAACGAAGGATATTATTAGAAAAAAAGACGGGCGTTAAAATAAATTAACGAAAAAATGCGGGTTATTACATTACCTACCCCTTAATTGAAATTTCATCCCAAAATTTGTTTGGAAGTAGTAGTCGTTGTTTCTTCCTCGAGACCTTGCGTTTTCAATTCTAAGAATAAGTGAGGGTACTTCCTTTTCATTTGATCTTGTCTTTCCCACGTAAACTCAGGTCCTCTTTCAGCATCCTAACAAATTCGGGAAATTGGAATCCTACTTTGTTTTAAGGTTTGGCTTCACGATCCATAATTTCAACCGGTTCTCCTATGAAGTGGAGTTTGTCATCGATAGTAAGCTCTTCGAAAGAAATAACAAGTTCAGCAAGACACTTCTTCAAGTTTGATGCATGAAATATAGGATGAACGGAAATTAATTGAGTCGGTATAACTAAACGGTACGCAATGGGTCCAATACGCTCCAAGATTTCAAAAGGATCTATATATAGCGAATTTAGCTTTCCACATTTCTCGAAATGGATTTCACCTTTCTAAGGTGTAACTTTTAACATTTTGCGGTCACCCACTTGGAATTCGAGAGGTTACGTCTAACGTTGGCATAGCTCTTTTGGCGACTACGGGCCGTCTTGAGCCTTTCTTGGATTTGAACGATCTTAACAGTTATTTCATGATTGAGTTTGGGTCCGGAGATTTACTTGTCACCTACTTCGGCCCAACAAATAGGAGAATGACATTTGCGGTCATATAAAGCTTCGAAAGGTGCGGCGTTAATACTCGAATGATAACTATCATTGTAAGAGGAATCAGCGAAAGGCAAAGATACAAGTTCGTAATATGTCTTCCAAGGTTTGAATCGTACGTCTGTTTTGTTCATCGGTTTGTGGATGATACACGGTACTCATGAATAATCATGTTCCCAAAGTTTCTTGTAAGGCACCCCAAAAGCTAGAAGTGAAACGAGCATCTCGATCCGAAATGAGGTACATTTCTTTAAGGTATATTTGAACAAGTTTTTGTAAATCTTATCGGTTTCTGAAAATGTTTGTTAGGATTATTCACCCTCGTGGTGAATACTAGTATAATGTGAAAAGTCTCTCTCTCCATTGAGAATTCAGATAAAAGATTTCCTTATACGGAAGTATGAGTGTAATGCAAGAGAAGTTTCTGCTTCGATGTGAGCATATCAAGCATTTTGTAGTTCGTTGATAAAACTGTGCGAAAACGAGATAGTATACACGTGTAACATGTGTTTTGAAGTTGAGAGAATTGGTCATTTATTCTGAGGCATAAATATGGTTTTGCAATAATTAAAGGTGTGTACTCGGTATGGTTGCTATCAATATTCTCGGAGTTTTTAGATGGTAATAAAGAAAAATAAAGTCATGTAACATGGCACATGGTGGTGACAAGGTTGATCAAGCCCCATCACCATCACGAGTCATTAGAACTTTGGTATGACTTACCATAATATAACCACATTGATCAAGTGTCGTTATATTACACTAACTCATACCTTCATTCCCACATCACTCCATATAATTAAGTTCGTGTAATCGTGAAGGTTTAAAATGAACAAAGTGTAACGACATCTCTAACATGACTCGTATTTAATCGAAAGAGTTAGCGCAACTCTGAAGATGCGTTTCCCTAAGGAAGTGTATAACTGGTTGTTCACGTCAATGTGGTTCAAGTCAAACAATAATGTCTTTAGGTACTAAAAGAGTAATGAATTATGATAACGAGTATTACGCAACTGTAGTGATAAGTATTGATGACGATACTCACCTAGAGTCGTGATGGTAGTAACAAGAAATGGTAGATAGTGAAGAACACCGGTGTAACATCGGTAGTGGTTAGTGATTGCCATAGTGGTGGAAACTTTATAGCATTTGTGGATAGTAAGCTGGAACAGTGGTGAATAACAGCAAGGGAGACAGAGTTCCCGAATTAGTGTAACTAATGAAGTCGTCGTCATCCTTACGCATATGAATCTTAGGTTTACGTGTGTTACCAGAAAGTGGCAGAGTGTGGGTTCGTATGACGAGAGTTAGATGCAATTAGGAAGTTCACCGAAGAAAGATTCAAGTATAAATGCACAAGTTGTTAAGTAAGTACTATCTATAGCAAATGCAAGTCAGAATGCAATGGTTAACTATCGGGTTGTAGTCTAGACTCACTAATGCATCCTAACGACTCTGTCAGACACACTAATGCATATCCTAGATCCCTACAACCAACGCTCTGATACCAACTGTAACGACCCGCTAAAATCGCCATTGACGGCGCTGTTAACTTAGGTCCCGTTACGTGGTCATAGTCCCTGAATGAGACGCGTTTGACCAAAATTATGTCGCTTTCATTTGAAAGATATAGGACTTGAAAAGTTTATAGTTTACCTGTCACTTTCATTTGAAACATATAGGACTTGCAAAGTTTATAGTTTACCAATGATTCGACAACATATTTAAGTTTACAAAAGTTATAAGGTATAATTGAAATGAATTGCGACATAATATAAGTTGAAAATCACGAATGCTATCAATAGCATATGCATGTATGCTTGACCCCAAACAAGTGATCAACGTATGCGCGGAAGCATGTGAAAGGATCCGAAACTAATCATCCGGACGTTGTCCATATTGATTACAAACGAATTACAATAGTTGATAACATTGCGAGGTACTTGCCCTCTATATGATACATCTTACAAACGTTGCATTTATTCTTAAAAGGCAATCTATAGTTACATCCAGAATTGACATATTCGCCTGACATTTCATAATATTCAAATGACCTAAACCGCCTTTTACTTAATAATAGTCTCTATGAACTTCAATGACTTGAATGCAACGCCTTATGATATAAGTCCTTAATGGCCTCAAGTAGTATCCTTAGTACGAGCTAATGCACAGCGGAAGACTTAATTCATACCTGAGAATAACATGCTTTAAAATGTCAACATAAAGTTGGTGAGATATAGGTTTAATGCCGGCAGCAATATATATATAGACCACAAGATTTCATATATAAACATTTTCATAAAAATATTCTAAGTGGTTGAGCACTTAGTAACCATACTTAACATTTAATCACGTCGCATATTCCCTTTAATATGAAATCTTACTACACTGTACCAAGTGTAGTCACAAAACGAAGTACTGTGCAACCGTTGAATACTGGTCGTCCAGTCCGGTTGGGGTTGTCAGGCCCGATAGATCTATCAACAGGATTCGCGTTTACAATACCGCTGTAAATATTAGTTACCAAGCTACAGGGAAGTATGCCAGTGGTACAACTCAACGTAGAATATATTTTTCAGTTACTTGTGTCCATATCGTAAAACATAAAATACATGTATTCTCATCCCGAAATATTTAGAGTTTAAAAGTGGGACTATATACTCACTTTCGTCTTGAAGATATGTAATTTTGACTTGGTCTCCGATTGATATCACGAACCTATCCATATATAATATATCAATACCTTTTCTTTTTAAACAAACGTCACATATATATACTTATAATACTTTTAATACTTTTAATAATTCCTTAGTCCGTAGTTAGCAGTCCGATGTTAGTAATTCAATTTTAATGGTTCATTTTTAGGTGTTTAATAAACCCCCAATGAAATAAATAAAAACCCCCATCGTATATGTATTGGTCGAGATTAATCTTGACCCACGGTACCGGTGTTGTCAAATGACGTGTTGCGTACATAAAGTACCGGTGTTGTCAAATGACGTGTTGCGTACAATCATGGGATCTTATGATTAATCTTCTCGTGTTGTTTACGGGTGATCATGAACCATATAAAATTGAATTATAAGTACATATATATAAAATATCATGTTATCTTAGAAATATGTGATTTATATAAATTTTTCCCAATTAATCCCGAAGTTAAACTAGTCTTGGATAACCAATTTTGTTTCGGTCATAGTTTCTTCGTTACAACTCCGTTTTCGTTGATTCAACTTGCCACTTCCTTGGATCGAGTCCCTCTTTAAGACTATGAACTGTAAATACCTTAGTTTGTATTCGAAATCACAGGTCATAGGTCAAACTTTAGTGAAACTTATGAAGTTAATCATTTTCCATCATGTAAACAACCTTAAATGGTTATTTTTCTAAAAATACTTATACTTTGAATTAAATCATGAAATTTTTATGTGTTATCATATTCATAGTAAAAATCATTTTTCCAGAACATAAACCTCCAACTCAAAGTTTAAGATGGTTTTTAATTATCCAACCCAAAACAGTCTCCGGTGACACTCCGACGTCGTAAAAACAGTTTTTAAGATATTCTTTGAAAAACCAAGTTATACCTTGTTAAATTAGCATATATTTAAGTTATATTACAGGTCTTGAAGTATTTTAAAAGTTAAGTTAGAAGGATCTATTTAGTTTGCAAACAAGTTTGAAAACTTTCAAACTATGTTCTTGTTGTTAAAATTGTATACTACAAAATATGATAGCTATATATATATGAATCGAATAAGGTTATAAACATAGATTCTACCTCAAGTTCCTTGGACAAGGTTGCTGTAAAAGAGGAGTAAAAACCTAGAACCAAAAGGGTGATGGAATTGGATGAAAGATTGGAAGTAAGTTTGTGTTCTTGGAAGGATTTCTTGAAGTGTTTTTGTATGGTTTTCTTATGGTGTTTAAGTAAGGTTTTTGAAGCTAATTCATGGGGAAAATGCTTGGAGATGATCAAGTATGATGTTAAGAGTATTTTAAGAGAGAAATGGAAGTGTAAGTATGAGAAAATGGGGTGAAGAAATGGTGTGCATGCATTAAAACGTTTTTAGGTTATAAAGGAAAAAAAAGATACCTAACTTTGTTTTCTTGCTAAATAATTCATGCTACTTGACAAATGGTTGGTTCCACATGTTTCTTAATCATTTAAGGCTGCTAAGAAGCAGATTTTTATTGGTATATACCAATAGTAAATACATCTAGAAGCTGCGTATGATACGGGTACATATACCCTAGGTATACGTATAGAAATCTTTGAGAAAACGGAACGAGGATTCAAATATAGCTATCTTTTGTAAATACACTTATATTGTTTTATGTATTTAAGTTCTTAAAAGTGATTAAATACATTACTTATACGATATATGTATGAACATTATAAGTCATAAGTATTTATGTCAAATAACGTTACGTATGGTTATCGTTTTGAAAACTTAAGTTAGTAGTTTCAAAATATACTTATAACTTATTGTTATTAATACAAAATGAGATATTAAAACATCCTTAGATCATGTTAAATATGTATATATACATATATATACACAAACGTATAATTATCATATATTGTATAGTTCGTGATATCATCGGTCAAACTAGACGGTCAAACGTTGTGTAAAACTCTTTTCGAAAACATAAGTCTCAACAATTTGGATTGCTTATCATGTTGGTAAGGTTTAATTTATGTAAATATTAATCTTATAAGTATAGAACGATCGAAAAAGTGCGGGTCAACTTTAGGGTTTTTGCTTATCGTGTCGGAACCATATAGAGATTAGAGTTTAAATTTGGTCGGAAATTTCCGGGTCGTTACAGTACCCACCCGTTAAAGAAATTTCGTCCTCGAAATTTGGTAGAGGTTGTCATAAATAACAATAGGAATGTTTTCATGACGAATATGAGGTAATAATGAAATTTTATCATTATTGAAAGATTTAGATAAAACGATTCGGTTATGTGAGACGCACGAGCGAAGCTATCATAAAAGAGTGAAATGAGTAAATATAGAATTGTTGTAACCGATGACGTGATTATGATCGATTTCCGGGATTTAAGGGTTTTAAAGAAAATCTTATGTAATAAGATTTAGTTTTGCGGCGATCAGGATCTTCTTTGATTTAACGCGGCAATCTGTTTTGATTTCTTTGTCGAATATTTCACTATAAATTTACCTCCTTCCCTTTCTTTCTTCCCACATCTTCTATTCTTTCTCTTTAGTTCCTACTTTAAGACATTCGCTAATATGCTCCATCCCATTCTAATCCTTGTTATATTTCTAACTTTCATATCTTTCATTCTTCTTTTTCATCTATCACCAGAAGAATCTATTCTCTTTTATCCTTTCCTTGGAATTATAATGTTTTTAATTCTCCCGTGCCTTTACGTTGCAATACGTATTGATATGCACGGTTTGTAGTTTCGGGGTTGTTGTTAGGTTTTATACCTTCCCTTATATTTCGATGTTCCTACTCCCGTCCCTTAAAATCATTGTCATCCAAAGTTAATGCTCTCTCTTATTTGCTGTGGTTTATGTTCCTATTTCTATTCTGAGGTTTTGTCCCTTCGTTTCTTCTTCCCGTCCTCGAGCCAAGCGAACAATGGTCCGAAATTCGTAGGTAGGAAATTTGGAATGAACCTAGCTATTAGTTTTAGAATGAAATTGTAATGGCACGATCTTGATTCGTTAAATTACTCGAATATTCCGGAAAAATAGAACTATCAAGGTGATACGTTCTAATATGTTTGGAGACTTGATAGAATGTAAGAGCCGTGTAACATGGCACATGATGACGGTACTGTGAATCATCACATTCCATTAGAAACTTAACATGACTTACTGTAATATAATGAAGTTGATCAAGTTTCATTATATTATACTAATTCATGCATCAGTTCCCAACACTACTTCAAATTATTTATATTTTAATCTCGGAGGTTTCAGAATTTAGAAATTAACAAAGTTTCTTTTATATTGTAACGCAGATGTTACGGAGAGATAAATGATCGCAGATAGGAATAGTTGTAAAAATATCTCCAGAAATATGAAAAATATGTATAACGAATGATATGAAGATTTCTTATAATATCTAAGATAAGATGATGATGAAAAATATCATCCGGGCAAGGTTTTGAATAAAGAGTAGGGTTCTTACTGACGGTTTTAGCAGGTACGGAATCGTTTGTATTCTTTGAGAGCAGGTTCAGTCCCTGTGATTTATCCACAGCCTCTTTCATACTTTGCTTCATCCGTTTTCTAGTTCCAAACTTTTTTTTTTTTCAGCTTTACCACCTTACTATTCTTTGTCATCAAACTTTTGACCGTTAAAGTCGTTTACAGTTTTTGCTGCTTCGTTAGCATTTCAAGAACTATTTCATAGTCCCGGGTGTTTTTCAGAAACTTCACGTTCAGATTATGAAATTCTTAGGGATAGACATTATAGATATGATGGAAGAAGTTCCGCGAGATTTTCAAAATACTGATTGTTGATTTCGCCAAAAGGATAACGATCTGCTGGTGCACCTGTTGATGTTGTCGAGGGATATAAAAGGTTTTCCGGTAATGACGGCGAAAGGACAAGGTATAAATATCATGATTATAATAGAAATAATCTCACTGAAAAGTCGAAGTGGAGCTGTGACAAAATTAGCTTCTTGAAAAGGAATTGTAGGGTTGTTCTTGCTAATAAATGGCAAAGGATTCAATACGTTATGTGTTAAATTATGAATTTGGGTTCGAGAGTTCTTCAGGTGTATAACTGTATGTATAAATCTTCATTCCGTAGGCGAGGTGCGGCGGGTTCAACTTCTCGGTCGAGGTGTTTTCAGGAATCATGAAAGGATTTGAATGCGAATTGTAATCGTCAAGTTACGAATGAGGTTTAAGATAAAATCAAGTGGCAAGCTTGAAGAATTGTTTAGTTTCATAAGTTACAATCAACATTTTAATTCATTTTAATTGTCCAGAGTTAGCAGTCCAATAGTCCAATAGTTCAATAATATATATATGTATATAATATTCGAATTAATTAATACGTATCGTGACCCGTGTACCGGTCTCCGTGTCAATCATAACTCAAAGTATATATACATTTTGGAATCAACTCCAACCCTGTATAGCCAACTCCCACCTTCACGTATAGAGTGTCTACGGTTGTTCCGAAATATATATATAGATGGGTCAATATGATAAGTCGAAACCTTGTATACGTGTCCCGTTATTTAAAGTGCGAAAAATAAATAAATATATATCATGACCCATTATACAACGTGTTGTCTCAGAATTAATCCGACGTATTGTTGTACATGTGTCCCGACAGTATGTACAGTGCAGAAATTAAATGACGATAAATAAAATTGCGAGAATGTAAATTGCGATAAATTAAATGTTAATCAGTTAGCTGGGAACAGTTAGCCGGAACAGTTAGCGTGGAATCCTTAATAGATTTTTAATTAGTTAAATCGTGTGTTTCTAACAATTTTTATTCTGTCCAATGTTTTCTTCTTTATGCCACTTGTTGGATTCTGGTAGGTCAAAATCCGAATATGAAATTTGATTGAAAATGGTTATTCTGGGGTGAGCGGATACGAATATCGGTGGTTGTAAGTAAGATAATAGATAACCGTTGAATCAGATTCAAGAATGTACAATATAACTTATTAATGTGAATTCTAAATATTCCTCGGGTACTACCCACCCGTTAAAATATTTTCATCATTAATAGTTTGTACGAAGGAATTTTTAATTACTATCTTTATGAAAATATACTTGCATATATATTTTCTTCAGAGATAATCATAGATTTAATGAGTCAATAAGATATTAAACTCATTTGATTTATCGTTAATTTTAGATTACATAATCTCTAAGACTTTAGAAATTACATAATCGTCATACGATACGTAAAGCGAAGATAATCGATGTAGAACGATATATAGAACGAAGATCATACTCAAAGTACAGATATTGAGTCGTGTGATGTTGATATTCGAGATACAGATTGTGATGTTGAGATTTAAGGCGCGGTTGTGATTGGGGTGATAAAGGTACTGTCGGCGTTGACGATGGTAGTACGGATTATGCTGCTGGTGCTGCTGTTGGTGTTTGTAACCTTCGCACCATATTCTCCAAAACCACTACCCGAGCACGGAGTTCTTTGACTTCTTCTATTATACCGGGATGATTGACGGTTGGAACGAGCGAATGAACAAGATTTGAAATATGGGATAGTATGTAATCATGACGAGATACTCTAGAAATGAGTGAGAAAATGGTGTTTCGAATAGGTTCGCCGGTAAGTGCTTCAGGTTCATCGTTAAGAGGACAATTTGGTGGATGGAATGGATCACCTTCTTCTTGCCTCCAAAAATTTAGTATATTTCGAACCCATCCCCAATTCATCCAGAATAGATGATGGGAAATTGGTTGATCCATTCCGGTAACGCTGTTCTCGGAGCTCGAATGGAAATCCATATCGGCGAAGCTATCGAAGTCGGAGGAATTTGAGCTGGATGAAGAATCCATCTTGTATGGTCGGAGAAATGAATTTTTGGTTTGGAATAGATTATAGGAGTTGGGTTTGGTACTCTTCAATACATAATTTACATATGTATATATAATATCAAAATCCCATGAATTACGGAGAATCTTTGAAATACGTCAGGCAATGTCTATAGTAACAGATACGCTAGGATATGAATTTTGTCTATACACTATCGATGCACTAAATGCAGTAAGACGTGTCTAGACTTAAGAATGATAAGCAGGCAGTTCCCTAAGGATGATAAGCAGATGATTTCCGACTAGGATTGATAAGCAAAACTTTTGACAGGCAGACACGGTCAAAGTCCAGACTCACTTAATGTATCCTAACAACTACTAGTTAGACACACTAATGCAAGGCCTGGTTCGCTAAGACCAACGCTCTGATACCAACTGAAAGGATCCGAAACTAATCATCCGGACGTTGTCCATATTGATTACAAACGAATTACAATAGTTGATAACATTGCGAGGTACTTGCCCTCTATATGATACATCTTACAAACGTTGCATTTATTCTTAAAAGGCAATCTATAGTTACATCCAGAATTGACATATTCGCCTGACATTTCATAATATTCAAATGACCTAAACCGCCTTTTACTTAATAATAGTCTCTATGAACTTCAATGACTTGAATGCAACGCCTTATGATATAAGTCCTTAATGGCCTCAAGTAGTATCCTTAGTACGAGCTAATGCACAGCGGAAGACTTAATTCATACCTGAGAATAACATGCTTTAAAATGTCAACATAAAGTTGGTGAGATATAGGTTTAATGCCGGCAGCAATATATATATAGACCACAAGATTTCATATATAAACATTTTCATAAAAATATTCTAAGTGGTTGAGCACTTGGTAACCATACTTAACATTTAATCACGTCGCATATTCCCTTTAATATGAAATCTTACTACACTGTACCAAGTGTAGTCACAAAACGAAGTACTGTGCAACCGTTGAATACTGGTCGTCCAGTCCGGTTGGGGTTGTCAGGCCCGATAGATCTATCAACAGGATTCGCGTTTACAATACCGCTGTAAATATTAGTTACCAAGCTACAGGGAAGTATGCCAGTGGTACAACTCAACGTAGAATATATTTTTTAGTTACTTGTGTCCATATCGTAAAACATAAAATACATGTATTCTCATCCCGAAATATTTAGAGTTTAAAAGTGGGACTATATACTCACTTTCGTCTTGAAGATATGTAATTTTGACTTGGTCTCCGATTGATATCACGAACCTATCCATATATAATATATCAATACCTTTTCTTTTTAAACAAACGTCACATATATATACTTATAATACTTTTAATACTTTTAATAATTCCTTAGTCCGTAGTTAGCAGTCCGATGTTAGTAATTCAATTTTAATGGTTCATTTTTAGGTGTTTAATAAACCCCCAATGGAATAAATAAAAACCCCCATCGTATATGTATTGGTCGAGATTAATCTTGACCCACGGTACCGGTGTTGTCAAATGACGTGTTGCGTACATAAAGTACCGGTGTTGTCAAATGACGTGTTGCGTACAATCATGGGATCTTATGATTAATCTTCTCGTGTTGTTTACGGGTGATCATGAACCATATAAAATTGAATTATAAGTACATATATATAAAATATCATGTTATCTTAGAAATATGTGATTTATATAAATTTTTCCCAATTAATCCCGAAGTTAAACTAGTCTTGGATAACCAATTTTGTTTCGGTCATAGTTTCTTCGTTACAACTCCGTTTTCGTTGATTCAACTTGCCACTTCCTTGGATCGAGTCCCTATTTAAGACTATGAACTATAAATACCTTAGTTTGTATTCGAAATCACAGGTCATAGGTCAAACTTTAGTGAAACTTATGAAGTTAATCATTTTCCATCATGTAAACAACCTTAAATGGTTATTTTTCTAAAAATACTTATACTTTGAATTAAATCATGAAATTTTTATGTGTTATCATATTCATAGTAAAAATCATTTTTCCAGAACATAAACCTCCAACTCAAAGTTTAAGATGGTTTTTAATTATCCAACCCAAAACAGTCCCCGGTGACACTCCGACGTCGTAAAAACAGTTTTTAAGATATTCTTTGAAAAACCAAGTTATACCTTGTTAAATTAGCATATATTTAAGTTATATTACAGGTCTTGAAGTATTTTAAAAGTTAAGTTAGAAGGATCTATTTAGTTTGCAAACAAGTTTGAAAACTTTCAAACTATGTTCTTGTTGTTAAAATTGTATACTACAAAATATGATAGCTATATATATATGAATCAAATAAGGTTATAAACATAGATTCTACCTCAAGTTCCTTGGACAAGGTTGCTGTAAAAGAGGAGTAAAAACCTAGAACCAAAAGGGTGATGGAATTGGATGAAAGATTGGAAGTAAGTTTGTGTTCTTGGAAGGATTTCTTGAAGTGTTTTTGTATGGTTTTCTTATGGTGTTTAAGTAAGGTTTTTGAAGCTAATTCATGGGGAAAATGCTTGGAGATGATCAAGTATGATGTTAAGAGTATTTTAAGAGAGAAATGGAAGTGTAAGTATGAGAAAATGGGGTGAAGAAATGGTGTGCATGCATAAAAACGTTTTTAGGTTATAAAGGAAAAAAAAGATACCTAACTTTGTTTTCTTGCTAAATAATTCATGCTACTTGACAAATGGTTGGTTCCACATGTTTCTTAATCATTTAAGGCTGCTAAGGAGCAGATTTTTATTGGTATATACCAATAGTAAATACATCTAGAAGCTGCGTATGATACGGGTACATATACCCTAGGTATACGTATAGAAATCTTTGAGAAAACGGAACGAGGATTCAAATATAGCTATCTTTTGTAAATACACTTATATTGTTTTATGTATTTAAGTTCTTAAAAGTGATTAAATACATTACTTATACGATATATGTATGAACATTATAAGTCATAAGTATTTATGTCAAATAACGTTACGTATGGTTATCGTTTTGAAAACTTAAGTTAGTAGTTTCAAAATATACTTATAACTTATTGTTATTAATACAAAATGAGATATTAAAACATCCTTAGATCATGTTAAATATGTTTATATACATATATATACACAAACGTATAATTATCATATATTGTATAGTTCGTGATATCATCGGTCAAACTAGACGGTCAAACGTTGTGTAAAACTCTTTTCGAAAACATAAGTCTCAACAATTTGGATTGCTTATCATGTTGGTAAGGTTTAATTTATGTAAATATTAATCTTATAAGTATAGAACGATCGAAAAAGTGCGGGTCAACTTTAGGGTTTTTGCTTATCGTGTCGGAACCATATAGAGATTAGAGTTTAAATTTGGTCGGAAATTTCCGGGTCGTTACAGCATGTATCAAGTAGCCAATCAAGAACCTGAGAAACATATAGAAAACTGTCAACGAAAACTTTGGTGAAATCATAGGTGTATTTGTAAACGTTGTTTTTGAACAACAAGAGTTAGTATTTCCATAATGTTGATTATCCAAATTGTTTACATTCCAAAAGTCCTTGTTTGTATCACGAGCACTCAATTATCAAGACTTAACTATATAAGAACCCCGTTATCATCGTGTTAGAACCTACACTATACCCGAAAATATATTTCATCCGCTAACGGTAGCGAACCGTCCGAATGAGGGTTCGTCAAACCCGTATGGATCCACACAACATAAGTTCTCGCTTACACCCTGCAAGTGTAACTAATGATAATTGAATTGAGGCTTTTTGTTCTAACTCGTACGTGGAATGTTTGTTTTCGTACTTGTGTTTAAAGCATAAAGGTATAAAACGTATATGTTTCTCATCCCATAATTTAAAAGAGTATAAGTTGTTGAAAAGGTGGGACTATGATCTCACCTTGAGTGCACGAGTAAAACGGTACTTCACAATGTAAACGTGTGCAAGAACGAATGCTAGTCTTGACCTAAACAAGTAGGTTGTATCAATACCAGTAAAATACGAGGTCGGTCAAAGTTGTTCAATTAGTCATATGGCTCGTTACGACTCAATTATAAAGCATGTGAGTCAAGTTGTCAAGTGTCATGCAAGATATAAGTACAAGAGAGAGGTTATAATGATTAAACAAAGTATTGGTTAAGTATGAATAAAAGTCAACTTTGGTCCAAGTTAAAGTCAACGAAAAAGTCAACGTGTTCGGGTCGAGTCATGGACAATTTTTCTACGCTTTATAATCATATATAAGTATGTTGGAACAAGTTTCATGTTAATCGGACATGTATAGCATAGCGGGAATTAAACGGTGTGACAAAAGTTAATACAAAAAACAGGAAGTGCTGATGGAGTCATGGCCGCACCGCGCCAAGGGTTGGCCGCGCCGCACCACCTCAGTTTACCAGATGTTTCATAACTTGGAAAAAGGCTGACTTCGAATTACTCATGGAGCCGCGCCGCGTGGCCATTTGGCGCGCCGCGGAAAAGCACCTGGGCAGAACTCTGGGCAGTTTTCAAGTGTTTAAGTCGAACCAACTTTCATCAAATCACAATTTATGGTCAACAAACATGGAAAACGCTTATTGTATGTCATTTGAAAACACCCATTACTAGTGGTTCAATTGAACCCATAACATTAACTAAACTAAACATTTACACGACATAAATCGCATTAAATGTTCATCATTAATTACATTCAAGTTCATAAATGCATTTTGATGATTCGAGAATTAAATGCACACATATGATATGCCGTTTTGAAGGTAATTAAACATACATTGCAACTAAACACTTACCAACAACATTACAAAGCATTTAATGCATCAAGAGTTCATTTTTAAGTCTATCAAACCCTAACCAAAAATACAAAATCAATAATCATGTTAGTGAAGTTTTCCAAGTCAACCTACACATCAAATTGAAGCTAATGATGCTAGTAACACATTTAATACATGAACTTTAATATCTAACAACATTTAATCAGTCAAAACTCAAGATTAAACTAACCCTTTTTCCAAGTTTATGCAAGTTATGCAAAATAACAAGATCGAGCAAACAAATCACATTTTCATGTTAGACTTGAGCCATAGACACTAATTAACACTTTTATTAGTCAAGAACACCAAGAACAAGAAATCTAGAGTTTTAGAAAAGTTACTCACTAGAGATGAAATTTGTATCAAGTTGTAGAGGATGAAGAGAGGATTCCAAATATGTAATTTGTTTTGATGCTAGCTTCCTAATTTGGATTTAGATGATGAATCTTTGAAGTTGTGGATTTGAAAGAAAAATGGAAGTAAGAAGAGAGAAAGAAGAAAAGTGGGAGGTGAAATGAATGGTGGGGGAGTGGGGTTTGACTAGTTGACCTAGTCACTAGTTTGGCCCCTTGGCAACATTAGTCCCTCGAGTTTAAAAGCGGGTGCCTGAATTAACCATACGAATTATTTTAAATACGCAAACTAACGGAAGATGTTATAATTAAATATCAGAAATATTGAAAACGCTAATTAACGGAAGATACGAATTTAGATAACGAAGGATATTATTAAAAAAAAAAGACGGGCGTTAAAATAAATTAACGAAAAAATGCGGGTTATTACATCATTCATATACAACTGAGCCAATTTGCTTAACGATGTCATTTCACTAGGAGCCAGAAAATGCGCACTCTTAGTCAACCGGTCAACATTCACCCAAATCATGTCATGTCCTTTCTGAGTTCGGGGAAATTTTGTTACAAAATTCATCGTTATGTATTCCCATTTTATTCAACAATATCTAACTATCGCAATGATCCATAGGGTTTTTGATGTTCGGCTTTCACTTGAACGCATATATGACATTTTCCCACGAAATGCGCAATGTCTTTTGATATCGGCTAAAAAGTCACGTAATTACTCCCGATATCAGACCCTAAAATGATAAATTAATTAACTTTATCGGATAATTAAACGTTTATTTGATTTATTTGATAGATCGAGTAATTATGAAGACAATGCATGAAGATTCAAAGAAAACGGGCTTACAAAGAATAATCTAGAGCGAAAACAGTGAATACTAAGTTACGACCCTGAAAGCCCAAGTCAGAAGACTAGAAACCAAGCCACACGGGCACCTTACCCAGGCTGACACTCCAAGCCACACGGGCTGCCAAGGTCCTGGTTACCCGACTGTTTCTCCTGGCTAGCTACTTCACCCGACTATCTAACCCGGCCTGCCCATTTTACCCGACCACCACACCCGGCCTGCCAGCAGCTGAATTGGTAAGGCCATTTATCATCCAATTTTACACACATTTCTAAACACGATCTTACTCTCAATCCCACTTCCCTCTCTAGTTTATCTTTCTATGATTATGAAATAATTATCGATCAACGATAATTACCTAGAGTATGCATTAAACGGGTCTGTAAACGATTGGAGGTGCGTCATAAGTTTTCATTTTTGTAATTTTGGAGCTCGATTAATCTACTGATATTTGTATCCCTTTAATCTACCTTTATATAATGACTTCTATTAATTTTATGTTAAACGATATTAATGCCATGATTAGCGAGTAGTTAATGACTAATATTTACTTTTATCACATATTTTTTTAAACGACGATATCGACAACGAATGCTCTCATTTGTCACCCACACAAGCGTTAAAAAAAACCCAATTCATGACGATGTTGGAAGTACCATCAAAAGTTGAGAACCCCCTCTTCCTAAATTGCATTGATGATGTTAGCAGTACCATAAAAGGTTGGAAACTCCCTACTTTGAGTGAGAATCGAACTTGAGTTGGCAGTACTCCAAGTTGAATCCCACCCCATACCTCTCAAAACAAGCTTCGGTGGTTACTTTTGTCACATAATAATTAATACTTACATTGCACGGATTATGGATGGTAATATAATGATGATCTAGGAGATCAATGCCATAATAGTGAACATCAATATATACTTTTAGTTTTCTATTTGGATGGGCAAAAGATCGGGTATGAATTAACAGGTCAACATTTGTCGAGGTTCATCATTCACTTTTATATGTTATGTTTATTTAATTAACACTACCAAAATCTCTTTCCATTGATTTAGCATTATGCGCGAGTGATATCGGCTAAAAAGTCACATTTTTACCCCGATATTAGCCTCATTTATGATCAAGTAATTGACTTTATCATCCAAATAAGCATTTATTTGCTTCATTTGGTAGATTATGTCATTACGAAGGCTATGTATCAAGAATCACTTAAAACGGATGAAAAATGAGGAAAAACGAGCAAAACCGGCTAAAACGATTAACTCGCGTTTAAATAACTTATTTTATAATTTTTGGAAAAGTTTATTTACTTAATCTCATGTTTTAGGATATTTAATTACGAACGCGTGGGCACAAGAATCGTCAGAATCGGAGCTAAAACGAAAATTCTAGAGCGAAAACGGTGAAAGACCAGAAATCAAGTTACTATCCAGTGAATTCAACAAACCAGGGCAGGCCAAACGGCTTGCCAAATGGACTGCCACTATGGCAAACGGCCTACCATACGGGTTAAGCAAACAGGCACATCAAACGGGCAAGGCTGGCAAATGGCCCCTGCAAACGGCTTGCCAAACTGCCTGCCAGATGGCCTGCCAGCCGTTTGCCAACTAAAATTAATTATTTAGCCTTCAAAATCAAAAGATGCTAAAAAGATGCCTTAGAGATGCTTTACTTGCCCACCAATTTGGAATATGCTAAAGAATATTCCAAAATGCCTTACTTGGTCACCATGCATGTGCACTTTTCAAGATATTTACAAGATTGCCACCAAGTTATTTACAACTTTGCCATCATGCTTTCCTATAAATAGGTGGCTCATCCCACCACACACCATTCATCACTTCTTTCTCAAATATCTCTCTATAGTCGCTCTCTAGTGATCTATAGGAGATTAGTTCTCTCTCTACTTTATCTTTCTAGTTTCTAGAGAGAGAAAAGTACAGAGATTAGGAAAAATAATTATCTCTCTATTGTCGCTCTCTAGTGATCAATAGGAGAATAGTATGTAGTTAGTAGTAGAAGCTATCAAGCATTGTAACGCTACGGATATTATGAAGAAATACAAGTGTTATTCTGCCGACATTATTCGGTAACATCTATCCTTTCTTTTATTAATTTATTATAATATTCTCGTTAGATGTTTGTGATTTATTAATATTAGAAATGCTTGTTGCCATGATGTGTGAATAATTGCTTGATTGTTTACCATGATTTAATAATGTTAGTTAGGGATGATTATCGTTTCATAATCGCTTTCTGTCTATGATATTAAACCTCGTTATTATCGTCCTTCCACCAATAAACGTGATTAAAACCTTTTATAAAGTCGACAACTATAAGGGTAATTAATTATCTGTGTTTATACATTGGTCAAGGTATAAACCCATCGGGTAGATTTAAGTAAGGGCTAGTTTAAGTCATAAATGGGAGTTTAACACACTACAATACAAACTAAGCTTCTAAATCTTGAAGGATGACTGAGAACTATCAGATGTTCTAATTTGTCTACAAACCCTTAGATTTTACCAAACCATTGACAGAAAGGGATTCGAAACACAACCATTAACTTGGGTGATACAGTAAGGTGTTAAGAAAGGTTGGATATTATATATATGGCTATGCTACTTTATTCGTGCGCCCAAGGTATGCACTGCATCTAAGATGGGCCGCTTATATCCTTAAACCGGATAAAGCGTCGGGAGTTGAGCATAGTCCATCCAATCAGAATTTCAAAGCCTAGTTCCTCGTGACATGCTAATCGGGAAACTGCTTAGTAGGGAATCTAGTGTTCACACCAAGGTATATCTATTCAATGAGTATCTCGCAATCATCCCGACACTACGTTATCTTAAATCATGGTGAACCACGTCTTCTCTGTCCTTCGCTGTTGCATGCTAGCTAGCTTATTTTAATTATATTGTTTTAATATTTTAATTAAAATTATATAAACTATTCAACCCAACTATTGCCTTTACATAATTTGATATTCCGAATAAAGTGGTGTCTAGAATAAACCGGTTGGACTTGGTTGTTGGATTTTCCAAACAGTCGCCAATTTATTGGGACCAAAATGATCCTGCCTCTCCACACAAGGTGTACCTGGCCACTAATCTTGGATACTAAATTGTGTACAAACCCAATCTTAATTACTAAATTATCTAGATAAGCCCGTTTCAAATTCGACCGCTCTAGGAACGACCCTTGGTCATATTTGCCATTGCTAAACCATAGGAAGGAATAATAGATTTAGGCCCAACATATATAAATTAAACAATCAACTTCTTTAGTGGATATCCTGAATTGACGTTTTGCAACCTAATGACACCGCATAAATAAACCGTCCAATTCGGGCATATCACGGGAGTAGTTAAATTTTTGGCGCCGCTGCCGGGGAGCGGTAGTACGATCTGGAGTCCATTTAGATTAGTTAGTTTTTAAGAGACCCTTTTGACTGAGAATAGCTTTGTCAGAAGTTACTAGTTTTCTGTAGTTAGGTTAGATAATATTAGATTAATTTAGATTAATTAAAGCTTAAAATGGACTTCCTTATTAGTGAACTTTTAGGATGGTTTCACCTACTTAGACCGCTAAGAATTCTTCTGACACATCCTTTCTTCTATCCGATATCATACATTGTACCTATCTGACGAGATTCACACTTACCTGCCGATAGTTCGACGATGGCCGCACGCATCACTCTCACTGACATCACCAAACCCTCGTTAGAAGGACGAGGAGGACCGATACTCTATACAGAGGTTAACGGAGCGTCTTTTGTGCTTAAGCATAGCATCATACAACTCATTCATAACCATTGCCAGTTCCACGGTTTACAAATTGACGATCCCAACTCTCACTTAGATAGATTCCTCTCCTTATCCAACTTATATAAGCAAAACGGAGTTGAACAAGATGTAGTTCGTCTGTATCTGTTCGCCTATTCCTTAACTCTTCATGCAAAAACCTGGTTCGAGGGGTTAGAACCCAACTCTATCACCCCATGGGAGGAATTGACAACAACTTTCTTAATCAAGTACTTTCCCCCATCAAAACAAATCAGACTTAGGAATGATATCGTAAACTTTCAACAAGCCTACGATGAATCACTCTACACTGCATGGGAAAGATTCAAACACTTGCTTCGAAGATGCCCGAACCACCGTCTTGAGAGCACTGATCAGATTTTGACCTTCTACAAAGGTCTGAATCAGAACAATAAGTCTACTCTTGATGCTGTTTCTCAGGGTAACTTCATGAACTTCACTACTAACAAGGCCTAGAGATTGATTGAGGAGATGACTATGCACCATCACGATTGGAACACGGAAGAGCAAATTTCATCAGCAACACCGCTTTCCGCCTCTGATCCTATCAAAACCATCAAATTTCTCTCGAAACAAATAGAAAACCTCACCAAAGAAGTTGGAGAGCTAAAGAAACTCCCGCAACATGTGTCTCAAGTGCAATTATGCCAGAATTGTACTAACCCACATTCGGCAAAGGTATACGAGGCTGAATGTGAGGACTCTATTGTCTACTCTGATAAGATCCTAGCTCATCCACACAACCCACCCACTAAACCCACTAAACCCACTACCCCACCAAAGACAAATCCAGACGATGTCCTACTGCGAATCATCCACATGATCACAACAAGACAAGACGCAACTGACTTAGTCATGACTAATCACCTGAGTAGTCTTGAAAATCAAATAAGCCAGCTAAATCAACGTCTCGATTCTCTTGGTTGTCCTAAAAATGACTCAAAGGTGGCACATAGCCAACCTTTAGTTTCTTTTAAGGAGAAGAAACTAACTAATACCCGTTCAGTAGTAGTCATTGAGTCATCACCTAAACCCGATTGGAAAGCACCCATTCCATTCCCAGGCCATCTCAAGCAAAGACATAACAAGATGAAATCTTTCAAGCTTGACGGTAAATTTTTGGACACTGTGTCTAAAACTCCTCATAGTAAGAAGTATTTTAGGAAACTTCTATCAACCAAGGATAAGGTACCCGAAGTACCCAATGTCCCGTTGAACGCGGATTGTTTAACCATTCTCTTAAATACTATTCCTGAAAAACTAGGGGATACCGGACGATTTACCCTTCCTTGTTCTATCTACCAATCTGGTACTATCTATTCTCTCGCTGACCTTAGTGCCAGCATCAATCTCATGCCCTACTCACTGTTCTAGAGACTCGAAATTGGAAACCTTAACCCTACCAAAATGAGCATCCAGCTAGTTGACCAATCCTCTAGATATCCTAAGGGAATAGCTGAAAACATCATGGTTAAGGTCGAAAAATTCCCTTTTCCGGCCGACTTTGTGGTTATGGACTATAAAGAAGACATGAAAACCCCTATCATCTTCGGAAGGCCTTTCATGAATACAGCCAAAGCGATCGTTGACGTTTATTCACGGACTATCACCTTGAGAGCCCGTGGAGAAGAGGTCACTTTCACGATCGACGAGTCTGTATGTCCATCTGATGGGAACGCCGAAGTAAATACCATCTCCACTAGGAAAGTCACCTGATATTCCGAGAATGAAGAGAAGAAGATAGAAGTAGAAGACAAGAAAAATAACCACTCCACACCAACCCAATCTTCACTCCCACCTTATTTTGATCTTTTAATGACTAGAGAGGATTTCGTTCTAAAAGAAATCTCTGAACCAATTATACTTGAATCTCCCGACCGGAGTGACGAGGAGGTGGATGAAGAAATTGAAATGGAGAGCCCGAATGAAAAGAAGAAGATGGAGGATTCTAGCATCGAAGTAGTTGTTAATGTTGCTACCATATTGGAGACGTCAATGGACATCGTCCCACCTCCATCTTTAGAGTACAACGTTACGACCAACCTGAAGTCACAAAGAAGAAAGACGGGTTTTGCGTCAGGACTACCCTATAAACCATCACTCAAATACATAATGACATACACATCATGGAGTGATAAGGACACCTTTGACCACCCTGTTCAAATAAAGGAGGTAGAAGAAGTTGATAGCTTTGTTATACCTTAAGTTAAACAAAGCATTCACTTCAAACCACCTTCTCCTCTCATTGGACATACCTTATTCTACGTTCGCTTTAATCTCATCGGTATGGTCCAATATTACCTCTTATGTCTGCTGATGGATGCAAGGGAGCCACCTAGATTTCCTTAGAAATAAGGCTAGAGTCAGGCTCGTGACTCGAACAAAAACAAGCGCTTCTCGGGAGGCAACCCGTGTGTTTATTTTCTATAGCTTTAGTAGTATTTAGATTAGGATAATTAGGTTAATTGAATAAGTGAGAAAGTGAAACTTAAAATGAGATTTTCAAAGTTTCTTACTTGTCATGAACTGAACTGCAATATTTACATCATTTTCAAAGGCAGTCAACACTCTAAGTGTGGGATTAAGCGTTTTAGTCATACACTGATTTGTTGTATTTTCAAAAACCTAATTTTGAAACACTCAAGTTTTCAAATAACTTTTTTTCATCAAAACGTAAATCAGTGAGTCTATGGCCTAAAGCTTAATCACCTGTCTCGGTTTGATCTTTTCCATTTTTACAAGTAATAGACAGTTACTGATGCCTGTGGTTGAGACTCTTTAAATAATGATAAAACGACAAGGAAACCCGTTGACTATTTCATTGCAAGTTAATGGTGGATGTTGTATGGAGGATGAGAACACCCTAATGAGCTCGAGTACACTTCAAGAAAACCAATTCGGATCCAGCGGAAGATGGTTCCGACTCAGTCTACCTTCAGATCCTTAGCTCACAACCGTACCCAAGGGGAGTAATTCATTTCTTTCTCTTCGTTTATTTATTTTGCTTCGTTATATCCTTAAACTATACCCTATCCTAAGCTTATCACTAAGTGTGGGATTCCGAACCAATATTGAGCTTAGAAACATTTTTCGACATGTTTAAACTCTAAGTGTGGGATTTTAGTCCCTAAAATCTAAGAATGAACATTAGGGACAATGTTCCTCTAAGTGTGGGATAGCGGTGTAGTACACCATAATTTGCTATGGGATGCTCGAAAAATATTCTTAACTTAAAATTTTACTAAGCTTTTCGAGTATACCTACTATTTAGATTCTTTGTCCTCAACGTGAATTTTTCAAAAATTTTGACTAAATGTTACTTTCTGTAAAAGTACTTTCGAAAATCAAGCGTGCTTATTCTAAAATTAAGACAAATAAGGACATAAATCTTCTTAAGGACGAACTGATTCTCTAAAAGAGCATTGCATGACTAGGAATTATCGACCCAATATAATTGTTGTGAGGCACCCCAAAAATGACCCAATAAGCATTCATTTTTAATGCTTCACTATCTTTTCTGTTGAGAGTGTCGATGTTAGCATTTAGAGTTAGAACTTGACCTTGACATACATTTCGAGGCCAATGGTTAGTAAGCGCCATACGTGGTGTAGGTGCGATACTCCTTCCGAAATCATTCTGAATAGAGAAGGCAAAAACCATCCGTTTCCGTTTCCACTCCACGCATTTAAACTGACCAACTCACGCCAAAGAGTTGATGAATCGGAAAATACTCACCCCCAAATTCACTATCAAATACGTTACCCTTTCAACCCTCTTTCCTTTCACATTTCTAAAATCTGAAATTCAAAGAGATAGATCGACAAAGTTTACTTCAAACACTTGTCGAAAAATTCTGAAATTCCAGACTGTTTTTGATAGGTCAAAAAGATCTATTTATGGTGTAATACCTTTCTCTCTGGGCACAAAAAGAAATAGACAAAGTTATGAAGATGGGATATGCAAGAAAAAAAAAAGATTGTTGAGCAAAGTCTGAAAAATAAAGAAGAGAAAAGTCTTCAAATAAAAGCATAAATATCTCAAGAAAATGAAGATTGTGAACCAGGAGGATTGCAAAAAAGAAGCAAAGTCTTCACTGAAAATCAGTACCCTCTAAAGGAACTCTTCAACAAAAATAGAGTACCGTCTTTCCTAGAAAAAGTATATCCTCATTGAAACCGAAATCTATCGAATATTTCTAAATTTCAATGATTCAAAAATCACCCTTTTCGCCATATTAAAACCTTCGCTTTTATCTGCAAACCAGCCTTTAAACCCGCTCTTCCTCTTGAAAGAATGATTAGGGAGAAGATCAGTGACGTCCTTATCTAACCGATGGAGATTTGATTCTTGGTCAAGCCTATGACAATACTTGCAACATGACTGGCTATGAGCGAATTCATTTCATATATTGATAGGGAACCCTAAAACACTTGAGTGATTTGAGTGACCTATGTAAGGAAGCCAATGTCATGTAACCTCTCCTCATGCTTGCAGAGATAGTTTCTACCCCTTTTAGAAGACGGTTTGTCTGATCTTGCTCTTATAATAAATAACAAGCCACTTGAATAATAGAACAGAAACCTCAGAAGCACCCTTGAACTCAAAATAAAAGAGAGGTTTTCTTGAGGACAAGCAAAGTCTAAGTGTGGTGAAATGTCCCGTTCATATTGATTATAAACGTTCCATATTAATTGATTTCATCGCGAGGTTTTGACCTCTATATGAGACGTTTTTCAAAGATTGCATTCATTTTTAAAACAACCATAACCTTTATTTTATCTATAAAGGTTTAAAAAGCATTACGTAGATTATCAAATAATGATAATCTAAAATATACCGTTTACACATGACCATTACATAATGGTTTACAATAAGAATATATTACATCAAAAATAAGTTTCTTGAATGCAGTTTTTACATAATATCATACAAGCATGGACTCCAAATTTTGTCCTTATTTCAGTATGCAACAGCGGAAGCTCTTAATAATTACCTGAGAATAAACATGCTTAAAACGTCAACAAAAATGTTGGTGAGTTATAGGTGATAATGCTAAAAACGAACATATATTTCATAATATTATCCCTCAAGAAAGACAAGCTTTTAGTTGCAATTGTTCTATTTACAAGTGATATTCGTTTAAATAATAAAAGGTGAAGACAAAAGACATATTCGACGAATTGAAGACGCAAAAGACCAAAAAGCTAAAAAGTACAAAGTACAATCAAAGTGGTTCAAATTATTGATGAGAAACGTCTCAAAATTACAAGAGTACAAGACGCAAAACACAAAGTACAAGATATTAAATAGTACGCAACGACGTTCGAAAATCCGGAACTGTGATGACCCGGAAATTTCTGACCAAATTTAAACTTTATCTTTAAATGATTTAATGTTTATGACACGATAAGCAAAGTCTGTAATGTTGAGTCTCAAAGTTTTGGAACTATATTCATGTAATCAATTATTCTTTGATTGTTCTCGAAGATTCACGAACAATATATATATATATATATATATATATATATATATATATATATATATATATATATATATATATATATATATATATATATATATATATATATATATATATATATATATATATATAAAACTTAATGTGCATATATATATATATATATATATATATATATATATATATATATATATATATATATATATATATGATTTAAAGTTATTTAGTAAACGATATTAACATTCGATTATTGATTCGATTAATATTTAGATAAGTTAACTAAAACATTTAAGATAAACCAGTAAAACACTAATTTGCTACAGTATTTTCGAATTTCTACAGTACCCGAAAAGCTACAGTGTTTTCGAAAATCACTATTTGCTACAGTAAAAAAATGAAAATGTATATATTATATATATATTAACAAATAGCGAGACGATGATTTATCAAAGTAAATGACCAAAACACTCAAGTGTATAAGTTACAATTCTAGTGATATAATTTAAGGATAATTTAAGGCTATATTTTGACAAAGGTACGTGTCTCAAAATGTAAATTACAAGTTTTCTCAGCGTACGAAGGGACGTTCGAAAAACCAGAACCGGGACATAAGTCGAGTGAAGACGTACGACTTATCGGAGCAAAAGTTACAAGTCAACTATGCACGTAAATTTAATATAATATATAATTAATTATATAAATTAAATATAAATTATATCTATATTAATATTTAATTACGTCGACAAACTAAATTACAAAATCATATGTGAGCTGGAAAAGGGGTCCATGCGATTGCATGGAGTCCCCTCACAACAGCCATGCGATCGCATGGTAGGGAAATTCAGGCCACCTATAAAAGCTCGTTCGATCTGGTCCAGTTTCATCAATCTATATCTCTCGATATCTTTCTCTATGTATATATTTATATTATTATTATTATTATTATTATTAAAATTAATATTATTATTAATCTTATTATTATTAGTATTATTAATTAGTATTATTAATTAGTATTATACATAAACTACTACGACGAGGTTATGAGCGTGTCACTTTTAAAATGGATTTTCAAACGGGTTAAAGCTAAGGAAATTATGGGTTATTGCCAAGGAGATTATGGGTAATGTTCGGGGGTATATTTGTAAATAAAATCTAGTGTTTATCATCTCCGTTATGTCTACGTACTTTCCTACAATATTGAATCTCAATATTGATACGTAAGCACTCATATTTTATCTTTTATATATTAACTGTGTATCCATGTCTAGTGCTCGAGTATATATATTTATACATGCATGTATGCTAAATTTCGTCGTTAAATAGTTTATGATGAATCACGAATTAAATACATATGTTACTGGTAAAAGGTATATGATATGCATGTTTTTGAAAAGCTGGCGAAAAATCAATGACTTTTCATTTAGATATCGAATAGTTTCGATGAACGGATTAAGAGATATGATCAACTGAATTATGATTGACGTTAATTGAAATTGCTTTTAAATCTGCAATTAAGATTTAAACAACTTGTTTACGAGATTGATAAAATGGATTTTTGAATATTATCAACCGAGTAAATGACTCCTTATATAAAGATTGTCTCGTTTTATTGAATTAATGTCAAAATTGACTTTTTGAAACGACTTTGGATAACTTTTGTATGTCGATCTCGAGCATTAGGATTGTGATACACTATGACTTGACCTAGCTTGATAGACATTTATTGACCAACATATGTTCTCTAGGTTGAGATTTACGATTATTTGGTAATCCGAGTTTCGATCACATTTTGGTGAACGACTTTATATGCTGCTAAGGTGAGTTTCATAAAATTTCCCGTTCATATTGATTATATATGTTCCATATTAATTGATTTCATCACGAGGTTTTGACCTCTATATGAGACGTTTTTCAAAGACTGCATTCATTTTTAAAACAACCATAACCTTTATTTTATCGATAAAGGTTTAAAAGCATTACGTAGATTATCAAATAATGATAATCTAAAATATACCGTTTACACACGACCATTACATAATGGTTTACAATAAGAATATATTACATCAAAAATAAGTTTCTTGAATGAAGTTTTTACATAATATCATACAAGCATGGACTCCAAATCTTGTCCTTATTTTAGTATGTAACAGCGGAAGCTCTTAATAATCACCTGAGAATAAACATGCTTAAAACGTCAACAAAAATGTTGGTGAGTTATAGGTTTAACCTATATATTATCAAATCATAATAATAGACCACAAGATTTCATATTTCAATATACATCCCATACATAGAGATAAAAATCATTCATATGGTGAACACCTGGTAACCGACATTAAAAAGATGCATATATAAGAATATCCCCATCATTCCGGGACACCCTTCGAATATAATATAAATTTTGAAGTACTAAAGCATCTGGTACTTTGGATGGGGTTTGTTAGGCCCAATTGATCTATCTTTAGGATTCGCGTCAATTAGGGTATCTGTTCCCTAATTCTTAGATTACCAGACTTAATAAAAAGGGGCATATTCGATTTCGATAATTCAACCATAGAATGTAGTTTCACGTACTTGTGTCTATTTTGTAAATCATTTATAAAACCTGCATGTATTCTCATCCCAAAAATATTAGATTTTAAAAGTGGGACTATAACTCACTTTCACAGATTTTTACTTCGTCGGGAAGTAAGACTTGGCCACTGGTCGATTCACGAACCTATAACAAATATGTACATATATATCAAAGTATGTTCAAAATATATTTACAACATTTTTAATACGTTTTACTGTTTTAAGTTTATTAAGTCAGCTGTCCTTGTTAGTAACCTACAACTAGTTGTCCATAATTAGATGTACAGAAATAAATCGATATATATTATCTTGAATCAATCCACGACCCAGTGTATACACGTCTTAGGCTAGATCACAACTCAAACTATATATATTTTTGGAATCAACCTCAACCCTGTATAGCTAACTCCAACATTACTGCATATAGAGTGTCTATGGTTGCTCCAAATAATATATATAGATGGGTCGATATGAAATGTAAAAACATTTGCATACGTGTCTATGGTATCCCAAGTTTACATAATATATTAGAATACATGTATAATACAATATAAGTTAGCTAGGATATGATTAATATAGATTTGTTACCAGTTTTCACGTAGCTACAACAAGCAAAAATAACCAATCTTGTTTTACCCATAACTTCTTCATTTTAAATCCGTTTTGAGTGAATCAAATTGCTATGGTTTCATATTGAACTTAACTTTATGAATATATACAGAAAAAGTATAAGTTTATAGTCATAATTACAGGTTACAAGTCGTTTTTTTAAAGGTAGTCATTTCAGTCGAAAGAACGACGTCTAGATGACCATTTTGGAAAACATACTTCCACTTTGAGTTTAACCATGATTTTTGGATATAGTTTCATGTTCATAAGAAAAATCATTTTCCCAGAAGAACAACTTTTAAATCAAAGTTTATCATAGTTTTTAATTATCCAAACCAAAACAGCCCCCGGTTTCACTACGACGACGTATATCTGATTTTATGGTGTTCATCGTGTTTCTAGGTTTTAAATCATTAAGTTAGCATGTCATATGGATATAGAACATGTGTTTAGTTGATTTTAAAAGTCAAGTTAGAAGGATTAACTTTTGTTTGCGAACAAGTTTAGAATTAACTAAACTATGTTCTAGTGATTACAAGTTTAAACCTTCGAATAAGATAGCTTTATATGTATGAATCGAATGATGTTATGAACATCATTACTACCTCAAGTTTTCTGGATAAAACTATTGGAAATGAGAAAAATGGATCTAGCTTCAAAGGATCCTTGGATGGCTTGAAAGTTCTTGAAACAGAATCATGACACGAAAACAGTTCAAGTAAGATTTTCACTCGAAATAAGATTGTTATAGTTGTAGAAATTGAATCAAAGTTTGAATATGAATATTACCTTGAATTAGAAAGATAACCTACTGTAAATAACAAAGGTTCCTTGATCTTAGATGATTACTTGGAATGGATTAGAAAGCTTGGAAGTAGACTTGCAAACTTGGAAGTATTCTTGATTTTTATGAAACTATACTTATGGAATTTATGAAGAACACTTAGAACTTGAAGACAGAACTTGAGAGAGATCACTTAGATGAAGAAAATTGAAGAATGAAAGTGTTTGTAGGTGTTTTTGGTCGTTGGTATATGGATTAGATATAAAGGATGTGTAATTTTGTTTTCATGTAAATAAGTCATGAATGATTACTCATATTTTTGTAATTTTACGAGATATTTCATGCTAGTTGCTAAATGATGGTTCCCACATGTGTTAGGTAACTCACATGGGCAGCTAATAGCTGATCATTGGAGTGTATATACCAATAGTACATAAATCTAAAAGCTGTGTATTGTACGAGTACGAATACGGGTGCATACGAGTAGAATTGTTGATGAAACTGAACGAGGATGTAATTGTAAGCATTTTTGTTAAGTAGAAGTATTTTGATATGTGTCTTGAAGTCTTTCAAAAGTGTAAGAATACATATCAAAACACAACATGTATATACATTCTAATGGAGTCGTTAAGTCTTCGTTAGTCGTTACATGTAAGTGTTGTTTTGAAACCTTTAAATTAACGATCTCAATTAATGTTGTTAACGCAATGTTTATTATATCAAATGAGATGTTAAATTATTATATTATCATGATATTATGATGTATGAATATCTTTTAATATGATATTACATTAAAATATCGTTACAACGATAATCGTTACATATAAGTCTCGTTTCGTAATTCTTGGGTTAGTAGTCTTGTTTTTACATATGTAGTTCATTGTTAACACACTTAATGATATATTTAAATATCATTTTATCATGTTAAATATAGTGTATCAATATCTTAATATGATACATATGTATTTAGTAGGAAGTTGCTATAATAATAATCGTTATATATATCGTTTCGAGTTTCTTAATTCAATAAACTCAATTTTATGTATATAACTCATTGTTAAAATACCTAATGAGATACTTACTTATCATAATATCATGTTAACTATATATATAATCATATATATGTCATCATATAGTTTTTACAAGTTTTAACGTTCGAAAATCACCGGTCAACTTGGGTGGTCAATTGTCTATATGAAACCTATTTCAATTAATCAAGTCTTAACAAGTTTGATTGCTTAACATGTTGGAAACACTTAATCATGTAAATAGAAATTTCATTTAATATATATAAACATGGAAAAGTTTGGGTCACTACAGTACCTACCCGTTAAATAAATTTCGTCCCGAAATTTTAAGCAGTTGGAGGTGTTGACGTATCTTATGGAAATAAGTACGGGTATTTCTTCTTCATCTGATCTTCTCATTCACAGGTGAACTCGGGTCCTCTACGAGCATTCCATCAAACTTTAACAATTGGTATCTTATTTTGCGTAAGTATTTTAACCTCACGATCCATTATTTCGACGGGTTCTTCGACGAATTGAAGTTTTTCGTTGATTTGGATTTTGTCTAACAGAATAGTGAGATCTTCTTTAGCAAAACATTTCTTCAAATTTGAGACGTGAAAAGTGTTACGTACAGCCGCGAGTTGTTGTGGTAATTCAAGTCGGTAAGCTACTAGTCCGACACGATCAATAATCTTGAATGGTCCTATATACCTTGGATTTAATTTCCCTCGTTTACCAAATCGAACAACGCCTTTCCAAGTGTGACGATCGCTCCAAATCCACTTTGGATGAATACATCATTCATTGATTTCATAGTGAGGTTTTGACCTCTATATGATACGTTTTGTAAACATTACATTCTTTTAAAAAGGCACACCATAAATGAATATATAAATCCAAGGTTTTCGACGTCTGATGATTTCTACGTATAGACTATTACCATATATAATAGTTTACAATACTACATCCGTTGACAATGCAGTCAAAATAAGATACACGGTGATGATTTTGTGAATGCAATGTTTTCTTGAATAAAGCATGTATGACTCCATGCACATAGCTTGTATAACGTATAAGCGAACAGCGGAAGACTTCTAGAAACCTGAGAATAAACATGCTTAAAAGTGTCAACACAAAGGTTGGTGAGTTCATAGTTTTAATGTTGCACATAAATCGTATGTAAAGGTGGATCACAAGATTTCAATTGTTTCTTCCAGAAACATTTATCAAATGATTCTACGTAACAGAGCACCCTGGTAACTAAACTTAACGTATATATAATTTGTACCCTTTGTATAATCATCTTAATAATACAAGCAAACCAACGTGTATGCTTCTCAAATAGCATACGTCCGTTCAAAGGCTAGTGCACTAGCTCGGACGGGGATATCAAGCCCCATGGATCCATATACAACTACTCGCGCCCACCAGTTCTTATAACCAGCAGTTACTAGTTACCAAAGCTAAGGGATTTTCGGTTCAAACTCAGTGTAGAATTTAGTATGTACTTGTATCCATTGCGTTTAAAATAAAGTGCATGTATTCTCAGTCCAAAAATATAGATTGCAAAAGCAATTAAAAAGAGCGCATATGAAACTCACCTTAGCAGCACATAAGGTCATTTACCAAAAAGTGACCGAAACTCGGAATGCAAAATTAACTGTAGATCTCAACCTATAGAACATATGTTGATCAATACATGTCTAATAAGCTAGGTTGGGTCATAGTGTATCACAATCCTAATGCTCGAGATTGACATACAAAAGTTATCAAAAGTCATTTCAAAAAGTCAACCTGACCCAATATGATCTTTTAAAATCTATACTATAGTTTGAATGATCATGGTAATCGAAAATAGTTTAACATTTCACATGGTTTCCCAATTCTTGAATAATTAGACTATAGTTTTATAAAGCTTTAAAATATGATAAAACAGTCAATTTTGACAATTGTTCAACGAATCGAGACGTGCCTTATATAGAAATTCATTTACTCGATTAGTAATATTTGAAAATTCAAATTATCAATCTTATAAACAAGTTGTTTAAATATCAATTTCAGATTCAAAAGCAATTTCAATTAATGTTAATCATAATTCAGTTGTCCATATCTTTTAATTCGTTCATCGAAATTACGCGATCTCTAAATGAAAAGTTATTGATTTTTCGCCAGATTTCCAAAAACATGCATATCATATACCTTATATCAGTAATATATGTATTAAATTTGTGATCTATTATAAACTATTTAACGACAAAATTAATCGTACTAGCATGCATAATCCTTTATACTCGAGCACTAGTTAGGGATACACTATTATTATATAATAGAAAAGATATAAATGCTTACGTATCAATATTGTGATTCAATATTGTAGGAAAGTACGTAGACGCAATGGAGATGATAAATACTAGTTTGACTCACGAGCAAAACCCTTGAACAATACCCAAAACCTCTTTAGTAATAACCCGTAGTTTCCTTAGCTCTATCTCGCTTGAAAACCCATTTTGAAAGTGACACGCTCATGACCTCGTCGTAGTATTTTAAGTGATATAATTAGTAATAATAATAATACTACTAATAATAATAAAATAAATAATAATAATATTAATAATAATAATAATAATATTAATATTAATAATAATAATATTAATATTAATAATATTAATATAAATAATAAATAATAATAATATTACAGAGGGAGTAGTATAAGTGTAAACAAAACTCGAGCAGAAACTGGCCTTTTATAGGCAACTTTTTGGAATCTGATGCCCATGCGATCGCATGGGTTTTTAGTGTATTTTCCATGCGATCGCATGGCCGCCTGATCCAGCTCAAAATGTTTTTGTTTTCTTGTTTGTCGACATATTATTATATAATATATATAATATATATAATTTAAATAATTAATTATATATTATATTAAATTCATGTGCATAGTTGACTTGTAATTTTCGTTCTGATGACTCATACGTTGTCACTCGACTTATGTCCCGATTCCGGTTTCTCAAACGCATTTTTGTACGCTTAGAAAACTCGCAATTTACGTTTTGTGACTCGTACCTTTGTCAAAATATAGTCTTAAATTATCAATAAACTATATCATTCAAAGTGTATCTTAAACTTTTGAGTGTTTTGGTCATTTACTTCTATAAATTATTATATTGCTATTTGTTAATATATATATAATAACAAATCGTTTTATGACCAAGTTAATATATATTTTCAACATTCATAAACACGTTTTAAATATACGTCGCAAGTTATTCACATAATTAATATTCCAACTTATCATATATATTCAAATAAATATTTAAACCAATAAGTTTAATGTACGGTATCAAACAATTAATACATTGTTACGTTTTCAAGTTATAGTATATATATATATATATATATATATATATATATATATATATATATATATATATATATATATATATATATATATATATATATATATATATATATATATATAATTGTTCGTGAATCGTCAAGAACAACCGAAAGGTGTTTGAATATATGAAAGTAGTTCAAAAATTTTGAGATTCAGTTTTACAGACTTTGCTTATCGTGTTGGAAATGTTAATCATACAAAGATTAAGTTTAAATTTGGTCAGAAATTTCCGGTTCATCACAGTACCTACCCGTTAAAGAAATTTCGTCCCGAAATTTGAGTGAGGTCGTCATGACTAACAATAAAAATGTTTTCATGACGTATATGTGTTGATAAATAGAGTTTTATCACCGTTGAATAATATGGATAAAACAATCCGATTATTCGAAGCGTATGAGAGAAGTTATCGTAATAAAGTGAAATAAGGGAATAGAAATTCATCTTAACTTTTGACGTATTAACGATTGATTTCCGGAATTTAAGGAATAGAAAATCTTCATAATCTAAATAAGATTTGATTCTTCGAAAATTAAGGAGATTAAGATCTTCTTTAATTAAATGCGTAATCTGCCTCGATTGCTATGTCTGATATTTTACTATAAATTGACCTCTTCCGTTTCATTTATTTTCACCACTCCTATAAGCTTCTTTCTTATTTCATACTTCCTAATAGATTTTGAAAATGCTTAATCCAGTTCTGATTCTTGATATTTTCTTGGCTATCGTATCCTTCATTCTTCTTTTTCATCTGCCACCATAGGAGGTTATTTTCTTCTATTATTACCTTGGGATTATAGTGTTTTTCATTCTCCTGTGTCTTTATATTGCTATACGCATTGATATATACGGTTTTTAATTTTGGGGTTTTTATCGGGCTTTTTATTCTCCATTATATTTCGGAGCTTCATGCTTTTATTTTTCCTTCCCGACTTCAAGTCAAGCGAATAATGGTCCAGAATTCGTAGGTATGGAGTTTTGGATGAACATAGTTAATGTTCTAAGAAGGTAATCGTAATGGCACGATGTTGATTTATCAAATTACTAGAATATCCGAAAAGATAGAACTATCATGAAGATATGTTCTTAATATGTTTGGAGATTGGGTAGAATGTAAGAGTCGTGTAACATGACACATAATGACGGTATGATCTGTGAACCTTTATCACGTTCCATTAGAAACTCAGCATGACTTACTGTAATATAATCACGTTGATCAAGTGTCAATATATTATACTAACTCATGCTTTAATTCCCAACATTACTTCAAACATCCATTTTTTTGAATTTTTCAGATTTTTGAAACTAAAATAGTTTCTTTCATGATGTAATACAGATAGCGCAAAGAGATAAATGATTTCAGATAAGAATAGTTGTGAAAATATCTTCAGGAATATCGAAGATATTTATAATGAAAGATACGATGATATCTTAGAATTTCTATTATTGAAGGATGATGAAGAAGACTTGTTCATAAAGGTTTAGAGTCAGGAGCAAGGTATTCGTTAATGACTTCAGCAGACACTGAATCATTTGGATTCTTTGAAGGCACGTTTAGTCTTTATGATTTGTCCACAGCCTTCTTCATAGTTTACTCAATCCATTTTCCAGTTCCAAACCTTCTCTTTTTCTGTGCTTTTCCAACACACTACTCTTTATCATCCAACTTTCGACTGTTAAGGTCGTTTATAGTTTTTGCTGCTTCATCAGCATTTTTTCAAAATTCGGAGGACTAGTTTCACAGTTTGGGGTTTTTTTTCAGAAACTTCACATTCGAAGTAAGTAAGTCTAGGAGATAGATATTATATGTATATATATAACTGTTGGCGTAGAATTGCTGCGAGATTCAAAATTTGGATTGCTAATTCCCAGTAGTTGGTATGGCAATTATTGTTACAAGATGTGGATGAGTACATGATAGGGTTTCTATGAGTATAATGATTTTTCAAAACATCAAAGATAAATGAAGTTGTTGGTAAATTTACTGCTAATGTGGTGGAACATGAAAGGTTCCCCAGTAACAATGATGAAGGGGTAATCGATATAATAAGGCTTATTCGAATGAACAATTGAAGGTGATTTGCTGGAGTGGTGACAAAACTGTCTATTTTGAAAAGGGATTGAAAAGTTATTTTAGCTAATAAATGCCAAAGGGTCAGACACGGATACGTGTTAAACTATGACTTTGATTTCGAGGGTTTTTCAGGTACAAGACTGCGGTAACATGTGGTTGGATCATCATCTCGATGATTCATTATTTGAAGTGTCTTCAGGAATTTCGATGAATTTGAACATAGATTGTAATCGTTAATATTCATATGATGTTCTAGGAATTTAAATGACACAAATACTTTTCTGGGTTCTATGATGTTCTAGCACAGTTTTGAAGTCAAAGTATAGCTTCGAAAGATGTAGGAATCTAAGAATTATGTCTTTTGTTAAATCTTGACTTGGATTTTGATTTGTCAAAATCAAAATATGTAATTAAATTTGGATGAGGATGGTTGCTTTGATTTTTATAGAAGTATATATATTGTTGTGAAAGTAGTGAGTATAGTTGAGGATTTGTTGAATCAGAATCGAAGAATGTAACATATTAATTGTGAATTTATATATCTCTCGGGTATTACCTACCCGTTAAAATATTCTCACCATTAACAGTTTGTACAAAAGAATTTTCTTAATTACAATCTTTATGAAAATATACCTACATATATATTTTCCTTAGATGTAATCATGGATTTAATGAGTTAACGTAATATTAATCTCATCTGGTTTTCGACTAGGAATAAAATATATAATCTCTAAAACTTTTAGAAACTACATATTCTCTGCAAAATATTTCTTCGATGAAGTTATGAATCAATACTTCATCGTTTGTTGTTGTTGGTATTCCTTGGTATCTATGGTACGTATGACGATGATGTTCGAGGTACAGATTGTGATGTTGAGGTGTGGGATACGAATGTTGTTGTTGGTAGTGGTGATGGTACTGTTGGTGTTGCTGATGGTGGTACTGTTTCTGTCGGTGCTGCTGCTGGTGCTTATAACCTTTGCACCACATTCTCCAAAGCCACTACCCGAGCGCGAAGCTCGTTGACTTCTTCTATTACAACGGAGTGATTGTCGGTTTGGATGAGTGGACGAATAAGATCTAGAATTTGAGATAATATATAATCGTGACGAGACACTCTGGAAATGAGAAGGAAAATGGTGTCTCGAATAGGTTCGCCGGTAAGTGCTTCAGGTTCTTCGCCAAGATGGCAATGTGGTGGATGGAAGGGATCGCCTTCTTCTTGTCTCCAATAATTAAGTAGGCTACGAACCCATCCCCAATTCATCCAGAATAGGTGATGGCTGATTGGTTGATCCATTCCAGTTACACTGTCTTCGGAATTCAGGTGAATATCCATATCGAAATAGCTGTCGGAGTTTAAGGAATTTGAACTAGATACGGGATCCATCTTGTATAATTAGGGAATTGATTTTTGATATGAATTAGATTATAGAACTTAGATTGATATTCTTCAATACATAATTTACATATGTATATATAATACCAAAATCCCATAAATTACGGAGAAATTTTCGGAAGATGTCAGGAAAATTTTACAGTAACAGATATGCTAAGATATGATTTTTTTGGTCTTTACACTATTTATGCAATAAATGCAGAAAAACGTGTTTAGACTTAAGAATGATAAGCATGTAATTTTCGAAAAGAAATGATAAGCAAAACTTTTAATATGCAGACACGGTCGAAGTCCAGACTTACTAATGCATCCTAACAACTATCAGTTAGACACACTCATGCAAGACCTGGTTCGCTAGGACCAATGCTCTGATACCAACTGTGACGATCGCTCCAAATCCACTTTTGACGAATACATCATTCATTGATTTCATAGTGAGGTTTTGACCTCTATATGATACGTTTTGTAAACATTGCATTCTTTTAAAAAGGCACACCATAAATGAATATATAAATCCAAGGTTTTTGACGTCTGATGATTTCTACGTATAGACTATTACCGTATATAATAGTTTACAATACTACATCCGTTGACAATACAGTCAAAATAAGATACACGGTGATGATTTTGTGAATGCAAAGTTTTCTTGAATAAAGCATGTATGACTCCATGCACATAGCTTGTATAATGTATAAGCGAACTGCGGAAGACTTCTAGAAACCTGAGAATAAACATGCTTAAAAGTGCCAACACAAAGGTTGGTGAGTTAATAGTTTTAATGTTGCACATAAATCGTATGTAAAGGTGGATCACAAGATTTCAGTTGTTTCTTCCAGAAACGTTTATCAAATGATTCTACGTAACAGAGCACCCTGGTAACTAAACTTAACGTATATATAATTTGTACCCTTTGTATAATCATCTTAATAATACACGCAAACCAACGTGTACGCTTCTCAAATAGCATACGTCCGTTAAAAGGCTAGTGCTCTAGCTCGAACGGGTATATCAAGCCCTATGGATCCATATACAACTACTCGCGCCCACCAGTTCTTATAACCAGCAGTTACTAGTTACCAAAGCTAAGGGATTTTCGGTTCAAACTCAGTGTAGAATTTAGTATGTACTTGTATCCATTGCATTTAAAATAAAGTGCATGTATTCTCAGTCCAAAAATATATATTGCAAAAGCAATTAAAAAGGGAGCATATGAAACTCACCTTAGCAGCACATAAGGTCATTTACCAAAAAGTGACCGAAACTCGAAATGCAAAATTAACCGTAGATCTCAACTTATAGAACATATGTTGATCAATACATGTCTAATAAGCTAGTTTGGGTCATAGTGTATCACAATCCTAATGCTCGAGATTGACATACAAAAGTTATCAAAAGTCATTTCAAAATGTCAACCTGACCCAATATGATCTTTTAAAATCTATACTATAGTTTGAATGATCATGGTAATCGAAAATAGTTTAACATTTCACATGGTTTCCCAATTCTTGAATAATTAGACTATAGTTTTATAAAGCTTTAAAATATGATAAAACAGTCAATTTTGACAATTGTTCAACAAATCGAGACGTGCCTTATATAGAAATTCATTTACTCGATTAGTAATATTTGAAAATCTAAATTATCAATCTTATAAACAAAATGTTTAAATATCAATTGCAGATTCAAAAGCAATTTCAATTAATGTTAATCATAATTCAGTTGTCCATATCTTTTAATTCGTTCCTCGAAATTACGCGATCTCTAAATGAAAAGTTATTGATTTTTCGCCAGCTTTCCAAAAACATGCATATCATATACCTTATATCAGTAATATATGTATTAAATTCGTGATCTATTATAAAATATTTAACGATAAAATTAATCGTACTAGCATGCATAATCCTATATACTCGAGCACTAGTCAGGGATACACTATTAATATATAATAGATAAGATATAAATGCTTACGTATCAATATTGTGATTCAATATTGTAGGAAAGTACGTAGAAGCAACGGAGATGATAAATACTAGTTTGACTCACGAGCAAAACCCTTGAACAATACCCAAAACCTCTTTATTAATAACCCGTAGTTTCCTTAGCTCTATCCCGCTTGAAAACCCATTTTGAAAGTGACACGCTCATGACCTCGTCGTAGTATTTTAAGTGATATAATTAGTAATTATAATAATACTACTAATAATAATAAAATAAATAATAATAATAATAATAATAATAATAATAATAATAATAATATTAATAATATTAATATAAATAATAAATAATAAATAATAATAATATTACAGAGGGAGTAGTATAAGTGTAAACAAAACTCGAGCAGAAACTGGCCTTTTATAGGTAACTTTTTGGAATCTGATGCCCATGTGATCGCATGGGTTTTTAGTGTATTTTCCATGCGATCGCATGGCCGCCTGATCCAGCTCAAAATATTTTTGTTTTCTTGTTTGTCGACATATTATTATATAATATATATAATATATATATAATTTAAATAATTAATTATATATTATATTAAATTCATGTGCATAGTTGACTTGTAATTTTCGTTTCAATGACTCATACGTTGTCACTCGACTTATGTCCCGGTTCCAGTTTCTCGAACGCATTTTCGTACGCTTAGAAAACTCGCAATTTACGTTTTGTGACTCGTACCTTTGTCAAAATATAGTCTTAAATTATCAATAAACTATATCATTCAAAGTGTATCTTAAACTTTTGAGTTTTTTGGTCATTTACTTCTATAAATTATTGTCTCGTAATTTGTTAATATATATATAATAACAAATCGTTTTATGACCAAGTTAATATATATTTTCAACATTCATAAACACGTTTTAAATATACGTCGCAAGTTATTCACATAATTAATATTCCAACTTATCATATATATTCAAATAAATATTTAAACCAATAAGTTTAATGTACGGTATCAAACAATTAATACATTGTTACGTTTTCAAGTTATAGTATTTATATATATATGTATCTATATACATATAATTGTTCGTGAATTGTCAAGAACAACCGAAAGGTGTTTGAATATATGAAAGTAGTTCAAAAATTTTGAGATTCAGTTTTACAGACTTTGCTTATCGTGTTGGAAATGTTAATCATACAAAGATTAAGTTTAAATTTGGTCAGAAATTTCCGGGTCATCACAGTACCTACCCGTTAAAGAAATTTCGTCCCGAAATTTGAGTGAGGTCGTCATGACTAACAATAAAAATGTTTTCATGACGTATATGTGTTGATAAATAGAGTTTTATCACCGTTGAATAATATGGATAAAATAATCCGATTATTCGAAGCATATGAGAGAAGTTATCGTAATAAAGTGAAATGAGGGAATAGAGATTCATCTTAACTTTTGACGTATTAACGATTGATTTCCGGAATTTAAGGAATAGAAAATCTTCATAATTTAAATAAGATTTAATTCTTCGGAAATTAAGGAGATTAAGATCTTCTTTAATTAAATGCGTAATCTGCCTCGATTGCTATGTCTGATATTTTACTATAAATTGACCTCTTCCGTTTCATTTATTTTCACCATTCCTATAAGCTTCTTTCTTATTTCATACTTCCTAATAGATTTTGAAAATGCTTAATCCAGTTCTGATTCTTGATATTTTCTTGGCTATCGTATCCTTCATTCTTCTTTTTCATCCGCCACCAGAGGAGGTTATTTTCTTCTACTATTACCTTGGGATTATAGTGTTTTTCATTCTCCCGTGTCTTTATATTGCTATACGCATTGATATACACGGTTTGTAATTTTGGGGTTTTTATCGGGCTTTTTATTCTCCATTATATTTCGGAGCTTCATGCTTTTATTTTTCCTTCCCGACTTCAAGTCAAGCGAATAATGGTCCATAATTCGTAGGTATGGAGTTTTGGATGAACATAGTTAATGTTCTAAGAAGGTAATAGTAATGGCACGATGTTGATTTATCAAATTACTAGAATATCCGGAAAGATAGAACTATCATGAAGATATGTTCTTAATATGTTTGGAGATTGGGTAGAATGTAAGAGTCATGTAACATGACACATAATGACGGTATGATCTGTGAACTTTTATCACGTTCCATTAGAAATTCAGCATGACTTACTGTAATATAATCACGTTGATCAAGTGTCAATATATTATACTAACTCATGCTTCAATTCCCAACATTACTTCAAACATATATTTTTTTGAATTTTTCAGATTTTTGAAACTAAAATAGTTTCTTTCATGATGTAATACAGATAGTGCAAAGAGATAAATGATTTCAGATAATAATAGTTGTGAAAATATCTTCAGGAATATCGAAGATATTTATAATGAAAGATACGATGATATCTTAGAATTTCTATTATTGAAGGATGATGAAGAAGACTTGTTCATAAAGGTTTAGAGTCAGGAGCAAGGTATTCGTTAATGACTTCAGTAGACACTGAATCATTTGGATTCTTTGAAGGCACGTTTAGTCTTTGTGATTTATCCACAGCCTTCTTCATAGTTTGCTCAATCCATTTTCCAGTTCCAAATCTTCTCTTTTTCTGTGCTTTTCCAACACACTACTCTTTATCATCCAACTTTCAACTGTTAAGGTCGTTTACAGTTTTTGCTGCTTCATCGGTATTTTTCCAAAATTCGGAGGACTAGTTTCACAGTTTGGGGTTTTTTTTCAGAAACTTCGCATTCAAAGTAAGTAAGTCTAGGAGATAGACATTATATGAATATATATAACTGTTGGCGTAGAATTGCTGCGAGATTTAAAATACGGATTGCTAATTCCCGGTAGTTGGTATGGCAATTATTGTTACAAGATGTGGATGAGTACATGATAGGGTTTCTATGAGTATAATGATTTTTCAAAACATCAAAGATAAATGAAGTTGTTGGTAAATTTACTGCTAATGTGGTGGAACATGAAAGGTTCCCCAGTAACAATGATGAAGGGGTAATCGTTATAATAAGGCTTATTCGAATGAACAATTGAAGGTGATTTGCTGGAGTGGTGACAAAACTGTCTATTTTGAAAAGGGATTGAAAAGTTATTTTAGCTAATAAATGCCAAAGGGTCTGACACGGATACGTGTTAAACTATGACTTTAATTTCGAGGGTTTTTCAAGTACAAGACTGCGGTAACATGTGGTTGCGATCATCATCTCGATGATTCATTATTTGAAGTGTCTTCAGGAATTTTGATGAATTTGAACATAGATTGTAATCGTTAATATTCATATGATGTTCTAAGAATTTGAATGACACAAATACTTTTCTGGGTTCTATGATGTTCTAGCACAGTTTTAAAGTCGTAGTATAGCTTCGAAAGATGTAGGAATCTAAGAATGATGTCTTTTGTTAAATCTTGACTTGGATTTTGATTTGTCAAAATCAAAATATGTAATTAAATTTGGATGAGGATGGTTGCTTTGATTTTTATAAAAGCATATATATTGTTGTGAAAGTAGTGAGTATAGTTGAGGATTTGTTGAATCAGAATCGAAGAATGTAACATATTAATTGTGAATTTATATATCTCTCGGGTGTTACCTACCCGTTAAAATATTCTCACCATTAACAGTTTGTACAAAAGAATTTTTTTAATTACCATCTTTATGAAAATATACCTACATATATATTTTCCTTAGATGTAATCATGGATTTAATGAGTTAACATAATATTAATCTCATCTGGTTTTCGACTAGGACTAGAATATATAATCTCTAAAACTTTTAGAAACTACATATTCTCTGCAAAATATTTCTTCGATGAAGTTATGAATCAATACTTCATCGTTTGTTGTTGTTGGTATTCCTTGGTATCTATGGTGCGTATGACGGTGATGTTCGAGGTACAGATTGTGATGTTGAGGTGTGGGATACGGATGTTGTTGTTGGTGGTGGTGATGGTACTTTTGGGGTTGCTGATGGTGGTACTGTTGCTGTCGGTGCTGCTGCTGGTGCTTGTAACCTTTGCACCACATTCTCCAAAGCCACTACCCGAGCTCGAAGCTCGTTGACTTCTTCTATTACACTGGGGTGATTGTCGGTTCGGACGAGTGGACGAATAAGATCTAGAATTTGAGATAATATATAATCGTGATGAGACACTCTGGAAATGAGAGGGAAAATGGTGTCTCGAATAGGTTCGCCGGTAAGTGCTTCAGGTTCTTCGCCAAGATGGCAATGTGGTGGATGGAAGGGATCGCCTTCTTCTTGTCTCCAATAATTAAGTAGGCTATGAACCCATCCTCAATTCATCCAGAATAGGTGATGGCTGATTGGTTGATCCATTCCAGTTACACTGTCTTCGGAATTCAGGTGAATATCCATATCGAAATAGCTGTCGGAGTTTAAGGAATTTGAACTAGATACGGGATCCATCTTGTATAATTAGGGAATTGATTTTTGATATGAATTAGATTATAGAACTTAGATTGATATTCTTCAATACATAATTTACAAATGTATATATAATACCAAAATCCCATAAATTACGGAGAAATTTTCGGAAGATGTCAGGAAAAGTTTACAGTAACAGATACGCTAAGATATGATTTTTTGGTCTTTACACTATTTATGCAATAAATGCAGAAAAATGTGTTTAGACTTAAGAATGATAAGCATGTAATTTTCGACAAGAAATGATAAGCAAAACTTTTAATATGCAGACACGGTCGAAGTCCAGACTTACTAATGCATCCTAACAACTATCAGTTAGACACACTCATGCAAGACCTGGTTCGCTAGAACCAATGCTCTGATACCAACTGTGACGATCGCTCCAAATCCACTTTGGACGAATACATCATTCATTGATTTCATAGTGAGGTTTTGACCTCTATATGATACGTTTTGTAAACATTGCATTCTTTTAAAAAGGCACACCATAAATGAATATATAAATCCAAGGTTTTCGACGTCTGATGATTTCTACGTATAGACTATTACCGTATATAATAGTTTACAATACTACATCCGTTGACAATTCAGTCAAAATAAGATACACGGTGATGATTTTGTGAATGCAAAGTTTTCTTGAATAAAGCATGTATGACTCCATGCACATAGCTTGTATAATGTATAAGCGAACTGCGGAAGACTTCTAGAAACCTGAGAATAAACATGCTTAAAAGTGCCAACACAAAGGTTGGTGAGTTAATAGTTTTAATGTTGCACATAAATCGTATGTAAGGGTGGATCACAAGATTTCAGTTGTTTCTTCCAGAAACGTTTATCAAATGATTCTACGTAACAGAGTACCCTGGTAACTAAACTTAACGTATATATAATTTGTACCCTTTGTATAATCATCTTAATAATACACGCAAACCAACGTGTACGCTTCTCAAATAGCATACGTCCGTTAAAAGGCTAGTGCTCTAGCTCGGACGGGGATATCAAGCCCTATGGATCCATATACAACTACTCGCACCCACCAGTTCTTATAACCAGCAGTTACTAGTTACCAAAGCTAAGGGATTTTCGGTTCAAACTCAGTGTAGAATTTAGTATGTACTTGTATCCATTGCATTTAAAATAAAGTGCATGTATTCTCAGTCCAAAAATATATATTGAAAAAGCAATTAAAAAGGGAGCATATGAAACTCACCTTAGCAGCACATAAGGTCATTTACCAAAAAGTGATCGAAACTCGAAATGCAAAATTAACCGTAGATCTCAACCTATAGAACATATGTTGATCAATACATGTCTAATAAGCTAGGTTGGGTCATAGTGTATCACAATCCTAATGCTCGAGATTGACATACAAAAGTTATCAAAAGTCATTTCAAAAAGTCAACCTGACCCAATATGATCTTTTAAAATCTATACTATAGTTTGAATGATCATGGTAATCGAAAATAGTTTTACATTTCACATGGTTTCCCAATTCTTGAATAATTAGACTATAGTTTTATAAAGCTTTAAAATATGATAAAACAGTCAATTTTGACAATTGTTCAACAAATCGAGACGTGCCTTATATAGAAATTCATTTACTCGATTAGTAATATTTGAAAATCCAAATTATCAATCTTATAAACAAGTTGTTTAAATATCAATTGCAGATTCAAAAGCAATTTCAATTAATGTTAATCATAATTCAGTTGTCCATATCTTTTAATTCGTTCATCGAAATTACGCGATCTCTAAATGAAAAGTTATTGATTTTTTGCCAGCTTTCCAAAAACATGCATATCATATACCTTATATCAGTAATATATGTATTAAATTCGTGATCTATTATAAACTATTTAACGACAAAATTAATCTTACTAGCATGCATAATCCTATATACTCGAGCACTAGTAAGGGATACACTATTAATATATAATAGATAAGATATAAATGCTTACGTATCAATATTGTGATTCAATATTGTAGGAAAGTACGTAGATGCAACGGAGATGATAAATACTAGTTTTACTCACGAGCAAAACCCTTGAACAATACCCAAAACCTCTTTAGTAATAACCCGTAGTTTCCTTAGCTCTATCCCGTTTGAAAACCCATTTTGAAAGTGACACGCTCATGACCTCGTCGTAGTATTTTAAGTGATATAATTAGTTGTAATAATAATAATACTGCTAATAATAATAAAATAAATAATAATATTAATCTTAATAATAATAATATTAATAATATTAATAATATTAATAATATTAATATAAATAATAAATAATAATAATATTACAGAGGGAGTAGTATAAGTGTAAACAAAACTCGAGCAGAAACTGGCCTTTTATAGGCAACTTTTTAGAATCTGATGCCCATGCGATCGCATGGGGTTTTAGTGTATTTTCCATGCGATCGCATGGCCGCCTGATCCAGCTCAAAATATTTTTGTTTTCTTGTTTGTCGACATATTATTATATAATATATATAATATATATAATTTAAATAATTAATTATATATTATATTAAATTCATGTGCATATTTGACTTGTAATTTTCATTCCGATGACTCATACGTTGTCACTCGACTTATGTCCCGGTTCCGGTTTCTCAAACGCATTTTCGTACGCTTAGAAAACTCGCAATTTACGTTTTGTGACTCGTACCTTTGTCAAAATATAGTCTTAAATTATCAATAAACTATATCATTCAAAGTGTATCTTAAACTTTCGAGTGTTTTGGTCATTTACTTCTATAAATCATTGTCTCGCTATTTGTTAATATATATATATAATAACAAATCATTTTATGACCAAGTTAATATATATTTTCAACATTCATAAACACGTTTTAAATATACGTCGCAAGTTATTCACATAATTAATATTCCAACTTATCATATATAGTCAAATAAATATTTAAACCAATAAGTTTAATGTACGGTATCAAACAATTAATACATTGTTACGTTTTCAAGTTATAGTATATATATATGTATCTATATACATATAATTGTTTGTGAATCGTCAAGAACAACTGAAAGGTATTTGAATATATGAAAGTAGTTCAAAAATTTTGAGATTCAGTTTTACAGGCTTTGCTTATCGTGTCGGAAATGTTAATCATACAAAGATTAAGTTTATATTTGGTCAGAAATTTCCGGGTCATCACACCAAGGTGCAACCTTAAGCATGACCATCTCTTCAATTTCAAATTCTATATCTTTTCTTTTAATGTCGGCGTAGCTCTTTTGTCGACTTTGGGCGGTTTTCAACCGTTGTTGAATTTGGATGATCTTCTTGGTAGTTTCTTGTATTTTCTCTGGACGCGTAATCTGTCTATCCCCCACTTCACTCCAACAAATCAGAGACCTGCACTTTCTACAATAAAGTGCTTCAAACGGTGTCATCTCAATGCTTGAATGGTAGCTGTTGTTGTAGGAAAAAATTATGCTAACGGTAGATGTCGATCCCAACTGTTTCCGAAATCAATAACACATGCTCGTAGCATGTCTTCAAGCATTTGTATCATCCTTTCACTCTGCCCATCAGTTTGTGAATGATAGGCAGTACTCATGTCTAGACGAGTTCCTAATGCTTGCTGTAATGTCTGCCAGAATCTTGAAATAAATCTGCCATCCCTATCAGAGATAATAGAGATTGGTATTCCATGTCTGGAGACGACTTCCTTCAAATACAGTCGTGCTAACTTCTCCATCTTTTCATCTTCTCTTATTAGCAGGAAGTGTGCCGATTTGGTGACATGATCAACTATTACCCAAATAGTATCAAAACCACTTGCAGTCCTTGGCAATTTAGTGATGAAATCCATGGTAATGTTTTCCCATTTCCATTCCGGGATTTCGGGTTGTTGAAGTAGACCTGATGGTTTCTGATGCTTAGCTTTGACCTTAGAACACGTCAAACATTCTCCTACGTATTTAGCAACATCGGCTTTCATACCCGGCCACCAAAAATGTTTCTTCAGATCCTTGTACATCTTCCCCGTTTCAGGATATATTGACTATCTGGTTTTATGAGCTTCTCTAAGTACCATTTCTCTCATATCTCCAAATTTTGTTACCCAAATCCTTTCAGCCCTATACCGGGTTCCGTCTTCCCAAATATTAAGATGCTTCTCCGGTCCTTTGGGTATTTCATCCTTTAAATTTCCCTCTTTTAAAACTCCTTGTTGCGCCTCCTTTATTTGAGTAGTAAGGTTAGTGTAAATCATTATATTCATAGCTTTTACTCGAATGGGTTCTCTATCCTTTCTGCTCAAGGCATCGGCTACCACATTTGCCTTCCCCGAGTGATAACGAATCTCAAAGTCGTAATCATTCAACAATTCAATCCATCTGCGCTGCCTCATGTTCAGTTTTTTCTGATTAAATATGTGTTGAAGACTTTTGTGGTCGGTATATATAATACTTTCGTTCGTTGCATTAATACACAACGGAGACCTTGCTTTAAGGCATCACAATATATCACAAAATCATCATTCCCTTCAGGTAATGACAATATAGGTGCCGTAGTTAACTTTTTCTTCAACAATTGAAACGCTTTTTCTTGTTCATCCTTCCATTCAAATTTCCTCCCTTTATGCGTTAATGCAGTCAAGGGTTTTGCTATTCTGGAAAAGTCTTGGATGAACCTTCTGTAGTAACCAGCTAGTCCTAAAAACTGGCGTATGTGTTTCAGAGTTTTCGGGGTTTCCCACTTTTCAATGGTTTCAGTCTTTGCTGGATCCACCTGAATACCTTCTTTGTTCACTATGTGACCGAGGAATTGAACTTCTTCCAACTAAAATGCACACTTTTAAAAACTTAGCGTACAGTTTTTCTTTTCTCAACAACTCTAGCACTTTTCTCAAATGTTCTTCGTGCTCTTGATCATTCTTCGAGTAAATAAGTATGTCATCGATGAAAACAATGACAAACTTGTCAAGATATGGCCCACACACTCGGTTCATGAGGTCCATGAACACAGCTGGTGCATTAGTTGAAATGCCCCGTTCATATTAATTATAAACGTTTCATATTAATTGGTTTCTTTGCGAGGTTTTGACCTCTATATGAGACATTTTTCAAATCTTGCATTCGTTTTTAAAAACAACCATAACCTTTATTATTGAATAAAGGTCTTAATAACATAATTTAGATTGTCTATCAAAGACAATCTCCTCAAATAAATAAGTTTTTACACAACCCATTACAATATAATCAAATATATTACAACAAATACTCCGAATGCAAGTTTAAACAATATAAACAATTATGCCGACTCCAAATCTTGACCTTGGGTTGGCATACGACAGCGGAAGCGTTTTTAATATTCACCTGAGAATAAACATGCTTAAAACATCAACAAAAAATGTTGGTGAGTCATAGGTTTAATTTCTATATAATAATCATAACATTTAATAAGCCACAAGATTTCATTTAATCAAATGCGCAGGATCATTACAACTGCAAAAATCATTCATACGATGAGTCGTCTGGTAACCAACCTTAACATAGAGCGCTTAAGATATCTGGCATCATACATTTCACTATTCAAATGTATGACAGGAACCCTTCGAAGTACTAAAGCATTTCCACTATTCGAAAATGGGGGTGGTTGGTGCCCGTAGATCTACCTTTAGGATTCGCGTCAATTAGTGTTTTTCACTAATTCTTAGGTTACCAAGCATAATAATAATAAGTACAGATATCCGGTATAACAAAATAGTCATAGAATGTAGTTTCATGAACTTGTGCTTATTTTGTAAAACATTTATAAATTTGCATGTATTCTCATCCCAAAATAATTTAGATAGTAAAAATGGGACTATAACTCACTTTCACAGATTACTAATTCGTCGAGAATTAGACTTGGCCACGGGTTGATTTATGAACCTATAACAATATATACATATATTAAAATATGATCAAAATATATTCACAATATTTTCTTTATTACGTGTTGATGATTTTAGTTGTCCAGTTAGCAGTCCAATGTTAGTAGTCCATAATTTGTCATACATGAATAACTTAATATATATCTTGAATCAATCCACGACCCAGTATATACATATCTCAGTATTGATCACAACTCAAACTATATATATATTTTGGAATCAACCTCAACCCTGTATAGCTAACTCTAACATTTACATATAGAGTGTCTATGGTTTTTCCGCAATATATATATAGATGGGTCGACATGATAGGTCGAAACATTGTATGCGTGTCTATGGTATCTCAAGATTACATAATATACAATATAAGTTGATTAAGTTATGGTTGGAATAGATTTCTTACAAATTTTCACGTAGCTAAAATGAGTAGTTTTTACCAATTTTGTTTTACCCGTCATTTCTTCGTTTCAAATCCGTTTTGAGTGATTTAAGAGGCTACGGTTTCATATTGAACTTAACTTTATGAAACAAAACAGAAAAAGTATAGGTTTATAGTCGGAAATATAAGTTACAAGTAATTTTTGAAAGAGGTAGTCATTTCCGTCGAAAGAACGACATCTTGATGACCATTTTGAAAAACATACTTTCACTTTGAGTTTAACCATGATTTTTGGATATAGTTTCATATTCATAAGAAAAATCATTTTCCCAGAAGTATAGCTTTTAAATCAAAGTTTTTCATAGTTTTTAATTATCCAAACCAAAACAGCCCCCGGTTGTACTACGACGACGTATATCCGGTTTTACGGTGTTCTTCGTGTTTACAGGTTTTAAATCATTAAGTTAGCGTATCATATAGATATAGAACATGTGTTTAATTGATTTTAAAAGTTAAGTTAGAAGGATTAACTTTGTTTGCGAACAAGTTTAGAATTAACTAAACTATGTTCTAGTGATTACAAGTTTAGCTCTTCGAATAAGATAGTTTTATATGGATGAATCGAATGATGTTATGAACATCATTACTACCTCAAGTTTTCTGGATAAACCTACTGGAAATGAAAAAAATAGATCTAGCTTCAAAGGATCCTTGGATGGCTTGAAAGTTCTTGAAGTAGAATCATGACACGAAAACAAGTTCAAGTAAGATTTCCACTTGAAATAAGATTGTTATAGTTATAGAAATTGAATCAAAGTTTGAATATGAATATTACCTTGAATAAGAAAGATAACCTATTATAAATAACAAAGGTTTCTTAATCTTAGATGATGAGTTGGAATGGATTAGAAAGCTTGGAAGTAGTCATGAAGACTTGATATGATTCTTGAAGTGTTCTTGAAAGATGGTTGTTTTTATGATGATTAAAGCTTGTAATTGAAGCTAAAAGATGGTGAAAATGCTTGGAGATGATCAAGTATGATGTTAGGAGTATTTTGAGAGAGAAATTGGAGTGTAAGTATGAGAAAATGGAGTGAAGAAATGGTGTGCATTCATGAATACATTTTTTACATTTTATAAAGAAAAAAAGATACTTAAGTTTATTTTCTTGCTAAATAATTCATGCAAGTTGACAAATGATGGTTCCCACATGATCCTTAATCATTTAAGGCTGCTAAGGAGCAGATTTTTATTAGTATATATGAATAGTAAATACATCTAGAAGCTGCATATTATACGAGTACAATACCATACATGTACGAGTAGAATTTTTGATGAAAATGAATGAGAATGTAATTGTAAGCATTTTTGTTAACTAGAAGTACTTTGATATGTGTCTTGAAGTCTTTCAAAAGTGTATAAATACATCATAATACATTACATGTATACATATTTAACTGAGTCGTTAAGTCATCGTTAGTCGTTACATGTAAGTGTTGTTTCGAAACCTTTAGGTTAACGATCTTGTTAAATATAATTGACCCATTGTTATTACACTTAAATGAGATGTTAAATTGTTATGTTAACATGGTGTATTATCATATCTAATATCATATATATATATATGTGTGAAATACTATTACAACGATAATTGTTACATATATGTATATTGTTTCGAAGTCTTTAAGTTAGTAGTCTCAACTTATATATATAACTCATTGTTATTATACTTAATGATATACTTAAATATCATTTAATCAAATCATAAATATATATATCCAAATATATATTCCTTTAATTAATTATTACGATATATGACGTTCGTGAATCATCAGACAGACTGGGTGTCCAAACGTTTGTATAAAATTCATTCCAAATAACCAAGTCTTAATGATTTTGATTGCTTAACATGTTGGAAACATTTAATTATGTAAATATTAATCTTATATATATTAGCGGAAAAATCCGGGCCGTTACATTATACACCCGTTAAATTAAATTTCGTCCCGAAATTTGGAATAGTACCTAGTTAACGTGTGATATCGGTAAACAGATGTGGATACTTCTGCTTCATTTGGTCTTCTCGTTTCCAAGTGAATTCAGGTCCTCTACAAGCATTCCACCTAACCTTAACGATTGGTATCTTACTTTGTTTGAGTCGTTTGACCTCACGATCCATAATTTCGACGGGTTCTTCTTCGAAATTTAGTTTCTCGTCAATTTTAATCTCGTCTAAAGGAATAATGAGATCTTCGGTAGCTAGGAATTTCTTCAGGTTTGAAACATGAAAGGTGTTATGAATATTTTCTAATTGTGGAGGTAGCTCAAGTCGATAGGCCACTGGCCCAATACGTTTTTCAATCTTGAATGGCCCAATGTATCTTGGGCACAATTTCCCTCGCTTTCCAAAATGAATAACCCCTTTCCAAGGTGATACCTTAAGCATAACCATATCACCCTCCTCAAACTCTAAAGATTTCCTTCTAACATCCGCGTAGCTCTTTTGCCGACTCCGGGCTATTTTCAATCGTTGCTGAATCTGAATGACCTTATCGATAGTTTCCTGGATAATTTCCGGACCTGTAATCTGTTTTTCCCCACATCACTCCAATAAATCGGAGACCTGCACTTCCTCCCATAAAGTGCCTCGAATGGTGCTGCCTCAATACTAGAATGGTAGCTGCTGTTGTAGGAAAACTCAGCTAACGGTAGATGTCGATCCCAACTGCTTCCAAAATTAATAACACATGCTCGTAGCATGTCTTCGAGTGTCTGAATCGTCCTTTCACTCTGCCCATCAGTTTGTGGATGATAGGCAGTACTTAAATCTAGACGAGTTCCCAACGCTTCGTGTAATGCCTGCCAGAATCTGGAAGTAAATCTGCTATCACGATCAGATATAATAGAGATTGGTATACCATGTCTAGAAATACCTTCTTTCAGGTATAATCGTGCTAATTTCTCTATACCATCCTCTTCTTTTATTGGCAGAAAGTGTGCTGACTTAGTAAGACGATCGACTATTACCCAAATCATATCATAACCACCTGCGGTTCTCGGTAACTTAGAAATGAAATCCATGGTAATGTTTTCCCATTTCCATTCTGGGATTTCAGGGTGTTGGAGTAGACCCGATGGTTTCTGATGCTCAGCTTTGACTTTAGAACAAGTCAAACATGTTCCTACATATGTGGCTATATCGGCCTTCATTCCTGGCCACCAAAAGTTTCTCTTGAGGTCTTGGTACATTTTCCCCGCTCCGGGATGTATTGAATACCTGGTTTTATGTGCTTCATCTAGTACCGCTTTCCTCAAATCCCCATTCTTTGGTACCCAAATTCTTTCAGCTAAATACCTGGTTCCGTCTTTTCGAATATTAAGCTGTTTTTCTAATCCTTTGGGTATTTCCCTTCCAAAAATTCCTTCCTTCAAAACCTCCTGTTGTGCCTCTTTTATTCGAGTAGTAAGATTAGTATGAATAATCATGTTCATAGCTTTTACTCGAATAGGTTCTCTTTCCTTTTGACTCAAGGCATCGACTACTACATTTGCTTTCCCCGGGTGGTAACGGATTTCACAATCATAATCATTTAGCAGCTCAACCCATCTACGCTGCCTCATGTTTAGTTGCTTTTGATTTAAAATATGTTGGAGACTCTTGTGGTCGGTGTATACGATAAACTTGACCCCATATAGATAATGCCTCCACATCTTTAATGCAAAAACAACGGCGCCCAATTCCAGATCGTGTGTGGTGTAGTTTTGTTCATGAATTTTGAGTTGTCGAGAAGCATATGCAATCACCTTCTTCCGTTGCATAAGAACACACCCAAAACCCATTCTTGATGCGTTGCAGTAGATAACGAAATCTTCCATTCCGTCAGGTAACGACAAAATAGGTGCCGTAGTCAACTTCTTTTTCAACAATTGGAAGGCACCCTCTTGTTCGGAATTCCATTCATACTTCTTCCCCTTATGTGTCAAGGCAGTTAAAGGATTGGCTATTCGGGAGAAATCTTGAATAAATCTCCTATAATAACCAGGTAAACCCAAAAATTGACGTATTTGCGTTGGAGTTTTCGGGGTTTCCCAATTTTTGATGGATTCGATCTTGGCGGGATCAACTTTGATTCCATTACTACTGACTACGTGACCAAGAAATTGTACTTCATTTAACCAAAAAGCACATTTAGAGAACTTAGCATAAAGTTGCTCTTTTCTTAACAACTCTAACACAAGTCTCAAGTGTTGTTCGTGTTCTTGGTTATTCTTTGAATAAATAAGGATGTCATCAATAAAGACAATAACAAACTTATCTAAATATGGACTACATACTCGGTGCATGAGGTCCATGAAAACTGCGGGTGCATTGGTTAGACCGAATGGCATAACCATGAATTCGCAATGGCCATAACGAGTTCTGAAGGCTGTTTTTGGTATATCGGCTTCTTTAACCCTCAGTTGATGATAACCCGACCTTAAGTCGATTTTGGAGTAAACGCTCGAACCTTGGAGTTGATCAAATAGGTCGTCGATTCGGGGTAAAGGGTATCGGTTTTTGATGGTTACTTTGTTCAGCTCACGATAATCGATACACATGCGAAAAGACCCATCTTTCTTTTTAATGAACAAAATTGGAGCTCCCCATGGTGACGTACTCGGTCGGATAAAACCACATTCTAATAATTCTTGTAGCTGACTTTGTAATTCTTTCATTTCGGTGGGCGCAAGTCTATATGGAGCACGAGCCATTGGTGCGGCTCCTGGTACAAGATCTATTTGAAATTCAACGGATCGGTGTGGAGGTAGTCCCGGTAATTCGTCCGGAAACACCTCAGAAAATTCTCTTGCAACAGGAACGTCATCGATTTTCTTTTCTTCTTTTTCAACCTTCTCGACTTGTGCTAGTATGGCATAGCAACCTTTTCTTATTAGTTTGTGCGCCTTCAAACTACTAATAATATTTAATTTGGCATTACCCTTTTCTCCGTACACCATTAAGGGTAACCCATTTTCTCTCGGAATGCGAATCGCCTTCTCATGACAAACAACTTCGGCTTTCACCTTAAACATCCAGTCCATTCCAATAATTACGTCGAAGCTTCCCAATTCCACCGGTATCAAATCAATTGCAAACGTTTCGCTAACTAAACTAATTTTTCGATTTCGGCAAATTTTATCAACCTTAATTAGTTTACCGTTTGCTACTTCAACTATACACTTTTTATCCAAAGGTGTTAACGGACAATTTAATTTGGCACAAAATTCTCTACTCATATAACTTCTATCGGCACCCGAATCAAATAAAACATAAGCAGGTGTATTGTTGATAAGAAACGTACCCGTAACAAGCTCCGGGTCTTCCTGTGCTTTCTTCCCATTAATGTTGAAGGCTCTCCTACGGCCTTTCCTATTTCCATTCCTGCACTGGTTTATGGTATGGCCCGGTTTTCCACATCCATAGCAAACAACGCCGTTATTATTTGTTCCGGCATTATTTACTCCTTTGTTTCTATTTGGTCCGTAGACTTCACACTTTGCCGCAATATGGCCATTCCTATTACACTTGGTACATAATTCTCTACAAAACCATTCCGGATGAAACGTATCACACCTGGGGCATATAGTTCTTTGCCTTTTGTTGTCGTTGTTGTTGTTGTTGTTGTTGTTAGGGTTATTGTTGTTGAGTCGTTTGTTGTTGTTATTTTTATTGTTGTGATTGGGATTGTTGTTGTTGTTGTTATTATTATTAGGATGGTTGTTGCGGTTATTGTTGCGGTTGTTGTTGCGATTATTGTTGTTGTTAGGGTGGTTGCGATTGTTGTTGTAGTTGTTGTTTTGATTGTTGTTGTTGTACTGGTGACCCTGATCACTGCTTTCCTCCCACTTTCTTTTTCCCTGTTTCATTATGGCCTCCTCGGCTGCTTCTTTCTTTATCCTTCCTGTAATTTGGCCTATCAATTTGTGGGCTATACGGCTCGCTTTCTGCATTGTTGCAGGATCGTTAGCACCTACATGCTCTTGGATTCGTTCCGGCAACCCTTTTATGAATGCTTCAATTTTTGCTTCTTCATCCTCAAATGCTCCAGGACACATTAAATCCAGTTCATTGAAACGTCACTCATAGGTAGTGACATCTAACCCTTGGGTTGTCAGTGCTTTAAGCTCTGTCTTGAGCTTGTTGATTTCGGTTCTGGGACGGTACTCTTCCGTCATCATGTGCTTGAAAGCGGACCATGGAAGTGCGTAGGCAGTATTCTGTCCTACGTAATCCATGTAGGTATTCCACCATGTCAAAGCAGTACCCCTGAAAGTATGTGTGGCATATTTAACTTTATCCTCTTCTGCACAGTTGCTGATTGCGAACACGGCTTCAACCTTCTCTGTCCACCGCTTTAGTCCAACGGGTCCTTCAGTCCCTTCAAACTCATTGGGTTTGCAGGCCATAAAAGCTTTGTAGGAACATCCTACCCGGTTGCCATTGTTTCCTCCACTGCTGGAACCCGATTGGTTATTATTGTTCATTGCATTCACCACTGCAGCCATATTTGCAGCGAAAGCTTGAAGTTCTTTTGTGTTCAATTGTTGTTGTCTAGTAGCTGGAGGAGCCATTTCCTTCAAAAATAGCCGACTGAGTTAATCATATAGAATTTTAGAAGTAGCCAAAAAGTATTTTGTAGCTTAATATGAACTTATTATTATAAAAGCTTTTTCTTCATATTAGCGTTTTATAACTATAATAATGTTCATACTTAGCAGCTAACACACAAATTAACTACTAAAATTCTAATATGAAAAACTATGGTAAATTATTACGTTACTACGTAATAATAAGTTGTAATAATAATAATAAACCTTCCATGCTTATTCTTATTATTATACAATCATAAGGAAAATTACATTGCGGATTTTCTTACAAACTTAAACACACAATATAATACATATTATACAATGCATGGAATACAGGATAGCTGCCGATGGTTCAAGAACGGCGAGATTTCTTAGATGTTGACGTTGTTTCTTTCTCGGCCAAACGTTTGGATTTTCGTTTGGATAGTTCTTTTTCCAATTCCTCCCAATTGGTTCTTTCGGCTAATTGTTTGGGGGCAAAACCAACAGTCGTTATACGAGCGGTCATTTTATAAACTGGTCTCTTAGGTGGTTCAGGTGGATGATCACAAACATTTTGGGTCATAATAGGTTCATCGGGTTTGGGATCGGGTATAACAGCCAAAGATTTTCCCAAATCACGTTGTAGTTCGGTAATTTCCACAACTTCTTCAGGATCCTCTTCTTCGGGTTCCTCTTCGGGATCTTCTTCTGGATCCTCTTCTGGAACCTCTACTGGCAATTGTGAATCTTCCCAACTTTCCCAACAATTTTCCACTTTAATGGTAGCACCAAAAGTTAACTTTTCCGTTGGTTCATAAGTCATACGCTTTGACTCAGCCTCCGAATCACTTGATAAGTAAATGAAATCTGAATCACTAGAGATGCTTATATGATCGGATGAAGTCATCTATCACATAATAGCAGGCACGTTAAGAGAATGATATATCTTATAATATTTATATGTTAATAATCTTATGTTTCCAACAATTATATTAAGCAATCATTTTTAAAATAATTACGGTCGAAGTCCAGACTCACTAATGCATCAAAAATCAGTTAGACACACTAATGAAAAATTTTCTGATTCTCTAAGACCAACGCTCGGATACCAACTGAAATGCCCCGTTCATATTAATTATAAACGTTTCATATTAATTGGTTTCTTTGCGAGGTTTTGACCTTTATATGAGACATTTTTCAAATCTTGCATTCGTTTTTAAAAACCAACCATAACCTTTATTATTGAATAAAGGTCTTAATGACATAATTTAGATTGTCTATCAAAGATAATCTTCTCAAATAAATAAGTTTTTACACAACCCATTACAATATGATCAAATATATTACAACAAATACTCCGAATGCAAGTTTAAACAATATAAACAATTATGCCGACTCCAAATCTTGACCTTGGGTTAGCATACGACAGCGGAAGCGTTTTTAATATTCACCTGAGAATAAACATGCTTAAAACGTCAACAAAAAATGTTGGTGAGTCATAGGTTTAATTTCTATCTAATAATCATAACATTTAATAAGCCACAAGATTTCATTTAATCAAATGCGCAGGATCATTACAACTGCAAAAATCATTCATACGATGAGTCGCCTGGTAACCGACCTTAACATAGAGCGCTTAAGATATCTGGCATCATATATTTCACTATTCAAATGTATGACAAGAACCCTTCGAAGTACTAAAGCATTTCCACTATTCGAAAATGGGGGTGGTTGGTGCCCGTAGATCTACCTTTAGGATTCGCGTCAATTAGTGTTTTTCACTAATTCTTAGGTTACCAAGCATAATAATAATAAGTACAGATATCCGGTATAACAAAACAGTCGTAGAATGTAGTTTCATGAACTTATTCTTATTTTGTAAAACATTTATAAATTTGCATGTATTCTCATCCCAAAATAATTTAGATAGTAAAAATGGGACTATAACTCACTTTCACAGATTACTAATTCGTCGAGAATTAGACTTGGCCACAGGTTGATTTATGAACCTATAACAATATATACATATATTAAAATATGATCAAAATATATTCACAATATTTTCTTTATTACGTGTTGATGATTTTAGTTGTCCAGTTAGCAGTCCAATGTTAGTAGTCCATAATTTGTCGTACATGAATAACTTAATATATATATATATTGAATCAATCCACGACCCAGTGTATACATATCTCAGTATTGATCACAACTCAAACTATATATATATTTTGGAATCAACCTCAACCCTGTATAGCTAACTCCAACATTTGCATATAGAGTGTCTATGGTTGTTCCGCAATATATATATAGATGGGTCGACATGATAGGTCAAAACATTGTATACGTGTCTATGGTATCTCAAGATTACATAATATACGATATAAGTTGATTAAGTTATGGTTGGAATAGATTTCTTACAAATTTTCACGTAGCTAAAATGAGTAGTTTTTACCAATTTTGTTTTACCCGTCATTTCTTCGTTTCAAATCCGTTTTGAGTGATTTAAGCGGCTACGGTTTCATATTGAACTCTATTTTATGAAACTAAACAGAAAAAGTATAGGTTTATAGTTGGAAATATAAGTTACAAGTCATTTTTGAAAGAGGTAGTCATTTCCGTCGAAAGAACGACATCTTGATGACCATTTTGAAAAACATACTTTCACTTTGAGTTTAACCATGATTTTTGGATATAGTTTCATATTCATAAGAAAAATCATTTTCCCAGAAGTACAACTTTTAAATCAAAGTTTTTCATAGTTTTTAATTATCCAAACCAAAACAGCCCCCGGTTGTACTACGACGGCGTATATTCGGTTTTACGGTGTTCTTCGTGTTTACAGGTTTTAAATCATTAAGTTAGCATATCATATAGATATAGAACATGTGTTTAGTTGATTTTAAAATTCAAGTTAGAAGGATTAACTTTTGTTTGCAAACTAGTTTATAATTAACTAAACTATGTTCTGGTGATTTCAAGTTTAAACCTTCGAATAAGATAGCTTTATATGTATGAATTGAATGATGTTATGAACATCATTACTACCTCAAGTTTTTTGGATAAACCTACTAGAAAAGAGACAAATGGATCTAGCTTCAAAGGATCCTTGGATGGCTTGAAAGTTCTTGAAGCAGAATCATGACACGAAAACAAGTTCAAGTAAGATCATCACTCAAAATAAGATTGTTATAATTATAGAAATTGAACTAAAGTTTGAATATGAGTATTATCTTGTATTAGAAAGATATCTTACTTAAATAAGAAAGATTTTTTGAGGTTGGATGATCACTTTACAAGATTGGAAGTAAGCTTGCAAACTTGGAAGTATTCTTGATTTTATGAAACTAGAACTTATAGAATTTATGAAGAACACTTAGAACTTGAAGATAGAACTTGAGAGAGATCAATTAGATGAAGAAAATTGAAGAATGAAAGTGTTTGTAGGTGTTTTTGGTCATTGGTATATGGATTAGATATAAAGGATGTGTAATTTTGTTTACATGTAAATAAGTCATGAATGATTACTAATATTTTTGTAATTTTATGAGATATTTCATGCTAGTTGCCAAATGATGGTTCCCACATGTGTTAGGTGACTCGCATGGGCTGCTAAGAGCTAATCATTAGAGTGTATATACCAATAGTACATACGTCTAAAAGCTGTGTATTGTACGAGTACGAATACGGGTGCATACGAGTAGAATTGTTAATGAAACTGAACGAGGATGTAATTGTAAGCATTTTTGTTAAGTAGAAGTATTTTGATAAGTGTCTTGAAGTCTTTCAATAGTGTATGAATACATATTAAAACAATACATGTATATACATTTTAACTGAGTCGTTAAGTCATCGTTAGTCGTTAGATGTAAATGTTGTTTTGAAACCTTTAGGTTAACGATCTTATTAAATGTTATTAACCCATTGTTTATTATATCTAAAGAGATGTTAAATTATTACATTATCATGATATTATGATATATTAATATATCTTAGTATGATATATATACAGTTAAATGTTGTTACAACGATAATCGTTACATATATGTCTCGTTTCGAAATCATTAAGTTAGTAGTCTTGTTTTTACATATGTAGTTCATTGTTAATACACTTAATGACATGTTTATTTATCATTTATCATGATTGAACATAGTATATCAATATCTTAATATGATTCATATGTATTTAGTAAGACGTTGTTATAACGATAATCGTTATATATATCGTTTCGAGTTTCTTAATTCAATAAACTCAATTTTATGTATATAACTCATTGTTAAAATACCTAATGAGATACTTACTTATCATAATATCATGTTAACTATATATATAATCATATATATGTCATCATATAGTTTTTACAAGTTTTAACGTTCGTGAATCACCGGTCAACTTGGGTGATCAATTGTCTATATGAAACCTATTTCAATTAATCAAGTCTTAATAAGTTTGATTGCTTAACATGTTGGAAACATTTAATCATGCAAATATAGTTTTCATTTAATATATATAAACATGAAAAAGTTCGGGTCACTACAATATGATATGTCAAAACATTTGCATACGTGTCTATGGTATCCCAAGATTACATAATATATTAGAATACATATATAATACAATATAAGTTAGCTAGGATATGATTTGTATAGAATTGTTACAATATTTCCCGTAGCTAAAACAATCAAAAAAATATCCAATCTTGTTTTACCCATAACTTCTTCGTTTTAAATCCGTTTTGAGTGAATCAAATTGCTATGGTTTCATATTGAACTCTATTTTATGAATATAAACAGAAAAATTATAGGTTTATAGTCGGAAATATAAGTTACAAGTCGTTTTTGTAAGAGGTAGTCATTTCAGTCGAAAGAACGACGTCTTGATGACCATTTTGAAAAACATACTTCGACTTTGAGTTTAACCATGATTTTTGGATATAGTTTCATGTTCATAAGGAAAATCATTTTCCCAGAAGAACAACTTTTAAATCATAGTTTTTAATTATCAAACCGAAAACATCCCGCGGTGTTACTACGACGGCGTATGTCTGGTTTTACGGTGTTTTTCGTGTTTCCAGGTTTTAAATCATTAAGTTAGCATATCATATAGATATATAACATGTGTTTAGTTGATTTTAAAAGTCAAGTTATAAGGATTAACTTTTGTTTGCGAACAAGTTTAGAATTAACTAAACTATGTTCTAGTGATTTCAAGTTTAAACCTTCGAATAAGGTAGTTTTATATATATGAATCGAATGATGTTATGAACATCATTACTACATTAGATTTTATGGATAAACCTACTGAAAATGAGAAAAATAGATCTGGCTTCAAAGGATCCTTGGATGGCTTGAAAATTCTTGAAGCAGAATCATGACACGAAAACAAGTTCAAGTAAGATTTCCACTCGAAATAAGATTGTTATAGTTATAGAAATTGAATCAAAGTTTGAATATGAGTATTATCTTGTATTAGAAAGATATCTTACTGTAAATAAGAAAGATTTCTTGAGGTTGGATGATCACTTTACAAGATTGGAAGTAAGCTAGCAAACTTGGAAGTATTCTTGATTTTATGAAACTAGAACTTATAGAATTTATGAAGAACACTTAGAACTTGAAGATAGAACTTAAGAGAGATCAATTAGATTAAGAAAATTGAAGAATTAAAGTGTTTGTAGGTGTTTTTGGTCGTTGGTATATGGATTAGATATAAAGGATGTGTAATTTTGTTTACATGTAAATAAGTCATGAATGACTACTAATATTTTTGTAATTTTATGAGATATTTCATGCTAGTTGCCAAATGATGGTTCTCACATGTGTTAGGTGACTCACATGGGCTGCTAAGAGCTGATAATTGGAGTGTATATACCAATAGTACATACATCTAAAAGTTGTGTATTGTACGAGTACGAATACGGGTGCATACGAGTAGAATTGTTGATGAAACTGAACGAGGATGTAATTGTAAGCATTTTTGTTAAGTAGAAGTATTTTGATAAGTGTCTTAAAGTCTTTCAAAAGTGTATGAATACATATTAAAACACTACATGTATATACATTTTAACTGAGTCGTTAAGTCATCGTTAGTCGTTACATGTAAATGTTGTTTTGAAACCTTTAGGTTAACGATCTTGTTAAATGTTGTTAACTCGTTGTTTATTATATCTAAAGAGATGTTAAATTATTACATTATCATGATATTATGATATATTAATATATCTTACTATGATATATATACAGTTAAATGTTGTTACAACGATAATCGTTACATATATGTCTCGTGTCGAAATCATTAAGTTAGTAGTCTTGTTTTTACATATGTAGTTCATTGTTAATACACTAAATGACATGTTTACTTATAATTTATCATGATTAAACATAGTGTATCAGTATCTTAATATGATTCATATTTATTTAGTAAGACGTTGTTATAATGATAATCGTTATATATATCGTTTCGAGTTTCTTAATTCAATAAACTCAATTTTATGTATATAACTCATTGTTAAAATACCTAATGAGATAATTAATTATCATAATATCATGTTAACTATATATATAATCATATATATGTCATCATATAGTTTTTACAAGTTTTAACGTTCGTGAATCACCGGTCAACTTGGGTGGTCAATTGTCCATATGAAACCTATTTCAATTACTCAAGTCTTAACAAGTTTGATTGCTTAACATGTTTAAAACACTTAATCATGTAAATAATAATTTCATTTAATATATATAAACATGGAAAAGTTCGGGTCACTACATGTGGGATATTTGATATCGGTTAAAAAGTCACATTTTTACCCCCCGATATTAGCCCCATTTATGATCAAGTAATTGACTTTATCATCCAAGTAAGCATTTATTTGCTTCATTTGGTAGATTATGTCATTACGAAGGCTATGTTTCAAGAATCACTTAAAACGGATGAAAAACGAAGAAAAACGAGCAAAACCGGCTAAGACGATTAACTCGCGTTTAAATAACTTATTTTATAATTTTGGAAAAGTTTATTTACTTAATCTCATGTTTTGGGATATTTAATTACGAACGCGTGGGCGCAAGAATCGTCAGAATCGGAGCTAAAACGAAGATTCTAGAGCGAAAACGGTGAAAGACCAGAAATCAAGTTACAATCCAGTGAATTCAGCAAACAGGGCAGGCCAAATGGCTTGCCAAACGGCCTGCCACTATGGCAAATGGCCTGCCATATGGGTCAAGCAAACGGGCACATCAAACGGGCAAGGCTGGCAAACGGCTTGCCAAACGGCCTGCCAGCCGTTTGCCAGCTAAAATTAATTATTTGGCCTTCAAAATTAAAAGATGCCAAAAAGATGCTTTAGAGATGCTTTACTTGCCCACCAATTTAGAAGATTCCAAAGAATATTCCAAGATGCCTTACATGGTCACCATGCGTGCGCACTTTTCAAGATATTTACAAGATTGCCACCAAGATATTTACAACTTTGTCATCATGCTTTCCTATATATAGGTGGCTCATCCCATCACACACCATTCTTCACTTCTCTCTCAAATATCTCTCTATAGTCGCTCTTTAGTGATCTATAGGAGATTAGTTATCTCTCTACTTTATCTCTCTAGTTTCTAGAGAGAGAAAAGTACAGAAATTAGGAAAAATAATTATCTCTCTATTGTCGCTCTCTAGTGATCAATAGGAGAATAGTATGTAGTTAGTAGTAGAAGCTATCAAGCATTGTAACGCTACGGATATTATGAAGAAATACAAGTGTTATTCTACCGACATTATTCGGTAACATCTATCCTTTCTTTTATTAATTTATTATAATATTCTCGTTAGATGTTTGTGATTTATTAATATTAGAAATTCTTGTTGCCATGATGTGTGAGTAATTGCTTGATTGTTTACCATGATTTAATAATGTTAGTTAGGGATGATTATCGTTTCATAATCGCTTTCTGTCTATGATATTAAACCTCGTTATTATCGTCCTTCCACCAATAAACGTGATTAAAACCTTTTATAAAGTCGACAACTATAAGGGTAATTCATTATCTGTGTTTATACATTGGTCAAGGTATAAACCCATCGAAAATACTATAAAGTACATGCGAAATTACCATAGGACCAGATCAAGACATTGGTCAAGAGTATAAGACTCGAGAAAATACTGTTGCTACAGTAGAGTACAGTGTTGATGTACTATATGACCACTTGAGCATGGTCAAGATTAGAAGCTATGGAACCACTATAAGTCTAGTACATGGTGGATAACTAAGGGATTTATTTGGTAGATTTAAGTAAGGGATGGTTTAAGTCATAAATGGGAGTTTAACACACTACAATACAAACTAAGCTTATAAATCTTAAAGGATGACTGAGAACTATCAGATGTTCTAATTTGTCTACAAACCCTTAGATTTTACCAAACCATTGACAGAAAGGGATTCGAAACACAACCACTAACTTGGGTGATACAGTAAGGTGTTAAGAAAGGTTGGATATTATATATATGGCTATGCTACTTTATTCGTGCGCCCAAGGTATGCAATGCATCTAAGATGGGCCGCTTATATCCTTAAACTGGATAAAGCGTCGGGAGTTGAGCATAGTCCATCCAATCGGAATCTTCAAAGCCTAGTTCCTCGTGACATGCTAATCGGGAAACCGCTTAGTAGGGAATCTAGTGTTCACACCAAGATATATCTATTCAATGAGTATCTCGCAATCATCCCGACACTATGTTATCTTAAATCATGGTGAACCACGTCTTCTCTGTCCTTAGCTGTTGCATGCTAGCTAGCTTATTTTAATTATATTGTTTTAATATTTTAATTAAAATTATATAAACTATTCAACCCAACTATTGCCTTTACATAATTTGATATTCCGAATAAAGTGGTGTCTAGAATAAACTGGTTGGACTTGGTTGTTGGATTTTCCGAACAGTCGCCAATTTATTGGGACCAAAAGGACCCTGCCTCTCCGCACAAGGTGTACCTGGCCACTAATCTTGGATACTAAATTGTGTACAAACTCAATCTTAATTACTAAATTATCTAGATAAGCTCCGTTTCAAATTCGACCGCTCAAGGAACGACCATATGTCATATTTGCCCTTGCTAACCCATATGAAGGAATAATAGATTTAGGCCTAGCATATATAAATTAAACAATCAACTTCTTCCGTTGATATCCTGAATGGACGTTTTGCGACATAACGACAACGCATAAATAAACCGTTCGATTAGGGCATATTAGCGAGTGAGGTTGCTGGTAGGTTGATACTTATATTAAAGGTGTCCGGACGTAGAACTCAATGATTGATAATTGGCCGAATGGGTAACACTTAGTGAACCTTTAAATCGCTTCTGTTTTCGGCTTTATTAATGATTATGCTATTACATAGTAATGCTTAGCGAACCAACAACTTTAAGACATACATTATACATTATTAATGATTATGCCACTACTTTATTTTAAACGGGTTAAATGAGTCAAATGGAATTTAAGGAAACAAACCTGAATCAAATGGGTCAAAAGTTACCAATTAATCTTCATCGACTATTCTTAGTTTTGAACTCATAGATTTTCTTATGAAACAAGATCCACTATTTTGAAGATTTAGAATTTGAACATTCTCACAAAAGGATTCAATGAGAGTATGTCATAGATTTTTGTATCTATATTGATTCTTTATATCTTGTATGGTATGCTTATTTAACATTAGGTTGAAAAACTACTACGGAGTACTTTATAGTGTTATGCCGAAGGAGGCTACAAGACTTAAGCCACTAATGAGAGAGCGGGTGCTAGAACACAAAAGAGTCACAAATGGGTGACTTCAACAATATATCTTGTTGGTGAAACTCTGGTCATTTATATCTAATTTTTTTAAAGTTAATCTCTAATCGATGTTGGATGACAAAATTATCTTGACGCATGTAGCATCGTGGTTGGGTTCAATAAGGCTTAAAACGAGTAAGTTATTGTATAAGTGATGTTTGGTTTACACAATATAGTTAATAGTATATTCACTTTAGTGAGGTAAATTCTTCAAGCATTGTTTTAAAATATATGTAGTTGATTAATATTTTTCAACCTCAATTTAGCGGGTTCTAAAATATGAGGTTAAGATTAGTACGATAGATTTCAATTCAAAAACAATGTACATAAGATGGTTACAAGCTCATGGATCAAACTGCCTACATTTGTGTTGAGGAAACTTGGCTAGAATAACCTCGAACCTCTTATAATGACAACGGGTCATAGAGCTGTATAAACTAATTATTTCTCTCCTTCAAGATGCCTTCGTGCTACAACAAGGTACAATACATTATCAGAGAAGCTTATATGAAATTTATGATAATTAATCATGTCGATCGTAACATGCTTACATGGTTTTTACAGCTGCTTACTTATCAAATTAAATTGATATGTACACCGGTGACATTGATGGGGAGAGTTTAAGCCTCGTGCTATATTTCAAACTTTCATAAACTTATTGTTAGACGGATTAAGTTAGGCCCAAGTTCGTTTGTGGGCTTGGGTCCATTACGGTTGAATTAGTTGCTAGGGTTTATATGTACATGTAGTATTTAGAGAATTCGGAACGTATCCGAATACATGTAGAGGAAGCGGAAAGGATCGACTGTTTAGATCACCGGTCAGAGAAAGCAATCACAAATGGAAAGCTTTCATGATTCACAACCTAAGATTCCCTAAGCTTGTTTGCCTCAAACATACACGAACTTAACAAGAACATGTTCTTGTCTCTCTCGTTGTTTCTCTCATGTGTGTATTGTCTATTTTGGTTACACATCCATGTACACATTATATAGTGATCTATTATTAACCACCAAGGTTATGTGAAAGGTCACCATAATTACGATACTTATATCTCATTAACAACTAATTTAATGATTATTTAGTAATACATAATTACTAACATCATGAATACACTTTATTACCTATCAAGGTAGTTGGTGGGCGGATTGGATACGGGTCAAACCGGATCCAAGTTCCAAAAGAGACAATACGCTTTGATAATGAATAAGAATTCACGGGTTTCATTCTTCAACATGGTATCAGACCAGTACAATCCTGGTTGAACCGCCATAATTGTCCTCCCTCTAAGGTGGTCAAATACGCTTTGATAATGAATAAGAATTCACGGGTTTCATTCTTCAACATGGTATCAGACCAGTACAATCCTGGTTGAACCGCCCTAATCGTCCTCCCTCTAAGGTGGTCACTGCCCCCAACTTCTTTAACTCCGTCAATTTTATCATCTCTAAAAATCTCTTTCGTTCTTTTTCATTCTTTTTTTTTTCAAAAGCTTAGTGACTCAAGAACAATTCTTCAAGTAGAAACATGTTAATCAATTAATTGAAAACCAATTGATTGTTTCAGCAGCATATATTAAGTTTCCTTTTGTCTTCTTTTCATTCTTCTTTAAATTCCTTATAATTCTGTTTCACAATCTTCCGATTGATTATTTTCTTTAATAGCTCTAAATCAAATACCCAAAACTAATCCTCAAGATCCACGTTCAATTTCGACAATACCCCACTTATCAATTGTCAATTGCTTTTTGTTCAGATCTTAATTATTAATGAAGAATTCAAACAAATCTTTACTACCACCATCCCTACAATACCAATCGCATCGCAACCGCATGCTCATCTCAGACTCTAATCCAGTCCATTGAGGCCCAACATCGTATTATCTCTTATTATTTTTCTTTTCTATTTTCTTTTTAGTCTACAACCATAATCGGCGTGGGGCTGAGCCGCCTAGCTTGATTAGGTTCCAAACCCCGAAAAAAAGAGGAATAAAAAAAAAACTCTGTTTTGCAGCGTTGAAGATGACTGTTATCGTCGACAAAAGTTCTATGCCCAAGTCCTGCTCAATCCTTAGGCAACGCAAGCCACAGCGTAAAAGAAAAAAAAACGCTACGGAAAAGAAATACGCAGTCAAGCAATAAGCAACCACATTCGCGAATATCTGGCTATTCGGCGCATCAAACAAGAGAATAAAAAAAAGTTACTTTTATTTTTTTATTTTGTATTAAGCGTTTTCTTTCAGTCCGAGCTTTCGCGATTTCGCCGCTCAGACTGCGAGTGAGTGTTAGACGGATTAAGTTAGGCCCAAGTCCGTTTGTGGGCTTGGGTCCATTAGTGTTGAATTAGTTGCTAGGGTTTATATGTACACCATAAATACGCTTTGATAATGAATAAAAATTCACTGGTTTCATTCTTATTCTTATTTTTTTGAACAGCAGAGGAAAAATATTATAAAACGAGTAGCAAGGCGCTAGCGAAAGAAAATTACAAAGCGTTTAACGGGTTTTGCAACCACACCGTCCAATTAACTTGGCTCGTATGAAATCTAGAATACATCCATTCAAAAGCGTTAACAACTATGCTATCAAAAACGTGTGATTTCTTGAACTTTGCATCGTTGAAGATATGACTATTACGAAGGTGCCAAATATTCCAAAAAACTGAGCTCACAATGACTCTGATGATGGTGCGCTGATTGTTAATACGTCTCATTCTTCAACAAGCTCAAAAACTGAGCTCACGGGTTCATTCTTCAACACTTATGAGAAAAATCGTCTCTCCACTTTGAATAAACCAACACGATTAAGTTTTTTCGTGCTTTGAAAATGAAAAATATGTATCTTGCTGCATTGTGCTTGCGGAGTTTGATTGATGATAATTTGAAAATTGTGAAGGGAGGATATAACTCGTTGTAGTTTTCAGGGAAATAATAAAGATCATGGTGGGTGTGGTGAACTCTGAATTTCATGTTTCCAGTATAATTAAGATGATACTTTTCCACGCCTACAATCAAACTCCCGTACTTTCACAACCTCGACTTTTGTCAAGTATGTATCTTCATGTGAATATGCAAAATGGAACTTAATCTTTTGTAACTCTATTCCTTTTACTATTATTTTTGAGCTTGTTCTGGATATTCGTCACTTTAGTTACATTGCAAGGATATAACCGGAAGCATTTCGTGAATGCCTTCAAGATGGGGTTCTGAATTTAGACTTAACCATACAGGTAAATTACTTTAACTATAACACCTACTGTTGTAACATACATGAAAATGGAAAGTATCGAGTGTGCTGTATTTATGTTTGTGAATTATAGGTTAAGAAACATAAGGAATTGTCAAGTGTTTTGCCACTTGAAACTTTACATGATTGACCTTGTGAGTGGATAAATTCCTACCATTGTTGACAACTAGTTCCAAACCCAGCCCAAATACCCGGCAGTTCCGTTTATTACTAACTAGCGGGTAAACGGGTTTACCCACGAGTATTCGGGTTCCCGTTTACTTATTAAATATCGGGGATACGGATCTCCTCAAGGTCTTCATTTTTGCTATTGCTTTTAAAAATGCTATCAAAATGAGTAATACATAAAATAATAAATCTAACTGTCTAAGAGATGCTATATTGAATTTTATGTTTAAAGTATCACAAAATTACACCTCCAAGACAAAAACATCCGAAAGAAAAAGATATCATAAAAATCAAAAGGGTTAAGGCTACTCAAGGTCCATATACTTTTCATTTTGTCCCGATGTAGTCCATATATCCAAAAAAATACTATTATAGTTCATAAACTTTTAAAAAGTGTATCGATATAGTCCATAAGGTAACCCGTTACCGGTTAAACGGGTCACCTTTTGTTTACATCGATACACTTTTGAAAGTTTATGGCCTACATCGATACACTTTTTGAAAGTATGTGAACTACATTAGTACTTTTTTTTGGGTATATGGACTACATCGGGACAAAAACAATTTATACTTTTTTGAAGATCAACGGTTTAAAATCGATCAATCTTATTTATCAAGTCAATGGTGTGATGACCCGGAAATTTCTGACCAAATTTAAACTTAATCTTTGTATGAGTAACATTTTCGACACGATAAACAAAGTCTGTAAAACTGAATCTCAAAATTTTTGAACTATTTTCATATATTCAAATACCTTTCGGTTGTTCTCGACGATTCGCGAACAATTATATGTATATAGATACATATATATACTATAACTTGAAAACGTAACAATGTATTAGTTTTTTTGATACCGTACATTAAACTTATTGGTTTAAATATTTATTTGAATATATATGATAAGTTGGAATATTAATTGTATGAATAACTTACGGCGTATATTTAAAACGTGTTTATGAATGTTGAAAATATATATTAACTTGGTCATAAAACGATTTGTTATTATATATATATATATTAATAAATAGCAAGACAATGATTTATAGGAGTAAATGACCAAAACACTCGAAAGTTTAAGATACACTTTGAATGATATAGTTTATTGATAATTTAAGACTATATTTTGACAAAAGTACGAGTCACAAAACCTAAATTGCGAGTTTTCTAAGCGTACGAAAATGCGTTCGAGAAACCGGAACCGGAACATAAGTCGGGTGACAACGTACGAGTCATCGGAACGAAAATTACAAGTCAACTATGCACATGAATTTAATATAATATATAATTAATTATTTATATTATATATATTATATTTAATTATGTCGACAAACAAGAAAACAAAAAATATGTGAGCTGGATCTGACGGCCATGCGATCACATGAGAAATAGGCATAAAACCCATGCGATTGCATGGGCATCAGAATCAGGAATTATGGCTATAAATACCAGGTTTCTTGCGCATGTTTTTTTTACACATATTACTCCGTAAGTATTTATTTATTTATTATTATTATTATTATTATTATTATTATTATTATTATTATTATTATTATTATTATTATTATTATTATTATTATTATTATATTATTATTATTATTAAGATTATTATTATTATTAATCTTAATATTTTTAGTAATATTATACATAAAATATTACGACGAGGTCATGAGCGTGTCACTTTCAAAACAAGCTTCAAACGGGATAGAACTAAGGAAATTATGGGTTATAGCTATGGAGGTTATGGATAATGTTCATGGGTATTGTTCGCAAGTCAAACCTAGTATTTATCATCTCTGTTGCGTCTACGTACTTTCCTGCAATATTGAATCTCAATATTGATACGTGAGCATTCATATCTTATCTTTTATATATTAATAGTGTATACATGTCTAGTGCTCGAGTATATATTTATACATGCTTGTATGCTAAATTTCGTCGTTAAACAGTTTATAATGAATCACGAATTAAATACATATATTACTGGTAAAAGGTATATGATATACATGTTTTCGGAAAGCTGGCGAAAAATCAATAACTTTTCATTTAGAAATCGCGTAGTTTCAATGAACGAATCAAAAGATATGGTCAACTGAATTATAATTGACGTTAATTGGAATTGCTTTTGAATCTGCAATTAATATTTAAACAACTTGTTTATGAGATTGATAAAATACTACTAGCCAAGTAAATGAATCCTTATATAAGGCACGTCTCGTTTTGTTAAACAATTGTCAAAATTGACTTTTTGAAATGACTTTTGATAACTTTTGTATGTCGATCTCGAGCATTAGGATTGTGATACACTATAACCCAACCTAGTTTATTAGACATGTATTGACCAACATATGTTCTCTAGGTTGAGATCTACGGTTAATCTTGCATTCCGAGTTACGGTCACTTTTTGATGAATGACCTTATGTGCTGCTAAGGTGAGTTTCATTTGCTCCCTTTTTAATTGCTTTTGCAATCTATATTTTTGGGCTGAGAATACATGCACTTTATTAACGCAATGGATACAAGTACATACTAAATTCTACACCGAGTTTGAACCGAAAATCCCTTAGCTTTGGTAACTAGTAACTGCCGGTTATAAGAACTGGTGGGTGCGAGTAGTAGTATATGGATCCATAGGGCATGATATCCCCGTCTGAGCTAGAGCACTAGCCTTTTAACGGACGTATGCTATTTGAGAAGCGTACACGTTAGTTTGTGTGTATTATTAAGATGATTATACAAAGGGTATAAATTATAAATTATATCGTCAGTTTATCCAAGACTTTTCTAAGATCGCTTCTTCGTTGACGAAATTGACAAGGAAAAACGCGAGGTTTGTTTGGGAGAACGAGCAAGAAATTGCTTTTCAATTACTAAAAGAGAAGTTATGTCAAGCTTCGGTGTTAGTTTTGCCGGAAGGGGTGGAAGACATGACGGTTTATTGTGATGCTTCGCTAAATGGGATCTGGTGTGTTCTAATGCAAAGAGGTAAAGTCATTGCTTACGCCTCTCGACAATTAAAGGAACACGAAACGAGATATCCGACTCATGATCTTGAGTTGGCGGCGGTGGTACATGCGTTGAAAATTTGGCGCCACTACTTGTATGGTGTCAAGAGTACGATTTATTCGGATCATAAGAGTTTGAAACATCTCTTTAATCAACGAGATTTGAATTATCGTCAACGTAGGTGGATGGATGTGGTGAAAGATTATGATTGTGAAATACTTTATCATCCGGGCAAGGCGAATGTGGTCGCGGATGCGTTAAGTCGAAAGAGTCATCACCCAGCGTTACGATTGGGATTGTTACGTATGATTATTACTAATGATTTTCTTGAAAAACTTGGTGTGTCTCAAATAGAGGCTTACGTTCACAACAAGCATGCGGAACGAATTGTGGGGCAATCGTAATTCATTACTATGGGTTCGCGTGGGTTGTTGTCTTTTCAAGGAAGGGTGTGGGTGCCTAAGATGGGTGATTACCGACGGGTGCTACTTGATGAAGTACATAAGTCAAAGTACTTCATTCATCCGGGCGCGACGAAAATGTATCATGATTTGAGGAAGGATTATTGGTGGCCGGGCATGAAACGTGATGTTGTGAAGTATGTTGAGCAATGCGTCACATGTTTGCAAGTTAAGGCCGAGCACCAAAAGCCGTATGGTAAGTTACAACCGTTGAAAATCCCAAAATAGAAATGGGAGCATATTACCATGGATTTCATTACAAACTTACCTAAGACGGCGAGAACACAATTTGATTCGATTTGGGTGATAGTTGATCGATTGACGAAAAGTGCTTTGTTTCTTCCCATTAAAGAAGCGATATCATCGGAGGCCTTGGCTAAGTTGTTCATCAAGGAGGTGGTGTCGAGACACGGGGTTCCTATATCTATTATTTCGGATCGAGATACTCGTTTTACATCTCGATTTTGGGAAAAGTTTCATGAAGATATGGGTACACAATTGAAACTGAGCACGGCGTATCATCCTCAAACGGACGGTCAAACCGAGCGTATGAATCAAACTTTGGAGGATATGTTACGGGCATGTATTATTGATTTCGGTGGAAGTTAGGACGAGCACTTACCTTTGGTGGAATTCTCGTACAATAATAGTTATCATGCTAGTATCGGGATGCCACCTTACGAGATGCTTTATGGGCGAAGGTGTCGAACTCCAATTTATTGGGGTGAAGTGGGTCAAAGAGAAATCGGGAGTACCGATTTGGTTTTGGAGACGAATAACAAGATTGATATGGTTCGGGAACATTTGAAAAAGGCGCAAGATAGGCAAAAATCTTATGCCGACAAGCGTAGGCGGACGATTGAGTTCCAAGAAGGTGATATGGTAATGCTTAAGGTTTCGCCTTGGAAGGGTATTATTCGGTTCCGGAAACGGGGAAAGTTAGCTCCTCGGTTTATTGGTCCTTTTAAAGTTTTAGCTCATGTTGGTGAAGTTGCATATCGTTTGGAATTACCCGAAGAACTTGCGGGGATCCATAATACGTTTCATGTTTCCCATCTCCGTAAGTGTCTTGCGGATGATTCTTCGTGGGTGCCATTAGACGAGATTGAGCTAAATAATAAGTTAGAGTACATTGAGGAGCCGATTGCCATACTCGATGAGAAGGTCAAAAGATTGAGATATAAGGTGGTTAGGACTTTTAAAGTCCAATGGCGTCGTAGTAAAGGTTCCGAGTTTACTTGGGAGCCCGAAGAGTTTGTTTTGGTTTATCTTCCTGCTTGTCATGCGGCGTGGATTGCGAGGACGTAATCCGGTTCAAGTGGGGGAGAGTTGTAAGATCCTGATTTCGCAGTTGTTTTAGACGCCGTCCAAAAGGTGGGACGCCGTCCCAATTTGAAGGGCTGGACGCCGTCCAGATGGTCTGACGGGCCAGCCTTGGTGTTTTTAGATTTTTAGATGGGCTTTTTGGTAATTTCATGTTGTGGATGACTTAAAGGCTCAAGATCAGTTTAGGAGCATCATTTACTCCATCTTTCAACCACCAAACCTCATCCATTCAATTCTAGAGAGATAGAGTGTTTTAAGTGTGAGAAAGCTCAAATCGGGGAAGAAGAAGCTCATTTCGGGGTAGAGCTCGGGTATTAAAGTTGTTCATCTCCTCATTTGCTACGTTTTGATTGTGGTGGTAAGCCCTAAACTTGATTTCTTTACTTTAATTAGTTTAAGGGTTAAGGTTTGGGTTAGTGTTGCATATAAAACCCATTTGCTAGTGATTTGAGGGTTTTGGGTAAGTTTGGGTCATGGAGACCCAAATGATGACTAACCTAGGGTTTTGAAAGGTTAAAGTGTGTAAATGGGTCTTAAAAGGCTTAGTAAATCACTAGTACACTTGTAGTAATGTTAGTGGGTGTCATTTGGGTTGTGGGTGACCCAAATGGATGTGTTGACCTAGAAATGGGTCAAATGAGTCTTTGATGACCTAGGTTGTATTGCAAGGGTGAAAATGAGTTAACTTTGTGAATAAAAGTGTACTAAAACCATAAATGGCTAGAGTTAGGGTTTTGGGTGAAGATAACCTATTATTAGGATTAAGGGTGCAAAATGGGCCGGAATTGCACCTTGGGTCAAATGACTCTAGAATGTTGAATGAGTGGGTTGATCGACTTGAGTTGTGATTTGATTATGTGCTAAATGTAATAGGTACGTTACATTGAAGTTGCAAGCTAGGTTATCTTTCACAAAAGACTCTAAGGTGAGTGGAATAATTATACGTTCATGTATATGGCGTGTTTATTTGTGAATGTTATGGTATGAACCATGTGCCGGTAGTGCCATAACATGTATGTGACGGATATAGGATGTGAACCACATGCCGGTAGCATCGAGTGTGAACCACGTGCCGGTAACACTATAAAATGAGGCGTGAACCACATGCCTGTAGCGTCAAATTGTGAACCATGTGCCGGTAGCACTATAAAAGAGTGAGACTCAATGCGTATAGTGTGAACCACGTGCCGATAGCACCATAGCGTTATGGTTAACCATATTGTGTTGTGATCATTTAGCATTATATATATATATATATATATATATATATATATATATATATATATATATATATATATATATATATATATATATATATATGGTGTTGAGTATATGCTAATGAGATTTGGTGTCAATGTACGACTTGTTAGTATTCCGGGTATGATTGACTTGCTACTTGAGTTACATGTTCGTACGAGGTATTTGGTATTGTGATTGCAAATAGATAGGTTATATATGTGTATGTATAATTATTGCATTCACTAAGCATTAGCTTACCCTCTCGTTGTTTACCTTTTTAGGCTCAGGTGCGGACAAAGGAAAAGGTATTCGGTTGGATTAGTGGCCTCCCGCTTATTTTGATAGGGGATGCATTTTGGGTTAGCTTTTGGAAGTTCGGCCAAGCTTTGGGTAGTTTAACTGATGTCAAAGCTAAGGGGTATAAAATACTATTAAATTTTACAAGGAAATACTATTAAATACGATACATTTTTACACAAGATATTTATTTATTTATAGAATGGATATACTTAAACCTTACTACAACACTTATAGGCAGTGTACCTAATCGTAAAGTAGTGTAGTTTTTAGTAAGTCCGGTTCGTTCCACAGGGAAATCTTTAAACAAAGCTTAACGCTATATTAATTTACTTTTATAAAAATACAAATATATATATAAGTAATATTATTATTATAAAGGGGGGTTTTTACCGTTTAATGACCGGTTTGTCGATTTTAAAACTTTAGTCGCAGTTAAAACCAAATGTAAAATATTAAAAATAAATACAAGACTTAAATTAAAGCGTAAAGTAAATAACGATAATGAAATTGCGAATAATAAAAGTGCGATAAAATAAACTTGCGATAATTATAAAGTACGATAATTAAAAGTGCAATTAAATAAAATAACAATAAAAATGCGATAATTAGAAGTGCAATTAAATATAAAATAAAGGAAATTAAATATGAAATAAAAGAATTATGCTTATTTAAACTTCCGTAATCATGATGTTTGACGTATTGATTTTAGTTTTATGCCCATGGGTTAATTGTCCTTTGTCCTGGATTATTTAATATGTCCATACGGATTTGTCCATAATAGTCCATCAGTCATAAATATAAAGAGCGAAAGCCTTCGTCAAATTATTCTTATTCCCGAAGTCAAATATTCCAACTAATTGGGGATTCGAATTGTAACAAGGTTTTAATACTTTGTTTAATGAATACACCAGGTTATCGACTGCGTGTAAACCAAGGTTTTACTACTTTGTTAACAATTACACCAATTACCCTTGAATGTAATTCACCCCTGTTTCAACAAGTCTATTAACTATTAATCCAGTTACGTGTCCGGTAAAATGAATAATTATTGGTATTTATAGATATTCCGCCCACCGTACCCAGTCAAGCGTATGTGGTTATATATAAATACGTCAAATTATAAGTTTGTATATTAAACTAACAAGGTATTGTTTAATTAATATAAAACCCATTAATAGCCCATAGTCTAATTTCCACAAGTGTCGTTCTTTTGTCCAAACCCCAATTATGGTACAAAGCCCAATTACCCAATTTTAGTAATTAGCCCAACATCATGATTACTTCGGATTAAATAAGCATAATAATAACTTAGCTACGAGACATTAATGTAAAAAGGTTGAACATAACTTACAATGATTAAAAATAGCGTAGCATTACACGGACAGAATTTCGACTTACACCTTTACAACATTCGATAACATACCCTTATTATTAGAATTAAAATTAAAATTAAAATTAAAATATAAATTATAAATATATATTACGTATATATTGAGAGAAGAAGGAAAAAAAGATGATATTTACGATCAGAATGCGCGAGCTTTATAGGGAGATTCAGAAATTGGGGCTCCGCGACTCGTGGCCTATTTTGCCTTCAAACTCTGCGAGTCGCGGAGTTTGAAATTACAGCTCACCCATTTTGGAGTCTCTCTTGCCGACGGTTTTTATTTATTTATATAATATATAAATAATTATAAAAATTATTTAAATATTATATTATATTTATGTGCATAGTTGCCTTGTAATTTTTAGTCCGTTGCGTCGAGCGTTGAGAGTTGACTCATGTCCCGGTTCCGGATTTTCGAACGTCCATGCGTACAATTTAATATCTTGTACTTTGCGTTTTGAATCTTGTACTCTTGTAATTTCGAGACGTTTCTTATCAATAATTGGAACCTCTTTGATTGTCTTTTGTACTTTTGAGCTTTTTGGTCGTTTGCGTCTTCAATTCGTCGAATCTGTCTTTTGTCTTCACCTTTTATAATTTAAACGAATATCACTTGTAAATAGAACAATTGCAACTAAAAGCTTGTCTTTCTTGAGGAATAATGCTATGAAATATATGTTCGTTTTTAGCATTATCATTAACCCCAAACACCATGCTCTAGTGTCGTTTGGAACTTAAACTTGTATTGGTCGAAACTTGTATTTTTGAACGAAACTCGTAAAATGGGCGATGTGGGCCCGATGATGTAAAACTTGTTATGATTATGTAAACCTCTTAGTTTTACTATTATTAACTTGTGGTAAAAATGTTTTCGTGCGAAAGTGTCGGGAAGCGGGTTTTTCGCTCACTTGAGTTGGACCCGTGATCAGTCCCTGGCAGTTCATTGGGACGCCGTCCCGATTTCTTGGACGCCGTCCCAAATTCTGAACGCCGTCCAGATGGTCAGTCCCAGAAATTTTTTTTTTGTCATGTTTTTGGAATTAAAGATGTCGGGTTGTTACAAGTGATATCAGAGCATGGTCTAAGGGATTTAGGCGACTTGAGATAGGTGCCTAGACTTAGACTTACTTGTGTACGCGCTTTATGCGGGACTTGTAGGAGATGGGTCGGACCGGGAGTTGATTAGTGCTTAGGTTTATGTGAATTAACCTTGCACTAATTGTTTTGTGTTGTTTTAGCGATCATCAAGCGAGATAGGCGTTGTACTAGCAAGTTAATGCGACGTGCTCGCGTAACAATGATTAGCTACCATTGTTACGGGTTCAAATCGTGTCAAACAAGTGATGTACAACGATTGTTGAGCAAGATGGGGTAATGTGGTGTAGATGTATATACATATGTATTAAGTCCTTTCATTTTGTGCTTAATTTACTTCGTTTTATAGAATGAAGATGAGAAATGGACACGACACCAATGACGGAAGTACGAGTGAGGACGTCGAACTCACGGTCAAGGTCGAGGCCATCTTTAAAAGGCTAAAAAGGGACTTTCTTGATGATGTTCGAAAGGTTTTCCAAGAGTCGGTTGATGGACAAGTGACCGAAATGATAAATGAATGAATGAAAGCCGCAATAGAGGAGGCTTTGGAAGCTAGAAACATTTATCCTCGAGGCGAAGGGGGTGAACGTAATGGTGGGGGTGGAAGGCGGGACTTCCACTACAAGAATTTCAAGGATACTCAACCTCCGATGTTTAATGGGGTGAGGGATCCATTGAAAAGCACTTGTTGGATTTCCGATATCGAGGGAGCTTTCCGTACCGCGGAATGTCCTCCCGAGAAGAAGACGAGGTATGGGTCTAGGATGTTACGTGAAGAAGGGAAGTTGTGGTGGGACGATAAAATCAATTTATATGGTGAAGAGCAATGTATGAGCTTGACATGGGAGGAGTTTAAGAAGGAATTCTTCCAAGAATACCGAACTTCTTCCGACCTTGATAGAATCCGAGACGAGTTGCATCATTTGCAACAAGGTTCAATGGACTTGGTTACTCTCAAGTCTACCTTTTTGGCAAAGACTCGTTTTTGCCCGGAATATGTTGGTGACGATCACAAGCTAATGAAAGATTTCTACCGTACCTTGAACGATAAGTTAAAGGGTAAGATTAGTCGGGGAATGGCTAAGACTTTTGAAGAGCTATTCGAGTTGGTCGGGGTTTTGAACCGGAGGTTCCGAGGAAGAGTGATTTCACTTTTTCAAAGAGAAAGTTTGAAGGTTCGAGCCATTCGAACTTTTCAAATAAAAAGAACAAGAAAGGCTCTGAAAGCTTAAATAGTGTCAAAAAGGGTGCTTCCGGGGGTTTCGGGCCCACGTGTTTTAATTGTAAACAAAGGGGACACATGGCCCGTGATTGTACCAATGGCCCGAACAAATTTACTTGCTATAATTGTGGTAAGGAAGGGCACAAGAAGCCGGAATGTCCCGAGTTGAATAATGATCATGTTAAGAAATTGGAGAGAGCGGCGGGCACGGCTAGGGGTCGGAACTATTTGATGACGAATGATGAAGCTAAGCAATCCAACGAAGTTGTCTCAGGTACTTTTATGGTTAACTCTAATCCGGCAAGGATTTTATTTGATAGCGGTGCAAATTTGTCGTTTGTGTCTCCAAAATTTGTACCTAAACTTGATAGACCGTTAGCTAAGTTAAGTCGTCCGGTAGAAGTCGAAATAGCGGACGGCAAGACCGTGCTAGTGGTTGATGTGTGTAAGAATTGTGAAGTTGATTTTGGTGCCGAAAACTTTAAAATTGATCTTATCCCTATGACTTTGGGCGATTTTGATATCGTTGTTGGTATGGATTGGCTCGATCATAATAGAGCCGATATCGCATGCCATGAAAAGTTTATTCGTGTGAAGACCCCAAGTGGGGGAGAGTTAATTATTCACGGCGATAAGCGAAGAAGACTTGTGCCAATATGTTCTTTTGCACGGGCACGTCGTTTTCTTGTTAGTGGTGGCATGGCTTTTCTTGCCCATGTTGTTGATACTCGTGATGAGCCACCACCTATTCGTGAAATTTCGGTGGTTAGTGAATTCGAAGACGTTTTTCCGGACGAGTTACCGGGTGTCCCGGCGGAAAGACAAGTTGAATTTCGCATTGAGTTGGTTCCGGGGGCTACTCCCATTGCTAAAACTCCTTATCGTTTAGCGCCAACGGAAATGCAAGAGTTGTTAAATCAAACCTAAGAGTTGCTTGAGAAGGGTTTTATTCGACCGAGTGCTTCGCCATGGGGCACTCCGGTGTTATTCGTGAAAAAGAAGGATGGTAGCATGCGGATGTGCATTGATTGTCGGGAGTTGAATAAAGTGACGATCAAGAATCGTTATCCATTGCCTCGGATTGACGATTTGTTTGACCAACTCCAAGGTGCGACGTATTTCTCAAAGATTGACATAAGGTCCGGCTATCACCAAATGCGGGTCCGCGGGGAAGATATTGAGAAAACGACTTTTCGAACGCGTTATGGGCATTTTGAGTTTGTAGTTATGCCTTTTGGTCTTACGAATGCACCGGCGGCATTCATGGACCTTATGAACCGAGTGTGCCAACCTATGTTGGACAAGTCCGTAATTGTGTTCATCGACGACATACTAGTCTACTCGAAAAGTATGAACGAACATGAACGTCATTTGCGTGAAGTATTGAAGACGTTACGAAAGGAGAAATTGTATACTAAGTTCTCCAAATGTGAATTTTGGCTAAGGGAGGTTCAATTCCTTGGCCACATTGTGAACAAGGACGGTATTCAAGTAGATCCGATGAAGATAGAGACGGTGAAGAATTGGAGACAACCGACTACGCCTACAGAAATCCGAAGTTTTCTCGGATTGGCTGGTTATTATGGTCGGTTTATCCAAGACTTTTCTAAGATCGCTTCTTCGTTGACGAAATTGACAAGGAAGAACGCGAGGTTTGTTTGGGAGAACGAGCAAGAAATTGCTTTTCAATTACTAAAAGAGAAGTTATGTCAAGCTCCGGTGTTAGTTTTGCCGGAAGGGGTGGAAGACATGACGGTTTATTGTGATGCTTCGCTAAATGGGATCGGGTGTGTTCTAATGCAAAGAGGTAAAGTCATTGCTTACGCCTCTCGACAATTATAGGAACACGAAACGAGATATCCGACTCATGATCTTGAGTTGGCGGCGGTGGTACATGCGTTGAAAATTTGGCGCCACTACTTGTATGGTGTCAAGAGTACGATTTATTCGGATCATAAGAGTTTGAAACATCTCTTTAATCAACGAGATTTGAATTATCGTCAACGTAGGTGGATGGATGTGGTGAAAGATTATGATTGTGAAATACTTTATCATCCGGGAAAGGCGAATGTGGTCGCGGATGCGTTAAGTCGAAAGAGTCATCACCCGGCGTTACGATTGGGATTGTTACGTATGATTATTACTAATGATTTTCTTGAAAAACTTGGTGTGACTCAAATAGAGGCTTACGTTCACAACAAGCATGCGGAACGAATTGTGGGGCAATCGGAATTCATTACTATGGGTTCCCGTGGGTTGTTGTCTTTTCAAGGAAGGGTGTGGGTGCCTAAGATGGGTGATTACCGACGGGTGCTACTTGATGAAGCACATAAGTCAAAGTACTCCATTCATCCGAGCGCGACGAAAATGTCAAATCGAGCGTACGAATCAAACTTTGGAGGATATGTTACGGGCGTGTATTATTGATTTCGGAGGAAGTTGGGACGAGCACTTACCTTTGGTGGAATTCTCGTACAATAATAGTTATCATGCTAGTATCGGGATGCCACCTTACGAGATGCTTTATGGGCAAAGGTGTCGAACTCCAATTTGTTGGGGTGAAGTGGGTCAAAGAGAAATCGGGAGTACCGATTTGGTTTTGGAGATGAATAACAAGATTGATATGGTTCGGGAACATTTGAAAAAGGTGCAAGATAGGCAAAAATCTTATGCCGACAAGCGTAGGCGGACGATTGAGTTCCAAGAAGGTGATATGGTAATGCTTAAGGTTTCGCCTTGGAAGGGTATTATTCGGTTCCGGAAACGGGGAAAGTTAGCTCCTTGATTTATTGGTCCTTTTAAAGTTTTAGCTCGTGTTGGTGAATTGCATATCGTTTGGAATTACCCGAAGAACTTGCGGGGATCCATAATACGTTTCATGTTTCCCATCTCCGTAAGTGTCTTGCGGATGATTCTTTGTGGGTGCCATTAGACGAGATTGAGCTAAATAATAAGTTAGAGTACATTGAGGAGCCGATTGCCATACTCGATGAGAAGGTCAAAAGATTGAGACATAAGGTGGTTAGGACTTTTAAAGTCCAATGGCGTCGTAGTAAAGGTTCCGAGTTTACTTAGGAGCCCGAAGAGTTTGTTTTAGTTTATCTTCCTGCTTGTCATGCGGCGTGGATTGCGAGGACGCAATCCGGTTCAAGTGGGGGAGAGTTGTAAGATCCTGATTTCGCAGTTGTTTTGGACGCCGTCCAAAAGGTGGGACGCCGTCCCAATTTGAAGGGCTGGATGCCGTCCAGGAATCTGGACGCCGTCCAGATGGTCTGACGGGCCAGCCTTGGTGTTTTTAGATTTTTAGATGGGATTTTTGGTAATTTCATGTTGTGGACGACTTAAAGGCTCAAGATCAGTTTAGGAGCATCATTTACTCCATCTTTCAACCACCAAACCTCATCCATTCAATTCTAGAGAGAGAGTGTTTTAAGTGTGAGAAAGCTCAAATCGGGGAAGAAGAAGCTCATTTCGGGGTAGAGCTCGGGTATTAAAGTTGTTCATATCCTCATTTGCTACGTTTTGATTGTGGTGGTAAGCCCTAAACTTGATTTCTTTACTTTAATTAGTTTAAGGGTTAGGGTTTGGGTTAGTGTTGCATATAAAACCCATTTGCTAGTGATTTGAGGGTTTTAGGTAAGTTTGGGTCATGGAGACCCAAATGATGACTAACCTAGGGTTTTGAAAGGTTAAAGTGTGTAAATGGGTCTTAAAAGGCTTAGTAAATCACTAGTACACTTATAGTAATGTTAGTGGGTGTCATTTGGGTTGTGGGTGACCCAAATGGATGTGTTGACCTAAAAATGGGTCAAATGAGTCTTTGATGACCTAGGTTGTCTTGCAAGGGTGAAAATGAGTTAACTTTGTGAATAAAAGTGTACTAAAACCATAAATGGCTAGAGTTAGGGTTTTGGGTGAAGATAACCTATTATTAGGATTAAGGGTGCAAAATGGGCCGGAATTGCACCTTGGGTCAAATGACTCTAGAATGTTGAATGAGTGGGTTGACCGACTTGAGTTGTGATTTGATTATGTGCTAAATGTAATAGGTACGTTACATTGAAGTTGCAAGCTCGGTTATCTTTCACAAAAGACTCTAAGGTGAGTGGAATAATTATACGTTCATGTATATGGCGTGTTTATTTGTGAATGTTATGGTATGAACCATGTGCCGGTAGTGCCATAACATGTATGTGACGGATATAGGATGTGAACCACGTGTCGGTAGCATCGAGTGTGAACCACGTGCCGGTAACACTATAAAATGAGGCGTAAACCACGTGCCTGTAGCGTCAAATTGTGAACCATGTGCCGGTAGCACTATAAAAGAGTGAGACTCAATGCGTATGGTGTGAACCACGTGCCGGTAGCACCATAGCGTTATGGTTAACCATATTATGTTGTGATCGTTTAGCATTATATATATATATGGTGTTGAGTATATGCTAATGAGATTTGGTGTCAATGTACGACTTGTTAGTATTCTGGGTATGATTGACTTGCTACTTGAGTTACATGTTCGTACGAGGTATCTGGTATTGTGATTGCAAATAGATAGGTTATATATGTGTATGTATAATTATTGCATTCACTAAGCATTAGCTTACCCTCTCGTTGTTTACCTTTTTAGGCTCAGGTGCGGACAAAGGAAAAGGTATTCGGTTGGATTAGTGGCCTCCCGCTTATTTTGATAGGGGATGCATTTTGGGTTAGCTTTTGGAAGTTCGGCCAAGCTTTGGGTAGTTTAACCCCAAACACCATGCTCTAGTGTCGTTTGGAACTTAAACTTATATTGGTCGAAACTTGTATTTTTGAACGAAACTCGTAAAATGGGCGATGTGGGCCCGATGATGTAAAACTTGTTATGATTATGTAAACCTCTTAGTTTTACTATTATTAACTTGTGGTAAAAAGGTTTTCGTGCGAAAGTGTTGGGAAGCGGGTTTTTCGCTCACGTGAGTTGGACCCGTGATCAGTCCCTGGCAGTTCATTGGGACACCGTCCCGATTTCTTGGACGCCGTCCCATTCTTAAGGGCTGGACACCGTCCCAAATTCTGAACGCCGTCCAGATGGTCAGTCCCAGAAATTTTTTTTTTGTCATGTTTTCGGAATTAAAGATGTCGGGTTGTTACACTGGACTTCGACTGTGTCTGAATGTCAAAAGTTTTGCTTATCATTTCTTGTCAGAAATTACCTGTCTATCATCATAAGTTTAAACGCGTCTTATTGCATTGATTGCATAGATAGTGTATAGACAAAATTCATATCTTGGCATATCTATTACAGTAAACTTTGTCTGCCATCTTCCGAAAATTTCTCCGTAATTTACGGGATTTTGGTATTATATATACATATGTAAATTATGTATTGAAGAGTACCAATCAAATTCTATAATCTATTTCATATCAAAAATTATCTCTCTAATTATACAAGATGGATCCCGTATCTAGTTCAAATTCCTTAAATTCCGACAGCTATTCCGATATGGATATTCACCTGAACTCTGAAGAAAGTGTAACTGCAATGGATCAACCAATCAGCCATCACCTATTCTGGATGAATTGGGGATGGGTTCATAGCCTACTTAATCATTGGAGACAAGAAGAAGGTGATCCCTTCCATCCACCACATTCACCTCTTGGCGAAGAACCTGAAGCACTTACCGGCGAACCTATTCGTAATACTATTTTCTCTCTCATTTCCAGAGTATCTCATCATGATTATATACTATCCCATATTATAAATCTTATTTATCCGATCGTCCGAACCACCGATCATCCCGGTATAATAGAATAAGTCAACGAGCTTCGTGCTCGGGTAGTGGCTTTGGAGAATATGGTGCAAGGGTTACGAATACCAGCAGCAGCACCCGCAGCATAACCAGTACCACCATCATCCACACCAACAGGATCATTACCACCACCAACAACCACATCCGCATCACACGCCTCAACATCACAATTTGTACCTCGGATATCAACATCATACGCACCATAGGTACCAAGAAGTACCAGCAACGACAAACGATGAAGTATGGATTCATAACTTCATCGGAGAAACATTCTACGGCGATTATGTAATTTCTAAAGTTTAGAGATTATCTATTCTAGCCTTAACCCTAAATCAGATAGAGTAGAAACCCTTATCCGAATGGTGTAAGATACAAGCTAGACTTGTTTTACCAACAGCATCAACAGTACCCTTAGCCTCACCAGCACAGTCAGTGCTGTCAATATCGTCAGAATCAGTAGCACCTCTAACATCACAAGCTCCGTCAGTTCAAGAAAGCACCGTGGACATCATTACGAGTCAACAACGAGTATATTGTATCAATGAGTTATGAAGTAATAACTCAATTCATCTAAAGAATTTATATGTATATCTTATATATATAAATTTTAAAACCATCATGAATCTTTTCGTACTAAGCTATTACGTGTGAATTTTAAGGGGTAGATACTACTCGGTTAATTCATATTACTAATATGCTATGATGTACATCCTTCATTAACAACTTAACCATCGTTAACTACAAATATCTGTTTCAACTCAGTGAATTCCATTTCATAATGAACTTAGTGTATTAATCAATTACATGTTTGATTTTACACTTTTATCTTCGATGTACTCGAAACTTTCTAGAAAACATCATTTATATCTTATGAAGTTCATAAGAATTTCACGAGCATCAACATCCTTCACCGAGGAATAAGAATAAATAATGAAGTATTGATTTCATTAGTGAAATACTCCGCGAAGATTATGTAATCCTTAATGTTTTAGAGATTATTCATTCAATTCAAAAATCAAATGAGCTTAATATGATATTAACTCATTAAATCTGTATTACATCTGAAGAAAATATACATACATATATTTTCATAAAGACGGTAATAAAAAAATTCTTTTGTACAAAGTATTAATTGTGAAATCTTTAACGGGTAGGTAATACTCGGGAAATATATAAGTTCACAATTAATATGTTATACTGTACATTCTTCAACTTTGATTCAAAAATTATTAACTATGCTCACAGCGATATACAATCGTTTCCATACAAATTCAATTACATATTCTGATTTTGAAAAATTAGAATCCAAGCCAAGATTTAACAGAAAATATCACTCTTAGATTCTTACATCTTTCAAATGCTATACTTTAACTTCAAAACTGTGCTAGAACATCACTTCTATTCATAAACCCAGAAAAAAAAAGAAATTTTTTTTTTGTATCGTTCAAAATTCTAGAACATCATATGTATCTTGACAATTACAATCTTCATGCAAACCCTTCAAACTTTTGAAAAGACTTCGGATTGATAACCAACGATTCGGTTATGATAACTTTGAATGCTGATGAAGCAGCAAAAACTGTAAACGACCTTAACAGCCAAAAGTTTGATGATAAAAAATAGTGTGTTGGCAAAGCTCAGAAAAAGAGAAGGTTTGGAACTGGAAAACGGATTGAGCAAAGTATGAAGGAGGTTGTGGATAAATCACAAAGACTAAACCTGCCTTCAAAGAATCCAAATTATTCAGTATCTGCTGAAGCCATTAACGAATACCTTGCTTCTGAATCTAAACCTTGCGGACAATATTCTTCATCATCCTCTGATATTAGAAATTCTAAGATATCATCGTATCTTTCATTATAAATATCCTCCATATTTCTGGAGATAATTCCATAATCATTCTCATCAGAAATCAATTTTCTCCTTGCGATATCTGTGTAACATCATAAAAGAAACTATTTTAGTTTCTAAATTCTGAAACCTTCGAGTTTAAAATATGAATATTTTTGAAGTGGTGTTGGGAACTGAAGCATGAGTTAGTATAATATAATGACACTTGATCAACGTGATTATATTACAGTAAGTCATGTTGAGTTTCTAATGTAACGTGATAAAGGTTCACAGATCATACCCTCATTATAAACCATGTTACATAACTCTTTCATTCTATTTAACCTCTAAACTATCAAGAAAACATTTTCTTAATGATTCGGTCTTTTTTGAGGTATTCTGGTAATTTGACAAGTCAGATTGTGCTATTACCGTTTTTTTAGAACATTAATTATGTTCATTCCGAAATTCATACCTACGAATTCTGGACCATTATTCGCTTGATTTAAAGTCGGGAAGATAAAACAAAAGCATGAAGCTTCAAAATATCAATGGGAGTATATATAAATCACAGTAAATTGGAGAGAGTATTAACTGTGGATGTCAATGATTATGGAAAGACAGAAGCAGAGACATCGAAATATAAGGGAAGATATAAAACCCAACAACCACCCAGAAATTACAAACCGTGTATATCAATGCGTATAGCAATATAAAGACACGGGAGAATGAAAAACACTATAACCCCAAGGTAACGGTAGAAGAAAATAACTTCCTCCGGTGGTAGATGAAAAAGAAGAATGACAGATATGAAAGTTAGGAGTATATCAAGAATCAGAACTGGATGAAGCATTTTTACAATCTTTTGAAAATAGGAAATGAGGAAGAAGATGTAAGAGTGATGAAAATAATGAAACGGAAGAGGTCAATTTATAGCGAAATATCAAACATAGCAATCGAGGTAAATTAAGCATTTAATCAAAAGAAATCTTAATTTCCTTAAATTTCGAAGAATCAAATCTTATTTAGATTATGAAGATTTTCTATTCCTTAAATTACGGAAATCAATCGTTAATGCGTCAAGAGTTAAGACGAATCTATATTCTCCATTTCACTCTTTTACGATAACTTCTCTCATACGCTTCGAATAATAAGATTGTTTTATCCATATTATTCAACGGTGATAAAACTCTATTTATCAACACATATACGGCATGAAAATATTTTTATTGTTATTCATGACAACCTCACTCAAATTTTAGGACGAAATTTCTTTAACGGGTAGGTACTGTGATGACCCGGAAATTTCTGACCAAATTTAAACTTAATCTTTGTATGAGTAACATTTTCGACACGATAAAAAAAGTCTGTAAAACTGAATCTCAAAATTTTTGAACTATTTTCATATATTCAAATACCTTTCGGTTATTCTCGACGATTCGCGAACAATTATATGTATATAGATACATATATATATATATATACTATAACTTGAAAACGTAACAATGTATTAATTTTTTTGATACCGTACATTAAACTTATTGGTTTAAATATTTATTTGAATATATATGATAAGTTGGAATATTAATTGTATGAATAACTTACGACGTATATTTAAAACGTGTTTATGAATGTTGAAAATATATATTAACTTGGTCATAAAACGATTTGTTATTATATATATATTAACAAATAGCGAGACAATGATTTATAGGAGTAAATGACCAAAACACTCGAAAGTTTAAGATACACTTTGAATGATATAGTTTATTGATAATTTAAGACTATATTTTGACAAAAGTACGAGTCACAAAACGTAAATTGCGAGTTTTCTAAGCATACGAAAATGCGTTCGAGAAACCGGAACCGGAACATAAGTCGAGTGACAACGTACGAGTCATCGGAACGAAAATTACAAGTCAACTATGCACATGAATTTAATATAATATATAATTAATTATTTAAATTATATATATTATATATATTATATTTAATTATGTCGACAAACAAGAAAACAAAAAATATGTGAGCTGGATCTGACGGCCATGCGATCGCATGAGAAATAGGCATAAAACCCATGCGATCGCATGGGCATCAGAATCAGGAATTATGGCTATAAATACCAGGTTTCTTGCGCATGTTTTTTTACACATATTACTCCGTAAGTATTTATTTATTTATTTATTTATTTATTTATTTATTAATTATTTATTATTATTATTATTATTATTATTATTATTATTATTATTATTATTATTATTATTAAGATTATTATTATTAATCTTAATATTTTTAGTAATATTATACATAAAATATTACGACGAGGTCATGAGCGTGTCACTTTCAAAACAAGCTTCAAACGGGATAGAACTAAGGAAATTATGGGTTATAGCTATGGAGGTTATGGGTAATGTTCATGGGTATTGTTCGCAAGTCAAACCTAGTATTTATCATCTCTGTTGTGTCTACGTACTTTCCTGCAATATTGAATCTCAATATTGATACGTGAGCATTCATATCTTATCTTTTATATATTAATAGTGTATACATGTCTAGTGCTCGAGTATATACTTATACATGCTTGTATGCTAAATTTCGCCGTTAAACAGTTTATAATGAATCACGAATTAAATACATATATTACTGGTAAAAGGTATATGATATACATGTTTTCGGAAAGCTGGCGAAAAATCAATAACTTTTCATTTAGAAATCGCGTAATTTCGATGAACGAATCAAAAGATATGGTCAACTGAATTATAATTGACGTTAATTAGAATTGCTTTTGAATCTGCAATTAATATTTAAACAACTTGTTTATGAGATTGATAAAATACTACTAGCCAAGTAAATGAATCCTTATATAAGGCACGTCTCGTTTTGTTGAACAATTGTCAAAATTGACTTTTTGAAATGACTTTTGATAACTTTTGTATGTCGATCTCGAGCATTAGGATTGTGATACCCTATAACCCAACATAGTTTATTAGACATGTATTGACCAATATGTGTTCTCTAGGTTGAGATCTACGATTAATCTTGCATTCCGAGTTACGGTCACTTTTAGATGAATGACCTTATGTGCTGCTAAGGTGAGTTTCATTTGCTCCCTTTTTAATTGCTTTTGCAATCTATATTTTTGGGCTGAGAATACATGCACTTTATTTTAAACGCAATGGATACAAGTACATACTAAATTCTACACCGAGTTTGAACCAAAAATCCCTTAGCTTTGGTAACTAGTAACTGCCGGTTATAAGAACTGGTGGGCGCGAGTAGTAGTATATGGATCCATAGGGCTTGATATCCCCGTCTGAGCTAGAGCACTAGCCTTTTAACAGACGTATGCTATTTGAGAAGCGTACACGTTGGTTTGTGTGTATTATTAAGATAATTATACAAAGGGTATAAATTATATATACGTTAAGTTTAGTTACCAGGGTGCTCAATTTCGTAGAATAATTTGATAAACGTTTCGGATGAAACAACTGAAATCTTGTGATCCACCTTTATATACAGATTATGCGAAACACTAAAACTATGAACTCACCAACCTTTGTGTTGACACTTGTTAGAATGTTTATTCTCAGGTTCCCTAGAAGTCTTCCGCTGTTTGCTTATATGTTAGACAAGCTATGTGCATGGAGTCTTACATGACATATTTATCAAGGAAACGTTGCATTCACCAAATCATCACCATGTATCTTATTTTGACTGCATTGTCAACGGAATTACTATTGTAAACTATTATTTACGGTGATTGTCTATATGTAGAAATCATCAGATGTCGAAAACCTTTGATTTAAATATTCATTTATGGTGTGCCTTTTCAAAAGAATGCAATGTTTACAAAACGTATCATATAGAGGTCAAATACCTCTCAATGAAATCAATGAATGACGTGTTCGTCCATATGGATTTTGTGCGATCGTCACAAATGGACTATATCTATACATTCTTTTAAAGTTTATGGACTATAATAGTATTTTTTTGAGTATATGGACTACATCGGGACAAAATGAAAAGTATATGGACCTTGAATAGCCTTAACCCTTCAAAAACATAAAAATATAACAATTGAGACACTGATTTTCCCGCACTGAGACATTGATTTGCAACCACATTAGACTCCAAATGAGTACATGAATCTGCAAAAGAATGGATATATGTTAAAGTAATGAAGTTGTGATGTGGTCCAGTGGTTGGTGGCCTGCCTCCTTTAGGGGAGGTCAGGAGTTCGACCCCCGTTGGCTACATATTGAAAACACAATTTCATCCCCGCCATGAAGTATCCACCCATGACACATTTTCCATATCGTTTGGAGGGGTAAAGGGGAGGAGGTTTTACTTGGCCGTGTCCTTGGATCGGTTTCAAGGTTTTCTCCCGGGCAGCGATGGGGGCGGGGTTATTATTGCTGCATCGGCATAGTCGAAACGGGAGATGATCGCAACGGGTGGTTTAGTCCCCCTCGGGTGATCCCAATCGCTGTTTAAAAAAAAAAAGTAACAAATAAATTTAAGGTAACAATTGAGATACTGATGTTAGTTTCCTCTTCTTCTTATCATTCTTTGTCTGTGTATTATCTTCTTGATTTGTGCTCATATGAGTGTTATCAGCATCTGCTTGTGTGTTTGAAGTGTCACCATTTTTACCAGTTCTTTGTGGATCCATTTATCTGAGAAAAATGATTACAAGAAGCTGTAATTAGCAAATAAATCTGAATCTGTAATTCAATAACAGTTAGCAACACTTGAAATATCAACATGTTATTAACAAATAAACACATTACCAAAATCATATACAATCTGAATCTATAACATGTAATTAAATAAATTCACATTGACCTATAAATGTCACACTTCCTACAGCAACTATACATACAAATCAATATGTGGCAAATAAATTCATACTAGGTAAATAAATATACTTACAGTATTAACGTATACATACTAATTAACATATACATACTAATTGTAAATGTCAAACTTCCTTTATCAAACTTTGTAAGGAAATAAATTCATACTGAACTAATTTCGTACACCAACTATATATATACATATACATACTAATTAACATACATACATACATACATGCTTTATAAACAAAGATATATAATAAAAGAAGATACCTGAATACAATCAGTCGAAACCCAAAAGTGAGAGGCCGAAATTGGAACTTCTTGTCGATAGCAACTTAGCGAGTTTGGAGAGCTGCATAATAATTTTATTTTTACTACTTTATAATCCATTGATGATAGTCGATTACTCGATTATAATTTCTTGGAAACCAACGAAATTTGGAGATTGAAACGCAAAGCATGTTAGGGTTGCGTATTGGGGATATCGAAAAATTAGGGGAAAAAGAAGCCGTCTACTTAGATGTAGATACTAGATAGTGTAATAATATTAAGGAAAAAGACAAGTATACTATATTACAGAACTTTTCAAAATTGAAAACGGATCAGTCGAACTGGTCTACGAATCTATTTTAACTATCAACGAATTCTTCCAATTTTAGGCGGGATGGGGATTGTCACTATTTATACTTCTCGACAAGGGGAAAGCCATTCAGGAGATGCCGATCCCACGAACCTCTTCTCCATTCTCATTCGATCAGGGCAGGGGAGCGAGTCAAAATAGAAAAACTCACATTTTAGGGATAATCAATCAGGCTCGAACTGATGACTTTCACCACGTCAAGGTGACACTCTACCGCCACTTCTTGTGACTCATTCATTCGGTCGAGCGTTCCTCGGGCGTCGATCAATCCTGAATAATTATTATTATATTATTATTTCTTGGGTATACGGGTCGGGTACACGTGCCGGGTACACGGGTCTTTATTTAAACCAAGACCCGAACCCGAATTTTTTTAAAATGTAATCCCATACCCGGCCCGGGACCCGTAGACGCGGACCAGACCCGGCCTAATTATATCGGGTTTCGGTTTTCTTCATCGGGTCCGGGCTTTTTTGCCATCCCTAATTGTTGTCATTAAACAAGATTCATTTTCTTCTGCGTAAACACTAACCACAAAGTGTTGCGTAGAGTAGTCAATTACAAAAATTAAAAAATTGTTTATTTCGTAATTTGAGCTCATATGATGCCTTTTATTTTGTCATTAATTACGAGTAGTAAAAATATGGAATTTTACAATCATAACAACGTGAAAATACGATACCATTTCTAGTAAATGATTACGATTTCTATACACAAGTACACTTTTTGTAGAACTTTAAAAGACTAAATTGAGGCATATGGTATACCTATATTTCTACTAATGTGTGTACGTGAAATCATGAATTCATACTGATTTTATGATCGATTAGTGTATTTGAAATCAACTCGGGACGGGAGATATGACAAAGAAAAATCAAAACACCAAGAAATATGTTTGAAGATTGTGATTGGATAAAATATAATTATAGTTCTTTAAACGAGTCCGGTTCGGCCCGCGTGTTGCTACGGGCATGTTTCGGATGTTCTTTTTGTCTGTTTAGCGGTTGTGGTCACGATAGTTATTTGTATTATGAAAATTGCTATGATGATAAGGAGTTTACTATGGTCAGTAGAATATCTCTCGAAAGGCGGAATGCATATGACAACCAGCCCATTGACGGCTTGTTGAGATTGACCCTTCTTTTCCACCTTTTCTCATTTGCAATCCGCACAAACTCCCTTGCACAGAAAACAGATATGTTACATGCTGTTTAAACACTAATATATTGTATAAAATAGTTACTGAGCACTAAAAAATTATATGGAATAACCTGGAAAATTTAGATAAGTTAGATGTCTTCCATTGGTCGAGTTCCTATTATATAGTAACCATTCAGTTGTCTCTTTTGAAAATCGATCGTGTATAAAACTGTAACAAACATTATTTTAGAATGCATATAATAGCGAGCATATGGTTGTCGAAAACTTTTAAGCACCGTCAGATCAAGTGTAGCAAATATAAAGTGTGCAGCGAACTGCAACACAAACATTGCTTTAGAATGCATATAATAACGAACATATGGTTGTCGATAACATTTAAGTATCATCACATCAACTGTAGCAAATATGAAGTGTTCAGCGACAGCTGTCGCTAATGACTAATTGATAGAAAATTTGCAGCCATGTTGCTGCAAAATGCACATGCACAGAAATAAGTGAACAAGTAGACCTCATTAAAATGTACAAATCTATCTCATTCAAGAAAGTATATAAGCTATTCAAATGATACAGTGCATAAATTAAAGAGTACATATATTCATGATGCAAACTGGATTATTAAATTCAGTATGAAAAAGCACATACCAACTTTATAACCACCGAATGGCTCTTCTTTTAAAACCGGAAAAAACACTTTCACCTTCATATGAAAAAGTCTGGCAATTAAAACCGAAACGAATTCTTTCACCGACCGTTGATCTCCAAAAAAACCTCAGCGTATTACACACTTCATTGAAGGTGTCACATAAACACAACTGTAAAATCGATGTCATTATAGTAGCTCGTAACCCTTGCCCAATAAATAACAGAAAAGTGACAAAATATGACTACTCAGACATACTACATAACCAAAATAGCTACAATTACACATACACATTAATATACAGCAGAACAATAATAATACCTGTACTATATTGCTTTTTTGCGTCGCTCTATGTTGCTAGACGCAGATTTCAAAAAAGGCTATTTCTTAGGTTCTCGCGTCCCTGCCCAAAAGGATGGGTGAGTTTGGTATGAAACGGTTGAAGGTAATACAATACCTACAAAACAGATAGGTAAAATTACTATGACATAAGAATATCATAAACAACTCAGCATTACAGAACATATACAACATGAGAAGGAAAACACACCATTACCAACAATATTAGAAGTTCGAACAGACTGAAAACTGCCCGACCCGAACTAAAATTTATCAGATTTTCATTTCGATTACTTCGTTTCACAATTACAGTAACATTATTACCATCACTAATAGATGACTCCCTATTAGGATTCGTTTTCACCTTCGAAGAAGTTAAATGATTATGCACGGTTCATAATAACAGAAGCATGGATGCAACAAAAAATGTTACGATGCCAAGACAGAAAACATTCCCTCTCAACACACATAATTCATCATGACAGCTGTGCCAAATATATATAGACATAAACTAAATAAAAACTATCGCCTCCAAATCTAAATGAATAACCAACACAATTAAAGATCTAAGAATACTTAGTTTGCAAAACTTAATCACATACCATAGAAAATGATTCAAGAAAATGATACCAAATTAGCCCGAAAACGATGTAATTACTCAAAAATATCAATAAACATGGATTCCTTGCTACCACATTTCATGAAGTTCTTTTAACTTGCCATTATTATATATAATATTAAATATTAATATTATATTATTGTCTTGCTACTAAGTACAAACTAAAACTTATATAATTAAAGTTACAAATAACCTCTACAGTACCCACAATTAGTGATAAAAAATTATAAAACAAAGCCATGTAGCAAAGACAAAATAGACGGAAGACAAACATATACTAATGAATGTTTAAATTAGCTTAAAGTAGAAGAAAGTCCCAAAAAAATTAAAACTTTTTCTTACAGCCTATAGACGAAGCACCATAATTAAGATTTGTAAAGACATAATCAACATCAAATAGCCTAAAATTTACACTGCCACATGATAAAAAGCAAAAGTAAAAGAAAAATACACACCTGGAAATAGACCTCGAGTTAGTACGATTCGTGTTCACAGTCGAAGTAGTTAAATGAGCAGGGCCACTCGCACCATCAGCCATAGACGATGCACCAACCTCAAAACACTTACCAGACTTCCTCTTAGGCGACATTACAATATGAAACAACAACCGCCAACAACAAAACTAATAGAGCCATGTATACCAGCCCACTATATTATTTGTTTGAGTCTAGAAACATCCCAAATTCAGGACGAAAATCTACTGTTATTGACCTGAAAATTACAGCTGCGAATGCAGCAGCTTCTACGTTGAATAACAGGGGTCTAGACCCTCGAATTTGGTTGTTTCTTGACCGATGTTGACCAACAAAAACCCTGTAATATTAATTGACGATATAAAAATAATATCCAACATAATAGATAGCATTCAAAATAATATCCAACACTTTACAGTAAGTATGTATACAGGTTTCAATACATCTGTTTAGGTAGTTGTAAAAATCGCATTAAAAATTTGGTAAGATCCGAATGTTTTCGTTTCTTTTTGATACGAAATCATAACAAAAATTGTTAAAGGAATGATGAAAAGAACAATAGTTTTGATTGTTGGGTTCAATTTAATTTATGAATATACGAATTACCAGAGCGGGTTTCCTTGAAGATCGAGTTTAGGTCCTGAGTTGGAGAGTTTTAGGCAGTAACCTACTTTCTTGTATGCTAAGGAACGTCAATTGAATAAGTAGGTTGATTTGGAAGATGGTTGTGCGATAAGGTAGCTGTTCAATTAGAAGCCTTTATTTGCAACTGGGTTGCTGCGGTTGCTGCCGTTCCTGCGTTTGCTCCTGTTGTTGTTGTTGCTGCGTTTGCTTCAATTGCTGCCGTTGCTGCGTTGCGCTTGATGTCGTTGCTGTCGCCGGGAAGATGATAGGGCATGGCAGAAGGAAGAAGGTATTGAGGGCTGATGGGTATGATGAGGTGGAAGCCCTATTTTATAAGAAGAAGGAGATGTCGTTTTTGAGGATGGAGAAACACGGGTTGAAATTAAACGGCGCAAACCCACAGGCGTGTTTAGTATATGAAGAAGAAGGAGATGTCGTTTTTGAGGATGGAGAAACACGGGTTGAAATTAAACGGCGCAAACCCACAGGCGTGTTTAGTATAGGAAGAGGGGTTAATGTATAATTTCACTACAACAAATTTTCATTCATAATCCCACGAACTCACGGTCTTAAATATACTCACTAATTACTTGAAAAAGCTTTGTAAGAGTAAGAGATCCAAAAGATACTACAACATGAACATTATTCACAATTGATGACCACCTTGAAATATTAACGATATTAACCAATTTATGGGAAACTTCACCAAAGAATTGATAAAAATATCAAAAAGTTACATCATCACCACATTTATAATACCTGATTATGGGCCTAAATGAAATAGGTATAGTGTGTTATTTTATTATTATAATTTAAATGCGATATTTAAATTATGGGTAATTATATCAATTAATTATAAGGAGTGAAATAATAAATTATGTGTTGATAATTTATTATGTGAACTTGTGAATGTAATTGTGACGATGGTCACAGAAAATATATGTTTTTGTGATTTGGACTTCGTTAGGACGGCCTAATGAGGTACGTTGTGTTTCAGATCACGGATATATTACCTGTATATTATATTAATTATAAATAAAAGTGAGATGCTGGCTTTTGTGTGGAAGTACACGTGTTTACTTCTTGTTTTATTTAAAACTAGAAAAAATCCGACCGCGCGTTGCTGCGGTTGTATTCGACGCGCGGTCCAATTTGGATATACGATGTCCGTTTCGCGTATAGTTAGTCGTGTTGTATATGTATATATATGTATGTAATATAACCCGAAATATTTATTTTTTTTTAACGATGTCCGTTTCGCGTATAGTTAGGCGCGTTGTGTTCGTAAAATTATTTCGAGTTGAACGGTGGTCTCGGAAAAATTTAACTCGCACCGAGCGTGAATATAGGGCCCGTTATTTAGTGTTTTTTTATCGATGTCCGTTTTGCATATAGTTAGTCCCGTTGGGTTCGTGAGATTTTTTCGAGTTGAACGGTGGCCTCGGAAAAATTTAACTCGCACCGAGCGAGAAGATAGGACCCGTTATAAATTCGGGTGGAGTAAGGTTTTTTTATTTTAATTAAATTATAAATTTACGTTTTTTAGCCCTGAAAAAGTGTAAAGTTGAGGGGTTGTTGTGTAATTTGTGCGAAAGTTGAAAGACCATTTGTAGTGTGAACGCAAACTCAAAACGACAACTCGGTAGAACTGAAACGACCAAATTTGGGAGGAGGTTTAGTATATAAGATTCTCGGTAGAACTGAAACGACCAAATTTGAGAGGAGGTTTAGTATATAAGATTAATTAATTAATGAATCAAGGACCAACTAACATGTTTCTCACTTGTTTCATTTCTAATTTTGATAACTAAAATCACATATATATATATACACATACATGCGCAGATGCAAACAACTTTCCTGGTTATTAATATTCTTGAGTTTTCTTTCCAAATATAGAAATAAAATACACATATACATATGCATACACTCACGCACCCTAGCTTAAATGCTATGGTTTAGATTCTTGAAATTCTTACAAGCTAAGTTTGGATCTATACATTTCGTGACTCCACAATTATGACAAGTAAGTTTATTTGAGTTGATATAATTAGTTTTTATAAGTTATGACAACTAATGGAGTAAATGATCAAATCTTGGTATATAGTGTTTGTATGCTTAAATTGATCGTGGTTATAGCTTGTATATGATATGTGTATGATTCAGGTATGCTTGATTATGTTAAAATGTATAATTCGTGATTTAGGGTTTAAAACCCATTTGAACTGATGCTGCTGTTCTTCAGGTTCCACACGAGTGACTTGTCACTCGTGCGGTTGAGCCTTGGAAATGGCACGAGTGAGGCCTACTCGTGCGAGTGATGGTCACTCGTGCTGTTGATCTGGCAGAATTTTGTGGTGTTGTAATATTTGTCTAATAAATGACCACTCGTGAGAGTCAACTATTACTCGTACGGTTTAGGTGGGTCACACAAGCGTGTGAGTTCACTTGTGCGGTTGACTTGACAAATTGTATGGAATTGTTGTGATAATGATTAGCTGAACAGTTTGTTGGTTTAATTTGTTTAGCTTGATAAAAATGATTGGGATGTGTATACTGACTTGGAATGTATTATTCTCAGGTGATAACGTGAATGTGAAGACTCAGTAATATAAGACCACTGAGTTTTGCTGGTATCGGTGAGTGGGACTATCCTTTCGGATATTGTTATATAGTACTAAGACAGTGTAGTGTCTTGTGCTATGATTAGTGATATGCTCCCATTGACCAGTGAGACGTATGATTAGATTGTGCCTTTAGTCAGTGACCAGTGACTGTGATATTATGTGATTATGTGTACACTCAGTGATCCCGTCAAGGTGTTGTGTGCGACGGAAGAGGTCAACCATTCCTAGCGGGGTGTCTTGTACGATAGGAATTGGGTTGGGTTCTTGTCTTACTGATGTGGTGGTATAGTGTGAATGACGAGTGCGTCACGTCTGGAAGACTATACCAGTGTTTCAGTATTAAGGACTATCGGTAAACTCTAGCCCGATCAGCTAGTAGTCAATGGCCCGGCCAGGTCGCCGGTCCTCTTGTGATCATTTCTGTGCTAGTGACCTAGTAGCATGTGACTTGTGACCTTAAGTTGTGCTTAGAGCTTATAGTGATATCTTATTTGATATTTCCATTCACTTAGCGGTGCGCTAATTCCCCCACAGGGCAAACTGCAGGTGTGTATTAGCAGCTTTTGGTGGGTATCGTCGGGCAAATGAAGATGTTTGACACCGTGTGACTCTGATGTTTTATGTAAACGACTTTACAACGTGATCTGTAATTAAGTAACACCAGTGATTTTGTGAAAATATGACTATATGTGTAATTAATAGTTAATAATTGACTTCCGTTGTGTATGTAAAAAAATAAATAAATCGAGAGTGTTATAACATTAGACTATATACGTCGAACCTATTAGCATATACAAACCGTTGATTATAACTACTTTTGAATTAAGTCTGTTATTGTTGAGTCCTCTGTCGAATTAAAGATTTAATTATGACAAAACATGACTTTAAACACTAGTTGTAATGTGCAGGCCAATATGAGTTTATTTAATTATAAACAACATTGTATGTTGTGTTTAAGTATTTTAATGTGTTGCCTTTACTATCAGTACAAGATAGTTCAAGATTTAAGATTACTTCATGACCAGCATAGGATGTATGCAGAACCAACAAGAGGATCAAGTGAACGACCAGTAACTGAAGAACCAGCAGAGGCTGAAGCAGCACACGAAACTTATGAAAATCATACTCCATTGCAAGAATGATGGTTTCCTGTGTCGTCTACTTCAATTTGCACTATTCAGCTGACATCGAAGACGAAGTTGAACGGAGAAAGACATGTGTCGGCGGCTGATAAGTGCCCTTACAAGACAACAATGGAATGCAGAAGTTTAACCCAAGCGCAGTTCATGGTTATTGATTTATCATCGCCTAGGGAATCCAACAGTCTATTTGTTTAATCAATTCGAATGTCCAAAGGGGTGTTCCTGCAATTAGCTACCGAATAAGGAAAGGGGAATCACGTGATTCCTGTCACAGTTGTCGGCTGAGTTCAAACATCCTTTGTACCAGTGGGCAATAGATCAATTACATGGTTATTAGTGCTCCTATGAATATTTGAACCACAATTGTATAAATTAGTGGTGTGGGTGTTAAATCAATAGAGTCCGGACCTTGTATAAGCTACATTCGTTCGAAAGCTGTAACAACCCGACATTGATTTACCAAAAACACGACACAAAAAAAAAAAAATTCTGTGACTGCCCATCTGGACGGCGTCCAGAAATCGGGACGGCGTCCAGCCTTTACAACTGGGACGGCGTCCAAGGATTTGGGACGGCGTCCCAATGAACTAAAAAGTACTGATCAGTTTTTGTTTACACGCGAGCGAAAAACTCGCTCCCCGACACTTTTCAACGAAACCATTTTCACAATATGACATATTAAGTAAAACTAAGATATTGCCACCATAAAAACAAGTTTTACAACCCCGAGCTCACAATGACCCGTTTTACAAATAAAGTAGCAGTTTTGACCCATTTATCTCTTTAGACGGATTAGAACTCTACAACCCAACCCGATACCAAGAGCATAATCCCGGGGACTACTAAAACCCCCATCCGCGTCCAATTATCCGAAAGCTACCCCATCAAGCCCAACCGCTCCTGCACGTCTAGTCTAACAACTAGCTAGCATCAATAACACAATACCTGTAAAAAGGTAAACAACGAGAGGGGTAAGCCGAGGCTTAGTGAATGCAATAATTATACACATACATATATAATATACCTACTTGCAAACACTTACTCACATACCGCATACATGCTAGCAACACAATTAGCTTATCATCACAATTACAAGCTATAACCTCCAATAATCAAGCTAGCATAACAAAAGCATATATAATATGAACAAATATAATATGCTTACGCTACAACACAAATAACCATGGTTAACCAATAGTACAAGGGAACGGCGCTCGCGAAAACGCCATCAGTGTTCATAACATCCGTTAGGGCACTTAACACCTCGCACCACTAACCCCTAGGGTGGCACCTTAACACCTCGGTACATCACCCCGAGTGGCATCTTAACACCTCGATGCAACACTCATTATTTTACGGAGTGGTGTCTTAACACCTCGACACTACACTCCTAGGTGGCATCTTAACACCTCGATGCTACACCCGAGTGGCATCTTAACACCTCGATGCTACACTCTTCACGTGAAACGTGGTGTCTTAACACCTCGACACTACACATTTCACGCTACAACAAATAGATACATTATATACCTACGCATATAATTATTCCACTCACCTTATCACGTCGGTGGTGATTTAGCACTTCCGTATGCTTCGAGCAAGGTACCTAATACATAAGTACACATTTAATACACAACTTGTGGAATTAACCATAATACTCACTCACACCCAAAACCGCCCATAAAATGGCCAAGACTCATCTTTAATTACTAAAACTAGTGATGTAAGTCTACTAACACCAATTAGCACAAACTTAAGGTGTTTCATACCCATTTCACCCAATTAGGTCAACCTTAACTCATTTGACCTATTTCAACACTTATACATACCATTTTAGCCAAACATGACCCATTTACAATTCTTCCATCATTTACAAGTGTATTAATGACCAATCAACACAATTTAACACTTACAACTTCAATTCACATGGCCAAACCCTAGATCATAGCTATTAGGGTTTTTCTTATCTTAACATAACCCAAATTCACCCATTTTACCCCCAAATGGGTCTTACAAGTTCCAACACTCCTAAAATCACTAATACTAGTGATTATACCCCACTTACAAACCTTAAACATGCTTAAATCATTAACCAACCCAAAACCCGCAAAATATCAAAATAGTGGGTTTCCATAAACCCTCTTCATCATCTAAAAGGGTTTTACAAATAACAAGCTCAAACCCTAAATGTACACAAGAATCTTAACAATGAAATTCGGAGTTGAGACTTACCAATACTACCAAAATGTAGCCGTGAACGAAAGGAACAACTTTAACTCTCGAGCTTTGACCCGAAACGCTCATCTTCTTCACCAAACCAAGCTTTCTCACTCTAAATTAACCCTCTCTCTCTAAAATAAGATGAGAGTGTTTTGTGTGGGTGAGAATGAGCTCCAAATGGAGTTCTAGATCATTTTTGATGATCCCAAACCGACCCCAAGTGAAAAGACCCAAATACCCCTTTTAATTTGAGTAAAATAGAGCTGCTGGCCCGTCAGGCCTTCTGGACGGCGTCCAAAAAGCTTGGACGGCGTCCTAACCTTCATTGTTGGACGGCGTCCTAAAGTCTGGACGGAGTCCCAATGAACTGAGTCTGAAACTGAACTTGTTTTGGTAGTAACTTTCAAACCGTAACTCCGTTTTCGACGAATCAAATATCATTGGAAACGTAATGAGATTTACTATCCAATGGTAAGGTTTTAGAACATCAACTCCAACTTTATTTGGGATCCAAAAATACACTTACATGCCTCGTATTTCGAATGACGCTCGAAATAACGTGTAACTGAAAAACCGGTGTTACAACTCTCCCCCACTTAAATTGGATCACGTCCTCGTGATCCGCACAAACACTAGAAGTTAAGCACTTCTCCCACGAACATTTCCGCTTTCAACGCGGAGTCACACAAGTAGTAAACTCATCCGAAACCTCGCTTCGTGCACTAACGCATCATAATACAACAACTGTACTTCACAATCGTCCTAAAAGAAGGACAATTCACCGGCAACCATCGTCGTCACACTTCACGATTCCTACAAAACACAACAAAGCCCGTCATCCATAACATCATCCGTGAATTCTAAGATCCCACCACACGCTAATGATCACTAGCGTGCACTACCGCAACAAATGATATCTCATACACTCAACGTCCAGAATTTCCATTTAGGAAATACGAAAAATACCACATTTTCCTTCAAATTCTCACGGCTGCAACACGCAACAAGCGCATCCATAACTATATCGCCCTATGCGATCTTCTAAATTCACTACGCCGCGAACCAAGTCTTACATTAATCCAAATCAAGAAGGATTCATGCTTCCTTAAAATTTCTTACTCATTCGGTTCATAACCGTACTACTCGACCGATCATTCCTGAATATTCTTTAGGCCAAGAACCAAACTCCCTCCAGCTCTACACCGGATCATTCCTTTAACGAAAAAAAAATTTTAATAACCCCGCAATAACACTTAAGAAGCACCACTTTCCCGCCGATCGATCCACACACGACTATACGTCACTGGATTAATCCAGGACGACAATAATACACCACGAATTAGACCAAACATCAATACATCGTCATAGGGTTTCTCCTCTGAACCATACAATACGGCTTCCTAGTACTAGCATAGAAGCTATTCGTATACCAAAATCCCGTCAACGGCGAATCATCATCACAAAATTTTCGCAATTCGCCACACGACTCACAAAAATATTCACCACGCCGGGTGAACTTTCCTACCTAGACTGTCCGTTAAGGATGGTCTCAACATTTCAATGCAACTAACAGTCGCATCACTAAGGAGCACACTCTCGCAAACAAACAACATATGCGTGTCTCGATATGAGACAGTCAAAATCGACACTCTCCGCCTCACATTCGTCCATAAAGTGGAATAATCCACTGAAAATCTTCACGATTGCGTTTCCCGACAGGGAAAATACGATATTCGCCACGATATCGAACTCGTTCTCATTCAATTATACTGTCCGGGTTTCATGACAACCCAGATTTTTCACTACGGGAGCACTCGGAACGACACTTCATTCTCTCACTCCGGGATCTCAAACTTCACATTTGGTCTCATACCGCACATTGGTACTACACGACCACCTTACATAGGAAGTCTTACACTTCCTTCAATCCCATCATCACAATCTTCACGCATAACATTCCAGAGTTGTAACTCGCAATCGTAAAGCACGATCTCGAGTCGACATTAGCAACCCGTCACTCTTTCTCGTTAGGAGCTCCGAATACCCATTGAGGCTTAGCATGGTACGCTCCAACATTTCACTATACATAACACCACTGGAGTTTTCCTCGGGCGGCAGTAAAAACTCCCCCACTTAGGATTTATCTCCCTATTCTCACCGCCAAGATGATAACATCCCGCGGAATTGTAATTCCACGTCACACCTGACCATTCTCACCGTTGGTCATAAACATCAATTCACCGCAAATTCGCTTTAGGCTCTCAGAGCCGACATGCACAATCACTTGAGACGTCGTACACGCAATGAAATCGCACCTTCATACCACACTTCACAACTAACTACCTTAATCGTTCGAAAAGCAAACTCCACCAAAGTTTTACATATGCCTCTAAGCCTAGGCATATGTCACGCCGCTTACTTAGTCGTGATTCTCAGTCGAGATCACCCGACCTTCCACTTGACGAATCGTTATCAACAATTGCTCACTCTCATAGAGAAGAGTGACCAATTCTGACACCATAATTGCGTCCACCACAATATCAACACTTCATCAAAACCCTTCGGACTAACCGACCATTAAGTTCGTCACCGGCTCACCGGTCATCTTTACCCGTCTATCACTTAAGAGCAACAAGATTCGCTCACCCGTCACTTCATAAGAAGTATTCGTCACAATGCTCTTAAACTTCGACTTTCGCAACCGTCGAATTACCACCACCCGTCGATCACTATTATAATCTCCGATGCTTCCAAGGGTATCTCACGGGCACCCTAAGCACAAAGTGATCACACCACTACCGGAGTTAAACATTACACTAGCAGGTATAAAAAGGCACCTGACGCAGTGTCATGCAGACTCCCACCACAATCAAATGAATTTTAGAAAATCGATCTTTAGGTTCCATACACCCGATGTCACCCATCTCTCTATAATAATGACCCGAAGTCATACCTACCCGACAACCTTACGGTTTATTATCTTATCGAAAGTTCCTAGCGATCACACGCTACCCGCAGTTTCCACAAGGCCAAACGATATAGCCTAATGAGGCCCTTCATCTAACACAAGGAGATGCTCGGGGATACCAAGTCTTACACCCTTCTACATCTCGATAAAACCACTACTACAAGGGATATTCCATTAGGAATGTTGCCCTATAATCTACAACACACTAACGTAATCAACATTACACGGGTCCCACTCCCATGAGTTTAACGACCCGAAGACTCCTCGATTCGCCAATTCCAAGGCGACTTACAACAAGAATCCTAACACGATTCTCTAATCACACACTCTACCGAGTGTAACTCAAAACTACAATCATTAGACTTGTCGCATTCCATTACGGAATTCAAGTCCTCGTCGCACACACGCAAGCGTAAATCGGTCATCCTAGTTACGATGGGTAACTAAAACCAATTACAATCTCAATAATGCACCCACTACTTAGGGTGGCTAAGCACGCACCAAACTCGTGAGTTAGCTCGCTCACTTAACTAACCGATTCCATCGTACACTTCCCGACTCACAAAGAACCTGATGTGATAACAAGCACATCACTCGAGACTACTATATCCTAGGAACCAATAAAAGATTCATAATTCATCCCGTTCTACCCCAACCATGCCACGTCTCCTCCGTTCGGTACTTGTCATGTCATGTTTAGTGTCAAGATACACTTTCGTAATAATGGTGATCGGTCACTATTAAAATGCGTACCTTACCATTTTCACATGGTCACGCAAAGTACTTTATCCGGACTGACGCAACATTCACACAAAATAACACGCGATATTTCCTAGTACCCGAATGACCAAAGTCCTTACCGCGAACTTGATCACTCAAACCACCAAGTATTCGAATCTCTCCAATAGATTCGTCCCTAGGACACCGCACGAAATAGATACCTGTATATATATATACACCTATATACAATATAATAATAAATGTACACAAGTACACCGCAACAACAAGTCAACCTACAACCTAGGTGACTATCACTAAAACAACGTCCAAGTTCGACTACTTACATTAGGCACTAGCAATCTAAGGCACTAATTTACTCACGAAATAAGGCCCCACATCATCACACTTTGGACAAAAACTAGTCCTAGTTAGTCACCTACTCTAAGGCACTAACAAATCTCAATCTGACCCGTAATCCTACAAGCCCCGTAAATAATGCACAATCGCCAATAAGTCTAAGACTAGGCACCTATCCCAAGGTCACCTAATTCCCTTAGACTATGCTCTGATACCACTTGTAACAACCCGACATTGATTTACCAAAAACACGACACAAAAAAAAAATTCTGTGACTGCCCATCTGGACGGCGTCCAGAAATCGGGACGGCGTCCAGCCTTTACAACTGGGATGGCGTCCAAGGATTTGGGATGGCGTCCCAATGAACTAAAAAGTACTGATCAGTTTTTGTTTACACGCGAGCGAAAAACTCGCTCCCCGACACTTTTCAACGAAACCATTTTCACAATATGACATATTAAGTAAAACTAAGATATTGCCACCATAAAAACAAGTTTTACAACCCCGGGCTCACAATGACCCGTTTTACAAATAAAGAAGCAGTTTCGACCCATTTATCTCTTTAGACGGATTAGAACTCTACAACCCAACCCGATACCAAGAGCATAATCCCGGGGACTACTAAAACCCCCATCCGCGTCCAATTATCCGAAAGCTACCCCATCAAGCCCAACCGCTCCTGCACGTCTAGTCTAACAACTAGCTAGCATCAATAACACAATACCTATAAAAAGGTAAACAACGAGAGGGGTAAGCCGAGGCTTAGTGAATGCAATAATTATACACATACATATATAATATACCTACTTGCAAACACTTACTCACATACCGCATACATGCTAGCAACACAATTAGCTTATCATCACAATTACAAGCTATAACCTCCAATAATCAAGCTAGCATAACAAAAGCATATATAATATGAACAAATATAATATGCTTACGCTACAACACAAATAACCATGGTTAACCAATAGTACAAGGGAACGGCGCTCGCGAAAACGCCATCGGTGTTCATAACATCCGTTAGGGCACTTAACACCTCGCACCACTAACCCCTAGGGTGGCACCTTAACACCTCGGCAGATCACCCCGAGTGGCATCTTAACACCTCGATGCAACACTCATTATTTTACGGAGTGATGTCTTAACACCTCGACACTACACTCCTAGGTGGCATCTTAACACCTCGATGCTACACCCGAGTGGCATCTTAACACCTCGATGCTACACTCTTCACGTGAAACGTGGTGTCTTAACACCTCGACACTACACATTTCACGCTACAACAAATAGATACATTATATACCTACGCATATAATTATTCCACTCACCTTATCACGTCAGTGGTGATTTAGCACTTCCGTATGCTTCGAGCAAGGTACCTAATACATAAGTACACATTTAATACACAACTTGTGGAATTAACCACAATACTCACTCACACCTAAAACCGCCCATAAAATGGCCAAGACTCATCTTTAATTACTAAAACTAGTGATGTAAGTCTACTAACACCAATTAGCACAAACTTAAGGTGTTTCATACCCATTTCACCCAATTAGGTCAACCTTAACTCATTTGACCCATTTCAACACTTATACATACCATTTTAGCCAAACATGACCCATTTACAATTCTTCCATCATTTACAAGTGTATTAATGACCAATCAACACAATTTAACACTTACAACTTCAATTCACATGGCCAAACCCTAGATCATAGCTATTAGGGTTTTCCTTATCTCAACATAACCCAAATTCACCCATTTTACCCCCAAATGGGTCTTACAAGTTCCAACACTCCTAAAATCACTAATACTAGTGATTATACCCCACTTACAAATCTTAAACATGCTTAAATCATTAACCAACCCAAAACCCGCAAAATATCAAAATAGTGGGTTTCCATAAACCTTCTTCATCATCTAAAAGGGTTTTACAAATAACAAGCTCAAACCCTAAATGTACACAAGAATCTTAACAATGAAATTCGGAGTTGAGACTTACCAATACTACCAAAATGTAACCGTGAACGAAAGGAACAACTTTAACTCTCGAGCTTTGACCCGAAACGCTCATCTTCTTCACCAAACCAAGCTTTCTCACTCTAAATTAACCCTCTCTCTCTAAAATAAGATGAGAGTGTTTTGTGTGGGTGAGAATGAACTCCAAATGGAGTTCTAGATCATTTTTGATGATCCCAAACCGACCCCAAGTGAAAAGACCCAAATACCCCTTTTAATTTGAGTAAAATAGAGCTGCTGGCCCATCAGGCCTTCTGGACGGCGTCCAAAAAGCTTGGACGGCGTCCTAACCTTCATTGTTGGACGGCGTCCTAAAGTCTGGACGGAGTCCCAATGAACTGAGTCTGAAACTGAACTTGTTTTGGTCGTAACTTTCAAACCGTAACTCCGTTTTCGACGAATCAAATATCGTTGGAAACGTAATGAGATTTACTATCCAATGGTAAGGTTTTAGAACATCAACTCCAAATTTATTTGGGATCCAAAAATACACTTACATGCCTCGTATTTCGAATGACGCTCGAAATAACGTGTAACTGAAAAACCGGTGTTACAAAAGCTATCTAGGCGTAATCTGTATCAACCGGTTATCTATTCCGCCAAAGGATAACCGTGATTCTTTGAGATTATTTCAATAAAAGAATATCAGTGAAATTTACATATGACTCTGATTTAATTATTTTTTAATTATATGCTTAACTGTTGAATTAATCTAATTGACAACAAGATTGTATTTACTCCCCTCTACAACTTTTTGTTGTTAAATCGGAATCAACACTTACTTTATTTTGAACAAGATTTGTTTATTTATATTTTTAAACATATGAATTTTTTGAAATATTATATTTTTTATTCGTGTTTATGGTTGAAGATTGTCTTAAAATATTACCATTTCATAAAACCCGTAAAAACGTTGGTCTTTAAGTAGTATATATATGTGTTTGTGTGTGTGTATATATATATCTTTGAGTAGTGTATATATATATATATATATATATATATATATATATATATATATATATATATATAGTGAAGGAATCAAGCGAGAAGTTTTTTGTGATGAGAACTATGAGAACTTCATAGTCAAAAATAAATGGGGCATGGTCAAACATTTTGGGCTATATATATATATATATATATATATATATATATATATATATATATATATATATATATATATATATATATATATATATATATATATATATATATGTGTGTGTGTGTGTGTGTGTGTGTGTGTGTGTTTTGTGTGTGTGTGTAACATCCCCCCTTACCACGACCACAATATTGTCCGTTTTTTCTGTAGGCGCACGGCCTTTTCTTGGTGACCACACGAGGACTTCCAAGGAGGTCACCCATCCTAGTACTACTCCCGCTCGAGCACGCTTAACTGCAGACTTCTCATGGGATCTACTGTGTTTGTAGCCCCAAAACGCGTTGTGTCTGGTAAGGATATCAGTTACCTTATAATGGACTCAAACTTTCTTACACAAATTGATGTGGGACGGTGTATTACAACTCCCCAACTTAGAATCTTGACATCCTCGTCAGGCCGAAACAAATTGATATCCAGGATCTATACCTCAGGAGATGCATGAGCCGAGTGCCCGTCACACCTCGAGAAGCTAGTGCTGTGATACCATCTGTAACATCCCGCCTTACCACAACCACAATATTGTCCGCATTTCTCGTAGGCGCACGGATTTTTCTTGGTGACCACACGAGGACTTCCCAGGAAGTCACCCATCCTAGTACTACTCTCCCTCGAGCACGCTTAACTGCAAAGTTCTCATGAGATCTGCTGTGCTTTTAGTCTCAAAACGCATTGTGTCTGGTAAGGGACTCAAACTTTCTTACACAAATCAATGTGGGATGGGGTATTACAATGTGTGTATATATATATATATATATATATATATATATATATATATATATATATGTATGTGTGTGTATGTGTGTGTGTGTGTATGGGGGGTGTTAATCATCAAGATGGAAACATTTTTTGGGATGAAAGAGAGAAGTAAATTTTGTATTTTTATTTTTTCATTTTTTTGAAGGAAAAAAAAATATTCAAACATTAAGATCACGTGAAAATATGAATATTTAAAAAAGACATTTTGCGATGAATGTTATTATATTTGCGAGAAAACGCTCAAAAATAAATGATAACATGCATCATTAGTAATGTTTTAGTTAGAGTTTTCTTTCATCATTTTTTTTCATTTTATGTGAAGTTTTTCTACAAAATTTTGCCCGATTTAGAGTTTAGGGTTTGAGATCTAGTGTTTTGGGTTTAGTCCCTAAACCAAAAACCCCAAACCCTAAACTCTTAACCGTTCGTGTTAAAACTTCAATCTAAACATTAATTTCTAAACCCTAAACCCTAATTTTTAAACACTAATTTCCAAACCCTAATTTCTAAACCCTTAAAAAAAACTCTAATTAAAACATTACTCATGATGCATGTTATCATTTATTTCTTCGAGCGTTTTCTCGCCAAAATAATAACATTTATCAAAAAGTGTCTTGTATAAATGTTCATATTTTCATGTGATCTTAATGTTTGAAAAAAAAAATTAAAAACAACGAAAATTACTTTAACGGCCCGTCAAAGTACATTTGACGACCATTGTTATCTTGGTCCCACAGCTTAATCACAACTCTAAATGAATTTAATAAATAACCTTGCATTCTTTATTTAAAAATGATTTCCTATAAAGGAAATCTACTAAAATATGTAAGTTTAGAAAAACCATACATAAATACTTAATCAAAAGTTGACCAAAACAAAGTCAACAAACACCCACAACTTAATGTATCAAAATAGAATGCAAGTTAATGTTTAACAAAAGCTGCCATCATAAATATGCAGACTGTCTAAGCACAACGGAAGCAATCAATCATGAACTTGAGAATAAAACATGCGAGTAACTGTCAACAAAAATGTTGTGAATTATAGGTTTAATATTGCAAACAATATTTAATTTGAACCGTAAAAATTTATGTTTGAAAACATAAAGCCTTATTATGGACCACAAAAATTATATGCTCGAAAATATATAAAAATATTATTTCATTAACCCGTGAGCCACCTGGTAACCACTTAACCAATTTCACCCTTACCAAACACAATATACACTGAACAAGTGTGTCTTCAAATAATTACGAAGTACTAATACATTCCGTCTTCAAAAATTGCTAGCGCGACTAGCACGAAATGGGGTTGTCAAACCCGATAGATCTATCCATAGGATTCACGTTCACCAGTAGAAACCAGTGATTACAGTTACCAGACTAGGGAATATCTTCGTTCAACTCACAATGAATAACTTAAACCAACTTTCACTTGTGTCCAATATAAAAAAATAAAATGCATGTATTCTCATCCCAAAAGATATAAAATAGAAAAATGGGACTATAACTCACCTTAAAGCAAATGAAGTAACCACACAAAAAGCAAACAGCAAACGAAGTAAAGTGATCAAGAATGATCACAACGCCGACCTATAAATAAAGCAGGTTGATATAAATAACTAACTTAGGACAAGTCTTAGTATGATAGCTATAGTACTTGTTGCAAGTAAACATAGAACAACACCCAACATGCTTCGGTTTGATCAGAACAGCGTAAGGACACGTACTTTCTATTTTTAGAAAGTTTCTATTTTTAGCAGGTTTCCATTTTTGGAAAGTTTCTATTTTAGGAAAGTTTCTATTTTAGGAAAGTTTCTATTTTAGGAAAGCTTCTATTTTAGGAAAGTTTCTATATTTAGAAAGTTGCTATTTTTGGAAAGTTTATAAGTTAGGAAAGTTTCCTTAATTAGAAAGTCAACAAAAATCAAAGTCAACCGAAAGTCAACTCAAAAGTCAACCTTGGTCAAACATAGTCAACATTGAATTTTAAAGTATAAGTTATATTAATAATATAAGTTATAATTTTAATTAAAGTCAAATATGTATAATTATGTCATAACATAAGTTTAATTAAATTAAATCGAATTATTAAAGTTAACATAAGTTTAAATGATATAATTAATATAATATAAGTATTTAACTAATTAATTAATTATTAATCATAATATAAATATTATTAATTAATAATAAATTTTAATTATATCATAAGTAATATTAATTAATAATGAATTATTAATCATATCATAAGTTTCTAATTATAATTATTAAATCATAAGTACTTAATAATTAAATTATAATTAAATAATAACTAAGCCTTATAATAATTAAATAATTAATTAATTCTTATTATAAGTCTTATTGTAATAATCTCATAACATAAGTTTAATACTTACCATAAGTATTTTTCATTAATAATAAAAGTATTATTAATCATAAGTTTAATTAAAAGTTTCATTAATCAAAATGTAATTAATAATCATATACTAAATATGTATATCATAAGTCTTAAATTTAATTAATCACTTTTATATCATAAGTAACTTAATGATAATGAAAATCATTATTTTATATCATAAGTTAGATGTTATAACCATAAGTTTTAATTACAAGTTCATCGGGTCATAACTTGAGTCCCGGGTATCGGTTTTCGGTGAGTCTTATATATATATCCTCGCCTAACCAAACCACACGACACATTAGTGCACTCAATAACACTCCAATAACAGCCCCCAAGTTGTGACCAACAGACATATATCAACTTGGAGCTTTAATCCGTTCAAAAACTTATTTTAGTCATACCGGGTGATTCGTGGCTCGGATTTCGATGACCCGAACATGAATGTTCATCCAATCATCAATCCTAACACACTAGTACACCCTAGAGACTCCAAAAATGGTCACAAAGTCGGAACAAAACCGATCAAGTCGTTTTTATATCTTAATTCCATCAAAACCCTAAATCGGGCATAACTTTTGATCCGAAACTCAAAACAACATGAATCTAAAGCCTAAAATTATTGTCTTAATGAGAGGAACTCATCTATACACTTTATTTAATCAAAAAAATCTCTTAAGTATGCTGATTTTAAACAAATAACTGCTGTCCGCTTTTAATCAAACCGAAAACATATGAAATAGAGCATTTCTAAGCATCAAATCAACAACACAACAACATACAAGTACTATAGCATCAACATATAATCAAAATTAGTAAAAATGAAAGATAGATGAAAAATTAGGGTTCATGAATATACCCCAATCAAAGAATCAAGAGTATTGTTCCGTAGATCTTGAAATGGTGAATCCGGATATGATAAAAGCCCTAAATCTCCAATATAAAATTGTTGAAGAAGATGATGATGATGGTTGAAGATGGTGAACATCCAAGGGAGAGAAAAAGAAAGGGGGAGGTGAAAAATAAAATGTAATTAGGTTAAATGAAGGAGTAGTGAACCAATTTTGATCAAGGGATAAACAAGTTCCAAGTTTTGCCAAATTACCCCCTCCTCATGGGGTCTCAGCTGAAAAATGCACAAGTGTGGGCCCACATGGCCCACTTTGATGTATAAAGAGTATACTTGTTGTAGTGACCCGAACTTTTCCATGTTTATATATATTAATTTAGATTGATATTTACATGATTAAATGTTTCCAACATGTTAAGCAATCAAACTTGTTAAGACTTGATTAATTGAAATATGTTTCATATAGACAATTGACCACCCAAGTTGACCGGTGATTCACGAACGTTAAAACTTGTAAAAACTATATGATGACATATATATGGATATATATATAGTTAACATGATACTATGATAAGTAAACATATCATTAAGTATATTAACAATGAACTACATATGTAAAAACAAGACTACTAACTTAATGATTTTTAAACGAGACATATATGTAACGATTATCGTTGTAAAGACATTTAATGTATATATATCATATTAAGAGATATTCATACATGATAATATCATGATAATATAATAATTTAAAATCTCATTTGATATTATAAACATTGGGTTAACAACATTTAACAAGATCGTTAACCTAAAGGTTTCAAAACAACACTTACATGTAACGACTAACGATGACTTAACGACTCAGTTAAAATGTATATACATGTAGTGTTTTAATATGTATTTATACACTTTTGAAAGACTTCAATACACTTATCAAAATACTTCTACTTAACAAAAATGCTTACAATTACATTCTCGTTCAGTTTCATCAACAATTCTACTCGTATGCACCCGTATTCGTACTCGTACAATACACAGCTTTTAGATGTATGTACTATTGGTATATACACTCCAATGATCAGCTCTTAGCAGCCCATGTGAGTCACCTAACACATGTGGGAACCATCATTTGGCAACTAGCATGAAATATCTCATAAGATTACAAAAATATGAGTAATCATTCATGACTTATTTACATGAAAACAAAATTACATATCCTTTATATCTAATCCATACACCAACGACCAAAAACACCTACAAACACTTTCATTCTTCAATTTTCTTCATCTAATTGAACTCTCTCAAGTTCTATCTTCAAGTTCTAAGTGTTCTTCATAAATTCCAAAAGTTCTAGTTTCATAAAATCAAGAATACTTTCAAGTTTGCTAGCTCACTTCCAATCTTGTAAGGTGATCATCCAACCTCAAGAAATCTTTGTTTCTTACAGTAGGTTATCATTCTAATACAAGGTAATAATCATATTCAAACTTTGGTTCAATTTCTATAACTATAACAATCTTATTTCAAGTGATGATCTTACTTGAACTTGTTTTCGTGTCATGATTCTGCTTCAAGAACTTCGAGCCATCCAAGGATCCATTGAAGCTAGATCCATTTTTCTCTTTTCCAGTAGGTTTATCCAAGGAACTTAAGGTAGTAATGATGTTCATAACATCATTCGATTCATACATATAAAGCTATCTTATTCGAAGGTTTAAACTTGTAATCACTAGAACATAGTTTAGTTGATTCTAAACTTGTTCGCAAACAAAAGTTAATCCTTCTAACTTGACTTTTAAAATCAACTAAACACATGTTCTATATCTATAGGATATGCTAACTTAATGATTTAAAACCTGGAAACACGAAAAACACCGTAAAACCGGATTTACGCCGTCGTAGTAACACCGCGGGCTGTTTTGGGTTAGTTAATTAAAAACTATGATAAACTTTGATTTAAAAGTTGTTATTCTGAGAAAATGATTTTTATTATGAACATGAAACTATATCCAAAAATTATGGTTAAACTCAAAGTGGAAGTATGTTTTCTAAAATGGTCATCTAGACGTCGTTCTTTCGACTGAAATGACTACCTTTACAAAAACGACTTGTAACTTATTTTTCCGACTATAAACCTATACTTTTTCTGTTTAGATTCATAAAATAGAGTTCAATATGAAACCATAGCAATTTGATTCACTCAAAACGGATTTAAAATGAAGAAGTTATGGGTAAAACAAGATTGGATAATTTTTCTCATTTTAGCTACGTGAAAATTGGTAACAAATCTATTCCAACCATAACTTAATCAACTTGTATTATATATTATGTAATCTTGAGATACCATAGACACGTATACAATGTTTCGACCTATCATGTCAAAACATCTATATATATTTCGGAACAACCATAGACACTCTATATGTGAATGTTGGAGTTAGCTATACAGGGTTGAGGTTGATTCCAAAATATATATAGTTTGAGTTGTGATCAATACTGAGATACGTATACACTGGGTCGTGGATTGATTCAAGATAATATTTATCGATTTATTTCTGTACATCTAACTGTGGACAACTAGTTGTAGGTTACTAACGAGGACAGCTGACTTAATAAACTTAAAACATCAAAATATATTAAAAGTGTTGTAAATATATTTTGAACATACTTTGATATATATGTATATATTGTTATAGGTTCGTGAATCAACCAGTGGCCAAGTCTTACTTCCCGACGAAGTAAAAATCTGTGAAAGTGAGTTATAGTCCCACTTTTAAAATCTAATATTTTTGGGATGAGAATACATGCAGGTTTTATAAATGATTTACAAAATAGACACAAGTACGTGAAACTACATTCTATGGTTGAATTATCGAAATCGAATATGCCCCTTTTTATTAAGTCTGGTAATCTAAGAATTAGGGAACAGACACCCTAATTGACGCGAATCCTAAAGATAGATCTATTGGGCCTAACAAACCCCATCCAAAGTACCGGATGCTTTAGTACTTCGAAATTTATATCATATCCGAAGGGTGTCCCGGAATGATGGGGATATTCTTATATATGCATCTTGTTATTGTCGGTTACCAGGTGTTCACCATATGAATGATTTTTATCTCTATGTATGGGATGTGTATTGAAATATGAAATCTTGTGGTCTATTGTTACGATTTGATATATATAGGTTAAACCTATAACTCACCAACATTTTTGTTGACGTTTTAAGCATGTTTATTCTCAGGTGATTATTAAGAGCTTCCGCTGTCGCATACTTAAATAAGGACAAGATTTGGAGTCCATGCTTGTATGATATTGTGTAAAAACTGCATTCAAGAAACTTATTTTGTTGTAACATATTTGTATTGTAAACCATTATGTAATGGTCGTGTGTAAACAGGATATTTTAGATTATCATTATTTGATAATCTACGTAAAGCTTTTTAAACCTTTATTGATGAAATAAAGGTTATGGTTTGTTTAAAAATGAATGCAGTCTTTGAAAAACGTCTCATATAGAGGTCAAAACCTCGCAACGAAATCAATTAATATGGAACGTTTTTAATCAATAAGAACGGGACATTTCAGTTGGTATCCGAGCGTTGGTCTTAGAGAACCAGAAAATTTGCATTAGTGTGTCTTATCGAGTTTGTTAGGATGCATTAGTGAGTCTGGACTTCGACCGTGTTTTCTTTAAAAATGATTGCTTAACATTTTTGTTGGAAACTATATATTTTTAACATATGAATATTATGTGATATATTAATCTCTTAACGTGTTTGATATTATGTGATAGATGTCTACCTCTAGAACAAGTCCCATTGACTCACCTAATAATAATGAAGAGTCAAATGTAAATTGGAATGATTTGTGGACTGATTCACAAGTTTCCGAAGAGGAACCGGAAGAAGAGTCGGAACCGGAAGAAGAATCGGAACCGGAAGAAGAATCGGAACCGGATGAAGAAATAGAACCGGTGGGGGAAATAATAAAACGGTTAAGTAAAAGAAAATCCTCAACCAACCGACCAAAGTTAATTATGGTCAATGGTGTTTCCGCCAAGGAAGCAAAATATTGGGAGGATTACCAATTCTCCGATGAATCGGATTCCGACGAGAATTCCGATGATGTTATAGAAATTACCCCAACTGAATTTAAAAAGGCAAAAGAAAATAATAAGGGAAAGAGCATAAAAATAGAGAAATCTAATTCCAACCCCGATGAACTTTATATGTATCGTCAACCCCCGAAGTCCTTAAGTTGTAACAATGACCCGGGAACCTCTAAACCACCAGGTTTTTCTAAACCAATGTGGACAACGACGGCTCGTATTAGGGGAACATCATATATCCCTAGAAACTTGGCAAAACGAACCAAAACCGAAGAAGAAGAAACGAGCGAGTCGGAATAAGATAGTTGTATTCGTGTGGTGTAATATATGTAATATAGTGTTCTTATGCTTTATGATATATGTAAAAATTGCTTGTATTAATAAGTATTTTTTTATGAAACTAACTCTTGTCTATTTTACAGTTTAAAAACACAAAATGGATAGACAACCCAATATTTTAAGAGACCTACCCGGAGACATGATTGATGAAATCTTGTCTAGAGTCGGCCAGAATTCTTCGGCACAACTATTTAAGGCGAGATCAGTTTGTAAGACATTCGAAGAACGTTCCAAGAATGTCTTGGTTTATAAGAGACTTTCGTTTGAAAGATGGGGGATATCACATTGGGAAACCCATAAGTTACGATGTGTTTACTTTGACGCATATATTGCGGGGAACCCAAATGCTATTTTACGCAACGGGTTAAGAAATTATTTTGACTCAATATATCCGAATATTGGACTTCGTGATTTAGAAAAAGCGGCTAACATGCAACATAAAGAAGCATGTTATGCTTACGGATTAGTAATGTTCGCTTCTCACCAAAGTGAGAACAAGAACATCGGGCTACAACTATTAAACAAAACGTTTTCACAAGTGACGGAGTCGGTAATTGGGGTAAGAAATGAGGTTTTTAGATTATTACGGGACTGTTGGACATTACGTAACCCCCGTCCCTTTGATGACGTTACAACACGCTGTCTTATCAACGGCCATAACGGTTATGTTGCACAAGACCAAGGATGGGAAGTAGTCCTAGTAAAACCAGAATGCATGACTTGTTTCTGGACGTATGAATTACGTGTCTTTATTGCCTTTGCTGAACGACTTGTGTACTAGCTAGAATTGTCTTCACAACTATCTTGTATCAAAGTTACTGTGTGCTATATTTCATGCTTTATGTAAAATAAGCGGTATTGTAAGTTTGTAAAATATTGTATAAAAGTTTGAACGCGAAATATTATTATAATCAGTTTTTCATATAGAATTGTAGTAGTTGAATTGTATATTAGCTACTAAGTATGAACTTAACGGGTAGGTACTACCCGAATTTAAACTTATAAAATGCTAATATGAAGAAAAAGCTTTTATAAATGAGTTCATATTATGCTACGAAATACTATTAACTACTCTTAATATTCTGTATGATTAACTTGTTCCATTTAACTATTTTGAAGGAAATGGCACCGACTACTCGACACACCGTGAATATGAATGAAGAGGAATTCCGTACTTTTCTAGCTTCAAACATAGCCGCAGTACAGGCTGCGCTACATACCAACAATAACCTTGGATCTAGCAGTACAGGAAATCGTGTAGGATGCACCTACAAAGAATTCACTGCCTGCAAACCTTTGGAATTTGATGGAACCGAAGGACCGATCGGATTGAAACGGTGGACCGAGAAGGTTGAATCGGTATTTGCCATAAGTAAGTGTACTGAAGAGGACAAAGTGAAGTACGCTACGCATACCTTCACAGGTTCTGCGTTAACATGGTGGAATACCTATCTAGAGCAAGTGGGACAAGATGATGCGTACGCACTACCGTGGTCAGCATTCAAGCACTTGATGAACGAGAAGTACCGTCCCAGAACCGAGGTCAATAAGCTCAAGACAGAACTTAGAGGGTTACGAACCCAAGGATTTGATATTACCACGTACGAAAGACGATTCACAGAATTGTGCCTATTGTGTCCGGGAGCATTCGAAGATGAGGAAGAGAAGATCGACGCGTTTGTGAAAGGATTACCGGAAAGAATCCAAGAAGATATAAGTTCACACGAGCCCGCCTCCATACAACAGGCATGTAGAATGGCTCACAAACTAGTGAACCAGATTGAAGAAAGAATTAAAGAACAGACTGCTGAAGAGGCCAATGTGAAGCAAGTCAAAAGAAAGTGGGAGGAAAACGGTGATAAGAATCACCAATACAACAACAACAGCAATTACAACAATAATCGCAACAATTATCCCAACAATCGCAACATCAATCGCAACTACAACAAACGGCCCAACAACAACAACAACAACAACAACAACAGCAACTACAACAATCATCCCAACAACAATAATAACCGCAACAACAACAACAATCAGAAGCAACTATGCCAAAGGTGTGAAAAGAATCACTCGGGGTTCTGCACCAAATTTTGCAACAAGTGTAAAAGAAATGGTCATAGCGCGGCGAAGTGTGAGGTCTACGGACCAGGGGTTAATAGAACGAAAGGAACAAATGGTGTCGGAACGAGTAATGGCGGAGCAAGTAGTGTCGGAGCAAGTTATGCCAATGTAGTTTGTTATAAATGTGGAAAACCAGGCCACATTATTAGAAATTGCCCGAACCAGGAGAACACGAATGGACAAGGCCGTGGAAGAGTTTTCAATATTAATGCGGTAGAGGCACAGGAAGACCCGGAGCTTGTTACGGGTACGTTTCTTATTGACAATAAATCTGCTTATGTTTTATTTGATTCGGGTGCGGATAGAAGCTATATGAGTAGAGATTTTTGTGCTAAATTAAGTTGTCCATTGACGCCTTTGGATAGTAAATTTTTACTCGAATTAGCAAATGGTAAATTAATTTCAGCAGATAATATATGTCGGAATCGAGAAATTAAACTGGTTAGCGAAACATTTAAGATTGATTTGATACCAGTAGAGTTAGGGAGTTTTGATGTGATAATCGGTATGGACTGGTTGAAAGAAGTGAAAGCGGAGATCGTTTGTTACAAAAATGCAATTCGCATTATACGAGAAAAAGGAAAACCCTTAATGGTGTACGGAGAAAAGGGCAACACGAAGCTACATCTTATTAGTAATTTGAAGGCACAAAAACTAATAAGAAAAGGTTGCTATGCTGTTCTAGCACACGTCGAGAAAGTACAAACTGAAGAAAAGAGCATCAATGATGTTCCCATTGCAAAAGAATTTCCCGATGTATTTCCGAAAGAATTACCGGGATTACCCCCACATCGATCCGTTGAATTTCAAATAGATATTGTACCAGGAGCTGCACCAATAGCTCGTGCTCCTTACAGACTCGCACCCAGCGAGATGAAAGAACTGCAAAGCCAATTACAAGAACTTTCAGAGCGTGGTTTCATTCGACCAAGCACATCACCGTGGGGAGCTCCTGTTTTGTTTGTCAAGAAGAAAGATGGTACATTCAGGTTGTGTATCGACTACCGAGAGTTGAACAAACTTACCATCAAGAACCGCTACCCACTACCGAGAATCGACGACTTATTTGATCAACTACAAGGCTCGTCTGTTTATTCAAAGATTGACTTACGTTCCGGGTATCATCAAATGCGGGTGAAAGAAGATGATATTCCAAAGACTGCTTTCAGAACACGTTACGGTCATTACGAGTTTATGGTCATGCCGTTTGGTTTAACTAATGCACCAGCTGTGTTCATGGACCTTATGAACCGAGTGTGTGGACCATACCTTGACAAGTTTGTCATTGTTTTCATTGATGACATACTTATTTACTCAAAGAATGACCAAGAACACGGTGAACATTTGAGAAAGGTGTTAGAAGTATTGAGGAAGGAAGAATTGTATGCTAAGTTTTCAAAGTGTGCATTTTGGTTGGAAGAAGTTCAATTCCTCGGTCACATAGTGAACAAAGAAGGTATTAAGGTGGATCCGGCAAAGATAGAAACTGTTGAAAAGTGGGAAACCCCGAAAACTCCGAAACACATACGCCAGTTTTTAGGACTAGCTGGTTACTACAGAAGGTTCATCCAAGACTTTTCCAGAATAGCAAAACCCTTGACTGCATTAACGCATAAAGGGAAGAAATTTGAATGGAATGATGAACAAGAGAAAGCGTTTCAGTTATTGAAGAAAAAGCTAACTACGGCACCTATATTGTCATTGCCTGAAGGGAATGATGATTTTGTGATTTATTGTGACGCATCAAAGCAAGGTCTCGGTTGTGTATTAATGCAACGAACGAAGGTGATTGCTTATGCGTCTAGACAATTGAAGATTCACGAACAAAATTATACGACGCATGATTTGGAATTAGGCGCGGTTGTTTTTGCATTAAAGACTTGGAGGCACTACTTATATGGGGTCAAAAGTATTATATATACCGACCACAAAAGTCTTCAACACATATTTAATCAGAAACAACTGAATATGAGGCAGCGTAGGTGGATTGAATTATTGAATGATTACGATTTTGAGATTCGTTACCACCCGGGGAAGGCAAATGTGGTAGCCGATGCCTTGAGCAGGAAGGATAGAGAACCCATTCGAGTAAAATCTATGAATATAATGATTCATAATAACATTACTACTCAAATAAAGGAGGCGCAACAAGGAGTTTTAAAAGAGGGAAATTTAAAGGATGAAATACCCAAAGGATCGGAGAAGCATCTTAATATTCGGGAAGACGGAACCCGGTATAGGGCTGAAAGGATTTGGGTACCAAAATTTGGAGATATGAGAGAAATGGTACTTAGAGAAGCTCATAAAACCAGATACTCAATACATCCTGGAACGGGGAAGATGTACAAGGATCTCAAGAAACATTTTTGGTGGCCGGGTATGAAAGCCGATGTTGCTAAATACGTAGGAGAATGTTTGACGTGTTCTAAGGTCAAAGCTGAGCATCAGAAACCATCAGGTCTACTTCAACAACCCGAAATCCCGGAATGGAAATGGGAAAACATTACCATGGATTTCATCACTAAATTGCCAAGGACTGCAAGTGGTTTTGATACTATTTGGGTAATAGTTGATCGTCTCACCAAATCAGCACACTTCCTACCAATAAGAGAAGATGACAAGATGGAGAAGTTAGCACGACTGTATTTGAAGGAAGTCGTCTCCAGACATGGAATACCAATCTCTATTATCTCTGATAGGGATGGCAGATTTATTTCAAGATTCTGGCAGACATTACAGCAAGCATTAGGAACTCGTCTAGACATGAGTACTGCCTATCATCCACAAACTGATGGGCAGAGCGAAAGGACGATACAAACGCTTGAAGACATGCTACGAGCATGTGTTATTGATTTCGGAAACAGTTGGGATCGACATCTACCGTTAGCAGAATTTTCCTACAACAACAGCTACCATTCAAGCATTGAGATGGCGCCGTTTGAAGCACTTTATGGTAGAAAGTGCAGGTCTCCGATTTGTTGGAGTGAGGTGGGGGATAGACAGATTACGGGTCCGGAGATTATACAAGAAACTACCGAGAAGATCATCCAAATTCAACAACGGTTGAAAACCGCCCAAAGTCGACAAAAGAGCTACGCTGACATTAAAAGAAAAGATATAGAATTTGAAATTGGAGAGATGGTCATGCTTAAAGTTTCACCTTGGAAAGGCGTTGTTCGATTTGGTAAACGAGGGAAATTAAATCCAAGGTATATTGGACCATTCAAGATTATTGATCGTGTCGGACCAGTAGCTTACCGACTTGAGTTACCTCAACAACTCGCGGCTGTACATAACACTTTCCACGTCTCGAATTTGAAGAAATGTTTTGCTAAAGAAGATCTCACTATTCCGTTAGATGAAATCCAAATCAACGAAAAACTCCAATTCATCGAAGAACCCGTCGAAATAATGGATCGTGAGGTTAAAAGACTTAAGCAAAACAAGATACCAATTGTTAAGGTTCGATGGAATGCTCGTAGAGGACCCGAGTTCACCTGGGAGCGTGAAGATCAGATGAAGAAGAAATACCCGCATCTATTTCCAGAAGATTCGTCAACACCTTCAACAGCTTAAAATTTCGGGACGAAATTTATTTAACGGGTAGGTACTGTAGTGACCCGAACTTTTCCATGTTTATATATATTAATTTAGATTGATATTTACATGATTAAATGTTTCCAACATGTTAAGCAATCAAACTTGTTAAGACTTGATTAATTGAAATATGTTTCATATAGACAATTGACCACCCAAGTTGACCGGTGATTCACGAACGTTAAAACTTGTAAAAACTATATGATGACATATATATGGATATATATATAGTTAACATGATACTATGATAAGTAAACATATCATTAAGTATATTAACAATGAACTACATATGTAAAAACAAGACTACTAACTTAATGATTTTTAAACGAGACATATATGTAACGATTATCGTTGTAAAGACATTTAATGTATATATATCATATTAAGAGATATTCATACATGATAATATCATGATAATATAATAATTTAAAATCTCATTTGATATTATAAACATTGGGTTAACAACATTTAACAAGATCGTTAACCTAAAGGTTTCAAAACAACACTTACATGTAACGACTAACGATGACTTAACGACTCAGTTAAAATGTATATACATGTAGTGTTTTAATATGTATTTATACACTTTTGAAAGACTTCAATACACTTATCAAAATACTTCTACTTAACAAAAATGCTTACAATTACATTCTCGTTCAGTTTCATCAACAATTCTACTCGTATGCACCCGTATTCGTACTCGTACAATACACAGCTTTTAGATGTATGTACTATTGGTATATACACTCCAATGATCAGCTCTTAGCAGCCCATGTGAGTCACCTAACACATGTGGGAACCATCATTTGGCAACTAGCATGAAATATCTCATAAGATTACAAAAATATGAGTAATCATTCATGACTTATTTACATGAAAACAAAATTACATATCCTTTATATCTAATCCATACACCAACGACCAAAAACACCTACAAACACTTTCATTCTTCAATTTTCTTCATCTAATTGAACTCTCTCAAGTTCTATCTTCAAGTTCTAAGTGTTCTTCATAAATTCCAAAAGTTCTAGTTTCATAAAATCAAGAATACTTTCAAGTTTGCTAGCTCACTTCCAATCTTGTAAGGTGATCATCCAACCTCAAGAAATCTTTGTTTCTTACAGTAGGTTATCATTCTAATACAAGGTAATAATCATATTCAAACTTTGGTTCAATTTCTATAACTATAACAATCTTATTTCAAGTGATGATCTTACTTGAACTTGTTTTCGTGTCATGATTCTGCTTCAAGAACTTCGAGCCATCCAAGGATCCATTGAAGCTAGATCCATTTTTCTCTTTTCCAGTAGGTTTATCCAAGGAACTTAAGGTAGTAATGATGTTCATAACATCATTCGATTCATACATATAAAGCTATCTTATTCGAAGGTTTAAACTTGTAATCACTAGAACATAGTTTAGTTGATTCTAAACTTGTTCGCAAACAAAAGTTAATCCTTCTAACTTGACTTTTAAAATCAACTAAACACATGTTCTATATCTATAGGATATGCTAACTTAATGATTTAAAACCTGGAAACACGAAAAACACCGTAAAACCGGATTTACGCCGTCGTAGTAACACCGCGGGCTGTTTTGGGTTAGTTAATTAAAAACTATGATAAACTTTGATTTAAAAGTTGTTATTCTGAGAAAATGATTTTTATTATGAACATGAAACTATATCCAAAAATTATGGTTAAACTCAAAGTGGAAGTATGTTTTCTAAAATGGTCATCTAGACGTCGTTCTTTCGACTGAAATGACTACCTTTACAAAAACGACTTGTAACTTATTTTTCCGACTATAAACCTATACTTTTTCTGTTTAGATTCATAAAATAGAGTTCAATATGAAACCATAGCAATTTGATTCACTCAAAACGGATTTAAAATGAAGAAGTTATGGGTAAAACAAGATTGGATAATTTTTCTCATTTTAGCTACGTGAAAATTGGTAACAAATCTATTCCAACCATAACTTAATCAACTTGTATTATATATTATGTAATCTTGAGATACCATAGACACGTATACAATGTTTCGACCTATCATGTCAAAACATCTATATATATTTCGGAACAACCATAGACACTCTATATGTGAATGTTGGAGTTAGCTATACAGGGTTGAGGTTGATTCCAAAATATATATAGTTTGAGTTGTGATCAATACTGAGATACGTATACACTGGGTCGTGGATTGATTCAAGATAATATTTATCGATTTATTTCTGTACATCTAACTGTGGACAACTAGTTGTAGGTTACTAACGAGGACAGCTGACTTAATAAACTTAAAACATCAAAATATATTAAAAGTGTTGTAAATATATTTTGAACATACTTTGATATATATGTATATATTGTTATAGGTTCGTGAATCAACCAGTGGCCAAGTCTTACTTCCCGACGAAGTAAAAATCTGTGAAAGTGAGTTATAGTCCCACTTTTAAAATCTAATATTTTTGGGATGAGAATACATGCAGGTTTTATAAATGATTTACAAAATAGACACAAGTACTGAAACTACATTCTATGGTTGAATTATCGAAATCGAATATGCCCCTTTTTATTAAGTCTGGTAATCTAAGAATTAGGGAACAGACACCCTAATTGACGCGAATCCTAAAGATAGATCTATTGGGCCTAACAAACCCCATCCAAAGTACCGGATGCTTTAGTACTTCGAAATTTATATCATATCCGAAGGGTGTCCCGGAATGATGGGGATATTCTTATATATGCATCTTGTTATTGTCGGTTACCAGGTGTTCACCATATGAATGATTTTTATCTCTATGTATGGGATGTGTATTGAAATATGAAATCTTGTGGTCTATTGTTACGATTTGATATATATAGGTTAAACCTATAACTCACCAACATTTTTGTTGACGTTTTAAGCATGTTTATTCTCAGGTGATTATTAAGAGCTTCCGCTGTCGCATACTTAAATAAGGACAAGATTTGGAGTCCATGCTTGTATGATATTGTGTAAAAACTGCATTCAAGAAACTTATTTTGTTGTAACATATTTGTATTGTAAACCATTATGTAATGGTCGTGTGTAAACAGGATATTTTAGATTATCATTATTTGATAATCTACGTAAAGCTTTTTAAACCTTTATTGATGAAATAAAGGTTATGGTTTGTTTAAAAATGAATGCAGTCTTTGAAAAACGTCTCATATAGAGGTCAAAACCTCGCAACGAAATCAATTAATATGGAACGTTTTTAATCAATAAGAACGGGACATTTCACTTGTGGCCCGAAAGCTCGAACGAAACCCGAAACGCGAAAACGCCGCTACGCGATTAAATTTTCGGAGGAATAACGCACACGCGACAAATAAAATATATAAACACAATATATAATCATATGATATAAAAATATCATATTTAAAATAATTTGGATTTAAAAATCTCAAAAATTTGACCGTTGGTTTGAAAACCGAAAAGATTCGCCGGATAAAAATTCATGACACGTAGAAACGCACGTTTTAAAATACGAATACAAATATTCATATAACACATAATAATTAATATATTATTACTAAAATAATAATATAGGTCATAGAAATGATGTGGCGTTAATAACAAGTAACGGACGTTAAATAATAAACGGTAAAAGATAATGGAAAAAGTAGGGTCGTTACAATTACTCCCTTCAAAAAAATGTTTCCATCTTAATTAAAACACAATATATATATATATATATATATATATATATATATATATATATATATATATATATATATATATATATATATATATATATATATATATATATATATATAGTGGTAGGATCAAGAGAGAAGTAACCAATCGGGGGGAAGCGGGGGAAAACAAAAACTTTTTTTTTTCGTTTTTTGAAAAAACTTTGTTCACGAACATTATAGATGGGATGAAAATATGAACATTTAATAAAGACACTTTGTGATAAATGTTTTTATTTTGGCGGGAAAACGCTCGACGAAGTAATATGTAACAATTATCATGTTTTTCGAGCGTATGTTGAGGTTTTAGCTATTAGGGTTTAGATATTAGGGTTTAGATATTAGAGTTTATAGGGTTTAGATGTTAGGGTTTAGAAATTTAGGGTTTAGGGTTTAGATTTAGGGTTTAGATTTAGGATTTAGATTGAGTTTTTAACACGAACGGTTTAGAGTTTAGGGTTTAGGGTTTGGTGTTTTGGATTTATGGAATAAACCCAAAACACCAAACCCTAAACCCTAAACCCTAAACTCTAAATCGGGCAAAATTTTAATTCACAAAATATGGAAGAAAAAAAACGTTCACATTCTTCACTAACAATATTATCTTGAATGGGTCTTGCAAATAATAACCATCACACTAAGTTCCTATAGTTGAATTTTAATATATTTCAAAGAAGTGTAAGGTAAAACATACTATTGGCCTTTTCTCTCTCTCTCTCTCTGGCGATTTGAGCGGGAAATTCTGTTACACTTCCACCCATCCAGATTCGCCATTGTTCCATCCAGATCCGCCATTTTTCCATCAATCTAGAGCAATTCCTACATCAAATCCATCTAATAGTGAGAGGCGAGCATCTCTGTTAGGTTTAATTTGATTTTTCCTGCTTTGATTTTATGTTTTGAAAATGAATACAAAACCTAGAAAATCATCTCGTAAGGGTAAAATTCCTGGAAAATTTGTGGACACAATTCATGATCTCAATAATAAGAACAAGGATCAAAGTAAGATGACTGAATTGAAGAAACCTAGAGACTCGAGTGAATCAAATGAGGCTCCTGAGGAAGAGTGTGCTGAAGTCATTGATTGTGGTAAGTCTAGTTCAGATCCATCTGCAAAAGTATATGATAATGTGAATTCAGTATCACCTGATGTTGGTTCTAATGCAAAAACTGATCATAATGATGATGCTGGTAAAGTCACTACTTATGCTAGTATTATTAGTAAAGAAGAAATTACTATGAATTTGGAATATATACCTACAGATGTTGATGATAGTGGCAATGAATTTGTTGTTTTTGAGAATGATTTTGTTGAGGAGAGTAAGCAACAATGGAATTTAACTACATGTTGTTATACAATTGGCTGTAACATGTCTTATAATGCATTAAGTTTCAATCTAAGAAAGATGTGGAGTGTAGTGACCCGAACTTTTCCATATTATATATATTAATTGAAATTGATATTTACATGACTAAATGTTTCCAACGTGTTAAGCAATCAAATTTGTTAAGACTTGATTAAATGAAATAAGTTTCATATAGACAATTGATCACCCAAGTTGACCGACGATTCACGAACGTTACAAAATTGTAAAAACTACATGTTGTGGTATATATAGACATATATATATGGTTGACATGAGATTATGATGAGTAAGTATCTCACTAAGTATATTAACAATGTGTGATATACATAAGAAATGATATTACTAAGTTAAGAAACTCGAAATGATATATATAACGATTATCGTTATGATAACGTCTACTAAATATATATGTATCATATTAAGATATTGATACACTATATTTAACATGATAAAATGATATTTAAATATATCATTAAGTGTGTTAACAATGAACTACATATGTAAAAACAAGACTACTAACTCAAGAATTACGAAACGAGACTTATATGTAACGATTATCGTTGTAACGATATTTTAATGTATATTTCATTATAAGAGATATTCATACATCATAATATCATTATAATATAATAATTTAACATCTCATTTGATATAATAAATATTGGGTTAACAACATTAATTGAGATCGTTAACTTAAAGGTTTCAAAACAACACTTACATGTAACGACTAACGAAGACTTAATGACTCCATTAGAATGTATATACATGTTTTGTTTTGATATGTATTCTTACACTTTTGAAAGACTTTAAGACACATATCAAAGTACTTCTACTTAACAAAAATGCTTACAATTACATCCTCGTTCAGTTTCATCAACAATTCTACTCGTATGCACCCGTATTCGTACTCGTACAATACATGGCTTTTAGATATATGTACTATTGGTATATACACTCTAATGATCAGCTTTTAGTAGCCCATGTGAGTCACCTAACACATGTGGGAACCATCATTTAACAACTAGCATGAAATATCTCATAAAATTACAAAAATATTAGTAATCATTCATGACTTATTTACATGAAAACAAAATTACATATCCTTTATATCTAATCCATATACCAACGACCAAAAACACCTACAAACACTTTCATTCTTCAATTTTCTTCATCTAATTGATCTCTCTCAAATTCCATCTTCAAGTTCTAAGTGTTCTTCATAAATTCCGTAAGTATAGTTTCATAAAAATCAAGAATACTTCTAAGTTTGCAAGTCTACTTCCAAGCTTTCTAATCCATTCCAAGTAATCATCTAAGATCAAGGAACCTTTGTTATTTATAGTAGGTTATCTTTCTAATTCAATGTAATATTCATATTCAAACTTTGATTCAATTTCTACAACTATAACAATCTTATTTCGAGTGAAAATCTTACTTGAACTGTTTTCGTGTCATGATTCTGCTTCAAGAACTTTCAAGCCATCCAAGGATCCTTTGAAGCTAGATCCATTTTTATCATTTCCAGTAGTTTTATCCAGAAAACTTGAGGTAGTAATGATGTTCATAACATCATTCGATTCATACATATAAAGCTATCTTATTCGAAGGTTTAAACTTGTAATCACTAGAACATAGTTTAGTTAATTCTAAACTTGTTCGCAAACAAAAGTTAATCCTTCTAACTTGAATTTTAAAATCAACTAAACACATGTTCTATATCTATATGATATGCTAACTTAATAATTTAAAACCTGAAAACACGATGAACACCATAAAATCGGATATACGCCGTCGTAGTGAAACCGGGGGCTGTTTTGGTTTGGATAATTAAAAACTATGATAAACTTTGATTTAAAAGTTGTTCTTCTGAGAAAATGATTTTTCATATAAACATGAAACTATATCCAAAAATCTTGGTTAAACTCAAAGTGAAAGTATGTTTTTCAAAATGGTCATCAAGATGTCGTTCTTTCGACGAAAATGACTACCTCTTTAGTAATTGACATGTAACTTAAATTTACGACTATAAACCTATACTTTTTCTATTTGGATTCTTAAATTATAGTTCAATATGAAACTATAGCAATTTGATTCACTCAAAACGGATTTAAAATGAAGAAGTTATGGGTAAAACAAGATTGGATATTTTTGATCTTTTTAGCTATGGGAAATGTTTAACAAATCTATACAAATCATATCCTAGCTAACTTATATTGTATTATACATGTATTCTAATATATTATGTAATCTTGGGATACCATAGACATGTATGCAAATGTTTTGACATATCATATCGACCCATGTATATATATTATTTGGAACAACCATAGACACTCTATATGCAGTAATGTTGGAATTAGCTATACAGGGTTGAGGTTGATTCCAAAAATATATATACTTTGAGTTGTGATTTAGACTGAGACGTGTATACACTGGGTCGTGGATTGATTCAAGATAATATATATCGATTTATTTCTGTACATCTAACTGTGGACAACTAGTTGTAGGTTACTAACGAGGACAGCTGACTTAATACACTCAAATCTTTAAAACATAATAAAAATGGTTGTAATTATATTTTGATCATACCTTGATATATATGTACATATTTGTATAGGTTCGTGAATCGATCCGTGGCCAAGTCTTATTTCCAAGGAAGGAAATATCTGTGAAAGTGAGTTATAGTCCCACTGTTAAAATCTAATATTTTTGGGATGAGAATACATGCAAGTTTTATAAATGATTTACAAAATAGACACAAGTATGTGAAACTACATTCTATGGTTGAGTTATCGAAATCGAATATGCCCCTTTTTATTAAGTCTGGTAATCTAAGAATTAGGGAACAGACACCCTAATTGACGCGAATCCTAAAGATAGATCTATTGGGCCTAACAAACCCCATCCAAAGTACCAGATGCTTTAGTACTTCGAAATTTATATCATATCCGAAGGGTGTCCCGGAATGATGGGGATATTCTTATATATACATCTTGTTAATGTCGGTTACCAGGTGTTCACCATATGAATGATTTTTATCTCTATGTATGGGATGTGTATTGAAATATGAAATCTTGTGGTCTATTGTTACAATTTGATATATATAGGTTAAACCTATAACTTACCAACATTTTTATTGACGTTTAAAGCATGTTTATTCTTAGGTGAATATTAAGAGCTTCCGCTGTTGCATACTAAAATAAGGACAAGATTTGGAGTCCATGTTTGTATGATATTGTGTAAAAACTGTATTCAAGAAACATATGTCGATGTAATATATTTCTATTGTAAACCATTATGTAATGGTCGTGTGTAAACAGTATATTTTAGATTATCATTATTTGATAATCTACGTAATGTTTTTAAAACCTTTATTGATAAAATAAAGGTTATGGTTGTTTTAAAAATGAATGCAGTCTTTGAAAAACGTCTCATATAGAGGTCAAAACCTCGCAACGAAATCAATTAATATGGAACGTTTATAATCAATATGAACGGGACATTTCAGTTGGTATCAGAGCTGGTATAACATCGTCCATGTGTGGCGGGTTAGTCGTAAAGGAGGTTCTCACAGTGTTACCTGTGACGAAGCATTGGCTCTTACTCCTTGCAATCCCTTACGAGGGTTGGCAGTAGCCGAGAGGCAGGCCCTAAAATTAGTATCTGATGTACACTCAGTGGTCACCAGGCGATTAGCTGAGAAGGCACTGGGTGGGACGGTGGTTGTCCCCAACTGTTTTTCAGTTGGTATCCGAGCGTTGGTCTTAGAGAATTAGAAAATTTGCATTAGTGTGTCTTATCGAGTTTGTTAGGATGCATTAGTGAGTCTGGACTTCGACCGTGTTTTCTTTAAAAATGATTGCTTAACATTTTTGTTGGAAACTATATATAATTAACATATAAATATTATGTGATATATTAATCTCTTAACATGTTTGATATTGTGTGATAGATGTCTACCTCTAGCACAAATCCGATTGACTCACCTAATAATAACGAAGAGTCGAATATATATTGGCAAGATTCACAAGTTCCTGAAGAACTGGAAGAAGAGGAAACGGAACCGGAAGAAGAGGAACCAGAAAAGGAGGAACCAGAAGAAGAGGAACCGGAAGAAGAAGAGGTTCCGGAGGGGGGAATAGTAGGAACCACAGAAAACCGGTCAAATAAAAGAAAATCCTCAACCAATGGACCAAAGTTAATAATGGTCAATGGTGTTTCCGCTAAGGAAGCAAAATATTGGGAAAATTACCAATTTTCTGATGAATCGGATCCTGATGAGGATTCCGATGATGTTATAGAAATTACCCCGACCCAATTTAATGAGGCAAAAGAAAAATAATAAGGGAAAAGGCATCAAAATAGAGAAATCTGATTCCGACCCCGATGAACTTTATATGTACCGTCAACACCCGTATTTTTAATATCGTGACAATAACCCGGGAACCTCTAAACCACCAGGTTTTTCTAAACCAATGTGGAAAACGACGACTCGTATTAGAGGAACATCATATATCCCTAGAAGATTAGGAAAAAGAACCAAGTCCGAAGAAGAAGAAACCAGTGATTTAGATTAGAGGGGTGTGAGCATGTTGTGTAATAAATGTATTGTAGTGTGCTTGTACTTTTATGTTCTATGTAAAAATTGCTTGTATTGTTTGCTATTACGAATCTAATCCTTGTCTATTTTACAGTATAAAAACAAAATGGACGTTAAGGGTAGACAACCGAATATTTTAGAAGACCTGCCAGAGGATATGATTGAGGAAATCTTGTCTAGAGTCGGTCAGAATTCATCAGCACATTTAGTTATGGCGAAATTAACTTGTCAAACATTTGAAAGACTTTCCAGAAATGCCTTAGTTTATAAAAGGCTTTCCTTTGATAGGTGGGGTATATCACATTGGGGAGACTTTAAGTTACGCCATGTTTTCTTTAAAGCGTTAAATGTGGGGAACCCAAATGCAATTTTACACTACGGGTTAAGAACCTATTTTGACTCAACATATCCCAACATAGGATTTCGTGAATTAGAAAGAGCTTCTAACATGCAACATAATGAAGCATGTTATGCTTACGGGTTAGTGATGTTCGCTTCTTACCAAAGTGAGAAAAAGAACATCGGATTGCAGCTTTTAAATAAAACTTTCCCACAAGTGACGGATTCAGTAGTTGGAGTGAGAAACAAGGTTTGTAGATTATTACGGGGCTGTTGGACATTACGAAACCCTCGTCCTTTTGACGACATTACAACATGCTGCCTAGCCAATGGTCATAACGGTTATTTTCCACAAGATCAAGGATGGGAAGTCATCTTAGTAAAACTAGAATGCATGACTTGTTTCTGGACTTATGAATTACGTGTCTTTATTTCCTTTGCTGAACAACTTGCGTATTAACTAGATTTATCTTCAAAACTGTCCTGTATCATAGTGTACTATATTTCATGTTATATGTAATATAGCGAAGTTGTAAGTTTGAAGAATATTTGTATGTGATATATTATTATAATCAGTTTTTCATATGGAATTGTAGTAGTTGAATTGTATATTAGCTACTAAGTATGAACTTAACGGGTAGGTAGTACCCGAATTTAAACTTATAAAACGCTAATATAAAGAAAAAGCTTTTATAAATGAGTTCATATTATGCTATGAGATACTATTGACTACTCTTAATATTCTGTATGATTAACTTGTTTCATTTGACTATTTTGAAGGAAATGGCACCGACTACTCGACACACCTTGAATATGAGCGAAGAGGAATTTCGTGCCTTTCTTGCTTCAAATATAGCCGCAGTACAGGCCGTGCTACATACCAACAATAACTCTGAATCTAGCAATACAGCTAACGGTGCAAGAAATCGTGTAGGATGCTCCTACAAAGAATTCACTGCCTGCAAACCTTCAGAATTTGATGGGACCGAAGGACCAATTGGATAGAAACGGTGGACCGAGAAAGTTGAATCGGTGTTTGCCATAAGTAAGTGTGATGAAGGAGACAAAGTGAAGTACGCTACGCATACCTTCACAGGTATTGCGTTAATATGGTGGAATACCAATCTAGAGCAAGTGGGACAAGATGCTGCTTACGCGCTACTGTGGTCAGCATTCAAGCACTTAATGAACGAGAAGTACCGTCCCAGAACCGAGGTCAATAAGCTCAAGTCAGAACTTAGAGGGTTACGAACACAGGGATTCGATATTACTTCGTACGAAAGACGATTCACAGAATTGTGCCTATTGTGTCCGAGAGCATTCGAAGATGAGGAAGAGAAGATCGACGCGTTTGTAAAAGGGTTACCGGAGAGAATCCAAGAAGATATAAGTTCACACGAGCCTGCCTCCATACAAAAGGCATGTAGAATGGCTCACAAACTAGTGAACCAGATTAAGGGAAGAATTAAAGAACAGGCGGCCGAAGAGGCCAACGTGAAGTTAGTCAAAAGAAAGTGGGAGGAAAACGGTGATAAGAGTCACCAAAACAACAACAACTATCCCAACAATCGCAACATCAATCGCAACTACAACAAACGGCACAACAACAACAACTACAACAATCATCCCAACAACAATAACAACCGCAACAACAACAACAATCAGAAGCAGCTATGCCAAAGGTGTGAAAAGTATCACTCGGGGTTCTGCACCAAATTTTGCAACAAGTGTAAAAGAAATGGTCATAGCGCAGCGAAGTGTGAGGTCTACGGACCAGGGGTTAACAGAACGAAAGGAACAAATGGTGTCGGAACGAGTAATGGCGGAGCAAGTAGTGTCAGAGCAAGTTATGCCAATGTAGTTTGTTATAAATGTGGAAAACTGGGCCACATTATTAGAAATTACCCGAACCAGGAGAACACGAATGGACAAGGCCGCGGAAGAGTTTTCAATATTAATGCGGCAGAGGCACAGGAAGACCCGGAGCTTGTTACAGGTACGTTTCTTATTGACAATAAATCTGCTTACGTTTTATTTGATTCGGGTGCGGATAGAAGCTATATGATTAGAGATTTTTGTGCTAAATTAAGTTGTCCATTGACGTCGTTGGATAGTAAATTTTTACTCGAATTAGCAAACGGTAAATTAATTTCAGCAGATTATATATGCCGGAATAGAGAAATTAAACTGGGTAGCGAAATATTTAAGATTGATTTAATACCAGTCGACTTAGGGAGTTTTGATGTAATAATTGGCATGTACTGGTTGAAGAAGGTGAGAGCAGAGGTCGTTTGTTATAAAAATGCGATTCGCATTATGCGTGAAAAAGAAAAACCTTTAATGGTGTACGGAGAAAAGAACAACGCGAAGTTAAATCTTATTAGTAGTTTGAAGGCGCAAAAACTAATAAGAAAAGGTTGTTACGTCATTCTAGCACACATCGAGGAAGTTAAACCTGAAGAAAAGAACATCAGTGATGTTCCCGTCGCAAAAGAATTTCCCGATGTATTTTTGAAAGAATTACCGGGATTACCCCCACATCGATCCATTGAATTTCAAATAGACCTTGTAACAGGAGCTGCACCAATAGCTCGTGCTCCATACAGACTCGCACCCAGCGAAATGAAAGAATTACAAAGTCAGTTACAAGAACTATTAGAGCGTGGTTTCATTCGATGGTCAAAAATCACCATGGGGAGCTCCTGTTTTGTTTGTCAAGAAGAAGGATGGTACATTTAGGTTGTGTATTGACTACAGAGAGTTGAATAAACTTACCATCAAAAACCGTTATCCACTGCCGAGAATTGATGACTTATTTGATCAACTACAATGTAGTGACCCGAACTTTTCCATGTTTATATATATTAATTGAGATTGATATTTACATGATTAAATGTTTCCAACATGTTAAGCAATCAAACTTGTTAAGACTTGATTAATTGAAATATGTTTCATATAGACAATTGACCACCCAAGTTGACCGGTGATTCACGAACGTTAAAACTTGTAAAAACTACACGATGACATATATATGGTTATATATATATAGTTAACATGTTTTTATTATAAGTATATATCTCATTAGGTATTTTAACAATGAGTTATATACATAAAAATGAGACTATTAATTTAAGAAACTCGAAAACGATATATATAACGATTATCGTTATAACAACGTCTTACTAGGTACATATGAATCATATTAAGATATTGATACACTTGGTTAATTATGTTAAATGATAAGTAAATATATTATTAAGTGTATTAACAATGAAATACATATGTAAAAATAAGACTACTAACTTAATGATTTCGAAACGAGACATATATGTAACGATTATCGTTGTAACGACATTTAACTGTATATACATCATACTAAGATATATTATATATCATAATATCATGATAATATAATAATTTAACATCTCATTTGTTATAATAAACAATGGGTTAACAACATTCAACAAGATCGTTAACCTAAAGGTTTCAAAACAACATTTACATGTAACGACTAACGATGACTTAACGACTCAGTTAAAATGTATATACATGTAGTGTTTTAATATGTATTCATACACTTTTGAAAGACTTCAAGACACTTATCAAAATACTTCTACTTAACAAAAATGCTTACAATTACATCCTCGTTCAGTTTCATCAACAATTCTACTCGTATGCACCCGTATTCGTACTCGTACAATACACAGCTTTTAGATGTATGTACTATTGGTATATACACTCCAATGATCAGCTCTTAGCAGCCCATGTGAGTCACCTAACACATGTGGGAACCATCATTTGGCAACTAGCATGAAATATCTCATAAAATTACAAAAATATGAGTAATCATTCATGACTTATTTACATGAAAACAAAATTACATATCCTTTATATCTAATCCATACACCAACGACCAAAAACACCTACAAACACTTTCATTCTTCAATTTTATTCATCTAATTGATCTCTCTCAAGTTCTATCTTCAAGTTCTAAGTGTTCTTCATATATTTTACAAGTTCTAGTTACATAAAATCAAGAATACTTTCAAGTTTGCTAGCTCACTTCCAATCTTGTAAGGTGATCATCCAACCTCAAGAAATATTTGTTTCTTACAGTAGGTTATCATTCTAATACAAGGTAATAATCATATTCAAACTTTGATTCAATTTCTATAACTATAACAATCTTATTTCAAGTGATGATCTTACTTGAACTTGTTTTTGTGTCATGATTCTGCTTCAAGAACTTCGAGCCATCCAAGGATCCGTTGAAGCTAGATCCATTTTTCTCTTTTCCAGTAGGTTTATCCAAGGAACTTAAGGTAGTAATGATGTTCATAACATCATTCGATTCATACATATAAAGCTATCTTATTCGAAGGTTTAAACTTGTAATCACTAGAACATAGTTTAGTTAATTCTAAACTTGTTCGCAAACAAAAGTTAATCCTTCTAACTTGACTTTTAAAATCAACTAAAAACATGTTCTATATCTATATGATATGCTAACTTAATGATTTAAAACCTGGAAACACGAAAAACACCGTAAAACCGGATTTACGCCGTCGTAGTAACACCGCGGGCTGTTTTGGGTTAGTTAATTAAAAACTATGATAAACTTTGATTTAAAAGTTGTTATTCTGAGAAAATGATTTTTATTATGAACATGAAACTATATCCAAAAATTATGGTTAAACTCAAAGTGAAAGTATGTTTTCTAAAATGGTCATCTAGACGTCGTTCTTTCGACTGAAATGACTACCTTTACAAAAACGACTTGTAACTTATTTTTCCGACTATAAACCTATACTTTTTCTGTTTAGATTCATAAAATAGAGTTCAATATGAAACCATAGCAATTGTATTCACTCAAAACGGATTTAAAATGAAGAAGTTATGGGTAAAACAAGATTGGATAATTTTTCTTATTTTAGCTACGTGAAAATTGGTAACAAATCTATTCCAACCATAACTTAATCAACTTGTATTGTATATTATGTAATCTTGAGATACCATAGACACGTATACAATGTTTCGACCTATCATGTCGACACATCTATATATATTTCGGAACAACCATAGACACTATATATGTGAATGTTGGAGTTAGCTATACAGGGTTGAGGTTGATTCCAAAATATATATAGTTTGAGTTGTGATCAATACTGAGATATGTATACACTGGGTCGTGGATTGATTCAAGATAATATTTATCGATTTATTTCTGTACATCTAATTGTGGACAACTAGTTGTAGGTTACTAACGAGGACAGTTGACTTAATAAACTTAAAACATCAAAATATATTAAAAGTGTTGTAAATATATTTTGAACATACTTTGATATATATGTATATATTGTTATAGGTTCGTGAATCAACCAGTGGCCAAGTCTTACTTCCCGACGAAGTAAAAATCTGTGAAAGTGAGTTATAGTCCCACTTTTAAAATCTAATATTTTTGGGATGAGAATACATGCAGGTTTTATAAATGATTTACAAAATAGACACAAGTACGTGAAACTACATTCTATGGTTGAATTATCGAAATCGAATATGCCCCTTTTTATTAAGTCTGGTAATCTAAGAATTAGGGAACAGACACCCTAATTGACGCGAATCCTAAAGATAGATCTATCGGGCCCAACAAGCCCCATCCAAAGTACCGGATACTTTAGTACTTCGAAATTTATATCATATCCGAAGGGTGTCCCGGAATGATGGGGATATTCTTATATATGCATCTTGTTAATGTCGGTTACCAGGTGTTCACCATATGAATGACTTTTATCTCTATGTATGGGATGTGTATTGAAATATGAAATCTTGTGGTCTATTATTATGATTTGATATATATAGGTTAAACCTATAACTCACCAACATTTTTGTTGACGTTTTAAGCATGTTTATTCTCAGGTGATTACTAAGAGCTTCCGCTGTCGCATACTTAAATAAGGACGAGATTTGGAGTCCATGTTTGTATGATATTGTGTAAAAACTGCATTCAAGAAACTTATTTTGTTGTAACATATTTGTATTGTAAACAATTATGTAATGGTCGTGTGTAAACAGGATATTTTAGATTATCATTAATTGATAATCTACGTAAAGCTTTTTAAACCTTTATTGATGAAATAAAGGTTATGGTTTGTTTTAAAATGAATGCAGTCTTTGAAAAACGTCTCATATAGAGGTCAAAACCTCGCAACGAAATCAATTAATATGGAACGTTTTTAATCAATAAGAACGGGACATTTCATACAAGGCTCGTCGGTTTATTCGAAAATCGATTTACGTTCTGGATATCATCAAATGCGAGTAAAGGAGGATGATATTCCAAAAACTGCTTTTAGGACGCGTTATGGTCATTACGAGTTTATGGCTATGCCGTTTGGAACAAATGGTGTCGGAACGAGTAATGGCGGAGCAAGTAGTGTCGGAGCAAGTTATGCCAATGTAGTTTGTTATAAATGTGGAAAACCGGGCCACATTATTAGAAATTGCCCGAACCAGGAGAACACGAATGGACAAGGCCGCGGAAGAGTTTTCAATATTAATGCGGCAGAGGCACAGGAAGACCCGGAGCTTGTTACGGGTACGTTTCTTATTGACAATAAATCTGCTTACGTTTTATTTGATTCGGGTGCGGATAGAAGCTATATGAGTAGAGATTTTTGTGCTAAATTAAGTTGTCCATTGACGCCTTTGGATAGTAAATTTTTACTCGAATTAGCAAATGGTAAATGAATTTCAGCAGATAATATATGTCGGAATCGAGAAATTAAAATGGTTAGCGAAACATTTAAGATTGATTTGATACCAGTAGAGTTAGGGAGTTTTGATGATGATTTGATACCAGTAGAGTTAGGGAGTTTTGATGTGATAATCGGTATGGACTGGTTGAAAGAAGTGAAAGCAGAGATCGTCTGTTACAAAAATGCAATTCGCATTATACGAGAAAAAGGAAAACCCTTAATGGTGTACGGAGAAAAGGGCAACACGAAGCTACATCTTATTAGTAATTTGAAGGCACAAAAACTAATAAGAAAAGGTTGCTATGCTGTTCTAGCACACGTCGAGAAAGTACAAACTGAAGAAAAGAGCATCAATGATGTTCCCATTGCAAAAGAATTTCCCGATGTATTTCTGAAAGAATTACCGGGATTACCCCCACATCGATCCGTTGAATTTCAAATAGATCTTGTACCAGGAGCTACACCAATAGCTCGTGCTCCATACAGACTCGCACCCAGCGAGATGAAAGAACTGCAAAGCCAATTACAAGAACTTTTAGAGCGTGGTTTCATTCGAACAAGCACATCACCGTGGGGAGCTCCTGTTTTGTTTGTCAAGAAGAAAGATGGTACATTCAGGTTGTGTATCGACTACCGAGAGTTGAACAAACTTACCATCAAGAACCGCTACCCACTACCGAGAATCGACGACTTATTTGATCAACTACAAGGCTCGTCTGTTTATTTAAAGATTGACTTACGTTCCGGGTATCATCAAATGCGGGTGAAAGAAGATGATATTCCAAAGACTGCTTTCAGAACACGTTACGGTCATTACGAGTTTATGGTTATGCCGTTTGGTTTAACTAATGCACCAGCTGTGTTCATGGACCTTATGAACCGAGTGTGTGGACCATACCTTGACAAGTTTGTCATTGTTTTCATTGATGACATACTTATTTACTCAAAGAATGACCAAGAACACGGTGAACATTTGAGAAAGGTGTTAGAAGTATTGAGGAAGGAAGAATTGTACGCTAAGTTTTCAAAGTGTGCATTTTGGTTGGAAGAAGTTCAATTCCTCGGTCACATAGTGAACAAAGAAGGTATTAAGGTGAATCCGGCAAAGGTAGAAACTGTTGAAAAGTGGGAAACCCCGAAAACTCCGAAACACATACTCCAGTTTTTAGGACTACTTCAACAACCCGAAATCCCGGAATGGAAATGGGAAAACATTACCATGGATTTCATCACTAAATTGCCAAGGACTGCAAGTGGTTTTGATACTATTTGGGTAATAGTTGATCGTCTCACCAAATCAGCACACTTCCTGCCAATAAGAGAAGATGACAAGATGGAGAAGTTAGCACGACTGTATTTGAAGGAAGTCGTCTCCAGACATGGAATACCAATCTCTATTATCTCTGATAGGGATGGCAGATTTATTTCAAGATTCTGGCAGACATTACAGCAAGCATTAGGAACTCGTCTAGACATGAGTACTGCCTATCATCCACAAACTGATGGGCAGAGCGAAAGGACGATACAAACGCTTGAAGACATGCTACGAGCATGTGTTATTGATTTCGGAAACAGTTGGGATCGACATCTACCGTTAGCAGAATTTTCCTACAACAACAGCTACCATTCAAGCATTGAGATGGCGCCGTTTGAAGCACTTTATGGTAGAAAGTGCAGGTCTCCGATTTGTTGGAGTGAAGTGGGGGATAGACAGATTACGGGTCCGGAGATTATACAAGAAACTACCGAGAAGATCATCCAAATTCAACAACGGTTGAAAACCGCCCAAAGTCGACAAAAGAGCTACGCTAACATTAAAAGAAAAGATATAGAATTTGAAATTGGAGAGATGGTCATGCTTAAAGTTTCACCTTGGAAAGGCGTTGTTCGATTTGGTAAACGAGGGAAATTAAATCCAAGGTATATTGGACCATTCAAGATTATTGATCGTGTCGGACCAGTAGCTTACCGACTTGATTTACCTCAACAACTCGCGGCTGTACATAACACTTTCCACGTCTCGAATTTGAAGAAATGTTTTGCTAAAGAAGATCTCACTATTCCGTTAGATGAAATCCAAATCAACGAAAAACTTCAATTCATCGAAGAACCCGTCGAAATAATGGATCGTGAGGTTAAAAGACTTAAGCAAAACAAGATACCAATTGTTAAGGTTCGATGGAATGCTCGTAGAGGACCCGAGTTCACCTGGGAGCGTGAAGATCAGATGAAGAAGAAATACCCACATCTATTTCCAGAAGATTCGTCAACACCTTCAACAGCTTAAAATTTCGGGACGAAATTTATTTAACGGGTAGGTACTGTAGTGACCCGAACTTTTTCATGTTTATATATATTAATTGAGATTGATATTTACATGATTAAATGTTTCCAACATGTTAAGCAATCAAACTTGTTAAGACTTGATTAATTGAAATATGTTTCATATAGACAATTGACCACCTAAGTTGACCGGTGATTCACGAATGTTAAAACTTGTAAAAACTACACGATGACATATATATGGTTATATATATAGTTAACATATTTTTATTATAAGTATATATCTCATTAGGTATTTTAACAATGAGTTATATACATAAAAATGAGACTATTAATTTAAGAAACTCGAAAACGATATATATAACGATTATCGTTATAACAACGTCTTACTAGGTACATATGAATCATATTAAGATATTGATACACTTGGGTAATTATGTTAAATGATAAGTAAATATATTATTAAGTGTATTAACAATGAAATACATATGTAAAAATAAGACTACTAACTTAATGATTTCGAAACGAGACATATATGTAACGATTATCGTTGTAACGACATTTAACTGTATATACATCATACTAAGATATATTATATATCATAATATCATGATAATATAATAATTTAACATCTCATTTGTTATAATAAACAATGGGTTAACAACATTCAACATGATCGTTAACCTAAAGGTTTCAAAACAACATTTACATGTAACGACTAACGATGACTTAACGACTCAGTTAAAATGTATATACATGTAGTGTTTTAATATGTATTCATACACTTTTGAAAGACTTCAAGACACTTATCAAAATACTTCTACTTAACAAAAATGCTTACAATTACATCCTTGTTCAGTTTCATCAACAATTCTACTCGTATGCACCCGTATTCGTACTCGTACAATACACAGCTTTTAGATGTATGTACTATTGGTATATACACTCCAATGATCAGCTCTTAGCAGCTCATGTGAGTCACCTAACACATGTGGGAACCATCATTTGGCAACTAGCATGAAATATCTCATAAAATTACAAAAATATGAGTAATCATTCATGACTTATTTACATGAAAACAAAATTACATATCCTTTATATCTAATCCATACACCAACGACCAAAAACACCTACAAAAACTTTCATTCTTCAATTTTCTTCATATAATTGATCTCTCTCAAGTTCTATCTTCAAGTTCTAAGTGTTCTTCATATATTTTACAAGTTCTAGTTACATAAAATCAAGAATACTTTCAAGTTTGCTAGCTCACTTCCAATCTTGTAAGGTGATCATCCAACCTCAAGAAATCTTTGTTTCTTACAGTAGGTTATCATTCTAATACAAGGTAATAATCATAATTCAAACTTTGGTTCAATTTCTATAACTATAACAATCTTATTTCAAGTGATGATCTTACTTGAACTTGTTTTCGTGTCATGATTCTGCTTCAAGAACTTCGAGCCATCCAAGGATCCGTTGAAGCTAGATCCATTTTTCTCTTTTCCAGTAGGTTTATCCAAGGAACTTAAGGTAGTAATGATGTTCATAACATCATTCGATTCATACATATAAAGCTATCTTATTCGAAGGTTTAAACTTGTAATCACTAGAACATAGTTTAGTTAATTCTAAACTTGTTCGCAAACAAAAGTTAATCCTTCTAAATTGACTTTTAAAATCAACTAAACACATGTTCTATATCTATATGGTATGCTAACTTAATGATTTAAAACCTGGAAACATGAAAAACACCGTAAAACCGGATTTACGCCGTCGTAGTAACAACGCGGGCTGTTTTGGGTTAGTTAATTAAAAACTATGATAAATTTTGATTTAAAAGTTGTTATTCTGAGAAAATGATTTTTATTATGAACATGAAACTATATCCAAAAATTATAGCAATTTGATTCACTCAAAACGGATTTAAAATGAAGAAGTTATGGGTAAAACAAGATTGGATAATTTTTCTCATTTTAGCTACGTGAAAATTGGTAACAAATCTATTCCAACCATAACTTAATCAACTTGTATTGTATATTATGTAATCTTGATATACCATAGACACGTATACAATGTTTCGACCTATCATGTCGACACATCTATATATATTTCGGAACAACCATAGACACTCTATATGTGAATGTTGGAGTTAGCTATACAGGGTTGAGGTTGATTCCAAAATATATATAGTTTGAGTTGTGATCAATACTGAGATACGTATACACTGGGTCGTGGATTGATTCAAGATAATATTTATCGATTTATTTCTGTACATCTAATTGTGGACAACTAGTTGTAGGTTACTAACGAGGACAGCTGACTTAATAAACTTAAAACATCAAAATATATTAAAAGTGTTGTAAATATATTTTGAACATACTTTGATATATATGTATATATTGTTATAGGTTCGTGAATCAACCAGTGGCCAAGTCTTACTTCCCGGCGAAGTAAAAATCTGTGAAAGTGAGTTATAGTCCCACTTTTAAAATCTAATATTTTTGGGATGAGAATACATGCAGGTTTTATAAATGATTTACAAAATAGACACAAGTACATGAAACTACATTCTATGGTTGAATTATCGAAATCGAATATGCCCCTTTTTATTAAGTCTGGTAATCTAAGAATTAGGGAACAGACACCCTAATTGACGCGAATCCTAAAGATAGATCTATCGGGCCCAACAAGCCCCATCCAAAGTACCGGATGCTTTAGTACTTCGAAATTTATATCATATCCGAAGGGTGTCCCGGAATGATGGGGATATTCTTATATATGCATCTTGTTAATGTCGGTTACCAGGTGTTCACCATATGAATGACTTTTATCTCTATGTATGGGATGTGTATTGAAATATGAAATCTTGTGGTCTATTATTATGATTTGATATATATAGGTTAAACCTATAACTCACCAACATTTTTGTTGACGTTTTAAGCATGTTTATTCTCAGGTGATTACTAAGAGCTTCCGTTGTCGCATACTTAAATAAGGACGAGATTTGGAGTCCATGTTTGTATGATATTGTGTAAAAACTGCATTCAAGAAACTTATTTTGTTGTAACATATTTGTATTGTAAACCATTATGTAATGGTCGTGTGTAAACAGGATATTTTAGATTATCATTAATTGATAATCTACGTAAAGCTTTTTAAACCTTTATTGATGAAATAAAGGTTATGGTTTGTTTTAAAATGAATGCAGTCTTTGAAAAACGTCTCATATAGAGGTCAAAACCTCGCAACGAAATCAATTAATATGGAACGTTTTTAATCAATAAGAACTGGACATTTCATACAAGGCTCATCGGTTTATTCGAAAATCGATTTACGTTCTGGATATCATCAAATGCGAGTAAAGGAGGATGATATTCCAAAAACTGCTTTTAGGACGCGTTATGGTCATTACGAGTTTATGGCTATGCCGTTTGGATTGACTAATGCACCAGCTGTGTTCATGGACCTTACTAACCGAGTGTGTGGGCCATATCTTGACAAGTTTGTCATTGTTTTCATCGATGACATACTTATTTACTTAAAGAATGATCAAGAGCACGAAGAACATTTGAGAAAAGTGCTAGAAGTATTGAGGAAAGAAAAACTGTACGCTAAGTTTTCAAAGTGTGCATTTTGGTTGGAAGAAGTTCAATTTCTCGGTCACATAGTGAACAAAGAAGGTATCCAGGTGGATCCGGCAAAGATCAAAACCGTTGAAAAGTGGGAAACCCCAAAAACTCCGAAGCATATACGTCAATTTTTAGGATTGGCTGGTTACTACAGAAGATTCATCCAAGATTTCTCCAAAATAGCAAAACCCTTGACTGCATTAACGCATAAAGGGAAGAAATTTGAATGGAAGGATGAACAAGAGAAGGCGTTTCAGTTATTGAAGAAAAAGCTAACTACGGCACCTATATTTTCATTGCCTGAAGGGAATGATGATTTTGTGATTTATTGTGACGCATCAAAGCAAGGTCTCGGTTGTGTATTAATGCAACGAACGAAGGTGATTGCTTATGCGTCTAGACAATTGAAGATTCACGAGCAAAATTATACAACTCACGATTTGGAATTGGGTGCTGTTGTTTTTGCATTAAAGACTTGGAGGCATTATTTATATGGGGTCAAAAGTATTATATATACTGACCACAAAAGTATCCAACATATATTTAATCAGAAGCAACTGAATATGAGACAACGCAGATGGATTGAACTGTTGAATGATTATGATTTTGAGATTAAATACCACCCGGGGACGGTGAATGTGGTAGCCGACGCTTTGAGTAGAAAGGACAGAGAACCTATACGGGTAAAAGCTATGAATATAATTATTCGTACTAACCTTACTACTCAAATAAAGGAGGTGTAACAGGGGGTTGTAAAAGAAGGAAAGTTGAAGAATGAGATACCCAAAGGATCAGAGAAACATCTTAATATTCGGGAAGACGGAACCCGATATAGGGCTGATAGAATTTGGGTACCAAGGTTTGAAGATGTGAGAGAAATGGTACTTAAAGAAGCACATAAAACCAGATATTCAATACATTCCGGAGTGGGGAAGATGTATAAAGATCTCAAGAAACACTTTTGGTGGCCGGGTATGAAAGCCGATATTGCTAAATATATAGGAGAATGTTTGACGTGTTCTAAGGTCAAAGCTGAACATCAGAAACCATCAGGTCTACTACAACAACCTGAAATTCCGGAATGGAAATGGGAAAACATTACCATGGATTTCATTACTAAATTGCCAAGGACTGCAAGTGGTTATGATACTATTTGGGTAATAGTTGATCATCTCACCAAGTCAGCACACTTCTTGCCAATGAGAAAAGATGACAAAATGGAGAAGTTGGCGCGATTGTATTTGAAGGAGGTTGTCTCCAGACATGGAATACCCATCTCTATTATCTCTGATAGGGATGGTAGATTTGTTTCAAGGTTCTGGCAGATGTTGCAACAAGCATTGGGGACTCGTCTAGACATGAGTACTGCCTATCATCCATAAACTGATGGGCAGAGTGAAAGGATGATACAAATGCTTGAAGACATGCTACGAGCATGTGTTATTGATTTCATAAACAGTTGGGATCGACACCTACCGTTAGCAGAATTTTCCTACAACAACAGTTATCATTCTAGTATTGAGATGGCGCCGTTTGAGGCACTTTATGGTAGAAAGTGCAGGTCTCCGATTTGTTGGAATGAAGTAGGGGATAGACAGATTACGGGTCCGGAGATAATACAAGAAACTACCGAGAAAATCATCCAAATTCAACAACGATTGAAAACCGCCCAGAGTCGACAAAGAGCTACGCGGACAGTAAAAGAAAAGATATAGAGTTTGAAATTGGAGAAATGGTCATGCTTAAGGTTTCACTTTAGAAAGGCGTTGTTCGATTTGGTAAACGGGGGAAACTAAATCCAAGGTACATTGGACCATTCAAGATTATAGATCGTGTCGGACCAATAGCTTACCAACTGGAGCTACCTCAACAACTCGCGGCTGTACATAACACTTTCCACGTCTCGAATTTGAAGAAATGTTTTGCTAAAGAAGATCTCACTATTCCGTTGGACGAAATCCAAATCAATGAAAAACTTCAATTCATTGAAGAACCCGTCAAAATAATGGATCGTGAGGTTAAGAGACTTAAGCAAGACAAGATACCGATTGTTAAGGTTTGATGGAATGCTAGTAGAGGACCCGAGTTCACCTGAGAGCATGAAGATCAGATGAAGAAGAAATACCCGCATCTATTTCCAGAAGATTCGTCAACACCTTCAACAGCTTAAAATTTCGGGACGAAATTTATTTAACGGGTAGGTACTGTAGTGACCCGAACTTTTCCATGTTTATATATATTAATTGAGATTTATATTTACATGACTAAATGTTTCCAACGTGTTAAGCAATCAAACTTGTTAAGACTTTATTAAATGAAATAAGTTTCATATAGACAATTGATCACCCAAGTTGACCGACAATTCACGAACGTTACAAAATTGTAAAAACTACATGTTGTGGTATATATATATATATATATATATATATATATATATGGTTGACATGAGATTATGATGAGTAAGTATCTCACTATGTATATTAACAATGTGTGATATACATAAGAAATGAGATTACCAAGTTAAGAAACTCGAAATGATATATATAACGATTATCGTTATGATAACGTCTACTAAATATATATGTATCATTTTAAGATATTGATACACTATATTTAACATGATAAAATGATATTTAAATATATCATTAAGTGTGTTAATAATGAACTACATATGTAAAAACAAGACTACTACCTCAAGAATTACGAAACGAGACTTATATGTAACGATTATCGTTGTAACGATATTTTAATGTATGTTTCATAATAAGAGATATTCATACATCATAATATCATTATAATATAATAATTTAACATCTCATTTGATATAATAAACATTGGGTTAACAACATTAATTGAGATCGTTAACTTAAAGGTTTCAAAACAACACTTACATGTAACGACTAACAAAGACTTAACGACTCCATTAGAATGTATATACATGTTTTGTTTTGATATGTATTCTTACACTTTTGAAAGACTTCAAGACACATATCAAAGTACTTCTACTTAACAAAAATGTTTACAATTACATCCTCGTTCAGTTTCATCAACAATTCTACTCGTATGCACCCGTATTCGTACTCGTACAATACATAGCTTTTAGATGTATGTACTATTGGTATATACACTCCAATGATCAGCTCTTAGTAGCCCATGTGAGTCACCTAACACATGTGGGAACCATCATTTGGCAACTAGCATGAGATATCTCATAAAATTACAAAAATATTAGTAATCATTCATGACTTATTTACATGAAAACAAAATTACATATCCTTTATATCTAATCCATATACCAACGACCAAAAACACCTACAAATACTTTCATTCTTCAATTTTCTTCATCTAATTGATCTCTCTCAAGTTCCATCTTCAAGTTCTAAGTGTTTTTCATAAATTCCATAAGTATAGTTTCATAAAAATCAAGAATACTTCCAAGTTTGCAAGTCTACTTCCAAGCTTTCTAATCCATTCCAAGTAATCATCTAAGATCAAGGAACCTTTGTTATTTACTGTAGGTTATCTTTCTAATTCAAGGTAATATTCATATTCAAACTTTGATTCAATTTCTACGACTATAACAATCTTATTTCGAGTGAAAATCTTACTTGAACTGTTTTCGTGTCATGATTCTACTTCAAGAACTTTCAAGCCATCCAAGGATCCTTTGAAGCTAGATCCATTTTTCTCATTTCCAGTAGTTTTATCCAGAAAACTTGAGGTAGTAATGATGTTCATAACATCATTCAATTCATACATATAAAGCTATCTTATTCGAAGGTTTAAACTTGTAATCATTAGAACATAGTTTAGTTAATTCTAAACTTGTTCGTAAACAAAAGTTAATCCTTCTAACTTGACTTTTAAAATAAACTAAAAACATGTTCTATATCTATATGATATGCTAACTTAATGATTTAAAACCTGGAAACACGATGAACACCATAAAATCGGATATACGATGTCGTAGTGAAACCGGGGGCTGTTTTGGTTTGGATAATTAAAAACTATGATAAACTTTGATTTAAAAGTTGTTCTTCTGGGAAAATGATTTTTCATATGAACATGAAACTATATCCAAAAATCTTGGTTAAACTCAAAGTGAAAGTATGTTTTTCAAAATGGTCATCAAGATGTCGTTCTTTCGACAGAAATGACTACCTCTTTAGTAATTGACATGTAACTTAAATTTTTGACTATAAACCTATACTTTTTATGTTTAGATTCTTAAATTAGAGTTCAATATGAAACTATAGCAATTTGATTCACTCAAAACGGATTTAAAATGAAGAAGTTATGGGTAAAACAAGATTGGATATTTTTGATCTTTTTAGCTACGGGAAATGTTTAACAAATCTATACAAATCATATCCTAGCTAACTTATATTGTATTATATATGTATTCTAATATATTATGTAATCTTGGGATACCATAGACACGTATGCAAATGTTTTGACATATCATATCGACCCATGTATATATATTATTTGGAACAACCATAGACACTCTATATGCAGTAATGTTGGAGTTAGCTATACAGGGTTGAGGTTGATTCCAAAAATATATATACTTTGAGTTGTGATTTAGCCTGAGACGTGTATACACTGGGTCGTGAATTGATTCAAGATAATATATATATCGATTTATTTCTGTACATCTAACTGTGGACAACTAGTTGTAGGTTACTAACGAGGACAACTGACTTAATACACTCAAATCTTTAAAACATAATAAAAATGGTTGTAATTATATTTTGATCATACCTTGATATATATGTACATATTTGTATAGGTTCGTGAATCGATCCGTGGCCAAGTCTTATTTCCGAGGAAGGAAATATCTGTGAAAGTGAGTTATAGTCCCACTTTTAAAATCTAATATTTTTGGGATGAGAATACATGCAGGCTTTATAAATGATTTATAAAATAGACACAAGTATGTGAAACTACATTCTATGGTTGAATTATCGAAATCAAATATGCCCCTTTTTATTAAGTCTGTTAATCTAAGAATTAGGGAACAGACACCCTAATTGATGCGAATCCTAAAGATAGATCTATTGGGCCTAACAAACCCCATCCAAAGTACCGGATGCTTTAGTACTTCGAAATTTATATCATATCCGTAGGGTGTCCCGGAATGATGGGGATATTCTTATATATGCATCTTGTTAATGTCGGTTACCAGGTGTTCACCATATGAATGATTTTTATCTCTATGTATGGGATGTGTATTGAAATATGAAATCTTGTGGTCTATTGTTACGATTTGATATATATAGGTTAAACCTATAACTCACCAACATTTTTGTTAACGTTTAAAGCATGTTTATTCTCAGATGAATATTAAGAGCTTCTGCTGTTGCATACTAAAATAAGGACAAGATTTGGAGTCCATGTTTGTATGATATTGTGTAAAAACTGCATTCAAGAAACATATGTCGATGTAATATATTTCTATTGTAAACCATTATGTAATGGTCGTGTGTAAACAATATATTTTAGATTATCATTATTTGATAATCTACGTAATGTTTTTAAAATCTTTATTGATAAAATAAAGGTTATGGTTGTTTTAAAAATGAATGCAGTCTTTGAAAAACGTCTCATATAGAGGTCAAAACCTCGCAACGAAATCAATTAATATGGAACGTTTATAATCAATATGAACGGGACATTTCATGGAGCAAATTTGGATTAAAGGATATCATCATGGACTGTAAGAACATATGCTACTTCAAATTTGATAATGAGCAGGGGATGAATAAAGTCATTGAATGCAGTCCATGGATGGTAAATGGTAAGCCATTACTTGTTCAAAAGTGGGATCCTGAGCTTACTTTAGAAAAAGTTGACCCAATCAAGGTGCCAATTTGGGTCAGATTTAAAGAGGTTCCTTTAGAAGCATGGAATGTAAAGGGTTTAAGTGCTATTGCAAGTAGGGTTGGCAAACCTATCTCTATGGAGACCCTCACTTCAAACATGTGTCATAGAGGTAGTGGGAGGGCTGGCTTTGCTAGAATTATGATTGAGGCAGAGGCTAACAGAGGTTTGGTTGAGCAAGTTGAAATCAAGTATAAAGATAAAGAGCAGAAAACTAAAGGTATTAAGAAAGTGGTGGTTGAATATGAATGGAAACCTGACATTTGTGAGCATTGTAAAGTGTTTGGGCATCATGTAAAAGAATGCAAACTTAGGCCTAGAACTGAAGAAGAGCTGCAAGCTATTAATAAGAAAACTGCCATTACTAAAAATGATGGCTATGTGGTGCATAAGAAGAAGCCTATTAGTCAGAAGATGAACAAAAATCAAGCTCCTAGGGCTGCTGCGGTGTATGTACCTAAAAAGCCAGCTAGTACCAATAGATTTGATGCCCTCAATCAAGAAGATGCATGCATGGATGGAAAATTCTCAGAGGTTGACCAATTCATAAAGAATAAAAAGCAACCAAATCTGCAGGGGTATAAGGATTAGACCAATGAGATGTTCTTATATTTTAAAAGGAAATGGGAACAAATGCAAATCATTGAGCCTGATGAATATAGTGAAGATGTGGTAAACAATGGTATATAGAATGTATTGGCCAATGAATTAAAGAGAATGGAGGATGATATTCTTTTTCAAACTCAATGATGAATAAAGAATTCAGAATTGCATCATGGAATATTAGAGGTATGAGTACTTTAGATAAACAGTTTGAAGTAAAGAATTTAATAAAGGATGAAGGTTTAAGTATGTGTATTGTTCTTGAAACTCATTTAAAGAGCAATAGTACAAGAAAGCTTATGTGTAAGACCCAAATATTTATGGTACATAATGTATTTATGGTGTACGATGCGTGTATGAGGTGTACAAAGCATGTACGTGTTGCTTGCTTGAACGTCGAAGAAAACTGGACGTTGTCTGAAGTGACAAGGTGTGTACGTATCTTTTCAACCCCAAATAAAGTTTGAGTTGATGTTTCAAAGCCTTACCATTGGAAAGGAAATCTTATTACGTTTTCAACGATATTTGATTCATCAAAAATGGAGCTACGGTCAAAAAGTTATGGCCAAAACAAGTTACTGAAAACTGACCTGAAGGTTGGAGCGGCGCTCCACCTTATGGAGTGGGGCTCCGATTGCGTCTGATGCAATTTTCAGCCTTTTTAAAGGTTTTAAATGAGGGGTACTTTGGTCTTTTCACTTGGAGTCAGTTTGGGGTCATCAAAACTGATCCATTGATCATTTTGGATCACATTTCACTCATCAAACACTCTCATCAAACCTTAGAGTGAGAAACCCATTTTAAGTGAGAGAAAGCTCCATTTGGAGAAGAAGAAGTTTGATTCGGGTCAAACCTCAAGTATTAAAGTTGTTCATCTCGTCAACGGCATCATTTTGGCGGTATTGGTAAGTTCAAACTCCGAATTACATTTGTTAGATTTGATATTCAAGTTAGGTTTTGAGTTTGATTTGTAGTGAAACCCTCTTAGATGATGAAATGGGTTTATGGTGGCTAGTTATTCTTGTCACTTGGCGGGTTTTGGTTTAGTTGACGATTTGGCCTTAATTAGGCTTTAATCTTGAGTTTAATCACTAGGTTTAGTGATTGTGGAAGTGTTGGAACCACTTTAGGTGAATTTGGGTTGACTAATTTTGACTAGAGTCAAAATTAGGGTTTGGTGATGATTATGACCCAATTGTCGATTTAATAAGGTTTATAAACTTAAAATGGATTAAGTTGAAGTATAAAACCGAGTTAAATATGTTTTGGTGTCAAAACTTGCTAATGCCGTGATATTGACTTCTTATGGGTCAAATTAGGGTTTAAGTGTCATTTTGGGAAAGATATGTGTTTAACACCTATGATTGGGTTTAATTGGCATATTAGGACCATTCTCACTTGTGTTAGTGATTATTGGTTAGTTTGGGCACGATTTGTGCTTGGAAGTGCATTTGGGTCAAAATGGCACTAAGTGTCGAATTGGGTTGGTTTGTAAGTCAACCCTAATTGTGTTGCTTGTTTCGTGATAATGGAATAGGTACTTTCCATTGACGAGTCGCGGATTACTTGGATGCATTCATCAAGGCGACAAGGTGAGTGTTAATATCCTATGTGCATATGTATGTGTAGGATGGGTGCGGGTCGGGTGAAGTGGTTCTCGGTTATAGAGCTCACTTCACATATAGGTGGATTTGATGGACTTGTGTATAGGTCCAATTAGCACGGATGTGCGTTTTGGTTGACCACCTTTGGCGAGGTACACGTTTTGTGTGTACATTATCACACGTGATTGTGAATTGGATAACCCCAATGGCGAAGGGTTGATATTGAATTGTGATGTGTTTATTTTTATGAATGGATATGTATTGTCCAAGTTAGTGATATATGTGTTGTACGCTAATGGTTTTACGAATGGATATGTGTTGTCCAAGTTAGTGATATATGTGTTGTACACTAACGGTTTTACGAATGGATATGTGTTGTCCAAGTTAGTGATATATGTGTTGTACGCTAACGACTTTATGAATGGATATGTGTTGTCCAAGTTAGTGATATATGCGTTGTACGCTAACAGTTTCATGAACGGATATGTGTTGTCCAAGGGTTAGTGATATATGTGTTGTACACCAACGGTTGTTATGAACACCGATGGGAAATTCGAGTACCATTCCTTTGTACGATTGGTTAACCTTGGGTGGTTTTACGCTCTGTTATATATATTAATGTATTGTTGTGATGTAGCTAACCCTCTGGGTGTAGCTTATTGGCGTTTTTCACATCGTCGTTGGTGACTTACTTTATGATTGTTGTTACTAGCTTGTTGCTTAGTGATTATACGGTATGCTTAGCTTAGCTTGCCTTTATGCTTGGATGCTCCGGTATGCGGTATTTGATTATTTGTGTGGCGTATCCATTTTATGCATATATATGTATGTAGTATATTCTCACTCACTAAGCGTTAGCTTACCCTCTCGTTGTTTACATTTTTTTTTATAGATTTGCTTGGATGATGTGGCTCGGGTAAGCGTGGGAACTAGTGGCTTGCGTAGTTGCTTTAGAAGGCTTGCTTTTGGATTAATTAGGATTGGGTAGCGTATCCCCAATCGCCATGCTCGGCTCTTATTTTGTGTTTAAAATTGTGGGGTCGAAACTTGTATTTTGTACGTAAAGGGTAATTTGGGTCGATGTGGGTCCCGCTTCATAAAACTTATCTTATTAATGGAACGTGTTAGTTTTACATATATGAATGTGTTGTGAAAAGCGTTTTGCCCAAATACGTCGGGAAGTTGTCAAACATTTTCATGTTTTTGACTTTTTGGGACAGCAGCCTGTCCAGGCCTTTTTGCACGCCGCGCAGAAGGTTGGCGCGCCGCGCCAATAGCTGTGCAACAAAATAATTTTTTTTTGCGATACTTTAAGCGGGTTCGAACGTGGTTTGGTTTGGGTTGTTACAAGTGGTATCAGAGCATGGTCTAAGGGATTTAGGCGACTTGAGATAGGTGCCTAGACTTAGACTTTTGAGTATGCTTAATTTGTTGCGGGACTTGTAGGATTACGGGTCGGAATGGGTTATAGTTAGTGCCTTGTTTGTAAGTGGACTAACGTTTATATTAGTAATGCGGATATTATTAATATATTATTGTGTTGTGATAATAAATCTCGCGTGTGTTGTTGTCGCGTAGAATTTGTTTGTGTTTGTTTATGACATCAAGCGAGGCGGTCGTTGTACTAACAAGTTGATACGGTGTGTATGCGTAATAAGGACTTGCAAACCTTATTACGGGTGCAAATCATGTCTAACAAGTGATGTACGACGAGTGTTTAGCAAGATGGGACGGTGTTTGTGCGTGTGGTCTATACGTTCGTGATCTAATCGTTTGCATCCTTTAGAATGAAAACGGAAGATGGATGCGGAACGAGTGAGCCTATTCACTAAGGGAAGGATGAGTTAACGTTAAAGATTGAGGCCATTTTGAACAATATGTCTCGGTTTTCACCGGCAAAGTTAGAGAAGTAACCAAGGAGTTGGTCGAAGGACAAATGACGAAAATGGTCCGAGACCAAGTGACTAAAGTTGTAAAGGAAGAGTTTAAAAAGAGGTTTCCCAAACCTCGAGGTAGCGATGATGAATATGTACTTTCAAGGTTAGGATTACATGGTGCTCATGGTAAGAGGGCACGAAGTACGCCTGAAGGCGTCGGGAATGTGAAGAAGAAGAGTAAGAAGGGTTACAAGCTTACGTGCTTTAAGTGTGGGGAACGGAGCCATTTGGCACAAGATTGTACGGTGGTACCTTTAGGCTCAATCAGGTGTTTCATTTGCCGGATGGAGGGACACCGGAAGTCAGAGTGTTCCGAATCGCATGACGACCGGGTTAGGAGGTTAGAGCGCGAATACATGATGGGAAGTGGAGCACGGAAGCCCAACAGCGCTACATCAGGTACCTTTAGTACGAAATTATATGTTGTTCGTTTGTAATAACATGCGGTATGTGCGTAAGTCTTAGCTAAACTTTATTCTCCGTTGGAGATAATTCATAGCAAGCGGGCGGTTTACATTTATGGTTCCGGTTTGCTCTCAATAGAGTGTATAAGTTGTGTGTTGTGCCTTGATCCTATGGTGCGAATCCTTGGGTGCTTAAGCATTTTGGTTGGTATCGGGTCGTTAAGCTTGTTTGAGTGAGACCCTTAAGGTCTCAATTGTGTTGTGCATGTTATTGATATGGGTGACGTTCCTAATGGAAGTACCCTATGGTGACGTTGGATTGTCGGGCGAAGGGCGTAAGACTTGGTGCAACCAAGCATCCCTTAGTATTGGGAAATGTTTCTACCAAACCATGGAAATGGGTTTTGGTGTTCGGTCGTTAAGCGCGTGTTCACTTTCGCGTTGAAGTTGATGAACCATGAGGTTCATCGGGTGGATTGAAATTCTTGAAATCGAGTGTTGATCTCGATGTATGTTGGTAAAGGAGTCTACGTGACGCGACGTTAGGTGCCTTTTTATACCTACTAGTGTGGTGTTCGACTCCGATTGTGTTGCGGTTACATTGTACTTAAGGTACCAAAGTGAAACCCTTAGGTACATGAGTGATCGGGTGAAATTCGACAAACTAAAGCAATTGGATGATTGCGAGTGTATAGTTCGCGTAATTTGTGGTACACTTTTTGTTCGAAGTGTTTAAGGATAGGTTAGGATCCTTGGTATGCTCAAAGTTGAAGCAAGACATGGTGATGGGCCGTGTGAACCCAATTATTAGTAAAGTCTACCTTTGGTAGCATTGTGCGGCTGTACGAGATGCGGTTATGGAACGTAGTTCCAAGGGGGGAGTTACACTCCCGCACGAGGAGGTTTTAGTGTGAGATTTCGGACAATGCTTTTGGTAGATCCGAAATTTGTGTCGGGACCTAGATTTGGTCGATTTGTGGTAGGGTACAATTTCAGTTAAATTGTACTTATGATTTTGGATTTGAAATATCACCAAGGTAGTAATGTGGTAAATCTTGTTGAGAGATAATGGACGGGTATGGCGAGCAAGGTGGAATCTGTCAAACTCCGTCCTAATCCATCTGGACGAAGTCACCAACATCTGGTCACATTGCGATGATCGACTCCAAATAATGTCTTTAAAATGAGCAAATGCACAGCGGAAGATTTCTTTCATACCTGAGAATAAACATGCTTTAAAGTGTCAACTAAAAGGTTGGTGAGTTCATAAGTTTATCATAAAACAATAAAATTCATCATTTTGATAGACCACAAGATTTAAATGCTGCATGGTACAAATGGGCCCGAATCCTATACCCACCTGTAATGTACATGCGATATCTTTTAAATACAGTACACCTTTCTCGTGTACGAAATCATCTTTCATAAATCTTAGTAACCGTACACATATCTCGTGCACAAAAATAAGATAAACATAACTTGTGTATAAAATCATTCTCTCGATACATAACATTCACTTTACTTTCATTGCTTGGCTTGGTAACCGACCTTAACATATAATGCGCATCAATAATATCCCCAAAAACAGAACATCTCGTCTGTATAATATATAAACTTTGAAGTACTAAACACCACGCCCACTAGCTCTTCCGTCTAGTGAACATTCTGGATGGGGGTGTTAAACCCGGTAGCTACCTTTAGGATTCGCGTCAATTAGGCGTGCACTAATTCTCAAAATTAGTGATGTTCCCTAATTCTTAGGTTACCAAGCAATAATAATCAGGGAAAATATTCATATCAATTGTGGCAATTATCACGTCCACATAATTCATTCGAGGAATGTTTTGCTTGTTTCTATCTCGTCAAACATTTATAAAAGCATTTCATGTATTCGCAGTTCAAAATGTATTTCAAAAGCATTTAATAAAGCAGTTGTAAAAGTAGCGCATGTATTCTCAATCTCAAAAATGTAAAGAGTAAAAAGGAATCAAATGAACTCACGATACTGTATTTCGTAGCAAAAATGCATGTGACGGCACTGAACAAGTGCGGGGTTGGCCTCGGATTCACGAACCTATATCAGTTTTATGTATCAAATAATATTATAAACATGTAATGGCAATAAATCAAATATTAATAATAATAATAATATTTCATTTACATCATAACTTAATTATTATTATTTTTCTCATACATATATAATTATATCTACTTTAATATCTTATACTTCTAGTCATCTTTATTTTTAATATTCTAATGATCATGACAATAATCCTAATAATCTTAACACTATTATTATACCAACACTTCTTTATTATTATTATTATTATTATTATTATTATTATTATATATATATATATATATATATATATATATATATATGGGCATAAGCAATTAGTCAATATTCTATTACACTTATAAATGTATTAGTAAGCATATTAATAATAATCTTAATTTATAATAATTAATAGTACTTAATCATACTATAAGTACTAATGAGTATAGTTATAATACCATTTTGGTTTCCTTATTTCTGTTACAAGCCCGAACAGCCCAATCACACCTGACCTAACCTGTGCAGCTATTTGTTGGATAAAAAAAAATTTAACAAATACATATTTATAACCCTTCGATGATTATATTATATTTTGAAAATATAAATAAACCATACCCCGTAAATTGTTTTGTTGATCTTCTAAATATGACTTTTACAATTCTTCACCCATGTGCACGCCATTACATTAGTTTTTTTTTTTTTTTTTTTTTTTTCGGTTCATACTTGCTATAACTTAATTCACATTCAAAATATGAACTCTAAAGAAAAACCCCATTTAATAACAGTATAATACTTATTCCATCATATATCATTACAGCATCTGTAAGAAGTACTAGATCTATCGCTCAATTTATTTTTATGAGTTCGAGAAATTTTCTAATGTGTCAATGGTTTGTCCTTTTCATCTTTCTCTTTTTATGTGGCTTACTCTTTATGAAGATATATTTACGGCCTCACACCCGTGACTTCGACATACTCCATTAAACTCTTACGAACAACAAAATTAGTCTTTTCTAGTTTTAGCTCTTTGATTTGTGGTTTAAATTGTTCCTGGCTACGACATTCGTCACCATTATATCCAGCAAGAAAACTGGGTACCGTAGAGATATAAAAATTATTATTTATTTATTTTTTTATATATGGCTTATAAGGTTTTATTATTAATTTTTTTTTTCCAAGTTTAATACTCGTAGATGATTAAACTATATGTATATATTTATGGGCAGTCCATGTGTAAATTAACTTAAAAAATATTCAAAACTTCGAGTGTTGTTCGAAAAATAATATAAACCCATTAAGATCTTGTTTGTTTCATTTGTAGGAAACGTACAGAAAACAAATTCTCCATTTCTAATCTCTTTAAATTTTGCATCATTTTGTAGTAAGTACTTTCATATGCTATATTTTCAAGTTTAACTTTTCGAGTACGATTCGCGAATATGTGTGTTTATAGACTTGGATCTCTGTTTCCGTTACCATTAACAACGGTTTACACAATAACGTTTTGTTCGATCAAGACACTATATATAGTTTAATTATTTTAATTAATATTATAATTATAATATTATTTGACATAATGTATAATATGTATATGTATAACACACGAATTAAAGTTAGAGTTACCTTAAAATGAAATCGAAATTTCACCAGTAACACTTTTCGTTTGTTTCAATTGAAAATATGAAACGAGATGATTAATGATTAGCGAGAAGGATGAAGGTGATGGGTGTTCTTGAGGGAGGTCTAGTTGTCGACAGAATCAAGAAGGCAGATAGGGTATTGAGTGGGTTTAGGGGAGTGATGAAGTGTGGTCTTATGATAGAAACAAAAGGTGGTAGTTGTGTTCTACAAATAAAGCAAAAAGGCCACAGTAACATGAATGGATGAGTGTGATATCAAGCATATATCTATATCTATTCTATATTCTATATATATATATATATATATATATATATATATATATATATATATATATATATATATACCTCGTAGTGTTTAAGTGTGAGGAGAAAAAAATAAAAATAAAAAGATAGTGTTATAATATATAAATATATATATATAAATGGATAGTCAATTATTGATACACAAAAATAATATTATTGTATTACCTAAACTTGTGATATTTTTGCTATAAATAGCCATGAATGCAAGCATTAAACTTGCACCATTTCTCACACTTACAAAGTGTTTCTTTCTTTCTCTCCATTATCATCTTTGTTCTTACACTTCATTATTAGTATTCTTAATCAAGAATCAAATCACTAAAGGTAGTTATAAGCCTACTGAATTATAACATCAAGAATCAAACCACTAAAGGTAGTTATAAGCCTACTGAATTATAACACGTTATCAGCACGATAATCTTAATACTAATTATGGTTGGCTCTGCCACCTAAATGATATATGGTCGGTTATACCACCTGAATAATATATGGTCGACACTGTCGTCTAATTATCATTTATGTTACTAACATTTATATTTCAATTATCTAACATTTATATGGCCGACACTGTCGCCTAATTATCATTTATGTTACTAACATTTATATTTCTATTATCTAACATTTATATGGCCGACACTGTCGCCTAATTATCATTTATGTTTACTAATATTTATATTTATGTTATATAACATTTATTAATGATTGCTTACATATGGTCGACACTGTCACATACTTATCATTTATGTTATATTAAATTTATGTTTAATGTTTATATACTTATGAATATAAAGTGACTATAATTTATCATGTTGTTTGTTTTAATAGAAAATGTCGAATCTGGAAAAGCTTAAATTTACTCCTTTAGAATCAACTGGAAACAACTACATGCCATGGGTTATAAAAGTAAAAATGCATCTTAAATCAATGGGCATTCTTGAAGCCATAAATGAAAACAACACTTGTTCTGAAAAAGAACAAGCAACGGCATGTTGCTTTATTCATCAACATATTGATGAATGCTTACAAAATAATTATGTGACTGTAGAAGATCCCCATGTTTTATGGGAAGGTCTCAAAAGCAAATTCAATAATCAAAGAGAAATTTTACTTCCAGCTGCTATGGAACAATGGAGAACATTAAGGTTCCAAGACTTTAAGAAAGTAAATGAATATAGCTCAGCTCTGTATAATACATGTTCACAACTTAAATTCTGTGGACATGAAATAAGTGATGCAGACATGATGGAGAAAACTTTCTCCACAATGAATGCTGCAAACATCACAGTGCAAAGAAATTTGAGAATGCTAAAGTTCAAAACATATCCTGAACTTAATTCATATCTCTTAGTTGCAGAGCAAAATGATGAGCTATTAATAAAAAATCAGCAATCCCGTCCTACTGGTACACTTGCAATCCCTGAAGCAAATACTGCAAATAATTATAAACAGGGACAAGGACGCGGGCAAGGTCGTGGTTATAATAACCATCACCATCATCATGCCAAAAGCCATAACTATGGTAGAAACCATCCTTATGGTAATGGTAATGGGCGAGGACGTGGTCGTGGCCGTGGTGGTCAAAGAAATAATAATCCACGAAAATATAAATATCAACCACAAAACAAGCCCACTAAACAAGATGTTGAAGAAAATTCTTCTAAAAATTCTGAAGAATCTTGCTACATATGTGGTAGAATGGGCCACTGGGCTAATACTTGCCGAACATCTAAACATCTTGTTAAGATGTATCAGGATTCGCTGAAAGATAAAGAAAAGGAAGTAAACTTTGTGGATAACGTCGATCCAACAGTCACTGAGAAACCATCTGATTTATATGAAGATTTCTTGAATGTTTAAGTTGTGTGTCTTTCGAAAAATAAACGATTTAATATCGTCTGTCTTTGTCATTATGTTTGCTAAATGTTTCAGTACTATCTATTTGCGTTTAAAATATTGTGTAATATTAATGTACTCACTATTTATTTCTTATATATGAAGTTCAATATGAATTTTGCTGGAATACAACATCAATCAAGTGGTGGAGATCTCTGTATAGCAGACAGTGGAACTACACACACTATACTTAAATCCGAGAAATATTTTATTGATCTAAAACCAACGGAAGGAACTATACATACAATATCAGGACCTGCTAACTTGATAAAAGGGATAGGAAAGGCAAATTTCATACTACCAAATGGTACAAAATTTTTAATAAATGATGCCTTATTTTCTCCCAAGTCAAGCAGAAATTTATTGAGTTTCTCCGACATATACCTTAACGGGTATGATTATCAGTCAGTGACAACAGAAAATGAGAAATATTTAAGTATCACTGACAAGAGTCATGTGGTTGAAAAACTGCCAAGACTTAGTTCTGGATTACATTATACACATATAAATGTACCAGAAATACATATGGTAGTTAACGAAAAATATATTGATCCTGGTGTATTCAGTTTATGGCATAACAGATTAGGCCATCCAGGATCAACAATGATGAAAAGGATTATTGAATGTACTCATGGACATCCACTAAAGGATAGAAAAATCCATCATGATACAATGGTTCCATGTACATCTTGCTCTCTTGGAAAATTGATAACTAGACCCTCACCACTTAAGGTTGAGAAAGAATCACCAATGTTTCTTGAAAGAATTCAAGGTGATATATGTGGACCAATTCATCCACCATGTGGACCATTTAGATATTTCATGGTTCTAATAGACGCATCTAGCAGATGGTCTCATGTTTGTCTGTTATCAAGCCGTAATGTGGCATTTGCAAAATTTCTTGCCCAAATTATTAAATTGAGAGCTCATTTTCCTGATTACACCATTAAAAGGGTGAGACTTGATAATGCTGGTGAATTTACATCTCAAGCATTTAATGACTATTGCATGTCTATAGGAATTGTTGTTGAACATTCTGTTGCTCATGTGCATACACAAAATGGTTTAGCCGAGTCATTGATTAAACGTTTACAGTTAATCGCTAGACCATTGATAATGAGAACAAAACTCCCTGTATCTATATGGGGTCATGCAATTTTACATGCTGCTGCATTGATTCGCATCAGACCAAGTGCAAGTCATAAATATTCCCCCCTACAACTTGCTTTTGGTCAAGAGCCAAATATTTCCCATCTTAGAACATTTGGTTGTGCAGTGTATGTTCCAATTGCGACACCACAACGTACAAAAATGGGTCCTCAAAGGAGGTTGGGAATATATGTTGGATATGAAACATCTTCAATATTAAGGTATATTGAACCTATGACAGGTGACGTTTTTACAGCACGTTTTGCTGATTGTCATTTTAATGAGACATTGTTCCCTAGATTAGGGGGAGAAATGAAAAATAAAGAAAATGATGTTTCATGGTGTGAACCTCAATTAAAGTATCTTGATCCTCGCACAAAAGAATGCGAGACAGAAGTTCAAAAGATAATGCATATACAAGAACTTGCAAATCAATTGCCTGATGCATTTACAGATACAAAAACGGTGACAAAATCATATATACCAGCAGTAAATACTCCAACTCGAATTGAAATTCGAAAAGCTGGCAATAACGTCACTCATGAATCTTTGCCACGTCAGAAACGTGGAAGACCAATTGGTTCAAAGGATAAAAATCCTCGAAAAAGAAAATCAGCTGATAATGAAGTAAAAGAAAGTGTTCAAGAAGAACCACAAATCAGTACTCCTACTGCAGAGGAGATTGATGATGTCAATACAGAAATTGCAATCAATTATGCATATTCAAAAATATTATGGAACCGAAATGAAATGAAAAATCTTGATGAGAAATTTTCATTTAATGTTGCATATGACATCATGAATAATGATGATGATCCAGAACCAACATCTATGGTTGAATGTCAAAATAGACATGATTGGGCTCAATGGAAAGAAGCAATACGAGCTGAATTAGAATCACTCAATAAAAGAAAAGTTTTCGGATCCATCATTCTCACTCCTAAAGATGTGAAACCTGTAGGATACAGATGGATTTTTGTCCGAAAAAGAAATGAGAAAAATGAAGTTACAAGGTATAAAGCTAGACTTGTAGCTCAAGGTTTTTCTCAAAGACCGGGAATTGATTATGAAGAAACTTATTCCCCTGTTATGGATGCAATTACTTTTAGGTACTTAATCAGCCTGGCAGTTTCTAAAAATTTAGAAATGCATCTCATGGATGTTGTGACTGCTTACCTATATGGATCACTTGATAGTGATATATATATGAAGATACCTGAAGGATTTAAGGTACCAGAAGCATCAAATGCAAAACCCAAAGAAATGTATTCGATTAAATTACAAAGATCTTTATATGGGTTAAAACAATCGGGACGTATGTGGTATAACCGATTAAGTGATTACTTGATAAGCAAAGGGTATACAAATAACCTTACTTGCCCTTGTGTTTTCATTAAGAAAACAACATCCGGATATGTGATCATAGCTGTTTATGTTGATGATCTTAACATCATAGGTACAAATAAAGAGATCTATGAAGCCATTCAACTTCTAAAGAAAGAATTTGAAATGAAAGATCTCGGAAAAACCAAGTATTGCCTTGGTTTACAAATTGAGCATATGCCTAATGGTTTACTTGTACATCAAACAACATATACTGAAAAGATTTTGAAACGTTTCAATATGGACAAGGCAAAACCATTAAGTACTCCTATGGTTGTTAGATCACTCAATGTTGAAACTGATCCATTTCGTCCATGTGAAGATCATGAAGATATTCTTGGACTAGAAGTACCATATCTTAGTGCAATTGGAGCTCTTATGTATCTTACAAATTGTACAAGACCTGACATTTCTTTTGCAGTTAATTTGTTGGCAAGGTTCAGCTCTGCTCCTACCAAAAGACACTGGAATGGGATCAAACACATATTTCGATACCTTCGAGGAACTACTGATTTAGGATTATTTTATTCTAACGAATCAAAACAAGATTTGGTTGGTTATGCTGATGCAGGTTATTTATCTGATCCACATAAAGCTAAATCTCAAACTGGATATGTATTCCTAAATGGAGGTACTGCAATATCATGGCATTCTCAAAAACAAACACTTGTTGCTACATCATCAAATCATGCCGAAGTGATTGCATTACATGAAGCTACTCGGGAATGTTTTTGGTTGAGATCAATGACACAAATCATTACTGATTCTTGTGGACTAGAACGCGATAAAAGTCCAACAATTATCTATGAAGATAATGCAGCTTGCATAGCACAGATGAAAGAAGGGTATATCAAAAGTGACCGAACCAAACACATACCTCCTAGATTCTTCTCATACACTCAAAATCTCATTAAGGACAACGAGATTGAAATGAGATATGTTCAATCCAGCAAAAACTCTGCTGATCTTTTCACGAAAGCACTTCCAACTGCTATTTTCAGAACACACGTTCATAACATTGGCATGAGACATGTTCAAAAGATGTAACAACCGAAGCGATGTCTACTTGAGGGGGAGTCAACTCCATGCTGCACTCTTTTTCCCTTAGCTAAAGTTTTTCCCACTGGGTTTTCTTTAGCAAGGTTTTTAACGAGGCAGTAACTTACAGTTGATCTTCAACAAACAAAATTGCTATCCAAGGGGGAGTGTTATAATATATAAATATATATATAAAAATGGATAGTCAATTATTGATACACAAAAATAATATTATTGTATTACCTAAACTTGTGATATTTTTGCTATAAATAGCCATGAATGCAAGCATTAAACTTGCACCATTTCTCACACTTACAAAGTGTTTCTTTCTTTCTCTCCATTATCATCTTTGTTCTTACACTTCATTATTAGTATTCTTAATCAAGAATCAAATCACTAAAGGTAGTTATAAGCCTACTGAATTATAACATCAAGAATCAAACCACTAAAGGTAGTTATAAGCCTACTGAATTATAACAGATAGATGATTGATTGTCATAAAGAAAAAGGGCACTCATAATTGTTGAGGTGATTATTATCTGTACATGAATGGTATGTAGCTATATAATGAATATGAATCTCATAGTGGGAAACATCAACAATGACATAAATATTAAAATAACAATAATAATTTCAATTCAAAACGAAAACGTGTGTATAGAAAACAGTTAGTAGCCTATCTTTGTTTGATTGTACCGACAGTTTGTCCCGGATAGCTATAACGTGTCCATTGCTAAACAATTAACGTATAAAAGTGTTCCTAAAAATCTCAATTTTTTATAGATTAAATGTATTTATTTATTTTGGTCACTTTGTTATAAAATTCAATCATTAATTTATTAAATAAAAATTACATCAACTGTCCCTCTCATTTATGGGTGAAATATAAAAAGTGCTAAAACTTAACAATTAGTTCCTAAATACATTTTTAATAAGCCTAAAATTTATAGAACTCATTTTACTATCACCGTTTATTTTAAAATCACATAAGTTTGAATTTAACTTACTTAATATCCATCGAAACATAAAACGAGTATCACTATCATTTAATATTTATTTTTAATATATTTTATTTATATATAGAGATATATTTTAAATAATAATTATTATAATATCCTATTTTTATTTTATTAATTTTTAATAACAACAACATATAATACCTCAAATTATATTTCGAATTATTATTTATATATACATACACACATATCTATTTACACTTAATTGTTCGTGATCGCCGAGAGTAGTCGAAGGTCAATTGAATATATAAACAGTTCAAACTTTTTGAGACTCATCATTACAGACTTTGCTTATCGTGTCGAAACCATATAAAGATTAAGTTTAAATTTGGTCGAAAATTTCCGGGTCGTCACAGAATCCCTCGGTTAAGGGATGTGCGTGGTGGATTCTCTTATAGAGAATTATTGTTTTTGCCTATGTTCGATATATGTGGTTCTTGCTCGATTGTGTGGATGGTTAGTGGTATCCGTTAGGGTTCACTATAGTGTAGCAGAGCGCGATGTTGCACTACTCGTTGTTTGAGGCCAAAAGTGCGTATGTGATTGATGAAGCATGACTCTCGGGGTCCGCTGACTTCATCATGAGATCGTTGATTGGTGAAGCATGACTTTTGGGGTCCGCTGACTTCATCACGAGATCGTTGATTGGTGAAGCATGACTTTCGGGGTCCGCTGACTTCATCATGGGATCGTTGATTGGTGGAGCATGACCTTCGGGGTCCGCTGACTTCATCATGAGATCGTTGATTGGTGAAGCATGACCTTCGGGGCCTGCTGACTTCGTCATGGGTGTAGTGTTATATCGGTGAAGCATGACCGTTGACGGGGTCCGCTGACTTCATCCGGTGTTGAGATTTGGGAGGTGGGTCGCGTGTAGTTTTCTGCCAGCCTTCATGTTGTTGGATGTGTGATCTATTGGTTGTTTTATACGCCAATGGTGGGGTCGTAAGGACCACGTTGTGTGAACTAATGGTGGTTTTATACGCCGATGGTGGGGTCGTGGGGACCATGTCGTGGGATTAGTGAGGCGATAGCCGTGTTTCGCTCACATGTTGTTACGGGTGTAACAATAGTCGATTTTTGTGCACCTTGGGTTTAGCGTTGCGATAGTCATTTTGGACGCTATCGGTCTTAGCCGTTGCTTATGATGTTAGGTTAGTGGCGTATTGGTTGTATTGCGCGCTACAAAGGATGTTTAGTGGTAAGTGTAATTCACAAGGATTTTTGTGGTTCGATCTTCAACGTTCGGATTGTTGACTTTAGGTTGAGGCTTGGTCGCTTTTAGCGTTGTCCTTGGTAAAGGTACGCTAAGGAATTGATATCTCGGTACGAGATTGGTTGAGTTTCTCCCGATATGGGGAAAAGAGCAGGTTTTAGTGCTCGTGAAAGGACCCGTTCATATACATTATAAACGATTCACAATAGTTAATTACATTGCGAGGTATTTGACCTCTATATGATACATTTTACAAACATTGCATTCGTTTTTAAAAGACAATCTTTCTTTACATCGAAAATTGACAGGTATGCATACCATTTCATAATATCCACTATCCAACTATAAATTGATTTAATAATAATCTTTGATGAACTCAATGACTCGAATGCAACGTTCTTCGAAATATGCTATGAAAGACTCCAAGTAATATCTTTAAAATGAGCAAATGCACAGCGGAAGATTTCTTTAACACCTGAGAATAAACATGCTTTAAAGTGTCAACCAAAAGGTTGGTGAGTTCATTAGTTTATCATAATCATTTATTTCCATCATTTTAATAGACCACAAGAATTTCATTTCCAGTTCTCATAAATATACGTCCCATGCATAGAGACAAAAATAATCATTCATATGGTGAACACCTGGTAACCGACATTAACAATATGCATATAAGAATATCCCCATCATTCCGGGATCCTCCTTCGGACATGATATTAATTTCGAAGTACTAAAGCATCCGGTACTTTGGATGGGGCTTGTTGGGCCCGATAGATCTATCTTTAGGATTCGCGTCAATTAGGGTGTCTGTTTCCTAATTCTTAGATTACCAGACTTAATAAAAAGGGGCATATTCGGTTTAATAATTCAACCATAGAATGTAGTTTCGATTACTTGTGTCTATTTCGTAAAACAATTATAAAAGCAGCGCATGTATTCTCAGCCCAAAAATATAAAGGGTAAAAAGGCAAATGAAACTCACCATACTGTATTTCGTAGTAAAAATACATATAACGTCATTGAACAAGTGCAAGGTTGGCCTCGGATTCACGAATCTATATTAATTATATATATTTATATGTTGGTCAATATTTGTATAGCAATTTAGGTCAGGTCATAGTGTAATCCTATCCTATAGCTCGAGTCTGACTCTACAGTATAGTAGCATGTTATATTACTCATGCTCAATTAATATTCTAGTCAAAGGTGACGTATGAAACAACGTAACACAAATGGTTTCATAATCATAAAATAGTATTTTAGGTTTTTTTTTTTTTTTTTTTATAGAGAAAATCAACACAAAAAGTTAACTGAAAAGTTAACAGGAAAAGTCAAAGTTCAAAGTCAAAAGTCAAAGGTTAAAGTCAAAAGTCAAAGGTCAAAGTAAAAATGAGGTCGCATGCAAATATATAATAACTTATACAAAAATGATTTTCGGTCAAACATGACTAAACGGGCCACTTCAGCTATTTTTAGAAAAATTATCGGAACTCCGATTGATAAACGGCCAAAGATAAAAGTTACACATTACCAAAAAGATTAAGCATAAATATTACAGAAGTAAACTAAACCTAGACAACTCGTAGTTGCCAACGCGTTTTCGGCGTTTCAAAGTTAATTTTTCAGCTTTAATAAATTTACAAAAGTGACCGAGTAGCCTACTTTGGAGATTTTTAGAAAATTCCTCAAAACTCGTATTGACAAACGGTCAAAGCCTGCAAATTCTCGTTACCACAAAGATATAACATGATTTTTGGCAAGAGTAAACACATATCAGGCCGACCATGACAACTGATACAAAACTGACATTTTTTAAATAAAAAAGTTCAGCTCTTTTTAGAATTTTAAAATGTGACCAAACCGTCAACTTCGATGATTTTTAGAAAAATCCTCGAGACTCGAATTGACAAACGGCCAGAGTCGTTTGTTAGACCTTACATCAAAGAATTCAGTGGTATTTTATTTATATATGAAACAATGCAGATCAATGAGAATTTCAGTTCCCGTTTCGACATTTCATCAAAATTTGCAAAACTTCTTTTGTCCATAACTTGACAACCGTTCAACGAAACGAGACGTGCTTTATATGAAAATTCATCTACTCGACGAGTAGAATCCAAATAACCACTTTTTATAACCCAGAAAATTAGTTCACTAATTATCATCAGCAATTTTAATTACGAAATTAATTATGCAATTTGTTTATTTCATAACTTTCTAACCGTTACTTGGATTCAAGTGATTCTTAAACCAAAATTCAACTATTTTTCGCTAGCTTTCCAACCACATGCATATCTTATATCTTATCTCAATCGTATATGTAATTAATTCAGGAATCAACATAACCTATCTAATGGCAATATCAAAAGTACAAGCATGCATAATCCTATATACTCGAGCACTAGTCAGGGATACACTATTAGTATGTAAAAATTAAATTATGAGTACTCACATATCAATATTGAGATTCAATATTGCAGGAAAGGTACGTAAACGCAACGGAGATGATAAACACTATATTGACCTCACGAGCATACCCATGAACCATACTCAATCACCTCCATAGCTATAACCCATAATTTCCTTAATCCTATCCCACTCGAAAAAACAACTTCGAAATCACTCGGACATCACTCCGTCGTAATATTTTATGTATACTAATAATATCTTGAGATAATACGGAGTAAATATATATATGTAAATCGATTGAGAGAGTTTAGAGAAAACTATTTTCAAGTTTCTATGAAATAATGAAACCTATTGAATTCTATTTATAATAGATTTTTGAATTATTAAAGTGAATTATTAAAGTATGAATTATTAAAGTGAATTATTAAAGTATGAATTATTAAAGTGAATTATTAAAGTATGAATTATTAAAGTGAATTATTAAAGTATGAATTATTAAAGTGAATTATTAAAGTATGAATTATTAAAGTATGAATTATTAAAGTTAAAGTAAAGTAAAAATAAAGTAAAGGTAAAGTTTAAGTATAGTAAAAGTATAAAACTATGTACGTATAATACGCGTATAAATATATATAATATTAATTTAAATCGTTATATATATTTAATAAAATAAAATATAAATATCGTTATCATACTAGTTAAGTAATGAGTTGTCAAAAGTGGTTCTAGATATTTATAAAAGTTATATACGTTTTAATAATAAAGTTCTTTTTAAACTGAAAACGTTTTTGTACGTTTGAAACTAAATAGATCAATCGAGTCTTTATGAGATTCAATCTTCCACTATCCTTTGTCTAGTTCTCAATGATTGACAATTTGTTCATATTTATAAATCACTTTACCATTTTCCGAATATTGTTAAAATGAAAAGATTTCTCAAATCAACGTGGGCCTTTCAACAGAGACTTGTAATCATAATTTAATATATCTGATAATTCAATCATTTGATCTTATCTTCTAATTCCATTGATTAACATTTTGAAACAGATACAATCATATAAAGTATTTAATCTAATATTTTGTTTACGTTTCAAGTTATAATATATATACACATATACATATATAATCATATTCGTTTAATGGTTCGTGAATCGTTGGAACTTGGTCGAGGTTGAATGAATGTATGAACATAGTTTAAAATTCTTGAAATTTAACTTAACAAATATTGCTTATCGTGTCGGAATCATATAAAGATTAAAGTTTAAATTTGGTTGGAAATTTCCGGGTTGTCACAGTACCTACCCGTTAAAGAAATTTCGTCCCGAAATTTGAGTGGAAAGGTCGTGAATGATAATAAGTATGTTTTCATGAAGCATACGAGTTGAAAATTAGAGTTTTATCATCAGCGAATAATTTGGATAAACAATCCATTTATATGAAGAGTACGAATGAAGCTAACATAGAAGAGTGAAATGAGTAAGTGTAGATTCATCTTATCATTTGACGTAGATATGATTAATTCCCAGATTTTAAGGGATTTGAAGAAAATCTTCTTAATAAGATTTAACTCTCCGGTAATCAAGGGAATTAGGATCCGTTTTAAATGCGATCATCCATTTTAATTGTTCTGTCGGAGATTTTCTTATAAATTCACCTCCTTCGTTTCCTTACAACTCACACCATCTATTGATGCATTTTATGCAAGTCCCTAGACATCTACCCACGTCCATTGCAGGTACAACAGTTTATAGGCCACCATGATTGCTCGTTATTATCCTATCCGTGTTTGTATGTGGTTACAAGAACTGCAGGAACGAGATTTAGATGTTTGACTATGTTAAACTTAGTCAGACGTACGAGTGAAGCCTCACTAGTACGGCTGACAGGCTCATACGCATGGTTGATGCTGAGCTAAGTCACAATTACAACCTAAATGATAAGACACGAGTGAGTGATCACCCGTACGGTTGATGAAGCCAACTCGTACGTGTGATGAATGAATCGTATGGGTGTGTCAACAGCAGGGGTATATAAAGTCTTATGTTCTTCATTTTAGGTTAAGCCTCTCATTTGTTACACACACTCAGATCTAGTGAGCTCCTTCGATTCTCTCTCAGTCCAAATCACCCAGGTGGTGAATAATAGCTCTAGGTGTTGATCTAATCACACTTGATTTAGTTGTGGTTTGACTAAATTAATCAAAAAAATAAAAACTTAACCTATTCACTAGAGGGTTTGATTCACTTATTCTGCCATTGTGTGAGTTAAATCTGTTGATTTCTAAGTTTCTAGTCATGTTTCATCACCTTCTATTCTTTCCCCCTCAACTCATATTTTAAAGTATTCATCAATATGCTCCATCCAGTTCTGATTCTCGATATACTTCTAACTTTCATATCGGTCATTCTTCTTTTTTTTTTCTACCGCCGGAAGAATCTATTTACTTCTACTATACTCTTGGGTTTATAGTGTTCCTAGTTCTCCCGTGTCTTTATATTGCTATATGCATCGATATATATATGGTTTATAATTTCTGGTTTGTCGTTGGGCTTTATATGTTCCCTTATATTTCAAAGTCTCTGCTTCTGTCTTCTATAATCATTATCATTCACAGTTAATACTCTCTTTTATTTGCTGCAATTTATACCCCAATTTCTATTTCGGAGTTTTGTCCTTTCGTTTCTTCTTCTTGCGATTAAGCACCGCTTGTAATGGTCCAGAATTCACAGATATGACTTTCAAAATGAACATTGTTAATGTTCTAGGAAGGAAATTGTGATGGCACGATCTTGACTTGTCAAATTACTAAAATACCTTGGAAAAGGCCGAATCATCAAGAAATATTTTCTTGATATTTTAAAGGTTAAATAGAATACAAGAGTCGTATAACATAGCACATGATGATGTTATGATCTGTGAATCATCACGTTCTATTTAGAAACTCAACATGACTTACTGTAATATAATCACGTTGATCAAGTGTCATTATATTATACTAATTCATGCTTCAGTTCCCAACACTACTTCAAAATATTCCTATTTTAAACTTGAATGTTTCAGAATTTAGAAACTAAAATAGTTTCTTTTATGATGTAATACAGATAGCGCGAAGAGGTAAATGATTTCAAATAAGAAAAATTAAGAAAATATCTTCAGAAATATGGAGGATATTTATAATGAAAGATATGATGATATTTTAGAATATCTAAGATCATAGGATGATGAAGAATATTATTCACAAGGGTTTAGAGTCAGGAGTAAGGTATTTGATAATAATTTCAGCAGACACTGAATCATTTGGATTCTTTGAAGGCAGGTTTAGTCTTTGTGATTTGTCCATAGCCTCCTTCATGGTTTGCTTAATTCGTTTTCCAGTTCCAAACCTTCTCTTTTTCTAAGCTTTTCCAACACACTATCCTTTATTATCAAACTTTTGACTGTTAAGGTCGTTTACAGTTTTTGCTGCTTCATCAGCATTTTCCAAACTTCGGAGAACTAGTTCGCAGTTTAGGGTGTTTTTCAGAAACTCCACATTCAAAGTATATAAGTCTAGGAGATAGACGTTATATATACACCTATAACCATTGGCAGAGACATGCTGCAAGATTTCAAAATACTAATTGCTGATTCCCAGTAATTGGCATGACAATTCTTGTTACAAGATGCGGATGAGTAAATGATGGGGTTTCGATAAATATAATGACTTTTCGGAAAGTCAAAGATCAGTGAAGTTGTTGGTAAGTTTATTTTTAATATGGTGAGACATAAAAGGTTCTACGGTAACGATGACGAAAGGGCAACGTCTATATCAAGGTTATAATAAGACTGTTTCAACTGAAAAGTCGAAGTTGACTTGCTAAAGCTGTGACAAAACTGACTAATTTGAAAAAAAAATCGCAAAGTTATTTTTGCTAATAAATGCCAAAGGGTCTGACACGGATATGTGTTAAATTATGACTCTGGTTTCGAGAGCTTTTCAGATGCAAGACTGTGGTTAATATGTGGTTGGATCATCATCTCGATTGTTCATTATTTGAAGTGTCTTCAGGAATTTCGAAGGGTTTTGAACACAGATTGTAATCGTTAACATACATTTGATGTTCTAACACAGTTTTGAAGTCAAAATATAGCATGTGAAAGATGTAAGGATCTAAGAGTGATGATTTTGGTCATATCTCAAGTTGAATTTTGAGATTTCAAAATCAGAATATGTAATTAAATTTTGAATGAGTATGGTTGTTTTGATTTCTATAAAAGAATGTATATTGTTGTGAAAGTAGGGAGTATAATGGATGATTTGCTGAATCAGATTCGAAGAATGTAATATATTAATTGTGAATTTATATATCTCTCGGGTATTACCTACCCGTTAAAAAAAATTTCACAATTAATATTTTGTATAAAAGAATTTTATTACAGTCTTTATGAAAAAATATATATATGTGTATATTTTCTTCAGATGTAACATAGATTTAATGAGTTAATGTTAAATTAAACTCATTTGATTTACGGTTGAAACTAGAATTTAATAATCCCTAAAGGCTTTAAAAAGTACATAACTTTTACGCAGTATTTCTTTAATGACATTGAAATTATGAATCAATACTTCGTTATTTGTTGATGTATGATGTTCGGTTCGTGGAATTCTTGTGAATTTCGCAAAGTACGAATGATGTTATCTGAAAAGTTTCGGGTACATCGATGATGAAAGTGTAAAATCAAATATATACTTGATTTATTATGAATTGGAATTTGTTGAATTGCGACAGAGATTGTAGTTAACACTGGTTAAGTTGCGGCCGAAGGACGTACATTATTGCATATTTGTAATATGAATTAACCGAGTAGTTAAGATTCACACACAATAGCTTAGCACGGAAAGATTTATTTTTATTTCAAAATATATAAAATATACATATAATTTCTTCAAAGGGAATGAGTTAATTCTTCATAACTCGTTGATACAATATACGGGTTATTGATTCGTAATGATGTCCATAGTGATTCTTGAGCTGATGGAGTTTGTGATGTTATAGGTGTTGTTGATTCTGAAGTTGACTGTACTGATGATGCTGGTGACGCTGACGGTACTGTTAATGCTGTTGGTAAAACAAGTTTAGGTTGTTAATCACACACCATTTTTGTCAGGGTTTCTACTCTTCCTTCTATCATTTTGGTTCGCTTAACTGATTTATGGTTAGGGCTAGATTAGATAATCTCTAAGACTTTAGAGATTACATAATCTGTGCGGAATGTTTCTCCAATGAAGTTATGAATTAATACTTCATCGATTATTGTTGTTGGTATTCCTTGGTATCTACAGGGCGTATGACATTGGTGCTCGTGGGACAGAGTGTAAAGTTGAGGTTTACGACGTGGTTGGGGTGGTAATGGTACTATTGGCGTTGATGATGGTGTTACTGGTTATGCTGCTGATGCTGCTGCTGGTGTTTGTAATCTCTGCACCATATTCTCCAAAGCCACTACCCGAGCGCGAAGCTCGTTGACTTCTTCTATTACACCGGGGTGATTGTCGGTTCGGACGAGCGGATAAATAAAATCTAAAATTTGATGTAATATATAATCGTGACGAGATACTCTGGAAATGAGCGAGAAAATGGTGTTTCGAACAGGTTCGCCGGTAAGTGCTTCAGGTTCTTCATCAAGAGGGCAATGTGGTGGATGGAAGGGATCACCTTCTTCTTGTCTCCAATGATTGAGGAGGCTACGAACCCATCCCCAATTCATCCAGAATAGGTGATGACTGATTGGTTGATCTATTCCGGTCACACTGCTTTCGGAGCTGGAGTGGGATTCCATTTCGAAATCCGAGGAACTTGAATTAATGATGAATTCCATTTCGTACAATTGAATAAGGATTTTTTTTTTTTTCGATATGAAATGATTTTCGGTTATCGGATGATATTCTAATTACAAAGAATATCCATATATATAGAACAAAAGATTTCGTAAATTACAGAGAAATTTACGGGATATATCAGGCAACGTTTACAGTAATAGATATGATAAGATATGATTTAGCAGATACGCTAAGATATGAATTTTTGTCTATACACTATTCATGCAATCAATGCAGCAAGACGTGTCTTAGACTAAAAATGATAAGCAGGTAATTTCCTGAGGATGATAAGTAGTTAATTTTTGACACAAAATGATAAGCAAAACTATTGACATGCAGACACGGTCGAAGTCCAGACTCACTAATGCATCCTATCGACTTATCTGTTAGACACACTAATGCAGACCTGGTTCGCTAAGACCACCGCTCTGATACCAACTGAAAGGACCCGTTCATATACATTATAAACGATTCACAATAGTTAATTACATTGCGAGGTATTTGACCTCTATATGATACATTTTACAAACATTGCATTCGTTTTTAAAAGACAATCTTTCTTTACATCGAAAATTGACAGGTATGCATACCATTTCATAATATCCACTATCCAACTATAAATTGATTTAATAATAATCTTTGATGAACTCAATGACTCGAATGCAACGTTCTTCGAAATATGCTATGAAAGACTCCAAGTAATATCTTTAAAATGAGCAAATGCACAGCGGAAGATTTCTTTAACACCTGAGAATAAACATGCTTTAAAGTGTCAACCAAAAGGTTGGTGAGTTCATTAGTTTATCATAATCATTTATTTCCATCATTTTAATAGACCACAAGAATTTCATTTCCAGTTCTCATAAATATACGTCCCATGCATAGAGACAAAAATAATCATTCATATGGTGAACACCTGGTAACCGACATTAACAATATGCATATAAGAATATCCCCATCATTCCGGGATCCTCCTTCGGACATGATATTAATTTCGAAGTACTAAAGCATCCGGTACTTTGGATGGGGCTTGTTGGGCCCGATAGATCTATCTTTAGGATTCGCGTCAATTAGGGTGTCTGTTTCCTAATTCTTAGATTACCAGACTTAATAAAAAGGGGCATATTCGGTTTAATAATTCAACCATAGAATGTAGTTTCGATTACTTGTGTCTATTTCGTAAAACAATTATAAAAGCAGCGCATGTATTCTCAGCCCAAAAATATAAAGGGTAAAAAGGCAAATGAAACTCACCATACTGTATTTCGTAGTAAAAATACATATAACGTCATTGAACAAGTGCAAGGTTGGCCTCGGATTCACGAATCTATATTAATTATATATATTTATATGTTGGTCAATATTTGTATAGCAATTTAGGTCAGGTCATAGTGTAATCCTATCCTATAGCTCGAGTCTGACTCTACAGTATAGTAGCATGTTATATTACTCATGCTCAATTAATATTCTAGTCAAAGGTGACGTATGAAACAACGTAACACAAATGGTTTCATAATCATAAAATAGTATTTTAGGTTTTTTTTTTTTTTTTTATAGAGAAAATCAACACAAAAAGTTAACTGAAAAGTTAACAGGAAAAGTCAAAGTTCAAAGTCAAAAGTCAAAGGTTAAAGTCAAAAGTCAAAGGTCAAAGTAAAAATGAGGTCGCATGCAAATATATAATAACTTATACAAAAATGATTTTCGGTCAAACATGACTAAACGGGCCACTTCAGCTATTTTTAGAAAAATTATCGGAACTCCGATTGATAAACGGCCAAAGATAAAAGTTACACATTACCAAAAAGATTAAGCATAAATATTACAGAAGTAAACTAAACCTAGACAACTCGTAGTTGCCAACGCGTTTTCGGCGTTTCAAAGTTAATTTTTCAGCTTTAATAAATTTACAAAAGTGACCGAGTAGCCTACTTTGGAGATTTTTAGAAAATTCCTCAAAACTCGTATTGACAAACGGTCAAAGCCTGCAAATTCTCGTTACCACAAAGATATAACATGATTTTTGGCAAGAGTAAACACATATCAGGCCGACCATGACAACTGATACAAAACTGACATTTTTTAAATAAAAAAGTTCAGCTCTTTTTAGAATTTTAAAATGTGACCAAACCGTCAACTTCGATGATTTTTAGAAAAATCGTCGAGACTCGAATTGACAAACGGCCAGAGTCGTTTGTTAGACCTTACATCAAAGAATTCAGTGGTATTTTATTTATATATGAAACAATGCAGATCAATGAGAATTTCAGTTCCCGTTTCGACATTTCATCAAAATTTGCAAAACTTCTTTTGTCCATAACTTGACAACCGTTCAACGAAACGAGACGTGCTTTATATGAAAATTCATCTACTCGACGAGTAGAATCCAAATAACCACTTTTTATAACCCAGAAAATTAGTTCACTAATTATCATCAGCAATTTTAATTACGAAATTAATTATGCAATTTGTTTATTTCATAACTTTCTAACCGTTACTTGGATTCAAGTGATTCTTAAACCAAAATTCAACTATTTTTCGCTAGCTTTCCAACCACATGCATATCTTATATCTTATCTCAATCGTATATGTAATTAATTCAGGAATCAACATAACCTATCTAATGGCAATATCAAAAGTACAAGCATGCATAATCCTATATACTCGAGCACTAGTCAGGGATACACTATTAGTATGTAAAAATTAAATTATGAGTACTCACATATCAATATTGAGATTCAATATTGCAGGAAAGGTACGTAAACGCAACGGAGATGATAAACACTATATTGACCTCACGAGCATACCCATGAACCATACTCAATCACCTCCATAGCTATAACCCATAATTTCCTTAATCCTATCCCACTCAAAAAAACAACTTCGAAATCACTCGGACATCACTCCGTCGTAATATTTTATGTATACTAATAATATCTTGAGATAATACGGAGTAAATATATATATGTAAATCGATTGAGAGAGTTTAGAGAAAACTATTTTCAAGTTTCTATGAAATAATGAAACCTATTGAATTCTATTTATAATAGATTTTTGAATTATTAAAGTGAATTATTAAAGTATGAATTATTAAAGTGAATTATTAAAGTATGAATTATTAAAGTGAATTATTAAAGTATGAATTATTAAAGTGAATTATTAAAGTATGAATTATTAAAGTGAATTATTAAAGTATGAATTATTAAAGTATGAATTATTAAAGTTAAAGTAAAGTAAAAATAAAGTAAAGGTAAAGTTTAAGTATAGTAAAAGTATAAAACTATGTACGTATAATACGCGTATAAATATATATAATATTAATTTAAATCGTTATATATATTTAATAAAATAAAATATAAATATCGTTATCTTTATCTTTATCATACTAGTTAAGTAATGAGTTGTCAAAAGTGGTTCTAGATATTTATAAAAGTTATATACGTTTTAATAATAAAGTTCTTTTTAAACTGAAAACGTTTTTGTACGTTTGAAACTAAATAGATCAATCGAGTCTTTATGAGATTCAATCTTCCACTATCCTTTGTCTAGTTCTCAATGATTGACAATTTGTTCATATTTATAAATCACTTTACCATTTTCCGAATATTGTTAAAATGAAAAGATTTCTCAAATCAACGTGGGCCTTTCAACAGAGACTTGTAATCATAATTTAATATATCTGATAATTCAATCATTTGATCTTATCTTCTAATTCCATTGATTAACATTTTGAAACAGATACAATCATATAAAGTATTTAATCTAATATTTTGTTTACGTTTCAAGTTATAATATATATACACATATACATATATAATCATATTCGTTTAATGGTTCGTGAATCGTTGGAACTTGGTCGAGGTTGAATGAATGTATGAACATAGTTTAAAATTCTTGAAATTTAACTTAACAAATATTGCTTATCGTGTCGGAATCATATAAAGATTAAAGTTTAAATTTGGTTGGAAATTTCCGGGTTGTCACAGCTCGGATGGTGATTTTGTTAAATCGCGAGTGACGATTTAGTTGTTAAAGGTGATTCATTGGGAAGGATTGCCTAAGAAAGTCGGATTGGAACATATGTTGAGGACCTTTGAGTGTAGGTCTGGATGGTTAAGTGACGAGGATCACGAGGACGTGATCGAGTTTAAGTGGGGGAGAGTTGTAAGACCCAAATATTTATGGTACATAATGTATTTATGGTGTACGATGCATGTATGAGGTGTACAAAGCATGTACGTGTTGCTTGCTCGAACGTCGAAGAAAACTGGACGTTGTCTGAAGTGACAAGGTGTGTACGTATCTTTTCAACCCCAAATAAAGTTTGAGTTGATGTTTCAAAGCCTTACCATTGGAAAGGAAATCTTATTACGTTTCCAACGATATTTGATTCATCAAAAATGGAGCTACGGTCAAAAAGTTATGGCCAAAACAAGTTACTGAAAACTAACCTGAAGGTTGGAGCGGCGCTCCACCTTATGGAGCGGCGCTCCGATTGCGTCTGATGTAATTTTCACCCTTTTTAAAGGTTTTAAATGACGGGTACTTTGGTCTTTTCACTTGGGGTCAGTTTGGGGTCATCAAAACTGATCCATTGATCATTTTGGATCACATTTCACTCATCAAACACTCTCATCAAACCCTAGAGTGAGAAACCCATTTTAAGTGAGAGAAAGCTCCATTTGGAGAAGAAGAAGTTTGATTCGGGTCAAACCTCAAGTATTAAAGTTGTTCATCTCGTCAACGGCATCATTTTGGCGGTATTGGTAAGTTCAAACTCCGAATTACATTTGTTAGATTTGATATTCAAGTTAGGGTTTGAGTTTGATTTGTAGTGAAACCCTCTTAGATGATGAAATGGGTTTATGGTGACTAGTTATTCTCGTCACTTGGCGGGTTTTGGGTTGGTTGATGATTTGGCCTTGATTAGGCTTTAATCTTGAGTTTAATCACTAGGTTTAGTGATTGTGGAAGTGTTGAAACCACTTTAGGTGAATTTGGGTTGACTAATTTTGACTAGAGTCAAAATTAGGGTTTGGTGATGATTATGACCCAATTGTCGATTTAATAAGGTTTATAAACTTAAAATGGATTAAGTTGAAGTATAAAACCGAGTTATATATGTTTTGGTGTCAAAACTTGCTAATGGCGTGATATTGACTTCTTATGGGTCAAATTAGGGTTTAAGTGTCATTTTGGGCAAGATAGGTGTTTAACACCTATGATTGGGTTTAATTGGCATATTAGGACCATTCTCACTTGTGTTAGTGATTATTGGTTAGTTTGGGCACGGTTTGTGCTTGGAAGTGCATTTGGGTCAAAATGGCACTAAGTGTCGAATTGGGTTGGTTTGTAAGTCAACCCTAATTGTGTTGCTTGTTTCGTGATAATGGAATAGGTACTTTCCATTGACGAGTCACGGGTTACTTGGAAGCATTCATCAAGGCGACAAGGTGAGTGTTAATATCCTATGTGCATATGTATGTGTAGGATGGGTGCGGGTCGGGTGAAGTGGTTCTCGGTTATAGAGCTCACTTCACATATAGGTGGATTTGATGGACTTGTGTATAGGTCCAATTAGCACGGATGTGCGTTTTGGTTGACCACCTTTGGCGAGGTACACGTTTTGTGTGTACATTATCACACGTGATTGTGAATTGGATAACCCCAATGGCGAAGGGTTGATATTGAATTGTGATGTGTTTATTTTTATGAATGGATATGTGTTGTCCAAGTTAGTGATATATGTGTTGTACACTAACGGTTTTACGAATGGATATGTGTTGTCCAAGTTAGTGATATATGCGTTGTACGCTAACGGTTTCATGAACGGATATGTGTTGTCCAAGGGTTAGTGATATATATGTTGTACACCAATGGTTGTTATGAACACCGATGGGAAATTCGAGTACCATTCCTTTGTACGATTGGTTAACCTTGGGCGGTTTTACGCTCTGTTATATATATATATATATATATATATATATATATATATATATATATATATATATATATATATATATATATATATATATATATATATATATATATATATATATATATATATATTAGTGTATTGTTGTGATGTAGCTAACCCTCCGGGTGTAGCTTATTGGCGTTGTTCACATCATCGTTGGTGACTTACTTTATGGTTGTTGTTACTAGCTTGTTGCTTAGTGATTATACGGTAAGCTTAGCTTAGCTTGCCTTTATGCTTGGATGCTCCGGTATGCGGTATTTGATTATTTGTGTGGCGTGTCCATTTTATGCATATATATGTATGTAGTATATTCTCACTTACTAAGCGTTAGCTTACCCTCTCGTTGTTTACATTTTTTTTATAGATTTGCTTGGAAGATGTGGCTCGGGTAAGCGTGGGAACTAGTGACTTGCGTAGTTGCTTTAGTGTAGTGACCCGTCCTAATCCATCCGGACAAAGTCCATATCGATTATAAACGATTCACAACAGTTGATTACATCGCAAGGTACTTGACCTCTATATGATACATTTTACAAAGATTGCATTCGTTTTTGAAAAGACAATCTTTCATTACATCGAAAGTCGACGGCATGCATACCATTTTATAATATATCTAACTATAATTGACTTAATAATAATCTTGATGAACTCAACGACTCGAATGCAACGTCTTTTGAAATATGTCATGAATGACTCCAAGTAATATCTTTAAAATGAGCAATTGCACAGCGGAAGATTTCTTTCATACATGAGAATAAACATGCTTTCAAGTGTCAACCAAAAGGTTGGTGAGTTCATAGGTTTATCTTAAAACAATAAAATTCATCATTTTGATAGACCACAAGATTTAAATCCTGCATGGTACAAATGAGCCCGAATCCTATACCCACCTGTAATGTACATGCGATATCTTTTAAATACAGTACACCTTTCTCGTGTACGAAACCATTTTAACAAATCTTTGTAACGGTACACATATCTCGTGTACAAAATATCATACACATAACCTGTGTATAAAATCATTCTCTCGATATATAACATTCATATCAATTGGTGGCAATTATCATGTCCACATAATTCAATAGTGGCAATTATCATGTCCAGATAATTCAATGGTGGCAATTATCATGTCCACATAATTCAATAATAATCCGCAGAACTTCTGTCTGCATAATAATTCATTCGAGGAATGTTTTGCTTGTGTCTATCTCGTCAAACATTCATAAAAGCATTTCATGTATTCGCAGTTCAAAATATATTTCAAAAGCATTTAATAAAGCAGTTGTAAAAACAGCGCATGTATTCTCAGTCCCAAAAATGTAAAGAGTAAAAGGGAGCAAATGAAACTCACAATACTGTATTTTGTAGTAAAAATACATATGACGACATTGAACAATGCAGGGTTGGCCTTGGATTCACAAACCTTTGAAGAAAGGAGCTTTAAAATAAAATGCCACTGCCAGGGCTCGAACCCACGACCTCTCACTTAACCCATCACATCCAAAACCAATGAACCATATTTTACTTTCTTGAATTATTTTCCACTTTTAATTATATAACATTAAAACAGTCATGACTTATCTTTATCACACTCATCATTGTAATACCTCATCATCATCGTTATTATTCATGTTATTATCACTAATCAGCCCAACACCAAAAACATAAACGCGGCCCAAGAGACATATGGCAGCCCAACCTAATGTTTTAATGGATTCAAGTGCAACGATCCAAGAATATAATTACGGTCCAATTAGAAATTAGAAACTTAGTGACCCAACGAAAATTCTTGTAACACAGTTCGATTTCCTTTTTCTTTCATAATCAAGTGGGGACGATCTTGTTTAGTGATTGTCGGCCAAAAAGAAAAAAGAGAAAATACGCAATCAGCTTAAAATAGAAACATAACATCATCGTCTTCTTCATATTTAATTTTTAAAACAGAAAAAAGAATAGCAGCGATGATTTGTCGCAGTATGAATGATAATGATGATGATTTTATGTAGGTTTATTTGGGTTGCAGGTCCTTTAGTGGTGTTGGAGGGTGGATAAAGACGATGGTATTCGAACAAGAAAATAAGAGAAAGATACTCGTTTCAATATATATATGTATGTGTATATTTTTTTATATAACAACTAGGTAATGTTTGGTTGTTTGTTGCAGTAGCTTCGCAAGTGGTGGATATGGTGATTGGTTGGGAGGCTTGATCGAACAACGGCAACATAAACAAGGGTCTCGTTTCTTGCCTTGTTCAAACCGAATCAAAAACGAACATCGCAGGTAATTAAAGAAGATGCAGTAACAGTGATTTGATAGGAAAATAACAAAAGTGTTGGATGTTGGATGGTTCGAATGAGGGTGATTCTTGCGTGTGAACTTTGAACAAAACAGACATAGTTTTGGTTTGGTTTGAATATTGGTCGAACAGATAGTGATGAAGCATGTATATGTTTGATGGACATATACAACAAGAACGAGTAGGTTTTATTGTGGTCTTCTAATTAACCTCATAGACGTAACAGACCAATATGCAAACAGGTACTGTAGCAGGTGATAATATTCTAATGATGATCGATGGTGGTTGTATGGTTGAGAGCGAGAGACAACCGAGAGTTTTGTGGTGTGTGCTTGTTGAATATCTATCATCGAAAAGAAACAAAATAGTAGGTGTAGTAGCCGTGGTAACAAGTAATGAATCAAGAGCTAACAATCGCAGTAGAAAGTGCAATATAGTAGCAACAATAGATAGGTTTTCGATGGTTGTTTGTATCAGTTTCAAACACAGAAACAAGCAAGCAAAAAGTGAGTTTCTAATTACGGTTGCAAAAGGTGGTGATTGTTTGGGTGCCTCGTCAAATAGCAAAGGTGGTGATTGTTTGGGTGCCTCGTCAAACGAGCAAAGGTGGTGATTGTTTGGGTGCCTCGTCAAACGAGCAAAGGTGGTGATTGTTTGGGTGCCTCGTCAAATAGCAACAAATAGTAGCACAAGGTGGTTTTGGTGATGTCTTGGTGGTGGTGTTGTTAGTCGGCAGAGAACACAGGGAGCAACGACTGGTGATGGTCGAAAACATAAACAAAAAAAATGAGATGGTGGTTTACTCTGGTATTGTTATTCGTAACAAAGGCAAGTATGGTAGAAGTAGTAAACAAAAGTGGGTCTTGTGTTGGTGTCGATAATTGAAAACAGAAACTAAAATGATATCTTTCATTTGGTGTATGCAAACATATAAATAAGATAGAGTTGAGTGATTAAGTGAAAAGCAAAAGCAGAGAAAAGGATTGCAGCGGTGGTGATCATTGTATTAGTGCACAAGTGTGCATATATACATATATGAATCTAAAATATTTGTTTTAATAATATAAAGTAGTAATATGATGATTAATATATAATAATATAATAACCATTCTAAATTACACTCGGAAGAATATAATTGAAACAGTAAAGAAATAGTATAACAGTCCCAAATTCTAGATTTTTCCTACCGACAGTTTATCCCGGATGGTCATATCGTGTCCATTGCTAAACAGTTAAAGTATAAAAGTGTTCCTAAAAATCTCAAATTTTTAGATTAAACATATTTAATTATTTCACTCATTACCTGATTGAAACCTGATCAAAAAGGTTCGATAATTATTTATTTTCTGTACCAATTTATATGTACGGAGTACTAGTATTTAATCTTAAAAAGATAAAAATATTTTCATGAAGCCTAAAATCTTCGTAATCGATTTACAGTTCAACTTTCATTTTAAATCTTCATACATATATACTATATCATTATGAACACTAAAGAAATGTCAACCGAGTGTTACAGACGTTTGCAGAATATGTCCAAAATCATATTTATTCAATATGCTCATTATATATATAAGAACAGTTTTAAATAATAAATTTTTACTAAGTAAATATATTTATTAATTATATATTTTAAACAATTAAATTTAATATAACAATATATATACACAAGTAATATTTATATATACACTTACACACACACACACACACACACACACACACACATATATATATATATATATATATATATATATATATATATATATATATATATATATATATTCATATTTACAAACACTGGTTCGTGAATCATCGGGATTTGTCAAAGGGTAAATGAATACATGAACATAGTTCAAAATTTTTGAGACTTCAATATTACAGACTTTGCTTATCGTGTCGGAAACATATAAAGATTAAGTTTAAATTTGGTCAAAAATTTTCGGGTCACTACAGTACCTACCCGTTAAAGAAATTTCGTCCCGAAATTTGAGTGAGGTCGTCATGGCTAACAATAAAAAATATTTTCATGACGAATATGAGTTGATAAATAGAGTTTTATCATTTTTGATTAATATAGATAAAACGATTTGATTATTTGAAGCGTACGAATGAAGTTATCACTAAATAGTAAAATGAGAAAGACAAGATCATAACTTTCGACTAGTCATGGTTGAATTTAGAAAATAAGGTGCCTCTTAACTTTTGACAGAGTCAGGGTTGAATTCCGGAATTCAAGGGATTTAAAAGAAAATCTTGGAAATCTATAAGATCTGATTCTTCGGGGTTTATGAAAATTAAGATCTCTATAATTAAATGCGATTATCTGCCTCGATTGATCTGTCGGATATTTCCATTATAAATTAGCCCCTTCCGTTTCATTGATTTTCGCCACTTCAATACTTTCTTTCTTAATTCATATTTCCAAAGATTTTGAAAATGCTTAATCCATTTTCGATCCTTGTTCTTATTCTGTCTATCAAAATGATCGTACTTCTTTTCTAACTCCCACCGAAAGAATCTGTTAACTTCTACTATTACCTTGGGGTGATACTATTCTTAATTCCACCGTGTCTTTATATTGCTATTCGTATTAATACCCACATTTTGTAACCTCCGTGTTTTTATTGGGCTTTATATTTCTCTTATATTTTGGAGCTCTTTGCCTTTTTATTATCTTCTCGACCTCTAGTAAAGCGAGTAATGGTCCAGAATTCATAAGTATGGAGTTTCGAATGAACTTAATGTTCTAATCAAGAAAGAATGTATTAGCATGATTTGATTTGTCAAATTACCAGAATCACTGAGAATAGAACTATCAAGAATATGTTTTCTTGATATGTTCAGAAGTTAAGCAGAATAAAAGAGTTATGTAACATGGCACATGATGACGTTATATCTGTGAATCATCATGTTCCATTTAGAAACTCAGCATGACTTACTGTAATATAATCACGTTGATCAAGTGTCATTATATTATACTAACTCATGCATCAGTTCCCCAACACTTTAAAAACATTCAGAATTTAAACTCGAAAGTTTAAAGAATAAAGAAACTATACAGTTTCCTTTATGATGTAACATAGATAGCGCGAAGAGATAAATAATTTCAGATAAGAATAGTTATAAAAATATCTTCAGAAATATGGAGGATATTTATAATGAAAGATACGATGATATCTTGGAATTTCTAATATCGAAGGATGGTGAAGAAAATTTGTCCGCAAGAGTTTGGAGTCAGAAGCAAGGTATTCGCTAAAGATTTCATCAGAAATAGAATCATCAGGATTCTTAATGTACAAGTTTAGTCCTTGTGATTTGTTCAGAGACTCCTTCGTAGTTTGCTCAATCAGTTTTTCAGTTCCAACTTTTCAGAGCTTTTCCAACATACTATTCTTTATCATCAAACTTCCGATAATTAAGGTTGTTTACAGTTGCCCACAGTTTCTGCTGCTTCACTCAGCTTTTTCAAAGATCAATGTATTGATTCGTAGGCTGGATGCTTTTCAGAATTTAAGAATGGAAAATCTTAATTTCAAGAGATAAATGCTATATGTATACGTTTAATTGTTGATGTAGAGACATTTTGAGATTCAAAATACTGATTGCTATTTTCCGGTAATTAGTATGGTAATTCTCGTTATCAGATGCAGATGAGTAGATGATAGGGTTTCAGTGAATATAATAACTTTTCAGAAAGTCAAAGATCAACGAAGTTGTTGGTAAGTTTACTGTTAATGTGGTGGGATATAAACGGTTCTCCGGTAACGATGACGAAAGGCAAATATATATATATATATCAAAGTTATAATAAAACTAATTCGAATGAAAGTCGAAGTTGGTTTGCTGAAGCTGTGACATAATTTGCTAATTTGAAAAGGATTGTAAAGTTATTTTCGGTAATAACAACGCCAAAGGAGCTAGCACATATACGTTTTAAACGTTTATTCAGGTTCCGAGTGTTTTCAGGTGCATAACCATATGCATCAACCTTTTCTTCCGTAGATGAAGAGCGGTTGATTCATCCTCTCGATTGAGGTGTTTTCAAGAATCATGAAAGGTTTGAACGCGAATTGTAATTGTCAAGATACAAATGAGGTTTAAGATGAAATCAAGTGGCAAACTTAAAGAAATGTTTAGTTTCATATGTTATAATCAATATTTTAATTTATTTTAATTGTCCAATGTTATTAGTCCACAGTCGGTAGTCCACAGTTTACAGTCCAATAATTCATATATAATTTAATGTATAATATTCGAATTAATTAATACATATCGTGACCCGTGTACATGTCTCAGACTCGATCACAACTCCAACTATATATATTATTGTAGAATCAACCTCAACCCTGTATAGAGAACTCTATCATTACTGCATATAGAGTGTCTATGGTGATTCCAAATAATATATAAAGATGCGTCGATATGATATGTCAAAACCTTGTATACGTGTCCCGATATTTAAAGTGCGTAAAATAAATAACAGAATTTAACTGACGATAAATAAAATTGTGAGAATTAAATTTGCGATAATTAAAATGCGATAAATAAATTGCGATAAATAAATTGCGATAAATAAAATGTAATCAGTTAGCTAGGAACAGTTAGCGTGAATTCTTAACAAAATTTCTCATAATTAATTTGTTTGTTTCTAACAAATTTTATTTTGTCCAATGTTTTCTTCATTATGCCACTTGTTGGATTCTGATAGGTCAAAATCCAAATATGAAATTGAATGAAAATGATTATTCTGTGGTGAGCGGATACGTATATCGGTGGTTGTAAGTAGGATAGTAAATGACTGTTGAATCAGATTCAAAGAATGTACAGTGTAACTTATTAATGTGAAATCTAAATATTCCTCGGGTATTACCTACCCGTTAAAATATTTTCACCATTAATGGTTTGTGCAAAAGAATTTTTAATTACAATCTTTATGAAAACATATATACATATATATTTTCTTCAGATGTAAGCATTGATTTAATGAGTCAATATGATATTAAACTCATTTGATTTTCTGTTAGAACAAGAATATATAGTCTCTAAAACATTTGAGATTACATAATCGCCATGTCGAAGGAAGATAAATGATGTAGAATGTCATGTAGAACGATGATTATACTCGAGGTACAGAATGAGATGTCGAAGTTGGTGACGCGGATGTTGTTGTTGGTGGTACTAGTGCTGTTGGTGCTGAGGCTGATGATGTAACTGGTGTTGGTGATACTGCCGATGCTTGCAAATTATGTACCGTTCTCTCTAAAGTTAACACTCGATCTCAGAGTTCTTTAACTTCTTTTACTAACCCTGGTTGGTTATCAGTGTGAGGTAGAGGTCGGATATCTTCTCTAGTTCCGTTAATGGTAGCTTCAAGACGAAAAATTCTTGCAAAAAGGGTATAAACGGTGTTGCGAACGGGTTCGCTGGTGAGCGGGTCAAGTATTCTAAGGTTAGGTGGTAGATTCGATTCATGATATGGAGTACCTTCTTCCCTTCTCCATAGGGTGAGTATGTCGCGAACCCACCCCCATTTTCTCCAGTAATCACGGTAGTTGATTGGTTGGTGTGCTCCTGTCACGCTGTCTTCGGAGTCAGAGGAACTGGGTCGATTCGTAGAGGCCATTTTACGCGATCTCAGGAAAGATTTTTGGTATGAAGAGTTTAGTGACAGCAATTGATAGTTGGATGGTATTCTCAATGCATAATTTGCATAGATATATATAGTACCAGGATCCCTTAAATTAAGGAGAAATTTACGAGAGATATCAGGCAAGGTCTACAGTAACAGATACGCTAAGATATGAATTTTGTCTATACACTAGTCATGCAGTCAAAATAGTAAAACGTGTCTAGACTAAGAATAATGAGCAGGTAATTTCTTAAGGATGATAAGCAGATGATTTTCGACAAAAATGATAAGCAAAACTTTTGACATGCAGACACGGTCGAAGTCCAGACTCACTAATGCATCCTAACGACTATCAGTTAGACACACTAATGCAAGACCTGGTTTGCTAAGACCTCCGCTCTGATACCACCTGTGGTGACCCGTCCTAATCTATCCGAACGAAGTCCATATCGATTATAAACGGTTCACAACAGTTGATTACATCGCAAGGTACTTGACCTCTATATGATACATTTTACAAAGATTGCATTCGTTTTTGAAAAGACAATCTTTCATTACATCGAAAGTCGACGGCATGCATACCATTTTATAATATATCTAACTATAATTGACTTAATAATAATCTTGATGAACTCAATGACTCGAATGCAACGTCTTTTGAAATATGTCATGAATGACTCCAAGTAATATCTTTAAAATGAGCAATTGCACAGCGGAAGATTTCTTTCATACCTGAGAATAAACATGCTTTCAAGTGTCAACTAAAAGGTTGGTGAGTTCATAGGTTTATCTTAAAACAATAAAATTCATCATTTTGATAGACCACAAGATTTAAATCCTGCATGGTACAAATGGGCCCGAATCCTATACCCACCTGTAATGTACATGCGATATATTTTAAATACAGTACACCTTTCTCGTGTACGAAACCATTTTAACAAATCTTTGTAACCGTACACATATCTCGTGTACAAAATATCATACACATAACCTGCGTATAAAATCATTCTCTCGATATATAACATTCATATCAATTGGTGGCAATTATCATGTCCACATAATTCAATATTGGAAATTATCATGTCCACATAATTCAATGGTGGCAATTATCATGTCCACATAATTCAATAATAATCTGCAGAACTTCTTTCTGCATAATAATTCATTCGAGGAATGTTTTGCTTGTGTCTATCTCGTCAAACATTCATAAAAGCATTTGATGTATTCGCAGTTCAAAATATATTTCAAAAGCATTTAATAAAGCAGTTGTAAAAACAGCGCATGTATTCTCAGTCCCAAAAATGTAAAGAGTAAAAGGGAGCAAATGAAACTCACAATACTGTATTTTGTAGTAAAAATACATATGACGACATTTAACAATGCAGGGTTGGCCTTGGATTCACGAACCTTTGAAGAAAGGAGCTTTAAAAATAAAATGCCACTGCCAGGGCTCGAACCCACGACCTCTCACTTAACCCATCACATCCAAAACCAATGAACCATATTTTACTTTCTTGAATTATCTTCCACTTTTAATTATATAACATTAAAACAGTCATGACTTATCTTTATCACACTCATCATTGTAATACCTCATCATCATCGTTATTATTCATGTTATTATCACTAATCAGCCCAACACCAAAAACAGAAATGCGGCCCAAGAGACATATGGCAGCCCAACCTAATGTTTTAATGGATTCAAGTGCAACTATCCAAGAATATAATTACGGTCCAATTAGAAATTAGAAACCTAGTGACCCAACGAAAATTCTTGTAACACAGTTCGATTTCCTTTTTCTTTCATAATCAAGTGGGGACGATCTTGTTTAGTGATTGTCGGCCAAAAAGAAAAAAGAGAAAACACGCAATCAGCTTAAAACAGAAAAATAACATCATCGTCTTCTTCATATTTAATTTGTAAAACAGAAAAAAATAGCAGCGATGATTTGCCGCAGTATGAATGATAATGATGATGATTTTATGTAGGTTTATTTGGGTTGCAGGTCCTTTAGTGGTGTTGGAGGGTGGATAAAGACGATGGTATTCGAACAAGAAAACAAGAGAAAGATACTCGTTTCAATATATATATGTATGTGTATATTTTTTTTATATAACAACAAGGTGATGTTTGGTTGTTTGTTGCAGTAGCTTCGCAAGTGGTGGATATGGTGATTGGTTGGGAGGCTTGATCGAACAACGGCATCATAAACAAGGGTCCCGTTTCTTGCCTTGTTCAAACCGAATCAAAAACGAACATCACAGGTAATTAAAGAAGATGCAGTAACAGTGATTTGATAGGAAAATAACAAAAGTGTTGGATGTTGGATGGTTCGAATGAGGGTGATTCTTGCGTGTGAACTTTGAACAAAACAGACATAGTTTTGGTTTGGTTTGAATATAGGTCGAACAGATAGTGATAAAGCATGTATATGTTTGATGGACATATACAACAAGAACAAGTAGGTTTTATTTTGGTCTTCTAATTAACCTCATAGACGTAACAGACCAATATGCAAACAGGTACTGTAGCAGGTGATAATATTCTAATGATGATCGATGGTGGTTGTATGGTTGAGAGCGAGACACAACCGAGAGTTTTGTGGTGTGTGCTTGTTGAATATCTATCATCGAAAAGAAACAAAATAGTGGGTGTAGTAGCCGTGGTAACAAGTAATGAATCAAGAGCTAACAATCGCAGTAGAAAGTGCAATATAGTAGCAACAATAGATAGGTTTTCGATGGTTGTTTGTATCAGTTTCAAACACAGAAACGAGCAAGAAAAAAGTGAGTTTCTAATTACGGTTGCAAAAGATATAAACGAGCAAAGGTGGTGATTGTTTGGGTGCCTCGTCAAATAGCAACAAATAGTAGCACAAGGTGGTTTTGGTGATGTCTTGGTGGTGGTGTTGTTAGTCGGTAGAGAACACAGGGAGCAACGACTGGTGATGGTCGAAAACATAAACAAAAAAAATGAGATGGTGGTTTACTCTGGTATTGTTATTCGTAACAAAGGCAAGTATGGTAGAAGTAGTAAACAAAAGTGGGTCTTGTGTTGGTGTCGATAATTGAAAACAGAAACTAAAATGATATCTTTCATTTGGTGTATGCAAACATATAAATAAGAGAGAGTTGAGTGATTAAGTGAAAAGCAAAAGCAGAGAAAAGGATTGCAGCGGTGGTGATCATTGTATTAGTGCACAAGTGTGCATATATACATATATGAATCTAAAATATTTGTTTTAATAATATAAAGTAGTAATATGATGATTAATATATAATAATATAATAACCATTCTAAATTACACTCGGAAGAATATAATTGAGACAGTAAAGAAATAGTATAACAGTCCCAAATTCTAGATTTTTCCTACCGACAGTTTATCCCGGATGGCCATATCGTGTCCATTGCTAAACAGTTAAAGTATAAAAGTGTTCCTAAAAATCTCAAATTTTTGGATTAAACATATTTAATTATTTTACTCATTACCTGATTGAAACCTGATCAAAAAGGTTCGATAATTATTTATTTTCTGTACCAATTTATATGTACGGAGTACTAGTATTTAATCTTAAAAAGATAAAAATATTTTCATGAAGCCTAAAATCTTCGTAATCGATTTACAGTTCAACTTTCATTTTAAATCTTCATACATATGTACTATATCATTATGAACACTAAAGAAATGTCAACCGAGTGTTACAGACTTTCGCAGAATATGTCCAAATTCATATTTATTCAATATGCTCATTATATATATAAGAACAGTTTTAAATAATAAATTTTTACTAAGTAAATATATTTATTAATTATATATTTTAAATAATTAAATTTAATATAATAATATATATACACAAGTAATATTTATATATACACTTACACACACACACACACATATATATATATATATATATATATATATATATATATATATATATATATATATATATATATATATATATATATATATTCATATTTACAAACAGTGGTTCGTGAATCATCGGGATTTGTCAAAGGGTAAATGAATACATGAACATAGTTCAAATTTTTGAGACTTCAATATTACAGACTTTGCTTATCGTGTCGGAAACATATAAAGATTAAGTTTAAATTTGGTCGAAAATTTTCGGGTCACTACATTTAGAAGGCTTGCTTTTGGACTAATTAGGATTGGGTAGCGTATCCCCAATTGCCATGCTCGGCTCTTATTTCGTGTTTAAAATTGTGGGGTCGAAACTTGTATTTTGTACTTAAAGGGTAATTTGGGTCGATGTGGGCCCCGCTTCATAAAACTTATCTTATTAATGGAACGTGTTAGTTTTACATATATGAATGTGTTGTGAAAAGCGTTTTGCCCAAATACGTCGGGAAGTGGTCAAACATTTTCATGCTTTTGACTTTTTGGGACAGCAGCCTGTCCAGGCCTTTTTGCGCGCCGCGCAGAAGGTTGGCGCGCCGCGCCAATAGCTGTGCAACAAAATAATTTTTTTTGTGATACTTTAAGCGGGTTCGAACGTGGTTTGGTTTGGGTTGTTACATTGTGCAAATGTATTCACTAATTGGAAAAGGCATTCCAATCTCAGTTACAGTCCAAATTGTTGTGGGGTGGGATGACAGTAAAGTGAATGTTATGGTCATCAGTTCTACCAAGCAAATTATTTTTTGTTTAGTGGAGATCATAAGTACCAAAGAGAAAATATATTGTAGTTTTGTATATGCATGCAATAAACGTAAATATAGAGTTCCAGCATGGAAAGAGCTTGAATTACAGAAGAGGGTCACTCATCAGAAGCCATGGTTCATTTTGGGTGACTTCAATGTCACTAGATACTTGAATGAACATTCATCTGGTTGCTCTTAAATTACTGAAGACATGAAGGAGTTTAATAATTGTATAAATGAAATTGAGGTGGAGGATATAAACAGTTATGGATTCCATTTTACCTGGACAAAGTCTTTGAAGAATCCAAGGTGTGGTACCTTAAAAAAAAATAGATAAAATTATGGTCAATGATGAGGTTTTGAATTCAATTCCTCAAGCTCATGGTATTTTCCTCCCTTATATTGTTTCTGATCATAGCCCAGCCATTCTCAGTATTCCAAATTACATAATTTGTAAGCCTAAATCTTTTAGGTTTATGAATTATATTACTGAAAAGAAGAGTTCTTACCTATTGTTGAAAAGGGATGGAATATTCAACAAGTTGGCTGTGAGATGTATTGTCTTCTTAAGAAATTGAGAGGTCTGAAATCTGAATTGAAAAGGTTAAATTGGAGCAATGGTAATACATTCAATAGGGTGAAAGATCTTAAGAAGGAGGTGAAGGATATACAAGCCAAGGTTGATGCTGATCCTCATAATGCAAGTTTTAGTGAAGAAGCCACTAGATTATTGAATGAGTATGATAAAGCAAAGCATGATGAATTCTTAATTCTACAACAAAAGACAAAAACTAAATGGTTAAGTGAAGGAGACAAGAACACCAAATACTTTAATAAAGTGTTAAAAAGCAGAAAGCAGAAGTCTAGAATTGAGAGTATTTGCAATGAAAATGGTAACAGATACTATGGTGATGAGGTGGCAGACCAGTTTGTAAAACATTTTCAACAATTCTTGGGGAAGGCTGACATTGTTAAACCTGTTGAAGAATTGGGAGATATCTTCACTGTTACTCTTACACCCAATGAAGCTGCAACTATGATTGTTGAGGTCTCTAATGAATAAATAAAAGAGGCCTTTTTTGATATTGATAGTGAAAAGGCAGCTGGTCCAGATGGCTACACTTCTCATTTCTTTAAAAAAGCATGGACCATAGTAGGTGATGATGTCTGCAAAGCAATTAAAGAATTTTTCATCAATGGAGAACTTATAGGTGGAGTGAATTCTACTTTGATCTATTTAATTCCCAAAATTGAGACTCCCAATAAAGTCTCTGACTTCAGGCCAATTGCATGTTGCAATGTTCTGTATAAAGGTATTAGTAAGATTCTTGTTAGCAAGATGAAAAAAGGGTTACAAAAATTGGTCAATGTTCATCAGAGTGCCTTCATACCTGGTAGAGCTATTCAAGATAACATCCTTGTAACATAGGAGCTGCTGAAAGGTTATAACAGAATTCATGGTACTAAAAAATGTGCTTTCAAGATAGATCTATAAAAAGCATATGACACAGTGAGTTGGACTTTTTTGTAGTCTATTTTAGTTAATTTGGGGTTTCATGAAAGAATGGTTGCTTGGATTATGAAGTGTGTTTCAACCACTAAATTCTCCATATGTATTAACAATGAAATCAAAGGCTATTTTAGTGGAGGAAGGGGGTTAAGGCAAGGTGACCCTTTGTCACCTTACCTTTTTACATTAGTAATGGAAATACTCCACCTAATCCTGGCAAACAGTATAAAGAACAAACCTGAGTTCAAATACCATGTGGGATGTAAGAATATGAAGCTAACCCATGTATGTTTTGCTGATGATTTGCTCATGTTGTGTCATGCTGATGTTAAGTCAGTTAAAATCATCAAGCAAGCTTTGGAGGATTTTAGCTCAGTTTCAGGCTTATTTCCCAATATAAACAAAAGCACAGTCTTCTTTGGAAGTGTCAATATGGATCTGCAAAATGAGTTAACACAAATTATTCCTTTTAAAGTGGGTAAGCTTCCTGTTAAGTATCTTGGTGTGCCTCTTTTAGCAAAGAGACTAGGTGTGGCTGATTGTAAAGAAATAATTGATAAAATAAGAAAGAAAATTGACAATTGGAAGACTAAACATCTTTCATATGCTGGGAGGCTTCAGCTAATTGCTTCTGTTCTATCATCTATGAACATCTATTGGGCATCAGTGTACAAACTTCCTAGTACTGTTGTGGATGAAATTGAAAGAATTATCAAGTCTTTCCTATGGAGTCATGGAGATAATGTTAAAGGAAAAGCAAAGGTTGCCTGGAAAATTGTTTGCACTCCTAAATCTCAAGGGGGTCTGGGCTTGAAGCCTTTGAAATAGTGGAATGATATTATTTTAATTAAGAAATTATGGAAATTGATTGAAAAGAAAGACTCCTTATGGTTCAATTGGGTAAACATTGTGAAGTTGAAAGGAAAATCTATTTGGGAGATTAAAGAGAAGCAGAGTGATAGCTGGGGTTGGAAACAAATTTTGGCTTTGAGGGATAGAATTAAGTATCATACATATGTGGATGATGATAATGGGGTTATGTGACGATCGCTCCAAATCCATATGGACGAACACGTCATTCATCGAATTCATTGCGAGGTATTTGACCTCTATATGATACGTTTTGTAAACATTGCATTCTTTTGAAAAGGCACACCATAAATGAATATTTAAATCAAAGATTTTCGACATCTGATGATTTCTACATATAGACAATCATCGTAAATAATAGTTTACAATAATACTTTCGTTGACAATGCAGTCAAAATAAGATACATGGTGATGATTTGGTGAATGCAACGTTTCCTTGAAAAAATATGTCATGTAAGACTCCATGCACATAGCTTGTCTAACATATAAGCAAACAACGGAAGACTTCTAGGAAACCTGAGAATAAACATGCTAACAAGTGTCAACACAAAGGTTGGTGAGTTCATAGTTTTAGTGTTGCACATAATCTGTATATAAAGGTGAATCACAAGATTTCAGTTGTTTCATCCAGAAACGTTTATCAAAATATTCTATAAGATTGAGCACCCTGGTAACTAAGCTTTAACGTTTATCTAATAAGTACCCCTGTGTTTAACATGCAACCAACATGTACGATACACTTAAATAGCATACGTCTGTTTTATAGTTCAGGCTAGGGTTTCTATACCTGGAACAGACAGGGATGTCAAGCCCTATGGATCCATATATAACTACTCGCGCCCACCAGTTCTTATAACCGGCAGTTACTAGTTACCAAAGCTAAGGGATTTTCGGTTCAAACTCGGTGTAGAATTTAATATGTACTTGTATCCATTGCATTTAAAATAAAGTGCATGTATTCTCAGCCCAAAAATATAGATTGCAAAAGCAATTAAAAAGGGAGCATATGAAACTCACCTTAGCAGCATATAAAGTAGTTCACCAAAATGTGACTGAAACTCGGATTACCAAATAACCGTAGATCTCAACCTAGAGAACATATGTTGGTTAATAAATGTCTATCAAGCTAGGTCAGGTCATAGTGTATCACAATCCTAATGCTCGAGATCAACATACAAAAGTTTATCAAAAGTCATTTCAAAAAGTCAATCTGACTTAATACTATAGTTGAATGATCATGGCAATCGAAACATTTTAACATTTCACATAGTTTCTCAATTCTTGTAAAATTAGACTATAGTTTTTATAAGGCTTTAAAACATGATAAAACAGTCAATTTTGACAATTGTTCAACAAAACGAGACGTGCCTTATATAAGGATTCATTTACTCGGCTGGTAATATTCAAAAATCTAATTTATCAATCTTACAAACAAGTTGTTTAAATATCAATTACAGATTCAAGAGTAATTTCAATTAATGTCAATCATAATTCAGTTGATCATATCTTTTAATTCGTTCACCGAAATTACGCGATTTCTAAATGAAAAGTTATTGCTTTTTTGCCAGCTTTCCAAAAACATGCATATCATATACCTTTTATCAGTAATATATGTATTTAATTCGTGATTCATTATAAACTGTTTAACAACAAAATTTAGCATACAAGTATGCATTAACATATATACTCGAGCACTAGGCATGTATACACTATTATTATATAAAAGATAAGATATGAATGCTCACGTATCAATATTATGATTCAATATTGCAGGAAAGTACGTAGACGCAACAAAGATGATAAACACTAGGTTTGACCTGCGAACAATACCCATGAATATTACCCATAACCTCCAAAGCTATAACCCATAATTTTCCTTAGCTCTATCCCGCTCATAAAATCCATTTTGAAAATCACCCGAGCATAACTCCGTCGTAGTATTTTATGTATACTACTAATACTTAATTTGAATATTGCACCAGAATTATTACGGAATAAAAATATATGAAATAAATATATATGTACATATATGTGTGTGTGTTTCTGCAATCGATCGATCGATCGATATATATATAGTTAGAAAATAATATTATAATAATAAAAGGAATCAAACGTGTTTAATTATAATAATATAATAATATAATAAAATAATAAAAAGAATCGTAAGTTTATAATTATAATAATATAATAATATAATAAAGTAATAATATAATAATAAAATAATAATATAATAATATAATAAAGTAGAATATAATAATATAATAATAAAATCGAATCGATTAAGATTTTAAAAGTCTTATTTTTAAAATACTTCAGGGGTATTTTATGTAACTTATAATTAATAATTTCAATCATGTCGCTTTCATGTGAATAGTAAATTATTTAATTTTGTTTTATTTACTATTCATATGAATAGTAAATGAAATAATTTCGATTCAACTATTTAAGCTACACGTTGTTGTACGTTTTGCTTTACAAATTGTACATTTTTAATTTAACTTCGTTTCTTAAAAAAAATTACAAAAATTATATCATAAAAATAAAAGGACTTAATACGTAAAATTTTTAATTTGAAAAGCATCGTTTAATAGTAAATTTTTATCATTTCATATATAAATATTATTCGCATGATTTCGTATATATTGAAAACTCTTATGTTTATATAATACATGTTATGACGTTCGTGAATCGTCGAACAAACAGGGTAATTGAATAGTTCAAGAATTTTGAGATTCAATTTTATAGACTTTGCTTATCGTGACGGAAACATTAAATATTAAGTTTAAATTTGGTCAGAAATTTTCGGGTCATCACAGTACCTTCCCGTTAAAAAAATTTCATCCCGAAATTTGAGTGAGGTCGTCATGACTAACAATAAAAATATTTTCATGACGAATATGAGTTGATAAATAGAGTTTTATCACCGTTGAATAATATGAATAAAACAATCCAATTACTCGAAGCGTATGAGAGAAGTTATCGTAATAGAGTGAAATGAAGAATAGAGATTCGTCTTAACTCTTGACGTAGTATCGATTGATTTCCGGAATTTAAGGAATAGAAAATCTTCATAAACTAAATAAGATTTGATTCTTTGGAAATTGCGGAAATTAGGATTTTCTTTGATTAAATGCGTAATCTGCCTCTATTGCTATGTTCGATATTTTGCTATAAATTGACCACTTTTGTTTTATTATTTTCATCACTCCTACATCCTTTTCCTCATTTCATACTTCCAAAGATTGTGAAATGCTTCATCCAGTTTTGATTCTTGATATACTCCTAACTTTCATATCTGTCATTCTTCTTTTTCATCTACCACCAGAGGAAGTTATTTTCTTCTACCACTACCTTGGGGTTATAGTATTTTTCATTCTCCCATGTCTTTATATTGCTATACGCATTGATATACACGGTTTGTAATATATGTGTTGTTGTCAGGCTTTATATTTTCCCTTATATTTATGAGCTCCATGCTTTCGTTTTTCCTTCCCGACTTCAAGTCAAGCGAATAATGGTCCAGAATTCGTAGGTATGGAGTTTCGAATGATCATAATATACAAAGTAGAAAGGAAAGGTAATAGCACAATTTGATTTGTCAAATTACCTGAATATCTAGAAAAGACCGAATCATCAAGATAAATATTTTCTTGATATGTTTAGAGATTAAATAGAATGAAAGAGTTATGTAACATGGTTCATGATAAGGGTGGGATCTGTGAACCTTTATCACGTTCCATTAGAAACTCAGCATGACTTACTGTAATATAATCTCGTTGATCAAGTGTCATTATATTATACTAACTCATGCTTCAATTCCCAACATTACTTCAAAACATCCATTTTTCGAATTTTTCAGATTTTAGAAACTAAAATAGTTTCTTTTATGATGTAACACAGATAGCGCGAAGAGATGAATGATTTCAGATAAGAATAGTTATGAAAATATCTTCAGAAATATGGAGGATATTTATAATGGAAGATACGATGATATCTTAGAATATTTATGATAAGATGATGATGAAGAATATTGTTCGCAAAGGTTTTAGAGTAAGGAGCAAGGTATTTGCTAAGGATTTCAGCAGACACTGAATCATTTGGATTCTTTGAAGGCAGGCTTAGTCTTTGTGATTTGTCCACAGCCTTCGTCATAGTTTGCTTAATTCGTTTTCCAGTTCCAAACCTTCTCTTTTTCTGTGCTTTTCCAACACACTACTTTTTATCATCAAACTTTCGACTGTTAAAGTCATTTACAGTTTTTGCTGCTTCATCAGCATTTTTCCAAAATTCAGAGAACTAGTTTCGCAGTTTGGGGTGTTTTTCAAAAACTTCACATTCGAAGTATGTAAGTCTAGAAGATAGACATTATATGTATATATATAACTGTTGGCGTAGAATTGCTGCAAAATTTGATTGGTATGGCAAATACCGTTACAAGATGTGGATGAGTATATGATAGGGTTTCTATGAGTATAAGGATTTCTCGAAAGGTCAAGGATAAATGAAGTTGTTGGTAAATTTACTGCTAATGTGGTGGGACATGAAAGGTTCCCCAGTAATAAGAACGTATATGTCAAGGTTATAATAAGGCTAATCTGAAAAGTCAAAGTTGACTGGTTGGAAGTGTGGTAAAACTGGATACTTTGAAAAAAAAATTGCAAAGTTATTTTTGGTAATAACAATGCTAAAGGATCTTGCACGATTTTGAAGTCAAAGTATAGCTTTGAAATATGTAAAGATCTAAGAATGTTGTCACCGGTTCAGAGTTATGACTTGGATTCTGATCCGTCAATATCAGAATATGTAATTGAATTGGTATGTGATAATGCTAAAAACGAACATATATTTCATAGCATTATCCCTCAAGAAAGACAAGCAATTAGTTGCAATTGTTCTATTTACAAGTGATATTCGTTTAAAAAAATAAAAGGTGAAGACAAAAGACAGATTCGACAAATTGAAGACGCAAACGACCAAAAAGCTTAAAAGTACAAAGTACAATCAAAGAGGTTCCAATTATTGATGAGAAACGTCTCAAAATTACAAGAGTACAAGACGCGAAACGCAAAGTACAAGATATTAAATTGTACGCAAGGACGTTCGAAAATCCGGAACCGGGACCAAAGTCAACTCTCAACGCTCGACGCAACGGACTAAAAATTACAAGTCAACTATGCACACGAATATAATATAATATTTAAATAATTCTATAAATTATTTATATATTATATTATTATTATAAACCGTCGGCAAAACAAGAAAACAAACTTATGTGAGCTGTTGCCTACCTCCATGCGATCGCATGGCCTGGAGGCACAAAAGCCATGCAATCACATGGCACACTTTTTCAGCTCAGGCCCTATAAATTTCGCAGTTTGGTGATCCATATATCCATCTCTCTATCTATCAACGATATATATATATATATATATATATATATATATATATATATATATATATATATATATATATATATATATATATATATATATATATATATATATATATATTATAATTTTAATTTTAATTTTAATTTTAATTTTTAATAATAAGGGTATGTTAGCGAATGTTGTAAAGGTGTAAGTCGAAATTCTGTCCGTGTAACGCTACGCAATTTATAATCACTGTAAGTTATGGTTAATGTTACTTTTAATTTAATGTCTCGTAGCTAAGTTATTATTATACTTATTTAATACCAAAGTAATCGTGATGTTGGGCTAAATATTAAAATTGGGTAATTGGGCTTTGTACCATAATTGGGGTTTGGATAAAAGAACGACACTTGTAGAAATTAGACTATGGGCTATTAATGGGTTTTATATTAACTAAATGATACCTCGTTGATTTGATATATAGACTTATAATTTTACGTATTTATATATAACCACATACTCTTGACTGGGTACGGTGGGCGGGATATCTATAAATACCAATAATTATTCATTTTACCGGACACGGAACTGGATTAATAGTTAATAGACTTGTTGAAACGGGGGTGGATTACATTCAAGGGTAATTGGTGTAATTGTTAACAAAGTAGTAAAACCTTGGTCTACACGCAGTCGATAACCTGGTGTATTCATTAAACAAAGTATTAAGACCTTGTTACAATTCGAATCCCCAATTAGTTGGAATATTTGACTTTGGATATAAGGATAATTTGACGAGGACACTCGCACTTTATATTTATGACTGATGGACTGTTATGGACAAAAACCAGACGGACATATTGAATAATCCAGGACAAAGGACAATTAACCCATGGTAATAAAACTAAAATCAACACGTCAAACATCATGATTACGGAAGTTTAAATAAGCATAATTTATATATTTCATATTTAATTGCACTTTTAATTATCGCACTTTTATTTATTGTCATTTTATTTAATTGCATTTTTAATTATCGTACTCTTTAATTATCGCAATTTTATTTTATCGCACTTTTATTTATCACAATTTCATTATCGTTATTTACTTTACGCTTTAAATTAAGTTATATTTATTTTTAATATTTTACATTAGGTTTTAACTGCGTCTAAAAGTTTTAAAATCGACAAACCGGTCATTAAACTGTAAAAATCCCTCTTTTATAATAATAATATTACATATTTATATTTTTGTATTTTTGCAATTATAAGTTAAAACTAATATAGCGTTGAACTAGTTTAAGTCTTCCTGTGAAACGAACCAGACTTACTAAAAACTACAGTACTGTACGATTAAGTACACTGCCTATAAGTGTTGTAGCAAGGTTTAGGTATATCCACTCTATAAATAAATAAATCACTTGTGTAAAATTGTATCGTATTTAATAGTATTTTGTAGCAAATATATAACTATTTTAAAAAAAAAGATTTTTATTTTTATTATAAAAATATACGTTTAAAAAATATATATATTCAAAAATATAAAAAGAAAAACAAAATTTATATATTTTTAAGAGTTTGTTAAATATTTAAGTTTTATAAAGTTTCTTTATTTTTATTTTTAGTTTGTAAAAATATAAATTTTATTTAAATATTTTGTATTAATATAAAATAGAAAACTGAAAAAAAATATATATATATAAAAATCACGAGGCCTAGTACTGTAGCAACCTAAAGTCTGGCCCGAAACCCTAGCTCATGCGATCGCATGAGCCCGAAGGCAAAACTTCATGCGACCGCATGAAGCTGTCTGACACGCCACAGTTGATCCCTTCCAGCAATAATTACATCATAATTATTATTATTATTATTTAATTAAAACCCTAATTAGGTTTAGTATTTTTAATTATTTGTTTTAGTTTTTATTATTAATTTGTATTATTTAGTTTATTTAGTTTTAATAATTTATAAAATTAATACATTTATAAAATAAATAATATAAAAATAATATTTTTTTTAAAAAAATTGTATTTTTACAACTTTAAGTATATTTTTATATTTTGTACCCTTTTAATCGTTTATTCATAATATTTGTATTTTTCGCTCGTATTTAGATTTAAGTTATAGTTTTTGCCATAGTTATTTTTATTTTTAGATATTTAGACTTTGCCGTAAAATCTCTTAAGTGCTTTTTCTTTAGACTAAAATTTAAGTGCTTTAGAATTTTGCGACGCCGTTTTAAGATTTTAGTACCTTTTTAAGTTATTGCCATTTTGGATAGTATTTTTTTAAGCTTTAATATTTTTAGACGTAAGTTTTAATTATTAGTTTTTAGTTCTTTTTTATGTTCCGACGCGCTACTTTCTTATTTTTATATTTTTTTCGACTTTTTATTTTTCGACGTTTTACGACGCGCTCTTTTTCTTTCTTATTTCTCACCGATCTAGTTTTTAGGACATAGAATTTTCTATTTCTTCTTTAAAATTTCTCTAAAATTTCAACGAAAAATTATTTTAAGTGGTTAAATTGATAGACATCCAAATTTTCTGCTTCGTAGTAATAGTTGGATTTGTTAGTGGCTTCCGATTTAAAGGGTTCTGGCTCCCTACTGCATCTATTGGCTATTCGAAACGTGGGCAAAAGCAGAAAAGTCTATTAATTTGATAACTTATATAATTTTTATCTTTTATAACTAATAGGATATTCACTGAATGCACCGAGCAAAACGTTCACCATCTTTTGTACGTTCACCACCTGTAACTCGATCAAGACATCTAGCAAATATTGTCGCCGTTGATTTTTCTTTAGAATCGTCATCCAGTCGACCAAGTACTCCAATTCAAATTTCCTATAATCCATTTTTGAACCAGACCTCACAATTGAGAATCCGGAGAATATTCAGGGACAATTCAGAGATCCTGAACCATTAATCTTTCCTCCGGAACCACCAATCATTCAAACAGAAATTGTTGAGGAACCTACCATTAAATCAGATACCTATAGTGATTCAGATTCAACAAATTCAATAATGGAGAATCCAGAACCTCTAAGTATGGAAGACCAAATGAGAGCTAAACGCACTGGCCAAGGTTACGCAATTACTCAACCAGACATTAATGCACCAGATTATGAAATCAAAGGACAAATCCTACACATGGTAACTAATCAATACCAATTTAGTGGTGCGCCGAAGGAAGATCCAAATGAACATCTTCGTACCTTTAATAGGATCTGTACTCTATTCAAAATCAGAGAAGTTGAGGATGAATAGATATATCTCATGTTATTTCCCTGGACTTTAAAGGGAGAAGCCAAAGATTGGTTAGAATCGTTACCTGAAGGGGCGATTGATACATGGGATGTTTTAGTTGAAAAATTTCTTAAACAATTCTTTCTGGCATCTAATGCCGTGAGACTTCAAGGAGAAATAGTTACGTTCACACAAAAGCCAAATGAAACTCTATATGAAGCGTGGACAAGATTTGGAAAGTTATTGAGAGGATGTCCGCAACATGGTTTAGACACTTGTCAAATAATACAAATATTCTACCAAGGATGCGACATCACTACAAGGAAAGACATAGATATAGAAGCTGGTGGTTCCATTATGAAGAAAACCGCAACTGATGCTTACAAAATTATTGATAACACTGCTTCCCACTCACATGAGTGGCATCAAGAAAAAGATATTGTTAGATCATCTAAAGCAGCTAGAGCCGATTCTAGCCATGACTTCGATTCCATTTCTGCAAAGATAGATGCTGTCGAGAGACGAATGGAAAAGATGACTAAGGATATTCACTTAATACGAATTAGTTGTGAGCAGTGTAGAGGACCACATTTGACAAAAGATTGTCTCAGTATTGAACTAACAATGGAACAAAAAGAGAATGTTTCATACATAAACCAAAGGCCTGAAAATAATTATCAGAATAATTATCAACCGCCAAGACCAATCTACAATCAAAATCAGAATTATAATCGAAATGTTCCATACAACAACCAACAAGGTCCAAGCAATCAACAAGTATCCAATAATACTTACAATCAGCAAAGACCTATTTTTCAAAACAAACCACAACAAACCGATGATAAAAAGCCAAATTTTGAAGACATGATGTCAAAGCTAGTTTAATCTCAAACTCAATTTTTCACACCTCAGAAACAAACGAATGAACAAAATGCTCAAGCATTTAGAAATCAATAAGCTTCTATTCAAAATTTGGAACAAGAAGTGAGCAACCTAGCAAGGTTGATAGGTGAAAGAAAACCGGAAAGTTTACCTAGTGATACAAATGCTAACCCCCGGAATGAAACATCTAAAGCCATTACCACAAGAAGTGGTATCACACTTAAACCACCTGAAATACCTGTAATTTCTGATGATGCTATTCCTACTCCACAAGAACCACAACCTGAGCAAGATAAGAAAAAAGAACCGGTAGTTGAAAAGGTTAATGAAGATAACACAGTTTAGGCAAAACCTTATGTTAAACCATACCAACCACCACTTCCTTACCTGAGTAAAATGAGAAAAGAGAGACTTGAAGCCGAGCAATCCAAATTTTTGGATATGTTTAAACAAATAAATGTCAATCTTCCTTTCATTGATGTGATTTCAGGAATGCCTAGATATGCCAAATTCTTGAAAGATCTAATCACAAATAGAAAGAAAATGGAAGAACTCTCGGCTGTTACTATGAATGCTAGTTGTTCTGCAGTGCTGTTGAATAAGATACCAGAAAAATTATCTGATCCAGGAAGTTTCACAATTCCATATTTTCTGGGTAGTCTTAGTTCAATAGAAGCATTGGCAGACTTAGGTGCTAGTATAAATTTAATGCCATATTCACTATACGCTAAACTAGACCTTGGAGAATTGAAACTAACACGAATAAGCATACAACTAGCCGATCGATCAGTAAAATATCCTAGAGGGATAATGGAGAACATGCTAGTTAAAGTTGGTAATTTAGTATTTCTAGTAGATTTTGTTATTCTGGACATGGAAGAAGATTCTCGAGTACCTCTCATATTAGGAAGACCATTCTTAAACACGGCCAAAGCAATAATAGACGTGTTTGGTAAGAAACTGACCCTGAGTATAGAGGACGAGAGTGTTACCTTTTCTGTTGATAGAGCCATGCAACAACCGCAATCTGCAGATGATACATGTTATTATATTCAAACTATAGATTCACATGCAGAATTGTTAGAAGAATTTCCAAAATTACAAGAAACAGGAGAATATTCTTTAGGAGAAGGAACTGAACCAATTGATGAAACTAAAATGTTAGCTACACTTATGGCTAATGGATATGAACCAACAACATAAGAAATTCAAATGCTAAAAGAGGAAGACAGATATCGTTATAAATCATCGATAGAAGAACCACCGACATTAGAGTTAAAGCCACTTCCAAACCATTTGGAATATGCTTATTTACATGGTGAATCTGAATTACCTGTAATAATATCGTCTTCTCTTACTGAAAATGAAAAATCTCAACTCATTACTATGCTAAAAGCTCATAAACCAGCTATTGCATGGAAAATTCATGATATTAAAGGAATAAGTCCTTCGTATTGCACACATAAAATCCTTATAGAAGAAGGTCATAAAACGTATGTGCAACGCCAATGAAGACTAAATCCTAATATGCAAGATGTTGTTAAGAAAGAAATTATTAAACTGCTAGATGCAGGTTTAATTTATCCAATCTCTGATAGTCCATGGGTAAGCCCAGTTCAATGCGTACCTAAGAAGGGTGGCATGACTGTCATCATAAATGAGAAAAATGAGCTTATTCCTACTAGGACTGTAACAGGATGGAGTGTTTATATTGATTATAGAAAATTAAATGACGCCACCAGAAAAGATCACTCTCCCTTACCTTTCATTGATCAAATGTTGGAAAGATTAGCCGAAAATAGTTACTATTGTTTTCTTGATGGTTTTTTCGGAAATTTTCAAATTCCAATAGCACCTGAGGACCAAGAGAAAACTACATTCACGTGCCCTTATGGTACTTTTGCTTACAAACGCATGTCATTTGGACTTTGCAACGCCCCTGCAACCTTTCAAAGGTGCATGATGGCGATTTTTCACGACCTGATAGAAGAATGAATGGAAGTTTTCATGGATGACTTTTCAGTCTTCGGTGATACTTTTGAATCATGTCTAGGTAATCTTGAATGAATGCTTATTAGATGCGAACAATCAAATCTAGTACTTAATTGGGAGAAATGTCATTTCATGGTTAAAGAAGGCATCGTTCTTGGTCATAAAATTTCAAAGGAAGGAATTGAAGTGGATAGAGCTAAAGTAGATGTAATTGCTAAACTTCCACATATCACCAATGTTAGAGGAGTTAGGAGTTTTCTAGGGCATGCCGGTTTTTACCGACGTTTCATAAAAGATTTTTCTAAAATTGCCACTCCTATGAATAAACTTCTAGAAAAGGATGCTCCATTTATCTTTTCAGATGAATGCATCAAATCTTTTAATATTCTTAAAGAAAAACTCACTAATGCGCCAATCATGATAACTCCAAATTGGAATCTACCATTTGAACTAATGTGTGATGCAAGTGATTTTGCAATGGGAGCCGTTTTAGGACAAAGGATTGAAAAACGATTTCAACCTATTTATTATGCTAGTAAGACGTTACAAGGAGCACAAACGAATTACACAACTACTGAAAAAGAACTCCTTGCTATTGTCTTTGCTTTTGACAAATTTCGTTCATATCTCGTTCTAGCTAAAACGGTTGTCTATACCGACCATTCTACTCTTAGATACCTATTTTCGAAACAAGATGCCAAACCAAGATTAATCCATTGGATCTTACTCTTACAAGAATTCGACATTGAAATCCGAGATAAAAAGAGAGCAGAAAATCTCGCCGCTGATCATCTTTCTCGTCTTGAAAATCCTGAATTAGAAGTTCTAAATGAATCGGCCATACAAGACAACTTTCCTGATGAATATCTATTGAAGATAGAATATAATAAAATTCCATGGTTTGCAGATTATGCAAACTATTTAGTATGTGGATTCCTTGAAAAAGGATTATCGTACCAAAAACGAAAGAAATTCTTTAGTGATATAAAACACTATTTCTGGGAAGATCCACATTTGTTTAAAAGTTGTCCCGATGGAATAATACGCCGATGTGTATTCGGTGATGAAGCTAGTCAAATCTTAAACCATTGTCACACAGGACTAACAGGAGGGCATTATGGGCCTCAACTCACAGCAAGAAAAGTTTACGACGCTGGATCTATTGGCCTACAATTTTCAAAGACGCACACCTTCTTTGCAAATCCTGTGATGCTTGTCAAAGGGCCGGAAAAATAAGTCAACGTGATGAAATTCCATAAAATGTCATTCAAGTATGTGAAGTATTTGACATTTGAGGTATTGACTTTATGGGTCCATTTCCAAAATCTCATAATAATCTATACATTCTCGTTGCCATTGATTATGTATCTAAATGGGCGAAAGCACAAGCTCTCCCAACTAACGATGCACGAGTTGTAGTCAACTTTTTAAAAAGTCTTTTTGCAAGGTTTGGAACACCGAAAGCTTTAATAAGTGATCGGGGTACTCATTTTTGTAACAATCAACTTGAGAAAGTTCTTAAAAGATATGGAGTAACTCATAAAATCTCCACTGCTTATCATCCACAAACAAGTGGACAAGTTGAAAATACCAACCGAGCTTTAAAACATATTCTAGAGAAAACCGTAGGATCAAATCCGAAGGAATGGTCCATGAAATTGGAGGATGCACTCTAGGCTTTTAGAACAGCCTACAAAACTCCAATTGGAACCACACCTTTTAAACTCATTTACAGAAAAGCATGTCATCTTCCAGTAGAAATTGAACACAAAGCATTTTGGGCTTTGAAGACATGTAATCTTGATTTACATGAAGCTGGACGTCTACGGTTAAGCCAACTAAACGAATTAGAAGAATTGAGACATGAAGCATACGAAAATTCGTTAATCTATAAGGAAAGAATGAAGAAATGGCATGATAAAAGAATCAGAAGTTCAAAAGAATTTAAAGAAGGAGATAGAGTTCTTTTTTTTCAATTCACGATTCAAGCTATTTCCTGGAAAATTGAAATCAAGATGGTCTGGACCATTTATAGTCAAAAGAGTTTTCCCATATGGAACAATAGAGTTAATAAATTCAAATGGGATTGAATTTAAAGTTAATGGTCACAGAGTTAAACATTACATAGATAGTCCGATGGAAGTTGACAACGAAGTTAATCACAATTTCAACACCACATCTAACTAAATGTGGGGAGGTTCGAATCTTTTTAGGGTAATATGTATTTCTGTTAGAGTTAGATTTTATGTTTTTGTGTAGTTCTCGAGAATGGAATCCGAATGGTCTTTCTCTAGCAGACCCTAAAGAACTAGTCTTCTCCCCTCATTCTGAATTTTTATTTTTTTAGGTTTTACGAGATGAAGAATTCCTGTGAACTAAACCATGGTCTAATGCCACACGCTTTGATCACTAAACGTAATAATGACACACTCCCGAGTGACCTGGTATCAGTAATAAGAGCCAAATTGGACGGAGTAAGAAAAGAACTCAGAAACGATCATAATAAGTTACATTTTGGTAAAGGAAAATCAAAATCCGCAGCGAAAAGAAGAGCACGACACCTTGAAAGATGTCACAAATGCGGAAAATGGTCACACGAAGGAAAATGCTCGACGAATCAGACATATTCCAATACCGAGTTCGTTACTTTATGTAGAGAAGGACCGTTCATATGTTTTGAAGAAAAATTGTTGAATGCTCGAGGTTACGCTTATGTTGCTATGGAAAACCAATTAGTCCGACTATCTTATGAGTGGGCTAAAGCATGTCACTGAGAATTCTATCTCACAGGTAAGTATGTACAGGTTTTATTTTTATTTTATTGCTTTTAACCTTTTGATAATAAACGCTAAATCGTTCGCTATAAAGTATTAAATTGGTATTCAATAAAATTAGGTTTTGCGACCGAAATTATTGATATCATACAAAAATTTATTACATCACTGCGAAATTTACCGTTTATTCTTAAGGTATAAATATCTTTAATCAATCAACCCAAAATATTTCAAAAATTCGTCATGAGTTAAACTAGGTAATATAGCCGAAATTACTTTACCGAAAAGAGGGCCGTATATTTTTGATAATATTTGATTGATTAAAGTGGATAAAAGACCAAAAAGATTTTTAATTTTATTTTTACTTTGTTTTTAAAATTAATATTAAAATAATATTGTAAACTTTTTAAAATCAATATATTTAAGTTTGTAAATATTTAAAAAAATTAATATTTTTAATATAAGTTTGTATGTATAAAAACAAAAATATAATATAAATTTGGTGTGAATTTTTAAAATTTTAATAATATGAATTTTTAATTTTATGCATTTTAAATTTAAGTTTGGTGTGAATTTAAAAACAAAAATGTACTTTATTTCACTAAATTAAAAATTGATTTCTAAAAATTCGTCGTGAGTTGAAAACTAGGTCGTTGAACCGAAATTGCTCTACCCAAGGGAGGGACGAGAACTTTTATTATCATTATTTTTAATCTTATTGAATTAAAGTATGCCAAAAACATTAAAAAACCCAAAAATCTTTATTTTTAAAACCGCGCTTAAAAATGACAAATTTTAAAATTTTGTCGAGGGACGGACTAGGACATCGTTCCGAAACGCCCTCACTCCTAAAAAGAAACAAATTTTTAAAAATTAATTTAAATATATGTTTTATTAAGTAAGGGTTTTAAAAAAAAAAAACAAAAAAAACAAAAATGGTACTGTACCCGGACCACATGCGATCGCATGGGGTTTGCACTGCAACCTCATGCGATCGCATGAGGCTAGAAATCAGGCCAGAAACAAAAGAGCAGCGAGCTTGCTCTCTGTCTCCACTTTCACACATACATACATACGAGCATATACACATATTATCATCAAAAATACCAATTTTTCACCAAAATCAACCAAATTTCTCGCTATAATCCGCTCTAAACATGAATTTGATAAGAAGTTTATCAAGAAGGGTAACAATTACATCCCTAAACCTCTTTAAATTTGATTTTTAGTGTTCTTGAGCTATATTTTTCCTAATTTGATTTTGTTAATTTCTAGTGTAATTAGAGTTAAATTGTAGTATATTATGCATGTATAACCTAGATTGATGCTATTTAACATGATTTGAAGCCAAAAACTTCAAAAATTTTAGGAACCTAGGGTTTGTGTTCTTGAGCAATTTGGAGCATTTTGATATAAACAGGTTATGGCCGATTTTTGTTATGAATTGTTGCTAAATTAAGTAGTGTAACATGTTTAGGTAGCTAAATGATCCAAACTTTGATCCTAAACATGATTTTTGAAGATTAGAGTGGACTTTTTAGGTATAAAATTCATGAACTTGATTAATTTGATATAATCGCCATTCGAGACTTGTTTAATTGTTAGTAATGACTATTTTGACATGTTATTTGAGTTAAATGCTTATGAACTTTGTATACAACAGCCTGATCAACACGTACCTTATTATGATCCGCTACAATTTGTTGATGTCTTCACAGTATTTCTGATGCATCCACCCGTAGAATACCCAACAATTCCTGAACACACGTTGCATCCTAATCTAAGATTCGATAGAAGCTGGAGGGATTACCCGGCATATCAAAGTAACAAATTCAAACTGCTACTGAAAAATGTAGAAGTGCCAACGGTAATCGATTGGGATCCTTTGAAAAGGGTCCAACTAGCTAACTCTGTTAGGGAGCATCTGATCTGTGACGACCCGTCCTTATCCCCCTGGATGAAGTCATCAACATTTGGTCCCATTGCGATGATCGACTCCAAGTAATGTCCTTAAAATGAGCAAATGCACAGCGGAAGACTTAATTCGTACCTGAGAATAAACATGCTTAAAAGTGTCAACCAAAAAGGTTGGTGAGTTCATAGGTTTATCGTAACAATTATTTCAATATGTTAATAGACCACAAGATTTCATAATCATAAACATAATACACTCGCAAGTGTATGTAAAGCATTCTAAGTGGTTGAGCACTTGGTAACCATACTTAACTATTAATCAACGTTGCATATTCCCTTTATTATGAAATCTTACTACACCGTACCAAGTATAGCCTATAAAACGAAGTACTGTGCAACCGTTGAATACTGGTCGTCCAGTCCGGTTGGGGTTGTCAGGCCCGATAGATCTATCAACAGGATTCGCGTTTACAATACCACATGTAAATAGTAGTTACCAAGCTATAGGGAAGTATGCCAGTGGTACAACTCAACGTAGAATATATTTTTAAGTACTTGTGTCTATTTTGTAAACATTTATAAAAGCAGTGCATGTATTCTCAGCCCAAAAATATATATTGCAAATGCAATTAAAAAGGGAGCAAATGAAACTCACCATACTGTATTTTGTAGTAAAAATACATATGACGTAATTGAAACAAGTATAGAGTTGGTCTCGGATTCACAAACCTATATCAAGTATATCTATTAAAACATATAATCGTAATTAAACAAGTTTATATATCGTTATTAAAAATATTATATTTGTTAATATATTAAAAATCTAATATTATTATACTTATAATATACGTAATAGATATATATCTTTATATAATTATCTTTTGTTTGTAAAAATAATAATTATAACAAAAATAATAAAAATAATATAATGATAATAATAATATTTAGATTTGAAAATAATAATAATAATAATAATAATAATAATAATAATAATAATAATAATAATAATAATAATAATAATAATAATATTAATAATGATAGTATTATTAATAATGATAAAATTAATAATAATAATGATAATATTAAAAATGATAACTTTAATGATAATTCTAATAATAATGATAATTTTTAATAATAAAAATGATTCTTATAATATTAATGAAAATTTTAATAAAGATGATTATTTTAAATGATAAATTTTACTCATTTTAATAAAAATACTTTTAATAATAATGAAAATAATAATATCAATAATAAGAATAATACTAATAATAATAATAATAAGAATAAATAATAATAGTAATAATAATAATAATATTTAATGATAATTAAAAATAATAATACGGAGTACCTAATATATAAATATAACCCACGGTTTGTTTCTCTCCCCAAAACAGATCAAAACAGCAGGGCACGCAGGGAAGATGATAACACAAATTAGGGTTCGTCGAACAATCATCAATCATCAAGGTTTAATAGTTTATTGGTTCATCATCTTCAGTTTTTTTATCATCATCGCTAATCGTCCTCCCTCCAATCGATCAAATTATCGGTTCATCAATTAATCAATTAGGTAATCGATTCATTGTCATTCTCTTAATTTCTTTAATCCCTTTATAAGTTCTGTATATTTATTTGATAGAATAGTAGCAGCAATTAAAGATGTTCTTGGTGGTTTGATGATAGAAATCGAAAAAAAAAAGTTTATGAGATTATTTGACAGTAATCGTTCGATATTGTTTGGGTGGCTCATGACTGAAATAGAAAACAACTTGTATACAGTAGCCGTAATGATGACGGTTTGGGTGTGGTATTTTGGGTTGTAGAAGAAATAAACGAGCAATGATTTTTGTTGAGTTTTTGTTGGCGAACCCAACTGCAAAGACAGAAACAAATTGCAGTAGCATGAAATCAAGATCAAAGTTTTAATGGTGTTG